>NC_089491.1:339795380-341053570 GCF_036850765.1 Saccopteryx bilineata | reverse complement strand
TTGCGTGATTTCTTTTTCGTCTGTCTGTTCTTGCATGCTGCTAATAATATCAGAATTGCCTAGACTAGGCCCTAGGTCAGGCATGGCCAACTTATGGCCCACAAGCCAGATCTGGCCCGCAATTAAAATTTTAATATTCTCCACTACTTTAAAATCTCAGCTACTCAGAAGCAGAAGCATCTTTGATTATTGGAAATCGAGATATTTAAGAAGATAGTGATATGCGGAAAAGAATTCCACGTGTGACTAATCTAGGGTTAACTTCCAATACAGCTAGTGCTCGACTTATGACCACGATTGGTTCTGACAGACCAGTCATAACATGATTTGGTCGTAAATTGAGTAGGCTATATGTACAGTACTGTGAAATGATGTTATAAAAATCTTTAAGTCATATTTTATCGTAATTTTCTTTCATTATTGTTATATATTATAATTTTCTTTGTTCATTTTATGCCATTTGTATCATCTCTACACCATTTGTTTCTTTCTTTCTTTTTTTTTTTTTTTTTTGTATTTTTCTGAAGCTGGAAACGGGGAGAGACAGTCAGACAGACTCCCGCATGCGCCCGACTGGGATCCACCCGGCACACCCACCAGGGGCGAGGCTCTGCCCACCAGGGGGCGATGCTCTGCCCCTCTGGGGGATCGCTCTGCTGCAACCAGAGCCACTCTAGAGCCTGGGGCAGAGGCCAAGGAACCATCCCCAGCTCCCGGGCCATCTTTGCTCCAATGGAGCCTTGGCTGCGGGAGGGGAAGAGAGAGACAGAGAGGAAGGAAGGGGGGGTGGAGAAGCAAATGGGCGCTTCTCTTATGTGCCCTGGCCGGGAATCGAACCCGGGTCCCCCGCACGCCAGGCCGACGCTCTACTACTGAGCCAACCGGCCAGGGCCACCATTTGTTTCTTATTTTTACATTCGTCAGGTTTAAGTAAAACACTGCATTACCAGTACAACTGGTTTAATATTTGCAAAACATACAAAATTATAAAATATAGGTGTATACAAAAATACAAAATACAGGTGTAAAAATACCATAGGAAACATTTTCCCAATTGCAAAACATATCAAAATATATAAACATGTACGAAACATTTTATTGGCCGCTGGTGCTTGGCTGCGGATCATTGATGTTGTCACCTGAGGCAGCAGTTGGGTTTGCCGGAGTTGGTTTTTTCATAAACATGGTGAGCTTTGTCTGAATTGTATGTTTCCAAGACACAAAATACAAATTGCTGTACCGATTCTGAGATAACAGTTGAAATGGTGCACGCGGAAATGGTAGTGCTGCTGGAAGCTGGTCTGCACTGTCATATGCCCAGCTGGGCAACGCTTGCACTGCCAGACGCGGAGCAGTCGTGGCTAGCGATTGTGGTCGTAAAGTCGAATGGTTGTAAGTTGCATAGGTCGTAAGTCGATCAATACCTGTAATTGGTCGAATGGATTTGTGATACTTCTTTATTTAAAAAGAAATTCCATTATAAAGATTTACAACTTTTGTGCTCGTCTGTATTCGTTATGAACTGTTTGACATTTAGCGGCAATGTGAAACCCACATTCTTTTTTTTTTTTTGTATTTTCCTGAAGTGAGAAGCGGGGAGGCAGAGAGACTCCCGCATACGCCTGACTAAGATCCACCCAGTATGCCCACTAGGGGGCGATGCTCTGCCCATCTAGGGCATTGCTCCGTTACAACCCGAGCCATTCTAGTGCCTGAGGTAGAGGCCACGGAGCCATCCCCAGCGCCAGGGCCAACTTTGCTCCAGTGGAGCCTTGGCTGCAGGAGGGGAAGAGAGAGACAGAAAGAAAGAAGAGGGGGAGGAGTGGAGAAGCAGATGGGTGCCTCTCCTGTGTGCCCTGGCTGGGAATCGAACCCAGGACTTCCACACGCCGAGTCGATGCTCTACCACTGAGCCAAGCGGCGAGGGCTGAAACCTACATTCTTAATTTAGGCGGAGTTTGCCAGTGCACACCCAAGGTTAAACAATTCATTATTTTTGTGGTCAAGTGTGCTGAATCAAGTGGCATTGTAGCATAGACAATAGCTGCAGTTGATAACTGAAAACGTGTCCAAGCTGTTTATAAAACAAAATAATTGTTTTATTTGTGATATAACCCCTTCAAGCTCATTCTATTAATTAAATATTGTTTCGATTGATTGCGATACAGTTTGGATATTTATACGGTATGTAATTATATTTTTATTAAAATAATATTGTATAAAAATTTTTTTCACTCACATTTATTAATAAACAAATTACATAATAAAATTTTGTTTACTTAAATGAACCATTTTTGTATTTAACATTTTTTAATTTTTTTTTTTTTTACAGAGACAGAGAGAGGGATAGCTAGGGACAGACAGACAGGAATAGAGAGAGATGAGAAGCATCAATCAGTTTTTCGTTGCGACACCTTAGTTGTTCATTGATTGCTTTCTCATATGTGCCGTAACCTTGAGGCTACAGCAGACCGAGTAACCCCTTGCTTGAGCCAGTGACCTTGGGTCCAAGCTGGTGAGCTTTGCTCAAACCAAATGAGCTCGCACTCAAGCTGGCGACCTTGGGTTCTCGAACCTGGGTCCTCCGCATCCCAGTCTGACGCTCTATCTACTGTGCCACTGCCTAGTCAGGCAACATTTTTAAATTTTAATATTTTATCCAGCCTGTGAAAAAAGTTTTATTTCTAATGTGGCCCGGGGGCAAAAACTGTTGGCCATGCCTGCCCTAGGTCAATGACAGCTGGTATGCACACTCTGAAGTATTTTCCACACGTTGTGCCCAATTCAATCATATTGCCACTGGAGAGAGATGGACCCCAGTCTTGGCCAACATGGCGATGTGCTCTATTTCAGATTTCCTTGAGGCGGGACAGTTGTTGGTGAGGGTGACCAGTTATGCTTTGCCTGGTCTGGTCATTTGCAGAGTCTGCTTGTACCCCAGCGTGTACTTCCCACTTTTCAAAATGAGTTGGAGCCTGGAGTTGATGGACTCCAGCAGTGTTTTGTCTCTTTGCAGCTACCACCTTCCTGCCTTAGGGGCAGGATGGCCCCCAATCCAGAGCAGCCACCAAGATGGCTGGGGAGCAAGAGAGGAAGTGATGTCATGTGATTTTAGACTGGACAGCTGGCACCTTAAGTAGAGCAAGTTCGATTAAAAGACCTGGTTAGAAGGAGAAACAGGTGAGGAAGTTAAGGCAGTGTTCTTAGACAACATTTAAGATTTCTAGTTTTTGGTATAGAAGTGTTCTTGCACTTGTAATGTAAATATAATTACATACCGTATAAATATCCAAACTGTATCGCAATCAATCGAAACAATATTTAATTAATAGGATTGAGGGTGAGCTTGTAGAATAAACTGCAAGTCAGGAAACCTGGCATTAACCTAGCCTTGCTCTTGAATTAGCCGTGTTCTTTTAGACACATGTCACCGTGATCCCTAATGTATTCTAGATGTCACCTTCTGTGCTGTGTCTGTTGACTTGATCGCGTTCCCTGTCAGCTGGAGATCATAGCCTCTAACCAGGGGTCCTAAGCTGAAATGACAGGAATTTTCTAGGTTTGTCTGAGGAGAAAGCACAGACAGTCACTGCCCAACAGGGCTGTGTCCAGTAAAGGAGTCCTGAAAAACCTTTCTCCCTTGTGTCTGCAGCTGTGGACAGGGTGAAGAGGCCGTCCCCAGCATCCCAGAGCAACAACCTCTGGGTCATCGTTGGCGTGGTCATTCCTGTGCTGGTGGTGATGGTGATTGTGGTCATCCTGTACTGGAAACTCTGCCGCACAGACAAGTTGGACTTCCAGCCCGACACCGTGGCCAACATCCAGCAGCGTCAGAAGGTAAGGTGCAAGTTCTCGGTGCTTATATATGCATCTTGCAGACGGGGATGGGGGAGCTCAGCCTCTTGGTACGGAAAACGAGCTACTGGGGAAATCTTTTGCTTTCAATGGCCTTTGGGTTCACTTACTGAGACCCAATTCTTCTGTGTTTTTTTTAACTGTACGCCAAGTAGATGAGGCTGTATGAAAGCTTAGCTGTGCCTTTGAGAACCTCTGCGTTCCACTGTGATTTTATTTTTGGGACCATTGGTTAGAAGATTGAATGTCTATTCTGGGTACGAATTCTGATCTCTTTTAACCCTGGATATCTTCAGAGAGCAGGAGCCGAGGGAGGTTTCCTCAGATCTGTCTGTGTGTCTTTCATGAATGGCTTCACTCGTTGGCTCCTTTGTTTTTCATCTGCCTTTTGCAAGCCCACAAAGCCACCTGGCTCAAGCCCACTTAATTTACAAAATGTAACACACAACCATAATTTAAAATATAGGAACAGGCATTCAGTTGACAGTCTTTCAGCATACCTTGTCCTTTTTTTTTTCTTTTTTTTTTTTGAGTATCTGCTAAGAGGAATTCCCTATGGTCTTTCTTATGATAAATACCCATAATGCATCAGTGCAGTTTCCAGTTTGGGTTTCCTTCCTGCCTTCCTTCCTTCCTTCCTTCCTTCCTTCCTTCCTTCCTTCCTTCCTTCCTTCCTTCCCTCCCTCTCTCCCTCCCTTTCTTCTTTCCTCTCTCTTCTTTCTTTTTTTTTTTTTTTGTATTTTTCTGAAGCTGGAAACGGGGATAGACAGTCAGACTCCCGCATGCGCCAGACCAGAATCCACCTGGCACGCCCACCAGGGGGCAACACTCTGCCCCTCCGGGGCGTCGCTCTGTCGCGACCAGAGCTACTCCAGCGCCTGGGGCAGAGGCCAAGGAGCCATCCCCAGCGCCCAGGCCATCTTTGCTCCAATGGAGCCTCGCTGCGGGAGGGGAAGAGAGAGACAGAGAGGAAGGAGAGGGGGAGGGGTGGAGAAGCAGATGGGCGCCTCTCCTGTGTGCCCTGGCCGGGAATCGAACCCAGGAGTAGATTAGTTTTGAAATATGATAAGAGGGAGAGGCCTTCCTGTCATATTTTGAAACAAAGTCCATTTTTTTTTATTTCTAATAATAAAGAAAAAAAAAGAACACTAACCCATGTCTTTCTTTTTATCTGTGTTCTCTTTCATGTGTAGCCCAAAGTCATCACTTGTCACTTGTTCCCCCTGAAAAAATCCAGCTTGGACCCGCCTTGCACTGTGGAGATTCTGTTTAAAGATAGGGATGGCTTTGGCTACCTGATGCTGGTCCTGTGGAAACTTGTTTCTTCTGTTGGGGACAGTCCACACCCTGTTGTTGGCACAGGACCTGTGCGGCTGGCACTGGGCAGTCAGATGGAGCTGCCTTAGGGCACTTTCGTTCACCAAATGCTGAGTGTGTGCTGGGGGCCAGGCCGGGGGCCAGGCACAGATCCGTGCAAGGACAGGCCCTCTGAAGGCTGACACATGGTTGCAGTGTCAGTCTATCTAGGGTGCTGCAGGAACATGGAGGAGGGGCACCACCCCACTTTTGGTGATGGGCCGCCCCTGCCTTCTGGGCGGAGGGGGTGTGGACTGGCATGTGGAGGTGGAGACGGTGCCCGAGAAAGTGGCCCCGGCGGAGGGAAAGGCATGAGCTCAAGGAGGATGGAACAGAGGTTGTGTGGAAGGGCACAGCCAAAGCCGAGGAGATGGAGGTGGGCGAGAGCCAGGCTCGGAGGGGTTTATCAGACAGGGGAGGGGTAGGATGGAGGTTGGGCTCTGGGCAGTGGGATCCACCACAGGGTTTTCCGCAGGGAGAGTAGCTGAAGCACATGTCTGTTTGGGATGGTCACTTCGAGGGCGGTGTGGACAGTGGATTGAAGAGGCGCTCCATGAGTGTTCCTTCCGTTCGTCCCCTGTGCTTGCTGTTCGATTCCTTGCCCGATCCCCACGAGGCCTCGTGTGCAGGTGGTTCCGGTTCAGCCACGGTCAGGTTGCTGTGACCTGCCGTGACCTGGACGCGAGAGAACCTTGGAGTACTGCTCGCCCAGACTCAAGACGGCAGGATGGCCAGGAGCCCCCTGCTGGGCCACCGCGGAGACACATAGATGGTGATGCGTTGAGTCTTCACTGCTATGGAAGCATCATGGTGGTCATGGTACACTATCACAGAGCACATCCATCAAATTGTAAATGCTTAAACAATGGCGTTCTCTTTAAGAGTGCAAGTTTTCATTTGGGAACTGTTGGGATTTGCTCTGTGGTTTCTTTTGTCATCTTAGTGCTCCTTCCCAGGGGTTTATTAGGTTAACTGAGTAGTACTGGGGACATCGCTCTGTCTTGTTCCATCTGGGTCTTAACTATTTTTTTTTTTTTTTGCATTTTTCTGAAGCTGGAAACAGGGAGAGACAGTCAGACAGACTCCCGCATGCGCCCGACCAGGATCCACCTGGCATGCCCACCATGGGGCGACGCTCTGCCCACCAGGGGGCGATGCTCTGCCCATCCTGGGCGTCGCCATGTTGCGACCAGAGCCACTCTAGCGCCTGAGGCAGAGGCCACAGAGCCATCCCCAGCGCCCGGGCCATTTTTGCTCCAATGGAGCCTTGGCTGTGGGAGGGGAAGAGAGAGACAGAGAGGAAAGCGCGGCGGAGGGGTGGAGAAGCAAATGGGTGCTTCTCCTATGTGCCCTGGCCGGGAATCGAACCCAGGTCCTCCGCACGCTAGGCCGACGCTGTACCGCTGAGCCAACCGGTCAGGGCCGTCTTAACTATTTTTATGGTTCACGTGTTTTAAAATTCATCAGCCATCTCTCCTGTTACTTGGCTGACCCGTTCCACCAGGCCTCCCTGACTTGTCAGTGACATATTCTGGTAGGGCACTGACCCTGGGACCTGTCCCCGTTGTGATATATTAAAGAAAGAAGAAACAAAAAGAGCCAGCCTTACTCAGAAGTAACTGGGTCCTCTTATAACTATTAAGGCACTAATTATTTGCTACTCATTTTTTAAAATAAAATGCTGATTTAGGTTTATTCTGCATATGGAAGCTGGAGACACAATACAGCCAGACATCTCTCAATTAAAAACAAAAAAAGAAAAACTAGAAAAAAATGTACCAGAAAATAGGGCTAAAACATAAGCAGCTAATTTCATTAATGGGCGGGGAGGGATGAGTCCTCTAATTTTTTCCTTCTGTGTGTAAATAAATGGCTTTTGTTTTGTGCATAAGCACAGATCCTTTGCCAAATTATTGTTGTAGAAGGTGGTGACTCACCCGGCCTGGGAGAAGTGTAAGGATCTAATGGGTATATTCAGAGATGTTAGTCAGAATCAACAATAAACCAACGGGACTTCCATGCTGTGACAGATGAGTAATTTTTAACATACACTCTTTTCCTGGTTCCCTACAAAACCCACCAAGTTTGATGGGTCAGGTTCCGCTGACCTTTCTGAAATTCATTTCGTCATCAGCTGTTTATTAAGGTTTATTAAGGGTCTACCATGTGTCACGTCCTGTTGCTGAATTATAGAAGGTTTTCTCTGAATTTATAGCTTTATCTGATGCCTGAGAACTCTTAGCTGACTATGGGTATTAACTGTTTGAGGCTTAGCATGTTGCAACTGAGAGCAGTAATAATGTTTGTTGTCAGTCTCATTTGTAAGATATTTTGGCATGTGTGAAGCATTTAGACACATACCCGTATTTGCTACAGGAGAGTTTGTCAGGGAAGGCAGGCCTAGTTCCTAGACTTGGGCTGTACACAGACTGCACCACAGAGACAGTGTGGTTTATATTTTTCTCTTATTCGCTTTGGAGACTTTTGCTTAGAGGAGTTATCCAATCTGTGCGGCTCCTCCAATTTTGACCCAGCCAACCATCTACCTTGCAAATGAGAGCATTTTCTAGTTATCAGAGGCATTTACTTGCTCACTGGGAAAGAAACCAGGAAGGATTTTACCAGGATGGATAAGATGATGTTGATGGTGATGATCATCAGGTGACTATTAATTCTAACTATTCTTTCATTTACAGGCACCTTGTTTAAGGAGCTAAAATGAGGTGCCGCTGGGGTGAATAAAACCCCATAAGTAGAAGGGGCATCTCTCTCTTGCAAAATAGGAGGTCTGGTCACAGGAGGCTGGACAGGGGGACCAGCGTGGTACCCAGACACCGGCACGCTCTCAGGAAAGTCACATTTAGGAGCCAGCATAAACAGAGATTGTCCATCTGGAATATGATTCCCTTAAGAAGGCTACATGCCCCTAGGAAAGTGTGCACCTCCAGGGATTTGGGAAGTCCAATTGAAGGTCACTGTGCTAATCCAGTTTCAGGGATGAGAAAATAAATTTATCCTGGGGGTGGGGTGGGAGGTAGGTAGGGCATGGAGCGGCAGGTTTGGGTTTATTGTCTTCAAAACAACATTCCTGAGCGGAGGGGGTGTGTGCCCATCACAAAGCTCCTGTGCGGTGGAGTAGCCTGCTCTTGAAACATGATATCATTGATTTAGAAAATATAGGCAGGCCAGTCTTTGCCTTTTGTCTCCAAGCAACATCTTTGTAAATGATATTTACAGTAAGTTTTGTCTCCCTCTGCTGGCAGAAGTCATGATTGCAGACTACTCTCTTTCCCATGTATCCTGGATTTTTTTTTTTTTTTTTTGTATTTTTTCCAAAGCTGGAAATGGGGAGACAGCCAGACAGACTCCCGCATGCGCCCGACTGGGATCCACCCGGCATGCCCACCAGGGGGCGATGCTCTGCTCATCTTGGGGCGTTGCTCTGCCGCAATCAGAGCCATTCTAGCGCCTGAGGCAGAGGCCACAGAGCCATCCTCAGCGCCCGGGCAAACTTTTTGCTCCAGTGGAGCCTTGGCTGCAGGAAGGAAAGAGAGAGACAGAGAGGAAGGAGGGGGGAAGGGTGGAGAAGAAGATGGGTTCTTCTCCTGTGTGCCCTGGCTGGGAATCGAACCCGGGACTCCTGCACGCCAGGCCGACGCTCTACCACTGAGCCAACCGGCCAGGGCCTATCCTGGATTTTTAGTGCTCGAAAGACATCCAAGGTCACAAATCCAAGCCATGGGTGTTGTTGCTCACCTGTGCATAAAGTTAACATAGATATATGCCAAAACCTTTTGCTTGTACATATAGTCTTTTATATAAAATAACCCCATAGGAGTTTTGCCCTGTGTCTTTTAACTGAGAGGTCTACTGTAGGTGTGGGACACAGCCTGTCTAAGAGGGCTCTGGTTTGAACATGGCCTTGCTGCTGAGCATGAGGAGACCCCGGAGATGACTATTTGTGTGCAGTTTATTCTGCGCTCTGTAAGCTCCCATTCAGGAAACGCTTCATGCCCACCCCTGGCATTTCCGGTGTTATTGGAAGTGGTGTCCCACCTTTATTGTCCACGTGTGCATATAATTCGAGCCCCCTTCCTATTTTAGCACTGGCCGAGCAGTCGAGGCCTGGACTGGGGGGTTGCAGGCTTGTGGGGCCTCGGCTGTGGGTTGAGTGTTGCTACCTCCTATCCCCAGGTGGGCCTCCTGCATCTGCCAGGGTGATGGGTGGGCTTTTTCCAAGACCCTTTCCTCCTTCATCACTGTGCTCTCATTACTGCTGTCGGCCCCTCCCTTCTAGAAACTCTTTATCCCCTTGCCCTCTGTTATATTGAATGGTCCACACTCTTCCATTTTTTCTTTGAAGTTGGATTCTGTTTTGTTTTTTTTTTCCTGGCTTCCTTTTTTTTACCCCTCTGAGCCCTGAATTGTTAGATGCCCTCCAACATTTTATTCCTAGACTGTTTTCATCTTTTAAAATGTCAGCTCTGCACGTCACCTTCTGCACAGAGGCTCTCCGAGCCACAGCTCCAGCCTGAGATCTCCCCCGAGCTATTTCTTGTTTCCGCCTCCAGCTCCACAGAGCTACCTTCCTTTGGAGCTTTTTTTTTTTTTTTTTTTTGCTATTTCAACCAAACATGTTTAAAGCAAAACCTGTCATTTTATTTCCCCAAGTCATCGTTTCTTCACGATTCACCTCTTCCCCTCAATGTCACGTCCACTGCTCAGTTTACCCGGCGGTAACGTCCGCTTGTCACTGGGTCTTTCCTTTGCCTCTAGCATCCGTTTGGCCTCTGGTCTCTGGGGCGGTTTGTTTCTGCCCGTTTTAATCAGTAAGGGTTTGGGCTCAGGCTGTTGTCATTCCATGCCTGTAGTATGGCTGGGCCCTCTTCCCGGTCCCTTTGTGTCCTTTCTGCTTGGATTTTAGAAATCTGCCTCTTTAGAAATATTTGGTGGTTTTCTGCCCTGGAGGCTGGCATTCAGAGGGGTCCACATACCAGCCAGCCGTCTCTCACTCGCTCCCTGTATGCTGACCCTTCCAGAGCAGCTGATGAGATCTTTTCCCAGCCTGGAGGGTTCTCTGGTCCCTGACACAATCTAGAACACGCTCTGTGTCGCCACCTCTTTGTATTTCTAAGGGCTGTCTGGCCTCCGAGTCCTCTGTGTGGACTGTTGTGCCTGTGTCGCTCTCTCTGGAATTGCGTAACGTGTGGTTATGCGGCTGTGGCAGCGGGTTGGGTGTTGTATTGTGATGTCTTTTGTCTTATGGTCTAGCTATTTAATCCTTGTACTCTTCTTCAGGTTTTTTGCAAGTACTCATCTTTTCTGCAAACTCAAAGTATAAACAGCACCATGCACCTGTTTGACGTCATAGAGGTGCTTGTGAAATTAGGCTGGTGGGATCAGAGGCACAACTTTGAGTTGAAAGTTGGCAATCACAATCTTGCCAGCCCTCACAGTCTTTCTTTATTAAAAATTTAATTTATCAGTTGATTTGAGAGAGAGAGAGAGAGTGATTTGTTGTTGCAATTATTTATGCATTCATTGGTTGATTGGTTGATTCTTGTATGTGCCCTGACTAGGGATCGAACCTGCCACCTGGGCAGATGGGACAACACTCTGAGGGTAACAGACAGAGCTGCGCTGTCAGACCTTTCTTGTATAGTCACCAGATTTCAGATTGACTCTCTCGCTTGTTTGCTTTATTTAGTTGCAGATCCCCAGTGTGAAGGGCTTCGATTTTGCCAAGCAGCACCTGGGTCAGCACAATAAGGACGACATCCTGATTATTCACGAGCCAGCCCCGCTGCCAGGACCCGTGAAGGACCACACCACGCCCTCTGAAAACGGAGATGTCCCGAGTCCCAAGGCCAAGGTCCCCTCCAAGAATATCCGTCACCGAGGAAGGTTCGCGTGGGCTCTCTGCATTGTGCCCTGTCGCCGAGCATCTTCCCATTTTCATTTTGTCAATTCCCAGTGTCAGGAGGGCTGACGGTGAGCATCGCCCCAGTCTGCAGCCCAGGAGACTGACCACAGCTTGCCCAATGTCAGTGAACCTGGGGGCCTTGGAGCCACTCTGATGGACTACCAGAGGAGGCTGTCTGCTTTCTTTCCCCAAAGCATTTAAGATGATGACTCACTGTCCATCGTGGTTTGGCAGTCCCCCCGTGACTTGATTAGGCATTGGTCAGCTCAGGGGTATGTATTCTGAGGTGAGCACGCCCAGCCCTCTGGAGATGATATCAGATAGAATGTCTAAAAGGTATATAGCATGCAGTACATATCCACTGTTGGCTTGTCCTGGCCCATCATGCCAGTGGTTGGCCATGATGTCATTGCTCTGTCTTTAGGTGACCTTTATGACATTTTTCCATCTTTGCTTGATTTTTCTCTGGCTGCCCCTGTTGTCACCGTTGTTAGCACATTTACATGGACTCTTCATCACCTCCCTGCCCAGCTCTCCACCCTCAATTTATTTCAGTTTATTTCCATTCCTCCCATAGAGTAAAGTGCGCGAAGAACTGTTTGTTAACACACTACCTGGCAGTCCTCCATCATGTAAGAAGCGCTACAGCTCTGATAAAGGAGACCAAATTCAGAATCAGGCTTTATTAACTTGACTTGAGATCATTGCACAGTCAAGCTTTGTCTACTGAAGCCTCAGATTATCAACCTGCCTTTGAGTTTTGATACTCTGTATCCTGATGTTCTGCTACAAGGAAAGAAGTGTGGGATGGGGACCAGTACTTGAAACAGTGTTATAATTCCTGACGTCAGAAAACCTCCCCAGGGGTCCTGCCTTAATTTTAAGAATTTAATGGATGTTAGGACATGATCTTTACAAAAGAAACTATATTATGGAGAGAAATGTTAGTTGCTTAATTATCTTGCAGGCTAAGCATAAATCAAATCATTACGGATTATTTAATATGCTAGGATAGTCTTGCAGTCTATTTTTTCCTTCTTCCCTTGTAGTCTCATCCTAAACACGGCACCATGACATCTCAGTGAGCTGTGTGGTTTATATAATGTTGTAGCATCCCTCACGGGCATCAGAAGGTGTTGGCATTTCACCCCGCTGTTTAAGCCAGGGGTTAGTAAGAGGATGGGTGCTAACCAGTAAAGGATTTCTACTAGCCTGGTGCCCCCTGGCTTCCACGATACCCTTGCTCACTAAATATGGAATCAAATCTCAGTGGTGATCGTTGCCTTTGTGTTAGAAGGGGAGGCTTCTTCCAAAGACCTGGCGTCCTAGGGGGTGATTGCAGAACACCCCTGGGTTCCTAGAAATTCTGTAGTCCCTGGTCTCCCAGAGCCAGACCTAACTCCAGGTCTCCTGACCCAACCCATGCCAGACCCAGACCCCCAGGCCAGGGCCCTGGTAGCTGAGGGACTGGCCCCAAATCTAGTACCTTGTTCCCTAGGACTTGTTGCAATGCAGCCTGCTCAGCTGTTTCATAAGCTGTTACACTGCCTTCAGGTGGTAAACAAGTGCTGTTAATGTCCTTGAAGATGCCGTACTATGAGATAATTCTTTGGGTTGTCTGATTTCTACCAGTTTTGCCTGGAAGCTGGACTTCCACATCCAAATGAACGTGGCCACCCCCCTACACCCTCCACTTTTCTTTTTCCTAATCCTCACATCGGTTTTGTGTCCGCAGAGTTTCACCCTCCGATGCTGACTCCACCGTGAGTGACGAGTCCAGTGAGCGGGAAGCAGGAGATAAGACGCCGGGCACGGTGACTGACGGCAAGTCCCACAGAGTCCCACGGAGTGGTCTGTGACTCTTCTCGCTCTCTACATTGAAAGTCGTAGCTAAGTGATTCCAGGAGGATGGGGGTTCAAAACAAACAACAAAAAATCCGTGCAATGGAATCTTCGCTGTCCGTATGGAAAGTGTCTCGGCATTGGTGGCCAGTCTGGCGTGGAACTGGTGTCCGTGTTGAGACGGGGGTGGGCGGGGCGTGCTGGAGGTCGGGGCTTCACGGAGGTGTGCTTTGAGGTTAATAGCCACATTCCACTCCAGTTTTGAGTCCTAACAATGTTTCTCCGTGACGGACAAGAAAGAATTGAGCTAAAACCAGAGTCTCCAAACTCCAAGATTCAGTGACCTTCCTAGCGTCCCATTCAAGGATTCCACAGCTGTTGCTGCCAGCAAGCGCTGGCGTTTCTGTCGTGGGTCCAAGTGCCTCGTGTTTGGTCGTAGATCTTTCTTCTTGTGGGTAGTTCTGTGTGATCAGACGTGTCAGAACGTTTGTATTTGTAGTCAGGTGCTGTTGTGTCTTAAGCTGGGTGCAAAGTGAACTTCACTCCCATTCTGGACACAGTACCGTGAACCTCATTGCCCTGTAAAAGAAACGAAGCCCACAGGTCTTACTAGACTTGGGAGCATTTTCAGGCATGAGGACAACAAGGTAGCTGGGTTTGAGTTTAATCGATTCTGCTCAGCGAAAGCGCTGGGCATCGCTCTGATGTTTGCTGGTGTATCGTTGATGTCTCAGTAATGCAAAGAAAATTGGGGTGCCCTGGGGTATTATTTTTTAATAGTGATGTCTATCCTTATACTTTTCACCACAAATTTCTCTGTGTGAAAATGCAGTACAGTGCATCATACTGTGTGAATGCACAGATTCTGGATGGAAGCCAGGGGGGCCTGTCCTGTCACTGTCATGCTTGTAAGTAAGTCCCTTGGCCTTTGGGTCTCCTGTGGTCTACACTAGCTGATTTCTGAGAGCGCCCCCCCCCACCTCCTTCCAAGTGTTTTGTGTGGATGTTAAAGAAATATCCCCTTAGAATAAAGGGAAGAGTGTTTTTCTTTGGATCCGATATCCCACAATCTTAAAAATTACTTAGCACCATGGTAACAGGTGCACCTGTTTCAGAGAGAGAGGATTAAAATCTGATTTTGATCCTGGGAAAGAACGAATTGAATAACAAGATCAGTCTAGAGTTTCTAGATTTCTTTTGCTTCCCTGAGAAAATCTTGCTCTTAGTTCCTGCATTTAACTCTTTACTGAGAGGATTACAGCAGGTCTGCTCTGCACGGCTCACGAGACTCACCTGTTACTCTCAGAGTATGTTCAAAATCCTAGGAGTAAGCTTGTGGGCTTTGGGACCGAGAGGTGACAGGGAAAAAGGACACAAGTGGATTAGATGTTCCTGTGAGTATCAAAAGCTCAGGTATCGCTATTGTGATTTGAAGACACACTGGAATCCGTACATCATGTTCATGTTTTATATCAGGGGTAGTCAGCCTTTTTATTTTTATACCTACCACCCACTTTTGTGTCTCTGTTAGTAGTAAAATTTTCTAACCACCCACTGGTTCCACAGTAATGGTGATTTATAAAGTAGGGAAGTAACTTTACTTTATAAAATTTATAAAGCAGAGTTACAGCAAGTTAAAGCATATAATAATAATTACTTACCAAGTACTTTATGTCGGATTTTCGCTAAGTTTGGCAGAATAAATCTTTATAAAACAACTTACTATAGTTAAATCTATCTTTTTATTTATACTTTGGTTGCTCCGCTACTGCCCACCATGAAAGCTGGAACACCCACTAGTGGGCAGTAGGGGCCAGGTTGACTACCACTGTTTTAGAAGGATGGTTTTTTTCACTGCAAATATGAGCTCACTGTTAAAACTTTGTTTACTCGCTTAAAGCTATCATCTTGCCATTGCTGACGTTTTATTGCTTGCATAGAACCTCATTGAGTGCCCAACAAAGAGATTCTGAGAATTTATAATCGTAGCGTGTGCCTTATTTTGTAATTCCCTAATTTTCTGTTGTAAGTTACGATAACATACAACTTAACGGAGGCAGGCGGGTGATTGAGATCATACTGGGAACTTTGTCCATGTTGCCCTGGGACCAGCATTCCCTCTCACCACAGCACAAGTCACCTGGTATTTTCAGGACCTGCCTGGCATTGGAAGTGCAGAAAAAGGCAGTTGTTTCGGGTTTGATCCATTCAAGGTTGTGCTGTATTCCCTTCCCTGCTGACTCTTCTGAGATGACTTACTCAGATGTCAGTGTTCATAGGCATTGTACATTTCGAATAAGTCACATCGTTACCACGAGTTGTGATGAACAGAGTGAGGTTGGAGGAACATGCCTTCCCCAAGTGAAGGCTCTACAGAGCTGCCCCTGCTGGGGCGGACATGACGTGTCCTCTGTCTCCTCTGCGCCAGGAATGCTCCAGGAAGGTAAAGGCTGCAGAACGCTCACCATCGGCTGCATGTGTGCAAGGGGGTGATTTTTTTTTTTAAGTACTTAGAAATTTCATTCATACGAATGCCATAGGTTTCAAATTCTAGAATGTCACATTGGCATTGAGAATGTCAGTGTCACACAGGACACCTGCCTTTACATGTGCTAAAGAGTTTGCAAAGCAAATTAAACTTTTTTTTTTTTTTCCTGAAGCTGGAAAGGGGGAGAGACAGTCAGACAGACTCCCGCATGCGCCCGACCGGGATCCACCCGGCACACCCACTAGGGGGCGACGCTCTGCCTACCAGGGGGCGATGCTCTGCCCCTCTGGGGCGTCGCTCTGTTGTGACCAGAGCCACTCTAGCGCCTGAGGCAGAGGCCATAGAGCCATCCCCAGCGCCCGGGCCATCTTTGTTCCAATGGAGCCTTGGCTGCAGAAGGGGAAGAGAGAGACAGAGAGGAAGGAGAGGGGAGGGGTGGAGAAGCAGATGGGCGCTTCTCCTGTGTGCCCTGGCCTGGAATCGAACCTGGGACTTCTGCACGCCAGGCCGACGCTCTACCACTGAGCTAACCAGCCAGGGCCAAGCAAATTAAACTTTTTTTTTTTTTTGTATTTTTCCAAAGCTGGAAACGGGGAGAGACAGTCAGACAGACTCCCGCATGCGCCTGACCGGGATCCACCCAGCACACCCACCAGGGGCGACGCTCTGCCCACCAGGGGGCGATGCTCTGCCCCTACCGGGGCGTCGCTCTGCTGCGACCAGAGCCACTCTAGCGCCTGGGGCAGAGGCCAAGGAGCCATCCCCAGCGCCCGGGGCCATCTTTGCATCTTTGCTCCAGTGGAGCCTCAGCTGCAGGAGGGGAAGAGAGAGACAGAGGGGAAGGAGAGGGGGAGGGGTGGAGAAGCAGATGGGCGCTTCTCCTGTGTGCCCTGGCCGGGAATCGAACCCAGGACTTCTGCACGCCAGGCCGATGCTCTACCACTGAGCCAACCGGCCAGGGCCAAATTAAACTTTTAATATGATTGCAGGGTGATGGTTTTGACTCCATCTAACACTGAAGTTTTTCAGGTAATTATGGGGCATCTATTTATAAGATGGTTGGGATAGTAAATTATAATTCTTGTCTTTTCATGAAGGCAGATTCCCAGAGGTCTCTCTGAGGTGTGTGTGTGTATATTTTGTTGTCATTGTTGTTGTTGTTGTTGTTAAGTGAGAGGAGGGAAGGCAGAGAGATGCCTGCATGTGCCCTGGCCGGGATCTGCCCAGCAAGCCCTCGACTAGGGCAATGCTCTGCCCATCTGGGGCTGATGCTTGGCAACCAAGCTATTTTAGTGCCTGAGGTGAGGTGATGGAGCCATGCTCAGCACCCAGGGCCAACTTTGCTTGAACCATTAGAGCCATGGCTGCGGGGGGGGGGGTGACAGAGAGAGAAAGAGAGAGAGAGAGAAAGAAGTGAGAGGGGGAGGGTTGGAGGAGCAGATGGTCACTTCTCCTGTGTGCCCTGGCCAGGAATTGAACCCTGACTTCTACACGCGGGCCAATGCTTTACTGCTGAGCCAACTGGCCAGGGTCTCTGAGGCACAATTTTATAACCATAGTTGAGGTGGCTAGTCATTTATTTAGTCACTCCCAAGTGCCTGTGACAGCTCCCGGTGCTGGGATAGGGTGGAGGAGAGGCGCACCTGACCCCTGCCTCACAGTATATTAGCGCGTGACGGTATTTATCTGTAGGTGATGACATCATATTTCCTCACTGATGTTTCATTGCTTGTGCACTTCAGAAATTCAGATTGCCCTTTTCCCTGTCCCTCACTGACATTATCCTATACTGTTATTTCTATCATGATACATACTTTTGTTTTTATTGTCTTTAAAGAGAAAGGGGTTTTAACCTGAAGTCCCTACTTCCCTTAAGGCAGGATTCACACAGCACTGATCACTGTCTATTTGTTGTGTTTTCCATTGGCCATTATTGTACAGGTGGTCTTTTTTAAATGTGCAGTGTAATGCAAGTAATAAAAAAATACATAAATATATATAGCTGGAACATACACATACAAATACATCCATATATATGACGAATATGTACATGTACACATATATGACAAACATACCACTTACATATTATATGTGTATGACAAATAACAAACCCCATTCAGAAGGGCTGGGCTCTGGGCAGTTTGGAAGCGTGAGGGTTTTCTATACACACCCTCCTTCTCCCGTTGCTGTAGCTAAAGCGAGGATCTGTGACTGCAGTGGGCAAGAGGGAGGGGTGCGGATAGGAGCGAGTCACAGGTTTGCAGCTCAGTGGTGCCCGGGTGGGCAGACAACATGGGGCGGCGGGGGGGCTTTCTTCCTTTGCCCCCTTTGCGTCCCAGCCACGTGGAGCTCTCTGCCACCCTGGTCTTTTTACCATCCTGGAGGAAAGTGACCTCACCTTTAGGTATCAGTTACTTAGTAGGCTCTCCTTTTGACATTTGTTGTCACTTTATAAGTTTGGCTTAGGGAGGCCAGCCTATCTCGCGGGGCTAATGATCTCCTTTTGGGCCTGGTGCCTGCAATCTGAGAAGCTGCCACCAGACGCGTGCTGGTGCCTGGCCACTTGTGTGGCACAGACCGGGGAGTCCAGGATGCAGAAAGCGCTGTCTCCTTGCTTAGAGAGAGGGTGTTCACTCACAGAGTTACATATATCATTTCTGATCGGTTGGTGCAACAAATGAATGTAACACAAACAGAGGAAATATAAACACTTCACGTAGCATCGACGTGAGTTCCTTATATCACATATCAGCTGTTATTTCTTTTTTTTTCTTTTTCTTTTTTTTTCCCCAAAGCTGGAAACAGAGAGGCAGTCAGACTCCTGCATGCGCCCGACCGGGATCCACCTGGCATGCCCACCAGGGGGCGATGCTCTGCCCATCTGGGGTGTTGCTCTGTTGCAACCAGAGCCATTCTAGCGCCTGAGGCAGAGGCCATGGAGCCATTCTCAGCGCCCGGGCAAACTTTGCTCCAATGGAGCCTTGGCTGCGGGAGAGGAAGAGAGAGACAGAGAGGAAGGAGAAGGGGAGGGGTGGAGAAACAGATGGGCGCTTCTCCTGTGTGCCCTGGCCGGGAATCAAACCTGGGACTCCTGCACGCCAGGCCAACGCTCTACCACTGAGCCAACTGGCCAGGGCTCAGCTGTTATTTCTTAATGGCTTTGCTCAACTCCGCTGTTTTTTTACATTAAGCATAAACCTCCATAATTTTCAGTTACACTTGAGGTTTCAAACCTCAGGCTTTCTGTGTAAAAACAGTTTCTGTGTGCTCTCACTCCTTGGCCTGCGATCCACTTTAATTTAAAGCAATGTCCAGAGTGCCCAGGGGTGACTGTGGTAGATCAGAGGGATGTCATTGATCTTAGTGCGTCTAACTAGCTCTGTAGAGGTCATTTATCTATTCAGTCCTGCTTCCTCAACCTCTCTATCTTTGTTTGCCATCTTAAAATTAAAGTTCATTAGAATTATTTTACCTATAAAGGTTATACTCATCAGAGAAAATTCTTATTACAGAAAGTATAAGACATTGGAGAAAGTCACTTATTATACCAAGATTTAACCTGTTAACATTTTAAATTGGGTTTCTTTTTTCTATACATTTAAATTTTTTCTTCTTTTTTGTGGCTCTGATCACTCTAAAAAGTACATTGTGGTAAAATATACAGGCCATAAATTTACCCTGTTAATCATTTTAAAAAATTAATTTATTAAAATAAAGTTTCCCCCTTTTAACCATGTTTTAGTAATATCTTCATCTCTTTGTATAGTGGGAAGGAAGTCCCCGCAGATAGCAGCTTTTTCTTCTCATGCGTCTTCAACTTACTTTTCTTTCTGCATCCGGTCAGACAACCCAGGACTGTTCATTATTAATCAGCATACTCCCGCATGTCCACAGTCTCCTTGTCTTTAGTATAATTGCCTTGGCAACTAAATTTATACCATTCCAAGTGCGAGCGCCAGTTCAGAGCTGCCAGAAGTTCTGTAAGCCACTTGATGGAGCAACTTCAGGTCCTTTCTACCCGTGCAATTTGGGGCACAAAGTGGCATAATGATTTTTCATATCTTCTCTGATGACACTGGTAACTTTCAGTGAGGCTGAAGGAGATGATAGTGATCATGTAAGCTCAAATAGGCACATTTGAATTCTTGGCCATGGAGTAGGGATGTATTTTTGGTCGGGGTCCACCTGTGGCTTCTTTAAGGGTTAATCCGTACTTCTGATCTGTTGCTGTTTCTTTAGGGTGGACTTTATATATTTATTTCCTGGCTTTTCCTGCCGTTCCAGGGCCGCCTCTACCCAGTTCAGGGAATGAGCAGCACTCGTCCGCCTCCATCTTTGAGCACGTGGACAGGATCTCCCGCTCCTCGGAGGCCAGCCGGCGCGTCCCCAATAAGATCCAGCTGATCGCCATGCAGCCGATCCCTGCACCTCCGGTTCACCTCCCCGTCCTGGCCGACCGCGTGGCAGAGACCAACAAAATTAACAAAGAGGTATTTGCTTTTATGAAAAAGTACGAAACTACAAAAGCTCATACACCAGTTTGGTTAGTGCTTAAAAATGAGTCAAAGTTAAAAATGTCGAAAAAATTGCAAAAGGCATATGAGTTGCTGACGGGTCTTCTTAATTGTAAATTTAAAATGACAGTTGGTCTTCTGAATATCAGATACTGTTCAGGGACACTGTTAGGTGCATTGGCAGGTATGCAGAAGAGAGACCCGAGATGACTGTCCTTACAAGTCCTGTTTTGCCTTGTGGCTGTTTTTTTTTTTTGTTTTTTTAATTTTTATTTTATTTTATTTTATTTATTCATTTTTAGAGAAGAGAGAGAGAGACAGAGAGAGAGAGGAGAGAGAGACAGGGGAGGAGCTGGAAGCATCAACTCCCATATGTGCCTTGACCAGGCAAGCCCAGGGTTTCGAACCGGCGACCTCAGCATTTCCAGGTCGACGCTTTATCCACTGCGCCACCACAGGTCAGGCCTTGTGGCCGGTTTTGAGAACTTGAATTTCTATAAGAGTCCCATGGTTTATAGAACATAGTATCTCCCTGTGCCTAAACTGTGCAAACAATATGATTTATGCCAAACATCTGCTTTCCTTCTGAGATTTTGGAATTTTGGTACACGCCAGGCAGAGGGTGCTTGTGTGATGAGCCCCCGTTGAAAACCCTGGGCGTTGAGTCTCTGATGAGCTTCCCTGGTGCACAGTATTGCACACCTGTTGTCACAACTCACTGCTGGAGGAATTAGGCGCATTCTCTGTGACCCCGCCGGGAGAGGACTCTCGGAAACGTGCGACTGATGTCCAGACTGTGCTGTGTCATTTCCCTGTGCTGATTTTGCTTTGCTGGAATGAGTGGGGAAAAGGCTGCATCCTGTGAGTTCTCCTAGTGAGTCATTGAACCTGGGGTGGCCTTGGACCCGTAGTGGACTTTGTGATTCCTCCTAGATCCGCTCTGGCTCCCAGGATCTAGATAATTCCTAGCAGAACCCTGGAAGCGTGAGTTGGATCTGCTTTCCTCCTAAAATGTTGGGAACCAGAAGGCCAGGTCCAGTCACTGTTAACTTGAGAGGTTTGACCTGGGCTGGACAGTGAGTGGGGTGAATGTGATTTAGCATGCCCAAAAGGCAGTATCATGCCTGTCGGTTTCCTGTCTCTGAGAAACACCTGCTGCTGTCTGTGTCCTGCCAGGTTGAAGTAAGAAGAAATTGGTTACAGTTGAGCCCCCATCCCCCACTTTAAAGGGGACCTATAAAGTGGATCATCTCGTAGAAGCTTATCAAGCGTTCTTAAAGGTTCTCCTAGCCACGCCTCATTTGGCTCTTTGCCGAGGACGTGACCACAGAATGTGTGTTTTGGGGTCAGGATGGTGAGCACTGTCCCTTCTCATCAGTGCTCAGGAGACCAGGCCCTGCATGGCCCAGACCTGTCTCCATCAGTCTCATATTGCATATGCCCATATGCCTCTGTACCTCCTTTTTTTTTTTTTTGTGGGAGAGACAGAGAGAGTCAGAGAGAGGGACAGACAGGGACAGACAGACAGGAAGGGAGAGAGAGGAGAAGCATCAATTCTTTGTTGTGGCTCCTTAGTTGTTCATTGATTGCTTTCTCATATGTGCCTTGACCGTGGGCCTTCAGTAGACCGAATGACCCCTTGCTCGAGCCAGCGACTTTGGGTCCAAGCTGGTGAGCTTTGTTCAAGCCAGATGAGCCTGCGCTCAAGCTGGCGACCTCAGGGTCTTGAACCTGGGTCTTCCACATCCCAGTCCAACACTCTATCCACTGCGCCACCACCTGGTCAGGCTGTACCTCCTTTTTAAAAATGGAGTATTTGATGCATAGGTATGACTGTAGGTCCTATATATCAATCATAAAGCGTGATAATGAAGTCAAAACCCAACTCAAGAACTAGAGCAGTGTTTCCCAACCTTTTTTGTGCCATGCCCCACCTTAACCTTTCTAAAATTTTTATGTCCCCCCCATGTAACATACATAATTTTTAACATTAAAAATTGATTTGTTCACTTAATAAACATAAATGATAGGTTCTTGGAAGAAATCACTATGAAATTGATAACAAAACACAGTAAGTAAAATTTCAAAACATATAATGAAAAACAGAAATTTAAATTCCAAATAATTTTAATACAGATTTTTCTATATTAATTTATTATTTTAATTTAGTGTGATCCTTGCACTTGATGCTTACTGCACAGAGATTTTATATTAGGTTCCAATTTGGTTAGCTTTAGTCTCAAGTCTCCACGTTGTGTTATATCCAGCCGATTTCTTTTTTTTTACGAGTAAATCATTTACAGCACTAAATCCACATTCAGCTAAAAATGAAGATGGAAATGGTAGCAATAGTTTTCTTGCACATTTGGTTGAATTTGGGTATTTGATTTCTGTTTCCTCACAAAGCCATGCCATCACTCCTTTGATATTAAATAAAGCTTTAACTGACTCATCATTTTGCAATTCTGTGAGTTCTTCTTGACACTGCATATTTGATATGTCAGACAAATCCACTAACATTGGCTGCATCATCCATGTTGGGAAATCAATTTGATTTAAATCAGAAAATCTTTCTTTTAAATCAGCCGATAGAATATTCAAATGATTGACAATAACAAGTAAAGCGGTATCAGTTATTTCACATTTTTGGAGCCAGTGAAACTGTTTAAAGTTTTTGTTGTTAATATGTTTCTGACATAACTCAATATTGGTAATGAAACCAAATATATTTGCTTTTGCATCGACAAGAGTTTTATTTGTTCCTTGAAGTTGCTTATTTAATATATTTAGTTTTTCAAAGATATCGGCTAAATAACTCACAAATGCTTTACCATCTATTGTTAACAGATACTTCATTTCAGGTTTGTCACTTAAAAAATCACTAAGAGTATCAAACAGTTCCATAAATCTTTTCAAACAGTTTCCTTTAGATAGCCATCTTACTTCAGTATGAAGTAAAAGTCTCTCATGGTCTTCATTTTGTTCTTCACAAATAGCTTGAAAAGACGCTCAGATTTGGCACTAGCTTTAATAGCATGAACACACTTTATTACTGTATGTAATACTTCATTCAGAACAGGTGAGATGTTTTTAGCTACCAAGTTTTCCCTATGAATAACACAATGCACAAGAATCATTTCTGGATTCGCATCTTTCATCAATTTTAAGCAGCCATTTTTCTTGCCCATCATATTGGGAGCACCATCTGCAGCACAAGATGTTATATTTTTCATTGGTATATCATTGACATCTAAGTAGTTTTTTAGCTTATTATATATATCTTTGGAGGTAGTGGTGCTTTCTAATCTTTTACAGAACAACATTTCTTCAGCAAAATGTCCTTTATCAATATATCTTATGTAAGTTATCAATACTGCCTCACTGTCTCTCAAAGTTGATTCATCCATTTGCAAGGAGAATTTTCTTGTTTTCAGCTTTTCAATAAGTTGTTTTTCAATATCCTCACTCATTTCGTCTATTCTTCTGCTAACGGTATTGTCACTGAGTGGCATAGCTTTTACATCTTTGTCATCTTTTTCAAGAACCGTTTTAAGAAATGCTGATATTGACGGTTTTATTAAATTCTCTCCTATAGTGTGATTTTCTCCAGTTTTAGCAATGAATAAAGAAATTAGATAACTAGCCTCAAGAACACGATTATTAGTTGAAGTATGAGCAGTAAATAGAGACTTTAATGTTGTTCTTTTTTCAAAAATTTTCTTTAAAGTTTTAAAGTAACTCAAATCTGAATTAATATGAGCACTATGTTTCGCCTTCAAATGTACCTCAAAACGACCTCGTTTCATTGATTCGTTGGTCAAGCATTGCTGGCATAAAAGACAAAAAGGAACCCGCTCATCGTGAACAGCGGGTATGAACCCAAATTTTAAATATTCCTCAGAATATTGACGAGTTTTTTTCTTGCTTGCACCACTCATTTTACTATGGGCTATAAGAAATAAAAATAAGATCAATTAAAAACTAATATTAAAATATGTGTTAAAATATATTCAATGTGACATAGAGTAAAAACGTATACTAAAAATTCATATTTATTTAAATGTATGTAACACATTTACTACACTACCACTGCAAATCAAAAGGTATCTATATTTTTCCACTTGACAAAATTTTCTGGAAAGTTATGCTTCTAAAATTAAAATTGTCATGCATGCACTATTATAGCCCCAATAATATTTATAAAATATTAGTGCTTTCTAGCCCCGATGCAAGAAGTACTTAATAAAGAGTTTAATATTGATAAAAATAAAATCAAATACTTACCAATTATATCTATACTATATATATATGTATATTTATTAAATCACCGAGCTTTTACAACAGTTTTGACTGACACTTATTTCAAATTAACACCAACTGAATGATGTGAAACACTACAGAAGTTGCGATGGGCCAATTAGGTGAGAATAACTGCGTTGTTTAGCGAGTTTTTAAAACGTCCGGGTTTCCCCGCGGCAGATGGCACGCTCCGCGGTGAACCCAGGACAAAGTTTACTTGACGACGCCAATCACCCAGTTGATATTTTGGTCTCGTCAAATGAAATTATACTTAATAATTATTTACCACAATTATTTAAGAATTGCATTTTTTGTTAAATTTGGCACCTATATCTAGCATTGCATTTAAATGGCCCAGGGCGAAAGAGTTAAAGTCGTGTCGAGTCCATTTTCAAATTGCCCCCCTTAACTATCGAATTGCCCCCCTGTGGGGCGTGAGCCCCACGTTGGGAAACACCGAACTAGAGCCTCATCAATACTGTCACACTGACCTGTATTCTTTATACGGCTACATTGAGATGTTTTCTTAGCTGGAGCTTCTAGTGCGAATTCCTGTCTTGGTTCTCCTCTGAGGACCTCACATATTTCAAAGAACAGTTCGGTCCTGATAGAGCAATTGGAAGCTTTCTGAATACTCGTGCTGGTGAATCTCCAAAGAACCTCATGCAACTGCTGTCCGTCTCAGACAGTCTTGAGGAAACGTGTGGCTTTCGATCCACCGCAACACAGCCGGGCAGATTTCGTTTGATCTTGGCCTGCGTCCTGCCTGGTCCTCAGGGTCCCAGTGAGCCCGTCCTGGTTGGCACTGTACCACAGCACAGCAGACCCGTCCCTGCATCAGGTCGCCTCCTGGCCCCCAGGCATTCACAGACATCCCTGTTTCTGGCCCTCTGCATGGCAGTGCCGGCAGCTCACTCCCTTCCCGTCCCTAGACCCTGCGTGCTCTTCAAGACCTAGCTCGGGCCCCACAGAGCCAGAGGTGACATGGTCTGGTGGCATCTTCCCGTACATGTGAATCCCCTCTTTGGGGAGTGGGGTGGGGTGGGGCTCATGTCAGAGCACCTGTTTTGATGACGCTAGATAATGATCAGGAATTGGGGATTCTGAACATCTTGACTCTGTCTTCATTTAAAAGCCTCTGAAGTAGTGAGTATTGGGTTTGGGAAATATGTCTTCTTTCTCCAGGGCATATGATCCCTACTCCTCAGTGCCCCTTAGCATTGTCAAGGTTGTCACCGCCGACTGCCCAGCTGTAGGGTCTGATACCATGGCTTCCCTGTCACACGCACTGGGTAGGCGATGGCAGGTCCCCTTTGCCCCGTGTCACCCCCTTTGGGGCCTCGTGGTACCTAGTTCAGTGGACTAGGGGCGAGGTAGGAGGCAGGCAGGCCTCCCCGAAAGCTGCGGGAGCCTGGGTCCCAGGCCCCTCGGAGCCCATTCCTTTTGTCCGGTTCCTCCCATCTCCCCCCTTCAGATACAGACGGCACTGCGGCACAAGTCGGAGATCGAGCACCATCGGAACAAGATCCGGCTCCGGGCCAAGCGCCGCGGCCACTACGAGTTCCCGGTGGTGGACGACCTGTCGTCGGGCGACACGCGGGAGCGGCGCCGGGTGTACCGCCGGGCGCAGATGCAGATCGACAAGATCCTGGACCCCACGGCCAGTGTGCCCTCGGTGTTCATCGAGCCCAGGAAGAGGTGCGGCCCCGGGCCAGGGCTGCTGCCCCTGCGGTCATCAGGGCTGGGGTCGGACAGCCACCCACTTGGACGAGAACGTCTCTGAAAAGGAGCGAGAGGTTTATACACAGAAAGGCCGTGGGGTGGCTTTGATCCTGCGGGGTGGTCCCTTGTGTGCAGAAGGGCTGCTCTTCCGATCTCCGTGGCCTCAGGACGGTTTCCCGGGGTTAATGGCACCTGGCAGTCAGCATTCGGAAGTGGTGGTCACCCTTCCCTCCCCAGACCCGCCTTTCCCCAGCCTCCTGGGGTCTCCCATCTCCTCTCCGTCTGCTCATGCCAGTATCTTCACCTGCTGTGCTGGTCACTGGGTCCAAGTCGGGGGATAGCTCATTCCTTGTCCGATAGAGCCACCCTCAGAGTTGGTGTCTTACCTTCCCCTTTGCTTCTCAGAACGCCCCCAACACACACACACACACACACACACAAACAGATGCATTTTCTTACACACTGCTCTCTGTTGCATCTTTCTCTGCTCTACAGCTGTGCTGGTTCCATGTGCTACCTGTGCGCTTGTAACAGGTGGAGCCCACCTGTCCACCACATAGCCACATTGACAGACCTGCCACTTTGTTCGCCAATGGCCTCCTTGCCCCCAAACCTTCATCTGCATTTCCATTTCTGGTCCTTGGAGTGGTGATGCCCATGCCTCGCACCCTCCCCCCACACCCCCCACATCCCTCCCACATCCCCCTCCCCAGCATCCCTCCCCCCACATCCCTCCCACACACCCCTCCCCAGCATCCCTCCCCCCACATCCCTCCCACATACCCCTCCCCAGCATCCCTCCCCCCACATCCCTCCCACATACCCCTCCCCAGCATCCCTCCCCCCACATCCCTCCCACATACCCCTCCCCAGCATCCCTCCCCCCACATCCCTCCCACACACCCCTCCCCAGCATCCCTCCCCCCACATCCCTTCTCCCCCACCCCTCCCCTCACATCCCTCCCAGTCTGCAGACCCTCCTGCACTTTGAGGCCCATCTCAGGCCCCAGTTGGCCAGTGATGAAGCAGTAGCTCACCTTGCATGCCCTCTATTCCAAATGTCTGTATAAGGAGGTAAGAGAACGAGTATATAGTGCTTTGGAATGTTCTCTGTGGTTCCTTGTGCGGTCCGATGGTCGGCCCAGGTAGACAGCTTCCTCAGAGCACAGGCAGTGTCTCACATGTTGATTTTGTCCTGTGGGGTGTTGACCGCAGTGGCCAGCACGTATTTGATGCTCAGAAAACACTGAGTGTTCAGTTGATAAGCCCGTGGCAGGAAGGTTTATTTCCTAGGAAGGTAATCTCTTTTTTTCCCCCCTCGGCAGCTCGCGGATAAAACGTTCTCCTAAGCCACGCCGGAAACACCAGGTCAACGGCTGCCCCGGAGATGCCGAGAAGGACAGACTCATCACCACAGACAGTGACGGCACTTACAAGAGGCCCCCCGGCGTCCACAACTCTGCCTACATCGGCTGCCCAGTGCGTAATGCTGACCCTTCCTTCTGGAATCCGTGTTGGGTCCTCTTTGGGAGAGGAGAAGGGATGACAGTGACTGCTGCCGTGTGCGGGGCGGGTGCCCAGCGGCTGGGGGGGTTCCATGAAATCCGCTGGTGATCGATTAGGGAGGTGAGAGAAGGCAAAGCGGGGACTCTCTGGGATCGGATGAAAAGTAAAAGGAACAGGCACATCTTTCTTTGACACAGTTGGATACAGGGTAGCTAACCATCAACAATGAACATGGTAACAACAACAATAAGGGAATCTGTGGTCTCTGTTCTGGTGCCATGGTTGTGCTTTGATATTCCTGTTATCAGCTATGTTAACTTAGATGCAAACAAGACACCAGGCAAGTTCAGTTTAAGGACAACTGATCTTGGTTAGGGAAAAATGCCATCCTAGAACATGGCTACCTGTCATGAACTGCTTTTGGTTGGAGAGTTTTCATTTCAGACCATTCTATGTGGATCCTTGAGGTCTCTGAGTTTGTAAAGGCGCCGTGCGGGCCTCCCTGAGCCCGTCTGGTCTAGGACGTGGCCCCTTTCTCCTCCACAGGAGCATGTGTATTTCTAGTGTCCTTAAGATTGACTGTGCCCCTCGTCCCTGCTCCTGAGGACTGGAGTGATTCCAGGGAGTTGACAGGTCAACAAACGAGACTGCTTTGCTCTGGTCATTTCTGCAGGCCATGAATGAAGTCCTAAGGTCGTGAAATCAGAAATCTCGGTGTGCATGCTGCGTGTCACCACTCAGCCAGATAAGGAGAGGCAGGGACTCATCTTCATGGGCACTTTATTCAGATGGCCAGCGATCTGAGGAGACGGGAGTTATATACCCTAAAAAACTGTCTACCCCTTCTCATCCCGGCCACCTATTTTCTAAGGGGAGAAAAGGGTGGACAAGGGGTTTTGGAATTCAAGGGAAAATTGATAAGATAAAAGTTGTGTTCTAGAGATTTGTTAGTAATTCTTTACCCGTGGCATAGTCAGCAGGCCTTCTGTCCCTGGAGTACAAAGGCTTTGCTTGCAACCCTCTGGGGGCATAGTGGTGGATCACTTGCAGACCCCTGGGGCACAATGGTGGATTGCTCACAGATCTCGTTAATTTGGGTATTCCCCTTCCTGGAACAAAACTTTTACTTGCATTAACGACTAAGCCTATTGAGTATAACTAAAGCCATTATTACTCATGCCAAAATTTGAACTCTTGAGTTCTCTTATCAGTGGGGGAACCATCCTTGGCAGTGGTTACAATAGATGGTGTGCTTGTGCTCGCTTCGGCAGCACATATACTAAAATTGGAACGATACAGAGAAGATTAGCATGGCCCCTGCACAATAGATGGTGTGCTTGTGCTGCTCTTGTTAGATGGTTTGTTGTCCGGGTTTCTGTGGTGATTGGTTTGATCCTGGGGAGAGCTGTCCCCTTGGCTCCTCAGGAGAGTCATGCAGTGACACTAACAAATAGTGGAAGGGAACATATCCCTCCTCCCCGGTGTGGTCATTGTCATTTTATATATATATGTGTGTGTGTGTGTGTGTGTATATATGTATGTATGTATATGTATATATGTATATATATGTGTGTGTGTATATATATGTATATATGTATGTATATGTATATATGTGTATATGTATATATGTGTGTGTGTGTATATATATGTGTATATGTATGTATATGTATATATGTGTATATGTATGTATATGTATATATGTGTATATGTATATATGTGTGTGTGTATATATATATAGCCTGAGTGCCATCACCTAGTGCCACGAGAGTTTTGTAGAGGGACTAACCTGTCCTACCTCGGTCTCTCCATCTTGTCTTCATTCATGACCCTGATTAGGCCTCTTTCCTGGTGACCTGGACTATTCCTTTTCTCCTTGCCTTTTTTTTTTTTTTTTTAAGCAGAAAATGGTTCCTCCTTCAGCTGGGGGAAGGCAGCCCTTCCCTGGAGAACACCACCTCTGTCAGCCGCTTCCTCTCCAATGGCACCATTTTTTCAAAGATTTGTGAAAATGAACATTATCCTCAGATGAACAAATTATTGTACTGGGGCAAGAGGCATAAACCGAGGTGTCCTGGGCCAACCAGGGTGTGTGGTCACTCTCTTATAATACCCACAAAGCATTGCAAAACAGGCACCAGAATACATTGTCTCTGGTGACTAAAGGTAAGTAGGTTCATATCTAGACTTCTGAAGAATGATAGATGAACATGTGTCCATACAAAGGAAAGAAACTGACTGTAATAGACTTACTAGACTGTGGTTTGGGAGAACAGAATTCAAATTCCAACTTGGGGCTCCCCTGAGTACATACTCACTTTTGTAGGCAGATTGTTTTTCATTTTTTATTAAGTACCATCTATATGTGAAGCGCTGTGCTAGATGTAGAGACGCAGACAATGAAGACGAACTACCCTGGCCTGCAAGTTCTGATGGTCTAGCCCGGGAAAGGAGGAGGCAGGGAGAAGAGGGAAGAATGAGAGGCTCTCACACTGTGGCTGAGTGGCTCTGGGCGTCCTTGGCAGGATTCATGGGGCCAGCGGGACTCCAAGGGACCCTTCCTTCCCACCTTCAGCACATCTTTCTCTTGCCGTAAAAATGAGAGCTCCTCCAAAATTATGACCGCTAAGGGGTGACATTGGCCATGGCCATTGCTCCGGACAGGTGTATAAGACCTCCCCCTCAAATGGAACCTCAGTTTGGGCGTGGGGCTGTGTGTATGGCCACACTGCTACTTCCTTATGATACGGTGAGCTTGCCAGGTGCCGGAACCACTACCAGGAACTTCGCTCCCGTCTTGGGAGAGACCCTCTGACTTACCAGTAGTCTGTGGTCCCCGACATGCTTTTGCATTTCTCCATTAGGAACTGTTAGGCTGGTGGCACACCCCTAACCATAGGTTTCCCTACCTGTTTCTCAAGAAAAACCAATAATGGGGGAAGGGCTGGCCAATGGACCTTTTGCCCACCTCAAAAGAATCCCCCGCTGACCAGTGACCCTGGCAGGAGCTCCGCGAGGATGCTGCAGTATTGGAGAGACAGTCCGACAGGGCCTGGGGAGGAGGAGCGCACCTGCCCCCATCCGGGAGGGCGTCCGCAGCCTCACGCTCTGCCCAGAGAATCCAGACATTCGCGTTTTAATATGAAACTTTCAGATTTTAAAATAGTGGCTCAGTAGGTTTTGAAAACCGTTCTGTGGGCCAAGCAAAACGGGCCTGCGGGCCGCCGGTGGGTCTGCCAGTTTGCAGAATGATGTTCCCTCTGTTTGGAGTTAAGCAGCGTCTGCCCAGGAATAACCCCCAATCATCTGGTGGACCAACCTGGATTATTAGGAAGCATTTTCCAGACAGTTGGCTAAGAGTAAGGATGTGCCTGTGGTAACAAGTATTTCCTTGTGAGAGACTTGCTGACCCAGACAGATACAGGCAGGTCTTCCATGGTGCGGGGGAGGTCCAGCCATCTGGGCTAAACCATGGGCCAGCAGGACAAGCAAGGCACTCTGGATTAAAGACATCCACCCTTCCTCACAGGGCACGGGGTCACCTGCCTGTCCTGCAGAACCTCTTTCTTCAGTGTCAGCTGGAGTGACCGTGATTTGCATTTGGGCTTTCGGAGCTACTGAAACCTGAAAGGCCTCTTTCGCCATTGGGTTCTTGTTTTGTCCCCTACAAGTTACCCAAGTGCCTATGATGACAACGTTTTGCTCCAAAAGGCATTATTAGAAAATAAGATTAGCCTGACCTGTGGTGGCACAGTGGGATAAAGCGTCGACCTGGAAACGCTGAGGTCGCCGGTTCGAAACCCTGAGCTTGCCTGGTCAAGGCACATATGGGAGTTGATGCTTCCTGCTCCTCCCCCCTTCTCTCTCTCTCTCCTCTCTATAATGAATAAATAAAATTAAAAAAAAAAAGAAAATAAGATTAATAAGGAAAAACAAAAAACCCCACCCTGGCTGGATAGCTTGGTTGGTTAGTGCATCATTCCAAAGCACAGAGTTGCCAGTTCAATCCCTGGTCAGGGCACATACAGGAACAGATCAATGTTTCTGTCTCTCCATCTCCCTTCCTCTCTTACTAACATCAATTAATAAAAATAATAATAAAAAAATTGTTACTTGTACCCCTGCCTCTTAGACAGGGGGTATGGAAGATGATTACAACTTTCTTGATGACTCATGTTATCCAGGGAGACCTTCATTTTAAAGACAGTTTCCGAATAAATACTTACTATTTGCTGTTGTAACCAGTTGTCATAATAGGTATGAAAATTATTTATACACACAGTTGTAATATGGTGGTGACTTTGAACTCTTTTTGGAGGGGGTGTAGGGCTATTTTTTCCTATTGTTACGAGTCAATAGAGTGCTTTCATTTTTGATTTCTTTATCTATAGAAAATTGACCAGGTACTTTAGTGAGTAGAGTCTGAGACATCAGTTTTGGTTAGTCGAGGGCTTTTGATAAAAATGTAGACTCCCAGGTACTGAAATGGCTTTCAGATAGTTGCGTGAGTTTTGCCGGACGAATGAGCATTGAATGTTTTCATTCTTTTCCCCTTTATTCCTGATTCAGACTTTTTGCCCCCATGAGCGCTAACAGACTTTGCTCAGCTGTCCGCTTAAGCATCCTTACGGGGAAACCATTTTCTTGACATCAGTAAAAATTGTTCTGTTCCCTTTTGGCTCTCAATAGAGTTGTGTTTTCTGGCAGTGTCTGATGCTTCCTTTCTCTGCTGTTTCCTCCACTGTAGTCCGACCCTGACCTCCCGGCAGATGTGCAGACGCCGTCATCTGCAGAGCTGGGCCGGTACCCGGGCCTGCCCTTCCCGGGCCCGCAGTACGCCCTGCCCCAGCCGTCCATCGAGGAGGCGCGCCAGACCATGCACTCCCTCCTGGACGACGCCTTTGCCCTTGTGGCCCCCAGCAGCCAGACTGCCAACACGGTGGCCGCCGGCCCCGGGGTCCCAGCCGGCCTGCCCATGAATAGCACCCCTTCCCGGGAAGAGAGACGAGCCACCCAGTGGGGGTCCTTCTACAGCCCAGCCCAGACGGCCAACACCCCCTGCAGCGTAAGTATGGACCTTCTACAGTTCTGTAGCCTGGAGCTTTGTAGATTCTTCCTCTCGAATTCCTTCCACCACATCACATGCTGGTTGGAGCCACTGTCCCCTCTCACCAAGACTATTGCAACTTCCTAACTGTCTCCCTGCCTCTGGTCTGCAGTGTAGGGTGTCGGGATGATGGCTGACAAGTAAAACACCACATGGATCCTCTGTGACGGGAGGTCTTGGGATAACGAGGAAGACCTACCAGGAGCCTCTTGTCTGGAGTTCTTTCTTTTTTCTTTTTCTCTTTATTTTTTTTCAATTATAGTTAACATTCAGTATGATTTTATATTAGTTTCAGGTGTACAGCATAGTGGTCAGACAATCATATACCTTCCAAAGTGTTCCTCCTGATATTCCCAGTACCCACCTGGCACCACACATAGTTATCGCAACGGTATTGACTGTATTTTCCATACTGTACTTTACATCCCCGTGACTGGTCTGTAACTGTCCACCTGTACTTCTTGATCCCTTTACCTTTCTCACCCAGTCCCCCAACCTCCCCTCCCTTCCGGCAACCATCAGCCTGTCCTCTGCAGCTATGAATCTGTTTCTCTTTTGTTTGTTCATTTATATTGTTCTTTGGATTCCACATGTAAGTGAAATCATACGGCATTTATTTTTCTCTGTCCGACTTATTTCACTGAGCATAATACCCTGTAGGTCCATCCATGCTGTCGGACATGGTAGGCTTTCACTCTTTTTTGTATGGTCAGGTAATGTTACATCGGGTAAAGGTACCACAGCTTTCTTATCCACTCATCCGGGCACTTGGGCTGCTTCCACATCTTGTCCATTGTAAATAATGCCACAATGGACATAGGTAGAGGGACATATATTCTTTTGGACCAGTGTTTTGAGTTCTTACTTTCTGACCTGAATTTGTTTTTTGTTGACTGCTACATGTCACCTACTCTTACCTTCAGATTCAGTTCTTTCATTCAATTCAGGAAAACTTTTATTTCTGGAATAATTTTCTTACTCCATTCCATTTATTTGAGTCGAGGGTAGCAGTTATCTTTGCTGGCTCATCTTGGTCTGTTTTCTCTACCGCTTTATCTCATCGCTTTAGCTACGCTGTCCTGTCCTGTCCGCCTCTCTGTCTTCATTATGGTTCTCATGGGCCTTTTCTCTGTGACGTTGATTTGATTGTAAGTCCTGTCTAATCTTTTCCTTGCTCATTGATTTCTTAAGTGTCACGGTGGCATTGTTTTGATCCAGAAATTATTTCCAGTCTGTGGTCTCCCACTTTGGGTCATTTGGTGGTTTTATCATCTCACTGTTGAACTTAAAAAAAAAATGCCATTTTTCTATATAGTTCAAAGTCCTTGCGGAGAAGCTGCCTGTTACTTGAGTTTTCTTCCAGTCTGGGTTCTGATACATATGTTCGTTTTAACTTCACTTTGATTTGCTAGAATGTGGGTAAATGCACCTCTGTATGCTTCTTATTCTATTTGGGATCTGTTTCACCCTTGAGGACTGCATTCAGTCCGTGTTTCTGTAGCCTGATGTCATGGAGGTTGGGGAAAGGCGGGGTCTGGTGGGGTCGTGTCCCGTCCTCAGTGGGACTTGTGCCCCGCTGTTTCGTTAGTGGTGTTACTATACGTTTCACTGTCCTCCCTGGCACCCACCCACCCCGCTGGAGTGTCCTCTGTTCCTGTGAGTTTGTGTTCCTTCATCTTCAGGCTCGTGACCTGAACGATGGGGCAGTCCTTCCTGCTTCTGCTCATTTCTCATTGTACAGGCCGTCCCCGGGCTACAAACCAGACAGGTTCTGTAGGTTTGAAAACGTTTAAGCATGTTTAGGCATTTATATGCACAGAAAGGTAAACCTCAATACTGTGTCAAGACAAACATCTGTCTAAGTTGCATTTAATAGACACTGACTCCTGAGCATGGACATTTTCAGGACAATAGAGATGGAATCCCGGGGAGAGTTTGGTTTTGGGAACCATGGGCAGTGCAGGGCAGTAGTTAAAAGCATGGTCTTTGGAGTCAGAAAGACAAATTTGGGGGAAATGACTGAACTCCTTTGTGAGTTGGTTTCATCTGCAAAACAGAGGTAGTGAGCACTTTCGTAGAGTTACCGTGGGCCTGAGTTAGTGCTCATAGGGTGCTTACTACAAAATACTAATTCAATACATGGAAGCTTTTAAAAAAAAGGTCTAGTATTAGAGCAGGTCTGGAAACAAGGCCGACTTAGTGACTGAACTTGGAGCACCAGACCCTGGACTGCCAGTTGGTTCAAGCTGACTGGACTGGGATAGACTCATCCAGAGTTACTGTTCTGCTGAATTATCGAATTCCAAAATAATGATTCACAGTCGTTGAAAAGAAATGTTGAAAATAGTAATCTCCTGTCTGTTAGGATTAGGATATGTTCATTTTTTTAAGAATACATCATAGATATGTGTTTCTTTAAATGTGATGCCCTATTGTTTCAGTCAAAGAGCATTTGTTTAGCTCACATGAGCTCAAGGGAAAAAAGCTGATTGAAGGATACAGGGGCATCTTACAACATTTAAGAGCAAGGAGTATGGAAACCAGAAACTGAAAGTGCTCCTTTCATCTTTAAGAGACTAATTTCTAGTTCTTTATACTCTTTCTGTTTTTACAACACAGTACTGCATTTGCATAGTTTAATTTCTTGAGAGGATTTTGCATTGTTACTGGGCACCTACTAGGTTAGGCGACTGTCGTGGCTGAGGTTGGTAGAGTCACTTGTAATAAATGCGGCCACTCAGGCCTATTTTTTTTAACAGAAGACACAGGTTTATAGAGAACCAGCCAGCAGAGCAGAGTAATCCTATCATTTTTATTTTTACTAAAGAAGTAAAGGTCAACATCTGCTTCTCCACCCCTCGACCCTTCTCTCCTTCACCCTCTCTCTTTCTCCCTCCCTCCCTCCCTCCCTCCCCCCTCCTTCCCTCCCTCCCTCCCTCCTTCCCTCTCTCCCTCACTCCTTCTCTACTTTCATTTTCTTTCCTTCTTTCCTTCTTTCCTTCTTTCCTTCCTCCTCCCTCCCTCCTCCTCCCTCTTTCTCTCTCTCTCTCTCTTTCTCTCTCTCTCTCTCTCTCTCTCTCTCTCTCGCGTGTGCCTCTTCCTGCAGCCATGGCTTGATTGGTTCTAGCATATTGCCCTGGGTATTGAGGATGGCTCCAAGGAGCCTCCGCCTCAGGCACTAAATATAGCTTGGTTTGCAAGCATTGGCCCCAAATAGGCAGAGCATCAGCCTCAGGTAGGGGTCACCAGGTGGATCCCAGTTGGGGTGCATGCAGGAGTCTGTCTCTCTATTTTTCTTCACTTGGAAAAAGAAGAAAAAAACAAAGAAAGGTCTAAAAAGTAGTGGTATGTTTTTCACAGCCTGGTAGCCCAGTTCCCCATCCTAAAATGTCTGGTATTACTTGGTGGCAGAATGCCCTGATAGCATGCTAACCTTTTATGAGAAAATAGTTCTCTTGAAAGTTGATCCTGCAAACCTAAACCTAAGTTTGCTGTTGTCACCTTCTAATAAGTATTGACTATTAATCTTCATCTTCTTTTGAATTTCTTCCAGAGATATGAAGACTATGGAATGACTCCCCCCTCAGGACCATTGCCAAGGTGAAGTTTTTCAGGAGGAAATGTGTTAGGACTTTCTTACCTAGGCTGTTTACCTTTTTTTGTTTGTTTGTTTGTTTTGTTTTTTGTGTTTTTTTTGTATTTTTCCTGAAGCTGGAAACGAGGAGGCAGTCAGATAGTCTCCTGCATGCGCCCGACCGGGATCCACCCGGCACGCCCAGGGGGCGATGCTCTGCTCATCCGGGGCGTCGCTCTGTCGCGACCAGAGCCACTCTAGCGCCTGGGGCAGAGGCGAAGGAGCCATCCCCAGCGCCCGGGCCATCTTTTGCTTCAATGGAGCCTCAGCTGCGGGAGGGGAAGAGAGAGACAGAGAGGAAGGAGAGGGGGAGGGGTGGAGAAGCAGATGGGCGCCTCTCTTATGTGCCCTGGCCAGGAATCAAACCCGGGACTTCCACATGCCAGGCCAACGCTCTACTGCTGAGCCAACTGGCCAGGGCCTGTTTACCTTTTTTAAAAAAATTTATTTAAGTCTGACCTGTGGTGGTGCAGTAGATAGGATGTTGACCTGGAAATGCTGAGGTCGCCGGTTTGAAACCCTGGGCTTGCCTGGTCAGGGCACATATGGGAGTTGATGCTTCCAGCTCCTCCCCCTTCTCTCTCTCTGTCTCTCTCTTATCTCTCTCTTTCTCCTCTCTAAAAATGAATAAATAAATAAATTAAAAAAATTATTTAATTTTGTAAACTCATTTTTTAGCTGATCTGAGCAGATGCCAAACTCTTTGACTTGTAATTTCTTGACCTTACCAGAAAAGTTAGAATTTAAGTTCTGCCTCCAGTAACAACAGACTAGATAATTTGTTGAGGGCAACTGGAAAGATCAGACAAGATTTTAAAATTAAAATAGAAAACCCAGTGAAGTGCGCCTGCTGATTCCAGAGGAGGCGGCTGAGAAGCTGAGCAAAGCCTTCGACAGACTCGTGGGTCTGGGAGGACAAAGAGGGGAGCTCCTGGTAACACCCAGAGGTTGGGGTTCAGAGCTTTAGGGGCTATACCTTCGAGTAAAGGTTAATGGTAAGTACATGGGTCTCTACAAGGACTAGAATTTAGCTTTGAATGCTCTCACTCCCCGATTGTATTGTGCTGACAAGACACTGTTCGTCCCTCCAGCAGCCCGGCGGAACAAATGTATTTCTCCTTTACAGGAAGATAATACCATATGAGGCCTTCCATTATTATAGTTCTATGTGAAGTTGAACACAGACACATACAACCAGGCGAATGAGAAGAAAAGTATCTAAAAATAAAAATAAAGAGAAACAGACAATAGAAAAGGGATTATAGGGGATCTAGATACTGGAGGTATTGAACACAGATTTTAAAATAATTATGCTTACTACAGAGTTAAGGCTCACTGTCTGGGAAGATGGAGAAGTACAAATTTATGTTTGAGTGTAATAAGACAGAGATTCTAGTGTAATTTTTAAGGTAACTTCCTAAACAGTGCTAAAAGTAAATATCAAGATAGTAGGGGAGAAATCAAATACTTTAAAAAATAGTCCAAAAAGAAGACAAGAAATAACAGGATAAAAAGGAACATACAATTGGCAGAATGTATGGAAAGCAAAGGATGGTAGAGATCTAAATTTTGCAAAAAGTGAGACAGGGCCAGTTTTACTCATAAACACGGATGTCAAAAATTCAAAACGAAATAATAGCAAACATATCTAGCAATATATGCAAAGAAGATATCACATCACAACCAAAGTGGATTTATTCCAACAATACAAGGGTGATTTAGTATTTTTTAAAAAGTCAGTCAATGTAATTTACTATTTTGAGTAGAATAAAGGAGGAAGATTCTTTCACGTCAATAGATGAAGCATTTGATAAAATTCAGCATCCATTTATGGTTAAGAATCTTGACACACTAGACACAATCTAATCTATTCAAAGTTATCTCAGTCTAATGCAAAAAGGCTTTCCCTCTGAGACCAGGAGCAAGACAAAGATGTCTGCTTGTATCACTTCTATTAATAGTGCCCTGGGGGAACCTAGCCTGTGTAATAAGGCAAGGAAAAGAAAGACTAAGAAATTTAAAGAGAGAAATAAGGTTATTATTCATATGTAATATAACTTTGTGGTAGCAATTTCTAAAATGTTAATATATAAATCATTAGAATGAAGGAAATTTAGCAAGATGGCTAAATAGCAAGATAATTACAGGGCTGCTGGATATAAAATAAGATAATAAAAATCTGTTTTATTAACGTTTATGAGCAACAGACAGAAAATTTAAAAAATTTTAAAGATACAGTAGAAGATGCCACTCAAAAATACAAAATACCTTGCCTGACCAGGCAGTGGCGCAGTGAATAGAGCGTCGGACTGGGATGTGGAGGAACCAGGTTCGAGACCCCGAGGTCGCCAGCTTGAGCGCAGGCTCATCTGGTTTGAGCAAAGCTCGCCAGCTTGGACCCAAGGTTGCTGGCTCGAGCAAGGGGTTACTCCGTCTGCTGAAGGCCCATGGTCAAGGCACATATGAGAAAGCAATCAATGAACAGCTAAGGTGTCGCAACAAAAAACTAATGATTGATGCTTCTCATCTCTCTTTGTTCCTGTCTGTCCCTCTCTCTGACTCTCTCTCTGTCTCTAAAAAAACAAAAACAAAAACAAAAAAAACCCGAAATACCTCAGAATAAATATAACCAAAAATCGTCAAGCCCTCTAATGAAAGATGTTCATGGATTGGATACTCAGTGTTTAAAAAATATCAATTCTCCAAGTGATCAATAGGTTCATTGCAGTCCCATTCAAAATCCCAGTAGTTTGTTGCTGTGTTTTTAAATACATAGAAACTGACAAGCTGCTTGTAAGTTTTGTGTGGAAATGCAAAGAACCAATAGCCAAGGTGCTCTAAGAAGGAAGGGTAAGATGTTAGGATAATTCTAAATGTTTTAAGTTACCATCAAGTGATTAAGACAGTGTGGTATTGCTGTAAAGTTAGACAGATAGACCAATGGGGTAGACTGGAAAGTCTATAAATAGACCTTCATGTGAGTGGACAACTGATTCATTATAGAGAAGGCATAGCAGAAAAACAGCCTCAGAAATTATATTCAACTGCCCTTCGATGACCAGGAGTCACTTAGAGACATAGGACCGCGCTGTTTCTTTATTTTTTTTCTCTTAGTTTTCTGTATTCCCGGTCATTTTCAGAGGGCCTTATTTCTCCCCGCCCGTACTCCCCCACTCCGGCGCTGCTGGCCCCAAAACAACAGGCCAAAGGAGCACGTGGAGCGCAGGTGATCCAGGGAAGACGTTAATGATGGAGTCATATGATGTGGTTCACCCAGTTCAGTTCCAGTTTACACTTGTTGTCCAGCATAATTATTAATAACTTTCACTCTCCAGAGTGTTTGGGTCATACTGAACTACCTGAGCATGCAATTTAGGATAAAAGGGCTGCAAATATAGGCAGGAGGGGGCTAACAAGCTGGGTCAAGTAGAAATAATTAAGTAAAGAGTGAGTCTTTAAGTATTTAAGCATTTTTAAAAGTTTCAGTTTTGATTTAAAATATAACAGCTCTCTATAGATGTAATGCACATACGTACATAAAAGCTCTTGGGCCTGACCAGGCGGTGGCACAGTGGATAGAGCGTCGGACTGGGAAGCAGAGGACCCAGGTTCAAGGCCCCGAGGTCGCCACCTTGAGCACAGGCTCATCTGGTTTGAGCAAAAAGCCCACTAGCTTGAACCCAAGGTCGCTGGCTCCAGCAAGGGGTTACTCGGTCTGCTGAAGGCCCGTGGTCAAGGCACATATGAGAAAGCAATCAATGAACAACTAAGGTGTTGCAACGCGCAATGAAAAACTAATGATTGATGCTTCTCATCTCTCTCCGTTCCTGTCTGTCTGTCCCTGTCTATCCCTCTCTCTGACTCACTCTCTGTCTCTGTAAAAAAAAAATAAAATAAAAAAAGAAGCTCTTGGGAACCCTTAAAATTTTTTATGAGTATAAAAGGGATTTCAGCCTTCAATTTCAGGATCATCTGTGGAGCTTTAAAAACTATCAATGTCTGGGTCCCACCTCTAGAGATTCTGTTTTTATTGGTCTGGGGTACAGTGTGGACTTTGGTACAGCTGCCGGGGTGAACCTGACCTGTGGTGGCGCAGTGGATAAAACATCAATGTGAAATGCTGAGGTCACCGGTTCAATACCCTGGGCTTGCCTGGTCAAGGCACATATGAGAGTTGATGCTTCCTTCTCCTCTCTCCCTCTTCTTCCCTCCTTCTCTTTCTCTCTCTTCTCTGTCTAAAAATGAATAAATAAAATCTTTTTAAAAATTCTTTAAAAGTTCCCTGGGTGAGACTAGCCTGCAGCCAAACTTGATAACTGCTGCTTTAGTCGGATGCTGCAGATGAGCAGGCCCTAGAATTTGACTGCACCTTCTTTCGATCTGTAAACTAAAGGATTTCTTCTTCTGTCATCTGACAGCGAATTTTCAAGCATTGGCCAAGTCCGGGCACTGATCTGAGGGCTGAGGACTAAAGGCTGGGGACTGGGCAGTGGGCAAACAGAAAAAGCCTCTGCCCTCAGAAGAGGAGATAGACACAAAGCCAGTGGTCACATGGGTCCTATTTTCCCACAGGGCTGAGGGTACACCTAATCAGATAGCAGAGCCAGGGTATAGTGTGGTCCTGATGCAGGATGTGCTTTGCTTTCAGACCCGGTTTTGGCCCCGGTTTACTGCAGTCTTCAGAGCTGGTGCCTCCTGAGTCCCAGCAGCCACAGACATCAGCTGAAGCCCCATTTGCTGCCCGAGGGATCTACTCTGAGGCCATGCCATCGGTGGCCCGGCCTCGGCCTGTCGGGGGCACCACAGGTACCTGTGGCTATTTAGCTTGCGTTTCTGAACTAGAGGACACTTGGTTTTTGACTAATTCTGGCAGAATACATTCTAGACTAGCCAGGTGCCAGCGTCACCTCATTTTCTCCTCTTCTACCTTTGCTAATATGACTATCTTCCTTTTTTAAATCTTCCTTTCATTTTTTTCATGCCTCTATGCCTGAGTCCTGCTGTCTCCTCCCTGCTGCCAGATATGTGGCATAGGGGGAGCTGAGGGCCATGTGGAACTGTTTTAGTTCCTTCCTGCTCCCTTTTCCAGCCCTCATTAAAAGAATGATCTTAGCGTTATTTGTGGGTAACCAGTGCAGCTCTTTACCTAATAATTTAACAGTGAAAGGTCACGTTTTCTAGTGCTTTTAATTAATTATTAGACAGTTGCACACAACTTTCCTTTACTTTTAGTGGTTAGGTTTCCTTTAATTGCCTGTTGACATTCAAATAAAAATCTAACCCAGAATATCTCCACATAGGAAATAAAAACCCTCAGTTTATATTTAAAAAACAACAACACATAGTTCAGAGTTTTCAATTTCTGGGAATTTTGAAGCCAGAGAGAAAATAAATTTTGTTAAATTAGGCATAATTTGGTTTACTTACAAGAGTATAATATTTAATATATTTAATGTAAAGATACGTAGTGTTTTTCTTAGACCACAATTAAAATTCTCTAATAATTTCTAATAACATTAAATTCTGTAAAAATGTATCATGGGAAAATCATTAAGATATAGTATGTATCTGACTATGTAAAATTATCAAAATATGTATGTCTAAAAATCACCAAGAATAATAGGAAAATAGTATGTAAGGAAGATTTGCTGCAGATATGATCAAGAGCTTTTTTTTTTTAAATTCAGTGAGAGGAGGGAAGGAACAGACAGGTTCCCACATATACCCCAACCAGGATCCACCTGGCAAGCCCACTAGGGGGTGATGCTCTGCCCATTTGGGGCATTGTTCTGTTGCTCAGCAACCAAGCTCTTCTTAGTGCCCGAGGCAGAGGTCATGGAGCCATCCTCAGTGCCTAGGGCCAACTCACTCCAATAGAGCCATGGCTACAGGAGGGGAATAGAGAGAGAAGCAAGAGGGAGAGGGGTGGAGTAGCAGATGGGTCCTTCTCCTGTGTTCCTTGACTGGGAATTGAACTTGGGACATTCACACGCTTGACCCATGCTCTACAGCTGAGCCAACCAGCCAGGGCCAACCAAGAGGTATTTTTATGATAGAAGATAACTCATGTAAATTGATAAATGGACAAACTTCAAAGGACAGGAGAGATGAACGGTCAAAGTGCAGAAAGAAAATACACAGAAGAAATGTGTGCGTCCCATATGAAAGTAAACATGAAAAACACCCAGTTTTGAAAATGATTAGAGGCATGCAAATTAAAACCATGGTAAAGCACCATTTCAAACAATCATAAATTATTTTCGTAATAATGCAGTATGGTGAAATTAGCATCCAGTTTTTTTTATCAGTACAATGGGAATAATATTAGTACTTATTTCCTATGGTTGTTTTGGTGATTAAAGACATCAAATGCTTAAATTGTGCCTGGTGCATGATAAACTTTAATAAGTATTAGTTACCATTATTATCATTACTACTATATTATTTCTGATGTTTGTGTACATCATTAAACTTCTGGCAAGCATCTTGACAATGACTGAATGAGCTTTTGATTCGGTAATGCCACTTCTGGGAATCTAGGTTATCCCTCCCCAAAGAAATCCAAAATATTGGAGAAAAACTACATGTGCAAAGATGTTTATCAGAGCATCATTCATAATAGCAAACAGTTGTGAGCTTCCTAAATCCCCGATAACAAGGGCATTTTAAGTAGCTATTTAAAATGAACAGGTCTGCCTGACCAGGTGGTGGCACATTGGATAGATCATCGGACTGGGACGCAGAGGACCCAGGTTTGAAACCATGAGGTCACCAGCCGCTGGCTCAAGCGTGGGATCATAGACATGACCCCATGGTCACTGGCTTGAGCCCAAGATCGCTGGCTTGAGCAAAGTGTCATTTGCTCTGCTGTAACCCCCTGGTCAAGGCACATATGAAAAAGCAATCAATGAACAACTAAGGAGCCACAACGAAGAACTGATGCTTTTCATCTCTCTCCCTTCTTGTCTGTCTGTCCCTATCTGTCCCTTCCTCTGTCTCTGTCACAAAAAAAAAAAAAAAAAATGAATAGGTCAGAAAAGAACCCAAAAAAGGGAATTTAAGATTTCCAGGTTACCTCCTGTGTGTTTGGTACCTGACCTACTTTATCTCTTTTAATTCTTGAAATAACACCATGAGGTAAGTAGTTTTTTTTTTTTTTTTTTTTAATCCCTTTGGAAAAGTGAGGCATTGAGGCTCAGTAGGGGTGATAGGCGGATGCTCAAGGTCATGGGGCTTGTCCATGGCTTGGCTGGAATGAAAACTCAGTCTTGTTGGGTGTGATGCCCCACGTTGAATCAGGGGGAAGCCTGTGTTGTATTGTTAAGTGAACAAAGCAAGATACAAAACATGTCTGAAATATTATTTCAGTTTCCATTGCGGTATTAACACGAAGCTATTCTTTACGGCCTCTATGGTTGTCTGAATCTTTGTCAGTGAAGGAGAATGCTATGCTACATTTATGTTCTTTGTAAGATTCACTCAAATGATGTCTGCTGGGCAAACAGAACTGGTAGTTCCAATAATTTTTTTTTTCTGTATTTTTCGGAAGCCGGAAACGGGGAGAGACAGACAGACAGACTCCCGCATGCGCCCGACCGGGATCCACCCGGCACGCCCACCAGGGGGCGTCGCTCTGTTGCGACCAGAGCTACTCTAGCGCCTGGGGCAGAGGCCGAGGAGCCATTCCCAGCACCCGGGCCATCTTTGCGCCAGTGGAATCTCGGCTGTAGGAGGGGAAGAGAGAGACAGAGAGGAAGGAGAGGGGGAGGGGTGGAGAAGCAGATGGGCACTTCTCCTGTGTGCCCTGGCCGGGAATCAAACCTGGGACTTCTGCACGCCAGGCTGACACTCGACCACTGAGCCAACCGGCCAGGGCTAGTTCCAATAATTTTAATACTGCTATGAATCTTCAGTAATCAACAAGTGTGCCTGTAGACAGAAGCCTGGAAGTTGTTTTTCTTTTTCCTGACTTTTAGTTTTTATTGTATATCTAGATAAAACCATGGAGGAGTTTTTTTAAGTATTTGATTAAGGGAGGCTGTTGATGAGGCCACCAGAGTAGAAGACTTAAATATGGAGAGACCCACCTCCCTTACCTCTGAAATTTCTGAACCTTTGCAGGGCCAGTCTGAGTATCACACATTAATTGGATGATCCTAGGGGCATTTGGAAATAAGCACTTTTATTTCATAGCACTTAAAAGTCATAGTTTTCCTCCCTTAATCTGCAGGATAAGGATATTTTCATATGCCAGAACTTGGTGGGGAAGAATATGTTGGTTGAAGCCTGGTCTTTTTAGCCACACAAGACTACGACATATGTGAGTGTAGGAGCATGGGTTCAGAGAGCTTCCTGGCTTTGCCATCAGTACCCCTCACCAGTGAGATTGGGTGGGTGGCCTTAAATTATTAATCGTAGGCCCTGGCTGGTTGGCTCAGTGGTTGAGTGTCAGCCTGGCATGTAGATGTCCTGGATTCTATTCCTAGTCAGGGCACACGGGAGAAGCGACCATCTGCTTCTCCACTCCCCTTCCCCTTCTCTCACACTCTCTTTCCCTCTTGCAGCCATGGCTCAATTGGTTCGAGCACATTGGCCCTGGGTGCTGAGGATGTCTCTGTGGAGCTTCCGCCTCAGGCACTAAAAAGAGCTCGGTTGTGAGCATGGCCCCAGATGGGGGTTGCCAGGTGGTGCATCCTGGTTGGGGCACATGGGGGATTCTGTCTCTCTATCTTCCCTCCTCTCACTTGGAAAAGAAGAAAAAAAATTAAAATTATGATATGGCTAAGTTTTGGACACAATATGAATAGAATGAACTTATACTTTAACATTTTTTTTTTGTATTTTTCTGAAGCTGTAAACAGGGAGAGACAGTCAGACAGACTCCCGCGTGCGCCCGACCAGGATCCACTCGGCATGCCCACCAGGGGGCGACACTCTGCCCACCAGGGGGCGATGCTCTGTTGCGACCAGAGCCACTCCAGCGCCTGGGGCAGAGGCCAAGGTGCCATCCCCAGCGCCCGGGCCATCTTTGCTCCAATGGAGCCTCGCTGCGGGAGGGGAAGAGAGAGACAGAGAGGAAGGAGAGGGGGAGGGGTGGAGAAGCAGATAGGTGCTTCTCCTGTGTGCCCTGGCCGGGAATCGAACCCGGGACCTCTGCACGCCAGGCCGACGCTCTACCATGAGCCAACCGGCCAGGGCTACTTTAACATTTTGAATTCAAATACATATGCATCCTGCCTTTTAAGAAAAAAATGTACATAATGTTTTAGGCTCCTTGTGGGTCTCAAAGCCACAAGCAAAAAGGAGCCAGGTTGCAGCTTCTCTATGGCTCCAAACCTTTCAGTCTTTTCTTCTCAGTGAATAAGATCATCCTTATCATAACTTTTGCAAAAATGAATGGAAGATCTTTTTATACCTTTTACTCCCAGTCCTTTGATGTCTAGCCAAGAAAAAAAGACCATCACTAACAGCCACAGTATTAAAAGGAAGTGAAAGCCCATTAACCAAGAAGTTCATGGTCTGGCTTTCTTAGGAAATGTCATTCTGTGGAGGTGGAATCAGTGCCATGTTTGAACAAAGCTCATAGCCCTGTCCCTAAGGGAGGGCCTCACTGGGCAGCCTCGTTCTCCTGCCCATGCTGACCTGGCCGGTCCATTTTGCTCCTCAGGCTCCCAGATCCAGCACCTGACTCAGGTGGGAGTTGCGGGCAGACTCAGCAGAGCTCAGCCAGTGGACGTCACACCCAGCAGAGGTGGCCAGTATGGGGGACCAGGCTGGCCGTCGTACGGGGAGGAGGAGGCGGGCCGAAGAGAGGCCGTGAGTATCCGGTGTTCGGCTTACCACTGAGAATTCAAACATCATCACTTAATTCAGCTGCTTCTGCTTTGGGAACCTCTTTTAAAAAAGCTACAGGAGCCTGACCTGTGGTGGCGCAGTGGATAAAGCATCAACCTGGAAATGCTGAGGTTGCCGGTTCAAAACCCTGGGCTTGCCTGGTCAAGGCACATATGAGAGTTGATGCTTCCTGCTCCTCCCCCCTTCTCTCTCTCTCTCTGTCTCTCTCTCTCTCCTCTCTATAATGAATAAATAAATAAATAAAAAACCTACAGGAGCAAAAGTTTAAACCTCCCTCACTCTTTTCCCCCCTTGAGTATATTTTTGCTTATACTTTTTAGATGGTAGATCCCTCCCACCCAGACTGGGAGAGAATTGGCATTGAATTTTTAGAAAGTCTATCATTTTTCTTGAGGCAGATTTCAGACTTAAAATCATGATTTATTTTTAAATAACCTTTTAAAAATAATAAAAGCAATATTCATTGTAGAAAATCTAGACCTAAATAACAGTTTTAAAATTTTTTTTATAGTCTGACCAGGTGGTGGCGCAGTGGATAGAGCGTCAGACTGGGATGCAGAGGACACAGGTTCGAGACCCCGAGGTCGCTAGCTTGAGCGCGGGCTCATCTGGGCAAAAGCTCACCAGCTCAACCCAAGGTCGCTGGCTTGAGCAAGGTGTTACTCGGTCTGCTGTAGCCCCACGGTCAAGGCACATATGAGAAAACAATCAGTGAACAACTAAAGTGTCGCAACACTCAACGAAAAACTAATGATTGATGCTTCTCATCTCTCCGTTCCTGTCGGTCCTTGTCTATCCCTCTCTCTGACTCTTTCTCTCTGTCTCTGTAAAAAATAATAATAATAATTTACAATTGTTTTTTATTGTGATAAAATGCACATATCATAGTTTGTCATCTTAACTATTTTTAAGTGTCAAGTTCATTGGTTTTCCGTATATTCCTACTGGTATGCAACCATTCCCACCATCCATCTCTGTAGCTTTTATTCATCGTGTAAAACTGAATCTCTGTCCTCACTGAGCACAAATGTTCTCTTCGTCCCTCTCCCCAGCTCCTGGCAGCCACCATTGTACTTTCTGTGTCTGTGATTTTTGACTTTGCAATAGTGAATTTGAACCTGTAGGTAACTAAAATCTGGACTTGGTCTTTTTTTTTTTTTAACAGACAGAGAGAGAGTCAGAGAGATGGATAGATAAGGACAGACAGACAGGAACAGAGAAAGATGAGAAGCATCAATCATCAGTTTTTTTGTGGCGACACTTTCGTTCATTGATTGCTTTCTCATATGTGCCTTGACCGTGGGCCTTCAGCAGACTGAGTAACCCCTTGCTCGAGCCAGCGACCGTGGGTCCAAGCTGGTGAGCTTTTGCTCAAACCAGATGAGCCCACGCTCAAGCTGGCGACCTCAGGGTTTTGAACCTGGGTTCTTCCACATCCCAGTCCGACTCTATCCACTGCATCACCGCCTGGTCAGGTTGGACTTGGTCTTGAGTGTGCTCACTATATAAATACTCATGACCTTGCTCACTGCCTATGCTTTGCTATTGGGTTTATTAACATGTCCATTATGAGTACCATGAGTAGATGCTTTTTGCCAAAAGCACACGCAGTTTGGGGCATTTTGTGGCCCAGGGTTTACTTTGGAGGTTTCTCATCCCTCCGATCCCTCTGTTGTAAGAACAGAATCAGTATGGACACAGGTAACTGGTACAGAGGCTTTCCTTTGTGTTTTCTTTTTTTTCCTTAAGAATTTTCTATCCATGGAGGATAAATATATGAATATGAACATTTAAACCAAAATAATATGTTTTGTTTTGTCCTATGTTATGCATTTTATGCCACAACTTTCATTGCATTTATGTGTCTTTTTAGCAGATAATTTTTTAATGTCCAGATGGGTTTACTTAATGAAGGAAATTAACCGTAGAATGTAACTTTTTTCCCGAAAGATACATTGTGAGAAATCTCAGGTATTTGCTGACATTTATCTTTTTCTGCCTTCATTGTGCCATTGTGGTTTTGTGAGGTGTTTGGCAATTTCCTGTCAAACCCAGTGATCACTTTAGAGTGCTTCCCATCGCTACTGGGAAAAGTGAAATGTAGAAACACATCCTAATGTTTGATAGCTTACTCTTAGGTGAAACCACAGATTTAGAACCCATGTATACATACAGAGCAAGCTTTTTCATTGAAAAAAATTAGAAAGAAAAAGAAATCTCTGAAAACATAATAATTCTTGTCAAATAAATACCCAGTTATACAGAGTATGGCAAAAGTAGGTTTACAATTGTGAGCACATGAAACAGAGTTTATTCTTGTGTTATTATGTATTAATTATTGTGTCATTTTCCATACTGAGTGACTGTAAACATCCTTTTGCCCAACCCTGTATTATGCAAATATAAGCAAAACTGTCATGTGTTAGTGCAGGTAACTTTGAAAAGAAAAGGCTCTACAGAGCTCTCGATAGACAGACATACAGACAGAGAAAATGGAAAATGATTTTGCGATCTTGTCCCTGTTCCATGGCCCCTGGGCTCTAGTCCTGGGACAAAGGCATTTGTTTGCTTTGTCAGTCCGTCAGTACTTGCTTATCTTTTGCAACTGTTAGAGTTCCTCATCTGACCTTTCAACCCCATGGGGTACTCCAAGCTCCCTTCCTTCCATTCCAGCTGTCTGGGTCCCTTCCTGTTCTCCCAGTGGCTGCTCACCTCCACACACAGACACAGAGACTTACTTGGCTGGCCAGATCGTCCTTTCTGCCTGTCCTTAAGCAAGTGTTTATGAGGCATCTGTTAAGTTCAAGTTCAAGGGTTTCTTTCTTGTACTGCCCTCCCTTGGACAATTTTGTCAGTTATTCTCTGCATTCTAGTCCCAGAGGTTCCTATCAGAGGGCTGAGTTATTGAGTGGGCAATGGGTGGAGGACGTCCTGGGCACGTGCCTGCTGCCAGATTGCACTTGCTTTTCCCTCCTGTCCTCATATGGGAAGTGCAGCACCCTCTGCTGTGTTTTGCAGACGCACATGCTCGGCCATCAGGAGTATTCTTCACCGCTGTTCCAGGTGCCAAGGACTTCAGGCCGGGAGCCCTCCGCTCCTCCCGGGAACGCCCCGCCCAGGGGGCTGCCAGGCGCCGGGCTGGCGTATGCCGCCAGCTCCACGGAGGACCTCCAGCCCAGCCACTCCTCCGCCTCACTCATCAAGGCGATCCGCGAGGAGCTCCTGCGGCTCTCCCAAAAACAGACCGCCGTGCACAGCTTCCACAGCTGATGGGCCTCGCCTTGCACGCCTGCCAACTATCCGCTTCCCGTGGAAGCAAGACTGGAAGGAAGCCAGCGGAGGGGCCCGCGGAAGGGGGTGCGTCGCGTTGTGAGAAGATGCCAGAAGTCACGTGACCACCCACGAGCTTTTAATAAGTTAGCAACGCGCTGGGACCCCTCGGGTTCAGTCGCGATCTCTGGACTTTGGGCCAAAAGCCAGCAGAACTTCACAAAAGACAAACCTCAAACCTCAGCTAACAGCCTTGCTAAGTTGGTCTCCTTTTTCAAGGCGAACGATGAGAATGTACAGGACGGACAGGGCGAAGAGGAACTCAGCGCGTCCGCGGGAAGGCGCATCTGAGGCTGGTTTGTATGGCGACCCTGCTGCTTTGTGTCCTGAGAAGAGAGGTCTGAAGACATTTTATTAACAGCTTGTATTTCCCTCTTTGTCTCCATAGGAACTTATTTTACTAGGAATATTAACAACAAGTATACTGAGACTGTCTCGGGAATTTAAAAAGCGACTAGTGAGAAACCAAATGATAGATTGTAGAGCCTCAGGATTCCACAGGGAGCGTCATCTAGCTGCATTCTCCCTCCTGTTCTGGTGCTACCACTCTGAGGGGCCCTTTGCCTCCGTGTCTGGGAACTGCAACGTTGGCTTTCTTGATGGATGAATATGTTGACAGTTTCATTTTGTTCTAGAAAGGAAAGAAAGAAAGAAAAAACCTCCCCCAAAGATGGGGGTGGAAGTAAGCATATTTATTTGGTTATTCAAAATACATATCAAAGTTTAGATTTACATCCTTAATTGTAGTTGTTTTTTAATTGGGCACTTGGAACTCCCGAGAGCATCCCACTTGAGCAGACAGTAGGTTCAAGGTCAGTCCTGTAGAACGAGGCTCTGAGAGGTTCTAACTGATCCTTGCACTTTGCCGATGAATAGTTGCTTCCAAATTGTGTTCAAACGAGAAATTGCCCTTTTAAGCAAAGGTAATATTTAAACATTCCAAGTATCACCAGATTGTGATTCATGCAAATGTCTCTGGTCATCACATTCCTCTGGGTGTTCAAGACCTAGAAATGAAACAGTGGTCACCTGCCCCCTGTCTGTTCAGTATGGAAATGTCAAGAAGAGCATTGGGGAAAAAGGAGAGAAGAGGGCTGCTCCTGATGTCTGTTGTCACTGTGTTTGACTCCACTGAGTGACTGTTGAAGCCATCTATATGCTGTGGGCCTGACAGAGGGTGCCATCTCCCTTGAGGTGTACTCCTGAAGTCACCATGTCCCCACTGCCCACATTAGAGGGAGGAATAGAACAACATGGCCTGTTCTGTTACCTGGTACCTGAGTGAAGCTCAGAAGAAAAGCAGACTTAGATGACACCATTGCTATTGTGTGTCCTTTTTAAAATCAGCTCAGCTAACACTTTAAAGAGAGATATGCAGGCACAATTGGGGGGGGGGGGGCTCTAAGCAAAATCGGTGTCACATCTTAAGAGCGCTAACACCACCATGTAATCATTGATCCAGAACCACACATTGCGGCATGTCATTCAGTAAGCCTGTCTGCAGCTTCACCGTGCAGGAAGAGTGGGTTCTGGGAAATTAAAATGCAGCCCCTTTTCATCCCTATATCTCTGAGGCGGGGTCGGGCTGCAGGTGAATAAATCTCTCAAGGATGTGAAATTAAGGAAAGAGACTCCTTTTCAGGCAGCCTTCAGAGCACCAAGAGTGTGTCAGAGAAGGCCCACTCCGGGTTTGATTTCTGACCCTCAGTCTCGGTTTAATACCCAGACTGAAGAATTCTCTTTGTGTGACCCTCAGAAGTAGTGGGTTTCCTGGATATGGTCTTAAGAATTTCAGACAGCAAGCAGAATTGTATTATGGATACCCTACAGTGAATTCAAGTTGTGCGACAACAGGTGGACTAAATACAGGCCTTTCTTTTCTCCCATTCTGCCTGGGGTGATAAATGCACCAAGAGTGTACTAACAGTGGTGACCTCCTTTGGACATGGAAGAAATAGGCCTGCCATGCCTTTCAAACTAGCATAAAAAAATTTGATTTGTATCATTCTTCTTAGAATTGATACACTTCTAAACTGATGTCAAGACCAAAGAGAACGTACAGTAACTGGTGGGGTGTGGGGTGGTGTGAGCAGGTCCACGGGATCACCAGCACTCTACTCTCGTGTTGGTTATAAAGCACACCTGGCTTGCCCTTGTTTTCTGTAAACACCCGCCACAAGTTTTTACCAGTCAACAAACTCAGGACAGACTAGCTGTCACGGGGAGCACCACACCCAAAGGGGTCTGCAGCCACTCAGCTCGTGTGATCTACTTAAAAGAAAGATCCTCCTGTCTATCATGCGTGCTTTGGAGTCCCACTTATTTGAAACACTCTAAATGTAAAGTTAAAAATTTGTGTCTCTCCTTTTTCCCCCCATTTTCAAAGTTCCAGTGGTAATGACAGGAGCTGTAAATTTGAGTAAGTATTTTAGAGAATGCTGTTTGGAGAAACGATCATTTTCAGAGACTACTGTGTCATAAGCTCACTCTGTTAGGTCCCTTCTCTGAGCCTCATTCTTCCCATCAGCCAAACAAGGGCAGACCTCCCTTGCCCACCTCCTAGGATTTCTCATTGTGAGAATCAGAGGTGATCGTGTGTGCAGACGACCCTTGAGAAATAAGCACAAAGCACTATGAAAGTGTAAAATGTTACCTGTGTGATTATGTGGAATGGATGATATGATATCAGATGCTGCGAACCATCTGTGAATGGGTTCAAATGGAGGTACCCAGAGCAAAACGAAAGGCCTCTTGTGACTTCTCTTCCTCTCTCCTCTTTTGCTTTTAAATTCACTTCCTTCTCCATTAACTTCCAAACAGCATTTACTAAACACCTTTCCTGCTCCTCATTTTCTGCTGTTTCTGGCCCCAAATGTGTCACACACAAACCCTGCCTTCTGAGATCTTATAATCTAATCAGATAACACAGACGGGTATAAAAGATGGAAGAGACATGTAAATAACATGGCTTACGCGTCAATAAAATTTATCGAGAGTGCTCAGGTGCTGTAGGTACTTCACAGCAGACGTGGAAGTGGTATGTCTGGAAGCAGCGTGTTGGGGAGAAGTCGACTTCAGCTGCTTCTTTAGTGACGACAGCAGTGCTGCCCCGGGGAAAGGGTGAGGTAGCTTGGGAAAGCCAAGAGGGGGCCTGGGGAAGGATGGAAAAAGTGGGTGAAGCTGCCATTGGAAATGCACTTGATCCTGATCTGTGACAATGTGGGGACAGAGTTCCTAACCTGCACTGTAGGGTGTTCTGTGAAAGGAGGAAAGGAAGCAGGGCTGTGAATATACGTTCGCAGTAACACAACCAGGAAATGACCTTGGAGAAGATCCGCAGAGGAAGAGATCCCTTCTGGAGAGAAGGGGAGCGTACCCAGGTCAGCCGAAGGACCCAATGTCAAGTATGAAAAGAGGGGTAAGAATTCCACTGCCTGCTCCACTGTATAGAGCAGATCTCAGTGGTCAGCCACTGGGCTGCATTCAATCCTGTGTGGAACGTTGTGAGCTATAAAGACATATGTTTGACTTCTTGACAACCACCGACATGATTTTCTTCAAGTTTTATTTAATCTCAGAGTATGTTTTGATTTGGGTAGTCTATGGCTATTGAGTAAGCAGACTCAGTGGGTTTTTTGCCAACCAGACTTTTCAGGGCTTGTGATGCAAAGCACCGGTCAGTCTGACCGAAGGCTTTGGGCCGAAACAAGTCATTCTATACTTGGGGAGCCTCTGTTCACCTATGAGCAGGGTCAGTGCTGACTGCGTGGCACAGCCTCTTAGTGCTCCAGTGACCACAGCCATCGCTCAGACACTGATTGGCATTTGCAGTAAGTAACTCACGAGTTAATCATTAAGTAAACTTCTCTGTATCCCCTTCCTACTAGATTCTTAGACGTGAATGAGTTTGTCATTTGGAAGGAAAGCTGATCAAGGTTCTGGTCAGGGGGGATGGGGGCCTCCAGTCTTAACTACCACACTGACGAGCTCTAGTTGAGTTTTAGCCATTTCATTTCTACCTCCAGAGCAAGTCTCCAAAGCCAGCCTCCTGAGCCTGCTTGTCCACATTCATCTCAGACAGAAGCGTGAGGAAGTCCACTTTTATACCTGCAAACAGACCCTTCACCACAAAACCCATTTTTATGGGATGGTAACTTGAACTTCGTCCTTACATTTCATCCAGCACATTACCAGATAGTCTTGTAACAGGTGAGAGGAGTTTCCATGAGCAACTGCTATAACATACTCATAAAATGTAATAGGCTGACATGTAATACCTAATGAACAAGGGGTGTGTACATTTCAGGTTTCTTTTGATATTTTTCACGGCGATTTTCAGCGTTTTAAATGAGGATTCCTTTCTCTAGTGTTAAAAAGACTTGAAAACCGAAACCTCACGGTACAATCCTACCACTGTGCTTTTGTGTGTAATGGTACACTTGAGAATTTATCTTAAGAACACACAGTGGCATTGGAATTTAGGAAAGGAATATGAAAATGCCTTTGGAAACGTGAAACAGTGTTAGGAACCAGCGAGCAAGTGAGAAGGAATGAATGTCCGAAGCTGAGGAACTCTGGTCCGAGTTAGTTTCCCACAGGGTAGGTAGTTATGGGGTGGCTTGTTTTCCCTTCTTCCAGGTTTTTCTGCTATGGGGCTACTTCGAATTTCAAGAAAGGGTGAAAAGGTGCGGGACAGATAAAAACAAGCGATTTGGGTGTTGTAGTCCATGATTCCATGGAACCATTCGGGACAGCTTGGAGCCTCATGCCACCACATTTCATGCATTCGTAACTTGATTCCCTAAGTGTGCAAGTTAGGAATAGTCCAGGGCCAAGTTCAAGCCAGACACCCTGTACTCTTCCTCCTGCAGATGTGGGGAAAGCAGGAGGTGCTAAAGGAATGGAAACTCCCATCAATCCAGTCTCTCGAAGCACCTGTAGGGCTCATTTCAGAGAAGGGGAGTAGACTCAACGTTGCCCCCCTCCAGAGCATCGTCTAGGGAGCGCGGCGATTGTGCTAGCCTGACCCTCACAGGAAAGGTTGCTCAGCAGAGATGCTCTGGGATGCCCTCTTGGCTCCTCCTTCGTCAAGGTCCACATTCTCCTGACCCTTCCTGCGCTCTCATTCCTAGGTTATGAGTGTTAATGTACGAAAATACGCAGAATCAATTGAGGCCACTCGTGGCATCAGTCCTGCAACTTGAACTTGACAATCATGGTTTGCTGGTCTCAAACGGGCACTTAAATTTTGGTATGGGTCTATGATTTAGTAATCGAATCCTCCCTTCTCTTCGTTGGTTACGTTTCTACCCTTCAATTAGCTGCACCGTTTTCTAATGTAGAGTTTTGGAAATAATTTATGCAAGTGTTTGGTTTCCATGTTTACAATTTATACAGCTTTCCTAGCCTTTTAAATGGAAATGTCAATAAATGCTATGAATTGGTGTCAAGTGATATTTTTTGTTTATTTCCTTTGCAACATGATAGCTTTCTCATTTGGGAGGTGATTTTTTTTTTTTTTTTTTTTTGCATTCTCTGACTTTTGCATCCCTGGTGAGAACACCTAGTACATACTTTGATTTTCCAAAGAATTAAGTTGAAAGTCATCTGTTCAGTGTGTGGAATTTACAGAATCGTTTTCACTCATGTTGCCTGGAGCTAACTCCCTTCTGTTACCTGCTAATCAAATCGATGCTTCCGCTCAGAGCAGATTCGTTTTGGAATTAAAAGATTAGGACTCTATAGTTTAGAAAGATAAACAAGAAGATCAAAGCGTGGAAAGGTAATAGCGTAAATCTGCAGCTGTTTATGGAACCCAAGAAAATAAGAGCTGGACAAGACTGAGAAAAGCCAGTGGATCTACGAAACACTGGAACAGAACGAAATGAGAGGTGGGACCTGGATAGGATCCCGAAACAACCACCACAAAGGTAATCGGTGGGAAAATGGTGACATCCAAATAAAGTCTATAGCATAGGTAACAATTTTATGCAAAGGTTAATTTATTAGTTTTGCCAACTTGGCAGTGGCTATTAAGAATTTTTTTTTTTTTGTATTTTTCTGAAGCTGGAAACGGGTAGAGACAGACAGACTCCCACATGCACCCGACCAGGATCCACCCGGCACGCCCACCAGGGGCAATGCTCTGCCCACCAAGGAGCGATGCTCTGCCCCTCCGGGGCGTCGCTCTGCCGCAACCAGAGCCACTCTAGCGCCTGGGGCAGAGGCCAAGGAGCCATCCCCAGTGCCCAGGCCATCTTTGCTCCAATGGAGCTTTGGCTGCGGGAGGGGAAGAGAGAGACAGAGAGGAAGGAGAGGGGGAGGGGTGGAAAAGCAAATGGGCGCTTCTCCTATGTGCCCTGGCCGGGAATCAAACCCGGGTTCCCCGCACGCCAGGCCGATGCTCTACCGCTGAGCCAACCGGCCAGGGCCGCTATTAAGAATTTAATATGAGGGGAAGCTATGTGTAAGGTATACAGAAGCACTAAATTATTTTTGCAGCTTTTCTCTAAATCTAAAATTATTTAAAAATTGGAAAACAAATTAATCTGGTACAGATAAAGCCCATAGACTGCCATGCTACCCCTGCAGAGGCTAATATGAGCCTGCCCCAGGCACCCAACCTTCTAGAAGCTGCCCTTTCTCAAGGCACCAGCTCCCACTGAAGGGGAAGACACAACAAACAGTTGAGAGTCTTGGCAGAAAAACCTTCATGAAAGAGACTTTATGAAGGGCCAAGGGTCAACCAAATGGAGAATTTGAATTTTAAAAATTAGAGAAAATGGATCACCACAAAAGAGACCTTAAAGAAAACATGTTTCAAGTGTTTAAAGAAGTTTTAAAAAGAAAAGAAAAATTAGTAAACAACAGATGAATAGGCTATTACAAAGGTTTAAACACCTTTGACAAAACCAAAAATTAATCAGGGAGAATACAGGAATTTTTTTTTTCCAGGAATTTAAAGACAACATATGCACACACAATGGTCAGATACTCCAGTATTTTAGACATAGCTGAGGAAGTAATAGGGTTAGTTTTCATCTATCTTTATATTCTAAGAAATACAGCTTTAGCTTGAAAACAAAAAACACAACCCAGTGTATACTAACTGGTAGGTCATTTAAGAGATCATATATGCCTTGAATGTAACTATGATTCAAAATGTTAGAAGAGCAACAAGTTGCGAGGAGCAGCTAAGGCTGAGAAAAGACGGTCAGGCTGGTGGTCCCCTTCCCAGAGCCTGAATACAGAGTTCACATTAGTATGCATTTAACCCATAATTGGCATAATTGGACAACCCTCTTTAGCCGCTTCAATGTTGCACCTGCCACACACAGTTTAAGGTAAGTAGAAAACAAGAAACAATAGCAAATACAAAGAAAAATCATTTGCTCCAGTGCTGGATTTAAGAGAATTAATGAAATGTTTTGCTTGGTATTGGATCATGCACTATTTACCTAATTTTGTTCCTCCAAAGATCACCCACCCTCTCCTTGGGGAATTAATGGGATGTGCGTGTGTGTTTGATTTCTCTGGTGTTGAGGATTTGAAAATTTATGGCCCCAAGTCTAGGTAATCCACATTTGTGTAGTTAATCTATTATTTGTTGTACTTGTGCCAAAGGATAGCATTACAGAAGCATAAAGCTCGCAAGGTGGTTTTAGAGTCGCTGGGTCATGAGTAGTTCGGTTAGATCTGTACCTTGAAATTATGCATTAGTGTCAGTGCTTAGATTTTTAAATTCTGTGACGTAATGATACACCTGAAATCGGTGGTTTCTTTCAGCATTTTAAAATTCTGAGATTGTTGTAAAGGAAACACGAGTACAAGAGGATGTGTTACCACTTCTTTAGATTTATAAACTCAGGAATTAAAAAAAATAGTCAGCAAAACATTAATTCACAGTCAGTTGTCTAATTTTATGCTTGTTTAAAGATGAACTCTGTTTCATTGTCCATGGCTAGTAAGATACATTCAGATTCAGGTCAGTACATAACTCAGGTTAATAGTGTCTATTCAAGGTGACATAATGACTAACACAGTGGTATTTACTCTTTTAAGTTTGTTAAGGTGCATTTTACGTGCCAGAATGTGGTCTTTCTTGGTGAGTGTTCCAAGTAAGCATGAGAAGAATGTGTGATCTGCTACTGTTGGATGTAGTAGTCTATAAATGTCAATTAGATCCAACTGATTGATAGTGCTGTTCAATTCAACTATGTCCTTACTGATTTTCTGCTTGCCGGGTCTGTTAGTTACTGATAAAGGGGTGTTGAAGTCTCCCACTGTAATTGTAGATTCATCTGTTTCTCCTTGCAGATTCTATTAGTATTTGCCTCACATTTTTTTGTTGCTCTGTTGTTGAGTATACACATTGAGGATTTTTACATCTTCTTGGAAATCTGGCCCCTTTATCACTTTGTAATGCTTCTCTTTATCTCTGGTAGATTTCCTTGCTCTGAAGTCTGCTCTGTCTAAAATTCATATAGCCACTCCACCTTTCTTTTGATTACTGTTAGTATGGTATGTCTTTCACCGTCCCTTTACCTTAAATTTATCTTTGTCTTTATAGTTCTTGTGGATATTATTTTTTTTCATCCAGTCTGATAGTCTCTGTCTTTTAATTGGTACATGTAGACCTTTGACATTTAAGGTGATTATTGGTATGGTTGAATTAAGTCTGGCACCTGTATACTGTTTTCATTCATTGACCTTATTCTTCCTTTCTGGCCCCCCCTTTTCTAAATCCCTTCACCCTTTTCACTGAGCCTCCCAACCCCTCACCCCTCTTCTTCTTATTTTTTTTTTTGTCTTCTGCTCTTTTTCTGCCTTCTCTGGTTTTGTGAGCATTTCATATCCTTCCATTTTCTCTCCTCTCTTACTATATCAGTTTTACTTCAATTTTTATTTTTTAAGCAGTTGCCCTGGAGTTTGCAATATCCATTTAAGACTAAATACCACTATACTGCTTCACAGGTAGGACAGGTGCCTTAGAGTTCCAAGCTCTTTACATGTAGGACCGAAACCTGGAATATATGGTGGTGTTTAATTCAGAATTAAACATACACACACGTGTGCCACTCAGACATGCAAAGTCCCCCAAAGTGTTGTGTAAGGTTATTACACAACTTGCTCAAATGGCCCTCAACATTTTGGTGAAGTTCCTGGCTGGCATTCTCCTATATATGTATCTTATTTTACCTCATTGAGGGACATACATACAATTTTCTATCCTTTCTTCACTAGCATTGTCATAAATGTTTTTCTCATGTCTTTAAAGACTCCTTGTCATGATTTTATGTCTATAGATATGTTTCCCCAAATTCTGGTGTAACTTATCTTATAGTTTTTATGTATCTGAGTTTATTTCTTTACTAAAAACAGTATTTTTCTTTAATGACTTGATTACATTTGTTTCTCTGAATGTCGCTGGCACTGTCAGATGCCTTAACTGGGATTCCTTCACCATTCTTGTCTGACTGTGAAGTGTGTGACTAGTTCTGAGCATGGAAGTTGGAGATCAGGGTGGCAGTTGATAGGGTGAGGGCCCTTTTCCAGGTTGCAGATTTCCCATTGTTTCCTCACATGGTGGGAGGTGCTGTATATTCTTTCTGCATAATTTAACCATTCCCCTAATGTTAACATTCGGTTGTTTCTAATGTTTTGCTATTATAAATAATGCTGTCTAAATATCTTTGTGTAAATTAGCTAATTTTCAGATTATTGCCTTAGAATAAATTTCTAGAGTTGAAGTGACTGAGGCAAATGGTCTAAATAGATTTAAAGGGTCTCATTTCATATTGTCAGTTATTTTTCCCAGCATGGAGCATGACTGTCATCCAGACTCACAACCTGCTCAATTGTAGGTTCTTGCTGCTAGGATGGACTTTCAGAACTGACCAGTAGCATCATCATTTTGGTTCATTTCTAGGAAAAACACTGTGGCCTCATTCATAATTCCAAAAGTATCAATGGCAGAGTTAATCTCTTGAACAAAATAGTTTCTCCAAACCTGGCATGACCCTGGCATATCTGAAGGTGAAAAAAAATCTTCCCTGGAGCCAGGAATATAGTAATAATAGGGAGTAAACTTTATTTTTTAATTCAGCTAAAAATGCATACTTGCCTAGAATTTTATTTATTGTCAACATTTTCTTTATCTTTAAATTGAATTCATTAGGGTGACTATAGCCAACCTTTTAAAAAATCAAATTAAAGAAAAATGCTAACTCTGATACAAACCAATAGCAACACTGTCTTCAGATTCAACGTAAAATTGAATTCAGTAAATCGAATTCAGTCTTTAATGGTGGGATGCTGTGTATATTACGCTTGGGTCAGGCATCGACGTGATTGATGTCTATCCTGGAACAGGAAGAGAGAAAGAAACAATGAAAAGTCCATTTCAGTTTCTGGCACAACTGAAGGAAATCTCCATACATTGGTTTAAAAAATCAGGTTATTCCATAATACTTTGTTTAATAAAGGACGTGACCCAGCATTAGCTCCATCAGGCAGTCTTTCCCAGGGAACAATGTTCACAGGACCACAAAGGGTTCATGTCAGGGTTTTTGTGGGAATGGGACCTGGAGCCAATCTAGGGATGAAGTGAACCATGGTGCTCACTCAGTGGACTTCTGTGCAGCCGCTAGAAGCTCTGGGCATATGGGCATAGCAGGATAAATATATCTTAAAACATTACTATTGAATAAACAAAGGAAGAGGCAGGATGGCATCTGGTTTGTGTCAATTCAAAACACCTCCACTTATAATAATTTTTCATTTACAAAAGCACAGAGAGGGACCCATGTGACCGCCCTAGGGGATGAGAGCAGAGACAGGAATAGGGGTAAAAATGAGTAAAGAGTAAAAGAAGCCTGACCAGGAGGTGGCGCAGTGGATAGAGCGTCGGACTGGGATGCGGAAGGACCCAGGTTCGAGACCCCGAGGTCGCCAGCTTGAGTGCAGACTCATCTGGTTTGAGCAAAAGCTCACCAGCTTGGACCCAAGGTCGCTGGCTCAAGCAAGGGGTTACTCGGTCTGCTGAAGGCTTGCGGTCAAGGCACATATGAGAAAGCAATCAATGAACAACTAAGGTGTTGCAACGCGCAATGAAAAACTAATGATTAATGCTTCTCATCTCTCTCTATTCCTGTCTGTCCCTGTCTATCCCTCTCTCTGACTCACTCTTTGTCTCTGTAAAAAAAAAATTAATTAATTAAAAAAAAAAAGAATAAAAGGAGAGGGACCTTGTAGAGACCAATGATGACAGAGTGACTAGAATGGAGAGCTATGATGACTACACCCTCTGCATAGGTGTTCAGAAAAGGAGGGAGAATTACAGGCTGTGTTTCTTGACAAACATATAATGACACGTACCCACTATTATTTTATCACACAGAAGAAGTTTTGCTGCCCTAAAAACCCTCTGTGCACCACCTGTTCATCGGTTCCTCCCACAGCCTTTGAGCTTTCTGCTGTCCCCACTGTGTTACCTTTTCCAGAATGTCATACGGTTGGAGTCAGACCGCATGTCGCCTTTTAGATCGGCTTCCTTTACTTAGTAATATGCATTCAAGGTTCCTCTGTATCTTTTCATGGCTTGATAGCTTGCAAATCAGTTTTCAAAAGAATATCTGATTCAGGCATCTCCAAAATATCATTTAATTATCCCCTGTACTTTGTACATGGCTTATATGTATGTTGCTTTTATATAACAATACAAAAATTGGGAAAGAAGCCACTGGCTCGACTAAGGAAAATAGATATTTGCTTATCTTTATAGAACCATTTTGGCTGTTATTCTTTTTTTGTTTGTTTTTGTTTTTACAGAGACAAAGAGAGTCAGAGAGAGGGATAGATAGGGACAGACAGGAACAGAGAAAGATAAGAAGCATCAATCATCAGTTTTTCGTTGCGACACCTTAGTTGTTCATTGATTGCTTTCTCATATGTGCCTTGACCTTGGGACTACAGCAGACCGAGTAACCCCTTGTTCAAGCCAGCAACCTTGGGTCCAAGCTGGTGAGCTTTTTTTCTCTTTTTTTTTTTTTTTTTTTTTTCATTTTTCTGAAGCTGGAAACAGGGAGAGACAGTCAGACAGACTCCCGCATGCGCCCGACCGGGATCCTCCCAGCACGCCCACCAGGGGCGATGCTCTGCCCACCAGGGGGCGATGCTCTGCCTATCCTGGGCGTCGCCATGTTGCGACCAGAGCCACTCTAGCGCCTGGGGCAGAGGCCACAGAGCCATCCCCAGCGCCCGGGCCATCTTTGCTCCAATGGAGCCTCGGCTGCGGGAGGGGAAGAGAGAGACAGAGAGGGAAAGCGCGGCGGAGGGGTGGAGAAGCAAATGGGCGCTTCTCCTGTGTGCCCTGGCCGGGAATCGAACCCGGGTCCTCCGCACGCTAGGCCGACGCTCTACCGCTGAGCCCAAGCTGGTGAGCTTTGCTGAAACAAGATGAGCCCGCGCTCAAGCTGGCGACCTCAGGGTCTCGAACCTGGGTTCTTCGCATCCCAGTCCAACGCTGTATCCACTGCACCACCGCCTGGTCAGGCTTATTCTTTGTTGATAGAAATGAACATGTCATAAAAGAAAGAAGATAGTTGCGCCTGACTGGTGGTGGCGCAGTGGATTGAGCATCAACTTAGGATGCTGAGGTTCCAGGTTTGAAACCCCAGGTCGCTGGCTTGAGTGTGGGATCATAGACCTGACCCCAAGGTTGCTGGCTTGAGCCCAGGGTTGCTGGCTTGAGCAAGGGGTCACTGGCTTGGCTGGAGCCCCCTGGTCAAGGCATGTATGAAAAGCAATCAATGAACAACTAAAGTGCCACAACTATAAATTGATGCTTCTCATCTCTCTCCCTTTCTGTCTTCCTTGCTCACTAAAAAAGAAAAAGAAAGATTATTGATTTGAGAGAGAAGAGGGGGAAAGGCGAGGGCAGAGTGGGAAGCATCAACGGTAGCTGCCTCCCATATGTGCCCCGACTGGGCAAGCCCTACTCCTGGGACCAGTGATCTCAGTATTCCAGGTCAACACTCCATCCACTGTGCCACCACAGGTCAGGCCAATTTATTTTTCTTAACCAATGCATTTGCAAATACATAAGTTAAGTAGCAAGTGCTTTTTATACCAGACAAGTCTGTCATGGACGCCAATTTTTACATTGTAACGTTTCTTTTTTCTTAGGTTTTAGCAGCCCTTAGGATTGCCTCTGCAAATTTTAAAAGGTGTCCCTCCCTCAAGGAGGACTGAGTGAATCGTGAACAACCTGCAGTCCCGAAGAAGGGCTCTCCCAGGCCCCGTGGGCAGCAGGCAGCCGTGGCACCACCACCCTGACCTGTTCCCACATGCCCCTGGGGCCCCAGAGCACCCAGAGTCAGGCAGGGGCAGAATCCTCTCGGACAGTGTCAGGCCGTAGGGAGTGGGCGTGAGGAGAGTGAGCTCAGGGACCCCAGAGCACGGTGAGGACAGGGTGCTGGTGTGCATGTGTGTTCCCCAGCTCTCTCACACTTAAGTCTGGATGAGAACCATGTCTTTGCATGGTGCACAGGACGTGCGTGACCCTGGGACTGGCACCCATCACCTCTAGTCGCATCTCCCAAGGCAGGGTCTCCAGCAGCGGACTTACCCTTGGGCAGGTGGTGTGTGATGGGCCACAGGGAGGGGCAGGAGGCTGCCTGGCACGTCCTGTCACCGCCGTGAGTCACTCCACGTTCTCATGGCTGGCAGTCCCATAGGTTGTGTTCTCCCTACTTGTCTAGTTGCTTCTGTGTCCGTGTCCATACATTGCGAACTCTTGAGCACAAGGCTACATCGGTTTCAAGTTGAAACTGCTTTTGTTGTTGTTGTTTTTTTTTTCAAAATACTCCTTGTGCTCGTTTGTTATGGTTGCTGTAACAATGTACCACAAACTGGGTGGCTCAGACCAGGAGAAATGTATTGTCTCACAGCTCTGGAGGCTGGAAGTCTGAGGTCAAGGTGTCAGCAGGGTTGATTCTTTCCAAGGGCTGTGAGGGAGAATCGGTCCTAGGCCTCTCCCAGAGTTTCTCTGCTGGTCGGCTTGGCCATCTTTGGGGTTCCTTGGCTTGTAGAGCATCAATTGATCTGCCTTCATGTTCCCGTGGTATTCTTCCTGTGTGTCTGTCTGTGTCCGAATCTCCCCTTTATATAAGGACAGGGTGACCTCATCTTAACTATATCTGCAATGACCCTATTTCCAAATAAGGTCACGTTCTGAGGTCCTGGGGTGAAGGCTTCGACATAGGAATTTGGAGAGGAGTAATCCATAATTCAGCCTGCAACACTCCTCTTTCAGCAGTTTCCCTTATTTTGACCTGGTAACAGGAATCCCTGAGGTCCCAGATTGAGATCATTTTCAAGGTACAAAGAACAGGACAAAGGTTTTAATGAAAAGTTCAACAAATAGTTACTGTGGGGATAAACAAAGACCACCCAAAATGAGAAAAAGCAAAAGCTATTTTTCCAGAGCTTACTGTAGGAAAGGTAGCTGCCACCACCACTTCTATTTGGCAGAGACTCAGGGGCAGGCAGGGGAGTGGGGAAGCTTTTTAGTGGAAAAGGATTGGGCTTCAGGTCTTCAGGTGGGCCCTGACTGGAGCCTGTTGGCACAGAGCAGCTGTAGGCGGGCACTCGAGTGGGTGGGCTCTGGATGATGGGTTAGGGGTACTATTTGGCTTTTTCTGGTTGGTCCTAAGTTGGAAGTAGGCGCAGAAATTAACTGAGTGAACCAAAGTTGTCAGTTATTAACCAAACCTGGGCTGTTTGGACTGACTGCTACGGAGTGATTGTTTAACAGGCTCCTGGCCCAGCTGCTGCCCAGAGTAGTCTGACTTCCTAGACAAGTTGCTGTGGGTAGTGGGTTGGCTTCCTGGACTGGTTGCTACAGATTGTGGATCAAAGTCGTATTTTTAGATCCGATCTGGCCCTTGTCCATTTGTATATTTTAGTCTCTCATCATAGAATTCACTTGTTGGGTAGACCTGCCAGTTACTCATTGACCCAAAGGACTTAAATATGTATAATTTTTTTCTCTTAAGTGAGAGGCAGGGAGGCCGAGAGACAGATTCTCAGATGCACCTCGACTGGGATCCACCCAGCAAGCCCCCTATGGGGCGATACTCTGCCCATCTGGGGCTATTGCTTCATTGCTCGACAACCAAGCTATTTTAGTGCCTGAGGCGAGGCCATGGAGCCATCCTCAGCATTCAGGGTCAACTTGCTTCAACTAAGCCATAGTTGTGGGAGAGGAAGAGAAACATAAAGAGAGAGAAAGGGGAGGGGGAGGGGTGGAGAAGCAGGTGGTTGTTTCTTCTGTGTGCCCTGACTAGGAATTGAACCTGGAACATCCATACGCCAGGCTGACACTCTACCACTGAGCCAACCAACCAGGACCAAATACGTATAATTATAAACTTATAGAAGCAACAGTTTAAATTTTTTCCGACCCTGAAACCCCAAGTTTCCCCAGGAGCCTCCCCCTGTGTCTTCAGAGCTCTGTTGCTTCACCATGGTTAAAGCACAGGCCATGTTCCTGGGTCTCCAACGATTCACTAATTCATCAAACATTTACTGAGCTTTGCTGCCTGCCCGGGCACTGGTGGAAGGAAGCAGAGGTTAAAGACACAGTCCCTGCCTGCAGAGAGATCAGTGAGAAAGACAAGCAGGCAGACACAATAGTCCGAAGTGCTCAGTGGTCAACGAAAAACTGAACTAGACACTAAATTGGTAAGGACAGATTTTAATCAGTAATATACTGTTGCAATGGTAGGAGGGTCCGGTGGGAGCTGAACTCAGCTTTGATTTGTATAGAGAAGACTGGATGTTTTTCAAGGACAATGAAGGAGGGGCGTGAATGGGGGCTCAGTCGAGTCAGGGAGTGAGAAATTACAAGTCGGTCAGTGTAAATGCTGAGCAGGCCAGCTGTGGCTGCTGGCTGGCTGGCTATCCTCAGAGTTAGGATTCTGGCCTCTACAGAGACTGGGAGGCAGAGGCCCGCTCTTTCCTGATGACAGTTTAAAGGAATGGCTTTCAGGTCCTGGGTTGTAAGGATGGGTGGGTGGCTGAGTGGGCAGATAGATCTCAAATGGACAGAGGAAGGATTCACAATTGTGAGCACTTTTCAGTAAATGCTCTTAGAAAGGATGGTCAAGGGCCTATTATCATAATGGAAAATTCTGTATTTTATTTGTCCTTAGGTATCACACACACACACACACACACACACACACAAAAGGATGATTTTTAAAGTCGTAACTATGCCACGCCTTAAGGTTTGCTATTCTCTTTCTGCGTAGGACATTTTGATACCAAGATAACTGGAATGGTGTGAGCTTTGCGTCCTATAGTCTCTGTGTTGAGAACAGCCTTGGCTACTACAGGCAAAAATCTTTACATGAAAAGTACATCTACCATTAGGCAGGGCCTGCTGCTTTGTACCAGGAAGCTCTCAGACCCCTGTAAGTTGATAACTTGATTTTCCTTTTTAACTTATTGACAAGTGTTTGCTTTGCTAGAATAGATTCCATGCTGAGAACAGATCTGAGCTGCAGCATCCGGGAAGCATAACCATCCAGTTATATAACCATCTTTCTTTCCTGTCTCAAAGAAAAGAGCGATTGTTTGTATTTGGTCTGCCTTTTTCTTGGGCAGGTGAAAGGAAAGCAATTCACAGAATACCAAAATTTTAATACGAGAGGGGCAGCATTTACACGTAATTCACTGCTTTGTAGTTTAAGAATCTGTGCACTGCCCCAGACTGGAGAGGATCTCAGACACCAGCTGGTGCTCTGTTTATCAAAGCAGCAAATTCAATCTTACCCCAGGGGCCCCATACCTGAGACAAGAGCCCCGGGTTCTGGTTGCAGGGACAGGCCTCATGCTCACCCCTCCGTGCAGCCCCTCAGATAGCTCTACAAGTTTGCAACCCCCAATTTGGTCCAAGTCTCACATTTTTCACGTAGAAGGTTGATGTTCAGCAAGGCAGTGACTTGTTTCTGTTTGCAATGGCCAGAAATAGATCTTAATTTCCCTTCTTTCTTTTCTTTGCAGCTAGTGCTCTTCCCACTGTGTCATTACTGTTTTATTTCAAAAATGTTTGCAAAGGGCCATGGCTGGGTAGCTCAGTTGGTTAGAGTGTTGTCCCAATACTCCAAGGTTGTGGGTTTGGTCCCTGGTCAGGGCACATGCAATTGTCATCCAATGAGTGCATAAACAAGTGGAACAACAAATTGATGTTTCTTTCTCTCTCTCTCTCACTTCTTTCTCTCTTTCTTTCTTTCTTTCTTTCTTTCTTTCTTTCTTTCTTTCTTTCTTTCTTTCTCCCCCCATCTTCTCTTCTTCTCTCCCTTTCTCTTTCTAAAATCAATAGATTAAAAAAAGAAGGTATTTCCAGATAAGAAATCAAAGTCTGCTCATCACAGACTTTCTTGATCTTTATGGAATTAATCACTTACTATGGAAACTCCTTGAGTCTCTAAAAAAAGGTGGAACACAGACTAATGTCTATGGCCCCAGCACACATCAGGCATTGTGTAGCCACTTTTGTTCACGTGATTATTTAACACTTAGGCGCAGTAAATTCGTCCCATTTTATTGATTTAACAGCTGAGGTTCTAAAATAGTCTGGCTCTTCAGAGTGAGCCTGGAGACCCCTTCAAGTCCCCACGGTCAGGGAAATTGATTTTGATTTTCTGCAAGAGCAAAAGTTACCACCTTTACTCAACATGTTTCTCCCTGTTTCAGAGCCTCACACTAGCTTTTGTGTGTGTGTTTTGATCATTTAGAGTTTCATCCGATCGAAATACATAGTTCCTAACAAAGGGCAGACATGGTTTCCTAAAGAGTCATTGTGTCCTTTCTTCCTTCTAATAAACCCACCCCTTCTCCAGACCTACAGGCAGACTTCAGAATGACAGGTGACATCCACATGTGAGGTGAGTCACTGAAAGAACAGGGATCAAACCAACTGGCTGCTTTGGACTTTTGGTTATTTTAACCATTTGTAGAAAAACGGAGGTTCCGAATGCAAAACGGTGGTCATAAGTTCCTTGGGGCAAGGACTCACTCATTCATTCATTCACTGGATAGACATCACGAGGAGCTGACTGTGCCCCAGAAGTAGATAGATACTTCTACTATTGTGATTGTGAGAAGGTCCATTCATGATGGCTGAACCTCTGGCAGGGCAGCTCAGAGCACCAGCTTCAGGTCCCCCGGGAAGATCAGGAAGGCTCCAAACAGAGCAAGCAGTTGAGCTGGACTTCGAGCTATGGCCTTTGTTCTGGAGGTGGGGTTGGGAGGCAGAGATGGAAACTAGTGGAGATGTGGAAGACAACTAGCCAATCAGAGCCCTCATCCCTGTGCTGGGATGGGCTCATGTGAAGGGCTCAGTGCCAGGCTGTGTGGCAGCTGCCCGTGGAATGGTGGGTTGGGGGAAAAGATCTCGAAGGCAGTGAGAACAGAAGGAAGTATCCCTGAGATAACATGAGGACAATGGAGTGAAGGCCAGAACCAGGCCGCTGGTAGTGAGGATGGGGCAGGATAGCCCTGGAACGTCTAGTTGAGGAAAGAACAGAGCTGGAGAAACAGTGGGCACGGGGGTGAGGACAGTGAAGGTGTCAAAGGTGATTCTTACATTTTGAAATGACAGTGACTGAAATGAGGGACAGAGGACAATGACCTGTGCTCGGTGCGAAGGTTATGAGTTTAATTTCAAATGTGTTGACTGAAAGGCCAACCTCGGAGCCCGGAAGAAAGTGATAGTTAAAACAGAAGCGGGCCTGACCTGTGGTGGCGCAGTGGATAAAGCATCAACTTGGAAACACTGAGGTCGCCGGTTCAAAACCCTGGCTTGCCTGGTCAAGGCACATATGGGAGTTGATGCTTCCTGTTCCTCCCCCTTCTCTCTCTCTCTCTCTCTCTCCCCCCACTCTCTAAAATGAATAAATAAAAAAAAAAATTAAACAAACAAACAAAAAAACCCAGAAGCAATTCTCACAGAGACTGTGCTGAGAAAGGAGATGATCGGGGCTCAGAGGGCCCATGTGCCTCTTGAAATGAGCAGTACTGGCTTTCCCTTATTCGGAACACCTTTTTTCCTTCTCTTTTAAGAGTTAAGTGAAGTTTGCCCGACCAGTGATGGCATGTTTGATAGAGTGTTGACTTGGAACGCTGAGGTCCCAGGTTAGAAACCCCGATGTCACAGACTTGAGCGCGGGCTCACCAGCTTGAGCATAGGGTTGTAGGCTTGAGTGTGGGATCTTAGACATGATCCCACGGTCACTGGCCTGAGCCCAGAGGTTACTGGCTTGAAGCCCAAGGTCATTGGCTTGAGCAAGGGGTCACTGGCTCAGCTGGAGCCCCCAATTAAGGCACATATAAGAAAGCAGTCAATGAACAACTAAAGTGCCACAACTACGAGTTAATGCTTCTCAGCTTTCTCCCTCCCCCCCCCCCTCTCTCTCTCTCTCTCGCTAAAAAAGGAAAAAGTTACTGAAGTTTAAAGGTAGAAATGAGTTTACTAGAAATGACATCAGTGCTACTCCGTTCCTGCTGTTAGCCACAGTGGGGTGGTGGTTGACCTTCTTTAGACCGTGACTCCCCGTCTCATGCTTGCAAGTCCTTGGGCTCATCTGGAGTTAACTTCATCAGCTTATCCACACAGAGCAGGATGAGCGTGAGAAACCAGAGGCTCCAGCCGACAGCAGCCGCGATCCAGCCATACTCGTCTACTCCGATGTGGCAACACCGGGTTGCTAGTGGGCAGAAGTCCACATCTGGTGGGGAAGAGAGAGCATCACACCAGCCCCGCCCCTTCTCACAGTTACGACAGGAACACTAATGATGATACAATGGGTAACCTTTGCCAAAGCACACCATGTACTGTGCTAAATGCTCTACATGTGTTACCTCACTCGTTCCTTGCAAAGGGATAGGTCCAGTTATTATTCCCATTTTACACAAAGAATCTGAGGCTGTGACTTGCCCACAGTCACAGGATGGCAGAACTAGAACTCAGAGCCAAGTCTGCAGGACTCTGAAGCTGTGTTCTGAACCTTTATGCATTCTTGCCCATTATCCTCCTCTGTAAGTGCCCCTAAGTGAACCCATTTGCTCATTCAATGAGGACCGAATAAAGGAAGCCAGGCTTAGAATAAAGCAAAACTCTCTATTAATTAGACATGTTGCAATAGCGGTTGCTTTATGAAGTACTGACCTCCTTGTGGCTGGAAGTATTCAAATAGAGGAGAAGAGTAATATGAAAAAGGTATGAAAATGAGGCTCCTGCCTTGGGCAGAAATGGGACTAGCTGAATTTTGTGGTCTTTCCTCTGTCAAACTTCTACAAACCTTTGACTCAGGGCATCTTTGGCTGCTATCATGGGGCTGGGTCATTACCGACATCTGTACCAAAGATTGTGAGCCTAGATGAGGGCCAAGGTCGCGCTTTAGATGTATGCTGCAGACAGTTCTGGAGGCCAAGGAGAAACCAACCAGGACACAGGATGCCAGGCCAACACCCAACGCCAGTTAACAGAAAGCTAGGAGGCTTACGTTTCCCTCCCAGACCCAGGGCCAGCTCTGGGGTTAGGGCGTTGGCAGAAGCTTACTGTGGCACTGTTCCAGGGTCTCAGGGCCCGGGTGGTGGTTGGTCAAGGTTGAGTTGTTGCCACTGCTTACTTCTGGAAGAAAAGACAGAAGATAGTCTCAGGCAGTAGGAAAAACCATTCCCAGGCCTGGGGTTTGAAATCTTTTTCTGTAAATCAGTAGGGAGTATTGTGGAAGTATTATAGAAGTTCCAGTGTAGCCCTGGCCAGGTGGATCTGTGGATAGAGCATCATCCCAGTGCACTGAGGTCATGGGTTCGAGCTTCAGTCACGGCACATCCAAGAAGCAACCAATGAGTGCTCCATTAAATGGAACAACTAAGTGGAACAATGAGTTGATGCTTCTTTCTTCCTTCCCCTCACCTCTCTCCTCAAATTAATGGGGAAAATTTATATTTTAAGTTCCTTTCTAGGCTTTATGCTGCAAAGCTAACCCTATTATGGAGTGAATTTTGTCCTCCCCCAATTCAGATGTTGAAGTCCTCACCCCAGGAAATGACTGTATTTGGAAATAAGATCTTTGAAGAGGTCCATTATAACATGAAATGGGGTCATATGTGTGGGCCCCAATCCAACGTGACTGGTGTCTTTATAAGAGGAAGAGACCCGAGGGATAGACAGGCAAAGGGAAAACCATGTGAGGACGCAGTGGGAGGCGGCCATCGGCAAGCGAAGGCAAGAGGCCTCAGGACCAACCAACCCCGCCGACACCTTGATCTTGAACTTCTGGCTCCCAGAACTGTGAGAAAATAGACTTCTGTTGTTTAAGCCCCCCGGGGTGTGGTATTTTGTTATGGCAGCTCTAGCAAACTAATACACCCCCTTTTCCTATCACGGTCCATTCTCATTTAGGGATGCTTTGTCTTTATTTCAGGTTGTCCTTGAGTTAACAAGGATCTGCTCTACACAGCTTTCTGAACACTCTATTTTAGCTGCTTTCTATTATAAATCTGTACATAGGAAATGGTTTTTCTAGTATATAATGACCATCATTTAAAAAATCTAGACTTATCTTTTTTTAAAACATTTTTATTGATTGATTTTATAGAGAGAGGAGAGGTGGAGGGGGGTAGTCAGAAGTATCAACCCATAGTTGCTTCAGTTTAGTTGTTTGTCGCTTCTCGTATGTGTTAGGTCCACGAGAGGAAACACGCACGAGGTCAAATGGGGAAGACAGAGTTTATTGCTCCATCTGGGTGTAGACAGGCTCAGACTAAAAAAAGCATCAGCAGCTAGTGCTGCTTACATGGCTACTTTTTTTTTTAAATTTATTCATTTTTAGAGAGGAGAGGGAGAGACAGAGAGAGAGAGATAGAGGAGAGACAGAGAGAGAGAGAAGGGGGAGAGGAGCTGGAAGCATCAACTCCCATATGTGCCTTGACCAGGCAAGCCCAGGGTTTCGAACCGGCGACCTCAGCATTTCCAGGTCGATGCTTTATCCACTGCAACACCACAGGTCAGGCAAAAATCTTTTTTTTTTTCTTTTTTAATTTTTAGAGAGGAGAGAGAGTGAAAGAGAGAGAGAAAGAGAGAGAGAGAAGTGGGGGGGGAGGAGCAGGAAGCATCAACTCCCATATGTGCCTTGACCAGGCAAGCCCAGGGTTTCGAACCGGTGACCTCAGCATTCCAGGTCGACGCTTTATCCACTGCACCACCATAGGTCAGGCTATATGGCTACTTTTATAGGGAGGGGCAAGGGTGGGACAGCCATTGCTGCTGCAGAAGGAAGATAAGGCAGATAGATGTCCATCACAGGCGGCTGTGTCCCTTGCTTGAAGTTAGGACAGGATGTCTGCCTCGAAAGGCTTATCTAGTTTCCTAGAGCACACTGTTGTTGGTGACTTTGTACATATGCAGGGATTCAGCAGCCGGTCATCTTCCCATAGGGCAAGGGGGAGAAAAGCTTGGCCTTATAGTATGTGTCTTGACCAGGCAAGCCCTGGGTTTTGAACCAGCGACCTCACTGTTCTGGGTGGATGCTCTATCCACTGCGCCACCACAGGTCAGGCCATAACAGACATTGAAATCTGACCTTGATTCTTGACTTCTGACAAGGATAATGGTATTACTCAGGAAGATGGTTATCAAAAACTAAAACCGTACAAGTGCCTGACCTGTGGTGGCGCAGTGGATAAAGTGTTGACCTGGAATGCTGAGGTTGCCGGTTCGAAACCCTGGGCTTGCCTGGTCAAGGCACATATGGGAGTTGATGCTTCCTGCTCCTCATCCTTTTCTCTCTCTCTCTCCTCTCTAAAATGAATAAATAAAAATCTAAAAAAAAAAAAAAAAAGAAAGAAAAAAAAAAAACCCGTCCAAGCATGTCTAATGGTTGCTAGAGTATGCAGCACTTAGAATTGTCCCTCAGTTGGAAAGCAAGGAGTCTGAGGATGAAAAAAAACTTCAGCAGAAATTCTTTTTTTTTTTTTTTTTTTTTTTTTGTGACAGAGACAGGGAGAGGGACAGATATGGACAAACAGATAGGAAGGGAGAGAGATGAAAAGCATCAGTTCTTTGTTGCAGCTCCTTAGTTGTTCATTGATTGCTTTCTCATATGTGCCTTGACCAGGGGGCTGCAACAGAGCGAGTGACCCCTTGCTCAAGACAGCGACCTTGGGCTCAAGACAGCGACCTTGGGCTCAAGACAGCGACCTTGGGCTCAAGACAGCGACCTTGGGCTTCAAGTCAGCAATCTAGGTAGGACAGGACCAAGAGATCAATGGGAAGACTTTCTGGAAACGATGTTGCTCTTCAGCCTGCTTCTTAGGAATGCAAAAAAATAAAAAATTAAAAAGGCTTGGAAACTCTAAAGGCTGCACCAACTCTAGGTCAGCATGTCCTTCCAAGGAGCGTGGTGTCACATAGCAGGACAAGTTAGGAGGAAACTTCTTGAATAGCCAAAGGCATGAAATTGTGGCTGTGACTAGTTTTATGCCACCCACCACCGAGCCGCTCCAGTGTCCTGCCTGAAGTGTAGTCATTACCTCGTGCAATCTGATTATTACAGTAAATTATTTACAGCTAAATGGCTTAGTGCTGGGTCTGTATTTGTTTTGGAAAAATTGATTTCTCAATATTTTAATGTCCCTTATAACCTCAATAACTTCCTTGGTCCTGATTTTCACCTCCTGTCTACGTTGGAATGGAAGTGGTTCTTGTGTAGAGTAAGTGGAAAAAAACCTAGTAAACTGGATGTTACTATGAAATTGCCCTTTCTTTCTTCCTTTCTCTCTCTCTCTCTCTCTTTCTTTTGAAAGAAGGAAACACTGATTTTGTGGTTCCACTCATCTATGCATTCATTGGTTGATTCCTATGTGTGATCTAACTGGGGATCGAACCTACAGCCCTGGTGTATTAGGATCTATAAACAACCGAGCTACCTGGCCAGAGGTAAATTGCCATTTCTATAGATCAGAATTTGTTTAGCACTTTTATGTTATTCAAACTGATTAGCTTAGTTATAAGTTGCTAAGAATGTAAGTATCACCCTCATAAGCAGAGCCAGCCAGGGACTTGTCCCACTTGGGGTCACTTCCAAAGTAAAAGGCTGCTAGGTAGACTCCACTGTTCAGTGCAGTTAAATTTGTCAAGGTTTTTGAGGCCCTGTCCTCAATGAGGTGCTGTCAGGGTAAACAGAAAGACACAGACATAAATCACTCTTATCGGGAGAGGAGTTATACTGGACAAATGAATGTGCTAACATTCATTCAGTGTTTACCATGAGCTAGTTTGTTCCAAGGTATTTACCTGTAGTCATCGCATTTCGTCTTTACAACAGCCTTGCATATAACCACTACGGTTAATCCCGTGTTAGGAAGAGGGAGACAGAAGCTCAGAAAGGGTAAGGAACTTGCCCAGGGTCACATAGCTAGTAGGTCGTGCAAGCTGGCGTTGACACCCACGCTCTCTGAACCTCCACAGGAGAGATTGTGGGATTGAGAGAGACAGATACAGGCTGAAAGGAGTGGAGGTGGAGGGGTGATGATTGGATTTTGAGAGACAGACAGACACGTATAGTCACAGACTCCATCCTTCAGGGAGCGGGGCAGACTGTTCTCAGGGGCGTTGAGAAGCAAGATCAAAGCCAGAGGCAGAAGTCAGGAGCATGGGGGTATAAGGGCAGTCTCTCTGTGGGAGGGAGGTTCAGAACCCAGCCTGGGAGAGCCCAACACGGGAGGGCCTCAGCCCCTCCAGCCTCCATGAGGCAATAACTCAGCCTCTCCTGTGTCCATGTCCCAGGGAGACAGGAGAATGGTAGACAGTGTATGGCAACTCTCATGCAGTAAGGTTTGTGAAAGTTGCAGAGAAAGCACAAGGTCAAAGGAGGGTCAGAGGACCATAAGGGAAGGGAGGGGGGAGGGGGTGCAAAGGTAGCCTTGCAAAGCCCAGCAGCCAGGGGCGCTGAGAAGGAGCTGCTGAGAAATGGCACGTGAAGGATGCCAGTGCAGGCTGACTTGGTCCCCTCCTGAGAGACTCTGTACATTGCTTTTTCTTTCTTCGAGCCAAAGGTCAACAGAAGTGGCTGCTCCTGTCCTTGCTAAGGACAGGAGTAAACCTAAGACACCCCCCACCCACCCCACAGCCCCCTGCCTAATCCTCCAGATGAGAATGGGATCATTTTCTTTTTGTGCAGGACCAACCCTAGCCAAGGAATCTTCCTCCTCCTCCTGCTCCTCCTTCTCCTCTTCCTCCTCCTTCTCCTCCTCCTCTTCCTCCTCCCTCCCTCTCTCCCTCTCTCCCTCCCTCCCCTCTCCCCCGTCCCTTCCCCTTCCCAGTTCGGCCAAGAATAAAGCTCACAGTTCCACCTGCCAAGCAAGCCGAGTGGAGAGAGGCGAAGACCAGGCTGAGGACCAGGGCGGCCTGGGGCGCAGAGGTGAGGTACTTCATGGTGTAGAGAAAGGCTTCTGTCCGCACCATCTCAGCGGAGGTGTGCTGAGTGCCCGGTGCCATGCGCCTGTGCATGTCCTGTTCCTGGGAGCTTGAAAACAATGCGCTGTCCGAGGTGAATTTCTGTTTGGGGGAAAAGACAGGGGGTGGGGCAAAGGAAGTTTGGCTGTCACACCTTGCTCTTACCTCCCTGCAAGGGAAGCTGAACTCAGAAGGCTGGGAGCAGGAAGGGAGGGAGGGACAGTTTATGCAGTTCTTCCCCTGAGCTCAGGTCTTGCTGGTACTGAGAAAAAAAAGAGGCAGAGGGGGGAATTTGTGCCCTGCTGGTCCCTTGAGCAGGAGAGTGCTTTCTCCTCCATTTGCAGGCCTGGTGCTGGATTCCCTATTCCCTTTAGCCCACTGTTTATTGAGCGCTTACTATGTGCACTGAATTCAAGCCGGGGAATTATTGCCCTAAATCACCTTCATTACAAACACGTTCAAACACAGAGCCTTGTTTCTGGAATGACTTGGGGAGGACAAAGGACGTTTGATCTCAGCAGTGAGGGGCCTCATTGCAGATGGGGTGCTCCCTGAAGAAGGTGGCATTGGAATCGGATCTTGAAGGATGGGTAGAATTTGGATAAGTAAAGCGGAAAACAGGGCGTTGTAGGCAGAGGGACAGGTGAGCGAAGGCCCAGAGGTAAGGGACGCTCAGCGCACATTGTCCGCAGCACAGATGAGTGTGGGTGACCTGCTGAGGAAGAAGTGTGTGTGTGTGTGTGTGTGTGTGGGGTGAATGGGTAGCCAGGAGGCTAAGTGTCTGGTGCACCAGGCTGGGGAGTTTGAAACAATCCAGAGACAGATGGGAGGCCCTGGGAAGACTGATCTGGGGAGTAACTTGGTTGGAGCTCTGCCTTCATGAAGCCTAAAACATTTGCTGAATACCCACTGGGGGTATGAAAAGCATCATCCCAGGCAGCTGAGACTCAAAGGTGCCTAAGACATAAGTCCTTCTTTCCTTACAGCCCAGCAGTGAGACTGAGCAGGGGAAGAAAGAATTGACATGTAGCGTGGTGAGCCTCAAATCTGGGTGTCTTCCAGTTAGGGAGCTAGACAACGGAGAAGCCCACCAATGGAGATGGCATTTTGACCTGAAATACGAAAGATGTGTAGTTTACCATGCCAGGGAGAAGGAAACAGTATGTGCAGGCCTCCGAGACATGAACTTGTGATGCTTATTTAGGAAGAACTGACTGTCCCAGGGGTGTGGGATTGGTTACGGTGTGCCTAGTTAAACCAAGGACAGAGTGTAATGGTTCTGCATGGTCATAAAAGGAAACTGGACTCTGTCTTATGATGGGGACAGCCTAGCAGGAACTTGTGGACACCTTTGTATTTTAGAGGCACGGGGCCAGGCCTGGATGAAAAAAGATATTCCAAGAAGCTGTTGCGCCTGACCAGGCGGTGGCGCAGTGGATAGACCGTCGGACTGGGATGTGGAGGACCCAGGTTCAAGACCCCGAGGTCGCCAGCTTGAGTGCGGGCTCATCTGGTTTGAGCAAAGTTTACCAGCTTGGACCCAAGGTTGCTGGCTTGAGCAAGGGGTCACTCAGTCTGCTGAAGGCCCACGGTCAAGGCACATATGAGAAAGCAATCAATGAACAACTAAAGTGTCGCAACACGCAATGAAAAACTAATGATTGATGCTTCTCATCTCTCTTTGTTCCTGTCTATCCTTGTCTATCCCTCTCTCTGACTCTCTGTCCCTGTAAAAAAAAAAAAAAAAAAAAAAAAGCTGTTGCAAAAATCCCAGCAGATTCAATGGCCCTGGAATAAGATGTTGGAATGAGGACAGAGAAGAGGGGAACAGAGTCAGGAGGCACTTAAAAGGCCAAATCAACAGGGGAAGGCCTTCAGGATGTAGGCCAGGTTTCCAGCAGGGGTGAGGCGGTGGCTGAGAGGCCAGCCTGGGGCGGAATTCCAGTCCTGCCTTGCTTCTGATTGTCTAAGTGGCCCTGCAAGTGACTGTGTACATTTAAGATTTTATTTATTGATTTTAGAGAGAGGAGAGAGAGAAGATGGGGGCAGGGAATGGGAAGCATCAGCTAGCTTCCCGTATGTGCCTTAACCAGGCAAGCCCAGGGTCTCAAACCAGTGACCTTTCACTCCAGGTGGACCCTTTATCCACTGCGCCACCACACCACAGGTCAGGTGTGACTGTATACATTTAAATGTCGGGCTGTTTTATCTGAAAAGTAACAAGAAAGAAGCACCTGTCTCAGGAGTTGTTATCTATGTCAAATGGTTCACATAGTGCTGGCAGATGGTTAATACTCAGTAAGTATTAACTCCCACTTTAATAGAAGGGCCGTCCCACGTAGGAAATATGGGAGAAAAGCACTTTTAAGGGAAAATAATGCTGTTTATGTGTTGATTTATTTCTATCCTGTCTTGATCCAGAAAGAGTTTAAGGAAGGACACATGGTGTTCATAAAGCTAGATCAAATAAATTGACAATAAATGGAAAACCATGAGGCAAAGAAAATTTAGGATAGGAAATAGGGGGAAGATCCATGAGCCAGGTTAGGGCACAAAACGGCACGCTTGTGTTCTGAGCTTCCTGGTAGCCAGCGTGAAAAGGGTAACATGGTCACATCTGTGATTCGTGGGCTCACAAGACAAAAACAACAGGAGAAGCACACTGTTCCTGACACCAGAGCCAAAGAGGAGCTCTCCCCTTGGGTCCCCGCATGATGACATTACTTAATAGGGTGAACATGGTCCTGACATTTTGCTCCCAGTAAACCTCACAGGAAGTTTCATAGACTGGGGCTGATTTATTGAACAGACTCTAGAGATAACAGCAGCAAGTGGGGTTTCTGAGATTTTCAAAAGTCTCAAAAGTGTTTGAGAATTGAAAAAAACAACAACAAAACTGTGCAATCAAAAGAAGGCAAAGCTATACAGTTCATTTCAATAGAAACAATGTAGTGTAGGCAGTTGGGTGCATTTTCATATGTTTGATGTGAAAGGACCATGTCCCTTTGTGGTGACAAGAGACTGGGACATGAGGATTTGAAAGTACCCTGCTTATGGTTGTTGTGATGGTAGTTTGAATAGCATGCACCCAGGTAAGCTGACACTGTCTTGTCAAATCACACCAGTGAAAAAAATTCTGGATGCCGTGGATGTAGAGGGAAAAGATAGTAATCTGTCTCTTTTTTCCTTTTTAATACATTGTTGTTTGATTTGGGACTATATTAGAATCAGTATTTGCAAGTCAATCAAAAGATAAGCATTTTCTCTCTTTTTTTGTGAGAGAGAGACTGGAAGGGAGAGAGGTGAGAAGCATCAATTTGTAGTTGTGGCACCTTAGTTGTATGTGCCTTGACTGGGGGGCTCAGGCTGAGTCAGTGACCCCTGGCTCAAGCCAGCGACCTTGGTCTTCAAGCCAGTGACCTCAGGGCTCAAGCTGACAACCTTGGGGTTTTGAACTTGGGCCCTCCGTGTCCCAGGTTGATGCTCTATCCACTGCGCCACCACCCCAGCTGAAAAGATATGCATTCTCTTAACAGACAAAAGGGTACCTTAAAGCTGGATGGACTGGGCTGGTCTCTGGTAACTCATGCATTCCCAAAGGAAGCGCTGCATGATAACTATCTGCTATTTAAAATTTCTTTTCTTTTTATTTATTCATTTTAGAGAGGAGAGAGAAAGAGACAGAGAGGAGAGAGAGACAGGGGGGAGGAGCTGGAAGCATCAACTCCCATATGTGCCTTGACCAGGCAAGTCAGGGTTTCGAACCGGCGACCTCAGCATTTCCAGGTCGATGCTTTATCCACTGCGCCACCACAGGTCAGGCGATAACTATCTGCTATTTAAAAAACAAAAACAAACACAGGTCTATAGTTAATCATTCCATGTAACTGGTTACCTCACCCAAGAACTCTTGATATATTTTATGTCGGGTTTGCTTTGGAAAGTATACCAGGAAGTCGCCTTGCTCAAAGCCAGGCACTCTGCAGGAACTTTCTCAAGATTTTTTTTTTTAAATGGTTGAAATAGGTGTTTGGTTACACTTACTTTTTAAAGTCCAGGCTAAAATGTCTGTGGCCAGGCTCCCTGGTGGTTGTTGGGGTTGGCCAACAGCCTGAGATTCCAGGGCCCTCACTGCCTCCAGTTTTATCTGTTTTGCCTGCTCTGATCCCCTTTAAAAAAGAAGAGGAGGGGGTAGTGTTTCCTGGGCTAATAGGTTGAAAACCAGCAATCTGTGGCTTGGAATGGCCTCTGCCTAAGGAAGATATATATATATATATATATTTTTTTTTTTTTTAATTTTTCCGAAGCTGGAAACGGAGAGGCAGTCAGACAGACTCCTGCATGCGCCCGACCAGGATCCATCCGGCATGCCCACCAGGAGGCGATGCTCTGCCCCTCTGGGGCATCACTCTGTTGCATCCAGAGCCATTCCAGTGCCTGAGGCAGAGGCCACAGAGCCATCCTTAGCGCCCGGGCCATCTTTGCTTCAATGGAGCCTCGGCTGCGGGAGGGGAAGAGAGAGACAGAGAGGAAGGAGAAGGGGAGGGGTGGAGAAGCAGATGGGCACTTCTATGTGCCTTGGCTGGGAATTGAACCCGGGACTCCTGCACACCAGGCTGACGCTCTACCCCTGAGCCAACTGGCCAGGGCCAGGAAGGGATATTTTATGTTGAGGAAACTTCCCTTGTGATTCTCATAGGCCCTTCTGCTGCCTTTCTTTCTCTGGGAAGAGACCACTGGCCTTGGATGTGGGACTTGCATTTCCTGTGAAGGAGAATCATTGTCCTAACCATGCTGTGCCTGCTGTTCCCTAACTTTCGAGAAGAGATGGTGTCCATGGCTCTTCCTAGATGCAGCTTTTATTTCATACAATAATGTCGGTCCCTAGTGACTCGTGGGACCAAAACATCTAGATCTTCACCTGAGCAGCCGTTAGTGGGTAGAGCAGGTCAACCTCATTCACTGCCACTTGGTCACAGCCTATAATTTGGAGAGAATGAGGAACACCCTTGTAAGAACAATAGAGAGCTACACTGAGCCCAACTTTGAGATTGGGCTGTAGAGTCGATAAAATTAACAAAGTAAACCAGGCTTGGAGCCCACCATTTGGAACCCTTTCTGAACAGTTCCCAGAGTGATTCATTTGGCTTCCATTTAATCCACAATTACACAAGGGGGCGCTGGGTCCACTGCCTGGATTGAGGTGGGTCAACAAGAATGGGACTTCTGCCTGACCGGGAGGTGGCGCAGTGGATAGAGTGTCGGACTGTGATGCCGAGGACCCAGGTTTGAGAACACGAGTTTGCCAGCTTGAATGCGGGCTCATCTGGCTTGAGCAAAAAGCTCACCAGCTTGGACCCAAGGTCGCTGGCTCAAGCAAGAGGTTACTCGGTCTGCTGAAGGCCCATGGTCAAGGCACATATGAGAAAGCAATCAATGAACAACTAAGTTGTCGCAACGAAAAACTGATGATTGATGCTTCTCATCTCACTCCGTTCCTGTCTGTCCCTATCTATCCCTCTCTCTGACTCTCTCTCTGTCCCTGTAAAAAAAAAAAAAAAAAAGAAAAAAATAGGACTTCCTTGTGGCCAAGGCCATCTCCTGCTTGGACCCCAGATCTCATTCCTTCCCATCTTCTCAGAGGGATATTTCTTAATTTCCAAATATATGGAGGTTTGCTAGTTATCTTCTTGTTATTGATTTCTAGCTTAATTGCATTGCAATTTGCAAACACATTTTGATGGTTTCTATTTTTTGATATTCATTAAGAACCAACATATGGCCAATTTTTGTGGCCAGATGTTTGGTGGTGCTTGAAAAGAATGTTGTGATATATACTGCTCACAAAAATGAGGAGGTATTTCAAAATGAATATGAAGCGATAAAAAAAGAAGCATTTGATTTTTTTTATTAAACAAGAACATCAGAAAAGCAAATGACAAGTCAAAGAAAGTTGTTTGTTTATGCAAATGAGATGCAAATCAACTTTTATTTCATTGGTGAAAATGCACTACACAAAAGGCTGAAAGTACTGGAGGATCTGCCATTCTCTGATCCCCTAATTTTTGTGAGCAGTAGTTGTAGGGTTCAGTATTCTACAGAAGATCAAGGGTGGGTGCAAATTGTGTGGTTCAGCTCTTCTATATTTTTCCTGGTTTTTTTTTTTAATTTGGTTCACTTATTCTGTTGAATAAAGACGGATGCCTGTGGTTTTTTTCTTCTTTTCCTTGTAGTTTTATCTATTTTTGCATTCAATATTTGAGGCTGTAATTAGGCCTTATTCAAATACAGAATTATGACACTTTCCTGGTGCATTGAACCTTCTTTAAGGTTGATTTTATAATAAGAGCTGAGTATTTGGTCTTTGTCCAGTTTCTGGCGTAGGCATCCTTTATTATGTTAATAAGGTGATGTTTGGACTGTACCAAAAGATAGGGACAGGTTGCCAGGGAAACCATCCACAGATCTCTCAGTCCCATCCCCTAAGCTCTGGGGAGAGGAGAGGAGAGAATTAGGGTGGCAGGTTGAATCAATCACCAATGCCCAATAATTTAATCAATCATGCCTGTGCAAAACCCTTTTATGTGAAGCCTCCTGAAATGCCCAGAAGGATGGCATTTGGGGTGCTTCTGGGTTGGTGAGCACATAAAGCTGGTGAGGGAGGAGGCAGGCCTAGAGAAGGCATGGAACCGGTGTACCTCCTCCCCATACCTGGTCCTATACATCTCTTCCATCTGGCTTGTCCTGAGTTATTTCCTTTTATATTAAATTGGTGATCTAGTGAGAGAACAAGTTTTCCTGAGGTCTGTGAGTCTTTCTAGCAAATTAGTCAAAACTAAGGTCGTGGGAACGTCTGATTTCTAGCACTTGGTCAGAAGTAGAGGTCACAACTTTGACTTGTGATTGGCATCCCAGTTGGAGGGGGTTGTTGGAACCTCCGCTTTGTAACCGGTTGGTCAGAAGCACAGGTAATGACCTGGCTTATGATTGGCATCTGAAGTGGGAGGGCGGTCTTGTGGGACTGAGCCCTTTGCCTGTGGCATCTGATTCTGTCTCTGGGAAGACAAGTGTGAGGTTGTTTGGCAATGGGGGAAGGTCACATGAAGAACCAGACCCAGGAACTTTGGCTGGAACCGCCCACACCCATACGCGCCAAAAGAAACTTCCCAGGAATCCTTTGGAAAAGAGTGACTGTCAGTCAGCCAATGAAATTTTGTCATGTCATATCAACTCAACCACCCTAACGACCCTTTATTTTTATTTTTATTATTTATTATTATTTTTTTTATTATTCATTTTAGAGAGGAGAGGGAGAGACAGAGAGAGAGGAGAGACAGAGAGAGAGAAGGGGGGGAGGAGCTGGAAGCATCAACTCCCATATGTGCCTTGACCAGGCAAGCCCAGGGTTTTGAACCGGCAACCTCAGCATTTCCAGGTTGATGCTTTATCCACTGCGCCACCACAGGTCAGGCCCTAATGACCCTTTAAATTACCCCCATGCGGATCGCCCCCATGCGATTTCTCTGGCCCCCGTCTCGCGGACCAAAGAACATTGGGAAGCCCTGTACTAAATAAAGCTTTAGCTATTCCACACTTCATGGCTATGCCCTTCCTTCTTCCTCGGTGGGAAAAAATACCTTATAACAAGGGCTAGAACTGAGCTGCATTCTCAGATACCCTGCTGGACGCAAGCATTTCCTGTTGGTGTGAGAAACTGGGTCTAGGAAGTCTTTTCATCCTTAGTGTACAATCTGAGAGGATTTTCCTTTTCTTTTTTATACTTTTTTACATCTTTCCAATTCTCTACAGTGAATGTGTGTTACTCTTATAAACAAAAAATAAAGTCAATTTAATACATTTTTTAAAAAGACTATTTCAGCCTGACCTGTGGTGGCGTAGTGGATAAAGCGTCGACCTGGAAATGCTGAGGTCGCCGGTTTGAAACCCTGGGCTTGCCTGGTCAAGGCACATATGGGAGTTGATGCTTCCAGCTCCTCCCCCCTATCTCTCTCTCCTCTCTCTCTGTCTCTCTCTCTCTCCTCTCTAAAATAAATAAATAAAAATTAAAAAAAAAAAAAGACTATTTCACAGGAAAGCAATGCAGTCAGATAGATTGACAGATAGATTGACATTGTACAGCATCTGTGATTGCCTGGAGAAAATTTACAATGTCACGGAATCTTCTTTTCCATTAAAAAAAAATCTTAAGTTTAAGTTGTAGATCATGCAGAGAATTTCTCATTGACAACCTTTGCTCTTGGGGTACCCAAGGTGTATAACAGAAGGTACAGACACTCCCAAGAATACTGAAGATGTAGAGAAGACTAGAAGTAAGACACAGAAGAAAACATAGTGTTGGAAAGTGACCTAGAGGCCATCTGGTCCAATCCTTAAGCTAACAACAGAAAAGAATACGTAAAAGGGTTTAGTATGGCCTCCTCTGACCTCTCCTGCCTCTCAAGGTTGTTGCTTGGTCTTCTACTACAGTGACAGATGTCTTACTGACCTAAGGCAGCCAGTTCCACCATGGGGTAGCTCTAACTGTGAGAGAAGTTAGTGAGTTACCAGCATCAAACAGGGCATTTGAAGGTGAAGTTAATTAACAATGGGAGGGGAAACTCTTTCAGCTCCCTGACTCTGTGATTGGCAGTTTCTGGCTCCCTTCAATGTCCAGTCTTACCATCTGTGCAAAATATTTCTGTTGGCACAACAGTGCTTGTGGTCAGATTTATTTTTTGTTTAATAAACAGAGATGTGTATTCTCCAAAGAGTAATTTTAAGCTAAGGTTTTGGGGAAATGAACTTCACGCTTGTGGTAAACACTCAACCAATTTTTTTTTCTCCAGTTTTGTCCACATGAAACTAAAAAGAATCAGACAGCCAAGTCAGAGATTGTTGACTGTCTCTTTCTTGTCCAGGCTGCCTGTAGTCCCTTAGGGGTCAACACAACTACCCTGAGTAAGAGTTCTGGCTTCCAGTTTTCATATGATCACTTTCTGTGTGAACTTGGGGGAAGTCACATGATGAGGCTACCAGAAAGATGTGGCAGGGGGTCTCTGGGAGGGGGGCACAAGGCAGAAAATCCAGGGAGATGCTGCCTTCAATCCTTTGGGGTAGACTTTCATCTGAGGTCCTCAGGACCCCCACAGAGGGGGATGTTAAGTCTTGTGAACAACCATGAAAAGACCCCGAGAGCCAAGAGCCCTGCCACTACTTGGCTGTATGACCGCAGACCAATCCTTTCACCTCCCTGGGGTCGTTTCGCATCTCGAGGCTAAAGGGATTGGATTAGATGATCTTGAAGTTTTCTTCTAGGATAGAATTCTATGACTCTGTGCTCAACATATTTTATGAAATGGAGAAAGAAGACCAACAAGTCAATCAAGTCTTTCTTAATCTATATAGAAAGTAGAAATAGAAATCATGCTAGAATATTCCTTAATAGAGTTTAGAGTAAATATTATTAAAGAAAAGGCAACTCAACTGGCAGATCTCCCAAGTGGGAAACCATGATGAATTTTGAGCCATCCTCTTCTCTTCATGATGAAATTTTGTCTTCCTCCGTCTCTTGTCTGTCAGTCTGGGACGTGGCCAGTGGCAACAGGAATGAAAGGGGGAGAAGACAAGACCAAGTTCTGTGGAGGTGGAGAAGGGGGACCCTGTTGGTTCCGCAGTGGGGGGGGGTCCTGGTGGCCGTGTGTTGGGGTGACGGTAGGATGAGATGGAGACTGCAGGACAGTGCAGCTGTCAGAGCCATGGAGGGGCTCTTCTTCTCAGCGCGTGATCTAGAGGACAGAAAGCTCTAGAACAACAGTGAGGGCCAGAATGGTGTCAAATGGCACCAGCGTGCATGAGAGCCATCAATGGAGAGGGTCGTGGCCAGGAGAGAGTGGGGATGGCCATAGCAAGGGAGGATGCTGGTTCCCGCATGAGAGTGACCTTAGTGCTGATGACATGAACTCTTGCACATTACTGTTGATGAACTGCATCTAACTGTGTGCGTGGGAAGTTGAGTATACACTCCCCTCTCTTTTATTGGCAACCTCAAACCATTTTCTTTCTGTTTCTAGCACCTTCCCTGTTAATGCACATCAGGAAGGATTGTGGATGGTGAGCTTAGTGCCTGGCCGCTGGTGGAGAGTTGCTAGGTAAGTGGATGGTAAAATCAATTGTTTGAATGAAGGTGATCTGGTTGGAATTCATTTCAGAAAAGTTAGATGCTCCTTTTAGACGATCAGGTTGTGACTTTTGCAGTTAGATTATTATTTTTGGATTACATTCCTCACAGGCATTTGGCTTGCTCTCCGTGTACCCCCTTTCATTTTTTAAATTATGCTGATCTCCTGTAAATTGATCTTGTACAGCTGGGTGTGTTGTGCACAGTATCGTCCTAATCCTGGGTCCAGGGACATGAAGACAAAGGAGGTCTTTTGTTTAAAGGAATGTCCAGTTTGAAGGGGTGTAAGCGGAATGCTTACCTCTTCAATCCACAAGTGCCATATCATAGAAAGTCCTTGGGGCACAGAAGTGCCTTGCTAGAGCCCTGGCCAGTTAGCTCAGTCAGTTAGAGCATCATCCAGAAACAGCAAGGTTGCAAGTTCGATCCCCAGTCAGGGCATATACGGGAAACGACCAATGAATGTCTGCCCCCAGCCACCTCCATTCTTCTATCTCTCTAAAACCAATCTACCAATCAATAAATTTAAAAATCTATTTTAGAAAGTGCCCCGCTGGAGATATGCATGAATCTGTGTGGTGGCTGCAACTGGCATTGTGCCCAGGTTCCTTGTTCATCTCTGTCCTGCCTTGAAACCGTTGAGTTCTCCCATGCTCAGACCTGATTTTATTGCTTCCTCTTGTTATGGGTTGAACTGTGTGTCTCCCCTTCCCCCAAAATTATACACTGAAGTCCCAACCTCAGGACTTCAGTAAATGGGACCTTATTGGATCCCAGTATGAGTGGTGGCCTTATAAAAAGGGGAGATTTGGACACAGACACACACATGCGAATGTGAACGCTCATATTGGTTGATGCTGCTGTAACCTTGGGAGTTCCAGAGATGGTCAGCCGACCACCAGGAGCTTAGGGAGAAGCCTGGGACAGAGTCACCTTCATAGCCCTGGGAAGGAACTAACCCTCCTGACACCTTGATCTCAGCCTTCCAGCCTCCAAAAATGTTAAATGATAAATTCTGTTGTTTACCCAGTTTGGCCCTGGCAGAGTAGCTCAGTTGGTTAGAGTGTCATTCTGATACACCAAGGTTGTGGGTTCAATTTCCAGTCAGGGCACTTGTAAGAACCAACCAATGAATGCATGAATAAGTGGAACAACAAATCGATGTTTCTCTCTCTCTCTCTCTTTTCCTTCCCCTTTCCTCCCCCTTCTTGTTCTCTCTAAAATGAATAAAAAAGAATAAAATCGAAGTTTCTTACTGGCCCATCAGGACCTCACAGGGCTTGGCCCCACCTGCTCTGACTCACCATATACTCCCCTCACCCATGCCCCAGCCTCATTGGCCTCCTCCCTGTTTCTTGAACAAGTTGGCTTTTCAGACCACAAGACAGTATCCTCCAGTAGTTGTAAACAAGGACTCTGGTGTCAGATGAACTGCTGTGAGTGACCTTGTGACCTTGGGCAAGTCACTTAACCTCTTTGTGCCTCTATGTCCTCGTGTGTAACATGAGAACACCACCAGCCTCATGCGATTGAGAAGATTAAACGGGTTAATAAATGTAAAGTACTTACATGTATTCTCAAGTCACGAGAACAATGTCTGGCACATGAGAAACACTTATTAGATACATGAACTAAAGCGAGGATGTCACTTCCCGGCTTTTGCTTTGCTGTTCCTGCTGCCTGGAATACCCTTCTGGTAGCTTCCTTTTTTTTTTTTTTTTTTTTTTACAAGACTGACCCATTTTAACTCTCTGAGCCTCAATTGAAATGTGACCTCTGAGAGGCCTTCCCTGACCCCTTATCTAAAGTAGCTACCATATCTCTAAAGCTTATCTTCTATGATCACCCTTTCCATGACCTTCCATATCTGGCTGATTCCTTGTTTACTGTTGTCTCCTTCCATGTGGCCATAAGCTTCCTAAGGGAAGGGCCTTCTCTTGCATTTACTGCTCTGTCCTCAGAACCCAGGACACAGTGGCACGTAGACACTCAGCGAGCATTCAACAGATGAAAGAATTCAGGTTGTTGACCATTCTACACTTACTGCAAACACACTGCTATAGTAGGCATTATCAGAATTAAATTTTTGGTTTATATCCTTAACATTTTCTTTTCCTTTTTTTTGAATGAACTTCCTCAGGTGGGATTGTTGGGTCAGAGGACATGCAAATTGCCTTTCAGAGACATTGTGGTCATTTACTGTCCATCCAGAGTCCCAGGAGTGTGCTGGCCTTTTGTACATTCGATGTGGGGCTTTAGGAGAGAAAAAAGCAAACTTTAAAATATCCTCTCTTCTCTGACCTGTGGTGGCGCAGTGGATAAAGCGTCGACCTGGAATGCTGAGGTCGCCGGTTCGAAACCCACACTTGTCTGGTCAAGGCACATATGGGAGTTGATGCTTCCTGCTTGTAAAGCCAGCAGCCACAGCCACCATCACAGCTGCCTGGCCTATGCAGGTTTGCATTGGATTCGGACAGTCGGTAAAGAAACAATGGAGCCAAAAACTGGTGGGCCAACATCTTTAATCCTAGCTTGCACCCGGCGGGCAAGTAAAAACACACACTGGGCTCCAAAACCTACTCACATTCAGTGCTCACAAAGCTACTGACTTATCCGAGTTTCCTAGAATCAAAAGGTTTCTAGCTCACCAGACTTATTCACCTCTGTTCCCCATCTCCTTCCTTCTCCCCGCACAAACTTTGTATGAACTGGCTTCTCACTCAACACTCCGCCATCTTGGCTGCTTCTCCTGGCCTCCTCCACGTGGCCTTTCTCCCCTCTCCTCTCTGCTCTCTCCTCTAATGATAATCTCAGGAACCAAGAGAGCAAGCTCCTATTCTGCCCCTATTTTATAGTGTAGATTCAAAACCTTTAATCCAATATACAAAATAGGGAAGTCTCTAATACAGTTACTTCTCTGAAGCATGATGGGATTGCACCACCCCACATCAAAAAGGGTAGGAAAGGCTTAATCCCAAAGACAATCCCCAGGCTACAACGATCCTGCCTGCCCACAGCCCGCCCCCAACACACATTAATATCACCTGGGCAACGGCCTCCATGTGGGCAGCGTCATCTTTAACAAAGTGAGCATAATACATTTTATCTGCCCAACACTGTTCCTCCCCCTCTTTCCCTCTCTCTCTCTCTCTCTCTCTCTCCTCTCTAAAATGAATAAATACATTTTAAAAAAGATTAAAATATCCTCTCTTATGCTTCTATGGTCTATACAAATACTTAAGATCTTCTTGTCTCTTGCAGAGAAGGACCCTGAGGCTCAGAGGTTAAGGGGCTTCCTCGGGGTCATATGTGGTAAATGTAGGAGCTGGGACCCTGACTCAGGCTGTGTGGTTGCTCCCCGCTCTTGACCATCCAGGTGATCTTTTTTCTCTGTGTTCCTCAGTGATCCCTGGGCACCCAGACAGCAACCCCAGCTGGGATGAGGAGCAGAGAGGGGTGGGCAGGGGGAGGGGCAAGAGAGGGCGGCACTAATTGGGGCGGGGGCTCCTCCTGCCTCCTGAGCTTGTCTGATCTCGTGCGTTTGTCTCCTCCTGCCATTTCCAGTTCAGATCTTCCTGCTCCGCTTGGCGGACCCTGAATTCGGTCTTGGGAACTTTGCCCAGGTGAGTCTGAGCTGCTGTGTGGGTCTGCCCTGCGGGGATGGGAGGGCACAGACAAGCTCTGCTTCTCGAGGAATCCAAGCAGCATCTTTTGTGCTGGGATCAGAGGCCCCAGGTTCAAAATCCTGCATCTTCGGAGCCAATGGCTCCCCAGATGCCTGTACCATGCCCTTCCCTTCACCCTGTGTTCTCAAAGCAACGGTCCCAATTTGATAACACCTGAGAATCCTCAGGGGCTTCCTGAAAAGGCAAACCTCAGACAGAGCTGGGAAATGGGAACGCTGACGCTGACGGGATATTCAGTATTAAGAATTTACTGTGGAATTTTAGGTGGGACCCATGGTATCTTGTGGATAGCTGACCCTTGAGCAATATGGGTTTTGAACTACCTGGGTCTTTTTATATGCAGATCATCCCCCCCTCTCAGTACTATATATAAGGTATTTTTCCCGCTGAGGAAGAAGGAAGGGCATAGCCACGAAGTGTGGAATAATAAAAGCTTTATTTAGTACAGAGCACTTCCCAGATGATATACCCTGGTCTGGGGGACATGGGCCAGGGAAGTCACGCAGATGAAACCGCGTGTGGGATATTTAAAGGGTCCCGTATAGGGTGGTGGAGCTAATATGACATGGCGAAATCTCACTGGCTGACAGACACTCTTTTCCAAGGGACTCCTGGTAAGTTTCTTTTGGCACGTATGAGTGTGGGCGGTTCTAGCCAAAGTTCCTGGGTCTGGTTTCTCACGTGACCTTTCCCCATTGCTGACTGATTTACACTATAAATGTATTTTCTCTCTGTTATGATTTTCTGAATAACCTTTTTTTCCCCATTTAATCAAAAGTATTTTTATTTTTTTTAACATTTAATAGTATTTTAGTTATAATAGTATGTTAGTTTCAGGTGTACACATAGTGGTTAGACAAAACATTTTCTTTTCTCTAGCTTATTTTATTGTAAGAATATAGGGTATATGATATATATATATATAACATACAAAATATATGTTATTTGACTGTTTATGTTATTGGTAAGGCTTCAGGCCAACAGTAGGCTATTAGTAGTAAAGTTTGAGAGTCAAAAGTTATATGCAGATTGTCAACTCTGAGGGTGGGGTAGAAGAGTGAAGGAGAGTGGGAGAAGAGTCAACAACCCAACCACTGAGTGGTTCAAGAGACAACTATGGGTGTGTACACACATATATATGTGAAATCATCCTTATATTTTAGAGATAATTACTAGCATATTTTGAAAGACATAACAGGTATGGGATTCACTTCAGAATAATTTAGGGTAGAAGACTAGAGATGATATAAAATTGAATAATTGTTGATGCTCAGTGGTGGTCTCTACATGGGGTTCCTTATACTGTTCTCTGTACTTTTGCAGATGTTTCCATTTTTCCATAATTAAAAGGAAAACTAAAAACAGCAAGCACCCCCTCAGCCTGGAATATGTTTTACAGTTACCCCAGGTGGGTGCATGTTGGGGAGCTGTCCACCCTAGCTGGGGAAACTGCTCTGCCAAGCTGGTTAGCGTGAACCCAGGTGGCCCCAGCGGAGCCATCCCTGGGCAGAGAGAGATACTTCTGTTTTGTTTTTGTTTGTTTTTTATAGGGACAGAGAGAGAGAGTCAGAGAGAGGGATAGATAGGGACAGACAGACAGGAACAGAGAGAGATGAGAAGCATCAATCATCAGTTTTTTGTTGTGACACCTTAGTTGTTCATTGATTGCTTTCTCATATGTGCCTTGACCGCGGGCCTTCAGCAGACCGAGTAAACCCTTGCTCGAGCCAGCGACCTTGGGTCCAAGGTGGTGAGCTTTTTTTTTTTTTTGCTCTAGCCAAATGAGCCCGCACTCAAGCTGGCGACCTTGGGGTCTCGAACCTGGATCCTTCCGCATCCCAGTCCAATACTCTATCCACTGCGCCACTGCCTGGTCAGACAGAGAGAGACACTTCTAATGGGCTTCCTTCTCCGCTCTTTACCCTTCCACCAAATCAGTGGAGAGACAGTAATCTTCAGGCAGAGAAGGGTTAAACCTCACAGGTGGCCTTGTCTCTTTTTACCTGGGTCTCATGCTGAATTATGGCCATTGAGAATTGATAGAGATTTGCCTGTCTATTCTCCTTTCAAAGTGAAGTGCTTTTGAAAATAATTGTTGATTGGATGATGAGTGTGATTTGGTTTTCCTTTCCAAAACTGTTTTTTAATGTTATTTTATTGTTACCATATCTTGGTGTTGGGCAGATAAAATATATTATGCTCACTTTGTTAAAGATGGCGCTGCCCACGTTGAAGCCTGTCACCCAGGTGAGCTGTGGGCAGGCAGGATCCTTGTAGCCTAGGACTAAGCCTTTCCCACCCTTTTTGATGTGGGGTGGTACAATCCCATCATGCCCCAGATAAGTGACTTTGTATTAGAGACTTCCCTATTTTGTATATTGGATGAAAGGTTTTGAATCTACACTATAAAATGGTGGCAGAACGGGAGCTTGCTCTCTCTTGGTTCCTGAGATTAACATTAGAGAGAAGAGCAGAGAAAAGCCACATGGAGGAGTCCAGGAGAACCAGCCAAGATGGTGGAGTGCTGAGTTAGAAGCCAGTTAGTGCAGAGTTTGTGCAGAGAGAAGGAAGGAGATGGGGAACAGAGGTGAATAAGTCTGGTGAGCTAGAAACTTTCGATTCTAGGAGAACTCAGATAAGTCAGTAGCTTTGTGAGCGCTGAATGAGTGGGTTTTGGAGCCCAGTGTGTGTTTTTACTTGCCCGCCTGGTGCAAGCTAGGATTAAAGATAATGGCCCACCAGTTTGTGGCTCCGTTGTTTCATTACCATCTGTCCGAATCCAATGCGAACCTGCATGGGCCAGGTGGCTGTGATGGTGGCCGTATATACTGGCTTTACAGTTGGTCAAATAAATTTGTAAATAATATATATGTTTGCTCACTTATACTTTTTATTATGTGTGGGGGACAGGCTGTAAGCAGGCCAGGTCATTATAGCTTGAGGCTTAGTTTTAAGACTAAGCTTTTCATACAAGGGGACAAACTGTAGTCAAGTTTCATTCTTTTGCATGTAGCTTTCCAGTTTTTCCAGCACCATTTGTTGAAGAGGCTTTCTTTTCTCTATTGTGTGTTGTTGGCCCCTTTATCGAAAATTATTTGACCATATATATGTGGTTTTTTTTCTGTACTTTATTCTGTTCCATTGGTCTGAGTGTCTATTTTTCTGCCAATACCATGCTGTTTTGATTGTCGGGCTCTATAATATAGTTTGAAGTCAAGTATTGTAATGCCCCCAGCTTCATTCTTTTTCCTTAGGATTGCTTTGGCTATTTGGGGTTTTTTATAGTTCCATATAAATCTGATGATTTTTTGTTCCATTTCTTTAAAAAAGTCATTGGAATTTTGATGGGAATTGCATTAAATTTGTATATTGCTTTGGGTAATATGGCCATTTTGATTATATTTATTCTTCCTATCCAAGAACAAGGAATGTTTTTTTATTTCATTGTATCTTTTTTGATTTCCCTTAACAATGCTTTGTAGTTTTCATTATATAGGTCCTTTACATTCTTTGTTATGTTTTTTCCTAGGTATTTTATTTTTTTTGTTGCAATCGTGAAGGGGATTATTATTATTATTTTTTAAATACTTTATTTATTGATTTTACAGAGACAGGAGAGAAAGGGGAGCATGGAATGGGAAGTATCAACTCATAGGTGCTTCATGTTAGTTGTTCATTGCTTGCTTGTTGTATGTGCCTTGGCCAGGGCAGCCCAGGGTTTCGAACCGGCAACCTTGGCATTCCAGGCCGAAGGTTTATCCACTGCACCACCATAGGCCAGGCAAGGGGATTATTTTTTTTGAGTTTGTTTTCTAATATTTCATTGTTGGCATATAGAAAGTCTATTGACTTCTGTATGTTAATTTTGTATCCTGCGACCTTACTGTACTGGCTTATTGTTTCTAGTAATCTTTTTGTGGAGTCTTTGAGGTTTTCGATGTATAGGATCATACCATCTGCAAAAAGTGATACCTTTACTTCTTCTTTTCTGATATGGATGCCTTTTATTTCTTTATCTTGTCTGATTGCTCTGGCTAGAACTTCTAGCACCATGTTAATATAAGACCTAAATATAAGACCTGAAACAATAAAGTACATAGAAGAAAACATAGGTACTAAACTCATGGACCTTGGTTTTAAAGAGCATTTTATGAATTTGACTCCAAAGGCAAGAGAAGTGAAGGCAAAAGATAAATGAATGGGACTACATCAAACTAAGAAGTTTTTGCTCAGCAAGAGAAACTGACAACAAAATAAACAGACAGCTAACTAAATGGGAAATGATATTTTCAAACAACAGCTCAGATAAGGGCCTAATACCCAAAATATACAAAGAACTCATAAAACTCAACAACAAACAAATAAACAATCCAATAAAAAAATTGGAAGAGGACATGAACAGAGACTTCTCCCAGGAAGAAATACAAATGGCCAACAGATATATGAAAAGATGCTCATCTTCATTAGTTATTAGAGAAATGCAAATCAAAACTACAATGAGATAACATCTCACACCTGTTAGATTAGCTATTATCAACAAGACAGGTAATAGCAAGTATTGGAGAGGCTGTGAGTAAAAAGGAACCCTCATTCACTGTTGGTGGGAATGCAAAGTAGTACAACCATTATGGAAGAAAGTATGGCGGTTCCTCAAAAATCTGAAAATAGAACTACCTTATGACCCAACAATCCCTCTACTGGGTATATACCCCCAAAACTCAGAGACATTGATACGTAAAGACACATGTAGCCCCATGTTCATTGCAGCATTGTCCACAGTGGTCAAGGCATGGAAACAACCATAAAGCCCTTTAATAGAAGACTGGATAAAGAAGATGTGGCACATATACACTATGGAATACTACTCAGCCATAAGAAATGATGATATTGGATCATTTACAACAAAATGGTTGGATCTTGATAACATTACATGGAGTCAAATAAGTAAATCAGAAAAAACTAAGAACTGCATGATTCCATACATAGGTGGGACATAAAAACAAGACTAAGAGACATGGACTCAAGAGTGTGATGGTTATGGGGGGAGGGGGTGGGAGGGAAGAGAGGGAGGGAGAGGGGAAGGAGGAGGGGGAGGGGCACAAAGAAAACTAGATAGAAGGTGACGGATGACAATCTGACTTTGGGTGATGGGTATGCAACATAATAGAATGACAAGATAACCTGGACATGTTTTCTTTGAACATATGTACCCTGATTTATTGATGTCACCCCATTAAAATTAATAAAAATTTATTTTAAAAAACTGCAAAAAAAATAGTAATAACGTTAAAAAAAAAAAGACTAAGCTTTTCCCCACACCTTTGACTGTTGCATGATGTGGGTGGTGCACTCTTATGAGGAATCCCATTACGCCTCAGATAAGTAACTTTGTATCAGAGACTTCCTTGTTTGTATATTGAATTAAAGGTTTTGATTTTATACTAGAAAGTGGGGCAGACCGGGAGCTTGCTCTCTCTCAGTTCCTGCTATCACCATTGCAGGGGCCTCCCTGATTCTTGCCCTTCATGAGAAAAGCAGGTTTTCTGCTTTTCTCTTGTCTTCTCTTGTGACTTGCCTGTCTTGGTGAGACACCAATAAACAGAATGGCCCACCGTCCTCCGACTCCGCCATTTCTTTACTGTTGGGCAGATAAAATATATTATGCTCACTTTGTTAAAGATGGTGCTGCCCACATGGAAGTCGTCACGGTGATATTAATGTGTGTTGGGGGTGGGCTGTGGGCAGGCAGGATCCTTGTAGCCCGGGGTTTGGTTTTAGGACTAAGCCTTTCCCACCCTTTTTGATGTGGGGTGGTGCAATCCCATCATGTCTCTGATAAGTGACTTTGTATTAGAGACTTCCCTATTTTGTATATTGAATTAAAGGTTTTGATTTCAGCACTATAAAGTGGGGCAGACTGGGAGCTTGCTCTCTTGGTTCCTGAGATTAGCATTAGAGAGGAGAGCAGAGAAAGGCCACGTGAAGGAGAGGAGAGGCAGCCAAGATGGCGGAATGCTGAGTGAGAAGTCAGTTTGTGCAGGGAGAAGGAAGGAGATACGGAACAGAGGTGAATAAGTCTGGTGAGGTAGAAACCTTTGATTCTAGGAAACTCCGATAAAGTCAGTAGCGTTGTGAGTACTGAATGAGTGGGTTTTGGAGCCCAGTGTGTGTTTTTACTTGCTTGCCAGGTGCAACTAGGATTAAAATGATGGCCCACCAATTCTTGGCTCCATTGTTTCATTACCATCTGTCTGAATCTAATGCAAACCTGCATGGGCCAGGCGGCTGTAATGATGGCCGTGGCTACTGGCTTTACATTTACTGTCTGCCCGAATCCAATGGGAACCTGCATGTTAATGGCCACGATGCCAGCTCCTGGCCATACAACTGGCGTAGTTTGCGGCAGGATTTGGAGATTGGTATGGGGCCGCCACCCTTAAGGGGTGGGGTAGAGACTGGTTGCTGTTCTGGCTCCCCATGGCTTTCCTTTTAGGGGCTGTGGGCTGGGTGTTCTTTACTCAAGAGGAAACCAGGAGTTCTGTGCGAGAAGCCGCCCAAGGTAGAAAGCTTCAGTATGAATTGCAAATTGAATGGCAGAAAAGGCTGGAATTGGAGCGAGTACTGGAAAAGGAATTACGGGTTCGCGAGTTTCAGTTTACCCTGGAAGCTGAACTTTTGCGTCGGCAGTTGTTGAAGAAACAACTGCAGATTCAGGAGCTCGAGTCTCAGCTTTTGGCCGAAAGCCAGCAGCCACAGGAGCCTAAATGATCGCCAAAGGAGCAGCAGCATCCCTGCCGGTGGACTGGCTTTGAGTCAGCGGAGCAGGTGCTTGCAACTCCTCTTCTGAGGTTGAGAAGGCTCAGGCTGAAGCTGTCATGCACACACTCAGAGCCCGACCAGTGGTCACTAGAAAACCCAGCAGCGAAGAGTCCCTCAGGGGCAGCCACAGCCTCTTGCCCAGGTAATGGAAGACTCTGTGGTCCGGCCCTATACCCAGGCAAAGCTGATGGAGTTGGGGGCACAGTTTAGGCAGAAACCTACTGAATCACTGGTAGCCTGGTTACTACGATTATGGGACATAGGGGTGGATGGCATCATGCTCTCCGGAACAGAGATGGAGAAATTGGCCGCCATTACCACACACTCCTCCTTGAGGCAGCGTCTTCAGAACTGCCATGACAACCCAGGAGACCATACCCTATTAGAATGGGTGATGGTCACCATTCGTATGGTCTGGCAGAATGCTGGAGAATTGCCAGGGGTAGTGAGTCGGTGGCAGTGCTACAGTGAGTTAGTAAAGGTCCTTCGGGAACTAGGTATGAAGAATGCTGTTTTCAACCCTGGGTCCCGTGGGCCAGACGAGGAAGTGTTTACGGCAAAAAATGAGGGAATTTATCCTTGCTAGTGCCCTGTCAGCCCTTTTGGGTCACTTGTGGCTATCTTGGACCCTATGTGGGGCAGCCCATCAATGCAGTTACACAGATGGTAGCAGATTTGGGAGAGCTGGAGGCTGCTTGGGATCATAAAGCAGTGAGGGCTGCTGCCTATGTTCCCCCCCACCCGACTAACAAGGGAAACGGGCCTGTAAAGGTTACCTAAACACAGATGTGGGTAGATTTGATAGCAGCTGGAGCAGATAAGGGGAAATTGGATGGCCAGTCTAATTTTTTTGGAGCTTTGGCAGCAGCTTAAACCAGAACAGAAGTACCAGCCACTGATACGAAAGTCCCCAGAAGCTACCAATAAAACGTTTGGTGCGCGGGCAGCTCAGTTACAAGATTAAATGATAGAGACAGCTGAGGGAGAGGAGAACTCCCAGGACCCATTGTACCAGTTTGAATAGGAAAAGGGCCGAGGGACCAGTCTAATGGGGATGGGCGGGGACCGGAGGCCACACGTGGAACTGGCTATCCACTGGTTCCTTTCCAATGTACAACAGGTGTTGGCCTTGGTGGGTACAGGTGCAGAATGTTCCCTCCTCTATGGGAACCCAGAGCGGTTTGCTGGGACCCCAGTGGCCATTGACGGTTATGGGGGCCAAACTGTTCAAGTGAAGCCAATAACTATTCCATTGGGGATAGGAAGACTGCCTCCTAACCCATGTAAGGTGTATGTATCTCCTTTTCCTGAATATATAAATATTTTGGGGGTAAATGTCTTGCAAGGACTGTGGTTAGAAACTACAGCCAGGGAGTTCTGGCCGCGGATCAGGGTTGTGAAGGCAGTGTTGCGGGGACACGCATCACATTCCCCTTTGCAATTACCCATCCCTCGGCGTGTGACTAACACCAAGCAGTACTGCCTGCCTGGTGGTTATGAAGAAGTCACAGGGACAATCCTCGAACTAGAAAAGGTGGGGATCATCCAGCCAGCACACAGTCCTTACAACTCCCCAGTATGGCCTGTGTGTAAACCAGATGGAACCTGGAGAATGACAGTAGATTACAGAGAACTTAATAAAGTTGTTCCTCCTTTGCACGCTGCTGTTCCCTCGATAGCTAACATGATGGATTGGCAAGCCATGAGTTGGGGAGACTTGGCCAATGCTTTTTTCTCTATTGATACAGCTGTAGAGAGTCAAGACCAATTTGCCTTCAGTTGGGAAGGGAGACAGTAGACTTTTACAGTGTTACCCCAGGGTTATTTGCATAGCCGCACCTTGTGCTATGGGCTGGTGGCTGCCGACCTGGCTAAATGGAAACAGCCAGAGGCAGTTCGCATATATCATTATATTGATGATATCATGCTAACTAGTGATTCTCTTCCAGAATTGGAGCAAGCAGTACCTACCCTACTATCCCATTTGAAAACATGTGTCTGGGCAGTCAATGAGAACAATTACAAGAACCTGGGTTATCTGTTAAATTCTTGGGAGTTGTCTGGTCGGGTAAGACAAATTATTCCTGACACAGTTATAGATAAGATCCAAGCATACTCCGTGCCCACTATAGTAAAACAGTTACAGTAATTTTTAGGTTTGCTGGGGTATTGGCGAGCATTTATACCCCCTTTTGGCTCAGTTACTATGTCCCTTTGTAGAGCCAGAAGCCAGGGCCACCATCACAGCCGCTCAGCCCATGCAGGTTCGCATTGGATTCGGACAGTCGGTAAAGAAACAACGGAGCCACAAACTGGTGGGCCATAGTCTTTAATCCTAGCTTGCACCCAGCGGGCAAGTAAAAACATACACTGGGCTCCAAAACCCACTCACATTCAGTGCTCACAAAGCTACTGATTTATCTGAGTTTCCTAGAATCAAAGGTTTCTAGCTCACCAGACTTATTCACCTCTCTTCCCCATCTCCTTCCTTCTCTCTACACAAACTCTGCCCAAACTGGCTTCTCTCTTAGCACTCTGCCATCTTGGCTGCTTCTCCTGGCCTCTTCCACGTGGCCTTTCTCTGCTCTCTGTTGTGATCTCTCTGCTCTTTCATGCTAATCTCAGGAACCAAGAGAGCAAGCTCTCATTCTGCCCCCATTTTACAGTGTAGAAATCCAAACCTTTAATCCAATATACAAAACAGGGAAGTCTCTAATACAAAGTCACTTCTCTGAGGCATGATTGGATTGTACCGCCCTACATCAAAAAGGGTAGGAGCTTGACCTGTGGTGGCGCAGTGGATAAAGCGTTGACCTGGAAATGCTGAGGTCGCTGGTTCAAAACCCTGGGCTTGCCTGGTCAAGGCACATATGGGAGTTGATGCTTCCAGCTCCTCCCCCCCTTCTCTCTCTCTGTCTCTCCTCTCTCTCTGTCTCTCCCTCGCCTCTCTAAAATGAATTAAAACAAAACAAAACAAAACAAAACAACAACAACAACAACAAAAAAAAAAGGGTAGGAAAGGCTTAATCCCAAAACCAAGCCCCAGGCTACAAGGATTCTGCCTGCCTTTAGCCCACCCCAACACACATTAATATCACCTGGGCGACGGCCTCCTCGTGGGCAGCGTCATCTTTAACAAAGTGAGCATAATACATTTTATCTGCCCAACACCCTTGTACAACTTTATTCTGAAGGGGGTTTGTTGGGTTTGGACTGAGCAGGTGCAAGGATCATTTGCAGCAGCTAAGAGAGCTGTCAAGGTGGCACAGGCCTTGAATGTGTTTGATTCTGCCAGGCCCTGTGAGCTGGACGTTCATGTAACCTCGGAGGGGTTTGGATGGGGCTTGTGGCAATGGACAGAGTGCTTACGGCAACCTATTGGGGTTTGGTCCCAATTGTGAAAAGGTGCTGTAGTTCGTTACTCATTAGTGGAGAAGCAGCTGGCAGATGTGTATGCTGCCCCCCTGGCCACTGAGAGTATTACAACCACAACAGCAGTTACAGTCAAGACAACCTACCCTATTGCAGGATGGGTGAGAGATTGGGCAACCAAACCACATAGTGGTATGGTCCAAATGTCCCCCTGGCCAAGTGGGGTGCTTACCTGCAACAATGCTGTGCTCTTAGCACCAGCCCGTTGAGGGCAGAACTGCAGGAAGTCTTGGGTCCAGTCACCTATGTGACCTTAGAGTCAGGTGCAGCTGGGGCTCAGGAGGCAGAACCTGAAGTCACTCCCTACCAGGAGGGGCGGGTGCCCATCCCCGAGGATGCCTGGTATACTGATGGTTCCAGCAGGGGCGAACCTGCCAAGTGGATGGCCATAGCCTTCCATCCGGCCACTGAGACTATTTGGATGGACACGAGTACAGACCACCAGAGCAGCCAATGGGCAGAACTAAGAGCTATTTGGCTCATTGCCCATAATGAACCTTCTGTACTGGAAGGTGGGCTGTCTATCGTGGACTTACCCTTTGGATTGCTACTTGGCACACTATCCAGTGGATGGTAATACACCGTCTACTATGGAGTCAGGCCATGTGGCAAGACTTATGGGAAATAGGACACCAGAAGCAGGTGACAGTATATCATGTCACGGGGCATGCCCCTTTAGCCCATCCTGACAATGATGAGGCAGATATGTTGGCAAGGGTGCGATGGTTGGAGACTGCACCTGCAGGTGATGTGGCGCAGTGGCTCCACTGGTGCCTGCTCCACGCGGGACAGAAAACTATGTTTGCTACGGTTAAGGCATGGAACTTGCCTGTGTCCTATGCAGAGGTACTTGCAGCCTGTGAGCAATGTGCAGTGTGTTCCAGGGAGCACCCTCAGAGACCACTGGTGTCACCTGGACAGATCTAGAGGGGTCATGTTCCACTGACACGATGGCAGATAGACATCATTGGACCCTTACCAAAGTCAGAAGGGTACCAGTATGCAGTCACCCGTGTAGATACTGCCACCGGTCTGCTTGCTGCTTACCCCGCCCATAACCCTGACCAGAGGGCAGTCATACAGGCTCTGGACCACCTGAATGCTGCATACGGGCGACTGCTGTCCTTGAAAGTGACAATGGTACTCACTTCACTGGTTCAATGGTGAGGCAGTGGGCTCAAGAGCTGGGAGTTGATTGGAAATACCATGTTCCCTACCACCCCCAGGCTGCTGGTATCATTGAGCAGTATAATGGACTCTTAAAGTAGAAACTGCGACAGGAGGGGGCACCAGCTCCCTTACTGGATGGACACGTTGCTTATGGACAGTACTCTGGATTTAAAAAAAAAAAAAAAAGGCCTGACCTGTGGTGGCACAGTGGATAAAGAGTCGACCTGGAAATGCTGAGGTCGCCGGTTCAAAACCCTGGGCTTGCCTGGTCAAGGCACATATGGGAGTTGATGCTTCCAGTTCCTCCCCCCTTCTCTCTCTCCTCTCTCTCCCTCTCTGTCTCTCTCCCTCCCTCTCTCTGTCCTCTCTAAAAATGAATAAAAAAATAAAATAAAATTAAAAAAAAATTAAATTAAAAAAAATTTTTTTTTTCAAGGATAGAGAGTCAGAGACAGAAACAGACAGACAGGAATGGAGAGATGAGAAGCATCAATTATCAGTTTTTCGTTGCAACACCTCAGTTGTTCATTGATTGCTTTCTCATATGTGCCTTGACTGCGGGTCTTCAGCAGACCGAGTGTTGGGCAGATAAAATATATTATGCTCCCTTAGTTAAAGATGGCGCTGCCCATGTGGAAGCCCATCACCCAGATGATGATATTAGTTGCTCTTATGCTTGAAATGGGTGTAATTATATTGTGTGTTGGGGGCGGGCTGTGGGCAGGCAGGATCCTTGTAGCCTGGGGCTTGGTTTTAGGACTAAGCCTTTCCTACCCTTTTTGTTTTGTTTTTGTTTGTTTTCTGAAGCTGGAAACGGGGAGAGACAGACAGACTCCCGCATGCGCCCGACCGGGATCCACCCGGCACGCCCACCAGGAGCGACACTCTGCCCACCAGGGGGCGACGCTCTGCCCACCAGGAGGCGATGCTCTGCCCCTCCGGGGCGTCGCTCTGGCGCGACCAGAGCCACTCTAGCACCTGGGGCAGAGGCCAAGGAGCCATCCCCAGCGCCCGGGCCATCTTTCTCCAATGGAGCCTTGGCTGTGGGAGGGGAAGAGAGAGACAGAGAGGAAGGAGGGGGTGGGGGTGGAGAAGCAAATGGGCGCTTCTCCTATGTGCCCTGGCCAGGAATCGAACCCAGGTCCCCCGCATGCCAGGCCGACGCTCTACCACTGAGCCAACCGGCCAGGGCCTTCCTACCCTTTTTGATGTGGGGTGGTGCAATCCCATCATGCCTCAGGTAACTGACTTTGTATTAGAAATTTCCCTATTTTGTATATTGGATTAAAGGTTTTGATTTCTGCACTATAAAGTGGGGCAGACTGGGAGCTTGCTCTCTGGTTCCTGAGATTAGCATTAGAGAGGAGAGCAGAGAAAGGCCACGTGGAGGAGGCCAGGAAAAGCAGCCAAGATAATGGAGTGCTGAAAGAGAAGCCAGTTAGTGCAGAGTTTGTGGAGAGAAGGGGATGGGGAACAAAGGAGAATGAGGCTAGTGAGGTAGAAACCTTTGATTCTAGGAAACTCGGATAAGTCAGTAGCTTTGTGAGCGCTGAATGAGTGGGTTTTGGAGCCCAGTGTGTGTTTTTACTTGCTTGCGGTGCAAGCTAGGATTAAAGATAATGGCCTACCAGTTCGTGGCTCTGTTGTTTCATTACCATCTGTCCGAATCCAGTGAGAACATGCATGGGCAAGGTGGCTGTGATGGTGGCCGTGGCTACTGGCTTTACACTGAGTAACTCCTTGCTCGAGCTAGTGACCAGATGAACCTGCGCTCAAACTGGCAACCTCAGGGTCTCGAACCTGGGTCCTCCGCATCCCAGTCCGACGCTCTATCTACTGCATCACCGCCTGGTCAGGCAGTACTCCGGATTTTGAATGAGGGACCTTGACGGGGGAGCCCAGCTGCTGTAGTGGCCCTCCTGCATCGGGCAGCTGCCCCCATTTAGTTGTAGATACGCACCAATGACATTTTACTCAAGCCAGGTTTTGGACAGCAGGGCAACGTGCTCTTGCCTGCCCCAACAGCCTTTCTTTTTCTCTTTTCTTTCTTTCTTTCTTTCTTTTTTTTACAGAGACAGAGAGTCAGAGAGAGGGATAGATAGGGACAGACAGACAGGAACAGAGAGAAATGAGAAGCATCAATCATCAGTTTTTCGTTGTGACACCTTAGTTGTTCATTAATTGCTTTCTCATGTGTGCCTTGACCGCGGGCCTTCAGCAGACCGAGTAACCCCTTGCTTGAGCCAGAGACCTTGGGTCCAAGCTGGTGAGCTTTGCTCAAACCAGATGAGCCCACGCTCAAGCTGGCGACCTTGGAATCTCGAACCTGGGTCCTCGGCATCCCCGTCCAACGCTCTATCCACTGTGCCACCGCCTGGTCAGGCACCAACAGACCTTCTTAAAGGCCAGTGGCTTCAATGGACTTGGCCCTGGACTATACAGGCCCCTCATCTGAGATGGGTGGCCTTGTTGGCACCAAGGATAAAGGGGCTAGAGGTGGACCTCCAGCTAACTCCTTGGGCAACCAGCACCTGGCCACCTAAGGTAGAAGTGTATTATCCCTTGAGCGCTCTGGGGGACAGCATTATGAAGGGCACCTTTGTAATTTCTTTTTTTTTTTTTTCTTTTTTTTACAGAGACAGAGAGTCAGAGAGAGGGATAGACAGACAGGAATGGAGAGATGAGAAGCATCAATCATTAGTTTTTCATTGCACATTACAACACCTTAATTGTTCATTGATGGCTTTCTCATACATGCCTTGACTGCGGGCCTTCAGCAGACCAGTGACCCCTTGCTTGAGCTAGCGATCTTGGGCTCAAGCTAGTGAGCTTTTTTGCTCAAACCAGATGAGCCCTTGCTCAAGCTGGCGACCTCGGGGTCTCAAACCTGGGTCTTCCGCATCCTAGTCCGATGTCCTATCCACTGCGCCACCGGCCGGTCAGGCTGTAATTTCTTTATAGCCAGTAATGAGTTCTCCTATTTTACTACACATAGAACTAGCAGATCCTGGTGTATTGGCCAATAAGGTTTGGTATGCCCGCTCAGGGCGGCCTCTGGTACCAGCTACAGTGCTGTTTGCAGACAAAACTCTGGCTTGTATTCTGCCAGAGGGGAAAGATTTGCCTCTCTTGGTGCTGCTCACAGCTCTCTCATTTCGGCCATCGCTTTTGATTTGTTAAACATATTGCTGTACTTGGTACTGTTTCTGTTTAAGCAGTGTACCCCACTCCTTGCACAGTGACCATCATGGAAGATACCTGTGGTTTAGATTGTGAAGCGAGCAAAAAGGGTGGAATGTTGGTCAAATAAGTTTGTAAATTGATATATATGTTTGCTCGCTTATAGTTTGAATTGTATGTGAGGGACAGGCTGTAAGCAGGATGAGTCATTATAGCCTGAGGCTTAGTTTTAAGACTAAGCTTTTCCCCACACCCTTGACTGTTGCATGATGTGGCATGGTACACTCTCATGAGGAATCCCATTATGCCTCAGATAAGTGACTTCGTATCAGAGACTTCTTTGTTTGTAAATTGGATTAAAAGGTTTTGATTTCTATACTACATATAAAGTGGGGCCAACCAGGAGCTTGCTCTCTCTCGGTTCCTGCTATCACCATTGCAGGGGCCTCCCTGATTCTCGCCCTTCTTGGAAAAAGCAGGTTTTCTGCTTTTCCCTTGTCTTCTCTTGTGGCTTGCCTGTCTTGGTGAGACACCAATAAACAGAATGACCCACCATCCTCCGACTCCGCCATTTCTTTACCGTCTGCCCAAATCCAATGGGAACCTGCATGTGAATGGCCATGATGGCGGCTCCTGGCCATACACCACAGAAAGAAGTGCTTTAGTGTGTTTGGTAGATACGTTGGAAAGCTGAGCTCTCAGGCCTTTCTGAGTCCTAAGAAACCTCCTCCCAAACCCTCCACCCTGGTGGTAGGTGGGAGGTGATGTCTTAAAGAAGATCATCGCTGCTTCCTGGTCAGCCAAGGACACAGTGGGGGCAGGGAAGCCGGGAGGGTGTTTGAGCAGGCCGGTGGGGCAGGTTTGTCCTCACCCAGGTCAGTGTTGATACAACAAGAGCTGCCTCTGGGTGCTGCAGGCGCCTGGGAAGGAGGAGCACCCAGGAGGGACTGGATCAATGCAGGGAGGAAGGCCACCTGTTGAGTCCCTGGCCAGGCTGCTCCCGCCCAGTCCCGGTGGCCACTGCAGCCCGGGCTCCCTGCTCAGAGGTCTGCTGGAGGGAGCCACTGGAGAGCCACAGCCTCCCTCCAGCCCCAGCCCCCAGTCCAGGACCTGCTCGGAAGAAGCTGGGGTAGGAAGTGGTGCTTCGTGGTCTGCATGAAGCAAACGTCTTCTGTCTCTTTCTATGAAAACATGGCCTTATTTAGCAGAAAGGGCAGTGTGAACAGTTGATTTATTTTAGTGTCAAAAGGCAAAAACAGGGGACCAGGCTATGCATTCTGGAAAGAGGGGGAATGTTTAGCTTCCAGTTGATAAATCAGGAGACATTTTTTGAGCACCAGCTTTATGGTGAAGTTAGACCCGTGATAGAGTGAAAAACATACAAATTTCTAACCTCATGGATCTTTCTGGCTAGTGAGCAATACAGACAGTAGATAAGTAACTGTAGATGGTTGATATTCTGGGGGCATATAGGAGGGGGCTTAGTTCACTGGGGGTGTTAGTGGTGGCCAGGAAAAGTTTATGGAAGAAGAGGTTTCTTGCATTGAGTCCCAAGGAATGACAGGAGTACCTGGGTTGCCAGGAAAACGGGGCGAGGAGGAAGGGGTTGAGGTTCTAAATCTAGGGGAAGCATGGACAAAGATCCTGAGGCGGTGGTGGGGGGGGGGGGCTCGGGGAGTAATTCTGTGTGTCTGCAGAGCAATGTGAGGAGCAGTGAAGCCAGAGAGGCTGTATTACTCTGCCCTTTTTGGACCAGGTCAAAGGATTGAGACTTTTTCCTGTGGAAAAATGGAATAGTGGGAGGATTAGAACAAGAGGGGTAAAGCCAGTGTCTGGCAAATAATAGATACTCTATATGTTAAAAAATAAGATGAAGAAAAGGGGCCCACTCTGGAAGTGGGATAGTTCTCCCAGAAGGTTGGACTTTGGGCATAATCATGCTGCTGGTTTGGCAGCAGTAGGACAATCTAGAGGGTCTCTGATGGAAATGGACTCTCAGTAAACATCCTTGTTCCATAGAGAGGACATACCGAATTATTTCGTTTCTACTGACTGCCCTGCATTCTGTTGTACCAGTTTACTGATTCTGCTATTGAAGGATATCTTGGTTAGATCTACTTATTACAATCATTATATGTAATGTTACTGAAACTGCCTGGTGGAAATCTTGGGTCATGAATGTGAGTAATATAAATTTTTTAATTGACTTTATGGGGGTGACAGTTAATAAAATTATATCGGTGTCAGGTATACAAATCTATAATATATCACCTGTATATTGTACTGTATGTTCACCACCCCATGTTCTATGTTTATAAAATTGGGAGTGATTCCTGTTGGATTTTTCCCCCTCTGTTGGGTTTAATTTAGGTCAACCAAAAAGTCTGCTGGTCAAATAAGTTTGTAAATATGATATATATAATTTATATGTTTGCTCGCTTATAATTTGCACTGGGTATGGGGGACAGGCTGTAAGCAGGCAGGGTCGTTATAGCCTAAGGCTTAGTTTTAAGACTAAGCCTTTCCCCACACCCTTGACTGTTGCATGATGTGGTGTGGTGCACTCTCATGAGGAAACCCATTATGCCTCAGATAAGTGACTTTGTATCAGAGACTTCCTTGTTTGTATATTGGATTAAAGGTTTTGCTTTCTTTTTTTTTTTTTTTTTTTTTTTCATTTTTCTGAAGCTGGAAACAGGGAGAGACAGTCAGACAGAATCCCGCATGCGCCCGACCGGGATCCACCCGGCACGCCCACCAGGGGCGGGACGCTCTGCCCACCAGGGGGCGATGCTCTGCCCATCCTGGGCGTCGCCATATTGCGACCAGAGCCACTCCAGCGCCTGAGGCAGAGGCCACAGAGCCATCCCCAGCGCCCGGGCCATCTTTGCTCCAATGGAGCCTTGGCTGCGGGAGGGGAAGAGAGAGACAGAGAGGAAAGCGCGGCGGAGGGGTGGAGAAGCAAATGGGCGCTTCTCCTGTGTGCCCTGGCCGGGAATCGAACCCGGGTCCTCCGCACACTAGGCCGACGCTCTACCGCTGAGCCAACCGGCCAGGGCAAGGTTTTGCTTTCTACAATATAAAATGGGGCAGAGGAGCTCATGCAGGAGGAGAACAGAGAAAGGCTACGTGGAGGGGAGAAGCAGCCAAGGTGGTGGAGTGCTGAAGGAGAAGCCAGTTTGTGCTGAGTTTGTTCAGGGAGAAGGAGATGGGGAACAGAGGTGAATAAGGCTGGTGAGGTAGAAATCTTTGATTCTAGGAATACTCAAATAAGTTAGTGGCTTTGGGAGCCCTGAATGGAAAGGGAAGTGTTTTCCCACTGTGTGTATTTCTTGCCCACCGGGTGCAAGCTAGGATTAAAACTAATGGCCCACCAGTTCTTGGCTCTGTTGTTTCATTACCATCTGTCCGAATTCAATGCGAACCTGCACTGGCCAGGTGGCTGTGATGGTGGCTGCGGCTACTGGCTTTACATTGTCATTCTAAGGTTTTCACACTTTCGCTACCTGAAATATGTTTGTCTCCTGCAGACCCAGGCTGGGTCAAGATGGTGTCCGTGTTTCGGAGTGAGGAGATGTGTTTGTCACAACTATTTCTGCAAGTGGAGGCTGCCTACTGCTGTGTCGCTGAGCTCGGAGAGCTTGGATTGGTTCAGTTCAAAGATGTAAGTGCTGCGTTCTTTGGAGGCTGGGGGAAGGTGGGATGGGTATTGACAGTTCTTTCAGTAGTGAACCAAGTGCAGATAGAAGAGCCTGGAGCTGGAATAGATGGATATCTGTGGCTCCAGTCCTTTGACTAGGATTTGTGATAACATTTGAGCAAGTGACTTGGAAAGATGTCCTTTCTTCTTCCGCTGATGTTTCCTTTCCAGGAATCTTTGGAAGCCTTGATGCAATCACTACATGTTAGATTCATCATTTTCCCTTTCCTGTAGCAACTGTAAAGCATTGGATTTATCCAGTAGCACATGGATTGCCCAACCTTGTTTCAAGGAGAATTCTTCCTGACTTGACTGTCTGAGGACCAAGTGCCCTGGTGTCTACAGTCTCTCTAGGATGATATTCTAGGACTACTGCCTTGCACGTGATGCTGGAGTATCATTTCCCAGGGGCGGGCCTGTTTAGATACTCATCAGGCTGTTTTGAATACAATTTAGAAAATTGGTCTTGACTCTTCTTCACCAAGGTCAAGGTCAAAACTAAACTAGTGCATGGAAGGATTATGTCTTGTTCTTTGTGTCCCTAGTTCCTAGCCCAGGACCTGACATGGGGCACTTCCTCACTAACATTTGTTTGGGCTAAGCTGAGGGTCGCCAGCCCAAGGATGTTGAATATTTGTTGATGACCATGACCATGGTACATCGCATGGGGCTGTACAATTTTCAAGGTGTTGTCATATTCGTGACTCCATTGAGGATTTTAAGGCTCATTTGGGTAATAAATGCAGCTAAAAGTAAAGAAACAACTGTGGGAGGACCTTGTTTCTCTCAGAGGGATAAGGAAGCCAGAGCTGAGGTATTTGGTGGATTGAGTGTAAGAACATCAAGGAATGTTTTGCCTATAATATTTGTCTTGTGTATGGAAAGATCTGTTTCTAAGATGATTTCAGTGACATTCTCCAGCATTAAAAAAATATATATAAAAAGCCTGATCAGGCAGTGGTGCAGTGGATAGAGCATTGGACTGGGATGCGAGGACCCAGGTTCGAGACCCCGAGGTCGCCAGCTTGAGCGCGGTTCATCTGGTTTGAGCAAAGCTCACCAGCTTGGACCCAAGGTCACTGGCTTGAGCAAGGGGTTACTCAGTCTGCTGTAGTGCCATGGTCAAGGCACATATGAGAAAGCAATCAATGAACAACTAAGGTGCCACACGAAAAACTGATGATTGATGCTTCTCATCTCTCTCTGTTCCTGTCTGTCCCTATCTATCCCTTTCTCTGACTCTCTCTCTGTCTCTGTAAAAAAACAAAAACAAAAAAACAACTATATTTATCTATCTATATCTATCTATGTCTGTCTATCTATCTATCTATCTATCTATCTATCTATCTATCTATCTAGATATATAAAATAAAGTAACCACAGGGAGTATGATGGCATCTGTTGCTACTAATGTGTGCGCCATGTGGTGTTTCCCCCACTTCTAGTTAAATGTGAATGTGAACAGCTTCCAAAGGAAATTTGTGAATGAAGTCAGAAGGTGTGAGTCAATGGAGAGGATCCTCCGTAAGCCAATTTGCTGCCTGTTGTCTAACTGAACTGGTAGGGTGGGGGTGGTGAGGGGAAGGTGAATGGAGAGTGGGTCTTAATTAACAAACATGTCCCTATTTGAAATACTTTTCAAGGTGATCCTGGAGGCAAGGTGGGGAGGTTGGAGATTAGATCCAGGTTCCAGGGCAGGTCCCCGGGGCAATTCAGGCAACTGAGTGAACCTGTCCAGCTTGACCCGTTGTCTAGATATGAGAAGTATATAATCACCTTGGGATCTCTGGTGGGATTTCTTCACTCAGGTTTCCTGGAAGACGAGATACAAAGTGAAACTGAGGTTCAAATGCTGGAGAGTTCCCCACCGACCCCTCTCCCACGAGAAATAATTACTTTGGAGGTAGGTTCTGCCTGACTTTGCTGGGGACAGTCAGAGAGCCTGTCTCCTGGGAGTTCCTAGCACCACCGTGAACCCATTACCCAGTTGCTGATGGCATTGGGTGGTTTTATGTGGTTTTGCACTTATTAGTGCTACTTCCCCAGGAGAATTCCTCTGTGCCATTTCTAGAGCCACTCCTCCTGACCCAGGAGGGAGCTCTCTCTCCCAGTGCAGCCCCTGGGGAAGCTCACCCCCGTTGGGGAATGGCTCCTTTGTGGGCATAAGATTCTTAAAGGAGCAAAGTCTTATCATCTATCTGGTGCCACTGAACAGGCTTTATACTGGCACAGTGGGTACCTCCATCCCTCCCATCCTTCCCCTTCCTCTCCCCCTCCCTTTATCCCTCTGTCCCTCCCTTCCTCCTGCCTTCCATTCCTCCCTCTTGACTTCCCTCCCTCCTTCTCTCTATCCCTCCCTCTTTCTCTCCCTCCCATCACCATGCCTTGGATGACATCCCCAGGACTTACATATTTTACAACTGAAAGTTTGTACCTCTTGACCACCTCCACCCATGTCTCCCACCCTTCTTGCCCTCTGCCTCTGACAGTTACCAGTCTGTTCTTCGAGTTCGGTTTATTTTAGATTTGACGTATAGGTAAGATCATATAGTGTTTGAAGTGGGAAGTGGGGAGGGAGAGAGACAGACTCCCAAATGTATTTGACTGGGATCCACCCAGCAAGCCCACCAGGAGGCGATGCTCTGCCCATCTGGGCCATTGCTCCATTGCAACCAGAGCCATTCTAGTGCCTGAGACGGAGGCCATGGAGCCATCCTCAGCGCCCAGGCCAACTTTGCTCCAATGGAGCCTTGGCTGGAGGAGGGGGAAGAGAGAGACAGAGAGGAAGGAGAGGGGGAAGGGTGGAGAAGCAGATGGGCACCTCTCCTGTGTGCCCTGGCCGGGAATCAAGCCTGGGACTTCCACACGTGAAGCCAACGCTCTACCACTGAGCCAACTGGCCAGGGCTCCTTCTTTTTGTGAGGCTGAATGGTACTCCTTTGTGTCTGTATTCACCACCTTTTCTTTTTCCATTCCTCTGTTGATGGACACTTTGGTTGTTTCCATGCCTTGACGACTGTGAGTAGTTCTGCACTGAACATGGGGATGCAGACTTAATTAATTTATTTTTTTGAGATAATGATTTCATTTCCTTTGGGTAAATACCCAGAAGTGGAATTCCTGGCTCCAGTGGGATGTTTCCTAGTTATCCGGTGGGAAGTAGCTAATGCATGGAGCTCTCTCTAGGCTGAGGCCACCAGACTGACTTCCGAGGTCAAGTGTGGGAAGGTAGCAGTTTTCTTTAGCTAAGGACATTATGGCTGGTGGGACCATCCCTCTTTCTTCCCCCTCTCTGTCTACTTCCTTTATAAAACACGAAGGGGGTGGGGTGGGGGGCAGAAGCGTCAACTCCTTATTCCACTTAGTTGTTCCATTTAGTTGTGCACTCACTGGTTGCTTCTTGTATGTGCCCTGATCAGGGATTGAACCTATGACCTTGGCATGCCAAAACAACACTCTATCCACTGAGCATCCCAGCCAAGGCTGAGTATTAGTTTTCTATTGACTCACCTGTTGTGGTTAATGGTAAAGTAAATGTCATAGTACTTTCTGCCTGGATTATCTTTTTTCTCCCTCCTTGTAGACTGTTCTAGAAAAACTAGAGGGAGATTTACAGGAAGCCAACCAGAACCACCAGGCATTGAAGAAGAGCTTCCTAGAGCTGACTGAATTCAAATATCTCCTGAAGAAAACCCAGGACTTTTTTGAGGTTATTATGTGGGGACTCTTTAGCAAAGGGCCTTTCCTCCACCCCCTTCCCCCTGAACCTCAAATTTCTATTTTGAAAACTGGCTGGTCTGGAACACAAACATCACTGTTTCTTTTCCATGGCCAGGCAGTTGGGGAGCGGGAGAGTATTCTGGGTGCAGTGACTGCAGGGCAGATTGAATTAAATGCACACACACTATGATGCTCAGTAAAAAGTATGTGCCCCAAAGGGTCCACACAGGAGTGGAAGTCAGAACAGAGCAGAACCGTTAGTTTGAGCTTATCTAGGACTTGGGAAGAGATTGGGGGAAACCTTTTTTTGTTTGTTTTTTTACAGGAACAGGGAGAGAGTCAGAGAGGGATAGACAGACAGGAATGAAGAGAGATGAGAAGCATCAATCATCAGTTTTTTGTTGCAACACCTTGGTTGTTCATTGATTGCTTTCTCATATGTGCCTTGACAGCGGGCCTTCAGCAGACTGAGTAACTTCTTGCTCGAGCCAGAGACCTTGGGTCCAAGCTGGTGAGCTTTTTGCTCAAGCCAGATGAGCCCGCAGTCAAGCTGGCGACCTGGGTCCTCATCATCCCAGTCCGACGCTCTATCCACTGCGCCACCACCTGGTCAGGCTGGGAGAAACCTTTTTTTTAAAGATTTTATTTATTCATTATAGAGAAGGGAGGGGGGGAGGAGCAGGAAGCATCAACTCCCATATGTGCCTTGACCAGGCAAGCCCAGGGTTTTGAACCGGCAACCTCAGCGTTTCCAGGTTGACGCTTTATCCACTGTGCCACCATAGGTCAGGCTGAGAAACCTTTTGATCTAGCAGAAAGCTCTCTACTTTTTGAATTCTATTAGCTAATGGTAGGAAATTAAAGCTTCCTTGAGAACACAAAAAATACAATCCTTGAGGTGTGGGATGCTTTAAAAGTGGTTTATATACATGTAAGTGAAAATATTGATTATTGAACTCTCAGACAGAAACCAACTTACCTGATGATTTCTTTACTGAAGACACCTCTGGGCTCCTGGAGTTGAGAACGATGCCTACGTACATGACCGGAAAGCTGGGGTCAGTGTGACTGCTCTGCAGGTTATGTGGAAGTGGGTCCTTGGTTGGTAGCTCAGTACTCAGCATGTGACAGATTTCCCCGAGCATGTAAATCCATGAATGGATGAATGAATGAATGAATGAACAAACAAAAGAACAAACAAATAGCCATTGGAATGAGGACAATTTCATATAAATTACTCCACACAGTAATAAAAAAATTGTTGGAGTTGCAGGTTGTGTTACCTTGTTCATGGTGACATTAACATTCTTGAGCCCAAAGAGTGCAGTGTTTTGTATTGTCCCCACATGGGAAGGATGTAGGGATAATCATTTTGATCGGTTTTCTTAACTGTCCCCTGGCTTTGGAACAAGGTTTACAGAATATGTGTTGTTTCTCTTTAACTTTGATCTAAGTGTACTGATTTGATAATAAACTTCAGACTTTGAAAATTGAAGTGTAATTAGAAATGGGATAGTTATGCAGTCAACTCATTCACATGTAGGGGTGACACAGTGTGATTTTACACATCAAAATGTGGGGTGAGTCAAAGTGATAGGATTTCACACAGCGTCCGAGCAAAATTGATGAATTTGTGGTAGTGGTGAGTTTTGCAGTTTTAGTGTTTCATTCACTAGATGCTTGAGGGCCAGCTATTGGAGGTATTTTAGACATTGAATTCATGGAAAGAAAATATTTGTTGAAAAGTAATATAGAATCAACATACATTTAAAATAATGGACCAATGAAAGTAACCATCGTAAGGTTAAGGTGTAGAGTTTGGGTCAGAAATTATCTAGACACCTGGGTGACGGTAAAAGGAAGATGTATACAAATCCATGTATATGTTCCATTCTTAGGACATTATTTGTAAAAATGCAGAGATCATGTTTGAGCATTTTTTTAACAACTTTTTTTAAGTTTCTTTTCTTTTGAACATCTTCCTTTAGCTACAATGTTGTGATGAGTGATCTACCATATTTTTAATCGCAAATAATTGAACACATACTATTGGGATGGTCGGCAAACCTTGCTCCGTTCAAAGAAAACAGAAAGTCACAAGAGACTGGAGGCCAGTTAGGGCCGGGATGCAGAGTGCCCGGCAGAGCTATGTTGTCGCCTCTTGCTCAGAGGGAAGTGCTCCCCCCTCCCGCTCAGAGGGAAGTGCTCCTCCCTCCTGCTCAGAGGGAAGTGCTCCTCCCGTGGCTTCACATCTTCACGCCTTCCCGAGCCTTCTCCCCTCATCCCCCTTCCCCGCACCTCAGTAATGCCCCCCCTCTGACTGTTGACGCCAGATTCACGGCGGGCATGATCAACAGGGAGAGGATGGCTTCCTTTGAGAGGCTGCTGTGGCGAGTGTGCCGAGGGAACATCTACCTGAAGTTCAGTGAGGTGGACTCGGCTCTGGAGGATCCCATCACGGTGGGTATCTCGGGCTGCCATAGCTTTCCTGTCCGTTTCCTGTAGCCCTGCAATCGCTGTTCTATGAAGCAAACGTCTATTTCCTTTCTCTTTTCTTTTTTTTTTTTAATACCTTGAAAGGTCAATTCAAGAACTGATTCTTACTAGTACCACGTTCCTTCAAGAAACTTAGCTACACTAGTTTCTAGAAACTTATTGTACTAAGCAGCAGCTGTGTCTTAATCACAAAGAATTAAACCTGATTCAGGTCAGTGTGCACATGAGCATCGGAATGACCTGGGAGCCTAGTGAAAAAGAAAATTCTTTTTTTTTTTTTTTTAGTTGTCATTTACTGATCTGAGAGAGAGAAACATAGACTTGTTGTTCTACTTATTTATGCATTCACTGGTTGATTCTTGTATGTGCTCTGACTGGGGATTGAACCCACAACCTTGGTGTAGTAGGACAGTGTTATAACCATTGGACAACCTATCCAGGGCAAAACTGCAAATTCTGATTCAGTGGGTCTGTGGTGGGCTTTCAGAGTCTCCATTTTTTTTTTTTTTTCTGAAGCTGGAAACGGGGATAGACAGTCAGACTCCCACATACGCCTGACCGGGATCTACCCGGCACGCTCACCAGGGGGCGACACTCTGCCCCTCCGGGACGTCGCTCTGTTGTGACCAGAGCCACTCCAGCTCCTGGGGCAGAGGCCAAGGAGCCATCCCCTGCGCCCGGGCCATCTTTGCTCCAATGGAGCCTCGCTGCAGGAGGGGAAGAGAGAGACAGAGAGGAAGGAGAGGGGAAGGGGTGGAGAAACAGATGGGCACTTCTCCTGTGTGCCCTGGCCGGGAATCAAACCCAGGACTTCTGCACACCAGGCCGACACTCTACCACTGAGCCAACTGGCCAGGGCCTGGAGTCTCCATTTTTAACAAGCTTACTGATGCTGGTAGTCAATAAACCACACATTTCAAACAAGGATGTCAAGGGCAGTCTTCACTAAATAACATGCATTTATTGCTATTAATTGCATAGAGCCTCTAGCCTTCCACTTGCTATTTAAATCCACTTATACCTTAATTTCAGGAAATAAGGCTTATTTCTTTAATTAATTAATTAATTAATTGAAACTAGGCTTATTTCTAAAAGTCATTATTTTTTCCAGAGTAGAAGCTAGAATTTTTTTTTCTCTTATGCCATTTTTCTCTAGTTGGTAGCTATGCTAGGCAGGTATCATTTAATGTGGTTGTAGTAATAACATGGAAATCATTGTTTCTATCTTCCTATCATTTTAGATAGTATACATTTTCCTCTATGTTACTATTGTCCTTCATAAATGTTAAAATTTGACATGGAATCACATTTTTTTTTTCTTTATTTTTCCGAAGCTGGAAACGGGGAGGCAGTCAGACAGACTCCCGCATGCGCCCGACCAGGATCCACCCAGCACGCCCACCAGGGGGCGATGTTCTGCCCATCGGGGCATCGCTCTGTTGCATCCAGAGCCATTCTAGCACCTGGGGCAGAGGCCAAGGAGCCATCCCCAGCGCCTGGGCTAGCTTTGCTCCAATGGAGCCTCGGCTGCGGGAGGGGAAGAGAGAGACAGAGAGGAAGGAGAGGGGGAGTGGTGGAGAAGCAGATGGGTGCTTCTCCTGTGTGCCCTGGCCGGGAATCGAACCCGGGACTTCTGCATGCCAGGCCAACGCTCTACCACTGAGCCAACCGGCCAGGGCTGGAATCACTTTTTTATAATCATGTTTGGACATGTAATAGTCATGGTGGTAGGGAGAGTAATTCTAAAGTGAATGTCTGGAAAAAGGTGACTTCAGCCTCTTTTTTTTTTTTTTTTTGTATTTTTCTGAAGCTGGAAATGGGAGAGACAGTCAGACAGACTCCCGCATGCGCCCGACCGGGATCTACCCGGCACGCCCACCAGGGGCGACGCTCTGCCCACCAGGGGGCAATGCTCTGTCCCTCCGGGGTGTCACTCTGCTGTGACCAGAGCCACTCCAGCACCTGGGGCAGAGGCCAAGGAACCATCCCCAGCGCCCGGGCCATCCCTGCTCCAATGGAGCCTTGGCTGCGGGAGGGGAAGAGAGAGACAGAGAGGAAGGAGGGTGGGGGGGTGGAGAAGCAAATGGGCGCTTCTCCTATGTGCCCTGGCCGGGAATCGTACCCGGGTCCCCCGCACGCCAGGCCGACGCTCCACCGCTGAGCCAACCGGCCAGGGCCTTGCATGCACATTTTTATTGTCTTTTGAGTTTCTTCCATGATAGGAATCCAGGGAGGTAGGATTGCTGGTTTAAAGGGTATGGGCATTTTCATGACACTTGCTGCGTCCTGACCAATGGCTTCTCAGTGGGGTCACAACTGATCCCAGTGCCCCCAGCTGTATGTGATAAGTTCATTGGATTTATTGTAACTTTCCAATAATAGGTTTCATAATTTTACCTTGACTGCCCTCGACCCTGAACGAAATAAAAGCAAAACAGCACATTTCTTTGCTTAATGTAAAAGTTGAACATTTTCATATATGCTTATAAAATATAGTATATTCTTCCTGTCTTGTGAATGGTCAAACTTGGGACTTTAAAGATGCATTTTAATCAGTGTCCATAGGAATGTACAGTGAGTAACTGTGTGTGTCAAACATTAGATATGGTTTTACCTTTGTTAAATACCAAATACCCACTCACCCCTGAAATGTCTCTGTGTGCGAGTTAACCCTAGGAAACTGGGTCAGCTATTTTCATTGTAAGTCTTGCTACAGCCTGATGACCCTCTTCTGGATGTTTACTTGTTTAAAGATTTTTTTTCTAATTGATTTTAGAGAGAGAGAGAGAGAGAAACGTTGCTTTGTTCCACTTATTTATACATTCATTGGTTGAGTCTTGTATGTGCCCTGACTGAGGATCAAACCCTCAACCTTGGTGTATTGGGATGACGCTCTAACCAGCTGAGCTACCCAGAGCATGTACTTGTTCATGAATACATCTCTTAAGTACAGGGCTTAGCCTGACCTTTGGTGGCGTCAACCTGGAAACGCTGAGGTTGCTGGTTCAAAACCCTGGGCTTGCCTGGTCAAGGCACATATGGGAGTTGATGCTTCCTGCTCCTCCCCCCTTCTCTCTCTCTCTCTCTCTCTCTCTCTCTCTCTCTCACTCTCTCTCCCCTCTCTATAATGAATAAATAAAAAAATCTTTAAAAAAAAAGTATAGGGCTTAGAGCTGAGTACAAGGCCCAGCTGTGATCCAATAGTGTAGCCAATAGTAGAGCTGTCTCATTAGGGCCTCAGTGTGCCCCCTGCTGGCCCCATGCAGCCTGCCTCTGTGTCCTTGCCCCCAACAGTAAGAATTAAGAATTTGCATCAACTTGGAGAAATTGAAGTTTTCCAGTTTTAAACTTATACTTTTTTTAAAACCTAAAAACAGGCCTGACCAGGTGGTGGCACAGTGGATAGAGCATTGGACTGGGATATGGAGGACCCAGGTTTGAGACCCTGAGGACACCAGCTTGAGCGTGGGCTCATCTGGTTTGAGCAAGGCTCACCAGCTTGAACCCAAGGTCGCTGGCTCGAGCAAGGGGTTACTCGGTCTGCTGTAGCCCCATGGTCAAGGCACATATGGGAAATCAATCAATGAACAACTAAAGAGCTGCAACGAAGAATTGACGTTTCTCATCTCTCTCCGTTCTTGTCTGTCTGTCCCTCTCTCTGACTCTCTCTGTCTCTGCCACAAAAAAAAAACACAACAAAAACAAAAACAAAAAAACCCTTAAACAGGACTTTACATTTTAATTAGTCTAACTAGAAACTGAAAAAAAATTTTTTTGCTTGTTCCAATTTTCCAGAAAGAAGAAATAAAAAAGAACATGTTCATCATATTTTATCAAGGAGAGCAGCTCAGACAGAAGATCAAGAAAATCTGCGAGGGGTAAGCGAGCCTGCTAATGTCTCTTCTGTCTGTGATTAGGTCAGGGGCTATGCAATGCAAAATATATGATGGGGACCCCTCTGTGGTCCATTTAGGGATTTAGAGTAACTTTCCCACATTTGACAAGATAGTGTGACTTCCAATAGCTGTAAGAATAGGAACAGAGAGGGCCTACATAGGCAGACGTTAAAGATAACTGAAAGTGGACATTTAAACCATTTCCCTTTGTCCCTGCTCACAGACAAGCCGACATGCTAAGCTGTTTCTGATGCTGCAGAATCTTCTTCTATTTGGTCCCTTAGAAGCAGAAATTACTCAGTAAAGAAGGACATGAACACATTAATAAAATCAGGGCGGGGGGAAGAAGGGGCGAGTTAAGCTTGTAGCCTTATTTATGTAACAGCTGCCAGGCTTTCTGGTATGAAGGAAACTGATTCCTGTAGTAGAACCCCAGCTTTAATTCAAATCATACGAGCCATGTGCTGGGAATCCTTATAACGGGGCTCATTTATGGCTGGTCACAGAAGGTTATTCCAGGAAAGGGTGGCCTCCTCACCAAAACCAACAAATAGTGATTTAGCAGAAGAGGGTACACAGAACGCTTTTGAGCAATAATCGTGTCCCTTTGGTTGCATATTAAACACAGGTTCCGAGCCACCATATACCCCTGTCCAGAGCCCGCGGTGGAGCGCAAAGAGATGCTGGCTGGTATCAACATGAGGCTGGAAGATCTAGCCACTGTGAGTGAGGGGTTCAGGCGCGTGATCTGAGGGGCGCTGGCGAATTAGTCCTGTCCTCGAGGCCCTTGCTGGCGAGCTGACGGGGATGCTTGCTGTGTGTGCTCTTCAAGCACTTGGTGCACATTTCATAACTAAGAAACTTTCCAGAGGCTAGAAGTGGTGATTCTTCATGTCAGCAATGCTTTGCCTGGGGTCAGAGTGGACTGCAGCCCAAGGCCGCCGCAGTCTGATAAAAAAGCCCTTTATCACCAGCCCTGCCTCATCTGCGATTAAGTTGAATAACAAGTCTGATGGATTCCTCTTCTGCTGAATTGCCCAGTTGTTTGAATCAACAAATTAATTCTGTAGAAACAGTCTGCATCAGGGGTCTCCAAACTTTTTACACAGGGGGCCAGTTCACTGTCCCTCAGACTATTGCAGGGCTGCCAAATACAGTGGTCCTCTCACTGACCACCAATGAAAGAGGTGCCCCTTCCAGAAGTGCAGTGGGGGCTGGATAAATGGCCTCAGGGGGCCGCATTGCGGCCCGTGGGCCGTAGTTTGGGGACGCCTGGATGGTTTGGCCATGTGCACATGCCCCAGATTCTCATCCTCCTTATAAATTCTGTCATCATCCAGGGTGACACTCAACGCTGATATGACCTCATCTTAACTTGTTTACATTCAAAAAGACCAGACCTCTTTCCAAATAAGACTGCCTTCACAGTTACCAGGGATTAGAACTTTAACATGTTTTGGGGGATCACAGAATTCAACATATAACAATGATATTGGAAAGAATTGGAAGGAAAGGAAGGCCCTGGCAGGGTGGCTCTGTGGATAAAGCATTGACCCCCCCCCCCATTGTGCCAGAGGTTGTGGGTTCAAACCCCCAGGCAGTGCACATAGAAGAAGCAATCAATGAGTGCACAACTAGCTTGACCAGGTGGTAGCGCAGTGGATAGAGTGTCAGACTGGGATGCAGAGAACCCAGATTCAAAACCCTGAGGTTACCAACTTGAGCAAGGGCTCATCTGGCTTGAGTGCAGGCTCACCAGCTTGAGTGCGGGTTCGCTAGCTTGAGTGGGGGATCATAGACATGACCCCATGGTTGCTGGCTTGAGCCCAAAGGTTGCTGGCTTGAGCCCAAGGTCTATGGCTTGAGCAAGGGGTCACTCACTCTGCTGTAGCCCCCTGGTCAAGGCACATATAAGAAAGCAATCAATGAACAACTAAGGAGCTGCAACAAAGAGTTGATGCTTCTCATCTCTCTCCCTTCTTGTCTTTGTCCCTATCTGTTTCTCTCTCTGACTCTCTGTCTCTGTCAAAGAAAAAATGAGTGCACAACTAAGTGAAACAACAAGTTGATGCTTCTCTCTCTTTCTCTCTCTCTCCCTCCCTTTCTCTACCCCCCCCCCACCTCAAATCAATGGAAGAATTTTAAAAGAAAAGGGAGAATTTTGCTTGAGGGTTTTAACTTCTTATAGGGAGCTACGGTGCTCATGAGAGTGGCTGGCCAGCGGCGGAGCCCAAGCGAAGGAAGCCATGGCTGTGAAGCCCCACTGTGGCCACGTGGCCATGCAATCCTACGCATGTTCCTTTGTTTCTCTCTGTGTTGTTTTCTGGCAGGTTATCACGCAAACGGAGGCCCATCGCCAGCACCTCTTGCAAGATGCTGCCGCCAGCTGGCACTCCTGGGTCGTCAAAGTGCAGAAGACAAAGGCCGTTTACCACGTCCTGAACATGTGCAACATCGACGTCACCCAGCAGTGCCTCATCGCGGAGATCTGGTTCCCTGTGGCCGACGCCGGGCGCATCAAGAAGGCCTTGGAGCAAGGCATGGTAGGTGGCAGGCGGCGCAGGGTAGGGGACGTGAGCTTCACACGAGACTTGGTGGTAGGTTTGTCACCTCCGTCTCTGTGTCTTCTGGGTATAACCTGGTGGGTGGGCGCGTATCAGAAATGCCTTTTCTGCTCAGCGCTTGGCGATTGCTCACCATTTCTTGCATCTTCAGTGAGCAGATGTTGAGTGCCGATGGGCCAGTCGCTCTGCTGGTGATGGCTGCAGATCCCACAGTTCAGTGTGACTGTGGACACTGTTGTCTGCCTCATAATGGTCACAGTCTACCTGCAGAGAAAAAATGACCAAGCACCTGTAATAGTAGCCGAAAGGAGTAGACGTTCACTGGGCACCAGGAACGGATCGAGGGCTATGCTGGCACAAAGCCTGGCTCTGATAAACCCTAGAAAGGGAGTCAGACAGCAGCATGTCCATCCCTAGTGTGACGTCAGGCAGTGATATGTAGTAGGCAGGAAGGGAAGCGTGGGGAGGTAGGGGTGTGCTCTTTTCCCCTCTTCACCCTATTCGTGAAGACGGGACCCTTGGCTCTAAATATTGCAAGGTGGCCTGACACTGGACAGATGAGATTGGCAGCCGGTTACTAGCCACATGAGCTCGGGAGGAGGACACCACATGCCGTGCAGGGGTACGTGGAACTTGCACTCGGGCCAGGGGCTGTGGGAGGCAGGCTTTGTAGTGCCCAGAGGGTGGGGTGACTCCTGGTTTCCATGGGAACTTTTAGGTCTCGTAGTACTGTTCTGGGGCTGTTGCTGCAGAGGGGCCCCCTCTGAGCAGATGGCATTGGAGCAAATGTTCCTAAATGTGGGAACATTGGCGTGGGTAGGAGAAAGCTTTCAGGCCGAAGGGCCGAATGTAAGGGCCTTGAGCTGGGACGGCACTAAGCGACAGGACTAGCTTATCCCCTTTATACAGATGAGAACACTGAAGCACGGAGAGTGGATGTAACTTGTCTGTGGTCCTGTAGCCAGGAGGCAGGATTTGAATGTCTTCACATCATGGTCCAGTAACTACCCAAATGGGGCACTTTCAAAGAGCCTCTCACCCAGACTGGGAAGAGCAGGGGGCTTCCTGGAGGAAGTGGTGCATGAGTTGAACCAAAAAAAGGTGGTCCAAAGAGCAGTGTGGGGGAGAGTGTGGTGTAGGCCCACCTGCAGACCAGTGGCTGGAGAGAGAGAGAGGGTGCAGGAGTTTAAGGAATGGGAGGGAGGTCAGAGTGGGGCCTGCAGGGCTCCCTGGCAGTGTGAGCGAGCTGACTGTATTCCCAGGTGGGGTGACAGCATCCAGTCTGCGTTCGAGAAACACTTGGCTGCCGTGTGGACAAGACTGGAGGGCCATCGGGGAGGAGTTGTCCTAATGAGAGGGTTTAACCGAACAGTCTTGGTCTTTGACCATGAAGGGGTCCAACTTCTACAAGGCTGCTTAGGGCTGTTTCTAGTTTCTTCATCCTCTAAATAATCAAAGTACTTCCCCAGAGAGGAGAAGAAGGCCCTATGCGGGTGGAAGATGAGGAGGCAAGCGTAGGGGTGTAGCTGCTACTCTCTAGGCCAGGGGTCCCCAAACTATGGCCCGCGGGCCGCATGCGGCCCCCTGAGGCCATTTATCCAGCCCCCCACTGCACTTCCGGAAGGGGCACCTCTTTCATTGGTGGTCAGTGAGAGGAGCATAGTTCCCATTGAAATACTGGTCAGTTTGTTGATTTAAGTTTACTTGTTCTCTATTTTAAATATTGTATTCGTTCCCATTTTGTTTTTTTACTTTAAAATAAGATATGTGTAGTGTGCATAGGGATTTGTTCATAGTTTGTTTGTTTTTTTTGTATTTTTCTGAGGCTAGAGACGGGGAGAGACAGACAGACTCCCGCATGCGCCCGACCGGGATCCACCCGGCACGCCCACCAGGGGGCGACACTCTGCCCACCAGGGGGTGATGCTCTGCTCCTTTGGGGCGTCGCTCTGCCACGACCAGAGCCACTCTAGCGCCTGGGGCAGAGGCCAAGGAGCCATCCCCAGCGCCCGGTCCATCTTTGCTCCAATGGAGCCTTGGCTGCGGGAGGGGAAGAGAGAGACAGAGAGGAAGGAGAGGGGGAGGGGTGGAGAAGCAGATGGGCGCTTCTCCTGTGTGCCCTGGCCGGGAATCGAACCTGGGACTTCTGCGCGCCAGGCCAACGCTCTACCACTGAGCCAACCGGTTATTCATAGTTTTTTTATAGTCCGGCCCTCCAACAGTCTGAGGGACAGTGAACTGGCCCCCTGTGTAAAAAGTTTGGGGACCCCTGCTCTAGGCTATGCTAGTATTATGTGGTGAACTTGGAGAGTGGTCCACACGCGGGTAAGTGAACAAGGAAAGGGGCTTGTGTGGGGTCGGCTCAAACCCATGGAGAAGCAGTGGGGGTGAAGATGTGAATGGAGGATTAAGTCAATGTTGTAAAGAAGTCTTGATTACAAGGCTAAAGAGTTCTGGTTTTGTTCTTTAGGTAATAGGAAACCTTGAGGATTTTTGAGTAGGAGGGTAACGTGACTAAAGCAGTGCTTTTTGTTTGTTTTGTTTTGTTTAAAGAAGGATTATGCAGCCCCGAGTGTACTGTATCTGGAAGGGAAAGAGATAGGAGGATGGGGTGGTGGGGCTGGGCTGGGCTGGTGGCTGTGGGAATGGGAGGGAGAGGGATTTGAAAGGGACAGTTAGCAAGATTTGGAGGTTGGTTAATTGAATCAGAAGGGAAACATCTGCAGATTCCAAAGGTTTGGGAATTTGGAGGATGGAGACCTCCCAAGGAGCAGACTGGCTTTCGGGCAAGTTGATGCATTCAGTTCATGGTTCCTGGATCATGTGGGCTTGTGGAGACACAAGAGTATGAAAGTCTAGGCAGGCCATTTAAAAAAGAATTGAAATTTGAAAGCAGATTGGGACCATTGGAAAAATGGAATGAAATTCTCAGAAAGTGAATGAACTCTTGCGGGAGCAGGTACAGAGAAAGGAAGAGGAGAGACCCAGAACCGAGGCGTAAATATGCATCTTAGGAGCAGAAGATTGGAATTGACAGAAAAATCAAGAGGAATGCTCTTGACAACTGCCCTGTAAGATAAGATAGATGAGTAATAGGAAGGTATTAACTTTTACAGAAAGAGGTCAAGAGATTATCTCTCATTCACCCAGGGAATGGTAGCAGGAGCTGGCTGTGATTCACATGCTCTCCTCCTTACATTCTTTTTTTTTTTTTTTTTTTTTTTTTTTTTACAGAGACAGAGAGTCAGAGAGAGGGATAGACAGGGACAGACAGACAGGAACGGAGAGATGAGAAGCATCAATCATCAGTTTTTCGTTGCGTGTTGCGACACCTTAGTTGTTCATTGATTGCTTTCTCATATGTGCCCTGACTGTGGGGCTACAGTAGACCGAGTAACCCCCTGCTCGAGCCAGTGACCTTGCGTCCAAGCTGGTGAGCTCTGCTCAAACTAGATGAGCTCGTGCTCAAGCTGGCGACCTCGGGGTCTCAAACCTGAGTCCCCTGCATCCCAGTCCGAGGCTCCATCCACTGCGCCACCGCCTGGTCAGGCTCCTCCTTACATTCTTGTCACGTGTTCTTTTTGCAGGAACTAAGTGGCTCCTCCATGGCCCCCATCTTGACAGCAGTGAAATCTAAAGCAGCCCCTCCCACGTTTAACAGGACCAATAAATTCACAGCTGGCTTCCAGAATATTGTAGATGCATATGGCGTGGGCAATTACCGGGAGATAAACCCAGGTAAAGGATTTGATATATTGCACACCTGAGCAGCTTGAAAAATTGAGTAAGATTTACCCCTGCAGTAGCAGCCTAGGAGGTGAATTGCTTAAATCTCTTAACTTTCCTAAAATCTTATTTGTTTTTTTGAATGCTCTGTGCAGTCTTCTGTAAAAATGATTAATGAGCCCTGGCCGGTTGGCTCAGTGGTAGAGCGTTGGCCTGGCGTGCAGAAGTCCCAGGTTCGATTCCCGGCCAGGGCACACAGGAGAAGCGCCCATTTGCTTCTCCACCCCCCCCCTCCTTCCTCTCTGTCTCTCTCTTCCCCTCCCGCAGCCAAGGCTCCATTGGAGCAAAGATGGCCCGGGCGCTGGGGATGGCTCCTTGGCCTCTGCCCCAGGCGCTAGAGTGGCTCTGGTCGCAGTAGAGCAACGCCCCAGAGGGGCAGAGCATCGCCTTCTGGTGGGCAGAGCGTTGCCCCATGGTAGGCGTGCCGGGTGGATCCTGGTCAGGTGCATGCGGGAGTCTGTCTGACTGTCTCTCCCCGTTTCCAGCTTCAGAAAAATACAAAAAAAAAAAAAAAAGAAAAGAAAAAAAAATGATTAATGAAAGATTTGTTCCTTGTTGAGATTTCACCTGTTCTCCTTTAAATGGCAACCTTATCAGGCAGCCACATTCAGTTTTGGTTTCCTTAACAATTCAAGTCACCTCTAGGCATCATCCCAGTCGCTTGTTTGTGTGGGAGAGATGGGAACACACAGACCTTAGAGTCAGAGGACTGGATCCTTAGTGACATAAACTGTAATATCAGTAGCCTGACTTGTAAAATAAAGGGGTAGACCAGATGCCCTTTCACCAAGCAGTTCACAATGCTCTGCTTGTTTAGTCTGAGTTCCAGTCTAATTTGTGTCCACTAATGCAGGGGCCCCATAGGTTGAGGGTCCTATGAGTAACTGTTAGAGGTATGCAGTATATACCTCTAAGGAGATAACTGTTAGAGGTATGCAGTATATGTAAATGGTGGAGAAACAGACCAAAGTGGAAGAATAGAAAGCACTTGGAAAACTGATTTTAAATCCTATTAAACTTTGTGATCTTGTGCAAGTCACTCAAATGCTCCCAAACTCAGCTCATCTGGATGTGAGGATTCATAATAAACAGAGGATTCATAATGTTTATTCATTGATGAGCTAATGTATGCAGGAAATAAGCAAGTGTCAGGGGTGCACATGTTGAGAGATGACAGCATCAGGAAGACACAGGGAGCTGGCATATGGTCATGGGCATGGCAGTGAAATCTTGAATGGAGAGCCCAAAGGATTGCTGGGAAAACTCAAGCGGTTGTGGGTCTCACCTCTACAGCTCCCTACACCATCATCACTTTCCCCTTCTTGTTCGCTGTGATGTTTGGAGACTGTGGTCACGGAACTGTGATGTTACTAGCAGCCCTTTGGATGGTCCTTAATGAGAGACGCTTGCTCGCCCAGAAGACGGACAATGAGGTGGGTGTCCATCAAATGTCTCCCCTCATTTTCTCAAGTTTATAAGTAGAATATTAAAAATGTGTGTGTTGTTTTTTTCACCATAGAAATAACATGTTTTTATAAAAAGGGGAAAACAGAAAGCAAAAAGGGCCAAAATTTAACATAAAAACTTCTGGCCGAAGGTAAATCCATGGAATGATTTGGTGCAATTTCTTTTAGCATTTTTGTTTTTTTGTGCGTTGCTTGGCAGGACACAGATCTTTCCTTTTGTTTTTTATTTTTTCTAACATTGATTTTTTTCTTTGAGTATAAAAAAATACATGTCCATTGTAAAAATTGGGAAAATACAGCAATCGGCCATAAAAAAAATCACAAATAATGTTTTTGTATTATCTTTCCAAATTCTTTTCTGTGCTTATACAAAAATATATACTTTTCAAAAATGGGGATCAGGAAGTGCATATAAGCTTTTAGCCTGCCTTTTTTTTTCCACTTAAAATATCACAAATATTTTTTTTACCGCAGAGGTGTTTTTCCCACAAGCCCATTATCTGTGTTCTTGTGAAAAACTGAGAAATCCCTAATACAGTGTTTTCACTTTTGCTCATGAAGTTTCTACACCTTCCACGAAGAGATCTGAAGGTTGAAACAACTCTAGAGTCTGTGTAATTTCAAACTTAAGCAGCCTGCACCACTTCATGGACACTGTTAATCCATCTTACAAAGTGGAAGCACGTTTTTAGCTAGGTTCTGAATTTTAAGACTATCTGTGATCTTTTTATTTTTACAGGTTGACTCAACTAGAGCTAGGTCAGTGATGACATAGTGAGTTAATCATAAGCAAGGTTAGCGACAAATAAACCTAGGACCAATATATTTCCACAACAAGCATTTTTTTAAGAAAAGATTTTATTGATTGATTTTAGAGAGAGGAGAGTGAGAAGGTGTGGAGGAGCGGGAAGCATCAATTCCTAGTAGTTGCTTCTTGCATGTGCTTTGACAGGGAAAGCCCAGGGTCTTGAACCAGTGACCTCAGCATTCCAGGTCAATAGTTTATCCACTGTGCCACCACAGGTCAGGCCATGAGAAGCATTTTAATAGACGTAGTTTCCTATAATAAATACTTGAAGTCTTCACATCCCACATAGCAGCTCTGAGGAGGTTAGCTGCACATCAGCCAGTATTAGGGGAAGGCACTTTCTCTCCTTAGTGGATGTACTTAGAAAATCAACTTTATAATGAGTATAGATTTGGATGTGCCATAAAAATTTAGCAGCCATGTGAGACCAGCTCAGTTCTTATGTCCTGGAAGTACTTGAGAAAACAGCCACCACCCACTTTCAAGTCCCTTCTTTGTCGATGGGTCCTCAGTGCCTGCTTTAGTTACATTTTCTAACCAAGGCTGAATTAAAGACTATAAGGCTTATATGTTTTGTTTCCACAGTAGCAACTGCCAGTCTAAAACATTTCTTTTTTTTTTTTTTTTTTTTTTTTTGATGACAGAGTCAGAGAGAGAGACAGATAGGGACAGACAGACAGGAAGGGAGAGAGATGAGAAACATCAATTCTTTGTTGTGGCTCCTTAGTTGTTCATCAATTCTTTCTTGTATGTGCCTTGACTGGGGGGCTACAGCAGACCGAGTGACCCTTTGCTCAAGCCAGCGACCTTGGGTCCAAGCTGGTGAGCCTTGCTCAAACCCAGATAAGCCCGCGCTCAAGCTGGCGATCTCAGTGTCTCAAACCTGGTCCTCCACATCCCAGTCCAACGCTCTATATCCACTGCGTCACCGCCTGGTCAGGCTAGAACGTTTCTGATTACCCGTAGAAGCTCAGGGAAATCCTGATGTGTGTGCTCTTGTATTGGGTCACTTTGATGTCTGCCCTGTCACGTGACCCTGGGTACCAGGCTTGCATGCCTGGCTGTGGGGACTTCCTATCACATACTGCCCTGAACTCTGGTCCACAGCTTACTGACAGCTCTCCTGTCTGTGTCCCTGAGACAGATCTGGAACACCTTCTTCCACGGACGCTATCTCATCCTCCTCATGGGCATCTTTTCCATATACACGGGCTTCATCTACAACGACTGCTTCTCCAAGGCGTTCAACATCTTCGGCTCATCTTGGAGTGTCCAACCCATGTTCAGAAATGGCACATGGAAGTAAGTTCCCAGGCAGAGGTGGGCCATTCCCTGACCATCCAGGTAGCCTCAATGACAGTTTTCACGGTTGGGTGAGTCTATGCCTGGCTCGGCTCACAGGCGCACCTACAAGTTCAACAGATAATTCTGTTTTCTCATCCTAGTGCCACTTCCTCAGTAACTATGCTGGCAACCATAATGCGTGGAAGTAGTTTTTAAAACTTTAGCTCAGTTCAGTCTGTATCATGGACTGCATGTCATGCTCCAGGCATGACTGTGAAAACAAGGACAAGCAGGTGTAGACTGGGCATGCTATTAGCGGTCATTGAAGCAGGCTTCCTGGATGAGAAGGTGGCACGTGAAACACTGTGCTGTGGCCAGGAACTGTAGAGAATGTGAAATGATGTGTCCATGCACCTAGGATTATTTGTTCTAGTTCTGTGAAAAAATTCCTTTGGTATTTTAATAGGGATTGCATTGACTCTATAGATTACTTTGGGTAATGTGGACATTTCAATGATGTGAATTAATTTTTCCTATCCATGAGTATGGTATAGGTTTCCACTTATTTGACATCTATGTAGTTAGGATTTAGGCTTTGCTTTAAGAAAGGTAGGTGCAGCCTGACCAGGCGGTGGCGCAGTGGATAGAGCATCGGACTGGGATGATGAGGACCCAGATTAGAGACACTGAGGTCGCCAGCTTGAGCGTGGGCTCATCTTGTTTGAGCAAAAGCTCACTAGCTTGGACCCAAGGTCGCTGGCTCGAGCAAGGGGTTACTCGGTTTGCTGAAGGCCTAGGTCAAGGCACATATGAGAAAGCAATCAATGAATAACTAAGGTGTCACAATGTGCAACAAAAAACTAATGATTGATGCTTCTCATCTCTCTGTACCTGTCTATCTGTCCCTATCTATCCCTCTCTCTGACTCTCTCTCTGTCTCTGTAAAAAAAAAAAAAGAAAGGTAAATGCAGGTGTTGAACTATAGAACAGAATTGTTTCTGGTATTCGAGACTCCATCCTCACTGGAAAGGCCTTTTCTCTAACTGCTGTGGGGAAGGGAAGGATTTTAGAGTTTGAGAGGTAGGGCAGTGAAGGATCGGGTGCTACAAAGGAAACAAGTAAAACTCCGCACGACCTGTGACCTCTCGGGGCTCTTGGGCTGCCTGTGTCACACACCTGAGATGACAACTCCAGTAGTGTCAGGGCCAATCTGCAAGGCCTCAAAGTCACAGGTGATGTTTCCCGACATCTGTCTGCCTCGCTTCTTCAGGTCAGCTTGAGGTTTCTCTGTCTCATTCTGGAACTTCCAGTTGAAGGTAGGACAGGAGAGGACCAGAAGGAAGTGGAGGCAGAGATGTGTAAATGCTTTTGCAACCTTGCTTCCCATTTTTTCCTCTTCCGAGCAGGGCAGGATGCTAAGATTTCTATTTAAGACACTAAAAGGGTTTTACTTGGTCCCCGAAATCTCTACTAACATCATCAACGGGAGCAGAGAATAAATAGTCTCATCCAAGGGTTTTTCAGTAAGAAAGAGTCAATCTAGGATTCTTTTCTACTCAGAGCTTTCTCAAGTATGTTTGAAGGGCTCAGTGCTGATGGAAGGACTGTCACAGTGTGGGTGGGGCATGGGGCTTCGATGCATTCCTTTCTAGTTTCTCTGCTGGGTCCACATTCCCTGAAGTAGACGACAGGAAGGTTAAACAATAAGTAAATCAATAAAATGAAGAATGAATTTTCCAGAATTACAGATGGCTGTATCTGTGGGATTTTTTTTATTTTTTGTTTTTTGTTTTGGATTATTTTGCTTTGCGATTAGTATTCTGAAGAGATGCACAGAGGAACAAAACTTCTGAAAACTTAAAGAGAAATCACTTAGTTCTGCTCTTCAGATTTAAACGTATAAGGGATGGACTTTGAAACGTGGGTTAAGTAAATCAGCATGATTTCACCAAACTACCAACTTGAAAGTTTATTTACCCTGGGGTGTGATTGTGAAAGGACCACGTCACCAGCCTTGTTGTAACTCTGCAAAAGTGGGTCAAAATGCTGTTTTGTGTGTGCAAATGACCTCTGCCCTAATTGAAGGTTCTCGGGGGCCACGCCCAGTCTAAGGGATGCTTCCCCCATACTCAGGGATCGATGGAAAAGCGGAACCGCATTAGCAATGAGGCGCCCGTCTGAGTGGCAGAGGCACGGCAAGCTGATTCTGGTCACCAGCCACAGCCAGGTCGTGGGCCCACTTTCCCTGAAAAGTGACTATGAACATTGTGACAATGTCCTTCAGCCAAAGAGCACCAGGCACATGCCTCTCGTCACTCAAAATTGGGTTTATTGACCCAATGAGGGAGACAGCGCAACAGTGAGGACAGTGGGCAGATTGGAAGAGGGTGTTAGAAAGGACTGACTTAAAGCATTTGGCCTTTAAGAGGATAAAGGTTATTTGGGTCATCTTTGGGGTTTGGACAATGTCCTGATGTTGATGTGTTCATATTCTTTGATATCAGAGATGGTTATGGGTTGTTCTTGTTTTGTTCTGGTACATCGTGGGCACAGGGTGGCCTTGTCTGATGTTGGTGTTCAGTGAAATTGTTTACGCCCAGCAGCAGACTGAATGGTGGGTGTCCGACCAGTTCCCTCTTTTTAGGGGCGGCTTTCTGGCTTGTGGACACACAAACCTGTCTCTGCTAATGAAATCCAGCTATGTGCCCTGAGGCGGATTGTTGGGACAGGGGTCTGTACAGTGAGGGCCTAGTTGGCATGCTCAGACTTCCTAATTCTCTCTGTCACCAAATACCCTCTAGCGTCTCAGCTCAGGAGGGAAGGACTGCATTTCCAGACAGCCTGTCAAAGTCACCAGTACTCTGTCCCTCACCATTTCAGATTCTCATTCTGGGGGCCCCCAATGGTGTGTGCTCTGTTTTGTGCTTCTGAGTAAAAATGAGACACAGATATCAAGACATTCAGTGGATCTCAATGGTTGAGGGCTACATTTCCCAGAGACAGGGTCCCTGGGTGGAAGCCAGCTCACTCCTGCGGGATCAGCCCACATGCTCTCCGGAGAGATTTCCCAGACTTGTCTCTGGGCTGGGACTTACTTCCTGAAGGCTTTTCATTCCTGCTCTGACCTTTTTTCTGATGTAGTTTAATTTTTTTTCTTTACTATATATATTCCATCAGGCTGAGAGCACTTTGAAACCCAGATCGTGAACTTTTTTTTTTTTGTATTTTTCTGAAGTTATAAACTGGGAGGCAGTCAAATAGACTCCTGCATGTGCCTGACAGGGATCCACCCGGCATGCCCATCAGGGGGCGATGCTCTGCCCATCTGGGGCGTTGCTCTGTTGCAACCAGAGCCATTCTAGTGCCTGAGGCAGAGGCCATGGAGCCATCCTCAGCACCCAGGCCAACTTTGCTCCAATGGAGCCTTGGCTGCGGGAGGGGAAGAGAGAGACAGAGAGGAAGGAGAGGGGAAGGGGTGGAGAAGCAGATGGGCGCTTCTCCTGTGTGCCCTGGCTGGGAATCGAACCCAAGACTCCTGAACGCCAGGCTGACGCTCTATCACTGAGCCAACCGGCCGGGGCCAGATCATGAACTTTTTGGGGGTTAGCTGGTCATATCTATCACCTCAGCACCTAGGATGGTACTTGGCACACAGTAGGTGGTCAGTACCCATTCGTGGAATGACTGAAATGAGCCAGATTGATGAGTTGCACCAACAGTTGAGCTTTGATTGGCTGGATGAGTGGCCCTGGAGAGTTTCTCCCGGCCTTTGGAATGTCACTGGTTTTATTTTTGTTCTCCCTTCCTCCCTCTGTAGCATGGAGACAGTGGAGACAAACCCACTCTTGCAGCTGAATCCTGCCGTTCCGGGAGTGTACTCCGGAAACCCGTACCCGTTTGGGATCGATCCGGTAACAATGTCCCCTTGGCTTAAATAGTAACTAGTTAAATGTCTTGCTGAGAAGAAAGTGCCAGAATCTCTCAAATAGACAAACTTATGTTGAGATAGAGTTACACACCTGGCCAGATAGTTTGGTTGGTTGGAGCGTCGACCTGGAGTGCGAGATAGAATTACACAGACTGGAAGATTTTGTGACACACAGCGCTCAATTCCAGTAAGTGTCCGACCGGAGTACTTTACCCCAGCCCCTGGGTCATTCTCTGTACATCTGCCTCTTTCTCCATCAGTTACACCCTGGTGGTTAGTGACTGCTTTTTTCAAAGGCCCTTAGTTACCTGGAAAGTACGCATATTAGATCAGCAATTTAGCATCCTAATCAAGTTCCTTACTTTGGCATTTTCTTGCAGTGTGGGTAACATCTCTTTTTTTTTTTTCCCTAGAAACATATAAATTTACTTTTACTTTTATTTTACTGCATAGACTTGATACAAGTGAAAAATAGGTTGTCAACTTTTGTTTGCTATATCTATCTCAACTGTATTTGAGCCAAGCAAAACTAAGGGGCTTCCTCACACAGCCTTCAGACAAGGAAGGATTTCCAGAAGACACACTTTTGTGTTAAGCCACACACACGTGGTGGCCCAGCGCGCATCGCCACCAGGTGGCAGCCTTGTGCTCCAAATGAGCGTGAGCAGTGAGGGCCTGAACTTGGCAGATGCAGTCCATAAGAGCTTCTAAGCTCTTTGTGTGAGAGAGGACCTGAAAACTCAGTTTCAGGGGCTGACAGCTGAAAGTGAACAGTACATAGTATACATAGATTTAGTCCAAGCCATAGTTTCAGGCACTCACTGGGGGTCTTGGGACATGTTCCCGTGAATAAGGGAGGACAACTGTATAAGTATTCCCATTTTACAGATAAGGGAATTTAATTTTGGGGAGAGTAAGTTACTTAAACACTTAGGAGGAAATACAATAATAGCAAATGGAGCATTTACCTATTTATGCACCAGACCCTCCTCTGGGTGTTTTACATATAAAAAATCATTTAATCATCTGAGCTACTCTATGGGCTAGGGCTGCTGTTCTCTCTATTTTATAGATGAAGAAAGAGACATACAGAGATGTTAATGTACTCAAAATCACACAGCAAGGGGCGCGGGGGATAGGCCAGGATTTATACACAGGCGATCTCATTCCAAAGTGTGGGCTTCTGACCCTTGTGTTCATTTGTTATAAAATATTTACAAACACCTTTAAAAAGACCTCTCAGCTCTGATAGTCAGATAGTTTGTGATTTGATTCAGAATGGAAGCTGCACACAGTCCATAAATGCAGCTGTAGAAATTTATATATTGTGAAAACCGAACCCTTCGTTGATGTATGTAATTGCTACCGTGGGCACCGGAATGCTTTGTGTAAAAAGTTATCCCTGGGGCCTGACTAGGCGGTGGCGCAGTGGATAGAGCGTCGGACTGGGATACAGAGGACCCAGGTTCGAGACCCCGAGCTCGCCGGCTTGAGCGTGGGCTCATCTGGTTTGAGCAAAAGCCCACCAGCTTGAACTCAAGGTCACTGGCTCCAGCAAGGGGTTACTCAGTCTGCTGAAGGCTCACGGTCAAGGCACGTATGAGAAAGCAATCCATGAACAACTAAGGTGTTGCAACGCGCAACAAAAAACTAATGATTGATGCTTCTCATCTCTCTCCGTTCCTGTCTGTCTGTCCCTGTCTATCCCTCTCTCTGACTTACTCTCTCTGTCTCTATAAAAAATAAATAAATAAATAAAAATTAAAAAAAAAAAAGTTATCCCTGGGGAATAGGGCTGTAGGTGCAGAAGAGGTGGGAAGACAACCCTCTCTTTTCATTCTGATCATATTTTGTAGTATATGGATTTTATGAATGTATTATATGAATGCTTATTTATATATATTATTATTTTATAATAAAAAGACCTGGGATTTTCAAAAACCCAATGTTATTTGGGAAAAGATTATTTTCCAAATCTCAGAACCTTTTCTCTTACACTCACATTTTCCTTTCATTTCTGACTAAGTGGGCAGATGGCAGAATGTGCAATCTGGCCAGACGGGGTTTGCCGCTGGACCCGATGTGGGCTATGAGGGGCAGAGAGAGGAGCGGAGGAGCAGTAAAATTCAAAGCAAGGTCAACCAGACCCTAAAGTCAGCCCCTCTGTACTCCGCCTCCATCTGCTTGCTAACCATGAAATTCCTAGGACCAAAGATAACGCCTTCCAGTCTATGAAAATAACAACTTGCATTCGTTCTTAGCCCTTCGCAGCTTAAAAACCAGCTTTCAAGGACTTTAACTTCTTTTGATAAAAGTTGGAATGCAGGTGCTCCTGGGCAGCAAGTATAAACAGATGCTGGGTAATGAATGCTTTCTGCTTTTATCTGGAGAGGAGGGGAGGGAGCGGGAGGACTCAGGAAAACAGAACACATGACCCACAAGATAGGAGAGACCAGAGGACCGATGTTAGGGCCAGGACTGTATTTTTTCTACACATACATGCCTATGATAAAGTTTAATTTACACATAGCACAGTTAGAGATGAACAATAATAATAGCGTAGAACAATTATAACAATGTACTGCAGTGAAATTAGGTGAATCTCATTTCTCTTTATTTTATTTTTTTTACAGTGATAAGAGAGAGATTCAGAGAGAGAGATAGATAGGGATAAACAGACAGGAAAGGAGAGAGATAAGAAGCATCAATTTTTTGTTGTGGCACTTTAGTTGTTCATTGATTGCTTTCTCATATGTGCCTTGACTGTGGGGCTGCAGCAACCGGTTGCTTGAGCCAGCGACCTTGGGTCCAAGCTGGTGAGTTTTGTTCAAACCAGATGAGCCTGCGCTCAAGCTGGCGACCTTGGGGTCTTGAACCTGGGTCCTCCGCATCCCAGTCTGACACTCTATCTACTGCGCCACTACCTGGTCAGGCAATGTCATTTCTCTTTTAAAAATGTCTTATTGTACTGCTCTCCCCTTTTCACTTAAAGAGAACACTTTCTGTATCTTCTCCTTGGCACATCTTGAATTGACATGCTGGTCATCAGAGTTGCATTGATAAGGGGGCTTGGTCCTTTTCGGAACCTAAAATGCGTGAGTCACACCACACTGAAATTTGAAATTGGTTCCCAGAGCGACTTGTTGGGAAGCTGCGCCGTAGCCCCAACCCCAGGAGAGCTTCAAGATGCCTGGCCTCACGTGCCCCTCCACCTTTTCCATCCAGATTTGGAACATGGCTGAGAACAAGCTGACCTTCCTGAACTCCTACAAAATGAAGATGTCAGTGATCTTGGGTATTGTCCAGATGACATTCGGTGTCATTCTCAGCCTCTTCAATCACATGTGAGTCTTATGATTTATCTTTCTGATTGTTGCTCTGACCCCACTGACCAGTGCAGAGCCGCCGATTGGGTCCCATGTCCCTCTGTGTGTGGCTCCTTCCTGAGGGGGTGCTTTTACGTGCCTCTTGGCTTGAGCCAGGACAAGCTGGTCTGCAGGACTGGCCCCTCAGTTTCTCCTCTGCTGACTTTCTCAAAGGTGAATGTACCTTTCAGCTCAGAATGAGGCTGGCAAGCCCACAGCACCTTGAGCCCCTTAACCTGAAAGGCTTCTGTTCATGTATACCTGGGCTTAGCTCCCACCAGTGGGCAGGTGGGGACTTCAGTGCATTTTGGCCAAAGTGCCCGTAGATTCTGAATTCCCTCGGGGGTCATTTCTTCCTACTGCCACCTCCCTGTCACTTCTGTAGCTGTGACTGTTGTCCTTCCTGTTCCTTTCCTTCTGTCAAGAACCATCTCTGGGAAATTTCTCCAAGTTACTTACATTATAGGTATAGATCTTTGAGAACAGCTTTAAATGCTTGCTTGGAGACGCCATGAGGCTGTGGCAGGCTGGAGGTGTTGCTGCCGTGTGGCTTGGGAGTAGAGTGAGGCCAGCATCGGGCCACAGAAATGGTATCTGCCAAAATAAATGGTATCTGTCAATCTGTTAAAACTCTTTTGGAATCAGAAGGTTAAGCCCTGGTTCCAACTCTTCATAGCTGTGTGACCATGTACGTGTTGCTTACCACCTCTGAGATTGCGTTCTTTTACAGAATGGGAATATAGTAGTCAGAATGAGTTAGGTTATGGTGATGAAACAAACAACCTCCAAATCTCTGTGGCTTGAGATTGTGACACATGTCCACTGTGGGCCCCGTGAGGCCCCTGTTCCTGTTACTCTCACACTGGGACCTGGGCTGACGGGCAGTCACCAGCTGGAACACTGCCCATTGCTATGGCAGAAAGAGCGTGGTCAATTGCACATGAACTCCTAAGCTTCCATCCCAAAGTGACACCTGCCACTTCCGTTCCTGTTTCATTGGCCAGAGCCAGTCACATGGTGACCCCTGATCTGAAAGACCAAAAAAGTACAATTCTACTGAAAAATCAGAAGTATTTAGTGAGCAAACTCATGGCGAGCACTCCGGTACTACTGCCCATCTGGAAGGACTGTGAGAATTCAATGAGAGAGAATACCAGAAAGTCCTTTCTAGATGAGACCGTATTTGGCATCATTATATGTCAGGCTGGCCTCAAGTATCTGGTAATCCTGCCCCCCCCCCCCACATGGGATCTCCTTTTATAACTCTTGCAATTAATGAAAGGTGTGGGGGCGAGAGTGTGTGGTCACAACTTCACAACTACTCTGTTCCCGTGTTGTTACATGAAAGCTGTCATTGACAATACTTAGGGGACGAGTGTGACTCTATTCCAATAAAACAATATTTATAAACACTGAACTTTGAGTTTTGTGTAATTTTCAGGTGTCACAAAATACTATTCTTTTGATGTTTTTTCCTTCCTAGCCATTTTAAAATAGGCAAACCATTTGAACTTGTAGGCTGTACATACAGGTAATTTGGACCCAGGGCCATAGTTTGCCAACTCCTACTCTAAGTCATTCTCAGAAGAAAGGCTTCCAAGTCACCCTTACCTATTGGTGGGCTTTGAATGTGTTGATAGGAGCTGACCCACATCTGAAGCTTTGGCCAAATGAACTGACTGACTGTGTAGGCATGACCTTTGGTTCAGAACCTGGACCTTGGTTCTCCCCGAGTCTTTTGTGCAGAAGCGTTCACCTGGCCATCTGTGCATGACTGCCACCTCCCAGAGGAGTGGATGCAATTCACATTTTGTGCTTTGGGGAGAACATTCAGTTACTGATTTGGACTCAATGTTCTATCTTGTGTGTGTGTGTCTCCCCCAGATACTTCAGGAAAACGCTCAGTATCCTTCTGGAATTTATTCCAGAGATGATTTTCATTCTGTGTCTGTTCGGCTACCTAGTTTTCATGATCGTTTTCAAATGGTGCCACTTCGATGTCCACCTGTCCCAGCAAGCCCCAAGCATCCTCATCCACTTCATCAACATGTTCATGTTCAACTATAATGACTCTTCGAATGCACCCCTTTACAAATATCAGGTATCATGGGCGTTTTTCCTTCTTTTATGCATTTGATCATGACAAATCTCTCTCATACTCTTTTTTTTAAAAACAGAGACAGAGAGTCAGAGAGAGGGATAGATAGGGATAGACAGACAGGAACGGAGAGAGATGAGAAGCATCAATTATCAGTTTTTCGTTGCGACACCTTAGTTGTTCATTGATTACTTTCTCATATGTGCCTTAACCGGGGGGCTATAGCAGACCGAGTAACCCCTTGATCGAACCAGTGACCTTGGGTCCAAGCTGGTGAGCTTTTGCTCAAACCAGATGAGCCTGCACTCAAGCTGGTGACCTTGGGGTCTCGAGCCTGGGTCCTCAGCATCCCAGTCTGATGCTCTATCCACTGCGCTACCGCCTGGTCAGGCTTTCTCATACTCTTGAGTACTGCAGGGGTTAGTTGTTTGCGAGACTAGACCATCTTAGCACCCAGTCTAAGGGTGCTCAGCACAACCCATATTAGGCTCTTTAAATTTCAAGAGTCTTTTATTAGGAAGAGTGTACAGGGCCGGGCTGTCCTTATTACATAAGAAGGGTTATTGCTGTGGGGTTGAAAATGGGCTTGTCCATTGTCTGTGAAGAAAGGAAAACCAATCCTTCCAATTATTTGCTTGGAACCATAAATGTTTTACGCAGCACCCTAAAATGTAATATCCTTTTATTCTAAAAGTAAACTCCAGTTAAGGTTCACAAGAAAGAAAATGGAAGTCGGATCATAAAACGGGAATCTCTCTGTTCACATGGGCAGTGGGTTCTGGAACACCGTGGACCAAACTCAGGCTCTCCTGTGAGCGGCTGTTGGATCATTGGAGGGCTTTTTTCCTCTCTCTCTCTTTTTTTAATTTGGGCTCTTCTTTCGTGGACAGTACCACCTGACGGTGTGACTTTGTTGCCATTCTGATTTCCTTTCATGTCTTCCCACTTTGTTTTCAACTTAATATTTTATTTTTAAAAAGTATAACTGCCCCATGGGAGCTGGATCTAGATATCATGCAGTGAGTAATTCTTTGGTAGCACAAGTACTTCTTTTCCTCTGGCCGCTCCCAGGGATTAACCCGATGATATTGCTTGATGGTAGATTTTTCACTAAAGGAAGATCTCCTTTATATAGGTTGTGAGTCCCCTGGGTCAGGCACTAGGGCGAGTTTCCTGATGCCAGGTGACCCTAGGTACCTGTACCTGACAGGGATTGCGCATCCTGGGTGTCCTAAAGTCCCGTTCTTTCCATGGCCAAACACATTCTCATGAGTTTGATGGCTAGCTGTAATTCTCCTGCCCTACAGAAGAAGCAAATAATAAGAAAGAGATGCCCTGTGATGGGGCATTTTTTTAAATGAAAAAATAAGAACCACTTTTAGACATAACCAGAGAAGACGTACCCCTCTGAAATCTCTCTCGTGGTATTCTACCTTTCTGTTATACATCAGTAGTAACCTTGTACCGCCCCTGGCTTTTAGCATTACATGAATATATATTCAAAGGTTCATTTTCTCATTGTTGGAGTCTAAATGAAAGTTTACTTAGAGTTCCTACCCACGTCTTCCCTTTTAAGGCAGAGGACTCAAATTCACTAAATATTTCATGCGTTAATAACCTCTTTCAGAAGACTTCTCTTCGTCTGGCGTATGCAGTGAGCATGACACAGTGAATGACTTTTCCAGCCTTTTTCCATGAAAAACTTTGTTGGGAGTTGGCTGGTTTCCCCAGGCCCCAGTATGAAGATGGATTATCTTGACACAATTTGAAGTTTCCATAACCTCCTTGTGGGATCAGGCAGTGGGAAGAGACAATGTATGCAGATAAATACAGCCCCTTCCCAGTGCTGCCCAGGATGCCTGACTGTCAGACAGAGAACAACAGAAAACAGGAATCTTGGCCCTGGCCAGTTGGCTCGGCGGTGGAGCATTGGTCCAGCATGTGGAAGTCCTGGGTTTGATTCCTGGTCAAGGCACACAGGAGAGGCAATCATCTGCTTCTCCACCCCTCCCCTCTCTTTATGCCCCTCCTGCAGCCATGGCTTGAATGGTTCGAGCACGTTGGCCCTTGGCACTGAGGATGGCTGCTTGGCCTCACCTCAGGCACTGAAATAGCTCAGTTTCTGAGCAACGGAGCAGTGACCCCAAATGGGCAGAGCATCACCCTGTAGAGGGCTTGCTGGGTGGATCCCAGTTGGGGTGCATGCCGGAGTCTGTCTCTCAACCTCCCTGCCTCTAACTGAATAAAAAAAAAAAGGAAAGAAAATAGGAATCTCCAGTTGCTTTGGCCACCACTATGGGGAGCCTGGTTTAGAACAGACGAGCGGTTCCTCTTCCTCTTTTGAGCATTTAAGAGTGGAGGAGGGTAGGAGATTGAGCACACGAGATGTTTCCACTATTATCAGGGTAAATTGTGTTACCACTGTGACAATAAATTGTCTCTCTCAGCTCTTGGTTCCTGAGATTAGCATTAGAGGAGAGCAGAGAAAGGCCATGTGGAAGAAGCCAGGAGAAGCAGCCAAGATGGCGGAGTGTTGAGTGAGAAGCCAGTTTGTGCAGAGTTTGTGCGGGGAGAAGGAAGGAGATGGGGAACAGAGGCGAATAAGTCTGGTGAGCAAGAAACCTTTGATTCTAGGAAACTCGGATAAAGTCAGTAGCTTTGTGAACACTAAATGAGTGGGTTTTGGAGCCCAGTGTGTGTTTTTACTTGCCCACCCGGTGCAAGCTAGGATTAAAGATGATGGCCCACAAAAAAAAAAAAAAAAAAATTGTCTCACTCAGAGGTTGGCTGGAACAGTTCAAGAAATGTGAAGGCAAAGCCTTCCAAGGCATTCTGGTTCTGTTGACGGTAACAGCCCTGGGCCATTCTAACCGGTGACTGGGGTGGAAGATGAGGTGAGGGCGCAAGGGTGTGAATGGGAATAGGTAACTGGGTGATGGAAAGGATGGTTCCCGAGGCTCATCAGAGGCGCAGAGACTCCAGTGGCTCCTCCTAAAGTGAATTGTGTGTGTGAGAGGGAGAGACAGAGAGCCATGTGGTCACCGTAAAATGGTAAGCTCTTTCCATTTCGGTCTTGCAGCAAGAAGTCCAAAGTTTCTTTGTTGTCATGGCCTTGATTTCCGTGCCGTGGATGCTTCTGATTAAGCCATTTATTCTTAGAGCCAATCACCGGAAATCCCAGGTAAGAGTCATTCATTTCAATTCCCTTGCTGCGGGGAGGAATGGGGCCCCTTGGAAATAGAAGTCTGGGATTTAGACAGCACACTGGGCTGACCAGGCCCTGAAGGACAGTGGTGAGGCGAGAAATTGGCCCTCCCCAGATATGTTTTCTTCTGCAGAGTTCAGCTTTTCCTAGGGGCCTTCTTATTTCCAGAATAATGTTCTGTTAAGGCCAAGAAGGTTTAAATCTTTAATCTTGCAAACTTTGCTTGGTATGTGTGTGTGTGTGTGTGTGTGTGTGTGTGTATGTGTGTGTGTATGTGTGTGTGTATGTGATTGATATGTAATACTCCCTTGCACAAATATACCACAGTTCATGCCTGACCAGGTGGTGGCGCAGTGGATAGAGCATCGGACTGGGATGTGGAGGACCAAGGTTCAAGACCCTGAGGTTGCCAGCTTGAGCGTAGGTTCATCTGGTTTGAGCAAAGCTCACCAGCTTGGACCCAAGGTCACTGACTTGAACAAGGGGTTACTTGGTCTGTTGTAGCTCCTTGGTCAAGGCACATATGAGAAAGCAATCAATGAACAACTAAAGTGCCACAATAAAAAATTGATGCTTCTCATCTCTCTCCCTTCCTGTCTATCTCTATGTATCCCTCTCTCTGATTCTCTCTCTGTCTCTGTAAAAAACAAACAAACATACAGGCCCTGGCCGGTTGGCTCAGTGGTAGAGCGTCGGCCTGGCGTGCAGGGTCCCGGGTTCGATTCCCGGCCAGGGCACACAGGAGAAGTGCCCATCTGCTTCTCCACCCCTCCCCCTCTCCTTCCTCTCTGCCTCTCTCTTCTCCTTCTGCAACCAAGGCTCCATTGGAGCAAAGTTTGCCCAGGCGCTGGGGATGGCTCTGTGGCCTCTGCCTCAGGCACTAGAATGGCTCTGGTTGCGGCAGAGCTATGCCCCAAGATGGGCAGAACATCGCCCCCTGGTGGGCATGCCGGGGGGATCCCGGTCGGGTGCATGTGGGAGTCTGTCTGACTGCCTCCCCGTTTCCAACTTCGGGAAAATACAAACAAACAAACAAAACAAAACAACCCCCCCCCTACACACACACACCACAGTTCAATTATCATTCATATATGGATAGTTCTCTGGCTTGCTTTCGATTTGGACAATCACAAATAGTCCTTCTATAAATATCCTTGTGCCTGTCCTTGGGCACATGTGTTTTTAGAAAGTGGCAAGTAACTAATTTAAAGCTGATTATTTTATTTCAGAGAGCACCCAGCTCAGATATCATGAGACACTTAACTGAGGGAACTGCAAAGTATATTTGACTGGGGAGCAGAGTCACTAAGGCTGATGAAGTCCAGCATCATGCTTCTACCACATTATTCATGTTTGAGACTTGTTTGGAGGTTCTAGCAGGGGAGCGCAGCTACTCGTATACCCTTGACCGAAGAACGGTCCTCTCCTCTAGCGGGGAAGGTCGTCCTCTTCGACCGAGCGCGCAGCTTCGGGAGGGACGCACATGGAGCGGTGAGGGAGGAAGGGGACACCCGCCTAGCCAGCCAGATCAGCCAAATCAACCCTGGCGATCAATGGGGTGACAGATGTCGCAGCCAGATCGCCCTCACATCCACATTATTCATGTTTATTTTAACCAGATCCAGCACAGGACTGGAAAAGGCTAATTAGGGATGGAAGTTGAGAAAATATCTTCTATCTCTTCTCTGTCATTTTCTCCCTTAAGATGATGGGGAGTGAAAATAAGATGTTAAGAAGACCAAGTAGCCTGACCAGGCGGTGGCGCAGTGAATAGAGCATCAGACTAGGATGTGGAGGACCCAGGTTCGAGACCCCAAGGTCGCCAGCTTGAGTGCGGGCTCATCTGGTTTGAGCAAGGCTCACCAGCTTGAGCCCAAGGTTGCTGGCTCGAGCAAGGGGTCACTCCATCTGCTGTAGCCTCCCGGTCAAGGCACACATGAGAAAGCAATCAATGAACAACTAAGGAGCTACAACAAAGAATTTGATGTTTCTCATCTCTCTCCTTTCCTGTCTGTCTGTCCCTATCTATCCCTCTCTCTGACTCTCTCTGGCTCTTCCACAAAAAAAAAAAAAGGAAGACCAAGTAATGTTAACTTGGGTCGCATCCCTCACTCTGGGGCAGGGAACCATGTGGCCAAGGGGAAAGGCTTACCCAGAGCCTCCTCATAGTACCTGGCACCCTGGGATTCCTGTCCAGATGGACTCACGCCCACTTCCCAGCCCTGCAAAGGGCCAGCCTCTCCACTGGTACTGCTAGATCCTGGTGTGGCCAAGGGGCGGTCAACTCGTGAGGTGCGTGGGCGAACGTGGACACTGGGGGGAGTATCCGTGCATGTGCACACGAGGCCTGCAGCTGTGGATGGAACCAGAGATGGAAAGGGAAGGGTGGCATGTCATTGCGCAGGGCCAGCTCTCCTGAGACACTGAATTTGAACCTGGCCTTTCAAGTTCTTACAAAGATTTATTTATCAAGCTAAGGAGGCTAGCACATATTTTATTTAGGAGTTTGTTGGTTAATCGCATAACTTTTAATTATTTAAACATGTCGCATGTGGACTTCCGTTTTGACCTTTTCCCAGGGGCCTGCAAATATGAGGTGCCACCCATGAAATCGTTCTAGGGACAACTTTCGACATGGGATACTCAGTTTCACAGTGACTTGAAAGGAATACTCTCTTGAAACCCAAAGATAAAATCAGGCCAAAGTGAATGAGAAATGCACCCAGATATTTTTTCTCTTTGGATTATTTTCTTCGCTGTTTTTATTTTTTTTATTTTATTATTTTTTTATTTTTCCGAAGTTGGAAATGGGGAGAGACAGTCAGACAGACTCCTGCATGCGCCCGACCGGGATCCACCTGGCACGCCCACCAGGGGGCGACGCTCTGCCCACCAGGGGGCGATGCTCTGCCCCTCCGGGATGTCGCTCTGTTGCGTCCAGAGCCACTCTAGCGCCTGGGGCAGAGGCCAAGGAGCCATCCCCAGTGCCCGGCCATCTTTGCTCCAATGGAGCCTCGCTGTGGGAGGGGAAGAGAGAGACAGAGAGGAAGGAGAAGGGGAGGGGTGGAGAAGCAGATGGGCGCTTCTCCTGTGTGCCCTGGCCGGAATCGAACCCGGGACCCCTTGCACGCCAGGCCGACGCTCTACCACTGAGCCAACCGGCCAGGGCCTCTTCGCTGTTTTTATAAAGGAATGTTTTTATTTAGACAAGTGTATCTATGTTGGAAAAGTCATTGTTTCAGTCTGTTCAGGTTTCTATAACAAAGTACTACAGACTGGGTAGCTTACAAGCAACAGAAATGTGTTGCTGACAGTCCCAGAGACTGGCAAGTCCAAGGTCAAGGCACCAGCATGCTCACCTTCTGGCTCATAGCACCTTGTCATTGTGTGCTCACCTAGTGGAAGGGATGGGGGAGTTCTGCGAGGTCTCTTGCTTAAGGGCACTAATCCTATTCCTGAGGACTCCACCCTGATTACCTAATCACCTCCCAAAGGCCCCACCTTCTAATACTATCATCTTTGGGGGTTAGGATTTCAACATAACAAATTTTGAAGGGGGACACAAACATTCAAATGATAGCAGTCATTCATCTCCTAATTTTGCCCAGGAAAATCTGGATGTTTAGGTCATAAGGCTAAGTGTGTCAAAGGTACAACTGATGGTTTTATGACTGTGTATGTATGTGTATATGTATATATTTAGTATAGGAAGGCACTCTTGCATATGCATTGGTTTGCTGTAAACACTGTGATTTATGTGGCACCATGGAGGAAAGCACATGGTCTGGAATCCAACGGCCAGGGTCTGAATCTTGACTCTGCCACTAATGAGCTATGTGATCTTGGGCACGTTTCTTAACCCTTCAGGGCTGTAGCTCACCTCTCCGTAAAATGTGGTGATAATTGTGCATATGTAAAAAGATTGTTATGAAGGCTAAATGAGGTCATGCAGAGAGAGTTTAGAAAGTATCTGGTATGTAGCTAATGTTTACTGCAAGCCTTTATTTTGCACAGCATTGGTGTGATTCTAATTCTAAGGATAAATTTAACACTCCCCTTTCTTGCTTGCTGACAGCTGCAGCTCTCCATGATCCAAGAACACGCCACTGATGACATCGAAGGTGGCAGTGCAAACCCACCCAGGAGAGCAGCTGCCCACGAGGCCCAGGAGGACCAGGAGGAAGAGGTATCTGGGACTCAACACCCTACAAAGGCTTCCCAGTTTGTCCAGATTCTAGAAGTAGATTTGCTCAGGCGCAGTAGTCAATTTTATTATTTATTGACTTTAGAGAGAGAAACGGGAACACTGATCTGCTCCTGTATGTGTCCTGACCGGGGATCGAACTGGCAACCTCTGTGCTTTGGGACAATGCTTTAACCAACCGAGCTATCTGGCCAGAGCTCAGTAGTCAAATATTTAAGAGCCACTGGGTGTGGGTACCAGCCCATCACAATGAACTTAGGCAGCGGAGCTGCTGGTGGCAGCCCTGTAATTGCTGAGTCAGGAGCTGGTTGGGTCAGGGACCCTGCTGGTGGCAGCCCTGTAATTGCTGAGTCAGGGGAAGTTGGGGAGGTCCAATGGGAGGGGGATGCCTACAGGATCCAAACAGTAACCACTTACCAAGCGATGTAGGAGTGTTGCAGTGTTTTGTTTTTTTTTTTTTTTTTTTTTTTTTTTTTTTTTTTACAGAGGCAGAGATAGACAGGGACAGACAGACAGGAACGGAGAGAGATGAGAAGCATCAATCATCAGTTTCTCGTTGCGCGTTGCGACTTCTTAGTTGTTCATTGATTGCTTTCTCACATGTGCCTTGACCGCGGGCCTTCAGCAGACTGAGTAACCCCTTGCTGGAGCCAGTGACCTTGGGTCTAGGCTGGTGAGCTCTTTGCTCAAGCCAGATGAGCCCGCGCTCAAGCTGGCGACCTCGGGGTCTCGAACCTGGGTCCTTCCGCATCCCAGTCCGACGCTCTATCCACTGCGCCACCACCTGGTCAGGCAGGAGTGTTGCAGTGTTTTATCCCAGGCGCCACTCTATCTGTGAGCAGGAGGTGGAGATCTAGTGACACAGGAGGCCATCAATGTGTCCTTGGCTCAGCACTGGGCCCCTGGTGGTCAGTGACATTTATTATGAGCCTTCCCATCAGGGCCCCTCAGACCATGAGAGCAGAGCCCAAATGTAGCCCGAGACATTGAAGCAAAAGTGGACCATTTATTCCCCGCCCCCTTCTGGACAGTGTCCGTCCTCCTCTGGCCCCAACCCTGCTCTGTCCTGACTTTGCTGATTATCTGTGTAATATTATCCGCCTCTCCTGCGAATTCAGGGGCTGTGTTTGGCTTCCTCCTCCCTCCCTGCCCCTTTCTGTCCGAGGGCAGCCACCCCCCTCAGGAATGTGCCACCCTTTCCCAGACTGAAGGCAGCTGGCAGTGTCACACTGCAGCTGAGGTCACCCACTGTCCTGCACTCGAGGGGGTTTTCCCTGCAGCTCTGTTCCGATTCTGGATGGGGACCAGGTTCCTGTGAGGCCCAGGGATGCTGAGAGTAGCTTTGTGATATTAATTACTAAAAAAAAATTTAGTTGAATTAATGGATGGTCAGTTAGATTTAATAAAAGAAAACAGTGCATTATGGACAACTGTACCTGCAAGATTCCAGGTATGGAGAGGGATCGACATGAGTGGTTATTGATACGCTGTTTGTTCGACGGGCTGGAATGTTTTAGAATCCAACCCACACATCTGCAGACCGACCAAGTCCCGGCCTGTTCAGGAGGAGGAGCTACCATCCCGGGTGGGTCTGGGCTGGGCTCTGCCTCCCCCTCAGGGTCCTCTCCCACCTCTCCCGAGTGAGTAGAGAAAGTCAAGGAAGCGTGTGTAGTAAAGGATGAACGCTATCCAAAGAGAAGTCCAGCTTTGTCCTGACTCCTGGAAGTCAACCTCTAAATCTCTGTAATCTCTCAGGTGAAAGAAACGTCTTGGTTATTTTTTGTGAGCCCTTGTGACTATACCTGGTCATTTGTGTGGAGGCTGGCCACACCAGAAAGACCAACTATGTGGTTAGAGAATTGAGACTGGGGGCTACATGTTATCAGCCTGGCCTCCAAGAAGGGGAGGGAGGTGGGGGTTGAGTACAATCACCTGGGTGGCACTAGATCCATCCTGCCTGCATAATGAGACCCCAATAAAACATGGGCCACTGAAGCTCAGGTGAGCTCCCTGGGTTGGCAAAGAGCACATCCCTAAGGACACAGAGCCTCACATCTGGCCCCCCCCACTGTGGATTCTACTTTGTGCTGCTAATTTTCTTTCTACAAGTATATTAATATTTCTTGTCCCCAAGTTCAATGGAACAACGAAGCCCAAGTCTTATTCATCTGTACATCATTTGAATTCCTTTGGTAGAGAAAGTACTTAATGAAAGAGAAACTTAAAAGTTTCTTCTTTCAGTTCGACTTCGGAGATGTATTCGTGCATCAAGCCATCCACACGATTGAGTACTGCCTCGGCTGCATTTCAAACACAGCCTCTTACCTCCGGCTCTGGGCCCTCAGCCTGGCTCATGCAGGTGAGTGCGCCACCCGTCCGGGTCACACTCGGAAGCGTGCACTTGTAGGAACAGCTCTTCTCTCTCTTGGGAATAATCTGCCTTTGCCAGGAAAAGCCCACGACGTTGCTCTTGCGTCTTGCAGAACTGTCTGAAGTGCTCTGGACCATGGTGATGAACGTCGGCCTTCGCCTGCGAGGCTGGGGCGGACTCATTGGGGTCTTCATCATTTTTGCTGTGTTTGCTGTGCTGACAGTCACCATCCTTCTGATCATGGAGGGGCTCTCTGCTTTCCTGCATGCCCTGAGACTGCACTGGTGAGGATGGCGGGGCTGCCGAACCTCTGTGTGCTCTGGGTGGGAGGCAAGGCTGTTGGGCCAGCTAGCTGGGTTCAAATCCTGACCCATTGTGTGACATTAGCCACTAAGATGCCCTTCTAGAACCTGAGCTTAGGCACCTGTCATTGTAATTGTCCACGATATCATGGTTGTATACCTATATCATGGCTACCCTGTGATAAATGTTAGTTCCCATTTACTCCTTTTCTTTTAAATTTCCATTTGTTATATTATAACTGGCTTTAAAATAAGGGACACCTGCAAATATTGGTAAGATGACAGATTTGAAATAAGCTCACAGAAGGCCTAAGTGAATATGGGACCTTTGGCCCTTGTTGTTGAGTGCAAGGAGTTATACTGATAGTACAGGCTTCCAAACTCCAGAAAATGGAAATCGAATGAGGGTGCCTGCAAGGGAGATGGCGCTCGCACGAGACCCCTGACATTCACAAATGTGTCCAGAACATCATATTGAGTTAGAATCAGTGTCCCCTGTCCTTCAGGTTATAACATCATTTCTGCACATATCCTTAGGAAGTGCATTCTACAACGTCATATACATACATGATCATTCATGGTATCTTTTCTGTGAATTATGAAAATATAAGCCAAGATTTGGGGTTGTTCTGCCATAGTGTCAGCCCTGCAATTTAGGATCAGGATGAAAACAAAGAAAGCACATCAAACCTGGTGAAACGCTGTCCTCACTAGTTCACAGGACAATGGAACATAGTGAGGGATTCTTTGCTTGTGGGCACTGGGGCAGAGTGTTACCCTGGTCTGTGAGGCCCCCAGCAGAGGCCTGGAGGAGTGGAGTGGTGGTGGTGGTGGTGGTGGGGGCGATGTGAGCTGCAGGTAGAGAAGGGTTATAAAAAGCCTCAGAGAATCAGCTTGGGTTCCTCCCAGCACGCCTTCCTGACCTTGAACTTGTTTGACAAATGCTTCTTCCCTCAGCTGCCAGCCTCTAGCTAAGTGTTTAACACTTTTTTCTTCTGCCCTCCAATGACAGGGTGGAGTTCCAGAACAAGTTCTACATCGGGGCTGGGTACAAGTTTTCTCCATTCTCCTTTAAAAACATCCTGGATGGTATAGCTGAGGAGTAGCTGCGAGTCCCGGGGCTGACACCACCTTGTGTATCAGTCTTGTCTTTAACCTCAGCCATGCAAGGCAGTCAGTGGAATGATTGTTCTCGGCTCACCGGAAGCAGGAAGCCATGTATTATCTGGTTGCAAGCCTTGGTATTTCACACGACTTCACCACGTCACAGAGGAGCTACGTTGGCAAGTCGTCTAAACTTCAGATGGGGTCTTTGCTGTCAAATACTAAAATGATTGAGAAATTGGGAAGGCATTGCTAGACTGATGTTTTCTTGCATATGTTAAGTATTTTATTTAAGAAAATAAATTTCTGGGGCCATTCAGTTTTTCTTCAAGATGTCTTTATTCAAAATAATTCTATAAAATTTAGTGTTGATCATTTCAGGGCAAAGTGGAATGCTGGAGTTATGCAAACACCTCCCAAAGAAGGATTGTTTATTATTTGATTCTTTCATTTCCTGCTTCCTCAAACACCATCTTTTCCTTGTCTGGGGCTAAGCTTTACAAGATCAAGAACTTTCTCATAGATTTTTTTCTCTGTGGGAGGAAGAATAGATCATGTTTCATGTTTAGTAGAGACGCTGGCCCCAGGGTGGCACTCTGCTTTGATAATTCCCGAGGAATGAAGTGTGACAACATGACTTCATCAGCAACTTCGTTTCCTCTGAACGCACATGATGCTGGAGTAACTGGAGAAAGTGATTTGTGGGTGTGGACAAGTTCTGGAAAATGGCGGCAGACTGGCAGACCGTCTGTCCTGATACCCTCTGGGCACCAATGTCATTTCTTAGGGCACCTGGATTGGCAAACTGCTAAGAGCCAGGTGTAAAGGGAGGATGTTTCAAATAGACACACACAGTAATACAACAGAAGTGAAAGGGAGTCCAACACATACAATGGAGAAAGGAAAGCCTCTTTAGTGGTGCTGGGAAAATTGGAAACTCACATGTAAAAGAATGAAACTAGACTGCTCTCTGACACCATGCACAAACATCAACTCAAAATGAATCAAGGACTTGAAAATAAAAACTGAAACCATGAAGTACATCGAAGAAAGCATAGTTATTAAAATTATGGACCTTGGTCTCTGAAGGGTTTTTGTGATCTTGACTCCAAAGGCCAGGGAGGTAAAAGCAAAAATAAATGAATGGGACTATATCAACCTAAAAAGCTTCTGCACAGCAAAAGAAACCATCAACAAAACTAAAAGACAACCAAGTAGGAGAAGATGTTTGTACATGATATCTTTGATAAGGGGCTAATATCCAAAATATATAAAGAAAATCATACAACTCAATAATAAAAACAAACAATTCAATTAAAAAATGGGCAGAGGGCCCTGGCCGGTTGGCTCAGCGGTAGAGCATCGGCCTGGCGTGCGGGGGACCTGGGTTCGATTCCCGGCCAGGGCACACAGGAGAAGCGCCCGTTTGCTTCTCCACTCCCCCCCCTCCTTCCTCTCTGTCTCTCTCTTCCCCTCCCGCAACCAAGGCTCCATTGGAGCAAAGATGGCCCGGGCGCTGGGGATGGCTTCTTGGCCTCTGCCCCAGGCACTAGAGTGGCTCTGGTTGCGGCAGAGCGACGCCCCGGAGGGGCAGAGCATTGCCCCCTGGTGGGCATGCTGGGTGGATCCTGGTCGGGCGCATGTGGGAGTCTGTCTGACTGTCTCTCCCCGTTTCCAGCTTCAGGAAAAAAAAAAAAATGGGCAGAGGACCTGATCAGCCACTTTCCTCAAGAAGACATACAGATGGCGGATAGATAAGAAAAAATGCTCAACTTCTCTAGTTATAAGGGAAATGCAAATCAAGACCACATTGAGATACCAGCTCACACTTGTTAGAATGGCTTTTATCAATAAGACAAGAAATGTATTGGCAGGATGTGGAGAGAAGTGAACCCTCATACACTTCTGGTGGGAATGTAAATTGGTACAGCCTCTATGGAAAACACTATGGAGAGTCCTCAGAAAGTTAAGAATAGAGCTACCATATGACCCAGCAAACCTCTCATCGGCGTATCTACCCCCAAAATTTGAAAACATTTATTTGCAAAGATATATGCACTCTGTGTTTATTGCAGCATTATTTATGGTGGCCAAGACATGGAAACAACTGAAGTGTCCTTCAAAGGATGATTGGATAAAGAAGATGTGGTAAATATATACAATGAAATAATACTCATCCATAAAAAATGATAAAATACTACCACTGTGACAACATGGATGGACCTTGAGAGTATTATGCTAGGTGAAATAAGTCAGTTGGAAAAGGACAAGAACCATTGATTCCACTCATGTGCAAAATAAAACAGGAAGGAACAAGTAAACAAACAAACTCATGGATACATACAACCGTATGGTGGTTACCAGAGGGGAAGAGGGGTGTAGGTGGGGGAGGATGAAGAGGGTAAAGAGGATAAAGAGGATCAAATATATGTTGATGGAAAGAAACTAGACATTCAGGCAGTGTGAGCATACAGTGCAATATACAGATGATGTATTATGGGATTGTACACCTAAAACATGTTATTAACCAGTGTCACCACAATAAATTTAATTTTAAAAAGATTGTTCCGGTCCTGGCCGGTTGGCTCAGTGGTAGAGCGTTGGCCTGGTGTGCAGAAGTCCCAGGTTCGATTCCCGGCCAGGGCACATAGGAGAAGCGCCCATTTGCTTCTCCACCCCTCCCCCTCTCCTTCCTCTCTGTCTCTCTCTTCCCCTCCCGCAGCCAAGGCTCCATTGGAGCAAAGATGGCCCGGGCGCTGGGGATGGCTCCTTGGCCTCTGCCCCAGGCACTAGAGTGGCTCTGGTCTTGGCAGAGCGATGCCCTGGAGGGGCAGAGCATCGCCCCCTGGTGGGCGTGCTGGGTGGATCCCGGTCGGGCGCATGCAGGAGTCTGTCTGACTGTCTCTCCCCATTTCCAGCTTCAGAAAAAAAAAAAAAAAGATTGTTCCATCAACTGTTTAGTCTGAATGACCTTTAACCAGATTTATTATAATCTCTATGATAACTATCCTGATAATGAAGTCTAATTCATATTGGCATACACACACACACACACACACACACACAGTGCTGTACAATTTACAAAGGCTTCCACATAGTATCTAGATCTAAATAAACCTCCAGAAGACCTGACAGAATTTGAGACCCTTGAATAGGTCTCTTTTTTTCAAACCCTCTTGTCCCTCTGTGGATTGGGTTGACTGGTGCTTATGAAATTGTCATTGGTCATACCCAAGGGGGCTTCCCTGCCACCTTCGACGTCAGTGTCATCACCTGCCCAGCACAACTTAAGGCACAATTAGATGCCCAGCAAATATTCATTTAATGACTAAAACAGGCTGATCCCATGACAAGAATGACAGTTGCAGTCAGAAGCTGTATATATCCTTGAGTTCCAACGCTGATACTTTATTGTGTGCATCCTCCGGCAGGAAACAGAGCTATTCCCCTTGTTGCCAAAATGGGGATAGTGGTCTCCACCTCTGAGGTGTGGAGGGGCTTGCAAAGCGCTGGGCACAGACAAGGCACTCAGTCAATGCCGTTGGCCCCCTGCTGCCAAGGTCATTGGACAGTTTCAAGGTTCTCAACTCGTCGCTGCCCTTCTCAACATCCGTCTAAAAATGTGCTCTGCTTAGATGGGTCACAGGCCTTTTGCTCTTTAATTCTAAGCAGTGATGGCTGCAAGAAAAAGGTTTGAAAAGGCAGAACTTCCCTCTGTGCCTTGCCTAGACCCCTGCTCTTTCAGAAGTCTCCCCAGCCTCCCTGAGAACAACATATCAGTATCCTCCAAGGTGTGGCAGTCCCTGTTCCCATAGAGATGTAATTTCCTCTTCATAAAAGGATCAGGTGAAGGGCTGACTGAGGAGGGGGTGGGACCTTGCTGTCAGTCACTTGTCCAGGATGCAAGATTGTTCCTTAAATAATCCCACCCACAGAACTGAGCCGAAAGGAGAGAAGACCTAGGGACCGAGTTTCTTGGGAAGGTAAGTCTAGAAGTCACCAGTGGTCCAACTTCTCTGAGAGATTTGGCAGTTGTAAAGGGGAAGCAAAAGAGCCCTAAACTGGAAATATTTCAAAGAAATATACAGAGGTAAGAAACCCAATGGGCAATATGGATCTGTCTTTATTTCTCCTTCTCTGGGTGGTGCGTGAGTTAGATTATTAGTGCTTGGCTGAGGTCAAATACAGTATGAAACATTCTCTCTTCTTTTTTTTAACAAACGCTTTTAAGATTTTATTTATTACTTTTATACAGAGAGGAGAGGGGCAGAGGGGAGTGTGGAGCATCAACTCATAGCTGCTTCACTTTGGTTGTTCACTGCTTGCTTATTGCTTGTCATATGTGCCTAGACTGGGCAAGCTCAGGGTTTCGAACGGGTGACCTCAGCATTCCAGGTTGATGCTCTATCCACTGTACCACCAGAGGCCAGGCTAGAATTAGTTTTAATGAAGCTTGAGCTCTATCAGAGCCTTTGAATTTCAGCGTAAGTCCCCCAATGTATCAGTTCTTTATTAGATTTTTTTGAAGGTGGGTCATGGGTTACTTTCCCATTGTGGATTTTAAGGAATTGATAGGGCTGCAAAGCATTCTTCTCCATGTTATTCCCTATTTTCATTAATTGGACTGATCCTTCCTTCCTTCCTTCCTTCCTTCCTTCCTTCCTTCCTTCCTTCCTTCCTTCTTTCCTTCCATCCATCTATCCTCTTCCTAGGTTGGAAGGGATTTGGAATGATTTAGGAAGCCAAAGAATGGAAGATGCCAAGTCAGCTTTTCCAACGTTTCATTTCAAAATTGAGGTTATAAACTCCATCTCTCAGTAACATTTCTCGTCTCCAGCTCTGAGAAACATTTTGCCCTCTTTTTTAAGTTTATCTATTTTTTTTAAAATTTTTCTGAAGTTGGAAACGGGGAGGCAGTCAGACAGACTCCCGCATGCGCCCAACCGGGATCCACCCAGCACGCCCACCAGGGGGGGATGCTCTGCCCATCTGGGGCATTGCTCTGTCGCAACCAGAGCCATTCTAGCACCTGAGGCAGAGGCCACGGAGCCATCCTCAGTGCCCGGGCCAACTTTGCTCCAATGGAGCTTTGGCTGCGGGAGGGGAAGAGAGAGACAGAAAGGGAGGAGAGGGGGAGGGGTGGAGAAGCAGATGGGTGCTTCTCCTGTGTGCCCTGGCCGGGAATCGAACCCGGGACTCCTGCACGCCAGGCCGATGCTCTACCACTGAGCCAACTGGCCAGGGCTTTGCCCTCTTTTTTATGAAAACATTTTTTAATGAAACTTTTGACTGAAACTCTAGAAAATACTAAGCAAACACTTTCTGTACCTGTTCACTTCAAGTTAGTGTTTGAGTGTCCCCTGAATGGTCTGGAATGTAAGCTCCTTGACCGTGCACAGGTATGAATGCCCAAATCTTGCCAACCCACCACCAGTGTGCCCCCACCGAAGGGATGCTGTTACTGAAGACCCTGTATAACCTCACAGGGCAGGAATGAGAACCTTCTCTGTTGTAGTTAACTTGTACCTTTGTTTCTTCCATGCTTGGCAGTACCCCCGACATTGGGAACCCACAGGGCTGGGCGTTAGAAATATCAAAGTGATTGCTTCTCAGCCTTTTGGCTAAGATCAAGTGTAGAAAGATTGATGTTACAGTTGTTGACACGAGCACTGTGTTGGTGGCTGGACAGGGACCAGGTTGCTTCTCTGAGTAGAGTTGGAGTGAGTCACACATCACTGCCACCCCCGTTTTCCTAACCTTCCTCACCCCTACATCAATGGGGCCCTTCCAAACTGGGGTAGGGAAGGTTTTCCTTTCTCTAAAACACACTAATTACATTTATAAAGCAAACTAGAACAAGAGGGGTATTTTTAGAAAAATGTATTCATTTCATTGTGCCTTTTATAAGTAAGATGAGGTGACCAATTTGGTTGAGTATCAGTGTTATATATCTGGTTGGAGCAGTTTTTTGAGTCTTATTTTCCGATCAGCATGCAGCACCTGTGAGGATTTCTTAATGCCATTAAATTTGCCCTTGAAATAAGATCAGTCTATTTGAGAAAAGAAATAACTTCTGTTTTGTTCTTTTCCATTTGAGTGGCTTTTTGTAGACAAGTCCTGCCAGGGGTGAGGACGACGGAGACGCAAAGACCCAACTCCAGGGACCAGGTTCAGTGACACAGATCCGCTTTATTCAGGAAGTAAGCTAACTTATATACACAGGTTCAGCCTATAGGGTGTTACAGCATGTCCTTCATAGCCAATGACTGAAAAGGTCAGGGAGCTGCGTGGTTGGCGCTAAGTCACTTTTAGCGGGCGAGCTCCCTTCCTGGGTATGCCCGGGAGGGTTCTGGGAGCTGGAGTATTCTCACAGCATTGCATCAGCCACAGCTGCTAGGAATGCGCTCTGCGCTCCACCCACAGCTTTTCATTTGAGCCCAAAGTGTTCTGATGTTTGCAGAATATTAGCAATGCGTGCCTTTGGAGCAGTATAAATTTGCTAACTCCGTAGATACTTAAGAGGGTACCCTGAGTGTGTTTGATTTGTGATTATGGTGAAATTTTAGAAGCTTACTGGATACCATTATTCAAACATCAGAAATGATAGGTACTCCCGTGAGTGCTTCTGTCACAATGGGCACTGTGCCGTATTATGCAAACGTCGTCTCCTTTAATCCTTATTATAGACTCCAGGATGTTTATCTGAGAGTTACACACAACGAGCCAATCTGCATGCAGTGGTGTTTACAATGAATCACAGCCAGCTACAGGTTTCTTTGTTCCCCCTCCCATTGCTTCACTTGACTAGCCTAAAAAAAAAAAAAAAAAAAAAAAAAAAAAGAACGGCACACAGCTGTGAATAAATAACAGAGACCAGAAATAATAGTGTCTTGGATGAGAGACAGCTTCCTTTTCTTTCCCACGTAGAAGACGACTGTAGGTAAGTCGACCGAGACTGTGGGAGAGCTCCGTCTCATCAGGGCCCAAGCTCTTTCTCGCTTGTGCTCTGCCCAACTTAGCCCAGAGAGTCAACCTTTCCATCTTCACACTTTTACCGTGCGCCCAGATGCCTGCTGAAGCACCAGCCTCTGTGATCTGGAAGCAGGCAGGAGGACGAGGGGAAGAAGGGGTGAAAGGGCTTTCTCAGAAGTGTCCCCCTCGCCTGACCAGGCAGTGGCGCAGTGGATAGAGTGTCGGACTGGGATGTGGAGGACTCAGGTTCGAGACCCCGAGGTCACCAGCTTGAGCACAGGCTCATCTGGCTTGAGCAAAAAGCTCACCAGCTTGGACCCAAGGTCGCTGGCTCGAGCAAGGGGTTACTTGGTCTGCCGAAGGCCCACGGTCAAGGCACATATGAGAAAGCAATCAATGAACAACTAAGGTGTCGCAACAAAAAACTGATGATTGATGCTTCTCATCTCTCTCTGTTCCTGTCTGTCTGTCTGTCCCTATCTATACCTCTCTCTGACTCTCTCTCTCTGTCCCTTTAAAAAAAGAAATAAGAGAAAAGAGAGAAAAAGAAAAGTGTCCCCCTCCACCTCCACCAACCTCCACCTGCACCTCGGTGGCCACCCCATCAACCAGGGACAAGGGGAGACTTGTTAGTGTGAAGGCAGCACGTACTCTCTCCCACAGGTAGCTAGTATTATTCTTGTTTTCAGGTGCAGAAACGGAAGTAGAAATGGAACCAGTTCAACCTCAGTCTCATCATGGTTACTGACACCTTCCTCTCTCCCTTCCTGCCTCCTCCTTCCTTCCTCTGTTCCTTCTCCTCTTTTCTGCATCCCTCCTCCCTCCCTCCCTCCCTCTCTCTGTCCTTTCTTCCTTCCTATGTTTGTTAATTTAGTAGTTATAAAATGACGCCTAAAGGTATTAGTTACTATAATTTTGTCAGTTATTACAGAAGATGAACAGTTTCTCAGTTTTGTTTATAATTCATATATTCTCTTGTGAGAATACATTGCTTGTTCTTATCATTTGACCATTAATTTATTAGTATCTCTTTTTCTTTTCCTATAATTTGTGGTTTATATCTACTATAGACACTGGAGAAAAGAATAAAAGAAAAAGCAAATAAGAACAAAAAGAAACAGAAAAAGAAAAATATGAAATCACAATTGTGGTTCTCCCTTTAAGGGACTGGCTCTAATTAAGAGAGCTGTGATGTCTTTAACTTGGATATATGACCTCTTGCCAGGCCTTCTGAGTTAAATCACTGCTCTTTGCTGGTAAGAGAGAATATACGGTATTCATGACCACAGAACTACCTAATCAGGTTAAAACACACACCAAATTACAACTGGTTCTGTTCAGACCCTGCCTGGTTAGCTTAGTGGTTACAGTGTTGTCCTGAAATACCAAGGTTGTGGGTTCGATCCCCCATCAGGTCATATATGGTAAGTGACCAGTGAACGCACAACTAAGTGGGACAACAAAATAATGCTTCCTCCTCTTTCTCCCTTCCTCTCTCTGTCTCTAAAATCAATCAATAAAAAAAAAAATTAAAACTTGTTCTGCTAATTAGTAAGTGGCAGATTCCTGGGTTTCTTTTCTTGCCACTCAATACAAAGAGCAAGGAGACTTACCGTACATTATTTTATTACTGCTCTCCAACAAAAGCCTTTATGGACATTAAAGTTGTAAAGCATGTCTATGTTGTTATGAGAAGTCATAAAACTTGACTGGTAGAAGAGATTATGTGTTGAGTGAAGACTGAACTCACTGTTAAGCATTTAGTTGTAACTGAATTTAAGATGAATTTACTAGGATTAAAAAATATAATTCCCCACCCAACTAAATTGTTTTATTCTCTAACACTGTATAGAGAGAGTCGCTTTTGCGAGGTTTTTTGTTTTTGTTTTTGTATTTTTCCAAAGTTAGAAGCAGGGAGGCAGTCAGAAAGACTCCCGCATGCACCCGACTGGGATCCACCCGGCACGCCCAACAGGGGGGCGATGCTCTGCCCATCTTGAGTGTTGCTCCCTTGTGGCCAGAGCAATTCCAGTGCCTGAGGCAGAGGCCATGGAGCCATCCTCAGTGCCCAGGCCAACTTTGCTCCAATGGAGCCATGGCTGCGGGAGGGGAAGAGAGATAGAGAGGAAGGAGAGGGGGAGGGGTGGAGAAGCAGATGGATGCTTCTCCTGTGTGCCCTGACTGGGAATCAAAACTGAGACTTTCACACGCTGGGCCAACACTACTACTGAACCAAACAGCCAGGGCCCACTTTTGGTTTTTAAGTCTGCTGCCATGATTTACATTATTATTATTTAAAAAAAAAAAAAAAAAGCCTGACCAGGCAGTGGCACAGTGGATAGAGTGTTGGACTGAGATGCAGAGGACCCAGGTTCAAGGCCCCAAGGTCGCCAGCTTGAATGCAAGCTCATCTGGTTTGAACAAGGCTCACCAGCTTGAGCCCACGGTTGTTGGCTTGAGCAAGGGGTCACTCAGTCTGCTGTAGCCCCCTAGTCAAGGCACATATGAGAAAGCAATCAATGAATAACTAAGGTGCCGCAACAAAGAATTGATGCTTCTCATTTCTCTCCCTTCCTGTCTGTCTGTCCCTATCTGTCCCTCTCTCTGTCTCTGTCACACACACACACACACACACACACACACACAATATTGGTCTAATTTACATAAAATAAAATTCACCATTTTATTCATTTATTTTAGAGAGGGGGAAAGAGAGAGAGAGTGAGAGAGAGAGAGAGAAGGGGGAAGAGCAGGAAGCATCAACTCCAACATGTGCCTTGACCAGGCAAGCCCAGGGTTTTGAACCGGCGACCTCAGTGTTCCAGGTCGACGCTATAAAATTCACCATTTTAAAGTGTATAATTCAATTCTTTTTTAGGACATTGACAAGGTTGTGCAAACATCGCCTCTATTTAGTCCTTGCTGAATGGTCTTGTTTTCATATTTGGATTGCAGTAAATCTAAGCAATTGTCCACACCCATCTCGATACATAAATTCAGTCAGAGCTGATTTTTAATGTGTACTGAGGTCCTCTTTATAATCAAAAGGTGATTTTTCTGCTAACCACTTTATTTAAAAAGTTACCAGGTAAGGAAAGAACACTCCTCCAAAAGGTGTTTGGATAATGTCTGGAAGAAATCAGTGGTAGTTTCTAGAACAGTCTGTCTTCATGTCGTTCAGGCTTCCAGATGGGCAGAGAGACCAATAACTTTTACTTTTCCCACTCTGTGAAGATGATAACTTTTGATGGTGTTCATGGTGTCTCTTGGAAAAGGGGATTTACCATTTATTTCTGAGCATTATTGATCTATCTGTCACTGTGACAGCGTTTTAAGAAAACAAATACTATCTGTGTTGCGGTAGAGTTGTATTGATGCGTGTCTTTGGTGTTCCTAACTAGAGGAAAAACTTCTTTTTTTTTTTTTTTGTATTTTTCTGAAGCTGGAAACGGGGAGAGACAGTCAGACAGACTCCTGCATGCGCCCGACCGGGATCCACCCGGCACGCCCACCAGGGGGCAATGCTCTGCCCATCCAGGGCGTCGCTCGGTTGCGACCAGAGCCACTCTAGCGCCTGGGGCAGAGGCCAAGGAGCCATCCCCAGCGCCTGGGCCATCTTTTGCTCCAGTGGAGCCTCGGCTGCGGGAGGGGAAGAGAGAGACAGAGAGGAAGGAGAGGGGGAGGGGTGGAGAAACAAATGGGTGCTTCTCCTGTGTGCCCTGGCCGGGAATCAAACCCAGACTTCCACACGCCAGGCCGACGCTCTACCACTGAGCCAATCGGCCAGGGCTAGAGGGAAAACTTCTTAGGGCAAGGGACATGTCCAACACTCTGAGATCCCCACAGGAGCTCATACAACCCAAAAGCAAAGGGGCACTTAGCAAACATCCCTAATCGAGATGTACTGCTAAATTCTGACTGCACCTGTTAGTCATCTGACATTGGAAGAGCTACTTATGAATCTCAGAACCTTGTTTTCTGGCCGGGGAAAATGTTACACATCTCCAAATTAGAGGAGAGTAAAACAAACCTACACTATGGGCTAGCATCAAACTAATGATATAAATATTATTACTAACAATATATTTACTGAGAACAGGTTAGGATTTCTGTTTATCCCACTAGGGATTTTGAGTTAAATTACTGTGTCAACATCTCACTAATTTGATACTCAGCTCTCTTTGGTTTATTTTTATTTTTTAATTTGAAGATATAAAGAATCATTTTTAGGGTTAAATACAAAAAAGAGGGGGGTTGAAATAAGTGCTCTCTGGGTTTCTGTCAGTAGTAAATAAAAATAACACACAAGTGCTGGGCAGGTAGCTCAACTGGGTAAAAGCATCATTCTGATATGTCCAAGTGGTGGGTTCGATCCCTGGTCCTGGCACATACAGGAGTCAACCAATGTACGCATAAATGAGTGAAACAACGGATAGAGTTCTCTATATCTCTCTCTTCCTCCCCAGCATCCTTTCTTCCTTCCCTTCCTCCCTCTCTCCCCTCCCTCCCGATCAAGTCTCCAAGACTCTCTTTCTTGATTTTAGAATCTCTCTAGAATCATTGTTTAAATTAAAAAATAATAATAATATACAAGATACGTACCTGGCAGGGGGGATACTATGATGACGAAGGTGGTCTTCCCAGGGAGAGGCTCATCCAATTGCACTCTGATGTGCTCACCCCGCGATTTCCCCAATAGTGGGAAACTCAACTACACGATTTGTGGTCATGGGGGACTGCATTCATGCTCTCCCTTGGCAAAAAATAAAATAATAATATTAATAATACACAAGAGCCTGACCAGGCGGTGGCGCAGTGGATAGAGAGTCAGACTGGGATGCAGAGGACCCAGGTTTGAGACCCCGAGGTTGCCAGTTTGAGCGCGGGCTCATCTGGCTTGAGCAAAAAGCTCGCCAGCTTGGACCCAAGGTCACTGGCTTCAGCAAGGGGTTACTCAGTCTGCTGAAGGCCCACGGTCAAGGCACATATGAGAAAGCAATCAATGAACAACTAAGGTGTTGCAACGAAAAACTAATGATTGGCCTGACCTGTGATGGCACAGTGGATAAAGCGTCAACCTGGAAACGCTGAGGTTGCCAGTTCAAAACCCTGGGCTTGCCTGGTCAAGGCACATACAGGAGTTGATGCTTCCTGCTCCTCCCCCCTTCTCTCTCTCTCTCTCTCTCTCTCTGTCCCCCCCCCTCTATAATGAATAAATAAAATCTTTAAAAAATAAAAAAAAACAAAAAAAAAACCCCTAATGATTGATGCTTCTCATCTCTCTCCGTTCCTGTCTGTCTGTCCCTATCTACCTCTCTCTCTGACTCTCTCTCTATGTCCCTGTAAATAATAATAGTAATATTGGGTTGGGGAATAAGTTCGTAGCGTTTTTATATTTTATTTTACAACAATTTGTTTGCTGTTTGGCAAAGGGTAAGTATTCTTTCGATAAAACTCTTTCTGCTCTACAAAACTATGTTAATTGTATTTTTGAGTTATTTAATTTTTTATTAGTTTTGAGGCTTAGAAATGGAATACCCAGGAGGCAAAAATCAACATTTTCGACACCTGCTCTTCTTTGCTTTTCATCGAGGTCAAAAAGCTGCCGAAGCAGCCCGGGACATTTGTGACGTGTATGGAGAAGGTGTCATAGGCGAGTCTACAGCACGGAAATGGTTTGCAAAGTTCAAAAATGGCGACTTTGACGTCGATGACACGTGCCGCAGCAGAAGGCCTTCTGAATTCGATGAAGAACTGGGAAATGCTTGAAAAGAATGCCACAGTCAACAAGGAGCTCTACATTGCCCAGCTACACTGCGTGAATGAGGCTATTCGACTGAAAAGACCTGATCGACATGGTCAAACCATACTCCTTCACGACAGCGCCAGGCCCCATGTTGCACAAGTCGTCAAAGCCGCACTCCAAGAGCTCGAATGGGAGGTCCTTCAGCATCCGCCGTATTCTCCGGACCTTGCACCGACTGATTACCATCTTTTCCGCTCCCTGTCAAACCATATGAAGGGCGTTACCTTCGATAACAAAGAGGTCCTTAAAAACTGGCTCAACAACTTCTTTGACACCAGACCAGGCGATTTTTGGCAAAATGGCAACAACAAATTGGTCGAGAGGTGGGAAGAGGTTATAAACAGCAACGGCGAATATATAATTGATTAACTTATTGATATAATTATTGTTTTTTGTTTAAATAAAAGTCTTCGGTAAAAACGCTACGAACTTATTCCCCAACCCAATAATAATACACAAGAGAGCATACTGTAGTGTATGGAGACACTGTAAGAATGGGCTTAGTGGAGATGGAAAGGTCTGGCATTGTGATTGTTTCTCTGTAGCAAAGCCCATCTTCACAAAGCCCATCTTCACAGCCAAGAGCTCCCCTGCACCCAGGCTGGGGGCCCAATGATCTCATTTAGCTAATTAACCTCTCTGTGTTTCAGGTTCATTAATATGTAAAATGGCGATAGATTATGAAACCCGCCTCACAGGTTGTCTGTGAAGATGAAAGAAAAATATCTACTCCATTAAATGTCTTTCCTGCTTCCCTCAGAAAAGCCATGGGGGAAACGGGAACCATTTGGAAGATGGCAGCTAAGCGGGCGGAGCCCGTCACCACCATTAGCCTTCGGAAGTTGAGCCTGGAAACCCCGGAGCCACAGCCGAAAGGTAAGAAGATCTAGAAGCCTCTGACCCTTGTGCTACTGCTTAATTCCACCCCTTCCCCAGTATTTACTAGTGTTTATAACAATGACTTGGTTTCGCAACATGCTCCGGGGTAAGCAGTAGTCCATTTGCTACACACAGGGGCTGTTCTGATCACTTTCTCTTTCCTTGTAGAGCCAAAGACATTCACCGTGGAAGATGCCGTGGAGACCATCGGGTTCGGACGTTTCCACATTGCCCTGTTTCTAATCATGGGCAGCACTGGGGTGAGTGCTGCTGGGAGACCATTTGGGTCCCCAAAGCTATTTCATCGTGGGGCATGTAGTGTCTTCCACTGAGCTCCAGCCCAGGGCGGTCCATTGAGGGCAGGGTAGGGAACGGCACAGGTGAACAATCCAAAATAATTTTCATCTGTCAGGTTATAAGCAGGTGTCAGGTTATAAGCAAATAAATATCTGTGTACAATGTTCTGGGAATGCAATACTCATGGTTTTTTAGAAAAGGTTTAAATTGCCTGACCAGGTGGTGGTGCAGTGGATAGAGCGTCGGACTGGGATGCCGAGGACCCAGGTTTGAGACCCCGAGGTCGCCAGCTTGAGTGTGAGCTCATCTGGTTTGAGCAAAGCTCACCAGCTTGGACCCAAGGTTGCTGGCTTGAGCAAGGGGTTACTCGGTCTGCTGAAGACCTGTGGTCAAGGCACATATGAGAAAGCAAACAATGAACAACTAAGGTGTCGCAACGAAAAACTAATGATTTGTGCCTCTCATCTTTCCATTCCTGTCTGTCTGTCCCTGTCTATCCCTCTCTCTGACTCTCTGTCTCTGTAAAAAAAAAAAAAAAAAAAAAGAAGAAGAAGAAGAAAAGGTTTAAATTGAAGAACTGGGTAGAGAAATTATTCAAAGTTAAATTAGAAACATGATCCTCAAACATTTTGTGCATCGTGAGAATTACTTGGGACACCTGCTGTAATTACCAATTTCCAGACCCTTTAATGGCTTGTTCCCCCTAAGATTCCACTCCCAATTATGATTGGAACCATGATTAATATTAACTCAACTGCTCTATATTACTGAGATAAGTTTAATATTCTCCTGTGAATCAAATATGCTATCTCTTATTCATGATACTTTGGGAGCTAAAATATACCAGCTGTCTAAACACCAGACACGATTATAATACTGTCCAAGGGCAGAGAAGCTCTTATGATAGACTTCGAATTCCCACACTTTTGTTAACCAGTGACACTCCAATAAATTCAATTATAAAAAGTTCCCATACATTAGCTCACATCACTATACATTTTTCATCCCAGACCTCTGAGTTACATACATATCAATAGTACTATCATAGGCCCTGGCCGGTTGCCTCAGTGGTAGAGCGTTGGCCTGGCGTGTGGAAGTCCCGGGTTCGATTCCCGGCCAGGGCACACAGGAGAGGTGCCCATCTGCTTCTCCACCCCTCCCCCTCTCCTTCCTCTCTGTCTCTCTCTTCCCCTCCCGCAGCCGAGGCTCCATTGGAGCAAAAGATGGCCCAGGTGCTGGGGATGGCTCCATGGCCTCTGCCCCAGGCACTAGAGTGGCTCTGGTCACAATAGAGCGATGCCCTGGATGGGCAGAGCATCGCCCCCTGGTGGGCGTGCCGGGTGGATCCCGGTCGGACGCATGCAGGAGTCTGTCTGACTGCCTCCCCGTTTCCAGCTTCAGAATAAATAAATAAATAAATGCTCCACCCAAATATCTTACTGACAGAACATGTCCCGAACAAATCCATTTCCCGCTTTACTTCCCCTTGATCCCCACCTGATACCCTCTTTCCTTTGTTGAAAGAAATATTTACCATATTTTTGCTCCATAAGTTGCACCTGACCATAAGGCACACTAGGGTTTTAAGGAGGAAAATAAGAAACAAAAATATTCTGAATCAAATGGTGTGTTAAAATATTTAATAAAATACCACATTTTTCACTCCATAAGATGCACGGGCATTTTCCCCTCTACTTTTGGGGGTGAAAAGTGTGTCTTATGGAGCGAAAAATACAGTAATGGCACATCTTATACTAAGTTGGCTAAGTAGACATTCGCTCTTGATGATGAACCCATATTTGTATTTGTTGTTTTACTTTTATTAACCTTGTCCCCCATCTCAACTTCTTGAGAAAGGGATTATTTCAAAAATCTGTTTGCAAAAGACCGGTCCCGAGATCTTCATGATGATGAGTATAAAATAACAAAGCTAGGTTGATGTGGATGGAGGTGGTGTGCCACTAGCTAAGTGATGGCCTTCACCCAACACCCTCCTACTGTTAACAATGCAAATGCATGAATCCCCAACATCACAAGTAAATATGTTTCATAAATCTGGGGACCTTTTCTTTCTTTTTTAGGTGAGAGGAGGGGAGAAAGTGAGGCAGACTCCTGTATGCGTACCAACCGGGATCTGCCCAGCAACCCCATCTGGGGCTGATGTTTGAATACCAAGCTATTTTTAGTGCCTGAGACTGATACACTCCAGTGGAGCTATTCTCAGCTAATCAAGCCACTGGCTGCAGGAGGGGAAGAGGGAGAAAAGGGAGAGGGAGGAGGAGAGAAGCAGATGGTTGCTCCTTCAGTGTGCCCTGACTGGGAATCAAACCTGGGACATCCATATGCTGAGCTAACACTCTATCCACTGAGCCACTGGCCAGGGCAGGGACCTTTTCAAACTGTTCAAGTCATAAATGTTACATCAGCGAGAGCCAAGGTTTAATTATGCTTCTTTATTCAACTGGCTGTGCTTAGTGGATACACCATAGGCGCTCCCTCAGTGGGGGCAGGGGAAGGAAGAGGTTAGTTCTAGAAGAATGATGGACAGGCAGGTACAGGAAGAATGACGACAAGCTAACACTCTGACATGGTATTTTCCTTCCTTCTTCTTAAGGTTGCCGAGGCCATGGAGATCATGTTAATAGCAGTTGTGTCTCCTGCCATCCGCTGTGAATGGCAGCTGGAGAATTGGCAGGTGGCATTAGTGACCACGGTGAGTGTCTGCTTCCTGGGCTGCAAATGAGCCAACTGAGGCCGGGGTTTCCACTCCCTGTCCTCATCCGCATCCCACAGGGCTGAGAGCCAAAGCATACCCACCCCTTGGTCTGTGGGCTTTCAAAGCTCATGTGTTTGCAAGCCCAAACTAACGTTTGATGCCTTTCTCCCCTCCCACCCCAGAGAGCATAACTTTGAATTGCTTTCCAGCTCCTAGCAAAAGCCCCAAAGAGATCAATATAAACCAGAGAAAATAACTCTTAAGCCATGGGTTTGTTATGCTTTTATTACTATTAGTTCAGGTCACTAAGAGGGTTATTTAAGTGAGACCACGGTGACTTAATCAATCACCAAATTACCCTCACTGAATTGCTTATGTTACACATTCAACTTTTCACAGACACCCTATGAATAGCTTTATGAATTACACACCAACTTTTGCTGCAAAGTAGAATTAAGGATATTATCTGTTTTTTCTTTTTTTTTTTTGGATATTATCTGTTTTTTCACAGGCATTCATTAAGTACCAATTAATTGTCAGCAGACTGTGTATGCGCGCATGTGTATGTGTGCGCGCGCGCACGTGTGTGCATGTGTGTGTGCATGTGTGTATGTGCATGTGTATGCGTGTACATATGTATGCACATGTGCATGTGTATGTACATGTGTGTGTGCATGTGTATTGGAGGGACAACAAGCATCTCCATGTTGGGTAAATAGGAAGAGGAAGCAGTGGGAGCCAAGGGCACAGGGACAGGTGTGGGGGAAGCATCTCAGCACCTGGGCATGGCCTCCAGTCTGTAGACCATGATAGGTCTCTGAGCCCCACCTTGGGCCAAAGTGCAAAAGTCCTCCAAGCAAAAAATAGTTGTCACAGATATGTATGGCAGTTTTTCAAAATACGGTTTTGTGTAACAATCAACTTTACATCAATGCATTGTTGTCTTCATAGTCATTATGTATTTCTCATTAAATGAATATTAAAGTACACCTTCTATCATGCAGAGCTCTATTAAAATCTTTTTTTTTCTTTCTTTTTTTTTTTTTTTTTCATTTTTCTGAAGCTGGAAACGGGGAGAGACAGTCAGACAGACTCCCGCATGCGCCCGACCGGGATCCACCCGGCACGCCCACCAGGGGCCACGCTCTGCCCACCAGGGGGCGATGCTCTGCCCATCCTGGGCGTCGCCATATTGCGACCAGAGCCACTCTAGCGCCTGAGGCAGAGGCCACAGAGCCATCCCCAGCGCCCGGGCCATCTCTGCTCCAATGGAACCTTGGCTGCGGGAGGGGAAGAGAGAGACAGAGAGGAAAGCGCGGCGGAGGGGTGGAGAAGCAAATGGGCGGCTCTCCTGTGTGCCCTGGCCGGGAATCGAACCCGGGTCCTCCGCACGCTAGGCCGACGCTCTACCGCTGAGCCAACCGGCCAGGGCTATTAAAATCTTTTTTAAAAAGTCTTCCAAGAGGTTCTTCATGCCTAAAAAATGTTGAAAGCACCTGACCTGTGGTGGCACAGTGGATAAAGCGTCGACCTGGAAATGCTGAGGTCGCCGGTTCGAAACCCTGGGCTTGCCTGGTCAAGGCACATATGGGAGTTGATGCTTCCTGCTCCTCCCCCTTCTCTCTCTCTCTCTCTCTCTCTCTCTCTCTCTCTCCTCTCTCTCTCTCCTCTCTCTCTCCCTCTCCCTCTCCCTCTCTGTCTCTCTCTCTCTCCCTTTCTCTCTCCTCTCTAAAATGAATAAAAAAATTTTAAAAAAATGTTGAAAGCTGGCCTGACCTGTGGTGGCGCAGTGGATAAAGCGTCGACCTGGAAATGCTGAGGTCACCGGTTCAAAACCCTGGGCTTGCCTGGTCAAGGCACATATGGGAGTTGATGTTTCCAGCTCCTCCCCCCTTCTCTCTCTGTCTCTCCTCTCTCTCTCTCTCTCTCTCTCTCTGTCTCTCCCTCTCCTCTCTAAAATGAATAAAAAAAAATATATATCTAAAAAAAAATGTTGAAAGCCATACTATGGAGGATGGGGAGCCATTGAAGGGGTTTGAAGAGGGGCGTGGTCAGTCTTCCATGAACCCAGGGAAGGTCACGTTGGAGGGTAGATTAGGTAGAAAGCTGTGGTTGTGGAGGAATGGCAGATTTTGTGCTGGTGTGAAAGTGTGTTCTAAAACTATTTAACAGGTGACATCAGCAGAGGTGGTCCCATCAGCCAAGGAAGTCAGACAAATAGGAGGTGAGGAAGACAGAGTTGATTTACTTGGGTGTTTGTAAAGCCAGTAGCCGCTGCCACCAACACAGCCGCCTGGCCCGTGCAGGTTCACATTTGATTAAGACAGACGGTAATTAAACAACATAGCCAAGAACTGGTGGGCCATTACTTTTAATCCTAGCTTGTACCCGGTTGGTAAGAAAATTCACACAGCGGGAAAATGCTTCCTTTCTGATTCAGGGCTCCCAAAGCCACTGACTCATCCGAGTATTCCTAGAATCAAAGGCTCCAACAGCCTTATTCACCTCTGTTCCCCATCTCCTTCTCTCTGCACAAACTCTGCTTCTCCTTCAGCACTCCGCCATCTTGGCTGCCTCTCCTCTGTAATGCTAATTTCAGGAACAGAGAGAGAGAGAGCGTGTGCACGTGCCCCTGCTCTCCCTTATTTTATAGTGTAGAAATTAAAACCTTTAAGTCAATATACAAATAAGGAAGTCTCTGATACAAAGATCTTAGTATTAGAAAGATGTTGAAATGATCTTAGTATTAAAAGGGTGGGAAAGGCTTAGTCTTAAAACTAAGCCTTAGGGCCTTAGACTATAAGGACCCTGTCTGCTTACAGCCTGTCCCCCACACCCAATGCAAACTATAAGCGAGCAAACATATACATCATATTTGCAAACTTATTTGACCCAAAGCTTATTTTAAGACTAAGCCTTTCCCACTCTTTTAACACTAAGATCTTCTCAACACTAAGCTTTTCCCCACACCCTTGACTGTTGCATGATGTGGGGTGGTGCACTCTTATGAGGAATCCCATTTATGCCTCAGATGAGTGGCTCTGTATCAAAGACTTTCTTATTTGTATATTGGCTTAAAGGCTTTAATTTCTACACTATAAAGTAAGGGAGACCAGGGGCTCTTTCACTCAGATCCTGTCATTAGCATTGCAGAGGAGAGGCAACCAAGATGGTGGAATGCTGAAGGAGAAGCCAGTTTGTGTAGAGTTTGTGCAGAGAGGAGATGAGGAACAGAGGTGAATAAGGCTGGTGAGGTAGAAACCTTTGATTCTAGGAAACTAGGATGAGTCAGTGGCTTTGGGAGCCCTGAATGGAAAGGGAAGCATTTTCCCACTGTGTGTATTTCTCGCCTGCTGGGTGTGAGCTAGGATTAAAGGCAATGGCCCACCAGTTCTTGGCTATGTTGTTTCATTACCATCTGTCTGAATCAAATGCGAACCTGCACGGGCCAGGTGGCTGTGATGGTGGCCGCAGCTACTGGCTTTACATAAGCCTTAGGCTATAAGAACCCTGCCTGCTTACAGCCTGTCCCCCACACCCAACGCAAACTGTAAGCAATCAAACATATACATTATATTTGCAAACTTATTTGAGCTTTTCGTTAAGGTGGAACTTAATAGATGGAACTACTATGATGCAGGTGCAAATGTACTCACTGAAGGTGGGTGTGTCTTGGGCAGATAAATTATATTATGCTCACTATGTTAAAGATGGTGCTACCCACATGGAAGCCTTTTGCCCAGGTGATTGCTTGGGATGGGCGTGATTATGTTAATATGTGTTGGGGGAGGGCTTTCGTGCCAAAAGGTTTTAAAAGGAAGAAAGATCACGTTATTCCGTTATTCCGGGAGAAGAGTGATTACGTTCTAGGAGGAGCCCATGCTGAGAGAAAAGCAGAGAAAGGCCACGTGGGGGAGAGGAGAAGCAGCCAAAATGGTGGAGTGCTGAAGGAGAAGCCAGTTTGTGCAGAGTTTGTGTAGAGAAAAGGAGATGGGAAACAGAGGTGAATAAGACTGGTGAGCTAGAAACCTTTGATTCTAGGAAACTCGGATAAGTCAGTAGCTTTGTGAGCACTGGATGAATGGGTTTTGGAGCCCAATGTGTGTTTTTACTTGCCCACTGGGTGCAAGCTAAGATTAAAGGTAATGGCCCACCAGTTATTGGCTCTGTTGTTTCATTACCATCTGTCCAAATCTAATGCGAACCTGCATGGGCCAGGCGGCTCTGATGGTGGCAGTGGCTACTGGCCTTACAGTGTGTCCGGGAGGTAGGCAGATGGTGATGGAGACAGTCAGATGGCAGAGGCCTTGAGGGAAGGTACACTGTGGCATAGTCAGAATTATGATCTGAAACTGTCCATAGAGAGTGCCAGAAGTTTCCCCCCCAACTTCCAGCCTTCTGAGAAGAGTCCTCGCTGTGGAACATGCCAGACGAAGGCATGTTCCTGCCCCCCACTCACTGCCTTAACCAAATCCTCCGTGGGAATTCTCATCTGTGTTGGGTACCAGGAAATACTTCCCCTCACCAGAGGAACTGACCTGAGTTCTCTGATCATGTGTATGATACGCCCAGTTCTGTTTCTTTCTGGGTCTTGGGGGTTGGGAAATTTGGAACCCAATTTTTTTTTTTTTTTTTACAGAGACAGAGAGAGAGTCAGAGAGAGGGATAGATAGGGACAGACAGGCAGAAATGGAGAGAGATGAGAAGCATCAATCATTAGCTTTTTGTTGCAACACCTTAGTAGTTGTTCATTGATTGCTTTCTCATATGTGCCTTGACCGTGGAGCTACAGTAGGCCGAGTAACCCCTTGCTTGAGCCAGCGACCCTGGGTCCAAGCTGGTGAGCTTTGCTCAAACCAGATGAGCCCGTGCTCAAGCTGGAGACCTCAGGGTCTTGAACCTGGGTCCTTCCACATCCCATGCTCTATCCACTGCGCCACCACCCGGTCAGGCTGGAACCCAATTTTATGTTCAATCACAGCAGCACATGTTCTGTAGGGGCATAAAAACTTTCCTTTTAGGTTTTTTGGCTACTGTAATAATTAATTTAATCTAAGACAGATTCACCACAGAAAAACAAATTTAATTTTGTACGTTCGGGAGCCCCGTAAAAATATGAGAGCCAATAGCAGGTTTGTCCTTGGAGGCTTATCCACATACTATCTACTCAGCTAAGGAGTGAGGCAGGGGTCTGGTTCAGAGGGGAGGAAGGGAGGAATGAGATAATTTTATAATGAGATGTTTGCTCTGCCATGCAGATAGGATGTCCAGATAATAGTTATCTATAATCATAGCTGTCTTATCTAAAGACAGAGGGCCAGGCCCCTTATCTAAATTCTTTTAGGTAGTTAAGGGAGAGATGAAAGTTTTTGGGGTTTCTTTCTTTTTTTTTTTTTTGAGTCTGCCTGGTCTTGACTGCCTCCGCTCACAGTAATCCACGTACTAACGGGGCATTTTGGGGCCGCGTGCTCTTCCCTGCATTGTCCTTATTCTCTTAGCTCCATCTCCCTCTTTAAAATTTCTCTATTTGTTGCCCTTACTTCTTTAGTGTTTTGGATTTTTTGTGCTTTGTTTTTTTAAACTCTAATACTTTTCGGAAAGAGAGGAGGTATAAAAAAAATAACCAAAGATCTTACCTGGGCTTATAATTAAGTGACTCATCTACTTTTTGATTTCTTCTGCCTATAAAATATAGTTGCAGTTTAGAAAGGTTTCTTGTCGCTCCTTGTATCTTTACGGTAATTGCTGTAATGTGATATGTCATTTATAAACACACCACACCCAGTTGGTGTGTAGGTATGCGTGTCTTTATTCCCGAGAATATTGAAGAATGTTACATATGCCACTCACAGGAAATTATATTACATGGTGTCGTTTCTAACTTTACAGCTGACATTTCCCTGCTCCATTTATGTTGTTCCTAATGGCACCTAACGGGGCTCCTTACCTGGCCGCCGTAAGTTGCATGACTTCCTAGTTAGGTGGGTCACAGCTCAGAAGACTTTTCTAAACTCACCCAGATGTGACTGTCTCCTGCTCCAAGACCCCCACCTCCTCCCATCCTTTAGTCTCTGTCATCCTCATTCTGGCTGTGAGTCTGTAAAGCCAGTAGCCGCGGCCACCATCACAGCCGCCTGGACCACGCAGGTTTGCATTGGATTCGGACAGACGGTAATGAAACAGTGGAGCCAAGAACTGGTGGGCCATCATCTTTAATCCTAGCTTGTACCTGGCAGGCAAGTAAAAACACACACTGGGCTCCAAAACCCACTCATTCAGTGCTCACAAAGCCACTGATTTATCCGAGTTCTCCTAGAATCAAAGGTTTCTAGCTCACCAGACTTATTCACCTCTGTCCCCATCTCCTTCCTCCTCCCTGCACAAACTCTGTACAAACTGGCTTCTCCTTCAGCACTTCACCATCTTGGCTGCTTCTCCTCTCCTCCATGTGGCCTTTCTCTGCTCTCCTCTCCTCCACGTGGCCTCTCTCTGCTCTCCTCTCCTCCACGTGGCCTTTCTCTGCTCTCCTGGCCTCCTCCACGTGGCCTCTCTCTGCTCTCCTCTCTGCTCTCTCCTCTAATGCTAATCACAGGAACTGAGAGAGAACAAGCTCCCGGTCTGCCCCACTTTATAGTGCAGAAATCAAAATCTTTAATCCAATATACAAATAGGGAAATCTCTAATACAAAGTCACTTATCTGCCTGACCAGGCGGTGGTGTAGTGGATAGAACATCGGACTGGGATGCGGAAGACCCAGGTTCGAGACCCCGAGGTTGCCAGTTTGAGTGTGGGCTCATCTGGCTTCAGCAAAAAGCTCGCCAGCTTGGATCCAAGGTTGCTGGCTCGAGCAAGGGGTTATTCGGTCTGCTGAAGGCCCATGGTCAAGGCACATATGAGAAAGCAATCAATGAACAACTAAGGTGTTGCAACGTGCAACAAAAAACTAATGATTGATGCTTCTCATCTCTCCGTTCCTGTCTGTCTGCCCCTGTCTATCTCTCACTCTGATTCTCTCTCTCTGTCTCTGTAAAAAAAAAAAAAATGAAATAAAAAATAAAAATAAAACAAAGTCACTTATCTGAGGCATAATGGGATTCCTTATGAGAGTGCACCACCCCACATCAAAAAGGGTGGGAGCCTGGCCAGGTGGTGGCGCAGTGGATGGAGCATCAGACTGGGATGCAAAAGACCCAGCTTCGAGACCCCGAGGTTGCCAGCTTGGGCACGGGCTCATCTGGTTTGAGTAAAAGCTCACCAGCTTGAGCCCAAGGTCGCTGGCTCGAGCAAGGGGTTACTCGGTCTGCTGAAGGCCTGCGGTCAAGGCACATATGAGAAAGCAATCAATGAACAACTAAGGTGTTGCAACGTGCAACGAAGAACTAATGATTGATGCTTCTCATCTCTCTCCGTTCCTGTCTGTCTGTCCCTGGCTATCCTTCTCTCTGACTCTCTCTCTCTGTCTCTGAAAAAAAAAAAAAAAAAAGGGGTGGGAAAGGCTTAGTTCCAAAACCAAGCCCCAGGCTACAAGGATCCTGCCTGCCCACAGCTCGCCCCAACACACATTAATATAATCACGCCCATCCCAAGCAAGAAGGGCAACCAATACCATCACCTTGGTGACGGGCTTCCATGTGGGCAGCACCATCTTTAACAAAGTGAGCATAATATATTTTATCTGCCCAACGGAGTCCCATCTGACTTTGGCCACCATTCCCTGGGCTAACTGACCACAGCCTTGCTAGCGGGGGCTGTGGGGGGACCCCCACCCCAGACTGATTAGCAAGGAGGCAACATTTGCACCCTGTCAGGCTTCTCATCCTCCGACTCCACTTTCCGGACAACCTGGTCTGGCTGAGCAGTTTTTACTGAGTACCCTTTAGGACTGTGGGTGAATTACATCCCACATATTTTGTGAATAAGAGAGTTAGTGCTGAGGAAACAAAACTTCAAAGGTGCATACATCAGAAACAAAATAGCCATTTTAAAATTAAAAGTAAGTACTTAAATATCTGCAGAAAAGAGCAAGCCCCCCTCCCCCAAAGGGAGGAAGGGAGAGAGAGTTAGTAGTTAGCTTTGTGTCTCTATTTGAGCCCAAACAGGATTAGTGTTCACCAGCTTTGGGGTTCACATAGGTTTAAAGTCAAGGATCAGGGGTCGTCAAACTTTATAAAAACCACCCACTTTTGCAGTGCTGGTCAACCTGGTCCCTACCGCCCACTAGTGGGCGTTCCAGCTTTCATGGTGGGCCAATCGTGGCGCCATTTGGTTGCTCTGCTACCGCCCACAATGAAAGCTGAAACGCCCACTAGTAGGCGGTAGGGACTAGGTTGACCAGCACTGAAAAAGTGGGCGGTTTTTATAAAAAGTTTAACTACCCCTGGAAGGTTAATGGTCCAGACAAGCTTAACAGTAAACAACTGAACCTTTGGAAAGCCAGTTCTTAACACTGAATGAAAAGAAAACAAATGAAGGAAAATCTGCCACTTATAAGAAAGAACAGAGTAATGGTTAAATTTAATCTTTTTCTTTAAAAAAAAGTTATTGATTGATTTTTAGCGAGCGAGAGAGAGAGGGGGGTGAGTAAGGGGGAAACAGACAGAGAGATAGAGACAGAGAAACATCACTTTGCTGTTTCACTTATGTATGCCTTCTCTGGTTGACTCTTGTATGTGCCCTGACTGGGGATCAAACCCACAACCTTGGTGTATTGGGACAATGCTCTAACCAACTGAGCTACCCAGCCAGGGTCTTCTAAATATATATATATTTTTCTAAAGGCATTTTTAAATCTTTTATTTATTTTTTTATTCATTTTAGAGAGGAGAGGGAGAGACAGAGGGAGAGAGAGAGAGGAGAGACAGAAAGAGAGAAGTGGGGAGGAGCTGGAAGCATCAACTCCCATATGTGCCTTGACCAGGCAAGCCCAGGGTTTCGAACCGGTGACCTCAGCATTTCCAGGTCGATGCTTTATCCACTGCGCCACCACAGGTCAGGCCTCTAAAGGCATTTTTAAACGTTTCCTGTAAAATAGTACAGTGTGACGCTGCCAACAACCTCCTCTGTCTCGTGCTGCCCGTGCCTCTTGATTGTGTCCCATTCCCTTGGGCTCGCTTAAAGCTCGTGTTGTTTTGTGCAGTGTCAGGCTGTACAGGCTGGGAGCCCGGGAGCAGCGGGCTAGCCCAGGCGTGTCGCAGGCTGTACCATCGAGGTTCATGTAAGGGGCACTCTATGATGTCAGCATGATGACGAAATCACTGGACAGTTCGCTTCTCAGAGTGGATCCTTGTTGCTAGGCAGCGTGTGGCTGTAGAAACTTAATTTCTGGAGAACCCAAATTTTAGGCTTTATGAATTGATATATATATATATATTTTTTTAATTGAGTTGCTAACATTAAAAAACATATATTTGGCCAGTAAGGTCATTAGAAGAAGAGAAGTGGGCAGAAAATATTGCCCTTAACAACCATCATCTTTCAAAAATGGAAGGACAGGCCCTGTCCGGTTGGCTCAGCGGTAGAGCGTAGGCCTGGCGTGCGGGGGACCCAGGTTCGATTCCCAGCCAGGGCACATAGGAGAGGCGCCCATTTGCTTCTCCACCCCCCCCCTTCCTCTCTGTCTCTCTCTTCCCCTCCCGCAGCCAAGGCTCCATTGGAGCAAAGATGGCCCGGGCGCTGGGGATGGCTCCTTGGCCTCTGCCCCAGGCGCTAGAGTGGCTCTGGTCGCTCGTGGCAGAGCGATGCCCGGAGGGGCAGAGCATCACCCCCTGGTGGGCGTGCCGGGTGAATCCCGGTCGGGCGCATGTGGGAGTCTGTCTGACTGTCTCTCCCCGTTTCCAGCTTCAGAAAAAAAATACAAAAAGAAAAAAAAAAAAAAATGGAAGGACACATTACTGCCAACAATCAGAAAGAAAAAGCATTCCAGGATAAAAAAAGCCCTTCATCCTTAATGAATTTAGATTTATGCAAAAATGTATCCCATTGTCCTTGTTTTTACCGTTTTGCAGAGGACTGAATAGATTTCATTATAGTTGAGCATGTGTCATGGGTCTTGCATTTGGAAAACATTGGCTTTCCCCCCTTTACTTATTTATTTTTTAAATTTTTATTTATTGATTGATTTTAGATAGAGAAGAAGTTGTGGGGGAAGAGAGAGAGAAACAGAAACTTGTTGTTCCACTGATTTATGCATTCACTGGTTGACTCTTGTATGTGCCCTGAATGGGGATTGAACCCACAACCTTGGTGTATCAGGATGACACTCCAACCAACCAAGCTACTCGCCCAGGGCTCCCCCCTTCATTTCTGCCTTAGAAAGTTCAGTGCACAGAAAAAAAGCATGGATTTTGTCATTCAAGAATAGATATGAGGCCCTGGCCAGTTGGCTCAGTGGTAGAGCATCGGCTTGGTGTGCAGGAGTTCTGGGTTCAATTCCCGGCCAGGGCACACAGGAGAAGTGTCCATCTGCTTCTCCACCCCTCCCCCTCTCCTTCCTCTCTGTCTCTCTCTTCCCCTCCCACAGCCGAGGCTCCATTGGAGCAAGGATGGCCCAGGCGTTGGGGATGGCTCCTTGGCCTCTGCCTCAGGCGCTAGAATGGCTTTGGTCACAACAGAGCGATGCCTGGGATGGGCAGAGCATCACCCCCTGGTGGGCGTGCTGGGTGGATCCCGGTTGGGCGCATGTGGGAGTCTGTCTGACTGCCTCCCCATTTTCAGCTTCAGAAAAATACACACAAAAAAAAAAGGATATGATGTTTTTATTTTTATAGTTCCCTGTCGAAGAAACGCACCTGAGTCTTTCTGATGAAGAATAAGAGATTTAAAGGGAAAGCAAAGCAGGCCTGACAGGTGGGGTTTAGTAGGTAGAACGTCAACATGGAACACGAAGGTCCCAGATTTGAAACCCCAAGGTTACCAGGTTGAGAACGGGTTCATCCTGTTTGAGAGCAGGCTCACCAGCTTGAGCACGGGGTCGCTGGCTTGAGTGTGGGATCATAGACATGACCTCATGGTCGCTGGCCTGAGCCTAAGGTCGCTGACTTGAGCAAGGGGTCACTGGCTCAGCTGGAACCCCCCACCTCCCATCAAGGCACATATAAGAAAGCAATGAATGAACAGCTAAAGTGCCGCAACTACAAGTTGATGCTTCTCATCTCAGCGTGCGAGCGCTCTCTCTCTCTCCCCCGTGCGTGCGCACGTGCACAAGAAAAGCAAAGCTGACAGCAGAGAGAAACAAGGCTTTTTCATCAAAAAAGTGTTAGAAATGCCAGCTCCCGCTTTTCCTTTGGTTGCCCTGGAAGCAGTCAGTCACCAGTCTCACTAGGAGGCGAAGTACGTGAACCCTGGAGCTGCTAAAGGCATGGACATGAGACTCCAACTCGGGCTGCGTTCAAATGCTGGTGTCATAGCTAGGTTCTTGAGTTTTCTCAGGATAGGACGAGTTCTTGTAAAAACAAGTAAGGAAAAGAGGTGGGTTTGTGTGAGATTTGAAGAGTGTTTCTGAATGACCGAATGGTTTTGGTATTTGTTTAAAGTTTATGTTGATTTGTAATAACAGAAAGAAGGCTGCTTCTAGAAGTCCCAACACGTGTGTGCAATTTAGAGTAGGGACGAGTAGAGTTTTTTAAGTTATTGAAATGGAAATTCACAATTGAGTCGGGCCAGTGCCTTCATCTTGGATGGGAGGGAAAGCAGTGACCTGTCTTCCCACCTGTTCCCACGTGGTGGCAGTGTTCCCAGGTGTGCGGTCCGCCAAGGAGAGGCATCGGCCTCCGAAGCCCTGATCATGTGGGACAGGAGGCAGGCAAGATCTTTGCTAAAACCCATTTTTTACTTCTGCCCTGTGCACGTTCCTAGTCTATCTGTAATTAAGACAGAGGTCTGCTTAATGCTGTAAATTAGCAGTTTGTACCGCTCTGTTTAGAGGACGATTTTTTTTCTCATCCCTACGTCCAGATGGTGTTTTTCGGCTACATGGTCTTCAGCATCCTCTTTGGCCTCCTGGCTGACAGATATGGCCGCTGGAAGGTAGGTTGGCCTTGAGGTGCGATTTAGAATTTTCTTTTGTGTCTGGTTTTTCGTGGCCATATCACCACTGCTTCTCTTTAGTGGACATTTCCCTATCGGCACCCAAGACGCAAAGTGTGGACATGCCCTCCTCTGGCATCAGCTGCCTGAATCCCAAGCCTGTCTGCTTGCTTCCTCATCTTTTCTGAGGTACCTGTCCCCATACCTGGTCCCCGTAGTCCAGGTACAAAGTTGATAGATGTGCATGCACAGTTAGAACTTAACTAGAATGTGGGGACTGGCAAAGTGAACAGAGTAGCTTCCCATGAAAGTGCAACTTTGAAACTAAACCACTTGCTCACAGTCACATGCCTACTAAGAGTAAACATCAAGACCCAGGTCTCTCTTCTTCTTTTTTTTTTTTTTTTTTCCTTTTCTTTTTCATTTTTCTGAAGCTGGAAACAGGGAGAGACAGTCAGACAGACTCCCGCATGCGCCCGACCGGGATCCACCCGGCACACCCACCAGGGGGCGACGCTCTGCCCACCAGGGGGCGATGCTCTGCCCCTCCTGGGCGTCGCCATGTTGCGACCAGAGCCACTCTAGCGCCTGAGGCAGAGGCCACAGAGCCATCCCCAGCGCCCGGGCCATCCTCGCTCCAATGGAGCCTTGGCTGCAGGAGGGGAAGAGAGAGACAGAGAGGAAAGCGCGGCGGAGGGGTGGAGAAGCAAATGGGCGCTTCTCCTGTGTGCCCTGGCCGCCGGGAATCGAACCCGGGTCCTCCGTACGCTAGGCCAACGCTCTACCGCTGAGCCAATCGGCCAGGGCCTCTCTTCTTTTTCTTATAATTTTTTCTGTTGATTTGAGAGAGAGAAGCATCAACTCGCTCCCTGAGTTGTTCCATTTAGTTGTGTACCCTTTGATTGCTTCTCATATGTGCTCTGACCCAGGATTCAACCTGTGACCTGGGCACGCCAGGATGATGCTTAATTTACTGAGCCACCCAGCCAGGGCTCTCTTCTTTTCTTGTCTGCTTTCTCATGGGGAAGCCCTCTTTAAGTATAAACTCAAAGGGAGAAGCCCCAAAGGCAAACATTAATAGAATTGGCTGTATGTTTTGAAGTACATAAAACAAATATCACAGACTCTTTAATTATATGAAAACACAAGTATCTCAAGAAATGCACAGAGCACAAACAGGCGTTTACAAAAGAAGTACAAATGGTTAATAAACCCTGAAAAGCATTCAATCACAGGAGATATCAAAAGCAAAATTACAGCCTGACCTGTGGTGGCGCAGTGGATAAAGCATAAACCTGGAAACATTGAGGTTGCCGGTTCGAAACCCTGGCTTGCCTGGTCAGGGCACATATGGGAGTTGATGCTTCCTGCTCCTCCCCTTTCTCTCTCTCTCTCTCTCTATCTCCCCTCATCCTCTCTAAAATGAATAAATAAATAAAATTTAAAAAAAAAGCAAAATTACATAGTGTCAGTGAGAAAAAAAAAGTGAATCTCAGTAAATTTAAGGATGAATTTTAGCCCTGACTGGGTGGTGGCACAGTGGATAGAGCGTAGGACTGGGATACGAAAGACCCAGGTTCGAGACCCCGAGGTCGCCTGCTTGAGCGCAGGCTCATCTGGTTTGAGCAAAAAGCTCACCAGCTTGGACCCAAGGTCACTGGCTTGAGCAAAGGGTCACTCAGTCTGCTGAAGGCCTGCAGTCAAGGCATATATGAGAAAGCAATCAATGAACAACTAAGGTGTCACAACGAAAAACTGATGATTGATGCTTTTCATCTCTCTCCATTCCTGTCTGTCCCTATCTATTCCTCTCTCTGTAAAAAAAAAAAAAAAAAAAAAAAAGAAGAAGAATGAATTTGGGCTCTAGCCCAAGAGCAAAGCTTCAAGAAGCCTGAAACAGTACTCCAACCTCAGAGTAATGTGTAGTGCTCATATTAAACAAAAGCATGTACATTTGATGCATCAGAAATTTCAGTTCTGGTATATACCTGTCAGTGATGGACAGTATTGCATCAAATGGAAGGAATGTGGAAGAAAGATAAGGCTGGATCATCATGGTGCCCCGGAAAGAATGCATCAGAAAGATAAGGTTGGGTCTGGAAACAATGAAATTGCCTCAAAACTGTTTGACATGTATTTTTCTGTGGATGTTGAAAGGACACTGTTTTCTGTAATCATTGACCTTTAGTTTGGAAACCTTGCAGAAGGTGTAGTGGCTAGCCTTTACAGCATTGCCTTAGTGAGGAATTTAAGGCGGCTCATTGTTCTCCCTTTGATACTGATTTAACCAGACTAGTTTAAGAGTGTATTTGTTTCCTCAAAAGCCAGGTAGATTTTTTTTTTCTTATCAAATCCATTCCAAACATCAAATCGATAGGAGTTTTTCTAACTTTTTTCTGACCATCAATTGGCAATATGATTCAAGAACCTTGAGAATATCCATCCTCTTCATCTGACAATTTTCGTTCTGGAATTCTAACCTGTTTATTATTATTTTTTCATTTATTGATTTTAGAGAGAGAGAGAGAAAGGGACAGAGAAAGAGAGAAACATTGATCTCTTCCTGTATGTGCCCCTGGTGGGGGATCACACCAGCAACCTTTGCGTATCAGATGACACTCTGACCAACGGAGCTATCTGCCCAGGGCTAGCCTGTTTAGATCATCAGAGGACCACAAAGATTTATGCACCATCATCATATTTCATTTTAGTAGAAAATGTGAAATCATTTTAATGTTCAATAACAGGAAAGATTTATGAGTTATATAATATGTATTATAGTACATCTTTCCAATGGAATATTATACAGCCATGAAAAACGTTTCCCCTTACAAACAGGAAAAATAGGATAAAAGCATGTTGACAGTATTTTCTCTGGGTTGGAGAATCAAGGGTGATTTAAATATTTTTATTTCTGTTTTTTCTTCCATATTTTCTGCTATCAACTTGTATCCTTACAATTAGAGAAAAAGCAAATACCTTAAATTTTCTCCTTAGACCCCTTCCAACACAATGCTCCTGACCTCCTTGTGAGCTGGGAGGGTGTACATTTGATGCATCAGAAATTTCAGTTCAGGTGTATACCTGTCAGTGATGGACAGTATTGCATCAAATGGAAGGAATGTGGAAGAAAGATAAGGCTGGGTCATCATGGTGCCCCGGAATTCTCAATGCAGTTGCGGAGTTTCAAAGAATGGTCTAAACTCGGAATTGTGAACGAATAGGAGGCTTTAATAAAACTGAGAAGTCCAGTGAGCGACAATAAGCTCCCACGGTGATCTGATCGTAAATTCCCAACTGGGCAGGTCATGATGAACTTCCTTAGTGAAAGTTTATTTTTGCTTTAAATCAGCCCTGTCCATCATTCTTGTGCAGCTAGGTTAACACACCTTTGAAATGCCAGAGTCACCCACTTTTCTAGACCCTTTGGAGGAAGAGACAGAGGCATAGCTACTCTCAATGAACACAGGACTATCCTGTAATCCAACCATAGAGATTCCCCACCTCGCTTCCTCCCACCCCCTTCTGTTCCCTCCTTAATTCCAAATGTATAAAAGGGACCTCAAAGCTCTTTCTCCTCAGCATTTGAGATCTTGCTCCCGGCATGTGTCGTCATCTTGCCTCAGATAAGCTCATGAACATTCTCTGCAGGCATGGAGGTGTTTACGTCCACAGAACCTCTGGGCCTTCAGACAATAGAATGCCTTGGGTTGTATTGTTGGATGGATGATTTTGAGAGATCAGTGAGCCCGCTGTTGGGTCAGCTCCTCAGAGATGCAAGTATCTGGATGAAAATTAAAAATCACCTTCGGGGCCTGACCTGTGGTGGCACAGTGGATAAAGCGTCAACCTGGAAATGCTGAGGTTGCCGGTTCGAAACCCTGGGCTTGCCTGGTCAAGGCACATATGGGAGTTGATGCTTCCAGCTCCTCCCCCCGTCTCTCTCTTCTCTCTCTCTTCTCTCTCTCTCTCTCTCTCTATCTCTATCTCTGTCTCTCTCCCTCCTTCTTTCTCTCCTCTCTAAAATGAATAAATAAAATAAAAATTAAAAAAAAAATCACCTTTGGAAATTAGGTTTTCTCCCCCTGTCTTCTATGGGGGGCAGGTCCACTAATAAGTTTCTTTTGTTGCTTCAGATTTTGTTCATCTCATTCCTGTGGGGAGCCTACTTCTCCCTGCTGACCTCCTTCTCTCCCTCGTACATCTGGTTTGTCTTCCTGCGGACGATGGTGGGCTGTGGCGTGTCTGGGCATGCGCAAGGGTAAGGACTTCACCTAGGGGACCACCAAGGGAGGTGTATACACCCCCATGTGCACTGACACAGACACTGTGGTTAACAGATTAATAAGTTGCAACTTTATGGACTTTACTTGAGCTAATTATTTTTGAGTGTTTTTTGTTTGTTTTTTGGTATTGGCTCATCAAAATAATGTTTGATGGTCAGGCTAGCAGATTGCCGGGTTGAGCCTGTGTTCACTTGTCTTTTCCTGAGGCTGCTCATTATTTTTTAGGTAAATACTATTTTTTTTGTTAGACTAACTGCAGATTAAAAAGTGCCGTATGACGCCTGACCAGGTGGTGGCGCAGTGGATAGAGCATCGGACTGGGATGAGGAGGACCCAGGTTCGAGACCCCGAGAGCGTGAGCTCATCTGGTTTGAGCAAAGCTCACCAGCTTGAACCCAAGGTTGCTGGCTCGAGCAAGGGGTTACTCGGTCTGCTGAAGGCCCTCGGTCAGGGCACATATGAGAAAGCAATCAATGAGCAACTAAAGTGTTGCAATGAAAAACTGATGATTGATGCTTCTCATCTCTCTCCGTTTCTGTCTGTCTGTCCCTGTCTATCCCTCTCTGTCTCTGTAAAAAAAAAAAAAAAAAAAAAAGTGCCATATGAGGTCAGCAACAAACATGTCAACCCAAGCACAACCTATTCACTTCGTGAGAATTTGTTGGAAGAGTTCGGTTTGACTGTGAGCATGTAAGGCCAGTAGCCACGGCCACCATCACAGCTGCCTGGCCCATGCAGGTTTGCATTTGATTCGGACAGTCGGTAATGAAACAACAGAGCCAAGAACTGGTGGGCCAACGTCTTTAATCCTAGCTTGCACCCAGCGGGCAAGGAAAGGAAAATGCTTCCCTTTCCATTCAGGGCTCCCAAAGCCACTGACTTATCCGAGTTTCCTAGAATCAAAGGTTTCTAGCTCACCAGCCTTATTCACCTCTGTTCCCCATCTCCTTCTCCCAGCTTGCACCCGGCAGGCAAGTAAAAACACACACTGGGCTCCAAAACCCACTCATTCAGTGCTCACAAAGCTACTGACTTATCTGAGTTCTCCTAGAATCAAAGGTTTCTATTGCTCACCAGCCTTATTCACCTCTGTTCCCCATCTCCTTCTCTCTGCACAAACTCTGTACAAACTGGCTTCTCCTTCAGCACTCTGCCATCTTGGCTGCTTCTCCTGGCTTCCTCCACCTGGCCTTTCTCTGCTTTCCTCTCTGCTCTCTCTCTAATACTAATCTCAGAAACCGAGAGAGAGCAAGCCCCCGGTCTGCCCCACTTTATAGTGTAGAAACCAAAACCTTTAATCCAAAATACAGACAAGGAAGTCTCTGATACAAAGTCACTTATCTGAGGCATAATGGGATTCCTCATGAGAGTGTACCACCCTACATCAAAAAGGGTGAGGCCTGACTAGGCAGTGGCGCAGTGGATAGAGCATCGGACTGGGATGCAGAGAACCCAGGTTCAAGACCCCGAGCTCTCCAGCTTGAGCACGGGCTCATCTGGTTTGATTGATGCTTCTCATCTCTCTCCATTCCTGTCTGTCTGTCCCTGTCTATTCCTCTCTCTGACTCATTGTCTCTGTAAAAAAAAATTTAATTAATTAATTAATTTTAGAAAAGGGTGGGAAAGGCCTGACCTATGGTGGCACAGTGGATAAAGCGTCAACCTGGAACGCTGAGGTCGCCAGTTTGAAACCCTGGGCTCACCTGGTCAAGGCACATATGGGAGTTGATGCTTCCTGCTCCTCTCCCACTTCTCTCTCTGTCTCTTTCTCTCCTCTCTCTAAAATGAATAATAATAATAAAAAAAGGGTGGGAAAGGCTTAGTCCTAAAGCCAAACCTTAGGCTATAAGAATCCTGCCTGGGATTCCATACATTGGTGGGACATAAAAGCAAGACTAAGAGGCATGGACAGGAGTGTGGTGGCTATGGGGGTGGGAGGAGGGAAGGAGGGAGAGGGGGAGGGGGAGGGGTACAGAGAGAACTGGATGGAGGGTAGCGGAGGATGATCTCTCTTCGGGTGATGGGTATGCAACAGAACTAAATGACAAGATAACCTGGAAATGTTTTCTTTGAATGTATGTACCCTGATTTATTGATGTCACCCCATTAAAACAAAAATTTATTTATTAAAAAAAAAAAAAGAAAAGAAAAGAATCCTGCCTGCTTACAGCCTGTCCCCCCCCACATCCAATACAAAGTATAAGCAAGCAAACATATATATCATATTTAAAAACTTATTTGGAAAAAAAAACTTATTTGACCAACAAATGGGATTTCTCATAAGAGTGTACCACCCCCTATCATGCAACAGTCAAAGGTGTGGGGAAAAGCTTAGTCTTAAAACTAAGCCTTAGGCTATAATGACTTTGCCAGTTTACAGCCTGTCTCCCACACCCAATGCAAACTATAAGCGAGCAAACATATATATCATATTTACAAACTCATTAGACCAACAGAGCGCCTGTAGCATTGCGAAATAGCCATGTCAAAAGGGTTGTCGCTTTGTAAGTGAAGCATGTGTCAAATGACTTTGTCAAGCAGGGTGTGATATGTCTGATGCCCTCGGATGAGGTTGAGCGTGCAGTGCCTTGTGAGTGGGCAGGAAAGGGGTGAGGCTAGATTTTCAGCAAGTTCACAGCCTCCCTTAAATTAACATGTCCCTGCAGGGCATTCTCTCCTGGGCACCTTGGAACAAGGGCCAGTAGAATATCTTAGGAGACATTTGAGCACCTAATTGTCACCCTAATGTGTAGGGAATGTATTTGTTCTCCCCTGGGGCATACATTATGCATCAGTCTGTGCTTTGGAACCTGGGAGGAGTAAAGTCAAGGAGAATTTTAAAACATCCCTTAGAGGGCAGTCCAATAAATACTGTGGTAAGGTACCAAAGAATTGCAAATTTTAATATTAATATTAATTTTTGGAGGAAATGTCAGGCTTCTTGCCCCATCCTTTCTTTGGAGAATGGAGGGAGAAGAATGCAGAAGCTTTCTGGCTTGCAAGGACGACTGGGTCATTTAGTCTAATTATAGAATAAAGGTTATCTGAAGAACTTTCTTTCCCTTTCAATAAGAGACAATATTTACATACCCTACGCTGATTTTAACTCTTCCTCTCTCCTGGAATCCTGAGAGTAACATATACCTCTAGGCAAAGGGAGGGGAGATAGACACTAAAAGATTTGTGAATGTCTTTGATATGTAAAATGACATCACTATTATGTTACTTTGAAAGTTTTAATGTTTTTATAGATCCTCTAGACAAATGTTATAAGCTTGTTAATAATTGTGTCATGCTCCCCCTCCTTTCCCCCCAACCTGTATGTGGTTAAGGGTATATAACCAGCCTCAGAGCTATATTTGACACTGCACAATTTGGGTCAGCTATACCCCGTGTTAGTCATATGCACCTGGCTTAATCAATAAATCTCCTCCTAAAAATTCTTCTGTATCCTGCCTTGGTGTCTCTACATAAACCCACAGAACGCTTATTGGTCAAATAAGTTTGTAAATATGATATATGTGTTTGCTCACTTATAGTTTGTATTGGGTGTGGGGGAGAGGCTGTAAGAAGGCCTGTCGTTATAGCCTAAGGCTTAGTTTATAGCTTAAGGCTTAGTTTTAAGATTAAGCTTTTCCCTACACCCTTGACGGATTGCATGATGTGCAGTGGTGCACTCTCATGAGGAATCTCATTATACCTCAGATAAGTGACTTTGTATCAGAGACTTTCTTGTTTGTATATTAGATGAAAGGTTTTGATTTCTATACTACAAAGTGGGGCAGACTGGGAGCTTGCTCTCTTGGTTCCTGAGATTAGCATTAGAGGAGAGAGCAGAGAAAGGTCACGTGGAGGAGAGGAGAAGCAGCCAAGATGGCAGAGTGCTGAAGGAGAAGCCAGTTTGTGCAGGAGAAGGAGATGGGGAACAGAGGTGAATAGACTGGTGAGGTTAGAAACCTTTGATTCTAGGAAACTCAGATAAGTCAGTAGCTTTGTGAGCACTGAATGAGTGGGTCTTGGAGCCCAGTGTGTGTTTTTACTTGCCCACCGGATGCAAGCTAGGATTAAAGATGATGGCCCACCAGTTCTTGGCTCTGTTGTTTCATTACCGTCTGTCCGAATCGAATGTGAACCTGCATGGGCCAGGCGGATGTGATGGTGGCCATGACTACTGGCTTTACAATGCTACTTTACAATGATATAGGTAAAAAAACCAAAACAAAACCCCAAACCCTTGCTAATAACTGCAACAGAGAATAGTTAGAAAACTGATGAAATGTGAGTTCATTTATTCTTCTATTCACAGAATTAACATGTACTTCATTAGAACCTGATGCTTTGACTGTTATTAGTTGAGGGAACTAACTGCTCTTGGTTGTATTTTAATTTTCCAAGTATATTTTATTGATGATTGATTGATTGATTTTAAAGAAAGGAAGGAAGAGAGAGAAACACCAACTTGTTCTTCCACTTATTTATGCATTCATTGGTTGTTTCTTGTATGTGCCCTGACCAGGGATTGAGCCCACAACTTCAGCACATTGGAATGATGCTCCAGTGGTCAGCAAACTCATTAGTCAACAGAGCCAAATATCAACAGTACAACGATTGAAATTTCTTTTGAGAGCCAATTTTTTTTTTGTTTTTGTTTTTGTTTTGTTTTTTTTACAGAGGCAGAGATAGACAGGGACAGACAGACAGGAACGGAGAGAGATGAGAAGCATCAATCATTAGTTTTTCGTTGCGTCACCTTAGTTGTTCATTGATTGCTCTCTCATATGTGCCTTGACCGCGGGCTTTAGCATACTGAGTAACCCCTTGCTGGAGCCAGCGACCTTGGGTCCAAGCTGGTGAGCTTTTTTTTGCTCAAGCCAGATGAACCTGCGCTCAAGCTGGTGACCTCGGGGTCTCGAACCTGGGTACTTCCACATCCCAGTCTGATGCTCTATCTACTGCGCCACCACGTGGTCAGGCTTGAGAGCCAAATTTTTTATTTTTTATTTTTTGTATTTTTCTGAAGTTGGAAATGGGAAGGCAGTAAGACAGACTCCCGCATGCGCCCGACCGGGAGCCACCCGGCACGCCCACCAGGGAGCGATGCTCTGCCCATCTGGGGCGTTGCTCTGTTGCAACCAGAGCCATTCTAATGCCTGAGGCAGAGGCCACAGAGCCATCCTCAGCGCCTGGGCCAACTTTGCTCCAATGGAGCCTTGGCTGCGGGAGAGAAAGAAAGAGACAGAGAGGAAGGAGAGGGGGAGGGATGAAGAAGCAGATGAACACTTCTCCTGTGTGCCCTGGCCGGGAATCGAACCCGGGACTCCTGCATGCCAGGCTGACACTCTACCACTGAGCCAACCGGCCAGGGCCGAGAGCCAAATTTTTTAAACTTAAACTATATAAGTAGGTACATTCCTTATCAAGGTAGTGCCCGCATGTGGAAGAGCCACACTCAAGGGGCCAAAGAGCCACATGTGGCTTGTGAGCCATGGTTTACCCACCAAGGCTATAATCAACTGAGCAAGCGACCAGGCCTCCCAAGTATATTTTAGAAAAGAGAATCAGACTTGGGCAAACCTATTTCCAACATCTCTCTCAGCAAAATAGACAGGCTAATATCTCTTATTATAGTAAGAGCTGAGAACAAATAACTTTTTTTTTTTTAATAATTAAAAAAAAAATTTTTTTTTTTGTATTTTTCTTAAGTTGGTTAACGGGGAGGCAGTCAGACAGAATCCCACATGCGCCTGACTGGGATCCACCCGGCATGCCCACCAGGGGGCGATGCTCTGCCCATCTGGGGCATTGCTCCATTGCAACCAGAGCCATTCTAGCGCCTGAGGCAGAGGCCCTAGAGCCATCTTCAGTGCCTGGGCCAACTTTGCTCCAATGGAGCCTTGGCTGTGGGAGGGGAAGAGAGAGACAGAGAGGAAGAAGAGGGGAAGGGGTGGAGAAGCAGATGGGCACTTCTCCTATGTGCCCTGGCCAGGAATCGAACCCAGGACTCCTGCACACCAGGCCGACGCTCTACCACTGAGCAACCGGCCAGGGCCCTGAGAACAAATAACTTTGACTTCTAGTGCCAGTGGTAATAAAAATGTAAACAGAAGAGCAGTCTTAAATTTATTTTTGTTTTTGCATGTGGATATTAGTTGTGTTAACCTAAAAACTAAAAAACTCACAGTGATGGACAACGAATGTTTATTTGATCCAAGAGAATAAGTATTCAGGAAGCACCGATTCAGGCAAAAACCGAGTTTTTGAATTAAGAGGGGAAGGCCAGGGGTATTTATGAGAAAGGACTAAGGAGGAAGGAATTTCTATGGCCACTGATAAGCTAAGAAAGGAATTTCTATAGGTGCAGATAAGCCAACACAGTGACTAATTCTGTAGACTGACTTTAATTTTCTGTTATCTTTGCAAACAGTTGCTTGGAATACAGAGCTGCTTCAGGCCCTGTCCAAAGGTCCTTTTGCCCATTTTTAACATTCCAGAGGTCTAAGGAGAAAGACAGCAAGGCGGGTTGTCTGGGATGGCAGCTCTGACTCCATCTTGAAGAGGCTCTGTTTATATTACAGCTGTAACAATTATATTTTGATGTATGATAGCTAGGAAAAACTCTCTTCTGTTTTCCTTTAACTCTTGCACTCACTATTTCTGACAATACTCCATTTTTAACACCAATCGTGTGGGTTTTTCTCCCCACACCAACCAACTGTCTGGCACCAGCTGGATAGCCTACCATTCAATTCTGCCCCTACCCAGAGTTAGTGCAGATCCACAAGCCTGCCCCCCTTCTTCACACACCACTTGCAAATAGTAGGTCCTCAGGTTGCCCACGACTTCCGTCCAACTTGGCCACACACCGGAAGTTCCCACAAACCCCTTCTCGGGTTTAAGAATCAGCTCGAGTGCCTGACAGGACCCAGTTAAATAGTTTACTTACGATTGCAAAAGGGTTATTGTTGGGCAGATAGAGTATATTATGCTCACTTTGTTAAATATGACGCTGCCCACAAAGAGGCCGTTGCCCAGGTGATATTAATGTGTGTTGAGAATCCTTGTAGCCTGGGGCTTGGTTTTGGGATTAAGCCTTTCCCACCCCATTTTGATGTGGGGTGGTACAATCCAATCATGCCTCAGAGAAGTGACTTTGTATTAGAGACTTCCCTACTTTGTATATTGGATTAGAGGTTGTGAAGCTACAGTATAAAGAGGGGGCGGAATGGGAGTTTGTGCTCTCGGTTCCTGGAATAGCATTAGAGAGCAGAGCAGAGAGAGGCCACGTGGAGGAGGCCAGGAGAAGCAGCCAAGATGGCGGAGTGTTGAGTGAGATGCCAGTTTGTGTAGAGTTTGTATCTGGGATAAGGAAGGAGATGGGGAACTGAGGAGAATAAGGCTGGTGAGCTAGAAACCTTTGATTCTAGGAAACTCGGATAAGTCAGTGGCTTTGTGAGCACTGAATGTGACTGGGTTTTGGAGCCCAGTGTGTATTTTTTACTTGCCCGCCGGGTGCAAGCTAGAATTAAAGACTATGGCCCATCAGTTTGTGGCTCTGCTGTTTCTTTACCGACTGTCCAAATCCAATGCGAACCTGCATGGGCCGGGCTGCTTTGATAGTGGTGGTCCTGGCCGTGCCTCCTGGCTTTACAGTTATTTATTCCAAATTACATTTCAAAGGCTATAAATTAACAGCCAGGTGAAGATACAGCACAAGGTCCAGAAGCGTCCTGAGCCTAGGAGCGTCTGTCCCTGTGGAGTTGGGGTACACCACCCTCCCTGCACACAGATATGCTCACCAACCTGAGCTTTTTGAGCACCATACTTTAGAGATGTTTCTGGAGGCCTCCCCACATGGGCGTGATTGATTATCAACTCATTTTCCTGTCTCTCTCCTCTCCCCAGAGGATGGGGGTAGGACCCAACATGCCAAGTTTCTAATCATGATGTAGTCTTTCTAGTGCCCAACCCCCACCAGGGAGCCCACTGAGAGTTATCTCACCAGAACAAAAGATGGTCCTAGTGAGGCTGGAAAGTTGGAATAAGGAACAAAGGCCTCAGGCTCTACCCCTTCCCTTCTCTGTCTTGGTTGGAGCATCACAGAGTGGACTGTCACTGACCTGTTCTCCTGTGTCCCCCTCCCCAATTTCCTATGATTGGGAGGACCAAAGAGAAATAGCTCTCTGGAGAGGAGAGGCAAGGATGAGCTGAGTAGGCAGCCACCCCACCACAGCCAGGAGCAGAGGACCACCCTATCTGCCCCCTTGCCCACATTTAATAAAACCTTCCACCCGGACACCATCAAAGTATCTCATTTTCTTTTTTTTTTTTTTTTTTTTTAATTTTTTTTTACAGAGGCAGAGATAGACAGGGACAGACAGACAGGAACAGAGAGAGATGAGAAGCATCAATCATCAGTTTCTCGTTGCGCGTTGCGACTTCTTAGTTGTTCATTGATTGCTTTCTCACACGTGCCTTGACCGCGGGCCTTCAGCAGACCGAGTAACCCCCTGCTGGAGCCAGCGACCTTGGGTCCAAGCTGGCGAGCTCTTTGCTCAAGCCAGATGAGCCCGCACGTGACCTCTGGGGTCTCGAACCTGGGTACTTCTGCATCCCAGTCCGACGCTCTATCCACTGCGCCACCGCCTGGTCAGGCCAAAGTATCTCATTTTCTGAGGTCACCTGCTCTCGTTTCTCAAGTGCATAATATCGCTTTAATATATTTACTGTGCTTTGCTAAATCTGTCACTCTCTTGAATTCCTTCTTGTTCAGTGACAAGGACCCGATCCCCAGTATCAAGCTGAGGCCTCCTTTGCTTTTTGTTTTTGTTTTGTTTTGTTTTGTTTATTTTATTTTATTTTACTTATTCATTTTTAGAGAGGAGAGAGAGAGGGAGAGAGAGAGAAGGGGGGAGGAGCTGGAAGCTTCAACTCCCATATGTGCCTTGACCAGGCAAGCCCAGGGTTTCGAACCGGCGACCTCAGCATGTCCAGGTCGACACTTTATCCACTGCGCCACCACAGGTCAGGCTGTTTTTTATTTATTTATTTTTTATTTTTTATTTATTTATTTTTTATTTTTCTAAAGCTGGAAACGGGGAGAGACAGTCAGACAGACTTCCACATGCGCCCGACCGGGATCCACCCGGCACGCCCACCAGGGGGCAACGCTCTGCCCACCAGGCGGCGATGCTCTGCCCCTCTGGGGCATCGCTGTGCTGCAACCAGAGCCACTCTAGTGCCTGGGGCAGAGGCCAAGGGGCCATCCCCAGTGCCCGGGCCATCTTTGCTCCAATGGAGCCTTGCTGCGGGAGGGGAAGAGAGACAGAGAGGAAGGAGAGGGGGAGGGGTGGAGAAGCAGATGGGCGCTTCTCCTGTGTGCCCTGGCTGGAAATCGAACTCGGGACTTCTGCACGCCAGGCCAATGCTCTACCACTGAGCCAACCGGCCAGGGCCAAGCTGAGGCCTCCTTTGGCCTCCACAGGTGTCACCCAGCATCACTATCATACAAGAAAGTTCAAGCATTTTAGGAGCTGTGTCAGGAGACCAAAGTCAAAGACCAAATGTTAGCAGGAGCCAGGGCAGAGAACAATGCATACTTCTTGCCATTTCACAATGACAAATGTCCACATTTTCTAATTCTTTATCTCTGTGGCAAGAAGAAATACCACAAGTTTCTTGATTCTTTTTTTTTTTTTGGTATTTTTCTGAAGTTGGAAACGAGAAGCAGTCAGACTTCCGCATGCGCCCGACCGGGATCCGCCCAGCATGCCCACCAGGGGGCGATGCTCTGCCCATCTGGGGCGCAGCTCTGTTGCAACCAGAGCCATTCTAGCGCCCGAGGCAGAGGCCACAGAGCCGTCCTCAGCGCCCAGGCCAACCCTGCTCCAATGGAGCCCTGGCTACGGGAGGGGAAGAGAGAAACAGAGAGGAAGGAGAGGGGGAGGGGTGGAGAAGCAGATGGGCGCTTCTCCTGTATGCCCTGGCTGGGACTCCTGCACACCAGGCCAATGCTCTACCACTGAGCCAACTGGCCAGGGCAAGTTTCTTGATTTTATAAAAACAAAATTACGTTTTCTCCCCTTTCTCATTTAGGCTTATCATAAAGACTGAATTTCTGCCTACCAAATATCGAGGCTACATGCTCCCCTTGTCTCAGGTAAGGTAAACAGAATTCTATCCAGCCCTCTGACCCTAGAGAAGCTGAGGTACATGGTTTTCCTTCTGGCTGGTTGATTGTTGTTTGACTAGCACACTTCCTATTGCTTGGTACCAACCAAAGAGCGTTGCTTAACACCAGAGGTCCAGTTCCAAGGCCTCTGAGCCGGATCTCCCGTCATCCACCAGCACCGTTCAGAGCGCGGCAACCTCTGCCTTAGTAAGCAGGAAACATTGTAATGGCTGATTTCACTAAAATGACAGAAGCCCAGGCATGCATCTGGGATGATGGGATGAACTTTCTTTATGGAGGGACATAGCTACCACCCCTTTTAGGGCATCTCACCTCCCTTCCAAGGATATTAGGGTCTGCTAATATGCAATTGATTCATGCCCCTGGGCACATGGCACACTGCCACCTCCCTGTGAGCCATTTGTCCAGGTGAGAGATTGGATGCTCTCAAGCCCTCCTCAGCCCCTGCTGGCCACTGATTAGAGGTTTTTGCATCCAGAAGCTACATCAGTCTAGGTGTCCTTGTACCATCTTCGATGCCGCCATTATCCTGATCTTCCAGAGGTTCCAGGAAAAAGACAGCCCTTCCCACTGAGGCATTGTATATTTGGCTGTAAAGTACTAGAATATTGCTTTTAACTTTTTACTTTTTCTGACACCAAATATAGGCAATAATAAAAAAAAAAATAGAACCTAACAAGCACTGATAACTCCTTCCATTCCTCCCAGATTTCTTCCAATGATTCTTTTTTTTTTTAAATTTAATTTAACTTAATTTTTTTTTCAGGGACAAAGAGAGTCAGAGAGAGGGATAGACAGGGATAGGCAGACAGGAATGGAGAGAGATGAGAAGCATCAATCATCAGTTTTTCGTGGCGACACCTTAGTTGTTCACTGATTGCTTTCTCATATGTGCCTTGACCGTGGGCCTTCAGCAGACCGAGTAACCCCTTGCTCGAGCCAGCGACCTTGGGTCCAAACTGGTGAGCTTTTGCTCAAACCAGATGAGCCTGCGCTCAAGCTGGCAACCTCGGGGTCTCGAACCTGGGTCCTTTGCATCCCAGTCCAACGTTCTATCCACTGCGCCACTGCCCGGTCAGGCCCAATGATTCTTTGTTGAGATGGACACACACACTTTTAATACATAGGAGTTAGATTTTACATTTAATATCATTTAATCAGTATGGTCCTGCTCAGGATCATTTGGGGGCATTTTCTTTTGCACCTGCCACTCCCTGCTTGGCATGCGTCCTGGTTATGCCCTCTTATTTCCCAGGTCTTCTTGGGTCATCTAATTCATTCCAATGTTTTTCATTATCTATGTGCTTATGAACCCCCAAATCCTTACCCACAATTAAGAGTACCTCCTTGAACTTCAGACCCATGTGGTCATTACCTGATAGTGATTTAAATATCCTACAGGCTCCTCAAATACAACATTCATAGAACTAATCTCTTCATCTTCCTCTGAAGACCCTTACTTGCAGTTAATAGAAAGTCTTTGGATCCATAAACCTAAGAGCCATCCTGGACCCCTGTGTTTCCCTCACTGTCATTCAGTGAACCCCAAGCCCTACTCATTTATCACCTGTCAACAGACCCTCAACAGTAGCGTCCATCAGTCCTGTCCCCTTGACCTCCAAAATGTGTGCCATATCCATAAGTTAAAAAAAAAAAAAAAATATATATATATATATATATATATATATATATATATATATATATTGCCATTTCACTACTAAAATCCTTTTCATGCCACACTTCCTGTTACCTGGTCACTGCACTGGTTTGTTACTGACCTTATTCGTTGCCTCTCAGAAAGGTCATCCCTGATTGCTCAAGTCACTCTCTATCACATTCCTCTCTTTTTTTTGTAGTCCTTATCACTTCCTGAAACCATCTTGTTTAGATTGTTGTAATAGAATTCCTTGGTGATGAAATAGTCACCCCCAAGTAGACCCCCCAAAGGATCTTTTATGAGATCATCTTCTGTCCTTTTCTGTGCAGTGGGATGCAGTTACTGTTGGTCCTCCGTCTTCCGGAGGGGAAATGATGTTCAGGCCAAATACTCAGAACCGTTCTATTTCCCGACCGATGGGGCCTGGCCGTCATCGGCTGCCTTGCTATTTATTGCTATAACATGATCTCCAGGTTCTATTTTTTATTCTGAAAAGCAAAGTGTAAAGCGTTCTTTTTTTTTTTTTTTTACAGAGACAGAGAGAGAAAGTCAGAGATAGGGACAGACAGGCAGGAACAGAGAGAGATGAGAAGCATCAATCATCAGTTTTTTGTTGCGACACCTTAGTTGTTCATTGATTGCTTTCTCTTATGTGCCTTGACCATGGGCCTGCAGCAGGCCGAGTAACCCCTTGCTCGAGCCAGCGACCTTGGGTCCAGGCTGGTAAGCCTGCGCTTAAGCTGGCGACCTCAGGGTCTTGAACCTGGATCCTCGGCATCCCAATCCGACGCTCCATCCACTGCACCACCGCCTGGTCAGGCTCTATTCTTAATTTTTTTTAATTTTTTTTTAATTTTTATTTTTTTATTCATTTTAGAGAGGAGAGAGAGAGACAGAGAGAGAGAAGGGGGGAGGAGCTGGAAGCATCAACTCCCATATGTGCCTTGACCAGGCAAGCCCAGGGTTTCGAACCGGCAACCTCAGCATTTCCAGGTCGACGCTTTATCCACTGCGCCACCACAGGTCAGGCGTAAAGCGTTCTTTATACTGTGTTGCCATTTGTAACAAAAAGAGAGCATAACCCTCCATCCTTGTTCGCTTGTGTATGTTCAGAACATACACAATGCACGATGAAAGAAACTGTAAGAAACTGAATTCCGGTTCCTTCTAAGAATAGAAACTGGATGGCTGGGAACTAGGAGAAAACCTTTTTAGTGTTCTCCTTTGTCCCTTGATTTACGAACCAGTGAATTATTTATTCAAAAAAAAGTCAATGTCTGGGGTCCCAGATCTTTAAAACTGTGGTGACATTATTGAGTCTTTGTCTAGCTGAGACCCCCACTCACCCACAAGCAAAGGAGGCCACCGAGAGCTGAAGGGACTTTGCCTGTTCATGCAGGTCCTGGGGAGAGCCCGAACCCGCTTCCTCAAAGCCCCTCCCTCCCTTCTCGCCCTCTTCAGTGGGACCGTGCTGGACGGGGCGGCTCCCGAGGGAAGAGGCGGGGAGCATGTTTGCGAGGAGGGGTTTCCTCCCCGTTCTCACCCCAGGTTTTCTGGCTGGCTGGCTCCCTGCTCATCATCGGCCTGGCCTCCGTGATCATCCCCACCGTCGGGTGGCGCTGGCTCATCCGCATTGCCTCCATCCCCGGCATCATCCTCATCGTGGCCTTCAGGGTGAGGAAGCTCACGGGCCCCTCCATCCTTCCCTCCAGCTGGCTCTGCGCCTTGTGGCTGCATGGCCGCCTCTTGAATTAAGTGTCCATCTCAGTGAGCTCGTGTGGAAAGGGCACTTGGCAGGGCTGATGTGCAAAGTTTGTGTGAAGGTGTGGGTGTGCGGAATTGGGGGGAGCAGGTAGGTTGGGGTGCTGGCGGGAGACCAGGGGAACAGCCTGTGTCCAGACTGGGGGGGCCTGGCAGGCCAGGGGCACTGGATGTGTAAGAGGGTTATATGCTGGGAAGCCGGTGCAGGGCTGAGGGCAGCTGGGCAGGAGAGGGCAGGAAGCAGTCAGGAAGTGTCAGGGTGATCCCCGTGGGCGATGAGGAGGACCCGGGCTGCCCACTGGCCGTGGGAATGGGCTCTGGGTACGCCTTGGCGGGGTTTGCTTTTCTGGGGAAGAATCAGCCGGCCTTGACTGGGTAAGAGGCAGGAGGCGCAGGGAGGAGGTCAGGTTCATTCTCCGGGTCCCAGCGTCAGTGGAGGCCTGTGCCATCTGCCAAGAGTGCTGTTCACAATGTTCGGCGATCAGTGGGGTGAGGGCCTCGACAGTCAGGCCTGATCCCTCCATGTTGCGGGTGCTGGAGGCGCCTGCCGTGGTCACCCTGTAGGCTGATGCACGGTGGGGGGATCCTGGGATTCCTGCAAAGGACTGGGGTGACAGAGCCGTGGAGGACACAGGCGCAGTGTGGGTTTACTGATTGGACGTACGAATTTCGTGGCATTAACGAGTATGTTGACCCAAATTGGTACGAAGCTCAGCATCCGACTGCTGTCATCCAAAATGAGACCATGATGAGGAGAGGGAGACCTTTTTTGTTCCAAATCACCCTGGAATGCGAGGGCACGCCTGCTGTGCTGTGTGCCTTGGAGCTTGGGACATCGGTGTAGTTAGGGCAGGAGGCCAGCAGAGGCACATCCCCCGGAGACCAGGGTCCGCAGCAGCTGCAGCTCTGAGGTTCTCTGTTGTCTGTGCCCAGTTTATTCCTGAATCTGCGCGGTTCAACGTCTCCACGGGGAACACGCAGGCTGCCCTGGCCACACTGCAGCACATCGCCAGGATGAACCGCTCGGTCATGCCGGAGGGGAAGCTGGTGGAGCCTATCCTGGTAAGTGCCCAGAAGGGAGGTCTCACCCCCACCCTGTGGAGGCCACACAGAAGCCCACTTACTTGAGGAAGGCTAAAGGAGAGAAGCCTTGGCTCTTCAGCCCTGCCCCTGGAGGGACTACAGACAAGAGCAGAGTAGATGGGACTGGATCCAGCGCCACCAGAGAGCCCTGGTTGGTTCCCTACCTTCACTTTCCTCATCAGTACAGTGGGCACAATAATAATACAATCATCCCTTGCCATATTGCAGTTCACTTTTCACAGTCTCACTGTATCGTGGATTTTTAAATTGTATATATCTAATTTTGTATCATGGATTTTTCACTATATTGTGGGATTTGCGGTATGTAGGTATTTTTATATATTTATTATTTTAATTACTTTTGCAGTAAAACAAGCATTTTCTATCCTAAAAAATGGAAATCAATATAAAAAATATTAACTAAAACATATTAGAAAAATATTAAATCATCATCTTCATCCATCAGGTTATAGTATATTCACTGGTGAGTACCCATATAGAATTTTATATGTTGTTAAAATTACGTAGGTTTCAGTGTGTAGAAAGTGTTTAAGAGCATAGGAAGTATTTGTAAGACTGTGGGAAAGATTAATAACAGTGTGGGAAAGGTTTATAAAAATGTGGGGAAGGTTTATAAAGCCTTTAAAAATATATAAATAAGCCTGACAAGGCGGTGGCACAGTGGATAGAGCGTCGGACTGGGATGCAGAGGACCCAGGTTCGAGGCCCCAAGGTCACCAGCTTGAGCGCGGGCTCATCTGGTTTGAGCAAGAAGCCCACTAGTTTGAACCCAAGGTCGCTGGCTCCAGCAAGGGGTCACTTGGTCTGCTGGAGGCCCGCGGTTAAGGCACATATGAGAAAGCAATCAATGAACAACTAAGGTGTTGCAAGACGCAATGAAAAACTAATGATTGGCCCTGGCCGGTTGGCTCAGTGGTAGAGCATCGGCCTAGCGTGCGGAGGACCCGGGTTCGATTCTCGGCCAGGGCACACAGGAGAAGCGCCCATTTGCTTCTCCACCCCTCCGCCGCGCTTTCCTCTCTGTCTCTCTCTTCCCCTCCCGCAGCCAAGGCTCCATTGGAGCAAAGATGGCCCGGGCGCTGGGGATGGCTCTGTGGCCTCTGCCTCAGGCGCTAGAGTGGCTCTGGTCGCAACATGGCAACGCCCAGGATGGGCAGAGCATCGCCCTGGTGGGAAGAGCGTCGCCCCATGGTGGGCGTGCCGGGTGGATCCCAGTCGGGCGCATGCGGGAGTCTGTCTGACTGTCTCTCCCTGTTTCCAGCTTCAGAAAAATGAAAAGAAAAGAAAAAAAACAACAAAAAAACCCACTAATGATTGATGCTTCTCATCTCTCCGTTTCTGTCTGTCTGTCCCTGTCTATCCCTCTCTCTGTCTCTGTAAAAAAATTAAAATATATATATAAATAATAAAATAAATATAAGTTTGCTACTTCACGTATTTTCGCCTATCACGGAGGGTTCTGGAACTTAACCCCTGCGAAAGATAAGGGACCACTGTAAATATAATGGGTCACAGGACCAGCAGCATCGTTTGTAGGTGAGAGTTTGCTTGATAATTTAATTTTCTTGCAGTGGCCTTGTCTTATTTTGATATCAAAATTAGAAACTTCTTTAAATGGGTTTTGAAAGACGAAATTTGGCATTTAAATTCTAACGGTTCCCGGATTCTCAGGGTTGGCCTGCGTTCATTTCACACAGCAGCTCAGAAATCCGGTTCCCCTGCCACAGGAGGGTCAGCCCAGACTCCAGCAGACGTGGCTGCAGTCGCCTTCCTGCCCCGCCCCACCCCGCCCTCTCAACAGCAGAATCTCCAAGATAAGAATGAAACTCTGAATGATTGCTAAAGAAATATAAAGCAATTTATGCCTAATATTTATTTTCAGGTGTGTGTGTGGGGAAACAGGGGTTTTAGAAGGAAAAGGGTTTTGTTTGTTTGTTCGTTTGTTTGTTTTTAATATGGAATGCCCCTGGCTGGTTGGTTCAGTGGTAGAGCATTGGCCTGGTGTGCAGAAGTCCCAGGTTCGATTCCCGGCCTGGGCACACAGGAGAAGTGCCCATCTGCTTCTCCACCCCTCCCCCTCTCCTTCCTCTCTGTCTCTCTCTTCCCCTCCCACAGCCAATGCTCCATTGGAGCAAAGATGGCCCGGGCGCTGGGGATGGCTCCTTGGCCTCTGCCTCAGGCGCTAGGATGGCTCTGGATGCAACAGAGCGACGCCCCAGAGGGGCAGAGCATCGCCCCCTGGTGGGCGTGCCGGGTGGATCCCGGTCAGGCGCATGCGAGAGTCTGTCTGACTGCCTCCCCGTTTCCAGCTTCGGAAAAATGAAAAAAAAAAAAAAGATTAATATGGAATGCTTCACGAATTTGCATGTCATTCCTGCACAAGGGCCGTGATAATCTCTGTATTGTTCCAATTTTAGTATTTGTGCTGCTGAAGTGAGCACAGAAAGGACTTTTTAAACCTGTTTTTTTTTTTTTTTCCGAAGTTGGAAACGGGGAGGCAGTCAGACAGACTCCCACATGCATCCAACCAGGATCCACCCGGCACGCCCACCAGGGGGCAACGCTCTGCCCATCTGGGACGCCGCTCTGTTGCAACCAGAGCCATTCTAGTGCCTGAGGCAGAGGCCATAGAGCCATTCTCAGTGCCCGGGCCAACTTTGCCCCAATGGAGCCTTGGCTGCGGGAGGGGAAGAGAGAGACAGAGAGGAAGGAGAGGGGGTGGGTGGAGAAGCAGATGGACGCTTCTCCTGTGTGCCCTGGCCGGGAATCGAACCTGGGACTTCTGCACGCCAGGCCGATGCTCTACCACTGAGCCAACTGGCCAGGGCTAAACCTGTTTTTAAATTTACAAAAGGGTTAGGGTCTTCGTGTGTTTAATACTTTTATTTTATTTATTTATTTATTCACTTATTTATTTTCTGAGACAGAGAGAGAGTCAGAGAGAGGAATAGACAGGGACAGACAGGAATGGTGAGAGATGAGAAGCATCAATCATTAGTTTTTTGTTGCGTGTTGCGACACCTTAGTTGTTCATTGATTGTTCTCTCATATGTGTCTTGACCGCGGGCCTTCAGCAGACTGAGTAACCCATTGCTCGGGCCAGTGACCTTGGATGCAAGCTGATGAGCTTTGCTCAAACCAGATGAGCCCGCACTCAAGCTGGCAACCTCAGGGTCTCAAACCTGGGTCCTCCTCATCCCAGTCTGATGCTCTATCCACTGCACCACTGCCTGGTCAGGCTGTTTAATACTTTTAATTGAGTCAATTTGGCTAATGCCAATATTTTAGAAAATTGTCTGATTCATCTAGGTTTTCAATATATTGATAGATTTTTTTTCCTAGTATTCACTTGTGAATTTCAAAAAAAAAAAAAAAAATCTATGTGAGATTTTTGTTTTATTTTTTGATATGGTTTATTTGTGCCTTTTCTCTTTTTTTCTTGGTCTTAGTAGAGGTTTGTCTATTTTATTAAACTTCCAAGAACAAGATTGTTGTTTGGTTGTGTTCTCTATATTGATTTTTTTTTTTCATGATGGTCTCATTAACTTTTATTATTCTTTATTTTGTCTTCTCCTTTGGCTTTTTAGGCTCTCCTAATTTCTAGTTACTTGAGCTCAGTGCTTAGCTTATTTATTTTCAGTCTATTTTAGTTTTAATAAGCCATTTAGCTGCATTCAGTTTTGTTACAGAGTAACTTTATTTTTATTTCTATTTTGTAACTGTTACAAGTTTCTCTTTAACCAATGAATTATAAGTTAATTTTTTATTTTTTGTTTCTAATTTAATTACGTTTCTTGGTCAGAGGATGTTATCAATGACTTGGGGTACACCGAGGCTTTCTTTTCATTCTGTACATAGTAACTTTTTATTAGTGTCTCATGTGTGCTTAAAAAAATTGTTCTTAAATTATTATTTTTTTTTTTACAGGGACAGAGAGAGAGTCAGAGAGAGGGATAGATAGGGACAGACAGACAGGAACAAAGAGAGATGAGAAGCATCAATCATCAGTTTTTCATTGAGACCTTAGTTGTTCATTGATTGCTTTCTCATACATGCCTTGACCGTGGGCCTTCAGCAGACCAAGTAACCCCTTGCTGGAGCCAGGGACCTTGGGTCCAAGCTGGTGAGCTTTTGCTCAAACCAGATGAGCCTGCGCTCAAGCTGGTGACCTCGGGGTCTCGAACCTGGGTCCTCTGCATCCCAGTCCGACGCTCTATCCACTGCACCACCCCCTGGTCAGGCTAAATTAATGTTTTTAAAGGAAAATAAATCCTGAGATACTATTCCAAGAGTAGGTACTAATAGGTATATAGGTGTATATATATATTTTATTCAGTGAGAGGAGGGGAGGCGGAGACAGACTCCCACATGCACCCTGACCAGGATCCACCTGGCAAACCCACTAGGGGGAAATGTTCTTCCATTTGGGGTGTTGCTCTGTTGCTCAGCAACCAAGCTTTTCTTAGCACCTGAGGCAGTAGCCATGGAGCCATCCTCAGTGCCTGGGGGGCCAACTTGCTCCAATTGAGCCATGGCTGCAGGAGTAGAAGAGAGAGAGAGAGAGAGAGAGAGAGAGAGAGAGAGAGAGAGAGAGAAGTGAGAGAAGTGAAAGAAGTGAGGGGGGGAAGAGGTGGAGAAGCAGATGGGCACTTCTCCTGTGTGCTCGGACCGGGAATCAAACCCAGGACATCCACATGCCGAGTGGATGCCCTACCATTAAGCCAACCAGCCAGGGCTCTAATAGGTATTAATCTACTATCTATTACGAAGGCTGAGAGATAACACCCACTTTTGGGGTCAGAATTGGTTGGAACAGAGCCAAGACTTAGTGTACTAGGGATGTGGGGAAGATACGGCTCTCTTGCTTCCTTCACTTATTCTATACCTATTTGAATATTAATATTACAAAAATCTGCCATCAGTTTTATGGTTGTTTTCATCTATCCTCCTCTATTTTCTACCGTACCCCTCACCAGTACCAGTAAGAGAAGGAGAGGTGGAAGGGTTAGAGTCACAAACACAATGAGTTTAGGTACCTGTCAGTGATAATAAGAAGTGTGCAAGGACGGGTTGGCTGGGATGAATGTGATGAAAAGGATTATGGGCTTGGATGGGGCTGTACTCATGGGAGCTCAGTGGTTATCTCACCCCCACATCCCATGTTGTCCTCGTTTTTACATATTTTATTAATATTTAATATCTAAAATATTAGAGACATCTTTGCGTGTCCTTAAGCTACTAAATCTAATCTGTCTTCCTCCTTTTACTACCCTAGGAGAAAAGAGGAAGGTTCGCAGACCTACTGGATGTGAAGTATTTACGGACCACATTACAGATCTGGGTCATATGGTAAGAAGGGAGTTATTCCAAAAGGAGTTTTAAAGAAACAAGCATTTGGAGAGGGTCTACTAAAGTAAGCCCGCTCTGGATGCTACTGTAGAGAAAAACAAAGACACCAGCACGCCGGTTGGAGGCCCACACAGGAGTCGACCAATCAGTGCATGAATGGGTGGAACAATAAATCCATGTTCTCTCTCTCTCTCTCTCTCTCCCCCCCCTCTTTTTCTCTTTCTCTCTCTCTCTAAAGCCAATAAAAAAAAAGGAATAGGAAAAACATATAAGGCAAAATCAAAAACCTTCCCTGACTCCTCATGGCCTGCTGAAGACCCTCTGTGATAGGCATTCTTCTAAAATGACCTCAAGATGCCCCCGTCTCCTGGTGAGTCAGTCAAACACTAATTTGGGTGCTGATAGGAAAGGCCTGTGTGGACGTTAATTAAGATCACGAGCCTTACTGTAGGGAGAGGATTCTGGGATCGGCAGGTGGGCTCCATTGACTCGCTTGAGTATTTAAGAGGAGAGGCCTTTGCCCATGTGGAGTCAGAAATGGAGAAGAGAAAACGGGAAGAGGCACAAGGAGAAGAGGAGAGAACAGAGACCCAGAGCATGAGTAGGACTCGAACATGCTGCTGGCTTTGAAGACAAGGACCAGGGGCCTAGACACTGAGAACAGCTGGCCCACAGCCTGCAAGGAAACAGATGCGTTCTACGGCCAGCCGCACAGGGCTGACCACCTGGGTGAGCTTGGGAGATGGATTGTCCTCCCCCTAGAAAGGCAGGCGACCCTGCCTACACTTTCCTTTTTGCCTCAGAGACTCGGAGCAGAGAGTCAGCCAGACCCACAGAACTGGGAGATATGAAATGTGTGTCTTAAGCCACAAAGTTGGTGCTAACTTCTTTTTTTTTTTAATTTATTTTTATTTTTATTTTTTATTCATTTTTAGAGAGGAGAAAGAGAGGTAGAGAGAAGGGGGGAGGAGCTGGAAGCATCAACTCCCATATGTGCCTTGACCAGGCAAGCCCAGGGTTTCGAACCGGCGACCTCAGCATTTCCAGGTCGATGCTTTATCCACTGCGCCACCACAGGTCAAGCTGGTGCTAACTTCTTACAATAGCAACAGAAAATGAATCCAGACTTTAAACTCCTTTCCCAGACTTGTGGGGTTCTCCCTGAGCCGGTCCGATGGCCTCTAGTCCCCCCTAGATATGTGAGCCCGGATTTCTTCCCCCTCCCCCCTCCTCTGTTCCCCCCTCGCTCTGCCTTTCCGCCTTTCCCCTGAAATTCTCTCACTTCTCCTGGCAGCTCTGGGAGGCACCGGCTCTTCCTCACGCCCATCTCTTCTCCCTTCCAGGCTGGGCATCTCTTTTGCCTACTACGGGGTGATCCTGGCCAGCGCCGAGCTGCTGGAGCGGGACCTGGTCTGCGGTTCGAGGTCCAAGTCCGAGGTGGTGGTGAGCGTGGGGGCCTCGGAGGAGAGCCCAAGCCAGAGCCTCTGTCACTGCCACATGTTTGCTCCCTCCGACTACCGCACCATGATCATCAGCACCGTCGGCGAAATTGCTTGTAAGTACTCCTAGGTATTGGGCCCCTTTCTGTTTCAGGTGGGGGGCAGGCCATTGAGAGTCCCGGAAGAGAGAAGTGAGACCCTTCTTAGACTTGGCTCCTGTTTGGTAAAATTGAACGACTCCCAGAATGATGCTGACGCCCTCCAGTGTGGACCGAGGTGGGGAGAAGTCTGAAGGAGCAGAGCTGTGAAGCACTACGTGCTATCAGTTGTCAGATGCATTTTTTCTTCACATTTTAACGTCTCCGAAATTGGGATGTGTCTTACAATAGCGTACTAGATTTTAATTTGCAGGTACTCTTTGTTTTAGACATAAAATAATGGTACTTAACATTGAGTTTGATGAAAAACAGTATAAAGCATTGAAAATATAGGTCTAGCAAGTAGGCAGTGTACAACAGACCTACATGATAAGCGTCCCGGGCATAAAATATCCTTGATAAACACCAATACTTGTCATTCTTGGACCCACATGGGGAAAGTATGTTAAAAGTGTCATGAATTTTTTTTTTTTTTCTTTCTGAAGCTGGAAACAGAGAGAGACAGTCAGACAGACTCCCACATGCACCCGACCGGGATCCACCGGCACGCCCACCAGGGGCGACGCTCTGCCCCTCCGGGGCGTCGCTCTGCCGCGACCAGAGCCACTCTAGCGCCTGGGGCAGAGGCCAAGGAGCCATCCCCAACGCCCAGGCCATCTTTGCTCCAATGGAGCCTTGGCTGCAGGAGAGGAAGAGAGAGACAGAGAGGAAGGGGGGGTGGAGAAGCAAATGGGCGCTTCTCCTATGTGCCCTGGCTGGAAATCGAACCCGGGTCCCCCACATGCCAGGCCGACGCTCTACCGCTGAGCCAACCAGCTAGGGCCAAAGGTGTCATGAAATTGATGGCAGCGTGACTGGGTCTTGGCTGGAATGTGCACGAGGTCTGGGTGAAGTAGCTTCTTTCTGAGATGACCAGGAGGCATCCCTGGCGGTGTTGCTAAATGCCCCTTGCTTTCATGGTTCCAGAAATCGTCTCTGTTGTTTGCTTTCTAGTGAATCCTCTGAATATCCTGGGCATTAACTTTCTGGGCAGACGGCTGAGCCTCGCAATCACCATGGGGTGCACGGCTTTATTCTTTCTTCTCCTCAATATTTGCACCTCAAGGTATTTTCTCTCGGGTTTCTTCAAAACAATCGAGTTTTGTGCAGTGGTTTTGAGATGGGGTCTTCTAAGCCATAGTGTTCATTGGGGGGCAGGGTCAAGTCCCTTTCACGGGTGGGCCGGGAGTGGGCTGCTTGGTTGTCTAGAATGATCTTGCTTGGCCTCTACCCTGCTCCCTCCCTACCTCCTCCCTCTGACCCGGCCCCTCTTCAGCTATCATGGGATGTGGGTATTGGTATGGGTGGACTCCCTTTGCCACCCAAACATTTGAGGTCTTTATGCATAGCTTCCTGAAGGAATGGGACTCTAGTTGTTAACCAAATGATCCTGACCACTGTCAAGATAGTTTAGTGATATATTATAATATAGTAATGTAATATAATGTCACATATATGCATATGTATACACATAATTATATATATAACTATATATAGTTGTAGTATATATATAATTATATATAATTGTATATGTAACCAATATAAAATTATATATATAACTATACATATTATTGTACATATAATTTGTGTGTGTGTGTACATATATAAACATACCAGTGATGTGCAAATTAATTTCACTCTTAACTTGCAACCCTAGAGTGGCCTCAGTTTTAATATATATCACTTACTATGCAAACTGCACCATTTTTGGGGGGCGGTGGGTCAGGCTGGAATGGCACACTGGGGTAGTGGGACTGAAGGTTTGAGCCAGACATTTGCTTTAGGAGCCCATGGTCAGGGCAGCCGAGCAGCAGCTGGCCAGCTGTGAGTGTGTATCAGCGCCTGGAAAGCACTGGGCCAGCCCCGAAAGGCCCTCCACGTTGCCTCTGGTAACTTCTCTCTCCTCCTGCTCCCTAGTGCCGGCCTCATTGGCTTCCTTTTCATGCTGAGGGCTCTGGTGGCAGCCAACTTCAGCACCATCTACATTTACACAGCTGAGGTTAGTTTTGGGCAAGGGTTTGGTTCCACCAGGGGGCGCAAGACAAGCTCCTTGGAGAGGCTGTTAATGCAGACCATATTTCGTTGACTTGTGATGATTTTTATAAACACATCCCATTAAAATGATGCCAGAGGTTTATTTGATATAGAGGTTTTTAAAAATTTATTTTTACGTTGGTGCGCCGCGACCGGCTCCGGGACGGCTGGGAAGGCCGGCGGGGAAGGTGGCCCGGGGGTCCCCCGTCCTTTTCTCTCCTCCTTTCCCCTTCCGGGGTTGGGGGGGGGACGGGACGGGCCCAACCCCCCCCCCCCCCCCCGTGTTACAGCCCCCCCCCCCTGGCAGCAGCGCTCGCCGAATCCCGGGGCCGAGGAAGCAGACCTGTCGCCGCGCTCTCCCCCCTCCCGGCGCCCCACCCCCCGCGCGGGGGCGCGCCGGTGTCTCTTGGGGGGGGCCGGGCCGCCCCTCCCACGGCGCGACCGCTCCCCCACCGTAAAAAAAATAAAAATAAATAAATAAAAAATTTATTATTTTTTTTGTATTTTTCTGAAGTTAGAAGCAGGGAGGCAGTCAGACAGACTCCCACATGCACCTGATTGGGATCCAACCAGCATGCCCACTAGGTGGCGATGCTCTGCCCATCTGGGGCATTGCTCCATTGTGGTTGGAGCCATTCTAGTGCTTGAGGTGGAGGCCATGCAGCTGTCCTCAGTGCCTGGGCCAACTTTGCTCCAATGGAGCCTTGGCTGCGGGAGGGGAAGAGAGAGACAGAGAGGAAGGAGAGGGGGAGGGTTAGAGAAGCAGATGGGCGCTTCTCCTGTGTGCCCTGGCCGGGAATCGATCCCACGACTTCCACACGCTGGGCTGATACTCTACCACTGAGCCAACTGGCCAGGGCCTGATATAGAGGGTTTTTTTTTTTTAATTATTTATTGATTCTAAAGAGAGAGGAAGGGAGGAAGAGAGAGAAACATTGATTTGTTCCTGTATGTGCCCTGACTGGGGATCAAACTTGCAACTTTGGGGTACAGGGATGATGCTGTAAGCAACTGAGCAGCTATCCGGCCAGGGTCGAATGAATGCAGTACAGATAAATGTAATAAAGATGCAGAAGAAAAGTAGATTTGCCATCAGAACATGATGAGTGGAGCAGCTTGTATCCGGCCCTCTGGTTAGCTCTTTTCATTGTATATTTAAGATTTCAATGAATCTTTATTTGGGGAGTGTTTTCTCTCACTAGAACCACCTTTATGCAGTTAAAGCTCTAAAGTGGAAACCTTTCATCTGATTCCAGAGCTTGCTTTTCTAAAATTACATGTATTTTATTTTCTCTTTTAAAAATTATATCCTGAATATTCAATTAAAGACAGAGCTTAGAATTTGCTCACTTCAAGGATAATTTCTAAATGTTCTTTAAATTTATTTTTTATTTTTCATTACAGTCGACATAAAATATTACATTAGTTTCAGGTGTACAACCTAGTGATTCGACATTATATAACTAAGTGATAACCCGACAAGTCTAGTACCTGACACCATACATAGTTATTATATACTAATATATGGAAACAAACAGGTCCCAAAGGAAAGAACAAGAGAAATCTCCAGAAAAAGAACTAAACAAAACGAAGGCAAGCAAACTATCAGATACAGAGTTCAAAATAATGGTTATAAGGATGCTCTAGGAACTTAGTGAGGACAGAAAAAAATCACAAAAAAGAGCCAGGCAGAAAAGGAGGATGCGCTAATTGAAATGAAGAATAATTTACAGGGAATCAACAATAGAGGTGATGAAGCTGAGAATCAAATCGGCGATTTATTCCTTTTTTTTTTTTTTTAAGAATTTATTTTTATTTTTATTTATTTTAGGGAGGAGGGAGGGAGAGGAAGAGAGAGAGAGAGAGAGAGAGAGAGAGAGGGAGGAAGGGGGGAGGAGCAGGAAGCATCAACTTCCATATGTGCCTTGACCAGACAAGTGCAGGGTTTTGAACCAGCAAGCTCAGTGTTCCCAGGTCGACGCTTTATCCACTGTGCCACCAGAGGTCAGGCCGATTTATTCTTTTTATGACAGTTATGGTTTAAAAAATTCAAAGCTATGTACTTGAGAAAATGAATGTCTTCTATACCCTATAGAGAATATTTGGTATTTAATTTGCAGGGGCAGGCAAAAGAAGGCTTAGCATTGTAAGTATGTGAAGCAAGAGTTTATTCTTATATTATTACTTATTAATTATTGTATTATTTGTCTTATTATTAGTATTCTTACTTATGCTTTATAGCTTAGGTAATGATGGTCATTCCCCTACCTGTGCCCACCCTGTGTGTCAGAGCCTGACCTGGTACATTAACTGACAGTTCTGCCCCTCCCTCCAGGTCTATCCCACCATGATGCGTGCTTTGGGGATGGGCACCAGCGGCTCCCTGTGTCGCATCGGAGCAATGGTGGCACCATTTATATCCCAGGTACCCCCGGGAGTCTTTGCATGGAGGGTGGGCCTCAGGGAGGTGGGTAAAGAGGGACCCCGGGTCCCTTCAGGTTAAGGGTATAATCCCGGTTTCAGTTGACTTGAAACACGGGTTTTCCATTGTTTGGTGAACTTGGATAGGGAAAGGTGCTAACAGACTGCGTGCAAGCCTCCAGGCAGTTATCAGCAGGCACTGAATTGCAAGCAGGGTTTGGATTTTGTTGGGCGTTGTTGGGGGAGGATGCAAAAGAAATGGATGGCACACAAGCTTGAACCGTTGAATGACAATGGGCTCTAACTTTGACCCCCCCCCATCCAGGGGTGCAACTGAATAGGCCGGGAGATTGAACCGAGGTGCAGGGAGATTGCATTTGGCAGTGCTCAGGCAAATCAGACCCAGGCTGGGATGAAATCCAGAGCCGACTTGGACCTGTGCATGGAGCATTGTTTCAGGAGGGGAAATAGGCAGATGTAGTGACTTGCATGGTCATGGTGCCTCAGAGTCAGCTAAATGGCTGGTCCCCCTCTGGTCACTCTCTTTTGGCCACAAGAAAAGGGACTCCACCTAAGCTAGCTACAGCAAAAAAAAAGGAGTGAGCCTGGGTCCTGGGAGGGTCTCCTCAGGTCTGTCTGGGGTCCCGGTCACCCCTCCACCTCTCTCCCTGAAGACCAGCATTCTATGCTCACCTGTGCACGTGGCCACCCCACAAATCCCAAACACACATCCTTAGATCCAGCTGCCGGAAGACAGTGATGTGTGCTTTGTATCCCTAGCAGGGGCCTCTCATTGGCCAGGTTAATTGTTCCAACTTGAGCTAAATCAGTTACAGCTGATTTAGAGTCAGGCTTGTGTACAAATGCAGCAGAAGTGGGTTAGTGATATTGTGATCTTGTAAGACAGATGTCTTTGGTCTTCATCCTGGTTTCTGGCACAGAGCTCCTAGAACCTGTGCAATTTCCTAAGCGATGAGAGCCACAAAGATGTCTCATATGTTAGTGCGGTGACTTCTGGAGTGCACCTAAGCGTGGGCACAGGTTGCCTGGAGAGCCGACCATGTGATCAGAGGGTTGGAATTTTCAGTCCCACACCCCTGACCTCTGGGGAGGGGATAGGGGCTGGAGGTTGAATGGGGCACCAATGGCCAGGGATTTGGTCAATCCCTCCTGTGTAAGGAAGCTTCTATGTAACCCAAATGGAGGGTTGGAGAGTTTCCAGGTTGGGGAACCAGAATGCTTTTGTGTACCACTGTGGCTGGGCCCCAGCCTCCACCAGGGCACACTCCAAACTCCACGAGGACAGAAGCCCCTTTGTTTGAGAACTCACTCTATGTATCTGTTTGTCAGGCTTTTGACTCACACCCTTTAATACTCTTTGTTATAAACCAACCAGCTAGTGGGTAAACAGGTTTTCTGAGACATGTGAACTGCTTTAGCACATTAATTAAACTCAAAGAGAAGGTTGTGGGAACCTCTGATTTACAACCAGTGGGTTGGAAGTACAAATGATAATTAGGTTTGTGACTGGCATCTTGTGGGATGAGTCCTCAACTGTGGGATCTGAGGCTACCTTCATCCAGGTAGATAGTATCAGAATTGAGTTGCTTGGTGGTTTTGGGGGGGGGACCCCCTCTGCACATTGTAATTGGATGCAGACCCCAAAATAGGGGTGCAGTTTTCAGACAAAAGGGTGCTATCATGGGCTGAGCAGACTGTAATGTGTGTTTCCTGTCAACTCGTCAGAGATTGTTACCACTAACTTTTCACCATCTTGGGACCTGGAGAGGGGACAGGCATTGGTGTGATCCAGGGACAGGAGACAGCTGTGCTGAGCCCAGCGGAGAGACGTCCAGGGGAAAGTGTGCCTTACAGACGTAGTGGGGACTTAGGTTTTTTCCTTAGAAGTAGTGGGAAATAATTTAGGGGTTTTAAGCAGGTGAATGACAATCAGTTTTGCATTTAAAAATAATACTCTGGCCTGACCAGGCGGTGGCACAGTGGATAGAGCGTCAGACTGGGATGCAGAGGACCCAGGTTCGAGACCCCGAGGTCACCAGCTTGAGCGTGGGCTCATCTGGTTTGAGCAAAATCCCACCAGCTTGAACCCAAGGTCACTGGCTCCAGCAAGGGGTTACTCGGTCTGCTGAAGGCCCGCGGTCAAGGCACATATGGGAAGGCAATCAATGAACAACTAAGGTGTTGCAACGCGCAATGAAAGGCTAATGATTGATGCTTCTCATCTCTCTCCGTCCCTGTCTATCCCTCTCTCTGTCTCTGTAAAAAAAATAAAAATTAAAAAAAAAATACTCTGGTCACTTATATAGTGAGTTGGGGGTTGGGTGGAGGACAGAACAAGGGTGGAAGAAGCTTATAATAAGACTCTAATTTCACAATGAAAAGGGAGACTTCAGAATTCTAGAAAACCCTTCTTCTTATAGGATATAGGAAAAGACGGCATATACATTTTAAATTTCTGCACAGAAAAACATGAACTATAAGTAACGATGAAAGACAAACCTTTATCTTCCATGGGTCTCAAAGAATTCTAATTGAATTGTCACCACTGAGCAATGATTTTCTTGTCCTATCAAACGCCGGATCTTCTCCGGAAGCCTGGAGACTCAATCAATCAGTGCATAAGATGCTACACAGAACCTCAGAAGTTAACGGGTGAAAAATATATCCTTTTATATTTTCACAAGTGATTTCTAAAAATCCATCAATTTATTGAGAATAGAAAATGTACAGTGTTAAACTGGAAACTAAATAAAGAACAAATTTTGATCAGTAATAACGATTGCAATAGAAAAAAGAGCCCGGTGTGAACTAAGTTCAGTTTTGACTTATGCAGAGGTGACTGGGTGTTTGAACGGGAGAATGAGGAACTAGGGTGAGCAGGGTCTGGTAAGTCAGGGAAGTGAAAAGTTGCAAAAAGCAAAAGGGAGCTCGGACCCTGTGAAGCCCAGACAGGGGCCCTATTTGCAGTTGTTGGCTGGAATGAACAGTCAGTTCTTCCGGCAGCCTGAGATATCTCACTCAGGCACTTGGCGGGGGTGAGAGGAGCTGGAGTCATCCTAGGGATGCGGCCTTGAGCTGTTAGGAACCACAGTGGTACCTTGAGATATGAGCGAACAAACATATGATTTTTTTTTTAAGATATGAGCTGCGACTCGGTTAATATTTTTGTTTGAGATCTGAGCGAAATTCTGATATACGAGTCGTGATTCAGGAAGCTGCCACTAGTTGGCGCATTGGCGCATGGGCCCAGTATCAGCAGCACAACACCAGCATCTTGCTTTTTCTCACGTATTACCTGCAGAATCAAGTTGAATCTCATTCGCTGTAATCGTTCTTGCATCATTTTTGCATTTTTTACTTTTTTTGTGTGCTATCATGGGGCTGAAGAAAGTGAGTGTAAAGGACAGTGGTGAGAAGAAGAAGAGAATGATGTTGATAGAAGTAAAGCAAGAAATAATAGAAAAATATGAGCGTGGTGTACGAGTGATTGAACTGGCAAGGCTGTATGACTGCAATACATCTACAATTTGTACCATCCTTAAACAAAAGGATGCCATCAAAATGCAAATCCAGCGAAAGGAACTACAGTTCTGTCCCAATTAAGGACAAATATCCCTGAAGAAATGGAGAAGCTTCTGCTGGTGTGGGTGAAAGAGAAAGAGCTGGCAGGAGATACAGTGAGGGAGACTGTAATATGCAAAAAGGCACGTATTATTTACGGCGACTTGAAGAAGAAAGAACATCAACCTCAAAAGAGGCAGCAGAAGATAATATACGTTTAAGGCAAGTCATGGCTGGTTTGAAAATTTCAAGAGATCTGGCATCCACTCGGTGGTGAGGCATAGTGAAGCTGCGAGTGCTGACGTTTAGGCAGCTGAGGAGAACATCGTGTGTTTTGCTGCACTTATCGCAAAAGAAGGCTACATCCCCCATCAAGTGTTCAACTGTGATGAAACAGGATTGTTTTGGGAAAAAAGTCCCCGGAGGACTTTCATCACTGCAGAGGAGAAGAAGCTGCCAGGCCATAAACCCATGAAGGACCATCTGACCCTTGCATTGTGTGCAAATGCTAGCGGTGACTGTAGAGTAAAGCCACTTCTAGCTAGTGTATCATTCCGAAAATCCTCGAGCCTTTCAGACTCACAAGATTCTTAAAGAAAAACTGCAGGTTATGTGGCGTGCCAATGCTAGGGCATGGGTTACACGGCAGTTTCTTATTGAATGGGTCAATCTCATCTTTGGTCCTGCAGTGAAGAAATATCTTCAAGAAAATAAACTCCCCATGAAAGCATTACTAATCTTTGATAATGCTCCAGCCCACCCATCTTGTCTTGAAGATGACATTCTCAATGAGTTCAAATTCGTGAAAGTCCTCTACCTCCCACCAACACTTTAATCTTGCAGCCTATGGATCAGGTCATTTCCAACTTTAAAAAGCCTTACACAAAGCACTTGTTCCGCCGCTTCTTTGAGGTGACTGAGAATACAATTCTAACCCTTCGAGAGTTTTGGAAAGATCACTACAACATTGTGATATGTTTACACATTATTTTTTTTTTGTATTTTTCTGAAGCTGGAAATGGGGAGGCAGTCAGACAGACTCCCACATGCGCCCGACCGGGATCCACCCGGCACGCCCACCAGGGAGCGATGCTCTGCCCCTCTGGGGCGTCGCTCTGTTGTGACCAGAGCCACTCTAGTGCCTGGGGCAGAGGCCAAGGAGCCATCCCCAGCACCCGAGCCATCTTTTGCTCCAATGGAGCTTCGGCTGCGGGAGGGGAAGAGGAGACAGAGAGGAAGGAGAGAGGGAGGGGTGGAGAAGCAGATGGGCGCTTCTCCTGTGTGCCCTGGCCGGGAATCGAACCCGGGACTTCCGCAGGCCAGGCCGACGCTCTACCACTGAGCCAACCGGCCAGGGCCGAGGTGATATCTTAATTGTGGTTTTGACTTGCATTTCCCTGAAGATGAATGATGTTGAGCACCTACCTTTTCATGTACCTGTTCACCGTCTGTGTCCTTCCTTTGGAAATATGTCTATTTAGATCCTCTGCCCATTTTTTAATTATTTTTTTATTGAGTTGTATTAGTTTTTTTTTATATGTGTTGGATACTAATCCCTAATCAGATATGATTTGCAAATAGCTTCTCCCATTCTGTAGGTTGCCTTTTCATTTTGTTGATGGATTCCTTGGCTGTGAGTATACAATGGTAAAAAGACATTTAGTCTCTATTTCATTTATTTCCACTCTGCTGTTTGTTATTCTCTTCCTTTTACTAACTTTGGGCTTCATTTTTTCTTATTTTAGTTCCTTGAGGTATAAGTTAGGTTGTTTGAGATCTTCTTGTTTCTTCATGTAGACATTGATCACTATGAACTTCCCACTTGAGCTGCTTTTATTGTATCTATAAGTTTTGTTGTGCATATTTCCATTTCCATTTGGCTTGAGGTTTTCTTTTTTCCTTTGATTTCTTCCTTCACCCATTGGTTGCTCAGTAGCCTATAGTTTAACCTCCATATATTTGTGAATTTTCTAGTTTTCTTCTTGTAATGAATTTCAGTTTCGTATCATTGTGGTTGGAAAAAAATGTTTTGATAATGATTTCAGTCTTCTTAAATTAAGATTTTTTTTTTTTCTGGCTTAACATATGATCTATCCTGGTACACATTCCAGGTGTACTTGCAGAAAATGTGTTCTATTGTGTTTGGATGAAATGTTCTGTACATATTTGTTAAGCCCATGTGATCTAACAAGTCCTTTTTATTTGTATTTTTCCAAAGTTAGAAGCAGAGAAGCAGTCAGACTCCTGCATGTGCCTGACCAGGATCCACCGAGCATGCCCACCATGGGGCGATGCTCTGCCCATCTGTGGAGATGCTCTGTTGCAACTCTAGCCATTCTAACACCTGAGGCAGAGGCCATGGAGCCATCTTCAGTGCCCGGGCCAACTTTGCTCCAATGAAGCCTTGGCTGCAGGCGGGGAAGAGAGAGACAGAGGAAGGAGAGGGGGAAGGGTGGAGAAGCAGATGGGTGCATCTGCTGTGTGCCCTGACCAGGAACTGAACCCGGGACGTATACACACCAGGCCAATGCTCTACCACTGAGCCAACCAGCCAGGGCTAATGTGTCTTTTAAGGCCAATGTTTCCATACTGGTTGTCTGTTTAGATGACCCAGCCATTGGGGAAAGTGAGGTACTGAAGTTCCTTATTACTGTTGTGTTTTTGTCTATTTCTTCTTTTAGTTTTGATCATATTTACTTTATATATTTAGGTGCTCCGATGTTTGGTGCATAAATATTTACAAAGCCTGGCTCTATCCTCTTGCTGGTTTGACTCCTTTATCGTTACATAATGACCTTCTTTGTCTCTTAGTAGTCTTTGTCTTAAAGTCTATTTGTCTGATAAAAGTATAGCTACCCTCCTTTCTTTTGACTTCCACTTGCACAGGGTGTCTTTTTCTATCCCTTCACTTTCAGCCTGTGTTGTGTGTCCTTACATCTGAAGTTTCTTGTAGGCAGTATTTAGACGGTTCTTGTATTTTATCTATTCAGCCACTGTCTTTTAATTAGGAAATTTAAGCTATCTATTTATCTAATCTTTTTTAAGTTTATTGATTAAAAAAAAAAGAGTTTATTGATTTTTAGAGAAAGGAGGGGGCAAGAGAGAGGGAGAGGAGAAGCACAAAGCATCAACTCGTAGTAGCTGCTTCCTGTATGTGCCTTGACCAGGCAAACTAGGCCTTTTATATTTAAAGTAATTATTGATAAGTATGTACTCATTGCCATTTTTTTCTTTTTCTTATTTTTTTTTTTACAGAGACAGTCAGAGAGAGGGATAGATAAAGACACAGACAGGAATGGAGAGAGATGAGAAGCATCAATCATTAGTTTTTTGTTGTGTCACCTTACTTGTTCATTGATTGCTTTCTCATACGTGCCTTGACCTTGGGCCTTCAGCAGACCGAGTAACCCCTTGCTGGAGCCAGCGACCTTGGGTCCAAGCTGGTGAGCTTTGCTCAAACCAGATGAGCCCGTGCTCAAGCTGGTGACCTCGGGGTCTCGAACCTGGGTCCTCTGCATCCCAGTTCGACACACTATCCACAGCGCCACCGCCTGGTCAGGCTATTTTACATTTTTGATACCACGATCTGTAGCTTTTATTCTTGTATATCCATTAACACCTTGTAGTTATTTCTACTACTTTTGGTGCGGGGCAGAGAGGGAAGGCAAAGATGGCACCTGCCAGCCTTCACAGTCTCTGGGGAGGATTGTAGTCAGCCCCTATTTGTGTGTGGAAATAGGAGCCTGCCCCACTGGCCACAGGTATGAAGACAAACTAACAGGCATCTTTCCCAGAAAAGCGGCAGGAGTATTTCATTTGCACCTGCTGTCTCTGCACTGCGCCCTACTGGGGGAGGGCAGGTAGCCAGTTGAGAACTGCTCCGGTTTGTTACAGTTTTATGGGCTCCTGAACATAAATTCTGCTGCCTGCCAGAACCAGCTGATCAAGAGGTGTGTCCCCTGGGTGGCAGCTACAGAAACTGGGCCACCAGACTTCTGTACCAACTCCTTTCCAGAAGATACTGGTGACCTGGAGAGAGGCAGAGGGGGAGTATGAAGATGGTACCCACCGGGTTCTCTTAGCATTTCAGTAGGCTCCTAGAGGTGTGTTAAATTAGATGCCTTCCCCCTCCCACTCCCCCCAGGGTGATGCTTTAAGATAAGCAAAAAAGCCTCTTTTACAGGAAGACAGGACGTGTTTAAGTGGGTCACCCCTCTGCTGGCCCTGGAGGGAGGGGTTAATGCACAGGTGTCCTTCAAGAACCTGTTTGCAGTAGCCTTGTGGGTCTTGTGGACACGATCCCTGTTGGTTTTCAGAACCAGATGTTTTGAGTTGTCTCTCAGGTGCAGGTCTTAATAGCTGGGGTGCCAGGTGTGGGGTACAAACTCTGAGCTCCTCAGGGAGCAGCTCGGTGCTGTGAGCCCCCCTCAACTGTGCGCTGCTGAGCCAGGAGTGGAGTTCATGCCTAGATTGTGTTGCAGCCTCTCCTACACATTTTTGTTTTACATTTTCTTCTTTCTTTCCCAGCTTTTTCTTGTTTTTTTTTCCACAATTACAGTTGACATTCAGTAACATACTAGTTACAGGTGTACAACATAGTGGTTAGACACTGATACAATTTACGATGGGATTCCCCCCATAAGTCTGGTGCCTGCCTTGCACCACACAGTTATTACAATACTGCCGACATTCCCTGTGCTGTACTTGACATCCCTGCGACTGTTCTGTAGCCACCAACTTGTATATACGTCTTAGTCCCTTCACTGTTTTTTACCTAGGCCTCCCCAACCCCCTCCCATCAGGTAACCCTCAGTTTTTCTCTGGATCTTGAGTGTTTCTGTCTCTCTTCTGTACGCTTTGATGTGGGTTGTTCTCTTTTGCCTGATGTGTAGGAGTTGTTCAGCCAGTTTGGGGTTTCTTTCACAGGAAGTTGTTGCACTTGCAGCTGTAGATTCTGTGTGTTGGTGGGAGGAGGGGAGGTCAGGGTCCTCCTACATCAATTTCTTGATCCAGAACCTTTGTATACTTTCTCGAGTTAGACTTTTGCAGAGAAAAATGTTGCAGACATTTTTTCATGTCAATAAATATAAAAAATTAAGGTCTTTTCATGCTGAAAAATGTTTCGTATTGTGTATGGCCTCCAAAAGTTATTTTCAATTCCTTCATCATTCTATATTGTTGAATGTCTAGACTATTTCAGATATTTTTCATGATAAACAATGGGAATGAGCATCCTTGTGCTTACATTTTTGTCTAGCTATGCAACTATGACCTTTGGATAAATCTCTAAAAATTGGATTGGTAGGTCAAGGGTCTGCTCATTTTCCACTCTGATACCTTCTGCTGCAAATTCCGTTTGGGGAGGTTGTACCAATGCCTGACAGACCCACTATTTCACGCTTTGTCAAAGGTTTTTGTCTTTTTTGTCTTTACCAATCTTACTGACCATAAATGATATAATAATTAGTATTTCTTTGATTAGGATAGAACTATATGGTTTTCATATATTAATTATTTCATGGGTTTTTCTTTTAGAATGCCCATTCAGGTCCCTGCCTGTTTTTCAATTTGTTTTTTTAAAGCATTGATCTGTGAGAATCCCTCATATATCAATACATAGAGGATTTATTGATTTTGTTTTTAGAGGGAAGAGAGAAGGGGGAGGAACTGGAAGCAGGAACTCCCGTATGTACCTTGACCAGGGAAACGGGGTTTTGAATCAATAACCTGTGTTCCATGATGATGCTTTATCCACTGCTGCACCACAGGTCAGACTACAGAGGATTTTAAAAATTATTAATTTAAAATTTTATTTTGATTTTAGAGAGAGAGGAAGGGAGACAGAAACATTGATCCGTTTCTGTACATGCCCTGACTGAGGATGGAACCGGCACGGCAGCCTTTGTGTACTGGGCTGACGCTCTAACCACCCAAGCTCTCTGGCCAGGGCTACATAGAGGATTTTAAACTGCTTATCTGTCATGTTGCAAATATCACCTTTCCGATTGTCTTTTATGTTCTCCCTTCTCTATACACAAACCTTAGGTCTTCAAACACTTAAATGTATCAATATTTTTCTTCACCATTTCTGGGTTCTAGGACCTACTTGTCTCTTCTGATCCTTCTGTGGCCTTCTCTTTTTTGGGGGGGAGGGTATGTAAACTTATTGAAACATTATATATATGCAGAGTGTCCAAATCCTAAGTGTACAACTTAATCTATTTTCACAAAGTGAATGCCTCCCGAGTCTGACCCAGAAACCCCCGACATGCCCTCTTCCCGGCCATCGGAGTATGGAGGGGAGAGGGCTCATTCAGAAAACAGCTCTAGGTCTTCAATAGCAGGCCAGTTGTCCCTACTCTATTTATTGAATAACCTAGTTTTTACTCGTCGATTAGCAATGTGTTTGCTCATATTCCCACAATAACTTGGTCTATATTTAGCCTATGTTAGTCCATTGGTCTGTCTGTGGTTGTCCTTGTCATGTAGTAACATTGAATGAAATTTATAGCTCAATTTCAGAACTGGCTATTATGGCCCAACTTGTTGCTCTTCTCAGAAATGCTTTTACAATCATTTAGTTACATTTTGCCTCCTTTGTCTGCCCAAATTTTACTAAATATTAATTTGTTAAACGTATCAGTTAACATATGAAAAAATGCCTTTTTGTTGGTGCTGCCTTCCTAATATCAAGGTTTGTTTTTCCATTTGTTCCATGTTCCTTCCACACCCTTGCTGGGATTTTGTTTTCTTGTCAATTAATTTTTAAACAGCCATCTCATTCTGGATGGTTTTTCATTGGAGACCGGAGTTTTTCAGGTTTGTAATTGTATCCGTTGATCTGATTTCTAGGTAGCATTTTAAAGTGCTTAAGGTTATTTTTTTTGGGGGGGGTGCTATCTTTTGTCCCATGTTCCTTTTTTTTTTTTTTTTTTTTTGGTATTTTTCTGAAGTTGGAAACGGGGAGGCAGTCAGAGAGACTTCCACATGCGCTCAACTGGGATCCACCGGCATGTCCACCAGGGGGCGATGCTCTGCCCATCTGGGTTGTCGCTCTGTTGCAACCAGAGTCATTCTAGTGCCTGAGGCAGAGGCCATGGAGCCATCCTCAGTGCCCGGGCCAACTTTGCTCCAATGGAGCCCTGGCTGTGGGAGGGGAAGAGAGAGAGAGGAAGGAGAGGAGAAGCAGATGGGCACTTCTCCTGTGTGCCCTGGCCAGGAATCGAACCCGAGACTCCTGCACACCAGGCCGACGCTCTACCACTGAACCAACCGGCCAGGGCCTTACAAGTGCTTAAGGTTTTATAGCTTACAAAATGTAAACTTGCCTGACCTGTGGTGGCGCAGTGGGATAAAACATCGACCTGGGACACTGAGGTTGCCGGTTTGAAACCCTGGGCTTGCCTGGTCAAGGCACATATGGGAGTTGATGCTTCCTGCTCCTCCCCTTTCTCTCTCTCTCTCTCTCTCCCCCCCCTCTAAAAATCAATAAAAAAACAAACAAACAAAAAAAACCAAAATGTAAACTCAACCCCATTGACTATCTCTCTCCTCCTTCCCAGTCAAAGTACATGTAAAGGCTCCTGCCCACTGGTCTCACTTTCTTCCCCTCCACATTTCCCTAACCTCCCTGGCTGCAGCATCCCTACTCTACCAAAACGAATGTTAAGGACTCCAGTGGTTCCGCATCTCTAAATCCAAATGTGGTTTGAGCGCCCCATCTCCCGTGACTGCTCCCTCACTTTAAGGATTGGTGGCATTGTTCATTTTCCTTCCCATTCTTAATTCCACGCATTTATGGTTTTTCCCTTGTAGAACTACTTTCACTTTTTTCTATACCAGCTCTTGGATCAATCCATCAAGTTCACTTGTTTCTGTTTTTTAATTTACTCACTTCGGCTTTTGTTTCCATGAATCCTTTTGCACTTACTGTCTTAAGTTTATTAACATTTTGTTTCATGAGTCAGAAGTATAGTTTAGTGTTTATTTTTATTAACAAGGTTTACAATCATCCTGGAATATTTCTTAATATAAAAAACATTTGTTGTTAAACTTCAAATACAGAAATGCGTAACCAAGAAAGGAAAACTTCCCTTGTAATTTGATCACCAGGAATAACCACTGTATCTCTTAATAGTTTGGAGTATATTTTTCCAAATGCTTTTCTAGGCATTATTTGTGTATCTTGTTGAGTCTGTGTACCAGAAGTATGCCTACATGTAAATGTGTGTATATATTTTCTAACATAGTTACAGTGTATTACTTATATACAGATGTTATGTATACATGTACTTTTAACTTAATTATGTATTTCAGGGCTCTGGGAGAGCAGGACAGGCCTTTCACAGATCTGAAATGGCCCAAGAGCAGAGAATGGGGTGTTCCCTGTGGTCAGAGCAAGGGTTCCCACACTCGGGTGCAGGCTGGTATAATTTGAATCTGCCAGCCACAAAGGAAGGCACATTCAGGCTTTTTTATGTTTGGCCGGAAGTTGGGGAATGAGAGGAAGAGAGAAGGGTGAGGCTTAAAGGCTGTCCGTAGCCATCAAATGGAGCCAGACTTCTCTTTACACTGTGTATCCACATCTGTGGTAAGTCAGACCTGTGTATCACACACATACACAAACCCAGCCACTGACCCACACATCAACGTATGTATTTGCCTATTGCAATCACCTGTTCTCATTAATAACTATTTTATGTCAGTGTGTAGATCCACCTCATTCTTGTAAGTAGGTGCCTAGATCTCCATCATGTGGGTATGCCATAGCCAGTCATTATCCTGTTGATGAATAAGTTGCTTCTGTTATTTCTGGCTTTACAATGGGACACTATACCTTTCACACGTGCAACCATGTTAGTCATTCATCAGTCACTGAGGTCTTTGATGCTCCAGAGCCAAGATCCCAGCTTCTCTGAGATTACAGTCTAGAATGGACACGGGCCAGTTTGCTAATATGTCAGGTAGGAGCAATGTGATGCGGACACAGAACAGGGAAAGGAGATAGTGAGGAGGGCGGTCTACTACACAGGGTGGTTAGGGAGGCCCCCTACAACAGGGGTCGGGAACCTATGGCTCGTGAGCCAGATGTGGCTCTTTTGGTGGCTGCATCTGGCTCGCAGACAAATCTTTAATAAAAAAAATGTTAAAAAAATAAAACATTCTCATGTATTACAATCCATTCATTTCCTACTGCTGATGTTCATGTTTGCAGGTGACTGGAGCCAATCACAGCTGTCCTCCAGGACAATACCAAATTTTTATTGGATAATGCATAACGTACACGGTCGTTGTATGGCTCTCACAGAATTACTTTTTAAAATATGTGGCGTTCATGGCTCTCAGCCAAAAAGGTTCCCGACCCCTGCTCTACAATATGACAGAGACAAGACTGGGCTATCGGAGAGAAAAGCAGAATTTTGTACTAAAACTCTACTGCTACTGGATAATTTTGAGGCCAAAGGGTGTACATATTTTGTCATGATGGATCTTGTTAAATTGTCTTTATTTAAAAAAAAAATTATTGATTTTAGGAGATGGGGGAGGAGTGGGAAGCATCAATTCATAGTACCTGCTTCCTGTATGTGCCTTATCCAGGGTTTTGAACCGGTGACCTCAGCATTCCAGGTCGACACTATCCACTGTACCACCACAGGTCAGGTCAAACTGTCTTGATTTTTAAAAAATTTATACTGTCTTTGATATAATACATTAACACATTCTTTTTTTTTTTTTTTTTTTTTTTTGGTATTTTTCTGAAGCTGGAAACGGGGAGAGACAGTCAGACAGACTCCCGCATGTGCCCCACCGGGATCCACCCGGCATGCCCACCAGGGGCGAGGCTCTGCCCACCAGGGGGCGATGCTCTGCCCCTCCTCTGCCCCTCCAGGGTGCCGCTCTGCCGCGACCAGAGCCACTCCAGCGCCTGGGGCAGAGGCCAAGGAGCCACTCCCAGCGCCCAGGCCATCCTCGCTCCAATGGAGCCTTGGCTGCGGGAGGGGAAGAGAGAGACAGAGAGGAAGGAGGGGGTGGGGGTGGAGAAGCAAATGGGCGCCTCTCCTATGTGCCCTGGCCAGGAATCGAACCCGGGTTCCCCGCACGCCAGGCCGATGCTCTACCGCTGAGCCAACCGGCCAGGGCCCATTAACACATTCTTAAACAAGCATCCATCTCATCAACACCAAAAGGGATTAGTAACCTTTTCTTTTAAACCTTTTTTGATATAATACAAAATAAGTTAGATCACCTTAATTTGTAATTTGATCATGATTGTAAGGCTGAGCATCTTAATTTCCACTTGTTTCTGTAAATTGCTTATCTATGTGATTTGTGATTTTTCTACAGGCCATTACTATAACACAGATAGTTTGTGGTTTATTTTTTGATGGTTCTATTTTTTTGGTATACAAATGTTGAAGCATTTTTGTAGGCTATTTACCAATCATGTCCACTTGAGTTGGGTGTCAAAGCTAACAGCCCTCACTGTTATCCACATTTTTTTTTTTTTTTTTTTTTTTTTTTTACAGAGACATAGTCAGAGAGAGGGACAGATAGGAACAGAGAGAGATGAGAAGCATCAATCATCAGTTTTTCATTGCGACACCTTAGTTGTTCATTGATTGCTTTCTCATATGTGCCTTGACCATGGGCCTTCAGCAGACCGAGTAACCCCTTGCTCAAGCCAGCGACCTTGGGTCCAAGCTGGTTTGCTCAAACCAGATGAGCCCGCGCTCAAGCTGGCGAGCTCGGGGTCTTGAACCTGGGTCCTCCGCATCCCAGTTCAAGGCTCTATCCACTGCACCCCCACCTGATCAGGTTGTTATCTACATTTCTAAAACACTGGAAGTTCCAAGGCTTTTGTTCCATCTAATTTATGCTTAAGGCCCTAGGTAAGGCTCCAGCAAAACACAGCCCTCTTGGCTGTTCCCAGGACATCAATCATCCTTTTGTCCTGCTCCTCTCAACTGGTTTATCCACCCCCATTATATGGGACCTATTCTGCCATCCATCACACTGTTAGTGGCTGGAACTTCAATGCCTCTTAGGCTAATAACCTCCCTCAGACTCTCCTGCCCTCAAGCATGTTTTCAAAGTTTCTTGATCTTTCTTAATGTTAAATCATTCAAATTAACTTTAGATAGAAGCAATTCCTTCATACCCTCCAAACTGACTTTTAGAAATCGTACTGGGGGCCTGACCTGTGGTGGCGCAGTGGATAAAGCGTCGACCTGGAAATGCTGAGGTCGCCGGTTCGAAACCCTGGGCTTGCCTGGTCAAGGCACATATGGGAGTTGATGCTTCTAGCTCCTCCCCCCTTTCTCTCTCTCTGTCTCTCCTCTCTCTCTGTCTCTCCCTCTCCTCTCTAAAAAAATAAATAAATAAATTAAAAAAAAAATCGTACTGGGATTTTGACTGAGAATCCATTAGGATCACATTACTTTGGTGAGAATTATGCTATAAAGGAAAAAAAATACTGCATTTTTCCACCAAACAACTACATAGATTCAAGTTTTCATGTCTGTTAAGTTCTAATTTTCATGTCTTATATATTTTATTCCTAAGTATTTTATTTTGGTTCCCATGAGCTGTGTCCCACAATATTGTTGTATTTGAACTAAATTTGATGTATTCTTTATTTTGGAGATTTTGCTGTTATCTCTGTTCAATTTATTTATAGCTTGGTATCATTTTAGTCAAGAGAACCCATTCTGTAGTTTTAATTCTTTAAAATCTTCTGAGGTTAAAATCTTCTGAGGTTATGGTCTATCTTGGTGAGCGTTCCATTGGCTAGAAAAGAATGTATATTCTGATGTAGTTGGTGGTGTGTTCTATCAATTCGATTCTCGTAGCTGCTGGTGTCATATAGTTGTTTTATATCCCTGCTCATTTTCTATCTAGTTCTATCAGTTGCTGAGAGAGGGGCATCAAAGTCTCCAACTGTATATGGATTTATCTAGTGCAGTTTTTACTAAGTGCATTTTGTTTGGTGTATAAACCTACAGGAGTGTTGTCTTGTTGGACTGAAACTTTTATTAGGTAATGTCTTTTTGTCTGTCGTCTGGGCTGACTTTTAGAAGCAGAGACGGTCAGATCTTTCTCTTTGATACAAGGACTCTGGCATGGGGCCCAGAAACCTACATGTTAACAAAGCTCCCTGGTGAATTTTATAGTCAGGTGCTACTCAGAATTCTTGCTTGCAAACAATAGAATTGGACTTGAATTTAAAAAGACCTTGATCGGCAGACTCTCCAGAACCAGGCCGCCTGGTCTCCCAGCCTTATAGATGGGTATGCATATAAACACTCCTATGTGCACATAAACTTATACAGACTCCTGTTTGGGGAAAATTGTACTTGTTTTGGAAAATAAAATCAGAAATGGTACGTTTCTTGCTGGGTCCACTACAAAATAGTTAATGAGACGAACTGGGTCCTATTGCACACTATTAACCTTTGTGGAAGGCAGCAGGCCTCATGCCAGGGATGGGCTCTCAAACTGTATCTCAGGGAATGTTGGTGTCTGTAATAGCACTGCTGTGCATCAGGAACCTGTATGAGACTCTGGAGAAGTGGCACTTAGCTCGGACTCTAGGCCCATCTGAAAGCAAAGAGGCTGGACGAGACCCGAAAGTTCCCAGGCCTCTCCAAAGTGCGCCGTTCTGACTCTCGAGCCTTGCTGTTGACACCTGGTGGCTGGCTTTTTGCTAACACTGGGCACAGGCCTGCAGAAACCAACAGGTGAGATGGTGTTATTATTATTAGAGAAGGTCCAGGCCAAAGGATCGGTCAGGACAAGACACATTGTCTTTTCAGACACTGAGATTGTATCCCCCGCCCCCCCGTTTTCTCCTGGTCCATCCTGTCGGCGCTGAAGAGGGGAAATGGATGTTCCGCAGAGGGGTGCGGAGGGAGCCAGGGCCGGAAGGTTAGCCAGCAAGCTGCTACCTGAGGGGCGGGGCCGGTTTGCTCCACAAACGCCCAGGGGAGGGTGCAGGGACCATCCGGTGCGCAAGAACACCAGCCCCAGTTCATGGAGGAAGCCCACAAAGTGCCCACAATGGCACAGCTTAGCGAATGGCTACAGAGAGTCTTCATTTCTGTGTTTGATGGGCCCTTATTCCGCTAAGTGACGGGCACCCTAACTGAAGTCACCTCTTGACCTGCAGGTTCTCATGAGCGCGTCCGTGCTGGCGGCCCTGTGCCTCTTCTCGTCCGTCTGTGTCGTGTGTGCCATCTCTGCCTTGACTCTCCCCGTCGAGACCAAAGGCCGGGCCCTCCAGGTAGGCGACACGGGGAGCTCTTAGCACCCTCCACCGCCACTTTGGGACATGAAAGTGAATGTAGAGGACGGATAACCTTTAAGCAGACACGATATTCCTGTGCTAACATACTCGCGTGTGTTCCAAGAGACAAACTGCGTATCCACCCTCCCGCATGGAACTCTGGGTAGCACTCAAGTTAAAGTAACCAATTACGCACTTCATACCTCCGCTTCCTGTGACAGTCACAACTTGAGCCAGGGGCCGGGGTGAAGGACAGCTGTTGAGGCCTCAGGATTTTCTTCTTCCCAGTTTTCCGCCCGGATGTAAGCATTGCTGCAGAACTAAAGGCGGCCAGAGGAGCAGACAGAGCTGCCATGTCCCCCTTAGAACGACAGGGTATGCACACACCGGTCCATCCACCTGTCCCCTAGTGCTGTCAGCCACCGCGATAGAGCCGAGCCAAAGCTTCAGCAGCCGCAGGGGCCGGCTGACACACCGACCAGGTAGCAGACACTGACTGCCTGCTCTGTGCTTCACATAGGAAATGAGAGGATGCACCAAAGCGGGACGTATGCTCGCAGGGCAGCTACAGCAGACAGGGCTCTCCTCTCCCTGTGCCTTATCAAAGTATAGTTGGGGGCATCCTGCCTTAAACACCAATTTGTTGCTGGAACTTGTTGCGCAAGGGTGTGTGCATGGCGCATGCGCACGCATGGTTAGGGGGTAAGGGAGAGCAGCTGGGGTTGAGCTGGAGCTGCTGCCCCTAAATGAGGCTGTTCAAGTCATCATGCCTCTGGCTGAGTGTGACCTGCCCTGCCTCCCGTGTGCTATCCACAGTACACCACAGACACCTGTTAGTATTTGTGTTGGCACAGGTGCATTTTATTCTGAGTAGATAAAAGAAGGGCACTACTGAGTAAAGGAAAAAACAAACCCCTCTTCGTTTTCTCCCCCAGGTCCAAGATATGCTACTCCATTTAAAAATACCCTAGAGCAGAGGTCGGGAACCTATGGCTCGGGAGGCAGATATGGCTCTTTTGATGGCTGCATCTGGCTTGCAGACAAATCTTTAATAAAATAAATAATGTTAGAAATATAAAACATTCTCATGTATTACAATCCATTCATTTCCTACCGCTCATGTCCATGGTTGCGGGTGCCTGGAGGCAATCACAGCTGTCCTCCGGGACAACACCAAATTCTTATTGGATAATGCGTAATGTACACAGGTCATTGTATGGCTCTCATGGAATTACATTTTAAAATATGTGGCATTCGTGGCTCTCAGCCAAAAAGGTTCCCGACCCCTGCTAGAGCTTATCTTTAAGGTAATACGCATGTTAACCAGATGAGATAACTTATCATAAAATTATGAATTTAGGGCTGTTTAGGTTCTATACTTGAAAGGTCACCCATTTATTGAATGCCTAAAGCCAGAGACTAAATTCAATGATACATATGATTCCTTTGAATTTTATATCAAGAGATCCTCACATCCTTCACACAAATGAGGGAACTAAGGCACAGGCAAGTAGAGTAACTTGTACAAAGGAACATGCCAGTATGTAGTAATACTGGAATTTAAAGCAGACTGCAATTAAATGATGCTACATTTTAATCTAATTTCCCATGCTTATTAATTAGTAACACTACTTATAAAGGGAGCCGAGGTCACAATCCAGTGGGCTCTGTGGACTTCTTATTGAAGTCACAGCCACTTACATAGGACCATTTTCTCTTCTGTTGACTTGGGACTCGATTTTAGTGTTGTGATAGAATCTTTTCACCTGCCTGTTTTTAACTTTTAATATAATTCTTATGCACTTAACATATGACACTAGTAACTAACACAATAAAACTATTTAAAAACATGCCAAGAAAATTTAACTTCTAACAATTTTACCAATGAACCAAGCTGTTAAGTAGTAATTCTATTTTAGAATTACTCATTTTGATGAGCCTAGTGAACTAAAAAAACCTTAGAAAGAGGATATTTATAACATGACTTTTTTCTAAATGATGCCTGTATTTACTAGAGGGACTGAATTATGAAGTGACTACTTGCCTTGCTTATAAGTTTATTGAAAAGCCTTCTATTACTAGTTTCCAGTACCAGACAGCTGAGTATGCATGGGGAGACGACTTTCTTTTTATTAAATGTACTCATCTATTAAATAACTTCTTTTTCCAGCAAATTAAATGAAGCCCTGTAAACCTGTCTACCAACAAAGGAAGGAAAATGAATGTTATCTTCACAAAGAGCTGCGGTACATTTGAAAAAGCCAGGTTTTATTTCTGTGTAGCACTTGGTAATTAAGAAATTGATTATTTTAAGAAAATAAGGCACACAAGACTAAAGTGGGTTAACTGCATATTGATCTCGTCCCTAAGGGCCTATATACATAGAACTTGTATGAAGTATACTTTACAATTGGAAAGCTATGTTGGGGGGAGATAGGAAGGTGGCTTTCCTTTGATACCAACTCTCGTAACCACGCGATGGACCCCACTCAGGCAACACATATCTCCTCGATACCCTCCCATGAGGCTTCCAGCAAATGTTAGAATGAAATTCTGTAGCTAAGACAAGGACTTGGGGTGCTAGCATTAAAACTTTCAAAATAAGTCATCAAATTTACAATACAATTTGGCATCTTTATTAAAACTGTGGCCTCCTTAGTTTACTAATGAGTATTATTCATAAATCATTATGCTTAAGTTACTGAGTCTTACATCTAATCACCAAGAAGAGAAGTTAGGAATAAACTGAATTTCCCCCATATATTGTTTCTATTCTAATTTCATTAATTTATGGGGGAATCTTGGATTCCCATGATGTGATTTTTTAAAAAGTGCAGCAAGCTTACCGACATCCTGTAATGGTCTGCGTGGCTCCTCTACACCTCTTGTCCCGTTCTGTACTACAGAGACTGTGGCACCCACCCAAGTGTCTCTGCAAACTGTGTCAGAGGGTGTACACCCTGCTGCAACAGGGGGTGTGACTTCTCCCTATTGAAACCACACGCACAGTGGCTTTGAGAGGAATTGTCCGTAAAGGGCCAGACAGTAAACATTTTAGGTTTTGTCAACTACAGATCATGTTGTTTTCCCTCCACAAGCCTTTAAACAAGTGAAACACATTCTTAGCCAACTCTGGGTTTTATACCAGGGGTCGGGAACCTTTTTGGCTGAGAGAGCCATGAACGCCACATATTTTAAAATTTAATTCCGTGAGAGCCATACAACGACCTGTGTACATTATGCATTATTCAATAAAAATTTGGTGTTGTCCCGGAGGACAGCTGTGATTGGCTCCAGTCACCAGCAACCACGAACATGAGCGGTAGGAAATGAATGGACTGTAATTCATGAGAATGCTTTATATATATATATTTGTATTTTTCTGAAGCTGGAAACAGGGAGAGACAGACAGACTCCCGCATGCGCCCCACCGGGATCCACCCGGCACGCCCACCAGGGGGCGATGCTCTACCCCTCTGGGGCATCGCTCTGTCACGACCAGAGCTACTCTAGCGCCTGGGGCAGAGGCCAAGGAGCCATCCCCAGTGCCCGGGCCATCTTTGCTCCAATGGAGCCTCGCTGCGGGAGGGGAAGAGAGAGACAGAGAGGAAGGAGAGGGGGAGGGGTGGAGAAGCAGATGGGCGTTTCTCCTGTGTGCCCTGGCTGGGAATCGAACCCGGGACCCCTGCACGCCAGGCCGACACTCCACCACTGAGCCAACTGGCCAGGGCCGAGAATGCTTTATATTTTTAACATTACTTTTTTTATTAAAGATTTGTCTGTGAACCAGATGCAGCCATCAAAAGAACCACATCTGGCCTGACCTGTGGTGGCACAGTGGATAAAACCATCGACCTGGAATACTGAGGTCGCCGGTTCAAAACCCTGGGCTTGCCCAGTCAAGGCACATATGGGAGTTGAAGCTTCCTGCTCCTCCCCTCCTTCTCTCTCTCTCTCTCTCTCTCTCTCTCCCTCCGCCCCCCTCTAAAATGAATAAATAAATAAAAATAATTTAAAAAAAAAAAAAAAAAAAAAAGAACCACATCTGGCTCATGAGCCATAGGTTCCCGACCCCTGCTCTATACTTACTTTCTCTTTTCTTATTCTTAAGCCTATAAAACCTCCCTGCTTTCTGCCCTAGGCTTCAGTCCTTAGGACCCTGGGACCGTATACTGCCTACTTTAGCAAGTGTTAAATAAAGTTAGTTTTGTCACCTAAACTGTGTTCTTTAATCATTTTAAACAGTTTTGGTGACAAGGATGAAAGCTGACTGCCAATGGCCTGCAGTACGAGACACACAGGCGAGGTGCCCGCTGAACCCTTTGCGTTCACTGTTCCTCTCATCAACATGGAGGGCCGTGGATAAGTCGCTCTTGGATTTGAGCTGCGCTCCCTTGCGCGTGTAGCTCTCCAATCTACACACTTTATTTTTAAAAAGATTGTTCCTAGAAGGGTTCTAGGACAGTTATATTGGGAGTCTGAAATAACTGGTACCGATTAGGGAACTGCTATGCCTTGAGGTAAGTCCACAGCACAAACTAAACTGCTGGGAGATCTGGGAACTAAATTAAGATTGCCTTAACCAAGGGCACAACAAAATCTAAACCAGACAATTAAAAGCCATTAGGGCAGCCTGACCTGTGGGGGCGCAGTGGATCAAGCGTTGACCTGGGATGTTGAGGTCCCCGGTTCAAAACCCTGGGCTTGCCCAGTCAAGGCACATATGGGAGTTGATGGTTCCTGCTCCTCCCCCCTTTTTCTCTCTTTTTTTTTTCTGAAGGTGGAAACAGGGAGAGACAGTCAGACAGACTCCCGCATGCGCCCGACCGGGATCCACCCGGCACGCCCACCAGGGGCCACGCTCTGCCCACCAGGGGGCGATGCTCTGCCCATCCTGGGCATCGCCATGTTGCGACCAGAGCCACTGTAGCGCCTGAGGCAGAGGCCACAGAGCCATCCCCAGCGCCCGGGCCATCTTTGCTCCAATGGAGCCTTGGCTGCGGGAGGGGAAGAGAGAGACAGAGAGGAAAGCGCGGCGGAGGGGTGGAGAAGCAAATGGGCGCTTCTCCTGTGTGCCCTGGCCGGAATCGAACCCGGGTCCTCCGCACGCTAGGCCAACGCTCTACCGCTGAGCCAACCGGCCAGGGCTCTCTCTTTTCTAAAATGAATAAATAAAAATGAAAAAAAAATGTTAGCACACAATTAAAAAAAGCTATTACGGCATTATAAGAAATCTTACCAGGAAAGGAATAATGGATCTATCACTAACAGGACTCTGGAAGCCAAAGCTAAAAAACTGGGCACGGGTCAAACACTGTAAGATGTTAGAGCACTCGCCACCTAAATCCAAGAATTCCTTACCAGGATGATTTGATTATGAAACAGATTAGATTGGAGTGAGTACACCTGCCAACCGCAAGGAAGATTCCATGCGGGGAGGTACACGGTAAACCAGCACACATCCCCAACCCAGCGGCACGTCCCTCGGTACTCTGGTGGCTCTAACACCTCCGGGCGTAGCTAAAGAAATGCAACCCTCAAGTGATAAAGTGTTCCATTTCCTGGCACACCCGCTTATCAGGTCTCATAATTGTAGCCCTGGAAGCTGCAGATACCTACAAAAAGGCTAACTTACCACAACAACCTAGAATTGCAATGGCTATTAGGGCAAATGTTTGGTAAGAAGTGCACATGAAAGTGAGGGTTCCCCAAATCAAACAGAATGGAATGCCTATTTTAATTGGTATGCAGAAGGCCCCCAAACGCTTCCAAATAGCTTTTTTGAAAGATTCACTGCAAACAGCTAAATGAAAAATTAAAAGACAAGAAGTACAGGCAGTCCCACGGTTACAAATGAGATAGGTTCTGTAGGTTTGTTCTTAAGTTGACTTTGTGTGTAAGTTGGAACTGGTGCCTTTATTAAGTGCAGCTTAGATGTTTGTCTTAACAGTCTCTATTTTTACCTTTCTGTGCATAGTATAAATACTTAAAACATTTTCAAACCTATAGAATCTATCTTGTTCATAACCCAGGGACTGCCTGTACCTAAACAATACTGAAGTGACTTCTTCCATTCTTCTCTATCCCCCTTTGCCTGAGTACTCAATATTTGCTAATACTAGTCTAACCGAACTGTCTTTCCACTCTGAAAAACACATACAAGACCATATAAAAGGCCAGCAAATTAGTGGCCTTGCAACAGCTCCAAGGCCATCAACAAAACACTGCCCAGAAATTGGTGTCTTATTTGGAGTCCACTGGGCACTGTAAGAAAGTGTGTCCTTGAAGGTTTGGTCAAACCTTCCATACCAGCTCCACAAACCCACATCTACACCCCAAGGAGGGCCCCTGTGGGCTTGACCCAGGCCGATGTGACTCCTTACACAGTGAAGGGGAATCTAAAAGGAAAACTGCTCAACTCTGGGTGACAGCAGAGCTATATATACCCTCTACTGTAAACCCTCCTGTCTCAGGACTGCCTGTGGGACCCTGGGAAACCAGCAGAATCTGGTGAAGAGTGAAAACGCTTCGAGTCGGCTCTCCTTATCTCTGGAGAGGAAATATAAGAAAACCTAAATGGATGTTTAAAACGTTGTAGATTGTTTGTGGAAAGGAATTTTCTGTGTGGTCAGGCTGGCTAAGATTAGAATGGATCCAAGTTTTTAAAAGAGTTTTAATATAAAAAGTATGTGGGTGCAAAGTTAGAATTTTTCCGTCTGTTAAAAGGATACAATTTTCTTAGATTACTGATCTGCTATTAATAAGAAATTGCAGGTACATGTTTTTCTCTCCCTTTCAATGCCCAGAAAGCACAGGCTCAGCAAACTCGCAGGCTGCGCCCGAGCCGCCTCAGGAGCCTCTGAGCCCCACCTTCTCAGGGTGAAGAGCTAATCTTTTTTTTGTTAACAACTATGCAACGTTTTGTATTTGCTTCAAAATCACTATGGTTAAATGGGTAATTTTGACAAAATTCCCCCAATCAAATTCTAAAGTGTTTTTGACCTCAAACTAACTTGAAATGTGCCAGAGGCCCTCTGGACAAATGCCAAATGATTGGTTCTCTTTCCCTATGCAGTTGACTCTTGAACAACACAGTGGGTTAAGGGTGCTAACCCCTTCCCCCCTCTAGTGGGTGGTTGAAAATCCACGTGTAACTGTTGACCAGAAGCCTTACTGATAACAGATAATTCACGTTATTTTGTATGTTATATGTATTATATCAGTGGTCCCCAAACCCTGGGCCGCGGACCAGTACCGGTCTGCAGAGAAAGAATAAATAATTTACATTATTTCCGTTTTATTTATATTTAAGTCTGAAAGTTGTTTTATTTTTAAAAAATGACCAGATTCCCTCTGTTACATCTAAGACTCACTCTTGACACTTGTCTCGGTCACGTGATACATTTATCTGTCCCACCCTAAAGGCTGGTCCGTGAAAATATTTTCTGACATTAAACTGATCCGTGGCCCTAAAAAAGGTTGGGGACCACTGTATTATATACTGTATTCATACAATAATGTAAGCTAGAGAAAAAAAATGTTCAAGTCATAAGGAAAATACAGTATTTATTGAAAAAAATAAGAGGACTCATAGTTAAAACCTACATTGTTTAAGGGTCAACTGAAAAAAATGTTAAACCAATTAAGCTTATTTGATATGTTAAATTATATAGGAAGCACTAAGAAGTGAAATCTACTTAACCTTCTTGGATAATATATGTATATGCTAAGTGGTTCCGGAAATTGTAGGAAATTCCTAAAAACCTGGTATGTTCCAGTCTTAATTCCAGTTATTTTAAATGTCATAGACTTAACCACATTTTCTTATCAATTCCATTATGGTCTTGTCATTTACAGATCCACTTTCTTTCACTCCAATCCTCTTGCAAAAGCGAGATTCCTGTAAAAGTGAGATTCCTGGAAAAGACCCTACCAAGTCCACTTACCACTGACACCACTGCAAAATTTCAAGGTGTTGTCAAACCTTGGTGTGTATTTCATAACTGAGACAGGCTCCACCTGACTTCTGGTACTATGTAAACATTATAAAGATCCCCAAATCAAGGTAGGCTGCTTCCTCCCAACACCTAGGACCAAGAACAATTTCTCCATTCCCTCTCTGACCATCCTGTTCCTAATTTTCACACCATGAAGGTATTTATAATTCTCTATCAACCTTGCCTTCCCCTAGTCTAGCAAGATAATGCCATTGTTCACATATCTCAGGCCATTACAAAGGAGGGCAATCCAACCTCCAACAAACACACACTTCTCTGATGTCCAGTGCCTCAGTTTCTCTGGAACAAGCTCGTGGAATAAATACTTCTGTGAAGTAGAGGCATTACCCGTAGTACACAAACAGGAAAACTGGAAGAGAGAGGTATCCTCCTCTTGGGGATCATTTCTTGATTTGATTCTAGTTGGTTAGGGACATGGGAGCCCTGACTCAGGGGCACTCCCCAAGCCATGGGCGTTATTGTTGTTTACTTTAAATACTCTGTTCTCTCATAAGTTTTAAAATAATGTGGGAAGCCACTGACCAGCTAACAGACCATCTCTCTCCAACTAGAATGACAAGAGACCTGAAGAGCATAGCTAGCCCCAAGAACACGAGCCTGGCATCGTCTCTTCTGATGAATACAGTGAGATCTGATGGGGCACCAATAACTGAGGGTCACACTAAGCCTTTTACTTAAAACCTCAAACGTTCTCAATGGTTAAAGGGGAGCGGGACAGTTGAAATACATTTCTAGCCCAAGATGGAGTTCCCCCTGCCTGGGGTGCCACATCATCAAACCGAAACTTAACTCTCGTGTTCCTGGAAACTCTTTCATTGACTCAGCAATGCACTATATAACCAGCCAACTAGTCCCAAAATGCCAAGCCAATCTGGGCCCCAAACTTACTTCCTGTTGCTTATTCTTTATCCTATAAAAGTTTCTTACCTTCTGCCCCGTGTTGTAGTTCTCTGAACCCTTGGGATCATAGATTGCTTACTTCTGTGTTAAATAAAGTTTGTTTTTATCACCTAAATTGTCTTATTTAATTATTTTTAACAGATTGCAGACCCATGTTAATGTAGTTATTAAAAATTTTTAGGCCAAAGTGTCTTTGATGGAAAGATGTCTTGGCTGTACCTGTAGGGTTAGCTGGATAGCCCACAATAAATCATAATAGAAAATCCCAAAGCTGACTCTGGTCAAGATGGCAGAGTAGGTCAACACTGTGCTCACCTCTTCCCATAACCACATCAAAACTATAATTAAATTATAGAGCAGCCCTCGGTGAGAACCCCTGAGGCCCAGCTACACACAAGTCCTGTAACTAAGGGTATAAGGCAGCAGCCAGGATGAGACTGGTGGGGGGAGCACAGACATGGAAGGGCTGTTCACACACCCATGCAGTGGCAATTAAGAATTCGAGGGATGCTCCGCCTCAGTAGCTGCAGCCAGTCCTCTCAGCCTGGGGGTAAGTCCCTCCCACTGACATGCCAACAGCAACTGGGCTCAACTACAACAGGAGGGCGCAGGTAGCCCACGTGGCGGTGTACCTGGCGTGCCCAGCTTGGGTGACCAGAAAGGCTGTGCCTACATGATGGCACTCTACTTAATACATAGAAACAGACACAGGAAGGCAGCCAAATGAGAAAAAGGAACAAGGAAAGAACAGAACTCCAGAAAAAAATAAACAAAATGGAGATGTGCAATCTACCAGACGCAGAGTTCAGAACACTGGTTATAAGGATGCTCCATGAACTTAGGGGAAGAATAGAGGAACTATAACATTAGCAAGGAGATAGGAAACAAAAAAGAACTAGTCAGAAATGAATACAATAACTAAAATAAAGAATGAATTAGAGGAAAACCGATGAGATAAAAGAGGATCAAGTTAGTGATCTATAGAAGAAGAGCCCCTAGGACAACATTAAGTGTACCATCATGGGCATCATAGGGGTATCAGAGGGAAAAGAGAGATAAAAAACCTGTTTAAAGAAATAGTGACTTGGCCCTGGCTGGTTGGCTCAGCGGTAGAGCGTCGGCCTGGCATGCAGGAGTCCCAGGTTCGATCTCCGGCCAGGGCACACAGGAGAAGCGCCCATTTGCTTCTCCACCCCTCCCCCTCTCCTTCCTCTCTGTCTCTCTCTTCCCCTCCCGCAGCGAGGCTCCATTGGAGCAAAGATGGCCCGGGCGCTGGGGATGGCTCTGTGGCCCCTGCCTTAGGTGCTAGAGTGGCTCTGGACGCAAAGAGCGACGCCCCAGAGGGGCAAAGCATCGCCCCCTGGTGGGCATGCCGGGTGGATCCCGGTCGGGCGCATGCGGGAGTCTGTCTGACTGCCTCCCTGTTTCCAGCTTTGGAAAAATGAAAAAAAAAAAAAAAGAAAAGAAATAGTGACTTAAAACTTCCCTAACCCACCTGACCAGGCAGTGGTGCAGAAAATAGAGCATAGAATTGGGATGCGGAGGACCCAGGCTCGAGACCCCGAGGTCACTGGCTTGAGCGCAGGCTCATCTGGTTTGAGCAAAGCTCACCTGCTTGGACCCAAGGTCGCTGGCTCGAGCAAGGGGTTACTCGGTCTGCTGAAGGCCCACGGTCAAGGCACATATGAGAAAGCAATCAATGAACAGCTTAAGGTATTGCAACGGAAAACTGATGATTGATGCTCATCTATCTCCGTTCCTGTCTGTCTGTCCCTATCTATCCCTCTCTCTGACTCTGTCTCTGTAAAAAAAAAACCTTCTCATACCTGGTGAACAAGTCCAGGAAGCTCTGAAAGTCTCAAATAAGACAAACCCAAAGAAGCCCACATCAAGACACATCATAATTAAAATGCCAAAAGTTAAAGAATTTTAAAAGTAGCAGGAGAAAAGCAGTCAAGAATGAGTTCCCATAAGATGGTCAGCTGATTTCTCAACAGAATATCTGCAGGCCTGAAGAGAGCAGCAAGAAATACTCTCAACAGTGAGAAGTAAAGACCTACAACCAAGACTGCCCATCAACGCCATCACTTAGAATCAGAGAGAGTTTCCCAGGGAAGAAAAAGCTAAAGGAATTCACCACTAAACCAGAATTACAAGAAATGTTAAGCAGACTTCTTTAAGTAGAAAAGCTAAAAAAAATAAAATACAGGAAAGAAAAAATTCTCACTAAAGATGAATAGTAAAAGCAGTCAACCAACCAACTGTAAAGTTAGTACAAAGATTAAAAGGCAAAAGTAGAAAGACCACATGTAATTACAACAATAAATTAAGGGATACACAAACACACAGAAAAAGTAAAAACTAATTACAAAACATAAAAATAGACATATAGATCAGTGGAACAGAATAGAGTTCAGAAATAAACCCATGCCTTTATGGTCAATTAATCTATGACATAGGAAGAGTAATAAAGGGGTACATTCTCTTCAATAAGCAGTATGGGAAAAGCTGGACAGATATACATGCAAAAAAAAAAGAATGAAACTAGACCATTTTCTTACACCATACACAGGAATAAACTCAATGGATTAGTGACTTAAATGTAGACCCAAAACCACAACACCCCTAGAACAAAACATGGGCAGTAAACTCTTTGACAATGCTCGTAGTAATTTCTGAGTGAGACCCCCAAGATGAGGGAAAATAAAATAAAACTAATAAAATGGGACTAAATCAAACTAGAAAGTTTCTGCAAAGCAAAGTACACCAACACAACAAAAAAACAACCACCTGAATGGAAGAAGATATTTGCCCATGATTAATCGGTCAATGGGTTAATATCCAAAATATATAAAGAAATCCATTACCCCCCACCCCAATCAGAATAAAAAATGGGCAAGAGGACCTAAAAGGCATTTCTCCAGAAAAGACATGCAGATGATCAAGAGACATATGAAAACAGGTTCTAGGTCACTAATCACCAGAGGAATGCAAATCGAAACCAAATGAGGTATCACCTTACAGCTGTTGGAATGGCTATCATCAATAAATCAACAAACGTGTTGGCGAAGATGTGGAGAAAAGGAAACCCTCATGCACTGTCGGTAGGCTTGCCAATTGGTGCAGCCACTATGGAAAATGAAAAAACTAATTCAAAAAGATATATGTATCCCTATTTACAGTATCCAAGATATATAAGCAGCCTAAGTGTGTGTATCAATAGACAACTGGATAATGAAGATGTGGTACATATATATACAATGGAACAATACTCAGCCATAAAAATGAATGAAAACTTACCATTTGTGACAACATGGATGAACCTAGAGGGCATTAGGAAATGAATTACACAGAGAAAGACAAATACCCTACGATTTTATTTATATGTGCAATTAAAAATAAACAACAACAAAGTAAATAAGCACACAAAACAAACTCATAGACACGGAGAACAAACTGATGGGTGCCAGGCAGAGAGAGGGTTGGGGGCTGGGTAAAAGAGGTGACGGGATTAAGAAATACAAATCGCCAGTTATAAAAAAGTCATGGAGGCGTAAAGTACACTATAAGAAATATAGGCCCTAGCCGGTTGGCTCAGTGGTAGAGCGTCGGCCTGGCGTGCAGAGGTCCCGGGTTCGATTCCTGGCCAGGACACACAGGAGAAGCGCCCATCTGCTTCTCCACCCCCTCCTTCCTCTCTGTCTCTCTCTTCCCCTCCCGCAGCCGAGGCTCCATTGGAGCAAAGATGGCCTGGGCGCTGGGGATGGCTCCTTGACCTCTGCTCCAGGCGCTAGAGTGGCTCTGGTTGCGACAGAGCGACACCCCAGAGGGGCAGAGCATCGCCCCCTGGTGGGCAGAGCGTCGCCCCCTGGTGGGCATGCGGGAGTCTGTCTGACTGTCTCTCCCCGTTTCCAGCTTCAGAAAAATATAAAAAACAAACAAACAAACAAAAAAAAGAAATATGGCCAATAATATCAACTATGTACAGTGTCAGATGGGTACTAAACTTATTTGGGGGGATCACTCTAAGGTATATAAATGTCCTGTCACTATGTTGTACACCTGAAATTAATATATGTCCACTGTAAAAGTAATTTTTAAAATTCCAGAGCTGACATTAGCAACAATTTATAATCAAAACCAAAGTCTAGCAATGATTGAAAACCACAGTCAACCAACGACAAACCTGATGCTCAAGCACCTCCCCCAAGTTCAGCACCTCTCAGTAGCTGTGGGGTATCCGGGCCCACGGAACTCTGCCATGCTGCCTAGCACCCAGGCTTCCTGGAAGACACTAAATCAATGTACAGAGAACTCTAATCATGTAATTTAATTGAACACTAAATTGAGAAATCTTTGATAAATGTGTGTTTTGCTTACATTTTTACTAGTAGTCATTAGTAAAGATGAATGTCAACAAATTTCATATCACTTACCTGTCAGATTGTTTTGGGGTTGGTTTCACAGTCTATGAAAAAAAACGAAGACAATACTCGTTCAAGTACTGGATACAGTAATGTAACTGGAATGTCTGTGTAAGCATTTTACATAATACGATAGAGGCTGAATTTGTCTGAATCAAATAATTCTACATATAAAGGGAAACTTCTGTAACTCTCTTTAAAGCCTAGTCTATAGTGGCAAAAATTCCTCCTGTACTATGAATGCCAAAACCTTTATTCTGGAGTTTTTGTATGTTGATCGTGCATAACACATACCATCACTAGTAAATCCCTAGTACAATCAGATTAGAGCACCAGCATTGTCCAGTGTGGCACCTGCTGGTCCACGGAGCTGTCATTCCTGTTGTAGAACCACTCCTCCTGTCCTTTTAAGAACACTTATGTTCTTTGGGGCCATGCCACTTCTCAGGTCAGTGCACGGACATTCCAAGTGTGAAAAGTGCTGACCTGGTGGAGCCATGTATTTTATCCCCTCCCCTAAAACAATCAATCTGGGCTTCAGTCATTTGCAAAGGAAAGATTGCTGACAGAACTCTCTGGCTTACTTGGGTTAAAGGCATTAGAGAGAACAAGGGCAAAGGGACCCCACAAGCGTAGGGGCTACTCGGCAGGCGTGGCAAGCCCAGTGACTGAGAGTAACCCCACAGGAAGGTCTGATCACAGATTCCTAACTGGGTGGGCTATGGCAGGCAGTCACACCCCAGGCCTAAAGCTCGCTTAGCAAAGGTCAGCCTTGACCTTAAGTGCGCCAGTCCATTGCTCTCATGCAGCTAGGATAACACACCTTTGAAATGTCACAGTAATTTTCTTTTCCAGACACCTCGAAGGTACAGCTGCCCCTCTGGAGACCACCTGCCGCTTCGTGCAACCTTGTCCCACACACCATCTCTCCGTGCTGTAGCTGTTCATTATTAACTCTCCTGCACTCACCAATGTGAAAGGAAGCTCCTCTCTCTTCATTTTCATTTTTACCCAATCCTAGGCATTTCCATGTTTTTGCTCTCTCCTGTCCCTTGAGTCTACCACCAGTAGACTTCTCCTTTGTCTCTGAATGTATAGAATGAGCTGCAAAACTGCCATTCTCTGGGGTATTTTCTCAATCTGTTGAGATCTTGCTTTAGAGCATGTCTTCAAATCTTGACTCAAACTCTTAAACAGCTTTGGACATTCTTTCATTGACAACTTTAAAACAGCCTTTCTTCTAGACCACATTTGAAAATGTTGAGAAAGATAAAATTTTGCTAAATGTTTAACTTGTAACTTCTAAGGAAGGATTTTTTAGGACTCAAATTAGGACTTAATCTATTTATAAACTCATTTAAGAATCAACTAGAAAGCTGTTCCCATCCGTAACAGAGTAATATCTATTAAATATCCAACAGTGAGTTTTAAACAGTTGTTTCTGAAAATCAAAACTTTTAACCTTTCAGGCAGAATTAACATAGGTAAGTGACTTATAAAGGCCCCGCTCTTTGTATAATACTCTTTCATTCTACTGTCGGAGTTTGGGTTCTCTTTCGGGGGCGGGGGAGTTTGGATAGGTGGGAATCAGCATTTAAGGTTATTTATCACTCCCTTCCTTCCTGTATGTGATGAAATACACCTGTTAGAATTTTTTTAGAGTTTCCTATTATTTATGGACGAGTAGCTTGTTCCTATATGTGTCAATTTTATATAGGAACACACAAAGATAGTTATGAAGGCAGACTCAAACCAGTTTAAGTTCTACTGAATGACATTACTTTTCCATTAAAAATTCCTTCTTTTTTTTTTTTTTTTTTTACAGAGGCAGAGATAGACAGGGACAGACAGACAGGAACGGAGAGAGATGAGAAGCATCAATCATCAGTTTCTCGTTGAGCATTGCGACTTCTTAGTTGTTCATTGATTGCTTTCTCACATGTGCCTTGACCGAGGGCCTTCAGCAGACCGAGTAACCCCCTGCTGGAGCCAGCGACCTTGGGTCCAAGCTGGTGAGCTCTTTGCTCAAGCCAGATGAGCCCGCGCTCAAGCTGGCGACCTCGGGGTCTCGAACCTGGGTCCTTCCGCATCCCAGTCCGATGCTCTATCCACTGCGCCACCACCTGGTCAGGCTAAAAATTCCTTCTTGTGGTAAAATATTCACAGTAAAAATCCACCAAAGCTAATTTTTATTAAAATCAAAGCACCAGTTGGCCCCCTAAAGTTAAACAAAGACTATCTTCTCAGATGTCCTTCACAATAAGCAAAACCTTCATGAAGATAGAAATCTATGATCTGATAGGCTAGTATTATTCTCACTCAGGAACATGAGCCATCAGCATGTGAAATTATGACTTAGTAAATTTACACCCAAAATGAAGGGGCAGTATGTTTGTAAAAAGACATCAACTATTAATTTACATGAGGTTATAAAATCCTTTAAAAAATATGTACATGATTATTTAAAAGGAGGTGCTCTATTTCAATAAGAAATTAGATAGCTGAACTCATGGTCATGTCCATAATTTTAATGGCTAATCAGATCACTTGATTTCTCTCATTCATAGTTAACACAGAAAAACAGAAAACGAGTACATCTTCAGTTTAAACCTAGAAACATTTTGTTCACATGAAGCAACTTATTTTTGGGATTCACATTATTTGTGGATCAGGGCTCAGCAAAAGAGGAGTTTCTCCTTTCATGGTCTAATCAGTCTCGCCATGAAACCCAAATTTAAAAGCTTAAGCACTATAACATCATAGGACTTTGAAATGCAAATCCATAAATACAGCAATGGTCTGTGTACTCACCTTTTTGACTCTGGGGTGAAACTCTCTGAATATATTCCTGAGTTATGTCAGAACCACATTACTAATGCGGAGCCTCTTTAGTTTGGAAGAGAAGGTAAAACTACCAAGAGGGACATTTTCCTTGTAGCACTTTCCAATTTCCTACCCATCCATTCAGAAAAGATAAGCAGGGCCTGTTAATGCAAAGGACAAAATGATTGCATTGCCGGTTGCTGATATACAAATAAGTTTGAATTTAATATGGTATATCTCAGCCCATTTATAATTCTGCCATGACCATATAAGTCACTGACTGTGTACTCAGGTTTCCTAACTGCTGGAAAGATCAGATGTTTGGCCTTTGATGAGTTGGAATTGAATCAATCCTAGCTCCCATGTGCTCTGCTCATTCATAAACTTTGGCTAAAGGTACGATCACAGGGTCTTGCAGCTATGACGCCAGACTCTTGGTTCCAAATTCAGAGGGAAATCTAGAGTTTCTTTTTATCAGAAATAAACACTGGAGTGTTTTAACTTTAGGTCAAGATTGCTTGAATTGCACTAAACTTTTGGGAGGATGCTCTCTAAATGAGCATGGGATCTATATAGTTAGGATCATCTTATAGCTGTTTTTAGAATTTAAGGACTAAACTGTGTTCCATCTGAACATATAAATGCTTGTTAATAAGGTCACAGGACTTTAATCTTAAAAGCTGTTACTGAAAAATACTTTTAACTACTGTTTCAAAAGATTAATATGTCACTGAACATATCAATACAAGTTCTGGGTATGTCAGAAATTCTGAGTTGGATTGGATGCCTTTAGAAAATTATATATACTTTCTCTTTAGTGCTTCTTTCCTTTGTGATCCTTCTCAAAATATATCTGTATTGCCCTGTTTTAATTCAGGAGACAAATACGGAAAACAAAACTGTTGGTTTCCTTCTCCAATGCTGTACAAGAAATAAATGAATGTCAGTTAAACTAGCTAAGTCTGCCCATTAACAACAGGCTTGTTCTCAGAAGATGTCTTTTGTATCTCTATCAGAAGAATAAAAATGAGATTCAGAATTAAGATCAAAGATTTGATTTGAGGGTCTGACTTTTTAAAATAGGAAATAGATGCTTCAGAGAAAATTAAATGTTCACTGTTAATTCCCTCCAACTGTCTGCTCCCCAATTCCACAATACATTTTCATTTCAAATTATAAAAAGACAGATGAAAACCACAAAAACTAGTCCCTTTCAGAGGAACTTACATTTAATGCCCAATAGGGTATATATTTTTAAAAATCCTCACATCAAATACGGCACACAGCTGTATTTCGTATTTTGGGTGTCCCACTAAAAGCCATACTGCAAACAATGCATCCTGTTATAAAAGGATCACCCACACGGTTAAAACAAACGATAAAACCACACACAGACTTACAGCAAAACCAAATGTGGCCACTTCCTCAGTGGAAGAAGTTTGATTAGGAAATGTATGAAAAATGGCCTTGAACTCTGCTATACCAAATACGTTTATAGACAAGAAAAAAAAGTCAAACATTTGTTTTCCTGCTTTTTGTTTAATACAGTTGCCATCTTACGCGATATACTATTAGGTGCCTTCTTAATGGTATCTAATCTACTTTCTCGTTGCACCAGTCGGCATCCTAGGATAGAACTCTTGTTACCATCCATGTTCATTAATTATGGCCCAAATGTTCTTCACTATTTACTGTTTGTAAGGACAGTACAACACCCAACTCATTGTTGGGCCATAATAAATGAGTAGTGGATTTTCTAAAAATGGATTAATGTGTACATCCAAACCACATTAAATTTTCAACAAATTTTCATACAAAGTCTATCTCTTTTCTATAGTAACTATCATTCCAAATTACAGTTCTGAAACCAGAAAGTGGAAACAATGTCTTTTTATTTTGTTGTTGATGCTTCTTTCTTTCTTCCTTTGTCTTTTTCTTACTTAATAAGAGGGTTAAAAGAAATGGGTTATTAATAAAATCAAAGTCTAGTAAACATCAAAAATTTATAGCTCAGAGTGGTCACAAACTCTTCCTGGTAGGGTGTTAAAAGCCGGCACATGCCGACGGCGCTGCTCATTTAAGCAATTGGCGCTCCTCTATGCTTTTGAGGCGCTTCTTCCGGGGCTGTACAAAGTCATCGTCCGAGTCATCACTACATTTATTATCTTCCGATTCATTCCTGAATTCAAGTTTAGGAAACCTTTTCTCTGGATAAAGGTTCTTTAGAAGTTCTTCAAAATAGCTTTCAAGTTTTATACCAGCATTGGCTACTTCTGAATCAGGCTGTAAGATAAAAATAAAAATATGAATCAAAACACAAAGGCCAACATTTTAGACAATAAATAGTAAATTTCTCACATGTTTGTTCCCTTTTAATTTGAGATTAGGAGTAACAGCGGATTGTTTTGGGAAAATGTTTATGCAATGTCATTGACAGAAATAATAGTCTGGGGCTAAACAAAGTATAGAGAAGGGGAGACAAAGGTAACTAAAAGGCTTGAGCTCATCTGGATTACTCTAGAAGGGTGTAACAGTGGTAGGACTGGAATACCAAAGAGAGACAAAAAAGATGCCAGAATCTGTATTATTATAACAGGTATTTTTGGAACGAATGAAACGTGGAACACTGCAATGAGTAACCAATATGTAGAACAAACCATGAACAAAAGACTCAAGTCTGACAGAAACTCAGATAAACTGACCAATGAGAAAAATTAAAAATAAGAGCTACTTAGACCACATCCTTAATTATTTCAAGATCAACATCAAAAAGACTAAAGTATGGAAGTGCTGTATTCTAAGAAATAAAAATGGGAATGACAAAAAATGCTTCTAGGTTAGATACAGTTATTTTCTAAATTGTTTCCAAGTTGTCAGCTATCATTCCAACAGATTTGAACTTTAGGATAAAGTCAAGCTAGCATAAATAATAATTTGTTAATAAGGTATGGGTGACTATTACTTTCAATATTGCTGTTCATCTCCCCTCCCCACCTCACCTCATTGAATTCAGCACAGTTTTGAAAGATCAATCTAAAATCAGCTACAAAATCTTCAGGTTTTGTATACATGAAATAATCTTCTTGTAGTCTTTTCTTGATAGTTGACAAGTCCATTGGATTTTTAATTATTTTGTAATAATCAGGCACCTTTCAAAATAAATGAGATACTATAATACAAATAACTAAATTCCACCTGGTCCTAAATAAATTCTACAAGTGGTAGCATAAGAGTCAGATTGCACTATTTTGTCATTATTGGGAAACCCAAGCAGCAACATTCACATTTTTCTCTCCTAAACTCTCTCTATAATCCTTTTTCACTATTAAACAAAAACCAATTACTAGAAAAAGTATTATTCTTAATAGAATTTGACATGTTTTTGCTGCACAGTTACTGCAAATCAGGTTTGATCTCCAGCTTGCTACTCAGTTACTTACCTCATTAGACCTCCTCTATCAAGTAGGGATAGTCCTACCAACCTCAGTTTTTTGTAAACACTGAATGAGATGTTATATATTAAGAAAAAGGGAGCTTTTTTGTTGCTACTGTGTTAGTAATACCAAATGTAACTATAAGCCAAGATCATAAATAACACCAAGTTCTAGGTTAAATTTTAAGTGGATAAAGATTTCACTGGGGCCTGACCTGTGGTGGCACAGTGGATAAAGTGTCAACCTGGAAATGCTAAGGTTGCCGGTTCAAAACCCTGGGCTTGCCTGGTCAAGGCACATATGGGAGTTTGATGCTTTCTGCTCCTCCCCCCTTCTCTCTCTCTCTCTCTCTCTCTCCCTTCTCTATAATGAATAAATAAAATCTTTATTAAAAAAAAAAAAAAAAGATTTCACTGGTTGAAACCCTCTTTTCTTGCCCTGTCTCTTTGGGGCACAAAAGGTCATTCCCCTGAAAGTATTTATTTCCTTTTCTGACCTCAACTTCTCAAATCCTGTTCTTAAGAGAAAAGTTCATTGTTTATCAGCTGAATATATTTAATAAGCTAGTTTCCTTTGACAGTCTTCAATTAAAATTTTAAAATTTATCGAACTTTAGAACTTTTAAAGGAATTTTGGACATCAGAGAAAAAAATGTATTTTGAGTAGTACTTTTAGACTCTAAAATTATGCATTTAAGTCTTATCAAACTTTCACTATAAACCTTTTAAAAGCCAATGGGTAACACACATGCACACGCACCTTCCTCTATGATTTAAGTCTACCTAATATTTGAAGTCTGGACACATAAATCAAAATGTGTACAGAGTATTTTGGGGTCTTAATCTCAAATGGAAAGTTTTTTCCCAAACAGTTTAGGAGACATGTCTAAATCTCCTGGGAAAGAGACAACTGACAGACATTACAGAAACTAGTAGGTAAAATACATGAGATGAGAACAATATATGAAAAATGAGCAGAAGTTTTGGTCCAGTTTATAAACATTAAAATATATTTAAGATCAAAGCTTTCCATATGCATGAATAAGCTTTAAGACTACATTGATCTAAGAAACTAACTACTGAAAAATGGTACAGAAACTAGATCCTCATAAATCAAGTTTCAGAAAAATCATTCCAGTGTGTAAAAATGCACAAAATGACATTAATACTTACAGTTAGAGGAACTGGGTCTTGAAAAGCCAGGCTCATTTCATGGCAATAAAGAAATAATAGCAGACGTTCACACTTCTAAGCAAAAAATAAAAAATAAAGTCACAGCTTATTTATTACAATGTCATGGGTCTCAAAGTACCAGAAAAGAGATTAAAACCAGTTGAATACAAGAAAAGTAGTAATACTTGGAGTTTTGATCTCCTTCCCAATCACTTACTGAACTGTACTGTTTAACAGTATGGGGTTTATGTGATATATAAAGGCAGTCATGTAATTATAGGAACAGAAGTAGTATCATAGACACCCATTTGAAGCTCTTTAAAAATAATTTCCCCTTCTCTCTCCAATGTGTGTATAGAATTATTAGCAGCCAATAAAGGAAGAACTCCAAGGTGGAGCCCTTCTCTGGTGTGTCCAGCCCTAAGGCTCCTGTCTGGGGGCAGGGTGCGATCCTGCACCCTGCCACCTCCCTGCTTATGGGCTTCCCGCAGTGAACACCGGAGCACCGCAGAGCGAGTCTGGTCTCTTCTCGCATGACAACTTTCATACTCGTTGTCCTCCTTAATCACTGAGCACAGAGGCTTCTACAGTAATACAGAAGTGTTGATTTAGTAGGTTTAAATGTTAATTACAGTTCATATTTTAGCTGGCTTTGAGGTATAAACCTAGTACCACTGGGTGAAAGACTGGAATTATTGCCAGGTAAAGTAAATAGAAAACCCGTTTATTAACAATTTCTGGAGAAGAAAACCTGTCTGACATAGAAATAAAAAACAAATTTACTAAAGGTAGACCAAATTTAAGAGCACTGGCCACATCAAGGATACACGCCTTCTACCTTGTTCAAGGACAGCACTTTAAACTTCTACAACATGTCTATGTAGCACTGTGGTGTATTTTTAACTAAAAATGTTATAGTCTGCCTTTAAATATATTAGTTAAGATTCCTATACTTTTGTGGAAATAAAGAAGAGTTGATAGAAAACTTGGTTGAATATATACTTCTTTGATGAAAACCAACTCTACATTACATAATGGATCTTACAATAGAAACATTGATGAACATTTAGATTGGAAATGCTCAGAAACTTACCCTTTTATCTATTGGTGTTAATTTACCAAGGCCTTCAGTTTTCTTTTTTTCTGAGTTGTGACTGGGAGCATCACAATCATATTCAACTTCTGGTTTAGATAAGTCTCGGCAGAAAGTGCAGATCCACTCTCCACTGTTGGGGGATAAAGGGTTTGAGTTCCTAATGCATTGTTTCTCTCTTCACCATATCCCTTTCCCACCTCCTCCATGCATGATACAGAATTATTTATTTGGCATGAATTTGATCAGTGAGCATTCACCGTATGTCTACTATGTACACAGCACCATGCCGAGAGCTGAACAGTAGAGGCAATGGGGGCCTAAGTGGGAAATGTAAGTCTAGCCAAGATGGTAAGAAATACATATACAAAACAAGACTTAAACAGACATGTTACGCTCATCTATGGCTGATGCAATGCATCACTGGTATTTACCCCACGATTCAAGAAAAAGAAATGTTCTTGGCACTATTTTGCAACTGTTTGCAATGAAATTTTAAATAGTATAGCTTTTGAAGAACTGAGAGATTAGCTCAATATTTCTTCTTCATCTTCATCATCATCAACATCATCTCAAAGGGACTGTGAGAATTTACTTGAGATATTTGTAAATGTCAATGCCTTCCCAGTCAGATGCAACAGTAGCAGCTGAGCATAAGGGCCATTGTTCTTTATGGCAACCCCTTGTAAAATTGAAGTTTGTTTTTTCTCTTTCATAACAGACCAGGTTTCTGAGAGAAGCACAAGGAATTAGAGGCAGGGTATGGGAAGGAAACCCTACATTATAGGTTTTGGGGTACACACATGTGCCAAGTGGACCTTTAAATTTTTACCAAGGTTTTGTTACAGTAACTGTCAACATTTCTTGCTTTTATTGTTTATAGTGAAAGAATGTGGGGAGGGGAAGTAAGTGTGATCTTACCTTGGAAAATTGGCCAGAGTGGGCACATGGCAAGAAAGATGGAACACTTTGGGACACTTCTCACAGCATAGGAGTTCCCCTCCGTTCTGACAGACTGCACACCAGTCCTCATTGGGGTCCTCCTCTTTCCTCGTCTCTCCAACATGGAGGGGTGACTTCTGGGAGGCGTCTGGCCACTCAGGCTTCCCATTGGAGGAGCTATCCTGCTGCAGTCCGGGCTGGTCTCCTGTGCTATCAGGGGCATCTGATCTTAGCACAGACTCCTCAGACGCAGAGCTCTGACTGCTGTTTAAGAGCAGGGAGGTGAGGATGCTCCTTGGATAGTTGGTCTGCAATGGAAGGAAGTAAGAGCACGTATTTCTTAAAGCTGGTATTCTTTATTAGCACTACTGCAATTTAGACCAAAGACTGCTCTCTCGTGGGCACCCGGTCACTTCAAAGGACTATGTAAATATGCAAGACAACAGAATATATTTACTGCGAACTGCTGAGTCTCTAATGGTAAAGAAGACATGACCTCTATGGAAAGACTCCAACAGAATAGAATACCAGAAGTACAGGGGTGTGAATAAGAGAGGAAAATCCTTTGAATTTGCTGATGGTTACAGAAATGGGAGAATAGGTGGATACTATAGAAGCCAACCATATGAACTGTAAGTACATCTTATTGGTCCTGTTAATTCAAAGTATACATAGACACAGAACATTCCTAGTGTAGATTTTTAAGAAATCATTCATAGAGCCACCAGTAACTTTAAGATGAGTCAAAATTTCATGTTGGAGCCTGGGATGGTGAAAATTTAAAATCACTAAGTCATCCTCACCATCTCCAACAGTGTTATAAAATGCTTCTCAACGCTCTCAAAACCTTTTTCTGCCCTATAGACATTCCTGTGGAGTCTTCTGTCCCCCTATGGGTACAGAGGAGCTGCTGTACTGGGGACTACTCTTCTCTTTGCCTCTTTTCTGTGTCAGATCCCATCTTTGGGCTCTTAAGTCTTCCTCGTTCTTGGTTTATTCTATTTTTGGTGAATCCTATTTTCAAATATCTTCCTGAGCACGAGTACAGGGAAATTAAACTTTTTGTGATCTTGCATATATGTCTAAAAATGTTTAATCTGTACGCACGATGAACAATCTTCTTGCTTATCGTTTGGAACTTGCAGGCCCTTTCTGTTCAGGTGCTCATGCCTTTTAGCTACATGAAGTTTCCTGATATTATTTCTTTAGCAGTTATCATACATGTGTTGTACTCTGTTCTCTCTTTCAAATGCCCAACATCCTTATTTGAGACTATTTTTTCAAATTCTTCTCCCTGCTTTCCATCTTTTTGTTTTAATTTACTATTTTTAAACTGTAAGTTGACTACTTTCCTGCTTTGAAAAAAAATTTTTAAACCTTCTGTGAACTGTATAAAAGTTTTTCTCACCCTATCCCCTGAATAGGGATAGCATTGCAATCATTGACATAATTACATTTTGAGGCCTAGATTCTTCATCTGATTCTTGTTTCACTATAACAACAGGAAAATCATAATTTTCAGGTGGCCCACTGTTTTCTTGTTTTATTCGGATTGGCTCCAACATGACCACTGGGACTTTGTGTGTCGAATCTGCTCCTGCTGGTTTGCTGGAAGAGCCAGAGCTGTAAGTAAAAGAGAGAAAGAACAAAATTAAAAAATACCTAAGAATGCTACCTTACGTATCTCAAAATAAAGTATAATAGCTTTCAGAATAATGCCAAATCTTCACAGCAATGGTAAGTGTTACATCAGTAATTAATAATATGTGACTTAAATGCAACTGCTATATACAAGTTTCACTTATGTGTTAAAAATGTTCTTTATTGTCAACTTCTCTAAATAGTTATACTGTACACCTGAAAAGACGTTTAAATAAATTTAATATATGAATTAAAGGAAAACTGACTTCGATATACAGAGGCTCTAAAATTGGGAAGCCGGACTTAGCCTCTTAGAACTCGCATCTTTTTTAGGCTTTCCCATTGCCCTCTCTAGTCAGTGACAAAGAGAACTCTAGGCTCACATTAATGATGTACTGTCACAAAATGTGAAGACAATTAACCAGAGACATAATTTATTGATGTCCTGCTATTTAAAAAAAAGTAGTGAGACAAAAAACTTGTACAGACAGCTGCTATGTTCTGATGGGACCAAACCCAACTTTCTCCCTTCAGAGAATGCTTCTTCCCTGTGATGGGAAAGTAAGACCCGGGCTCACTCTCTAGGAGAAATCTGCAGCATAATGAACAGACGACCAAAGCAATAAGTTAAAATAGAATTTCAACAAATGCAAATTTATTTTAAAGCAAAATCAATGTTTGGTCATTAGAAAATTCAGAGAATACTGAAATTAGCATAAAATTATTGTTTCTTTTCCCAAAGTTTGTATTTGTGTGTGTGCCCACTTAGTACAGTGTGTTATACCCGCCTACCCTCATTTTTCCCTTGCTATTGTGATAAAATCAAACGTCTTATTTTCAACATAAACACAAATATATTTGTATCTTTAAGGCTAAAATAATAACTTACCTAACCCATTAACTTATTAACTTTATATAAAAATTATTAAATTATTTTAACTTAAAAGTAAAAAATTTAAAAAGTGGCTCAAAGTGTGTTGACTACCAAAGCATGTTGAGCACTGGGACAAAAGAAAAATTAAAGATTTTCTATCGAGAGAATAAGGTTAAGTCAGCTCACCTTCCCCTACTCCCAACGCTGGAGGCACTAGGTGACCGTATTGGCGGGTGTACGCTAGTCATAGTAACAGGTCCTGCAGAGGAGGAAATCATACACATCATAAAAGGAATGAAAAATTATGTACTTAATTCCTCTTGAATGTGCTTACGTCACACTGCATTGCAACTGGAACACATAATGAAAGTATATAAAACGTAAGTAGTTGCTGAACTCCTAGCACAACCTGAGCCCCCTTAGACTAGCAGGGCTGTAGAAACTCAACACTATTGACGTTTTGGGCCAGATAATTCTTTGTTGTATGTGTGTGTGTTTGGGGGGGCTGTTTGTGCATTATAGGATGTTTAGCAGCATCCTTGGCCCTACCAGTTAATAGATATCAGTAGCATCTCTCCATACTTCCCCCTCAGGGGTATAATAATAAAAAATGTCTCCAAACATTGCCAAATGTCCCCTGTGTGAGAGTGACCAAAGTAGGCTCTTGTTGAGGACACTGGTGCCAGTGAAAACTACAGAAGACAATAAAAAGTGGTCAGGGATGATATAAAAGGAGTCTAAGAAGGAAAGCCACTGGAGACCACTTAACAGAAGACACTGAAACAAACACTCTACCAGGCGGTGCATGTAAAGTACTTTGTTCAGCGCCTGGCAAAGAGTCAGAAATGGGTATCAGTTAGCTTTGCCAACATTGCCAAAATGGTTTCCAGAAATGGTTTTGTCAGGTCACACTCCCAACCAGCTACATATCACAATACTTCACTTATCAATGAGAATTTTCATTTTTTAAAGCTTTGCTAATTCAATAGTTAGAAATTATATCGTTTCAATTTTTTAAATGACTACTAGTGTGACTGACCCAATTTTACTGGCTGTGGGTATTTCCTCTCTAGGGAATTATCTACTTATATCCTCAGTACTCTCATTTATTTGAATAAACTTGTTATATAATCAAATAGTCTCTGAACTATTTTGTCAATAATTTCCTTCCCATTTGAAGTTTGTCTATGTTTTTAATGAGATTTCCTTTTAAGCTGTGTAACTGCCTTATGTTTATGTGGCTGGTGAATGACTGAAGAAATTCTCCTCTTTCCTTATTTTGGTCTAAGGCCCCTGTTTAACCATAGTCTCGGGAGTCCTAGTAGATTGTTTATCTCTTGAAGGAAATGAGCAGGTAGGTTAAAAATCCTGAAACACAAACACCAAACAAACCACCAAAACAGTGATTATCACTGATAAATTCTGACCTTAGGCAAATTACATCCTAAAAGACACCACATCACAGCCAACTTATCAAAGATAAAGTATAATACTAATTTATTTCCTCCTGGGAGTATACAATGCCTATACTTTAAGTTATATTGACAGTGAAAAGGTACGGAGGTTTAACCTTTGATTTCCACTTTGAAAGTACTGTATATTAATTTTAAATAGTACCAAATACTCAGACCCTTTTAAATCATCCAACAAAAAAAGGAAGAGGGATTTTTTTTTTTTTATTACAAGCTAGAAAAACAGTCACAAAATCAAAAGAAGCCCACTTTACCTGCAAGGCCTGGCGATGGCACTGATGAATTGGGTGACTGAACAGTTCTGTTTGAGGGTGGTCTTGGCTGGCCATGATCTACACTAGTATCTTTCCTCACAATATTGTCCAGCATAATTGTACTTGAACAGTCAATCTTATATATATAAAAAAAATTGAAATTATTTCATGGTATCCACACCTTGCAAGTTAAAAAGCTACTTTAAATTTATAAGAGAACATTAAGTTTATTATCAAGTAATACTACATAAAATTTATCTGGGGTCTGATGCATATTTTCCCCACAATCATTAAAAAGCTTTTACTTTTTTTTTAATGTTTTATGTTAGTAAATATACCAAGGACACACTATTTCAGAAATCAGGTGCCAAGAGAAAGGAATATTATGTGTCATTCACACCCTTAAAATGTAAAGCAAATAGTTTTTTAATGCTTCATTTACTTACAAATAACAAAATATAGCCAAAATAATAATAAAAAAAAGAACCCTGGTGAGAAAAATAGCACAATTTCACATCTTTTGCAAATTCCTTTATCATCTTGCTTAATACCAGCCAACTGGATTCTTCTATCTCCTTTTGCACTAAATCTGTTTTGATGTGTGGTTTTGGTCAAGGATATGAAGAAAATCTTGCCTTACAGGGGAGGATCTAGTGGAGCCTCTGAAGGTGTAGAGACAGCTGTCCTTGGCCCACACTTTGAGAAGCAAGGCTTTGGTGTACACAAGATAGATGAAGCAAGTCCGTACACACACAGCACACTTCCAGAACACCAACGTCACCTAGTGCATTACGACCACATGGTAGGACAAAACTGACCCCTCACAGATTCCTGCTGTTATATTTCTAAAGGGGCTGAATAACTTCTAAAACAAACACACATAACCTATATCCAACAAAGCCATGCCTTTTACAAAATCCAAGTTCACATACAATTTTTTTTTTAAAGGCTGAATTGTTTAATTTTATTTATTTTTTTACAGAGACAGAGAGTGAGTCAGATGAGGATAGACAGGGGCAGACAGACAGGAATGGAGAGAGATGAGAAGCATCAATCATTAGTTTTTCATTGCGTGTTGCAACACCCTAGTTGTTCATTGATTGCTTTCTCATATGTGCCTAGACCATGGGCCTTCAGCAGACCGAGTAATCCCTTGCTGGAGCCAGCGACCTTGGGTTCAAGTTGGTGGGCTTTTTTACTCAAACCAGATGAGCCCACAGTCAAGCTGGCGACCTCGGGGTCTCGAACCTGGGTCCTCTGCATCCCAGTCTGACGCTCTATCCACTGCGTCATTGCCTGGTCAGGCTACATACAATTTTTGAAACAGATTCTTATTATAAATTTTCTGTTTACTTACATCTGGAAGAGAAGGGAGATTATAAGTCCCTCCCACTGGTGAACTCAAATCAATCATAGGTGAACCAAACGTCTTTCCATCGTATCCCGCGGCGCTGGTGATGGTGGGGCTGGACGGAGTGGAGGACGTGCTATTGGCCGTCGACGGTGGGGCCTGCCCACTGCTGATCTGCCACTACAGTGGAAAGAAATAGAGACCAAGACATCAAATGTCTGCCTAATCCCTGTTCCAGACACAAAACAAAGTAGAAGGCACATTCTATTTGAATTTAATTGTGATTTCAATGGAAAAGGGAGAGGGCACAGGTATATGTGACTTTCAATAACCCTGTCCAAAGATAAAAAGCACTGGTTTTTACCAGAAGATGGCAGTTAGTATACCCCAGATAACCACAGAACCAATCTTAGAAAGCTTACACATACTGAAAAAGAAATATAAGAACATGCACAGCAACCTCCAGATTAAAGATGGAAGGCTGAAAACATACATTTTCTTCTGTCCCTACCTGATATATCTGAAACTGACAGTTCAAAGGCCTTGGCCCTGGTTGGGTGGATCAGTGGATAGAGTATCATCACAGTGTGCAGAAGTCATAAGTTCAATCCCTGGTCAGGACACGTATGAAAAGCAACCAATGAGAGCACAGCTAAGTGAAACAATGAGTTGATGCTTCTCTCTTTCTCCCTCCACCCCTTAAATCAATGAAAATAATTTAAAAAGGCATTGACTCATAAAGACAAAGCAGAAGACAGAAACCACGTTTTGGAAGCTGGAAAGCAGATGGACAAATAGCAAATTACTTCATTTGATAAAGCTGGAACCTATGCTGGTGGTGGAGGAAACAGTAGCTCTTACCTGCCTGAGCAAACCAGCCAGGGTGCTCTTTTTTTTTTTTTTGTGGCAGACAGAGTCAGAGATAGGGACAGACAGACAGGAAGGGAGAGAGATGAGAAACATCAATTCTTTGTTGTGGTTCCTTAGTTGTCCATCAATTGATTTCTCATATGTGCCTTGACCGGAGGACTATAGCAGACCGAGTGACCCCTTGCTCAAGCCAGCAAACTTGGGCTCAAGCTGGTGAGCCTTGCTCAAAGCCGATTAGCTGCGCTCAAGCTGGTGACCTTGGGGTCGAACCTGGATCCTCTGTGTCCCAGTCTGAAGCTCTATCCACTGCGCCACCACCTGGTCAGACCAGGGTGCTCTTGCTGTTCATAATTGTTACTTTATCTATAAATCCAATGTCATCTCGAAGTAGAGAGAAGCAGAGTAAGCAACTGAGGAAAAGTGAATATATATATATATACCTGTTTAATGGCCTGTTGAGCCAAGAAAGCCATCTGCAGAGGGTTGGGCTTTACTGGCTGCCGTGGTATATTCTGGGTTGGTGGGTATCTCAGCTGTTGAGGATGAGGAGGAAGAACTGGTCCATTGGGTTTGGGGCTGTGATTTTGAAAATTTATCAAACGTGGAGGGGGCTGCTGAAAAAAAGAAGTTAAAGCAAGCCATTGACAATCATATCCTGAAAGAGAAATTAGAGAGAATTCTGTTTTATAACTTTTCCAGAAAGACTGCAACTGTACCACAGATAAATCATTTATTAATATTTACAACAAGAGTACAGGGAAAGGAGACAGCCTTCCGGAATGTGTAGAAGCAATTTAAAGAAAAGGAGTTTTAATAAAACTCCTCTTGGTCAAGGGGATTCCAATTGTAAGTAGGTTATACCAGGATTGGGCCTAAGGCACGTGGAGAAGTAGGGAAAACTTGTCTTTAGTAGTATCTTTCTAAGTCCCTGATGATTATCTTTTGCAAAGAATTATCTTCTTCAAACTTTGCAAATAATGTGGTGGTAAAATAATAATTGCTAATATTTATGTATTACATGCCAGGTACTGCTTTAAGTGTTTTATGTGTTAACTCATTTAATATTTACAACAATCCTGTGAGGTATGGAGAATTTAAGCAACTTGTCAAAGATTTACAAACATAGTATGGAACAGAGCTGAGATATGAATTCAAGAACTTGGGCTCCAAGGTCTGCACTTTTAACCAGTAAATCATTAATAATGAAAACAGTTGATATTACATAACATTTAAAAAGAAATGAGTTTTAGATCTTCCTGCAAAAAAGTATACGCCAGTCATGTGATCAGCATTTGACATGTGTTATCTCATTATTACCCTCCCTCATAGTGCAGATAAGGACACTAAAAATTAGAAAGCTGAAATAAACTTGAAAAAGCCACACAGCTTTTCTCTAAACCTAGTTAGCCGTAGCATTACCAGAATGCGTTCAGGTGTTTAGCTGGGGGTTAAGATACTGACTACAGCTTAGCAGATGAGTTTCCCCAAAAGAAAACAGATTTGAAAGGAAATGCTTCAAGGGTAACATGGGTTGATAACAGGATAGGGCAAGGGCTGGGAACGGAGGCTTGCTCTGCTCATAAAAGCTAGCCCTGGAAATTGAAACCAGTGTTCTAGAAAAAGGTAATCTTATATGTCAGTTTCATCTTGACTATCCAATTCTCTATCTCTATGGTTGGCAACTTAATGCAAATACTTACTTTCAGGCTATTTTAACTGTTTAAGAATTAACTATTAATTCCCACAGTCACGAGAAGACAATAAATGTGGAATTTATGAAGCTGAAGCAATACCTTAAACTTTGACACTGTGAGGGCAGATAGCTATAAAGCATATGCCCCTATCTTCGTTTTCTTCTCCAATTTCTGGAATACACTTTTCTTTCCTGGGTAATAAACAGTGCTCCTCTCTCTCTTTCAAGTTAGCACTGGTCACTCTCAGTTAACTTTCAAGAGTGGCTAGTAATTGTAACAGAACCAATGAAAAGTAGGTTTAAATACTGTTTCAATACCAAGGGAAATTTTGTGGGTAGATAATAGAAAAATAAAGAAAATGTCAAAACTTTACAGAAGTAAAAAACCTGAAGTGATACTACTGATGATTCTTCTACTAAAGTTTTGTGATTTGAAGGGTTTTATATCATAGAAACACAAACAGAAAATAGTTGGGGAATTATTGTGAAAAGCTTTCAAATTTATAATTTTTTAAAAGTGGAAAAGCACCCAAAATAATGCTTAAGGGAGAATCAAGGTGCTTGTAGAAGCTTCCTAGCCCGCTACCATGCCTGCACCCAGACCCATACTGGCTCCGTGGGAGGAGACACCTGAGGCCACAGTAACAGATTGTGTGAGAAACCCGTTAGGAATAGCTGCTGACCTCCAGCCTAGAAGGATGGGAGGTGATTTCACTGCCTTTCCTAAACTGCGAGAGTTGACTGAGTTAATTTCTAACAGCCCTGTGACAGAGAAAGCAAGCTGAACAAATAAGGTTAGGAACTAGTTGTGAGCATTAAAAAAAAGTCAATATACCAGATACAGAAGAAAAAAAAGGGAAACAGAGGAATAGAAATCTTAAGGAAATTGACATTATCATCATTATCCTCATCTTCATTCTAAGTACCTTCATTATCACAGATTTTGATTTTATTCTAGGTCAGTCATTCCCAACTATGTAAAACCATGAAGGATAACAGATGTCCTTCTAACATCCATCCATTGTTTGGGGAAATTAACATATACATGTAAATGAAAACATTTCCACAGCAGTAAACCTCAGGATCAAGAACCATGCTTAGGAATTATGTAAAAAATAACATACATGACAGTGCTAACAAACTTAGATCTGTCCACTGGAGTATAATAGAGTGCTGTTTATTGCTAAATAGAGAGGCACAATGTCCACTAAGTTTGTACCTCAATGTCATGTAGCTGTATTCAACCTATCACCCAACTTTTTTTTTAGTTTATTGGGGTGACACTGGTTAAATTTTACAAGTTTCAACCCAACTGTTTAACCATATAGAGTACATGGTTAATCTTCAGAGGAAGAAGAAACGGAGCTATCATGTAAGTGACTTTTAGAAGCAGTCCTTTAAATTTACCTGAACCCTATGAACAGATGCAGAGTATAATCTGAACATACCCACAAAGCCAGGGGCACACATGCACCTGCTTATAGACAGTCATTTCCCCACATATGTATGCAAATAAACTGCTAGAAAACCACGAATGTAGGTAGGCAGGGCAGCATAAAAATTTACAGAAGACTGTAACTTGGTAAGTGAAAAATGTATGAGTGAATGTTTGGCAGAGGGCAGCTTAAAATGAAAGATGAGAGTGTCAAAGAAGGTTCAGGACTCATTGAGAGTCCAGAGAAAAAGAACAAATGTATGAGGTAATGACCAAAAGATGCAAAAATTACTTTCTCAGTGAGAAAATGAGGTTGTATAATAGAGATTGTACATTATATATGTAGGTTATGTAGAAGTAAAACCTAGAGAGAAAAAATAAAATCTAAAGCAAACTTCTGAGATCAACAAGCCAAAGGCTCAAAGTTCACTTCTGTCTTGTCATTGTTTATATAAATAACTATTTATGGGGACATGGCCAAGTCACGTAGGATCTATTAACTGCCTCAGTCCCTCACTTCTTACTGAAAAGACACTTTATCCTTTTCAGGGTAATAAACTATTAAAGAAAAACCACTTTACCATCTTTGAGACACTTAAGATAAATATTAATCATGCAAATGCTGAGCACTAGGAACTCAACAAGTTATTATTGTCTCTCTCACTCCTCTTCCCCGTTCCCAACTTTACAGTCTTATCTATACTGTCACTGCCGTCTACAGAGCCAGGAACACAATTACTCCTCAGTCCCTACAGAGCAAAATTCTTTTCCCATGGAACACTCACCAAAGACATCTTACATTGCTGGTTACTTTAAAAAACCTGGGTTACAACAAAGTTTGAGAGGAATAATCAATTGGGTATACTAATATTCCCTTGGATCTGACATGCCTCTCTAATCAAATTGTTGGAAGCCATTAACCTCACATTGCCTCAGGCTTTCAAAGAAGCAATTTAACAGAATCAGGATCTACATATGCCCACAACTTTTACTCAAGCTTAAAGTAAGAGTCCTATGAAGACCATTTCTATGTTTTGTAAAATTGCTACAAAAATACTATTATGCCTTTTAACTGCTTTTTCATGAAGACCCACATTATACATTCCTCTTAGTGCTAGTAAATGTTTCTCCTCTAATTAACTGGTATGTTTCCTTTATAGGACATAGTATGGATATTTGAATGAATTAAACTTTATACTCCTTACTAAACCTTACTGAGCAGGTTGATTAAACTATTTAACAAAATATATAAATATTTTATCTTAAAAATCAGATTAAAAGCCAACTATTTCATAAATAGTGACAATAAGGATGGTTCATGGACTACTCACTCAGAAATAAAGTTTGAAAAGGTATATTTCTAATGAACCACATCTCTGCCCTTTTCTATTTCATTTCACCCTAGTTTCCAAGTTGCAATGTGGTTTTTTAAACATTGTACTACAGAGAAGATATACTTAATATGAGTATCGGTCATTCTAAATCACTAAGAAAGGAATTAGGAGTTATGCATATATAACTTTTCCCATTAATTACAGGCACGGACTATTTATATTTAGGAATGCAATAATTTATCCTGTTATAAGATTAAGACCATGAAGAGAAGATGAAAATCGATGTACCAGTTAAATAAACCATCGCTCAGAAATAAAGTTTGAAAAGGTATATTTCTAATGAACCATATATCTGCCCTTTTCTATTTCATTTCACCCTAGTTTCCAAGTTGCAATGTGGTTTTTTAAACATTGTACTACAGAGAAGATATACTTAATATGAGTATCGGTCATTCTAAATCACTAAGAAAGGAATTAGGAGTTACGCATACATAACTTTTCCCATTAATTACAGGCACGGACTATTTATATTTAGGAATGCAATAATTTATCCTGTTATAAGATTAAGACCATGAAGAGAAGATGAAAATTGATGTACCAGTTAAATAAACCATTAATTCTTTTTTTCAGAAGGGCTAAAATCTAGGAGTTAAATCAGGGATCCTCAATGCAATACATTTTTATAAATTCATATATTTAAATCATGGATGATGGTGTCTTGGTTATTTGAAGAGCCGCTGAACACAATTGTACTACAATGATCTAAGTTAGGACAGGCCTGCTTCCAAATTTACCTGATGAGAGATGGAAGGTTGCTGGATGGGCCCCTGCATTCTAGGGTTTGGTAAACCCACAGGTGCTGGCCTCCGTTGCACCTGTTGCCTCTGAGCCATTACCTGTTGCTGCATATGCTGGAGTCGTAATTGAGCTAGGCTGATCTGTGTTGGAAACTTGGATAACTGGTTTGAAGATAAGCCACCTTGTGGCTGCGAATTCTGTTCCATGACAGGACTCTGCTTAGGCATTTGTGGTTGACTCTCTTTATCTTCGATTACTAAAGAACCTAATTAAAGAGAAAAGGTTAAGTTCTAAAGTTTTTCTGGTAGGGAAATACCACATTTTGTAAGGTTGGTCTTGCTGAACTTCTGAATGCCACGGAGCTTTTCCACTTGGGTACCCTTTACACTCTTAAAAATAAAATGCCCCAAAGAGCTTCTGTTAATGGGGGTGCCAACCAAATTTACCATATTAGAAACTAAAAATGAGAATTAAAAAAAATTTTTTACTTACTAATCCATTTAAAACAATAACCCATAATAATGCACTTTTATGAAAAACATAACTTAAAACAGTGAGGCATAGGCACTGTTTTATATACAGTGTGTCCGTAAAGTCATGGTGCACTTTTGACCGGTCACAGGAAAGCAACAAAAGATGACAGAAATGTGAAATCTGCACCAAATAAAAGGAAAACCCTCCCAGTTTCTGTAGGATGATGTGGCAGCATGTGTGCCTGCGCAGATGATGATGTAACACCGTGTATACAGCGGAGCAGCCCATGGCCATGCCAGTCGAGATGTGGATGGTACAGAGGGAAGTTCAGTGTGTTCTGTGGCTTGCTAAATTCGAATCCGTGACCAAAGTGCAACGTGAATATCGGCGCGTTTATAACGAAGCGCCACCACATAGGAATAACATTACTCAGTGGGATAAGCAGTTGAAGGAAACTGGCAGTTTGGTGGAGAAACCCCATTCTGGTAGGCCATCAGTCAGTGACGAGTCTGTAGAGGCTAGACAGGATAGCTACCTAAGGAGCCCTAAAAAATCTGTGCGTGAGCCCACATCGAACTGCACTGAATAGGTATGAAACTGGGAGAATTTTCCTTTTATTTGGTGCAGATTTCACATTTCTATCTTTTGTTGCTTTCCTGTGACCAGTCAAAAGTGCACCATGACTTTACAGATACATTGTATTTAAAAATGTCTTTAAATGTCTGGCTTAACAGCTGAACTATCTGGTTTAACAGCTGAACTTTCATATCTGTTTCTGCATTATCTTTCATCATATATTGTTTAGATTGAAAAATAGGAAGAAAATCCAGCCATACATGAAGATGTAATTGGAAAGGGGAGGCCTCTCTGATTCCCTGAAGGAGCCTCAGACTATATTTAGAGAACTGCTACTGTACATTAAAACAAAACAAGCAAACCTGACACTGGTTCTAGAAACAATCCCACAAAGTACTTCTGATTCTTTAGTATCAATAACTTGTAATTTCTCAAGTTCCTTATACCTTCGCAGTGCATATGATTGTCAGTATTCCCACAGAGAACACTGAGTGGCTTCCAACTACACTTACAGATATAAAGGTGCCTCAAATAGGTCTGAGGCAAGCATAAGGCAAAGCTTAATTCTGCAACAGTAGAGATTCAATTAAACGTTCTAGATATACAAAGTATATGCATCCTTAAAAAATATGGTTATCATTCATTACATACTTACTGTGTGTTAGGCACAGTGACAGTGGTAGGTCTATGTATGTTCTTGTTAAATTCCTTTTAACAGACAAGGGATCTAAGGTTCAGAGAGATTGAATAACTTACCCAAATCACCAAAACATTAACTGAAGATTCATCTAGATCAGTATTTTCCCCTGGTACTATGAAAGATGTTTCTCAGAAGCCATGGATACACAAGTTTGGGAAACTTATCTACTTGGAAGATTTAAGATATAAATCTCATTGTAAATGACAATTTACGGAGCTATAAATAACAGCTCTGAGAAGTTTTATAGTAAAAGATATCATTTAACTAGATTATTATTAAAAGATAATTTTGAAGATAGAGATGCTGTTTTTATTTTGTTTTCTGCTGATGTAACTTACCTAAAACTATATCCATTTATGTGTGTAGTTACACATGTATTGTAAGTGACATGCTTATAAGTACATATATTTGTACAGCTATGACTACTTATATAAACTTTTTGATAGGTTCTCTGTATAGTTGAATGTGGGTTGGTAGGGTGGGATAGAGTTAGGAGATAGACACACGTTTTGTGTTAATTAAGGTGCCTCTCTTTGGTAATACAGGTGGGAGTTTGTGTGATCCCAGTTGCCTACTACATATCAATAAACATGGCTGCATGTACTTCTACATTGACCAGAAAGGCACCTTATCATTTCTTCTTTAAGGGACATGCTACCATCATTCTTTCTGTTCTTCCCTTGTATGGACGAGCTCTGTGTAAGCCTAGTTCTTCCTGTCCTCATGTGTTCTGAGAGTACTGGCTCTTTCTTGCCCTCTCTTCCTTTCCTACCCAGAGAGAGCAACCACTTTTGATGATTCTGCAATGAAGTTGATGAGCCCAATGCTGTCATCAAAGGGAATACTGGTAGTTGATGAAGAATGTGTAGGTTATTCTCAAATTTGTTTCTATAATTTCCCTATGAGATATTAAGAAAGGAGGCAAAAGTGAAGACTTTTCCTTCTGGCAAATAATATAACAAGAAAGCTAAAATAATAACTTCCTGCTGAACTGCCTGCAAAGATGGCTGGGCTCCTGCTGTTGCCAAGAGGACAGTCTTCCTTTGTGGTAGCTAAGTGGACTCAAATACCTAAACTTTGGGCAACTTTCTGAATGCATGTAACACTTCTACTTAGGAAATTTAAAAAAACATATTATTATTACATAAAAGGCAAAAGAAAAAAAACCAAGTAGTTTTCCTTAGCAAGATAAAGCAAATGAACCATTAGGTGTTTCGACTGACTGGGTCTAAAGAGTCAGCAAGCCGATAATAATAGAAGAAATACTGTTTTCTCAGAAAACATTCTAAGTATCAAAAATCCTGTATCAATGAGTCACAAGTCAAGAGTTTTATCAACCCATTCTGATAAAAAGTTCAAGCAAGATTCTATAAGAAACAGAACTCCTAATTCCAAGTCAAAAGAGGATGTTTTACACTGTCCCTTGCATTTCCATGTGTATATGTTGATGCACGTGTCATATATAGACACATATCAATAAAATACTAGCAAGATTCCATGTCTTTAAATCAAGTTAATAAAAATAGTTCGAGGGTAGAAGGAAATACGTTTTCAGTAACATATCATCATGATTGAGAGTTCCAGAATCAAGTGGCACTTGAGAAAATGTACACAATGACCTACCTAAATTGATAATGTTTTGAGCCCAGAAACTAGGATCACAGTGAAATTGGATGGTATTGTTGGTCACTGGGGAAGCATCACACCTTGCTCGAAGGAGGTGCCGTAACCGGTATGTAATCTAGGAGAAAGGAGACAATTAAGCATCTATATCTTTCTCTGGCAAATAACTCATTATACTCTCAGTAAAGACACACAAAAAATTGTCTCTCGCATATATGCCAACACAAAATAAATGATAAAATATAAATTATAAAAATAGACACATAACATTTTTCTTTCCAAAAAGTCAAAAATTTTGAGGTATAACTCAGTTGGCTAAGCTGTGAATATAAAACTAAAAAGCATCTTATAGTGATATGTTAAAGTCAGTTTAATTCATAAAACTTCACAGAAGCAACAAGTATTTATAAAATAAAAAATCTGGGCCCTGGCCGGTTGGCTCAGTGGTAGAGCATTGGCCTGGCGTGCAGAAGTCCCGGGTTCGATTCCTGGCCAGGGCACACAGGAGAAGCACCCATTTGCTTCTCCACCCCTCCCCCTCTTCTTCCTCTCTGTCTTTCTCTTCCCCTCCCGCAGCTGAGGCTCCATTGGAGCAAAGATGGCCCGGGTGCTGGGGAAGGCTCCTTGGCCTCTGCCTCAGGCGCTAGAGTGGCTCTGGTCGCAACAGAGCGACACCCCAGAGGGGCAGAGCATTGCCCCCTGGTGGGCATGCCAGGTGGATCCCAGTCGGGCGCATGCGGGAGTCTGTCTGACTGTCTCTCCCCGTTTCCAGCTTCAGAAAAAAATAAAAAATCTGAACATTTTTCTCTTTCATTTCTTTTAATTACTCTTTTAAAAGGAGGATTCAGAATTTAGACTAGGTGGCTAACGAGTCACAAATCAATCTCTGCTCAGGAAATGTAAGCACATTTCCTGTAACTAGGCCTGCTAGTGAGCGGGGTGGCTCTCCTAGCTGCTGTGCTTTGAGTGTCTCATCATCAGACCCCCCCCCACCCCATCCACAAGTCATCCTCAGCGAATACTTAATCACCCTCCCTCAGTCCTTGAGGAGTTTAGCCTCTGTTTCTCTATCACCACCTTCACCATGACTCCTGTCATTTATTCTTGGTGATTTTAACATCCATGATCCTTCCTTATAGCTTGCTTCCTCTTTGCACAGATAGAAGTACTTCTACAAACCTAAAGGTCCTATATAAGCCTTTGCTCTTACAATTTCCCTGTCCTTCAATCTCACCTTACCATTATCCCTAGCTTCTTATTCCTCAATTCCTTCTTATCCAGCTTAAACCCAGGGTCAATCATCATAATCAGTGCCTTGCATACACCATCATACCCAGTTACACAGTCTCTTGTACTCTCCTCAACCTTGTCCCTAGATAAGACTTACTTCAGAAGGGTCCCTGAGGCTGACGGGCTATTATATGACATCTGTCCTGTCACTTTCCTACTCCCATAATGACTCTTCCAAATCTCCTTCTCTCTTTTCAAATCTCCAGGATTTGATTTGAAATTAATTTTCAAATGTCCCTTCTCAATCTCAGCTGAGTCTTGCTTACTATTTCACGAAGAAAACGGGAACAGCCAGGGATCTTCCACACACACCTCCAATCATTACTAGCGCTCCCTCCTATTACAAAGGATCAATTAGACAAGCTTATAGCTAACACCCATTCTTCCATTTCTGCAAAGGCAGCCCGCCCACCCCTTGCCTCCTCAGACACTGCTCAGCAATCTTCTCCCCTCTCCCGCTCCCTAAACTTTCCATTTTACCAGACCACTCCCACAAACATATAAACATGCTTTAACTTTCCCCAGCCAAATGTGAAACTTTGGGCTCTTTTTCTTCTCCACTAACTGCCCCCCTTTCCTGCTCTCCTCTACCAAGAAAAATAATTAAATCAAAACTGTCAGTACTTCCTTAAAAGAAAGTCAACTTTAACTAATGGGAACTTTGCGGTAAATCCCATGGGCATAAACACTTTCATTTCTTCCCTTGAGGTAATGTACTGTAAATTCCTTCTTTTGCACTACAAGACACAGAATTTATTTAAAATTCAGATAGCGTGTATCTATTTGCTAATTTAATCATGGCAAGGCCTAAAAGTAATGTCAAACTTGGCCAAACTCTGCTTTTTACCTTAAGTAACATTTTTTTCTGTTGTATTTTACTGGCATTCAATAAAAAGCAAGAGCTCTCCTGTTGTCACATTACTTTTATTACCTGTCTAAAATGTAAACCACTATACTTGTCAAAACTCCTGATGCATGTTTTAAATAATTTTGAGAAATCATAAAGCCTGACTAGTGTAGAAGATAAATAACGGTCATTAAATCTATTGCTTAATCCCTTCAGGTGTATCTGAACTTAAACTCAGGTTTCACGTTGAAATCTTAGCTGCTGTTCAAAAAAATTTTTATTTTTAATATAAAAGATGTCAAAACAATTTTTGAGATGCCAATGCTGTAACTGTCTTCTTTCTATTAAAATAAAAAGTAAAAAGAAATTTAGTGTTTCTAAGTTTCCAGCCCTATAAAAATTAACATCAAGTTTTGTCTATACTTTAGCTTCTGACAGGAGATATTATCTAGTACCCTATTTATTTGTTTACCATCAATCTGTCATTGAGTTCCTATACTTCAAGCTCTGGATAAACAAAGTCTCACCTTCTAATGAGTTTCATAGAAAAACCACAACTATAATAACAGTAGATAAAAATTAGTACGAGTGCAATGGGCACATACAAGAGTTCTGTAAACAGAGAGAGGGGGAACCTAACCCTTTTTTGGTCAACACTGAAGGCTACCAAGAGGAAAAGAAGAACCTAAAGATGAGCATTAGTTCATCAGGAGAGAGAAAAGGCATTCTAAGAAAGGGTACCAGGACCCAGGGAAGAGAGCACAATATGTTCTGAGGATTGGAAGTAAGGAACTGGCAATGAGACATTCAGGAAATATCAAGAAGGTTTCTGAAGATCAATTAGATGGAGGGGATGGTGAAATGGAATAAAAGGATTGCAGAATTCCTTTTTACTATTGTACTTATACCTAATATTATAGTTACCTAATCAATAATATTCTAGAAATAGCTGCTGTCGGTAAAGAGAATGACTATTTTATTTTCCTGGTCTCTCTTCTGTCAATATCTCTTACCTTCCTGCTAAATAACATAAGGATAAAAGAAGAATCCTAAGAAATTACTGTGAAAATACTAAAATGTACTTAAAAGTGAATTTCTGAAATGATTCTGCTATTCCAAAATGATGAACTAAGAACAGCAAGCCAAGACTGAAATTTTAGGCTGGCAAGGCATTTAAAAAACTTTTTATGCGTGTAAAAGCCATCATTGGAAGTCTAACCTGAGTAAACATGGCTTTAGTTACAAAGCACAAGAACCCTAAGGAACAGAGTTGTGTAACTGTGATTTTCAAATTTCCTGAGACGAGAAATACTTCTAAATGTGTAAAAATAATATGTAAAGGGTAACGTGGGTAAATGTATCTGTATTTACAAAGCTTAAGAACTCTGGAGAACAGAGTTACATAATACAGCGATTTTCAAATATTCCAGTTTTGAAACTCTTCCAAAATGTTTAAAATGAATCATAAGCCTCAACTCTGTGTGCACGATGGGCAACTTACTTTATTAACCACATGGGCTGCAACGGACTCTCCAAACAGGGAGTAGAGGCTAGGGAGAAAGGCTGGAAAAATGACAAGGCCAAAGAGAAACAGGAGAAACGTGGGGGGCAGTGGGGAGGGGACAACTCTGTCATCTCCCTTAGACTGGCTCTCTTCTGCTAGCCTGAGCCTGCTGGTAGACGAGTGAATTGATGAGGCCAGCCACTGGGCAGAGAGACAAGAGTTAGCACTGTCCCATGTGGGCCCTTGGCTTATCTCTGGGGCCTGTCACTTCACTGGCCAGATCCTCAGCTCCCCTTGGCCCTTGAGGTGCCCCTCCTCTGTCAACCAGACCTGGGGCAGGGCAGGCTGTCCATTCACCACCAACGCCCCAACCCCAAGAAGACCACTGGGGCCTTGAACCTGTGAACATGAGCTGGATCACGGCGCACACACCCATCAGGAAATGCACAAAGGGCCTGTGCTTCTCTGTCAGCCAAAAATGACATATTTTAAAACCCAAAATACAGGAGTGGGCAAAGTAGGTTAATAATAAAAATAAATAATACAACAAGAAATAAGTAATAATGCAAGAGTAAACTCTGTGTTTTGCACCCTGACAACTGTTAACCTACATTTGCCACCGTTGTATTTTTACCACTTAACATGAAAAATAGGGAAAGGTCATTGAAGCCAGACTAATAATCAATTCTGGATTGTAAGCATTCCAATAATTCCACTGTTTCTCTGAGTTTTGAGGGCGCACTAAGTCACGCTGGGCCTATCTTACCAGTCGCTTGCTATAAAGTAACGCTGTGCTGCTGCCGCTGGAAACTGCCCATTTAGAAAAATGCATGACATGTTCCAGCTGTTTAGAGAGTCCAGCCACTTCCTGCTGTTGCTGCATAAGTTTCATGCGATGGTCCTTTGCAAGGCTCTGAAAAGAAGAAAGTAATTTCAAGATTAGTTCTGCTGATAACATATTTTAATGGTAATTTTCAGATGACCAATTTAGAATAACCACCACCTCTAAGAAACTGAAAATAGTGTGTTTTTTTTCCCCTTAGTACAAAGGTTCCATCTTACTGCAGCAGAACACTATGGCCGATTGCTACCTACAGCCGCAGCGCCTACCCCTGCTCTTTTTATATATTTGGGTTTAGGTTTCTGTTCATGCATCTTCCAATATCCAAAAGGAGCAAAAACTGTAGATTAGCTATAATGTAGTAAATGCCTGTGAAATTCAATATCCACAAATAAAATAGGTGTACCCCCACCCTCAGCAGTCTAGTCGAGTTCCCACAACACATGATTCACTCAATCACATGATTTCACCTTTTGGGCATTCTAGTCCTGATTGCAACCAGTCTGTGCTTCGTCATGCTTCGTGGCAGACAACATGTATGTTACTCTATGTGGTAGAAAAGACATTCTTTTTGTTTAGTGAGAATCACATAGGAACTCACTGATACAGTGACCAATGGTACTGTCACTCTCAGAAAAGCTACATAACAGCAGAACACAGAAATTCTCTATCAGGGCTTGACCTTTCTCTGAGAAAGGCACACACAGGAAGAATGCAGGTTAACAAAAAGTGAGTGCACTGAACCTGGGTTATTTTAAAGGTCACTATCCAAAAATCTTTTACCCGGCAAGGAAACGGGAAGAGAATGGGGCTTTACTGGTTTAAAAAAAAAAAAAAAAGGAGTTTGAAAGTAAAATTGCTATACTCCAATATAGACTTAAGAGTTTTAATAAAAAAAATTAACCTGAATCCTAGCCATAGTCAGTTTCAAATGTGGGAAATACACATGTGCTAAACTGAATGAAGGGAAACACTGCAGTGACCATCATGGCTTTGTCATGTCTAATTTAAGGTTGAGAGATAACTTTTTGGCTATTTTTTTCTTTTTTTTTGTATTTTTCTGAAGCTGGAAACAGGGAGAGACAGTCAGACAGACTCCCGCATGCGCCCGACCGGGATCCACCCGGCATGCCCACCAGGGGGCGACGCTCTGCCCTCTAGGGGGCGATGCTCTTCCCCTCCGGGGCGTCGTCGCTCTGTTGCGACCAGAGCCACTCCAGTGCCTGGGGCAGAGGCCAAGGAGCCATCCCCAGCGCCCGGGCCATCTTTGCTCCAGTGGAGCCTCAGCTGCGGGAGGTGAAGAGAGAGACAGAGAGGAAGGAGAGGGCCTGGAGGGGTGGAGAAGCAGATGGGCGCTTCTCCTGTGTGCCCTGGCTGGGAATCAAACCCAGGACTTCTGCACGCCAGGCCGATGCTCTACCACTGAGACAACCGGCCAGGGCTTTTTGGCTATTTTTAACCTTTGTGAAAACTGTTTCTTTGGAGACATTCTAAAAATAATAGAAACTGTTTACTTTTAATTAGGTTGCAAATTGAGAATCAGAAGGTCTAGTTTCTTGGTCTTCTATAGTAATAACTATTGGGCTGATTTCTCTTGAGTCTTAGATAAAATTGACTACATTTATTTACCTTCAAGGAGAATCCTGTGAAGCAGGAGAATGGGTATGAGGACTAGAGATGTATTTTAAAAGAAGCTGTAAAAACTGTAAGCCAATGACCAGGTTCATTCCTAGAGATTGGGAATTTAGTCATCTTTTGTTCTTTATCTTAATTGAAAAAAAAATCTGCAAATGATTCTGATTAACAGTGAAGTTTGGAAACAAATGGCCACTACTGAGCACTGAGAAAGCAATCTGAAGTCACTTTATTTTAAGCAGAGCTTTAAAAACTTGATTCCCCCCAGCCAGAATACTTCGTCACTAAATAAGTGTTTGTTTCTAAAAGAACAAAGAATTATTTTAGTCTTGGTTTCCAGAGTGGCTGATAAATCACAGGAGTGGCCATGCTTTTGCAGGAGGGGCAGAACTTTCTGACAAAGACCTTATAATTTTATCAACTATAAAATAAAAATGTTGAACTAAATTATTTTTAGTGTTTTTTAACTTCCAACATTAAAATGCTTTTTTACTCTTTTCTCATTCTAAGTTGTTTCTTCACTGTGAATTCCTTCTGCATCAAATACTAAAAGAATTCTAAAATATCAATTAATATGTTAACATACCATGTAAAAGTTGTAACTTCATTATTATTTGAAGTCAAACACCAACTTCAAATCCTGACCTTCAGGAATGTCAAACAGCTGATGAAGATGAAATACTTTTCTTAGCTGCAGTAGGAAATAACTGTCCAAAGAGCCCTGAGCATTTCTCCCCAAGTACTGGCTTTAGCAATTATGACTATAAAATGTTGAGGGCAGGAGGCACCTACTTTTACCTGATAGCTCATAAGGTTAACGGTAGACAGTTGAGAACTAAATCCAGCTAACTTAGTGTCTCTTTCTAAAAAATTTGCTTAATTGCACCCCACCCCTTTGGTGATGCGAAACTGTCACTTCAATGAGTTTCTAAAATGACTCATCTCTTCAGCAATGCCTTTTGTAAGCAAGGCCCTGTTTCGCACTGTGAAGTAAACAGTAAGAGTTCAGACAATCCTAGTGGGAGTATTTCCTCACTTTGTAGATGGGATGCTGCCCCATTCATAGATTAGTATTAGCCAATTAGATCTTCAAATTTATTCAGCCGAGTTTTTGTTCTTTAACACCTCACACAAAGATTTCTAATAATTCAGTTATCTACATTTGCTGCATTGGGTGTGTCAAAGCTCAAAAATGCTTAAATCCTTTCACTTAGAATTACTGTATTTATTATATTTATTTGTTTTATTTTTTTTACAGAGACAGAGAGGGAGAGAGTCTGAGAAGCACCGATCATCAGTTTTTTGATGCGAGACCTTAGTTGTTCATTGATTGCTGTCTCATATGTGCCTTGACCGTGGGCCTTCAGCAGACCGAAAACCCCTTGCTCGAGCCAGCGACCTTGAGTCCAAGCTGGTGAGCTTTTTTCTCAAACCAGATGAGCCGGCACTCAAGCTGGCGACCTTGGGGTCTCGAACCTGGGTCCTCCGCATCCCAGTCTGACGCTCTATCCACTGTGCCACTGCTTGGTCAGGCTAGAATTACTGTATTTAGAAATCAACTGAAATAGAAGAATTATAATCTATAAAAACATGATAACCATTTGGTTTAAAAAATTATGACCGAATATATCAGAACAAATGTCTTTTTCATCCTTTTCGTAAAGAGCCCAAGGTCTGGAAATCCCACATGAATGTCAACATCATTACATACTATTAAATAATGTTCTTTCCTAGACAGCAGCATTCATATTTGCTCTGTTACATTTTCTTAATGTAGATTCACTCTAATTTTTCAGGCTACAGTAATACAAAGATTAACATTTTTTTAAGAAAGACATTGTTTTATGATGCCATAAATCATCAGCTTGACTATGTAGAGCCTGGCAAAGGAAACCATGAGAATGGAGAACTACTACTATTGAATCATGAAACAATTATATGAAAAAGGCTGTGTTTTCAAATTCACAAATACATGTAAGAATATCTTAAATCACAGCATACTGTCCCATTATCAGTAACTTACCTCAAGCTGATGCAGTAGAGCTTTTCCTTTTTTATTTATTTCTACCATCAATGTAAATATAGCAACTTTAATATCCTGTTCCACCTGCTTTTGATTTTGATTTACTTCTATTATCCTAAAAATTAAATGAAAGGGGAAAATCTAAGGCAGAAAATATGTTTAACAATATTTAAAAACTGATTATTTTTTAAAGTCTAAATTAGACCAAAGTGTTTTTGGCACTTAGAAGCTCAGCTATTTCTAAGAATCCTTCAGTTTAAATTTACTTTCTTGAAGATAAGACAGCAGAAATGCAATTCTCCTGAAATACACAGCCACTTAATCCAACCTTAAAATCAAAATATTAAAATTATAAGAGAATAAATACATCTTAAGAAAATATAGTTTAGAAAGATTATGATGACACCCAGGAATATCAACAATCAGCTTAGAAGGATGGACAAAAAAATTATTTATAAACAAGATAAAGAAAACCATGACTATGAAAGAGTTCTATTGTATTCACTGCAACTAAGAAGCAAAAAAAGGTAAATGGGTCACTCTTAGTCATCTGAACTACACTATCCATCATATCTGAATAGAAGAAGCAAAAAGACAATAGTTAATTTTTTTATAACACATTTGGCTTTAAATAAACAGCCAAATAATTACTTTGTTTAATCAACCACTAAATATGATATTTTCCCCTTTGATTAGAAATCGAGGTGGACAGAAAGAAAATACATAGCCTCACACCAGAATATCTTACAGAAGCAGAAGAGAATAACCAGGCACCCCCAAATATTATGAGATAATGAAAAGTTTTCTTTCTCTTGTTTGCTTCTCCCATAGTTGCCCTCCACAACTTAAGATCAAAAGGGTAGAGATTTTATTCTCTGTTGGAAATTCTTCAAGACATTAGCTATAGGATCAAAAATACTAATTTAAATCCTCATGCTGGTGGAATGGAATGCAACAGGGACAACCAGGCCCATGTGTGCACATGTGTAAAAAGGAATTGTCAAGTCAGTCAATCCAGTAAATTTAATCCTTCTATCATCAGGCAGGTTATAAAGATCTAAGCAGTTAACACCTAATTCAAAGATTCTTTAATTTTTGCCGAAATACAAAATCATCCCCCACAATAATGTATTACTTTGGAAAAACAGCTTAAACTAGTAACAAAAAGGTAAAAAAAAATAAAAAATTGGATAATTCACACTATCTGATTTTAAGACTTAGCTATAAAAAAAGCTGCCATCATGAAATAAATGGGGTACTGGCAGAAAAAGAAAACCAACTGAGCAGAACCGAGTCCAGAAATATCTTCACACATATATGAGCAACTAATATTTTGCAAAGGTGCCAAGGCAATTCAATAGCAGAACAGTGTTTTCAACAAATGGCGTTGGAACAAATGGACATCCATATGGTAATAAAAATAGTGAAATCTGGCCCATACATACATTGTCAAAGAGAAAGAAAAATGTCAAAAGGATAAATTTCACCAAGGGTGGATATTTCACATAAAAATAGTAATTTTACAAGTGCTACCATTTACCATTTTATAGAAATGACTGTAATTATCCTTCTTTATTCCATAAATATTCATTATAAGTTTTCAATTACAAAGTTACAAAAAATGTTAAACCTACTAATTACTCTATTTGGAAGTGTACAGGACTGTTATTAAACTAGGATAAGGGAAATAACTTTTGGTTAACTATAGTTGTTACATGAAAAAGAAAGGTAAAATAAAACGAGAGCTGATAAAGAAAAATAATAAAAACTAACAAAAATATTAAAACTGTTACTACCACGATGTATATGCTATAATAATGAATACTAATAATAATGGGGCATTAAGAAAAAAGTTAAATTATGTTTAAGAATATATATTTTTTTAAATCAGGTAAACCAGGGAACTCCTTGGAAAAAATTCCCCAATGCCCAACTATAGTCATTTCTCAAAATTATAAGAATAACAGTTTATGATTGCTCTTAAGGAGACGAACCACAAAAGGCTTACACAATTTTCCCTGAGAATGTTCCAATCCTGTGAGGCTTCTTATTCAGGCTCTTTTTTTTTTTTATGTTTTATTTTACTGATGTTAGAGAGAGAGGAAAGGAGAGCAGGGGAGAGAGACAAAACATTGATCTGCTCCTGTATGGGCCCTGTCTGGGGGATCTAACCGGCAACCTCTGTGCTTCAGGATGATGCTCTAACCAACTGCGCTATCATCCTGGGCAATTCAGGCTCTAGGCATTTCTTGATCTCTTCAGGCGGAGACATGTTACATTTGTATGCAAAATAACAAAAGAAATGAGACATGGAATTTCATAGGTGTTGTAAAGATTGAAAATGCCAGTGTGTGCCCCAAAAGGGATTTAAGGGAGCTAGACAAACTCCCTCTTCCCCAAAGAGGTCATGGTTTGCTTCCCTAATTGCTAAATTGTGAGACAGGACCCTTGGACAGCTGACGATAATCCTGCTTTGGAAGACAGAAATGTAATAGGCAATATGTAGAAACTGGGAAGTATTGCACCTGACAAGGAGAAAGGTGTGTGACACACTGTAACAATCCCTGTATCCTGGTCCTAATATCCTGCATTCATTGCAGTTAAAAGATGAGAGGCCAGAAGAGTACCTCAAAATTAACAAGTCTTAAAATAGCAGTCATGTATATAATCGAGTGTTAAAATGTTTTTTAATACTGGCAAAAAAAAAAAAAAAGTTGCTTTTTTTTTCAAAAAATATCCTGGTATTTCTTTAAAATTGAAAAACAGAGATAATGATGAATTATCAATATCTTAACTGAGCTGCTATGAAATGCATTTAATCACCACAATAGATTTGAAATTTCATGGTTGAAAAGAAGCTTTCAAACCCAAAGTTTGTGTGTCTTATCAACCATGTTATTATGGCCATCTGGTAGCTATGTACTTCACCACAAGTTAAATAAAATGTCTGTTCTAAAAGTGAGGATACTTAACACATTATATAAAGATGACTTATTATATAATACCATATATGTAAATTTACCTGTTCTGAATCTGATTTCCTGTGAATTTGATGTATTTCGTTTTTTCCATCAATTTGGTGATTAGCGTATCTATAATCACTTTCTGATTTTGAAAAGCCTCTTCTATAAATTGGTATCTGAAGAAATAAGTCAATTATTTCACATGAATGTATCAGTGTAAAATGAGCAAAAGCCCCCAAGCAAAGAAATAATAAAAAACTAAGACAATAAGAGTATAAAGGATATAAATAATCAGTTAAAATACTAATATATCCTTATAAGGCAGGTTTTTACCTCCTCTCAAAATTATCCATTAAGAGGGAGTCTTTAAAAATATTATTCATGGACACTCAAAATTATTTGAAAGTTTGGGGAAGACACACATGCATCATCATGGTTTTAGAGCTTTATAAAGCTCACTTGGCAGACCTGCCAAAAACTAATCACAGACATTTAAGCAAAGTTATTAACTATTTTACGATTTCATAATCATGAAAGTTTGATGCTATAAACATCTTGAAATCCTTTTTATTAAACTATAGGCACTTTTAAATAGTCAACTTAGAAGATGATGCCTGACTAGGTGGTGGCACAGTGGATAGAGCCTCGAGGACACTGAGAACTGAGGTTTAAAACTCCGAGGGTCACCAGCTTGAGCACGGGGTTGCCAGCTCATCAGCTTAAGTGTGAGATCACTGACATGATCCTGTGGCTTAGCTGGAGGCCGCCCCCCATCAAGGCACATATAAGAAAGCAATCAATGAACAACTAAAGTGCCGCACTATGAGCTGATGCTTCTCATCTTTCTCCCTTCCTCTCTGTCTCCCACTTAAAAAATTCTGTACATAATGAAAGATGCTGGTACCTGTGCTCTTTATGTTCTAATAGCTGGCAGTCCCGACAGGTGAGTTTGTCACATGTTTCACAGTAAAGCTTTAGCTGCTCCTTCTTATGAAAAGGACAAAACACTGGTCGCTGAGTGGTCACACCAACTGCCTCTGTAGAAACAATAAGAGGCAAAAAGAAGAAAACTAACATAATTAAATAGTAAGTATTTTTTAGGTTATTGAAATTTAAAGCCATTGAGATATAAAAGAGCTACAGTTATACCAACATCAATACCATTATGTTTTACTGATACTAAAATGTTAAGTATTTTCAGCATTTCAGAAGGAAAATATAAATGCTTTTCACTTTCCAGTGTATAAATTCAAATTAATTCAGGAAGAAAATATGTAGTTAAAAGTATGTTTTTTAAAACTAAAATGTCTAATAGCTCACATAAATGAGTGTGAACCAATTTGATGCTTTCTAACCCAAATGCAGAGAAAATTTTTTAAAATGCCAATCCAGAAAATCCAATAAAAATAGAAAACCGCCATTAATAACCTCATATGTATTCCTCTGGATGCTTTTCTATGTACGAAATTACATATACTAGTGGATATTTTATGTTATGAAGTTTGAAAACTGGAAGTACACATATTATCTTGTAAACATTATCTTAAGATACCTTTCTGTGTTAGTGAGTACATCTACTTATTTATTAACTGTATAGTATATTCCACCAAATGGATATACCACCTGCCAGTCCCTAGATTTCTGCCAGTGGACATTTGAATGTTTCTCATTTTTCAATATTGTGTGATAATACTGAAACATAAATCACTGAATTTTTCCTTAAGGTAAATTCCTAGTAATAGAATTGTTGGGCCAAATGGTAATTTTTATATATATATATATATATATATATATATATATATATATATATATATATATATATATAACTAAATGGTCCTCCAAAAAATTGTACCAATTTGTAGTCCTACGAGTGTAGACGGGCTATTAGCTTACTAATGAGGGTTTCTCAATACATTTAATGTTACGTATTTGATGAGAGATAAAGCACGTGAATGAGGGAGTAAGAGAAAGAGGGACAAGGAGGAAGAGAGAGGGAGGGAGGCAATACAACTATTGGACCTATAAAACATAAGGTTTTTTTAGTGCATTAATTCCATAAACCAAAAGTATAAACAAATGTTATGGACTATTTGAACCTAGGGATATTTTCTAAACATGGATGTTTTTGACAGGACCAAATATCATTTGGTATGGACCGAAGATGCTCACAGATATTTTTGATAGGATCTAATTTCAGGGATCTATTGGTATGGACAACATATCCCAGAGGATGTTTAGCACAGGACCAAGTGTCCTGCAAGAAGTCCAACAATGCCAAGATGGTTCAAGATTACTGCATTCTTCTTGATGTTCATGTGATCTCAGCATCACAGTTGACAGGGTGACCACATATCCTTAGTTGACTTGGGACATCCTGATTTATGCCTTCTGTCCAGAAATAATTACTGATAGAACTTTTTTGACTTAGATAATGAAGACATCCTATTACCCACTTATAGAATTCCTGCATTTATTAAGGAATTTAGATCCTGATTCATGGTCATCCTCCTAAGGCCATGTTTCATTATCCTTCTGGATGATTTAGGAATCCACACAGATTACCACATAAAGACAAGCCTCTCAGATTTGCTCATCTCCAGAGACCTGTACTTCATTTTAGCTTTTTATTGCATTTAATATACAGCATGATGCCACCCTAGATTTCTGTCTATAACTGTTCCATTTCTATAACCATAAATTCAAACACCCACTCTAACTTCTTTCTAACCTTCCAATTCTCTCTGTACTTCATCGATATCTCTAATCCCTAACCATTTCTTTCATCCTATCAACTGACACTATCAAAGTCACCTCCTTTATTATATAGTTAAAATCACTCAATTCTTCATTCCATTACATGCATCTGCATCTCTGAACCTGCTCAACTTTTTGGAACACCTGTCCATCTAAAACCCCAACCCTAGATATGTCCAATTCTTCTCTATACCCACACGTAGGTGAGGTTTGATGGAGGACACTTTAAGGCAGGGGTCCCCAAACTACGGCCCGCGGGCCGCATGTGGCACCCTGAGGCCATTTATCCGCCCCCCACCACACTTCCAGAAGGGGCACCTCTTTCATTGGTGGTCAGTGAAAGCACAGCATCGCTCATGTACAGTACTACTTCCGGTGATGCGGATGCACGCATCACGGCTCCGGAAGCGCGTCATATCACTTGTTACGGCTAGCAGTGACAAATACGGAACCATCTCATGACACTGACCATCTCATTAGCCAAAAGCAGGCCCATAGTTCCCATTGAAATACTGGTCAGTTTGTTGATTTAAATTTACTTGTTCTCTATTTTAAATATTGTATTTGTTCCTGTTTTGTTTTTTTACTTTAAAATAAGATATGTACAGTGTGCATAGGGATTTGTTCATAGTTTTTTTTATAGTCCGGCCCTCCAACGGTCTGAGGGACAGTGAACTGGCCCCCTGTGTAAAAAGTTTGGGGACCCCTGCTTTAAGGTCTACACATCAAATGTAACTTTGTTGCTACCAAGCAATCCTTCAATCATACCAGTAACTCCTGAAGGGTAGGAAGCATGATTTTTTTTTTTTTCCCCTGAAGTCAGAAGCAGTCAGCTGGGACTCCCACATGCGCCCAACCAGGATCCACCCGGGATGCCCACCAGGGGGCGATGTTCTGCCCATCTGGGGCGTTGCTTCATTGCGGCTGGAGCCATTCTAGTGCCTGAGGCGGAGGCCATGGAGCCGTCCTCAGCACCTGGGCCAGCATTGCTCCAATGGAGTCTTGGCTGTGTGAGGGGAAGAGAGAGAGCAGGAAGAGAGGGGGAATGGTGGAGAAGCAGATGGGCGCTTCCCCTGTGTGCCCTGGCTGGGAACCGAACCCGAGACTTCTACACGCCGGGCCAATACTCTACCGCTGAGCCAACTGGCCAGGGTGGAAGTATCAGTTTTATTTACCTTTCCACCTCTAGCATTTAGCAAAGTTCCTGGAATATTGAGTAGGCACACAAACAGTGGTTGACTTGATGTATAAAGGGCAGTAAAATAACTTTTTTAAACAAAAATATATTATTAACGAGTCATAATAAAGAAAATTCTGATTAAATGCCACAACATGTATGAATTCTAAAAATATTGTGAGAAGCAAAATAAGCCAGACCCCAAAGGGCACATACCATATGATTCCACTTGTATAAAACATCTGGAATAAGCCTTACCTGTGGTGGCATGGCAGATAAAGCATTGACCTGGAACGCTGAGATCCCTTGTTTGAAACCCTGGGCTTGCCGTGTCAAGGCACATAAAGGAAGCAACTATGAGTTGGTGTTTCCTGCTCCTCCCCCCCTTTCTTTCTTTCTATTCCCCTCTCTCCTCTCTCTAAAAAAAATAAATAAAATCTTTAAAAACCATATGTAGAATAAGCAAATTCACAGAAAGGAAGACTAGAGATTAGCAGGGGCTGGGGCAGAGAGGAATGGGCAGTTACCACTTAAAGGGCACAGTCTCTCTTAGAAACTGGTGATGGCTGCATGAATACTACAAATGCAATTATTGCTGCAGAACTGTACATTTACAAGTACGTAGTCAAAGTGGCAAATTGCCTGACCAGGTGGTGGCGCAGTCAGGACTGGGACACAGAGGACCCAGGTTCAGGGCCCTAAGGTTGTTGGCTTGAGCGGAGGCTCATCCGGTTTGAGGGCAGGGTTGCTGGCTTGAGCGTGGGATCATAGACATGACCCCATGGTTGCTGGCTTGAGCCCAAGGGTCTCTGGCTTGAGCCCAAAGTTGCTAGCTTGAGCCCAAGGTTGCTGGCTTTAGCAATGGGTCACTCGCTCTGGGCCTCTGATCAAGGCACGTATGAGAAAGCAATCCATGAACTAAAGTGCCTCAATGAAGAATTGATGTTTCTCATCTCTCCCTTCCTGTCTGTCTGTACCTATCTGTCCCTCTCTCTGACTCTGTCTCTGCCAAAAAAAAGGGAAATTAAGTTTCATATTTTACTACAATAAAAAAAATTTTTTTTTGAACTGCACAGTAGTATAGGCAACACAATAAAAACCCTAAAATCATACTTACAGTATTATAAAAAGCAAAGCTTCTTTGGTTATCTATATAGCAAATATCACAAAACAAGTTTCCTACAAGCGTATCAGAGGAAGAGAGTTATAAAAGTCTTTTTAAGCTTGCCATCTTAGAAATAAAAGAACAAATGAGAAAAAGTAAGTTTAAAAAGCAACTTTAGTTTTTCATTTGCTGTACACTTGACACCAAGTCAAGGCACTTCTAGGATGGTGGGTTGGAAGTATGACTCTAAGGCAGTAGGATTCTATTTCTATTCATACTTACCAATATTTGTAAGTATTCAAATTTCAACTACAATATAAACCTCCTAGTTTAAAAAAAAAAAACCAAGAGTATATTTAATGGTCATAAGTGTATCAAAACATGTCGGTATTGGAAGAAAAAAAAGATGGTGGGAAGGATAGAGAAAAGAGAGATAAAGTTAATCCATTACCTGGTGAGACCTCCTCCTTCTGTCTCACGGTGTGGTCCTTTGTGAACTTCACCCTCTGATGAGCTCGGATGCACGTCTTGCAGAGCCATTCCACACACTCCACACAAAACCCGTTAGCTTCTGCGTTGTCCTCACAGCTTGTACACACCTCATAAAGATAAACACATCACATCAGTTTTTGAGAAAAATGAAAAGGTGTCTGCACCACTAGTCAGATGTAATACAACAACCATATTGCACTCTATCAGTTATCTTCTTCACACGGTCTGTAAATTTAAACTGACATTGTTTTAAATTATAAACATATAAAACGGAAACATAAGGACACTGTCCTTAGGTTCAATACAGGAAATATTCCAGGCACTATACCAAGTGTTGAGGATAGAACAAGCAGGAAATGGAAATCACAGTCCCTGCCTAATGATACCTAGAGTCTCACAGATGAAATATGGGTTCAAATCCCAGTTTCCCCCTCACCTCAGCTGAGCAGTCTTGGATAAGTTACCTTGAATGTTCATACTTAAAATGAGGGTAATAACATGCAATTTACTGAGTAGTCGTGAAGATGAAATGTGAGACAACATTAGTGAAATAATCACACTAACGCATAACTACAGAGAGGGGCCATAAAGGAAAAGCTGTAACAGCACGTGATGGGGGAGACGGATCTCCTTCAGTGTGGCTGGAGGCATGGAAAAAGTGAAAGGAGAGACGACCCGGGCCAGGCTTTCTCTAAGGATCATATTAGCACCAAGAGATGAAAATTGAGTCATCAATTACCGATGGAAGGCCTTTCAGGCAGAGAGCGGCATGTACAGAAGCATCCGGCAAGGAGAGCACAGCAGGTTCCCAGGAGGGGCGGAGAGCCAGGGTGACTGAGGTGGAAGATCAAGGGAAGACAGGCCAGAGAAGGGGTTGGCGGTAAGGCAGGACCAGACCAAGCGGGACCCCAAGACAAAGTGGTCTCTCTCTACAGATGCCTCCTAAAGGCTTTTAGGTAAATGAGTGACACGGCCGAAATGCAGTTTTAAAATCACTGCCACGGCAGCGTGGAGATTAGAAAAGGAGCAAGTGTCTCCGCACAGAGACGAGGAGGAAGCTCTGTCAGTGGCTCAGGTGACAATGGGTGGCCACAGAGGGGAATAAGGAGATGGAGGGTAAAACACCTGAACACACTGGGTTACAGATTTCACTTTACAACAGAAATGTTAAAAAAAAAAAAAAAAGAAAGAAAGAAATGTTTTCCATGTCGTTATACAATTTAAAAAATTAAATAGCCTGACCAGGCAGTGGTGCAGTGGATCGAGTGTCGGACTGGGATGCGGAGGACCCAGGTTCAAGACCCCGAGGTCGCCAGTTTGAGCACGAGCTCATCTGGTTTGAGCAAAGCTCACCAGCTTGGACCCAAGGTTGCTGGCTCGAGCAAGGGGTTACTCAGTCTGCTGAAGGCCCACAGTCAAGGCACATGAGAAAGCAATCAATGAACAACTAAGGTGTCACAATGAAAAACTGATGATTGATGCTTCTCATCTCTCTCCGTTCCTATCTGTCTGTCCCTATCTATCCCTCTCTCTGACTCTCTCTCTGTCTCTGTAAAAAAAATTAAATACCTAAACATCAAAATGAAACAAATGAACCTGCCTGTCAAGTGGATGGCTTAACTATACAGAGAATAATCATTTAATCATTTACTTCAAGTAACTTGAAAGAATGATTTGATTAAGTATCTCTAGTGCAAACACAGTTTTGCTGTCTTTTCTTGCTTTGTTTTGACAGAAACAATGCTATAACTTCTACCTGTGGCACCAAGTCTATTCTTCCATACTCTTACTCTGCAAGCCATGTGTATGCTTTCTGAGCTGGTTTCACATTTGATTCCAAGAATAGGTGGTGCTGCAATGCCTGAGGAAGGAGGGATTTGGTCATCTTGGCAGGCTCCCTTTTTGCCAGCAATTTCTGCGCATGTCACACCGATCAAAGCTACTTCACCCCAGCAGCGGCAGTTCCTGCCCACAGCAACAGTTAGCTCTCCCTTGCGGTTTCCAGTAATTGGAAAACCAGCTTCAGAGATACCAACACCACTGGCCTACTCTGACTCCTCTGAGGTCTGAGATCCCAAGGCCAAAGGCACACTTCAAGCAGCACCTCCACTTTGGATGTTTTAAAATGACAAACCACAAGGCCCATCCTCTAACTTATAATAATTTCAACCTTTTGTCTTTGTTATCAAATCAATCTTGGAAAAAACCCCACAATTATCAATAGAATGAAAGAGAACCCAAAAATAAGCCCATGCCTACATAATAAATGAATATATGACAAAGGAGGCAATAATGAGTAGAGACAGTCTATTCAATAAATGTTGTGAGCCTGACCAGGCAGTGGCGCAGTGGATAGAGCGTCGGACTGGGATGCAGAGGACCCAGGTTTGAGACCCCGAGGTCACCAGCTTGAGTGAGGGCTCATCTGGTTTGAGCAAAGCTCACCAGCTTGGACTCCAGGTTGCTGGCTCAAGCAAGAGGTCACTCGGTCTGCTGTAGCCCCACAGTCAAGGCACATATGAGAAAGCAATCAATGAACAAGTAAAGTGCCACAACAAAAAACTGATGATTGATGCTTCTCATCTCTCTCTGTTCCTGTCTGTCTGTCCCTATCTGTCTCTCTCTCTGACATCTCTCTCTGTCTCTGTAAAAATAAATAAATAATAAATAAAATTTTAAAAAAAATAAATAAATGTTGTGAAAATTGGACCAATACGAAAGAATGAAACTGCATCACTTTCCTACACTATATAGAAGAATAAACTCAAAATGGATTAAAGACTTAAATGTAAGACCTGAAATTATAAAATCCCTAGAAGATAACAGAGGCAGTAAACTTTGACATTGGTCTTAGTAATATATATATTTTTTATGTCTCCTTGGGCAAGGGAAAACAAAAGGAAAAACAAACAAATGGTACTACTTCAAACTAAAAAGACTTTTGTATAGTGAAGGAAACCATCAACAAAATAAATGACAATCTACTGAATGGGAGAATCCAATGATACATCCAAGAAGGGGTTAATATCCAAAATATATACGGAACTCACACAACACCAAAAAAACAAACAATCTAATTAAAAAATGGGCAAAGAACTTGAATAAACTCTTCTCCACAGAGAACATACAGATGGCCAGGAGACATATAAAAACTAATCATCAGAGAAATGCAAATTAAAACCAAAATGAGCTATCACCTCACACCTGTCAGAACAGCTATCATCAATAAATCAACAAACAAGTATTGGTGAGAACATGGAGAAAAGGGAACCTTCTTGCATTGTTGGTGATATTGCAAACTGGTGCTGCCACTATGAAAAACAGTATAAAGTTTTCTCAGAAAATTAAAAATAGAACTACCAAATGACCCAGCAATCCCATTTCTGCGTATTTATCAGAAGAAATCCAAAACATTAATTCAAAAATGCATGCCCTGGCTGGTGGCTCATTGGATGAAGTGTTGGACTGGTGTATGGAGGTCCCAAGTTTGATTATGATTCCTGATGCACACGGAATAAGTGACCATCTGCTTCTCTTCCCCTTCCTTCCCCTCTCTCCTTCTCCTTGGGTTTATGAAAGGAGGGAAACAGAACCACCATGGGACCTCTAAATGCAACACACTGGAAAATGCTACCAAATGAGTCTCTCAAAGAAATACCATGTAGAAAAGATGACTTTCTTAAAACTGTAAAAACTGTACTGGAACAAAAATATGAAAATTTTCATATGTATCATCACAGAGCTTATTATTAAAATAGAAAAACATTTAAGCCTGACCTGTGGTGGCACAGTGGATAAAGCGTCGACCTGGAAATGCTAAGGTCGCCAGTTGGAAACCCTGGGCTTGCCTGGTCAAGGCACATACGGGAGTTGATGCTTCTAGCTCCTCCCCCCTGTCTCTGTCTCTCTCTCCCTCTCTCTCTCCTCTCTAAAATGAATAAATAAAATAAAAATTAAATAAATAAATAAATAAATAAAAACATTTAAAAGTGAGGGAGCTTAAAATCAAATATCTAATTTTCAATAAAGAGTAAAATGATAGCCTGACCGGGTGATGGTGCAGTGGACAGAGCATTGGACTGGGATGCGAAAGACCCAGGTTCGAGACCCCGAGGTCGCCAGCTTGAGCGAGGGCTCATCTGGCTCCAGCAAGGGGTTACTCAGTCTGCTGAAGGCCCAAAGTTAAGGCACGTATGAGAAAGTAATCAAAGAACAATTGAGGTATTGCAGCGCACAAAGAAAAACTATTGATTGATGCTTCTCATCTCTCCATTTCCTGTCTGTCTGTCCCTGTCTATCTCTCTCTCTCTGACTCTCTCTCTGTCTCTGTAAAAAATAAATAAATAAATAAATAAATAAATAAATAAATAAATAAATGAGTAAAATGATAAAGAAATGAAGTGGAACCATGTGAAATATGAAATAATGGTTTCCCAAAGGGATAGGGGCGGCAGGGTGCCATCAGGGATTCTATAATCACGCTGTTTGATTCCTTAAAATGGGTTTTTACTCTTTATATACAGATATACCTTTAAGATAGTACATCATTTCATAGATATAATGCTCTAATATTTGACGCCTTTTATTTTTGAGCCCTTGAGGCCAAGATTCAAGACTTAATACACTTACCTGAAAAATTCAAGACTTAATACACTTACCTGATTAGACTTTTCCACTGTACTGCTGGGAACCTCAGTAGTGTCCTTCACAAAAAAATTATCTATGATGTGTCGCTCTGCACATTCTTGGCTACAAACTGGACATCGAATGACTCCAACTGCAAAGATAAAATTGTGTTCTAAAACTTTTTTAAAAAAAATCAAGGTATAACTGACATAACATTATATTACTTTCAGGTGTGCAACAATGATTTGATATCTGTATATGTTGTAAAATAATCACCACAATATGTTCAGCTAACATCCATCACTATATACAGTAATAAAAAGTTTTTTCCTGGCCTTGGCCGGTTAGCTAACTCGTTTAGAGCGTTGTCTGAAAACACCAAGGTTGTGGGTTCACTAACCCTACAAATAAACATCTCTGTGGACTACTCTTTTTATTGTTAACAACCTGTCTTAACAGTGGTTTTCAAACAGGGATATGCAGAACCGCACGGGAGGTTTCTAAAAGAACAGGGAGCTTCAGTTCTTTCCAGACCCCAGAATCAGAATTTGTGAAAGTGGAGTATAGACCTAGTTGTTTTGTTTAAAATCTCCTTGGGAGATTAATACTGTTCTGTTTTCCTTTAACAAGTGCAAATCATGTTCTTTTGGGGGGAAAAAAGAAGCATCTTCCTTTCACAGTGTTTGGTAAAACAATAAATAATTATGAATGAGTTATAATCTAAATTTAAATTAAATTTTTAAAAATCTAATTAAACTTGATGCTGTAATTTGTACCAAGGAGACTACAATAAGAGTCTCAGCTATAGTTTTATAAAATAAAATGCTTAAGAATAAACACAAAGCCTGACCAGGTGGTGGTGCAGTAGATAGAATATCGGACTGGGATGTGGAAGACCCAGGTTCAAAACCCCGAGGTCGCCAGCTTGAGTGCGGGCCCATCTGATTTGAGCAAGGCTCACCAGCTTGAGCCCAAGGTTACTGGCTTTAGCAAGGGGTCACTCGGTCTGCTGTAGCCCCCCAGTCAAGGCACATATGAGAAAGCAATCAATGAACAACTAAGGTGCTGCAACAAAAAATTGATGCTTCTCATCTCTCTCCCTTCCTGTCTGTCCCTATCTGTCTCTGTCCCTCACACACACACACACACACACACACAAAAACACACACAAAATAACCCAAAGGTCTATTTTATTTGTGTATACAAGCAATAAACAATAAACAAATTAATTTAAAAGAATACATTTACAATAGCAAAAAAACATATTAAGTACTTAAGAATAATTTTTTAAAACATGTAAGGCCATGTAGAGAAAAAAGTCAAGCTATATTTAGAAAACTTAAAATACATATATCTAAGTAATAAGTTTAAAAAATGTTCATGATGGTAAAGATAGCAAGTCTCCCCAAACTTATCTATAGAGTCAATAGTTTTAATAACTCCAATGGGAATTTCAATAGAATTTTTCACTGAAGAACTACAGCTAGTGGAAAGACTGCTATGAAGAAAGTGAGAAAAGAAGCTTCAAACTATATCTTCCCAACACAGTACTGACAAAAGACTAATGATTAAAATCTGTAAACATGTGACAATGCATTTTGCAGAGGAGTATGGCAAAAACTCGAGACATTCTATCATAAGACTGGAGAAGGTAGAGAGAAGGTGGCAGACCAGCTAGAGACCTCAGACCCCAAGGAACCCAGCATCTCCTTTAGCCTTAGATAATATGATAAAATGAGTGTTCATGGAGCCACCATTGGGTATAAACAACAATAAGCATCCAAAACCATATTCCCTCTATCAAAAGAACCAGGAAAAGGATAGCCTAGCAAGACAGAAAACTTTTAGACAGTAACTGCTCTACTCCAGCTAAACAGCATGGGAGTGGGGGTGAGAGTGTGCTCCCTTTTCCACCAGCCAAGTGGGTAGGAAGTCTAGATTTCTTTCTACCTTGGTCAGGGAGGAACTTGATGCCCTATTTATCCTCTGCTGGGGCATCAGAGAAGCCTTGTGGGGGCGGAGGCTTTGATCCCACTGGGCTGTAATGAGGCCTGCTGCAGTATCACTGGAGACCATGTGAGGAGTGAATTTGACAGTTAACAGATGTTAACACATTTAGGTATGGATCCTGGCAAGTTAGCTCAGTTGGTTAGAGTGTCATTGTGTATGTCATGATTATGGGTTTGATCCTAGTCAGGGCACATACAAGAATCAGCCAATAAATACATAAATATGTGGAACAGCAGCCTGATTAGGTGGTGGTGCAGTGGATAGAGTGCCGGACTGGGATGCGGAGGACCCAGGTTCGAGACCCTGAAGTCGCCAGCTTGAGCGCAGGCTCATTTGGCTTAAGCAAAAAGCTCACCAGCTTGGACCCAAGGTCGTTGGCTTGAGCAAGGGGTCACTCAGTCTGCTGAAGACCTACGGTCAAGGCACATACGAGAAAGCAATCAATGAACAACTAAGGTGTCGCAACGAAAAACTAATGATTGATGCTTCTCATCTCTCTCCGTTCCTGTTCGTCTGTCCCTATCTATCCCTCACACTGTCCTTCTTAAAAAAAAAAAAGTGGAACGACAAATCGAGTGTCTCTCTCTCTCCCACTTCCACTCTAAAATCAATAAAAACAAAAAATCTTCAAAAATTAAAGGCCCTCCTACGGGTCTACCATATCATGCTTTTTACTTAAAAAAAAAAAATTAATTTCTTTTGATTGCTGATGAACAGGAGACGCCAAATCTAGTTCGCCTGCAAACTACTACCTTCTTTATTAGATCCAGCTAATAACACTGTTTTGTCTTTTTCCAAATAGCTCCAGATATATGGAAAAGATTTATATAGGCAGATGGGGATCCTCAAACCCCTCAGCAAGATCTCCTGAGCATGGCTTTTAAGATACCTAGAGGCAGAAAAAGCCCAATAGAGATCAGGGGAACTACCAGCTTTTAGGATATGCCCTTAAAGGCTCCAACGCCCCAAAGGGGTCTCATAGGATGCCATCTGGGTCCTGCTTCAATAGTGGAAAGGAAGGTCATTGAGCTAAAGCCTGCCAGGCTTACATGCCTCTGCTGTGAGGAAACAGGGACACTGGAAGGTGGGCTTCCCCCTCGCTCCTCTAAGGGAGGGTTCAGTCTCTTCCAGCCCTGCTCCAGCCACCTATGACCTAACCTTGCCCAGAATGCTGGGGTTTGCCACTGAAGATTGAAGGTACCCAGGGCCGTCAGCCCCATCTACGACACTGTGGACGAGCCTAGGGTATTTCTTCCAAGAAGCAGGTAAACTGATCTCATTTGCACAAGGGCCACTTAACTATGTCTTGCTTGAATGGTCAGGTTTTTTATTCTTCCCTCGAAGATCTCTGTTGTGGGTGTTGATAGTCCTATTTTCTGTTTTGTTTAATATATAATGTTTCCTTTATTCCTCCTACCTCAATGACCCACTCATATTTCAGGCTGGGACCTACTCCTAATTTAGAGCTCTCTTTCTCCCTTTTGCCAACTTCTATTATGAATCTACCTTTGCCATCCAGCTTAGTGTATCCCAAGGTTCTCTTTACCAAGCCACAGTCACAGAGCTCCAGGGAAAAGCAACCTGGTCTCATCTCTCCAGGCAGAGGAGAACAGAAGCTCCATCTCCACACATGCTGCAGATGGCTTTTCCAGTCTACCTGAATCATTACCAGCTAGAAGCAGTGATCATTGGGACTTGGACGTGAGCTGCAAAGTATAGAATTGTGACAATTCCAGTGCCATGCGGACTTTTCCTGGACTCCTGCTCCTTGTGACAGCTCCTAACAGACTGAACTGGGATTGGGTTGCATTTTTCAGGGATTTGGCATGGTGTTGGGGCCAACTTGTACTTGGTGAGCATGTTAAGGACACTACTCTTTTATGGATTCTTGCTGTATTGGCCAAGAGTTTGCTTAAAGGCTTTAAAGAAGGTGTGGCACATATACACCATGGTATACTATTCAGCTAGAAGAAACGATGACATCGGATCACTTACAACAAAATGGTGGGATCTTGATAACATTATATGGAGTGAAATAAGTAAATCAGAAAAAAACAAGAACTGCAGGATTCCATACATTGGTGGGACATAAAAACGAGACTAAGAGACATGGACAAGAGTGTGGTGGTTACGAGGGGCGGGGGACGGAAGGAGGGAGAAGGGAAAGGGGAAGGGGAGGGGTACAAAGAAAACTAGATAGAAGGTGACGGAGGACAATCTCTCTTTGGGTGATGGGTATGCAATAGAATTGAATGACAAGATAAACCTGGACATGTTTTCTTTGAATATATGTATCCTGATTTATTGATGTCACCCCATTAAAATAAAAATTTATTTATAAAAAATAAAAAATAAAAAAAATTAAATTCTCAATTAAAAACCTTCTAAAAAAAATTAAAGGTCACATTTAGGTATTATTAGATCATGGAGTCTACAGATATAGGTACCTGTATAGGCCTTAATTAAATGTTTCAATTGCTTTGGTTGTCACAGTTTATAGTCAAAGATTAAGAAAGTATGTTAGTTAAGTCCTAGAGGCCTGCCTATAAAGCAAGTTGAGATAACAGAATAATGTAACTACTGTAGTTAGGCATACAGCAACGGTAGTTTAAATAACAAAGGTCACAAAATGTTTAGTTTTTGCCTTTTGCTTTCAAGATAACATTACTGATGAACAACTGTGAGATGTTTTGTAGAATTTTGGTTCTTCAATCTGTTTAGAACACCTGACCACATTTCAAAGGCTCCAGACAGGATGATATCAGGAAATAAATTAAGCAAACTAGAGAAAACCACTGAAGTTTGTACAAAAATGAACCTATCAGCTTTGCCCATGAGCCCTAACCCTCAATCTCTGCCTCTAACAAACCAGATTAAAAGCCATCCTGGAATTTGGGTTTTAGGCAATAGCTTCATGTTTTCCTTGCTTGGTACCCTGCAAATATATACAGCTCCAATTTCTCTACTGCAAACGTTGAGGTTCAGTGATTTGCTCTGTTGACTCTCATTCGGTTTGGTAACAGGAGCCTGAACTTGCACCTCTAGCATGTTAATGAGACCCCTCCACCTCTATGCTGTGCTGGCATTAAAGGGGTCCTATTAGACAGTCAGGACTTTTATCACTGCCTACCTGTAAACTGCCTAGTAAACTGGTCTAGTGGGAGCCTGAACTTCCATGCCACCCAGGGTCAAAAGAGGCAGTGGAATGGAATGTAGACCTCAATTTCCACCTCACAGGAAGCAGAAAGCAATAAATAAAAGAGCAGAAATCAATGGAATTGAAAACTGAAAAGTAAATGAAACAAAAATCTGTTACCGAAAAAGTTAATAAATGTAACAAGCCCTCAAACAAGATTAACAAAGATAAAGACGACACACTTGACAAAACAGAAGGAATGAAGGGATTATCACTACAGACTGTGTGGGCATAAAAAGAATAGGGGGATACTAACGATATGACTCATAAGTGTGACAAGTGAAATGAACCAATTCCTAAAAAAGCACAAACTACTACAACTTACCCAATACAAAATAACTTGAATATCCCTACGTGGGGAAATGACAGCGAGACCCAGGAGGTGGGCTCTGGTTAACAGCATGAACTTCAGAGGCCACCCAGCTTCCATATCTTTCAGAGCCACCTAACTCAGCAACTGCTTGTGTAAGCCATGACATCATCTCTCTGCCCTTTGGGCCGATGTAACTAAAGTTGGCACCATGCCACTATTGTCCCTAAGTACTTTATCTACCACTCTGGCACTGCCAGGATAGGCATTGCAGCATGTCTCATATTCCTCTGGCTCCTCGTGCTTTCTTCACCTTGGGAATCTCACCACCTAAGCCATCCCTTCCAGGACAGGTGCACTCTGACACCCTGTAAGTATATAGAAGTTGGCTCTAAACAACTTAAGTGCTTTTTCTACTAATTAACATTGTATAGGTTTCATATACAATGCTGAAAACTACAAAGAGGGATAAATCAAAGATGATCTAAATAAAATGGAGGAACACAGAGTATTCATGGATAGAGACAGTGAATGCAGTAAAGACATTAATTCTCCTTAAAGCAATCTATAGGTTTAATACAATTTGCAATATACTCCCAGCAACATTTTGCGGGGGGAGGGGGTAAATGTAGACATCAAGATTTATATACGAAGGCAAATATACTGCTCACAAAAATTAGGGGATAAGTGAAAATGAATATGAAGCAATAAAATATCCCCTAATTTTTAGGAGCAGTGTACATGATAATGACTAATTCAATATTGTAATGAAGAATTGAGAAACACTCAATTTCAAAATTTATATAGTTAACATTATCAGGAATGTATGACACTGACCATGTGAAAGGACAGACACATAGATAAATGAAACAAAATAAAACACACAAGTAGAGCCACCTGATATTTGACAGAGATGTAAAGCATCTTTATGCTGACAAGTATAAAATGCTAATATACCGTGTTCATGGTTTAGAAAATGGTGCAGTAAAGATGTCAATTCTTCCCAAATTGATCTATAGCCTATACAAGATTTTATTGTAGATATAGACAAGATTATTCCAAGGTTTAGAAAAAAGAAAAGAACTTGAAGAGCTAAAGCAATTTAGAAAAAGAAAATGTGAGGAGAATCACTATCCAATTTAAGACTTATATAGATGCCATAATTGAGATGGTGGTACTGGCAGAAGAATAGAAACAGATAAAAAGAACGAAATAGAGCATCCAGAAATACATTCACAGAAGTAAGCCCAACTGCTTTCTGACAAACGTGTGAAAACAATTCAGTGAAAGAAGAAAAGCATTTTCTTTCTTTCTTTCTTTTTTTTTTTTTGTATTTTTCTGAAGCTGGAAACGGGGAGAGACAGTCAGACAGACTCCCGCATGCGCCCGACCGGGATCCACCAGGCACGCCCACCAGGGGGCGATGCTCTGCCCCTCCGGGGCGTCGCTCAGTCTACCACTGAGCCAACCGGCCAGGGCCCAGTATTTTCAATAATTATATTCATAGGCAAAAAATTTTAACCTAAAGTAAATTTCAGATTTTATAACTCAATGTACATCAGATTTAAATACAAAACATAAAATTATAAAACTTTTAGAAGAAAACAGGAGGAAATCTTATGGACCTATGAACTGTTGAAAAGTTCTTAGATATATCAAAAATACAACCTATAATAGAAAAAAATAGATGCATTTGAGTTAATCAAAATTAAAACCTGTGCCTGGCCTGTGGTGGCGCAGTGGCTAGAGTGTCAACCAGGAATGTTGAGGTTACTGGTTTGAAACTTTGGGCTTCCTGGATTAAGGCACATATTTCAAAGTGAAGCAAATGTGAGTTCATACTTCTTTATCAATCATTAAAGATTTTTTTAATTAAAAGGTTGTGCTCTGCAAAAGACCTATAAAGAGGATGAAAAAACAAGTTACATACTGTACGGAAATATTTGCAAAACATGCAGCTGAAAAAGGATCCATATCTACAACATATAAAGAATTCTCAAACTCAACAATAAAAAACAAACCCAATTAAAAAATGGGCAAAAGACATGAGAAATTTCACTGTTGATGAAATACTCATGGCAAATAAGCACAAGATGTTGCACATCATTAGCTAACAGGTAAATGCAAATTAAGATCATAATGAGATACTAGTACATAGCTAGTAAAACAGCTAAAATAAAAAGTAGTGACAATACCAAATGCTGAAAAAATGTGACATTATTCTGAGAAGACTAAGAATACTATAGAAATATAATTCAATCATTTCTGAAAGGAAAAAACTTGGAAGTCTGAAAGTCAAACTTTAAGGAAAACTCTCCCAGTTTCATACCTATTCAGTGCAGTTCGATGTGGGCTCACGCACAGATATTTCAGGGCTCCTTAGGTAGCTATCCCGTATAGCCTCTACACACTCGTCACTGACTGATGGCCTACCAGAATGGGGTTTCTCCACTAAACTGCTGGTTTCCTTCAACTGCTTATCCCACCGAGTAATGTTATTCCTGTGTGGTGGTGCTTCGTTATAAACGTGCCGATATTCACGTTGCACTTTGGTCACAGATTCGAATTTAGCAAGCCACAGAACACACTGAACTTTCCTCTGTACCGTCCACATCACGACTGGCATGGCCGTGAGCTGCTCCGCTGTATATACGGTGTTACATCATCATCTGCACAGGCGCACATGTTACCACATCACCCTACAGAAACTGGGAGGGTTTTCCTTTTATTTGGTGCAGATTTCACATTTCTATTGTCTTTTGTTGATTTCCTGTGACTGGTCAAGAGTGCACCATGACTTTATGGACACACTGTATTGTTTTCCATTTTATTTATTTATTTATTTATTTATTTATTTGTATTTTTCTGAAGCTGGAAACGGGGAGAGACAGTCAGACAGACTCCCACATGCGCCCGACCGGGATCCACCCGGCACACCCACCAGGGGGCAATGCTCTGCCAATCCTGGGCGTCGCTATGTTGTGACCAGAGCCACTCTAGCGCCTGAGGCAGAGGCCACAGAGCCATCCTCAGTGCCCGGGCCATCTTTGCTCCAATGGAGCCTTAGCTGCGGGAGGGGAAGAGAGAGACAGAGAGGAAGGAGAGGGGGAAGGGTGGAGAAGCAGATGGGCGCCTCTCCTGTGTGCCCTGGCCGAGAATCAAACCCGGGACTTCTGCATGCCAGGCCGATGCTCTACCACTGAGCCAACCGGCCAGGGCCCATGTTTTCCTACATTTTAAAGGAAAAAACCTGAAGTTATATGTTTATTACTCATCTAGATATGCTTTCATACTCACTAAAAGAAATCATGAAATATGTTCAGATAGTTAAGGTCACAAATCATGACTGATGTAGAGATTAATGATACGTCACAAATCATATACGCAAGAAGTAAATGAACTTAAATCTGGTTTGATTCTTTTTCTACCAATTAAATGTTTACAAATTTTGGGTTTTGAGGTGTGAATATGATTTACTATCTCCTTATTGTGAAGTTTTAGTTTCTAAATATAAGCATAATGTGGGGCTTATGCTTTGATGTTAAATACTAGTAATGACTGGCAAGTGTTTGCACATCTCTCCAAAAGAAACAGATATGGATTTCAAGCTTCTCATTAGAAACTGTGGACATATTATACAGCCACAGTGTGTTAAATGATAGGACCATGAGATGGATCACTACCAGCCAGGCAATTTCATTTCAACATCTATCAGAGAAAAAGAAAAGTATCTATATAATGCCAAAGAGTGCTCTGTCCATGGTCCTGTCAATACCACTGATAGCTTGCTACTTGGATATACATATACGTGTATATAACACAGGACCTAATTAAATGCTATCTATAAGAAACTCAATTTAAACATACACACAGGTTAAAAAGTAAAAAGATGAAAATAGATACACATCCCAACAATAAGCATTTGAAACTTGCAGAACTTTGTAATAGACACAGTCGACTACAGAACAAGAACTTTATTAACAAATATAACGTGAGGACAGTATATATCAGGGGTCCCCAAACTTTTTACACAGGGGGCCAGTTCACTGTCCCTCAGACCGTTGGAGGGCCAGACTATAAAAAAACTATGAACAAATCCCTATGCACACTGCACATATCTTATTTAAAGTAAAAAACCAAAACGGGAACAAATACAATATTTAAAATAAAGAACAAGTAAATTTAAATCAACAAACTGACCAGTATTTCAATGGGAACTATGCTCTTCTCACTAACCACCAATGAAAGAGGTGCCCCTTCCGGAAGTGCGGTGGGGGGCCGGATAAATGGCCTCAGAGGGCTGCATGTGGCCTGCGGGGGAGCCGTAGTTTGGGGACCCATGGTATAAATGATAAAGGGGTCAAAGGGGCCTCATAAAAACATATTAATCCTAAATGCACATGAACCAAATTAACAGAGCTTCAGAACACACAATGTAAAAATGTATGCAACTGAAAAGAGAAGCACTATTTCATGATAGTTGGAGACTTCCATTCTCCTCTCAGTAATCAAGAGTAGTAAACAGAAAATTAGTAAGGATATAAAATACAAAGGAATCAAAGAACTTGATTCAACTGATATTCAAAGTACACTCCGTGTTAGCAGAATGCCTTTTCTTTAAGTGCAAATGGAATGTTCACCAAGATTTAACATGCTGGGTAATAAAGTATAAATAAGTTAAAGTACTAAAAACACACAAAAAATCTTTCATGACCGCAATGAGATAAACTCAGAAATCATTAACAGACAGAACTGAAAATATTCAGTATTTGGAAACTAAAAACTTACCTCCAAATAACCAATGTGTTAAAGAAGAAAGGTCTAAAAATCAATAAGCCTCCACCTCAAGAATCTACGGAAAAAATTAATCCTAAAGAAAATGAAAGAAAGATAATGAGAAGCAGGAGAAAAAGAGAAAATGGGAATAAAGAAAATGAAACCAAAGCCAGTTTTAGTGGGTGGTGAGTGGGAAAAATTAATAAACCTCTAGCTAGACTGATGAATTTTATTTTTTCTGAGAGAGGGAGAGAGATGACAAGCATTAACTCATACTTGTATCACTTCACTTTTTCAATAATTGTTTTTCAAACATGCCCTGATGCAGGTTGGGGGGGGGGGGCGGGGCTCAAGCTGAGCCACAGACCCTTTGCTCAAACCAAGCGACCTTGGGAACATACTGATGATCCTGTGCTCAAGTCGGATGAGCCTGAGCTCAAGCTGGCAACCTTGGGGTTTCAAACTTAGGACCTGAGTGTCCCAGGTTGACACTCAATCCACAACATCATTGGTAGTCAGGCAAAATTTTAGTAATAAAAAAAATATATATTTATTCATGTTTTAAAAACCAAAAACTTTTGTGGCTATTAGAAATAAATGGGGTGAGGTAAGGTCAAAATTAAGGCTTAATGTAATATGCTGCCTCAATTCTGGTAAAATTGGTAGGGCCAAGAAGAACCCAACCACAAGTTCCCCTTCCCACTCTACACCCCCAGATAAGGTCCCCTTACTAAGTAAGCATCCCTCTTTTATCATCAGGATCAGGCAGCTTGTTTATTCTTGAATAGCGGTTTCCATGTCAGCTTCAAGAATTATTCAAACAAGCCAATCCCATCACTTGTGGGAACCAGGGGGAATCCCACTTTCAGAAAAGTACAAAGACTGCCTCCCACAGTCCCTCTGCCCCAAGTGCACCTTCTGTGTGGTCTAGCATGGCACATAGTGTCCTCCCCATCATGGTTGTGAGTACATGTGACTAATAAACTGCTGTCAATCTCAACCACCCAGTGTTGGATGTTGTGTGTTGGGCCATCCTTATAACCCTAGGGTAGGAATCTCTCCCTTACCAATGGGGTGAATAACAGGCTATTAAAACAATCTAGTATATTATATGTTTATTATAATAAAAAATAAATAACACCTATAGTCATAAAATCTCTCTAGAGAAATCTTACAAGCAAACTTCATATTTATTCAGTTATAATTCTGAGAGTGTTCTCTCTTGGATAAGGAACAAGACAAAGATGTCCATGGTACCACTGTTATTTGACAATATACTAGAGATTTTACTTAGCAGAGTAAAGCAAAAAAAAAAAAAAAAAAAGGTTTAAGGATTAGAAATAAAAAAAAATTTTGGCCCTGGCTGGTTGGCTCAGCAGTAGAGCGTCAGCCTGGCGTGTGGGGGACCCGGGTTTGATTCCCGGCCAGGGCACATAGGAGAAGCGCCCATTTGCTTCTCCACCCCCACCCCCTCCTTCCTCTCTGTCTCTCTCTTCCCCTCCCGCAGCCAAGGCTCCATTGGAGCAAAGATGGCCTGGGCACTGGGGATGGCTCCTTGGCCTCTGCCCCAGGCGCTACAGTGGCTCTGGTCGCGGCAGAGCGACCCCCAGAGGGGCAGAGCATCCCCCCCTGGTGGGCAGAGCATCGCCCCTGGTGGGCGTGCCGGGTGGATCCCGGTCGGGCGCATGCGGGAGTCTGTCTGACTGTCTCTCCCCGTTTCCAGCTTCAGAAAAATACAAAAAAAAAAAAAATTTTGCCTGACTTGTGGTGGCGCAGTGGATAAAGCATCGATCTGGAAGTGCTGAGGTCGCCGGTTCGAAACCCTGGGTTTGCCTAGTCAAGGCACATATGAGAGTTGATGCTTCCTGCTCCTCCCCTTCTCTCTCTTTGTCTCTCTTTCCTCTCTCTCTCCTCTCTAAAATTAAATAAATAAAATTAAAAAAAATTAAAAAAATAAAAAAATTTTTAATGCTGTTATTCACAGATATGATTAAATGTACACCTGATTTTAGCCAAAGGTCGAGATGCAAAGGGATCTGATTATATGTAGATCACATGACTATACATGTAGAAGAGCCAAACAAAGCTAGAGACAATATGAGAATTAGTAAAATTCAAGTTACCAAAAAGAAATATTTAAAACATTTGTTTTGATAAGAATCAAAAAGGTAAAAATGAAGTTAAAACAGGACATTTGTAACAGCATCAAAAACTACCTCCTAGGAAAACTCCCAAGAGACTATGATCCAAGTCCCCATGGAGATAATTATAAATGTTTAATGAGTTGCTAAAGAAAACATAAGAGAGATAATAGAATGGCTATGGATTAGAAAACTCAACATTACAAACAAACAAATTCTCCCTAACAAATTGATCTAACAATTTCTCATAATCAAGAATCTTTTTTATTTATTTTTTTTGTGGAACTTGAAACTGGATTCCAAAATTTATATGCTAATTCCAACAGTCAAAAATAGGTGGGTGTTTCTGAAGCATAATATTAAGCAACGGGGGTGGCAGTTAGGGATTTACACAGGACCTGTTTTATCAGTTATCAAAACCAAGCTGGCCCTGGCCGGTTGGCTCAGCGGTAGAGCGTCGGCCTAGCGTGCGGAGGACCTGGGTTCGATTCCCAGCCAGGGCACACAGGAGAAGCGCCCATTTGCTTCTCCACCCCTCACCCGCGCTTTCCTCTCTGTCTCTCTCTTCCCTTCCTGCAGCCAAGGCTCCATTGGAGCAAAGATGGCCCGGGCGCTGGGGATGGCTCTGTGGCCTCTGCCCCAGGCGCTAGAGTGGCTCTGGTCGCAACATGGCGACGCCCAGGATGGGCAGAGCATCGCCCCCTGGTGGGCAGAGCTTCGCCCCTGGTGGGCGTGCCGGGTGGATCCAGGTCAGGCGCATGCGGGAGTCTGTCTGTCTCTCCCTGTTTCCAGCTTCAGAAAAAAAACAAACAAACAAACAAAAAAAAACCAAGCTGTAAAGACAGTGATTAAGAGAGGGTAGCACCGATTCAGTCAGTGTCAAACAGACCGAGAGATCAGAATTGGCTAAGAAACAGATTAAGTGCTGAGAAACAGACTCATGCATATATAAATAACTGATAAGGGTAGCAGTGCATTGGAAGAACGTTATTTTCAGTAACAGTGTTGGGACAACTGGTAAAAAATGAAACTAGTCTCCCATCTATTGTCATATATAGGGGTCCTCAGATTACGACAGTCTCAACATACATCATTTCGAGTTTATAACACTCCAATAAAAACTTTAAAAAATTAGAATGTGTTTTGGCTTATACCATTAGCGTCATACTTATGGACTATGTGGGTGAACTAGTTTGGTTGCGTGTGGCGGAAGAATACGCAGTAACACAGCTTATGACTGAGGGAGCTGGCATCCCCCAGTACACTCACCTATGCCACTTTGGACTGTTACAAGCACAAGTGTTCTGTTTGTGTAGGTTATAGCAGTGGTTCTCAAACTTTTTGAAGACAGGGAGCATTTAAAATCCTACAAATAATTGTAGGTACCCTATATGCAAATTTCTGAGAAATGTTATAATAAGTCAAATATTAAAGAAAAAAATATAAAGTTCAAGCGTGTTTTTATGGTAATTAAACAAAATAAATACAAAATTAAATTTATTCTGACATTAAAAAATATTTTTGTTACATTTTGAGTTATGCTCTTTAGAATTTGTAAGAAATGAGAGATTAAAAAAGAAAACAACATAAAAGTTATTTTTATATATAGAGATACATTCTTAGTAAGATTTAGTAAATTTGACAGGTCCCAGCACAAATGTGTTGTTTTTTCATTCTTGTGTTTATGAGAAACATGAGCCAGATGTGTCCTAGTGATTTCTTCAATGTTTGGGCATATATTTGAAAGGCAAACTCTCATTTCCTCATCAATACACTGAAGAATTCCTTTCTTTTTACTCTTAATTGTGTTGAGTACAGAAAACCCCCACCATACATATCATCTTAACTTTACACCAAAAAAAGGATAGAAGAAACTTGCCTCCAGTATTTCCAGGGAACATGGGGGGTAAACAATCCAGCACCACAGCTTAAGAGTCTTTTGCAACCTAATCAGGCAAGTGAGGTGGGGTTTGGGGAGACTGTCAGCTTACAGCCAATTCCCCACACCTCTGTCCCTCAAATATCTAAACTCCAAAAACCCTGGTTTTTTGGTCCCCAAAAGGCACATATTTCTCTGGAATACCATAGGGTGCACCTGGAAATCATCTAGGGCATACCAGTGCGCCCTGGTGCACACTTTGAGAACCACTGGGCTGGGGTGTGTTTCAACTCACACCAAATTTCAGGTTACATCACTGTCATAGAAACAGAATGGTGGCATAAGCCGAGGACCTCCTATATAAATCAATTGCAGTTGAAACAAAAACCTAAACGTGAAGGGTAAAACTATTGAGCTTTTACTTTATTTTTTTATTTTTCCGAAGTTAGATGCAGGGAGGCAGTCAGACAGACTCCCACATATGCCCAACCGAGATCCACCTGGCATGCTCAACAGGGGGCGACGCTCTGCTCATCTGGGGTGTTGCTCCACTGCAATCGGAGGCATGTTAGTGCCTGAGGCAGAGGTTATGAAGCCATCCTCAGTGACTGGGCCAACTTTGCTCCAGTGGAGCCTTGGCTGCAAGAGGGGAAGAGAGAGAGAGGAATGAGGGGGGAAACGTAGAGAAGCAGATTGGCACTTCTCCTGTGTGCCCTGGCTGGGAATTGAACCTGGGACTTCCACATGCTGGGCCAATGCTCTACCACTGAGCCAACCGGCCAGGGTATTGAGCTTTTAAAAGAAAATAGAAGAAAATAATTTCATTACTTTGGGGCATGGAAAATTTCTTAAGCTAAAGCACTAACCACAAGAGAAGTTTCATAAAACCAAGTTTGTTTCAAAACCATATAAAAAGTTGATCAACTAGAATATTAAAGTGTAGGTAGAGTGCAGAGTATTTATCTAGCAGCTGTGGCTGATGCAATGCTGTGAGAATACTCCAGCTCCCAGAACCTTCCTGGACACACCCAGGAAGGGAGCTCACCCGCTATACAGAAATGACTCAGCGCCAACCAGGCAGCCTCCTAACCATTTTTGGCCATTTGCCCTGCTGTAACATCCTACTGGCTGAACCCATGTATATAAGCTAGTTTACTTCCTGAATAAAGTGGATCTGCGTCACTGAACCTGGTCCCTGGAGTCGGGTCTCTGCGTCTCCACCATCCTCACCCCTGGTGGGCCTTGTCCATATTAAAGAACTTTTATTAAAATTAATAAACCCAACAGAAAGATGGAAAAAATACTTGAACAAGTATTTCACAATAGCTGAAATCCAAATGGTCAATATGCATATGAAAACTGTTCAACCTAACTGGTACTTGGGAAAAGCCTATCAGATCCAAAGAAGGTAACAAGAAACATCCACCAGATTGCTAAAAACTTAAAAGACTGATATCACCAAATGTGGAGTGTCCTCATCTTGGCCAACACACCCATATGTTTGAACGTATATGAGGTTTGTAAAAGTTGAAGATTCACCTACCCTATTGTTTAAAACAAATAAACCGGCCTGACCTGTGGTGGCGCAGTGGGATAAAGCGTCGACCTGGAAGTGCTGAGGTCGCCGGTTCGAAACCCTGGGCTTGCCTGGTCAAGGCACATATGGGAGTTGATGCTTCCAGCTCCTCCCCCCTTTCTCTCTGTCTCTCATCTCTCTTTCTCTCTCTCTCTCTTTCTATGTATATCCCTCTCCTCTCTAAAATGAATAAATTAAAAAATAAATAAAACAAATAAACCCAGGGCTTAAATATACCATAAAATAAGCTGAGCTTTACTAACTAAATACTACCATGGGTATGATTTTTTTTTTTTTTAATTTTTTTTATTTATTTATTCATTTTAGAGCGGAGAAAGAGAGAGAGAGAGAGAGAGAGAGAGAAGAGAGACAGAGAGAGAGAAGGGGGGAGGAGCTGGAAGCATCAACTCCCATATGTGCCTTGACCAGGCAAGCCCAGGGTTTCGAACCGGCGACCTCAGCATTTCCAGGTCGACGCTTTATCCACTGCGCCACCACAGGTCAGGCCCATGGGTATGATTTTAAGATTTTTATTTCTAACTCTCAAAATAATTTCCCTGAACTATTAATAAGTATACTTTTAATAGTTTTTTTTTAACTTTAACCAATACATTATTTAAAAATAAATCCCCTGTCCAACCATGGAAGATGATGGATAAGCCTCATCCAAAGCTTTCCCTCTTCATCTCATTTATTTGTTAGTTTTCCATTAAATTCAACCATTTGCACATTTAGTAATATTCACAACTGAGCCACAGAGCATATTACAGTATTTCCTTTCTCAAACAATCTTGACTTAGTAATTACTACATTTTTTTTTTATTTGGTTAGGTTTTAGGTATTCATCACAATCAATCCTAAACCTTCTAACAGAAATGTAAATCCCATTCAATTATTTAAAAAAATCAAGTAATCTATGAATTTTACTTCTGTTTCCTCTGAAATCTGAAGTCCTTCCTTCAGCTCCCATCATTCTCAAGCCTGTTGCAAGCTGCCAATCCGGGACTTTCCTTCACCGTTATCCTGAGCATTCCTTTGCTTAATGACATTAGCATAAATACACTGTATCTTTTGTGTATTTATGTCAAATGAAATCTAGTTTCAAAATAACCATACTAATATAACCACTAAAAATAGATCACTGAATGAAACATAAGATTTTGTTTTTGTGTGTGTATTCAGGATATAGCATAATAGAGATGCACAATTAATATTATGATTTAAAATCAGCTGACAACCACGTGGTTGACTATATATAATGTTTATTGGTTTCAGGGTGTTTCTATTTTGTGGCATGGTAGGGGTAGGGACTATTACTTTACTTTTTTTTATATAACATTTATATTGTTCCAAAATTAATACTATAAAACAAAATTACATTACCCAAGTCTAGTTTACAACACTAATTCCTTCTCTGTTCTCTATTGCCTCCATTGGTAGCCATTTTTAGTTTCTTACTGTTTCTTTTTTAAATACAGTGTGTCCGTAAAGTCATGGTGCACTTTTGACTGGTCACAGGAAAACAACAAAAGACGATAGAAATGTGAAATCTGCACCACATAAAAGGAAAACTCTCCCAGTTTCATACCTATTCAGTGCAGTTCAATGTGCGCTTCCGCACAGATTTTTTAGGGCTTCTTAGGTAGCTATCCCAGATAGCCTCTACAGACTCATCAATGACTGATGGCCTACCAGAACGGGGTTTCTCCACCAAATTGCCGGTTTCCTTCAACTGCTTATCCCACCGAGTAATGTTATTCCTATGTGGTGGTGCTTCCCTATAAACGCGCCGATATTCACGTTGCACTTTGGTCACGGATTTGGATTTAGTGAGCCACAGAACACACTGAACTTTCCTCTGTACCGTCCACATCTCGACTGGCATGGCCGTGGGCTGTTCCGCTGTATACACAGTGTTACGTCATCATATGCGCATGCGCACATGCTGCCACATCATCCTACAGAAACTGAGAGGGTTTTCCTTTTATTTGGTACAGATTTCACATTTCTATCATCTTTTGTTGCTTTCCTGTGACCAGTCAAAAGTGCACCATGACTTTATGGACACACTGTTTTTTTTCTCTTACTTATCCCTTGTTACTAAGATATTGTTGCTTTTAGGCCCTTTTAGTGGACAGAGGTAAGAAACACACACAATTTCACCCCATTTCCCATGAAAGTTAGCAAATAATACATTCTTCTGTACCCTGACATTTTTTATTCAACAATAAATCTTGGAATGCACTCCACAGCAGTATATGGAGTCTCTTTTTCAATCCTCTTTTATATTTGCCCAATGACATGACATAATTTATTCCAGTAGTTGTCTTTTGCTATTCACTCCAATCTTTCATTATTGAATACAATGCTGCAAAAACTCTGCCTATACCTCATTTTATACTTTTGTAAATCTTTGGGAAAAGGAGGATCGCTGGGTCAATGAGGAAATGCAACTGAAATTTTGCTAGCCCCTGCCAAATTCTGTTCCATAAAAGTCTTAAGAATCTGCACCCCACTGGCTATAGGGCTAAGTGTCTTACTTTCCCCCCACTTTCAAAAAGTATAATGTCAAACGTTTATTATTTTTTTCTTTTGCTAATCTGGTAGGTGAAAATATGGCAATTAACTATTTTAATTTCTCTTGTTATGAGCATACTTATCATGTTTCATGTTTGACAAACATAACAAAAAACTTCAAAGGGCTAAAATTTTGATGTATTTGTTCTACTATTTTTCTGTTATCTAAAACCTGTCATTGTATTTCCTTTTGCATACTTTGTTTTACTTTGTTGTTTTCTACCTTTCTGAATGTTCATTTATTTTCATTTTCACTGATGTAATCATCTGACGCTAAGATCTTTCTTATGATGATTGCTTTGGCTATAACACAGAGGCTGGCAAACTATATATAGTCCATAGACCATATCCAACATGCCACCTGTTTTTACAAATCAAGTTTTACTGGAACATGGCCATAACCACTTATTTATATATCATTTGTGACTGCTTTCATGTTATAACATGAGGTCAAAAGTTGCAACAGAGACCATATGGTCTATAAACTTTAAAAATATTTATCATTTATCCTTCTATAAAAAAAAATAGCGGCCCTGGCCGGTTGGCTCAGCGGTAGAGTGTTGGCCTGGCGTGCGGGGGACTTGGGTTCGATTCCCAGCCAGGGCACATAGGAGAAGCCCCAATTTGTTTCTCCGCCCCCCCCCCCCCACTCCCCTCCTTCCTCTCTGTCTCTCTCTTCCCCTCCCGCAGCCAAGGCTCCATTGGAGCAAAGACAGCCCGCGCGCTGGGGATGGCTCCTTGGCCTCTGCCCCAGGTGCTAGAGTGGCTCTGGTCGCGGCAGAGTGACGCCCGGGAGGGGCAGAGCATCGCCCCCTGGTGGGCAGAGTGTCGCCCCTGGTGGGCGTGCCGGGTGGATCCCGGTCGGGCGCATGCGGGAGTCTGTCTGACTGTCTCTCCCTGTTTCCAGCTTCAGAAAAATACAAAAAAACCCACAAAAAACAAAACTTTAAAAAAAAATAGCTATAATCTACTGATTCTTGTGTGTCATGTCAAGGAGTCTAGCAATTTTGTTTGCATTTTCAATTTAAATCAAGAGTTGTTTGACAGCCTGACTAGTGGTGGCACAATGGATAAGAGCGTCAACCTGGAATGCTGAGGTCCCAGATTCAAAACCCAGAGTTCACTGGCTTAAGCAGAGGGTCATCAACATTGATTCTAAGGTCTCTGGCTTGAGCAAGGGGTCACACTGGCTCCTTTGGAGGTATGCCCCCTGTATGGCCAAGAGCCGCAGCCATCACAGCTGCCTGGCTTGTGCAGGTTCACATTAGATTCAGATAGACGGTAATGAAACAGAGCCAAGCACTGATGGGCCATCCTTTTATTCTACCTCGCACCAGCAAGCAAATAAAAACAAACACAGGACACCAAAACCCATTCACATGTTTTCTGATCTCAGAATCTTTCTGGTCTGTTCCCCTTCAGCACCCTGCAATCTTGGCTGCCTGCCTCATCTGCAACCACATGGCCTCTTCAAAAATGGCCTCCAGCTCCTCCTCCTTAAAACTTCAGCGGGACAACCCTTCCTCCAGCACACATTAGCATAACCAAGCCTCTTCCCAAGCATGAAGGTAATTAACAGTATCACCTGGGCAACACAATCACGTGGTCAGTGGCCATTTTTGACAATTAAAATGAGCAAACCCCAAAAATACAGATTTCACAAACTTATTTGCCCAACACCATCAAGGCACATATAAGAAGCAATCAATGAACTAAAGTAAAGCAACTAATTGATTCTCACTCTCTTCTCTCTCCCTTCCCATCTCTCTCTTTAAAAATTAAAAAAATAAAAATTACAAAAGCTGTATCTATTTTGGGAGGAAATTTTGGGGGTTTCTTTTTTATTAATTTTAGTGAGAGAGAGACAGACAGACAAGAAAATCAATCTGTTCCTGTATGTGGCCTGACTGGGGATCGAACCTGCAACCTCTCAAGTCCTGGACAATGTTCCAACCAATGGAGCCATCCAGCCAGGGCTGGGAAGTTTTCTTTATATGTTAACAAATAATTATTTTTCTTCAGTGTTCCATATGCATTTGCAAAAAACAACAACGTATTTTCTCCTGTGCAAGACACAACTATGAGATCTATCTACCTTTTGGTTGTATTATTTAGGTCTTCAATAGTCTAATAAAATTTTTGTCCACTTTATCTATCTTCAACTGACAGAGATTTAAGTCTTCTAATATTGTTTCCAAGTCTTATTGACTCTCCTAAAATATTTTTTGAAAAAAATCAAAGTTGTCATTAATACCTATGTATCCAACAGTACATCTTCACTGAGACTTGCAGCTTGCAGCTTTATCATGTGTCTGCCTCTTTAATGATTTCTGGCCTGAGTCCTACCTTATGCAACATTGAAAGAGTAACCTCTATTTTCTTTGAATCGTCTGGCATTATTTTTGTCTAACCTCCTTTTCTAAACCTCTCCGAATCTTTCAGTATTATAATTGTATCTTTTGCACAGAGCATAAAGTTGGATTTTGCTATGTATACCTGAAAACATTCTTTTTCTATTATAGGGCAGTTAAACCCATTTATTGATATGATTTCAATTCTGTTATAAAGATGATCTATAAATTATTGCATTGTGTTTGTTTCCTTTGTTCCCTTTTACCATTCCGTATTTCTTCTGGCATCTAGAAAGGTTTGGATTTTTGTCCTAATGGTTATCTTTAGACTAAAACTTTATATAATCTTCTTCTTTATTAGATAGTCTATTAATTCCCTAGTATGAGCAGTACAGAAATTAGCTCCTTTCCCCCTTCATTCAATCCCCGCACTGCATCCCCCAGCATCCATTTAAAGTAATATCCTTTGATTCTCTGGTGAATTTCTATAAGGCAATCGATAATTTTATTAAACCATGACTTAGTTGTCTGAAATTTATTCTCTACTAGCTTCCTCAGGAAAGATTCATGTAAACTGTATTCCTTAAGTTCCTGAATAACTGTATTATATCTACATTGTCAGAGCACGTAACAAGTACATACTACTTTGTTGCCCTTAAACCCCATCATTAAATTCAGTTCTAAGGTTAAACATAAGAATTCGCTGCAGAACATCTTCTCTGTTTTTTTTTCTGGCATAAGATCTTTTGACATTGATATAGAGGTTCAACAGCATGGTACTGACATAAGGACAAACAGATCAATGGAACAGTACAGAGAGCCCAGAAGCAAGCCCAGGTAGACATGGATAACTAGTACTTGGCAAAAGTAATGCAGGAGAGAAAGAATAGCCTTTTCAACAGCAGTGATGAAAAATTAAAAACCCATATGTAAAGTGAACTTGAATCCATACTTCATACCACATAAAAAATTAACTCAAAATGGGTCTAGACCTAAATGTAAAACTTAAAATGGTGAAATTTTAAGGAGAAAATATCCCTGTTGGGTAAAGACTTCTTAGACACAGCACAAAAGAAAAAATCATAATATGTAAATTGGACTTCATTAAAATAAGGAATTGGGGTTCCTTGGAGAAAGGCCGAGGCTGGTGCAGAACAAGTACAAGATAAAACTAAAAACTGTTTTACCAGAAAATAAGACATGTTCAAAAATAGGGGAACATCAAAGGAGAAGAAGTCAACTTGAAAGGCTTCCTCCTGCCCAAATGGAAACAATCTGATTATCAAAATAACAATCTGATTATCCAAATAAAGAAAGAAATGCGGGAGTAAGAGGTAAGGGTGTTATATTCAGAGAGACCTTTGAATTCATGTTAACACAAATTAAAATTAATAAAAAAGAAATGGATTATAACAGTCAATTTAAAAAATGTCATGAGCCCATAACAGACAAATAAATGAAAAAGGAAAATGTTACCCATATGGTATACTATCAACTAATAAGCATAGAAAAAAATCACCATTCTGCAATATCACAGTAATAACGGATGAAGGCAAGAATCATCAGTAGATGAAAATCTAAGGCTTTTGGGAACAGAACACTCACATAGACCTCAAAGTACCTCCTGGGAGGTTACATGTTAATTACAAATCTCGCGCGCATGTGAGAGAGAGAGAGAGAGAGAGAGATAGGTATCTTTAGAGTGGAGAAATCTGGCAATTCACCATCCTAAACAAGTGATCAAAACCAACACTAACAATAATGGGACAGAATGAGATCTTGTTTCATACTGTAAAGCACTGAAAAGAACATCACTTTTTGCCAAAAATGACATATAGTCTAGATACAAAAAGGAGAAAGAACCCACACATGAAGTCTGAAAAAAGGAAGTTGAATACAAGTAATTATTAATTACATCAAAGAACTGGGTTAAGAAGGACTGGCTAGTAAGTAGAGAGAACTCTAAAGAATATAGGTATATATCAGACCCGACACAATATGATAATAGTGGTACCTTGAGATACGAGTTTAATTCGTTCTGTAATCGAGCTCATTAAGTCAGTCAACTTGTATATCAAATTTCTCTTATTTAAAATAACAAATATTTAATCCGTTCCAGCCCTGTGAAACATCCCCAAACCATCCTAAATTATGAAAAAAGACATGTTTTTAATTAAGAAACACACATGTATACTTTACCAATGCATAACAAAATATACGAAATAAAAGAAAAAAGTGTTATTTAGTACTGTATTTTTACGTTGGGAGACAGATAAGTGCGGCTAACGGAGGTGAAAAGCGGAAGAGGAAGGAGGGAGGAAAAATGAGGGCACTGTAGACACGTAAACTAAAACTGCACTTTCTTAACACTAAATGTAAACTAAAACGGCATTTTCTTTACTTTAAACAAAACTAAAACTGTACTTTCTTTACTTAAAATAAAATCATAAAATCTTAATTGTAAAAAAATGCACTTTCTTAACTTTAAACTTAACCTAAGCTTAACCACATATTTTTCATTTAATCATCACTTGTTTTTACCATTTTGGCTGCACTTTCGGCACTTTCACTTGCAGAACTTTTGAACAAAAATCTATCCAGGGTGTGCTTTTGCTTGCCTTTTAAAATGTTATGGAAATGTGACAAACAAGTGTCATTAATAAGTGCTGAAGCACGACCTATTGAAACTTTTTCTAGGTGTTTCTTTTCAATGAAACTTGAAAGCTGCTCCCACATTGCCAGCATGTCTTTAATTTCACTTGTAGAAATCACTCCTCTGGCTCTACCTCGTCCTCTACGAATCTCTTGCAGAAGCTCCACATGTTGATCATCTGTAGCTCCTTCAACTCCTCAGTTGAGAGTTCCTCCTCATGTTCCTCGACGAGCTCGTTTACGTCATTGTCATCTTCCTCCAGACCCATTGACTTTCTGAAGGACACAATCTACTCCAACTTGCGTTAAACGTATCTTCTGCTGCCTCTTTTGAGGTTGATGGTTCTTTCTTCTTCAAGTTGCTGTATTTAAATAATATGTGCCTTTTCACATATTACAGTCTCCGTCACTGTATCTCCTGCCAGCTCTTTCTCTTTCACAGCAGCAGAAGCTTCTCCAATTCTTCATGGATATTTGTCCTTAATTGGGACAGAATAGTAGTTCCTTTCGCTGGATTTGCGCTTTTGATGGCATCCTTTTGTTTGCGGATGGTACAAATTGTAGATGTATTGCAGTCGTACAGCCTTGCCAGTTCAATCACTCATATACCACACTCAGGTTTTTCTATTATTTCTTGCTTTACTTCTATCAACATCATTCTCTTCTTCTCACCACTGTCCTTTACACCAAGTGGTCCCCAACCTGCGGGTCGCGGACCGGTACTGGTCCACAGAGAAAGAATAACTTACATTATTTCCGTTTTATTTATATTTAAGTCTGAATGATGTTTTATTTTTTAAAAATGACCAGATTCCCTGTTACATAAGACTCACTCTTGCCGCTTGTCTCGGTCACGTGATACATTTATCCATCCCACCCTACAGGCCAGTCCATGAAAATATTTTCTGACATTAAACTGGTCCATGGCTCAAAAAAGGTTGGGGACCACTGCTTTACACTCACTTTCTTCAGCTTCATGATAGTACACAAAAAAAAGTTAGTAAAAAGTGCAAAAATGATGCAAGAACCAGTACAGCGCACAAGATTCGACTTGATTCTGTGGGTAACACGTGAGAAAGAACGAGATGTTGATGTTGTGCTGCCGATACTGGACCCATGCACCAATGCACCAACCAGCGGCAGCTTCCTGAATCACGACACATATCTCAGAATTTCGCTCGGATCTCAAACAAAAATATGGACCGAGTCGCAGCTCGTATCTTAAAAAATTTGTATGTTGGTCTACTCGTATCTTAAGGTACCACTGTATCTCTAAGGCTCTGAAGAATGCATAAGGAAGAATTTTCCTTCCAGATCTGTTATCAGACCAGATCTTTTGGAAAAGACAGTCATTGCCCACACCTTGGTGTTTTAACAGCACTGCTGCCTTTGTTAATTCTTCCTCTGGCTTTCATGATTCTCCTACCTCTTCTTAGTCTCCTCTGTAGGTTCATCCTTATGTAGTAGTCATCACATATCAAAATTCCTGAAGGTTTATACTAGTTGATGTCCTCACTTTACTCTTTAGAGCAGAAGGGAAGAAAAGAGGGAAAACAACAAAGAGACCCACCAAAAAAAGGGGGGGTTGCTGAAGTGGGAGGAGACCTTTATACCAAAAGATGGGTAGGAAAGCAAAGCACATGACAAGAAAGTCAAGTCTAGAAGATTGATGAGGACAGTCAGAAACATAGCTCAACATGCACCAGTACAAACAGACATTAAGAGTCACATGGGCTCCCTTCCTGGTTATGCTTAATGTTGAATACAATCAAGTGAAGCCAGGGAGACTATTCATCTATCCACAAAGTAAAAGAAAGATCTTCTAAAAAAATCTTCTGGTAGTTATGACTCCTAATTACTCTATAAGACATTTTTCTTCAAATGTATTCAACACCACTATCCACCCATACCTGTACGGTAGTAAATTCTCATATATAACTCGACTCACTCAAAACTTAAGTTGTCCCTCCATATTGTTGTGGTGCAACCACAACATACAGGAACCAGAGCCCAAATTGATGCAATCAATTTGTAAACTTTATTCACTGGCCAGTGGTCATGCCCGCTGCGCCTCTCGCCACGGACAGTGATGAGCTTGGGGGAAGAGGGGTATTTATTGGTGAACCCTACAAGGTTACATTTTTTTCAGCACCTTTGTACAATACCTTTGCAAAAGCACGCACTGTTCTAAGATAATAAACCGCCTTCCTGCAATATCTGCAGGGCTGGCGCACAAGGAACGCATTCTGCCTTTGCTAGCAAGATTAGATTTGTTGAGGCTCGTGAGAATTTTCTACTTTAACTGTAGCTATAAGCTAAATTGGGTCAGGAGTCCTTTCCAGCATGGGCTGGCATGACAGCACACGTATCTGTGAGGGATTGGTTCCAGGACCCCTGTAGATAACAAAATCTGCAGCCGCTCAAGTTACCTATATAAAATAGCAAGAGCCTTGTCCAGTTAGCTCAGTTGGGTAGAGTATCATCACAATATGCCAAGGTTGCGGGTTCCATTTCTGGTCAGGGTACATATGAAGAGCAACTAGTGAATGCATAAGTAAGTAGAATAACAAATCAACGTTTCTCTCTCTAAAATCAATAAAATTTTATAGAATAAAGCTTACAGTTGGCCCTCTACATCCATGGATTCATGACCACAGAATGAAAGAAGAGATACTGGAAAGCGCTTTTGAAAGACTAATGAATGTCCAGAAACACTGAGGCAATTCAGCTGATATATTTATAAGTTTATGTGTTATTTTTAAACACAATTATTTGAACATGTACCCTATTTATTGTGAACACATACTACAATACTAGTACATCTTATATATAGATCACAAACATAAACCATTAAGAAAATCAAAATAAAATATTTTTAAATGTCTTGCTAATCACAATAGCTTCATACTACTATTACCTAAGGTTCCAAGATGTACATTAACATAGAGGAAATCAACCAATTACAATAACTCTTCTAGTTATTGTGAAACTGTAAGGCCCATTTCTTGTAAAGTTTGACTAGATAATCATTACCGTTAACCTCACAATAAAAATGACACTGTCCCTCTGGGGAGCACGTCTGTGACATCCTCTTCTTCTCCCCCACCCTCACCTCATTAGCTTTCCTCTTCCATCTCCTAAGCCCTAAATAAGCTCCAAGAGCCCTTCTTCTGCTTTTGTAACTTGTTTCCTAAAACTACCCAGCCCAGCTGGCTTACTTCTCCTACCCCTGTAATGTTCTAAGCAAACTTTCTCTTATAGTTTGAGTTCTTGGCTCTGATATCTTTCTTTGCCCAACTCAAGAACTGAGGTTCAATTTCATCCCCAACACCCCTGATAACATTCCCACTAATGCAATACATCCAGCTCCTCACTATACCATCAACATTTGTTTCTAGGGATCCTCAGTAAAAATAATAAAATAGGAATGGCAAACAGCCTGTAAACAGTATCAGTTCCACGTCTCTATTGTTATGCTTGTAAATGAAAGTATTATCTCTATCATAGCTTGTGGTAGACTGCAAGTGGCAAAAAGCCTTTGTAAATTCGAGGCTTAGCAGAAGGCTAAGATCTCCCCCCTCACTACCAGATTGGCTATGAAGCTGAGTATTTGCACTCATCCCATAGCCCCACTCACTTGCTTCCTTAAGTTGCTGGAATCAATTTACATGCCCTTCTTTTCACCCTTTGTTTGTTTAGATGTTGGTTGATTTCACTTATGCATGTTGGGGGGATTCCTGTTTATGCCTTAAGAGAGTTCCTGTTTTTGCCTCAGATGTGTGACTTTGTATCAAAGACTTCCTTATTTGCATATGGCTATATAATAAAGCATACTGGAGGCTATTGGGCTCTCGGATATTGCCATCAGCATTGAAGAGGTCTCCTGATCCCATCCTCTTTTCTCCGTGAGTCTATTTTCTTAATTCTGCACTGTTCTCTTTCAGAACCTAGAATTACTAGCCAGGCTGGTCTGCGGCAATAGCTGAGAATGAGACTTGAAAGATTTGAATTATTTAAGGCTAGTGAAAAGTTATAACCCAATCCACTCCACACACCTGATAAAAATGAAACCAAAATGGGGCAGCAACAGTTGCAGCTTTCTATAGGACATGGATCTCCTTGCCAGCTAATCCACGACTGGTTGCACACCCAGGAATGACAAGTATCTATTCCTCTGCACAACACTATGTCATCAAGTATGAGCAGCCCTGATTTTTCTGAGCTCAGCCTTCTGTATTTTCCTATACTGGGGGAAAGCCAATTCATAACCTTGACTATACACTATATTTACTCTATTAATTGGAATTGGGGACACTGTTTATATCTATTGCATATGTGCCCTATGACTTAGGGACTTTCCAAACTACTAAAACAGAGGGGCTTTTTTGAGTGGCCTCCAGATGGGACTCCCCTAAGAACTGAGATCAGAGAGCTTTATGCTAGGCCACCAGTAATGGCTTACCAACAATGATCTTCAGGGTTTTTTTCAGTCATTTTAGATAAAAAAACATGTTAAAATCCATAATCCTACTTACCTAAGCACATGGAAACTAACAATTTGTGGGGGGTTAACACAATGGGGTCTGTAGTATAGGAATCCCATTAGTTCCAGGGAAACCATACACAGTATGATAGGTTGTACAGCCCAAGAAATTACCTAATTTAAGAGAACAAATGTGAATTAATGTACATTCCGCTTCCTAAGGCATGTATCACTTGGTGCTGCATTGGCCAAGAGGGAACTAAGTCTAACTCACACAAAAGTATCTGGACTCCTCTCTCAGGATACTTTGTATATCATATAGCCACTCGACATGCTTATTCATGCGACCAAGATCATTTACATATCAAGTACTTTAAAAGCTTAATTTATGCAAGTGATGTCAGAGAAATAGCGCCATGAGGAGCGCAACCAACAAATCTCCCCAAAATTTCAACAAGTTCATCAAACAGAGACAGAAAAATCTATCCTTGGAAGTGTATGGGAGTTCTACACACTGAAAACGAAGGTAGGATCAAGCGAAAAATTGACTAAATATATAATCAACCCTGAAGGAAATAAGTCAGACAAAGAAACACTCTGCCTTCCTCACTAACCTGAGCAAAGGCTGCTTTCCCTTGGAACTGAGAGTGGGGGGGGGGGGGGCTAAGGGCGTGGAGGAAGCTGGGCTGCAGCACGGACGTTCATTCAAGTCGAGGAAAGAGTGTGCCTGTGGTTAATCAGCCCACAGGAGCAAAGGACTGCGTTGTGAGCAACCGCCCGCACCACGAGCAGCAGCTGCCAGCGGTGCACGGGGAGTGCGCCAAAGCCAACTTCCCTACGCCTGAGCTTCTCTGGACAGGGCGGGGCCCCCACCCAGCCATTCAAGCTAACAATCAAGCATCGGGGGAGGGGCGCACAGCAGCTTGCAGTCCTTTCTGAAGCAGATTGGAGGATCCAATCGCTGAAATTAGCATAACCCACAGTCTGCTCACCTCCCAACTGACCTATGTGGCTCTAACTGACAAGATCTCTCTCAGTTCAGCAATCTAAGACAAGAGGCGTGATATATTTTAGTGCCTCTTGCTAAAGGGGTGGGGGCAACTTCTGATTGGTAGACCTTACATACTCAGAGATATATGCTAAAAAGAGGGACTTGGCAGATGTTAAGACCTCCTGTACTGCAGGCAGCGACTAGGGCATCTTCTTCCTAGCCAAAACAGGTTACAAAGTGCGGAAAGCCGGGGGAGAGTGGTCCCACTGAGTGCTAGGTGTGCTGAACAGGCCTGGAGGCTCATAGAAAGTCACCTTGAGAGCAATTGGCTCCCAGCCCCGCCTGATTACGCTGGTGGCTCTGACTGCCAGAGCCTAACCCAGAGTCCTGCACTGAATGGGGATAGAGTGGGGATTTGCCAGCTTTTGGAGCCTCTTACTAACCAGGCAGAGGCAGCGGAAGCCTCATAGCTGGATCATCAGGCTGCTAATTTAGGAAGGAGAGACTAGGAGAGAGGCTCTGGGAAAACGGACTTTCTCATTGTCGGAGCCTGCAAACGCTAACAAGCCTTGACTACCAACAAGACTGAAGCCTGGCCCTGGCTGGTTGGTTCAGCGGTAGAGCGTCGGCCTGGTGTGTGGGGGACCGGGGTTCGATTCCCGGCCAGGGCACATAGGAGAAGCACCCATCTGCTTCTCCACCCCCCCCCCGCCTTTCCTCTCTCTCTCTTCCCCTCCCGCAGCCAAGGCTCCATTGGAGCAAAGATGGCCCGGGCGCTGGGGATGGCCCCAGGCACTAGAGTGGCTCTGGTCGCGGCAGAGCGACGCCCCAAGGGGCAGAGCATCGCCCCCTGGTGGGCAGAGCCTTGCCCCTGGTGGGCGTGCCGGGTGGATCCCGGTCGGGCGCATGCGGGAGTCTGTCTGTCTCTCCCCGTTTCCAGCTTCAGAAAAAAAATAAAATAAAAAAATAAAAATAAAAAATAAAAATAAAAAAGACTGAAGCCTAATATATGACATTGCCGTTGAGTCTCATCAACTGCAAATCTCTACACCTAAGCGTGCCACAGGGGCAGAGCCTGGGGTACAGAGTCACCAACCAGGAAGAGGGAGAGGAAAGAAAAAGGAAGAAGTTAACCTCTCAGAATCAAGAAAAATCCAGACTATAACTTGTTACACTATTTATTTTTGTTTCTTTCATCTTCTTGCCTTTATTATTATTATTTCTATTTCCTCCACCTTGGTCCTTTTATTCTCTGCCCCTCTTATTCTTTCCTCTTCTTGAACTACACTACCCGTAGTGTTACATTTTATTTCTTTTCTTCTTCCTTACTCTCCATGAGGGTTACACTCCAAAACCCATAATTCACTCTCTCTCTTTGCTTTTTTTCTTCTTTCTTCTTTTCTTTTTCCCCTTTTTCTTATTTCTCCCTCTCTATTAGTTTCTTCTTTTCTCCTTTTACTTTTCCTCTCATTCAATCCTCAATCACGAACAAATTATTTAATTTGGGACTCAAGTTTTTTTTGTGTGTGGCATTTTGGGTGCTTTACACTTTGCTTCTTAACTCATTAGCATTCCTCCCAATCCAGGATCTCCATTCTATTTAGATTTTGCTCCACTTAATACAATAGTTATTTTTCCTTTTTCCTGTTTCCCTCTTATTCCTCTCATTATATCTTAGTCGACCATCACTTACAAGCAAATTATTTTATACTTGATCCAAATTTTTTCCTTTTTTACATTTTGTGGGTCCCTACTTCCCTTTCTTGTCCCTTGAACACTTCCCCCCAACTCAGGTCCTCCATTATAGGCAGTTTTTGTTCCAATTAGCATAATATAATTCACAGTTCATCACGATATTTTCCTAAGGAGGAGGGGAGAGAAGGGGGAAGAGAAGAAAAAAAATGGGGAAATTATTGGGGTTTTTTTCCAAATTATTTTTCCATTTTTTTTTTACTTTTGTTTTTTTACTTTTTATTCTTTATTAATTCTCATTAGTGCTATCAAGAAACCACCCCCAGATGCCATTAAGAAAAAGGAAATCGATGCCTGACCAGGCGGTGGCGCAGTGGATAGAGCATCGAACTGGGATGCAAAGGACCCAGGTTCGAGACTCCAAGGTTGCCAGCTTGAGCGCAGGCTCATCTGGTTTGAGCCTAAGCCCACCAGCTTGAACCGAAAGTTGCTGGCTCCAGCAAGGAGTTACTCGGTCTGCTGAAGGCACGCGGTCAAGGCACATATGAGAAAGCAATCAATGAACAACTAAGGTGTTGCAACGCGCAATGAAAAACTAATGATTGATGCTTCTCATCTCTCTCCATTCCTGTCTGTCCCTGTCTATCCCTCTCTCTGACTCTCTCTCAGTCTCTGTAAAAAAAAAAAAAAAAAAGAAAAGAAAGAAAGAAAAAGAAAAAGGAAATCGAATATCATGGATACAAAAGATAGAGAAGTAGCACAGATAGATGTGGAAAAATCTATGGAGAAAAAATTTAATATATTGGAAACCTTGGAGCTAAATGACAGAGAATTTAAAATACAAATCCTAAAAATACTCAGAGATATACAAGAAAACACAGAAAGGCAATTTTGGGAGCTCAGAAAACAACTCAACGAACACAAAGAATATATTACACCAAGGAAATTGAAACTATAAAAACAAATCAAACAGACATGAAAAAACTCAATTCATGAACTGAAAAACGAGGTAACAAGCTTAGCTAATAGAACAGGGCAGATAGAAGGTAGGATTAGTGACATAGAAGATAAGCAAAGCTATCCTTCAAATACGAAGGAGAAATAAAAACATTCACAGATACAGAAAAGATGAGGGAATTTATCATCAGAAAACCCCCACTCCAGGAAATACTAAAGGGGGTTTTCCAACCAGATACAAAGAACAAAACAAAACCACAAGTAAAAGCTCCACCAAGAACAAAATAAAACCAAATTTAAAACTGTGACAATAAAAGCAAAAAGAGGGGGAGAGGACTGAGATTAACAGTAGCAAAGGACAATGAAGTACAGAAACACTCATAAGATAGGGTACTACAATGAATATGGTAGGTACCCTTTTCATTACTTAATGATAACCACCCTTGAAAAAACCACCATAGAAGCACATGACTTAAAAAAGGTAGCAACAGAGGAAAGAAGTATGGAATACAAACAAAGGAAAACAAATGATAGAAAAACAAAAGAGAAGAATCAAACAAGATACAAAACTCACAGAAAGCAATTTATAAAATGGCAATAGGGAACCCACAAGTGTCAATAATTACACTAAATGTAAAGGGATTAAACTCACCAATAAAAGACACAGAGTAGCAGAATGATTTAAAAAAGAAAATCCAACTGTATGCTACCTACAAGAAACACATCTAAGCAACAAGGATAAAAACAAATTCAAAGCGAAAGGCTGGAAAACAATACTCCAAGCAAAAACATCCAAAAAAAAAAAGCAGGTGTAGCAATATTCATATCTAATAATGCTGACTACAACACAGAAAAAGTACTCAGAGACAAAAATGGTCATTTCATAATGATTTAGGGGACACTGAATCAAGAAGACATAACAATCCTTAATATATATGCACCAAACCAAGGAGCACCAAAATATATAAGACAGCTTCCTATTGACCTAAAAACAAAAACTGACAAAAATACAATCATACTTGGAGACCTCAATACACTGCTGATGGCTCTAGATCATTCATCCAAACAGAAAATCAATAAAGATATACTGGCTTTAAACGAAACACTAGAGCACCTGGATATGATAGACATCTACAGGACACCTCATCCCAAAGCAACAGAGTATACATTTTTCTCTAGTGTACATGGAACATTCTCAAGAATTGACCATATGTTGGGCCACAAAAATAACATCAGCAAATTCAGAAAAATAGAAATTGTACCAAGCATATTTTCTGATCATAAAGCCTTGAAACTAGAATTCAACTGCAAAAAAGAGGGGAAAAAAACCCACAAAAATGTGAAAACTAAACAACATACTTTTAAAAAATGAATGGGTCAAAGAAGAAATAAGCGCAGAGATAAAAAGATATATACAGACAAATGAAAATGACAATATGACATATCAGAATCTATGGGATGCAGCAAAAGCAGTGATAAGAGGGAAGTTCATATCACTTCAGCCCTATATGAACAAACAAGAGAGAGCCCAAGTGAACCACTTAACTTCACACCTTAAGGAACTAGTAGAAAAAGAACAACGACAACCCAAAACCAGCCTAAGAAAGGAAATAATAAAAATCAGAGCAGAAATAAACGAAATAGATAACAGAAAAACTATAGAAAAAATTAATAAAACAAGGAGCTGGTTCTTTGAAAAGATTAACAAAATTGACAAACCCTTGGCAAGACTCACCAAGGGAAAAAAAAAAGGACTCATATAAACAAAATCCAAAATGAAAGAGGAGAAATCACCAAGACATCATAGATATACAAAGAATTATTGTAGAATACTACAAAAAATTATATGCCACCAAATTTAACAATCTAGAAGAAATGGATTAATTCCTAGGACAAAACAACCTTCGTAGACTGAGTCATGAAGAGGCAGAAAGCCTAAACAGACCAATTAGCAGGGAGGAAATAGAAAAAACTATTAAAAACCTCCCCAAAAATAGAAGTCCAGGCCTAGACAGTTATACTAGTGAATTCTATCAAACATTCAAAGAAGACTTGGTTCCTATTCTACTCAAAGTCTTCCAAAAAATTGAAGAAGAAGCTATACTTCCAAACACATTTTATAAGGCCAACATAACCGTCATACCGAAACCTGGCAAGGACGGCACATAAAAAAGAAAACTACAGACCAATATCTCTAATGAATACAGATGCTAAAATACTAAACAAAATACTGGCAAATCGAATACAACAACATATTAAAAAAATAATACATCATGATCAAGTGGGATTCATCCCAGAATCTCAAGGATGGTTCAACATACGTAGAACGGTTAATGTAATACACCATATCAAGAAAACAAAGAACAAAAACCGCATGATCTTATCAATAGATGCAGAAAAGGCATTGATAAAATACAACACAACTTTATCTTTAAGACACTCAACAAAATGGGTATAGAAGGAAAATGTCTCAACATGATTAAGGCCATATATGATAAACCATCAGCCAACATCATATTAAATGGCATAAAACTGAGGAGTTTCTCCCTTAAATCAGGAACAAGACAGGGTTGTCCACTTTCTCCACTCTTATTTAACGTGGTGCTAGAAGTTCTAGCCAGAGCAATCAGACAAGAGAAAGAAATAAAAGGCATCCGTATCGGAAAAGAAGAAGTAAAGGTATCACTTTTTTGCAGATGATATGATCCTATACATCGAAAACCCCAAAGACTCCACAAAAAGATTACTAGAAACAATAAAAGAATACAGTAAGGTCAAAGGATACAAAATTAATATACAAAAGTCCATAGCCTTTCTATATGCCAACAATGAAACATTAGAAAACGAATTCAAAAAATAATCCCCTTCACGATTGCAACAACAAAAAATACCTAGGAATAAACATAACAAAGAATGTAAAGGACCTATATAACGAAAACTACAAAGCATTGTTAAGGGAAATCAAAAAAGATACAATAAGATGGAAAAATATTCCTTGTTCTTGGATAGGAAGAATAAATGTAATCAAAATGGCTATATTACCCAAAGCAATTTATAAATTAATGCAATTCCCATCAAAATTCCTATGACATTTTTTAAAGAAATGGAACAAAAAATCATCAGATTTATATGGAACTATAAAAACCCCCGAATAGCCAAAGCAATCCTAAGGAAAAAGAATGAAGCTGAGAGCATTACAATAACTGACTTCAAACTATATTATAGGGCCATGACAATCAAAACAGCACGGTATTGGCAGAAAAATAGACACTCAGACCAATGGAACAGAATAGAAAACCCAGAAATAAAACTACATATTTATGGTCAAACAATTTTCGATAAGGAGGCCAACAACACACAGTGGAGAAAAGAAAGCCTCTTCAACAAATGGTGCTGGGAAAACTGGAAAGCCACATGCAAAAGAATGAAACTCGACTACAGCTTGTCCCCTTGTACTAAAATTAATTCAAAATGGATCAAAGACCGAAATATAAGACCTGAAACAATAAAGTACATAGAAGACGACATAGGTACTAAACTCATGAACCTTGGTTTTAAAGAGCATTTTATGAATTTGACTCCAAAGGCAAGAGAAGTGAAGGCAAAGATAAATGAATGGGACTACATCAGAATAAGAAGTTTTTGCTCAGCAAGAGAAACTGACAACAAAATAAACAGACAACCAACTAAACGGGAAATGATATTTTCAAACAACAGCTCAGATAAGGGCCTAATATCCAAAATATACAAAGAACTCATAAAACTCAACAACAAACAAACTAACAATCCAATAAAAAAATGGGAAGAGGAAGAGGACATGAACAGACACTTCTCCCAGGAAGAAATACAAATGGCCAACAGATATATGAAAAGATGCTCATCTTCATTAGTTATTAGAGAAATGCAAATCAAAACTACGAGATACCACCTCACATCTGTTAGATTAGCTATTATCAACAAGACAGGTGTTGAGAGGCTGTGGAGAAAAAGGAACCTTCACTCACTGCTGGTGGGAATGTAAACTGGCACAACTATTATGAAAGCCAGTACAATGGTTTCTCAAAACATTAAGAATAGAGCTACCATATAACCCAGCATTCCTTCTACTGCAGTGGTTCCCAAACCCTGGGCCACGGGCCAGTACCAGTCCATGGGCCATTTGGTACCGGTCCGCAGAAAAAGAATAAATAACTTATATTATTTCCATTTTGTTTATACTTAAGTCTGAACGATGTTTTATTTTTTAAAAAAATGACCAGATTCCCTCTGTTACATCCGTCTAAGACTCACTCTTGACGCTTGTCTCGGTCTTGTGATACGCTGCCGCTAAAATTAAACCCTTAAACTAGCAAAATGAGTGAAAAACAAAATTCCACTGAAAGTTGTTTTGCGAATTGGAATAGGGCCAGTGAGACAGAAGAGGAACCTACGACCTCGAAGAAAAAGAAGGCTTCATTTAACAGACAATACTAGGAGTTCTACTTGAAGTATGGATTTATTGCAACTGGTGATTCTTAAGCACCAAGGCCACTTTGTATTATATGCTCATTAAATTTTACTGTCTTGTTACAATGGTTATCTATAGGATCCATTAGAAGGAAAAAACATTTCAACACACTAAGACTACAATAGTGATAAATGTTTCGCCTATCTAACAAAAATATTCCTAAACATTCTAGGATTTACAACCTATCCCTGACACCACAATAATTTGGCAAGGCTGGAGTAGGGAGTTTTAAACCTAAGTAAGTTCTGAGGTAGTTTAAGATGAGAGAAGCTAAATGAAGTTACTTTTGCTAAAAGCCTTTAAATGACCTATTTGCTAAAAAAAACCTTTTTCTATATTTCACATGCACCCCCCATGTTCATCGCATCATTTAGTAGTCAAGACATGGAAACAACCGAAGTGTCCCTCAACAGAGGATTGGATAAAGAAAATGTGATACACACACACACACACACACACACAATGGAATACTACTCATCCATAAGAAATGATGATATATTGCCATTCACAACATGGACCGACTTTGAGAACAATTATGCTAAGTAAGAACATTATGCTAAGGATAAATACATCAGAAAAAGCTAAGAACTATATGATTTCACACACAGGTAGGATATAAAAATAGACTCATGAACACAGACAAAAGTGAAGTGGTTACCAGGGGAAGGGGGGTCAAGGGGAGTAAAGAGGGACAAATATATGGTGACAGAAATGATACGACTTTTGGTGATAGGCACACAACACAATCAACAGTTTAAATCCTATAGAGATGTTTGCCTGAAACCTATGTATCCTTATTGACCAATGTCTCCCCATTAAATCTAATTTCTAAATTAAAAAAAAAAACCCAGATTAGGGATAAATCAATAATCATGCCTGAAGATTTTAACATTCATCTCTATAACTGATAGAACAACAAAAAAACCCCAGTAAGAATACAGTGGTACCTTGAGATATGAATTGAATTCATTCTGTAACCGAGCTTGTAAATCAGTCAACTCGTATATCAAACTGCCAATACTGGATCCATGCGCCAAAGCACCAACTAGCGGCAGCTTCCCAAATCACGACTCATATCTCAGAATTTCGCTCAGACTCAAACAAAAATACGGACCAAGTCACAGCTCATATCTTAAAAAATTTGTATGTTGGTCTGTTCGTATCTTAAGGTACCACCATTGTATAGATTTTACAACACTATCAACCAACTTGTCCTAATTGACATTTACAGAATATTGCGCCCAATCAATACAGAATTTAAATTCTTTTCCAAAGCATGTGCAACATTCAGCAAGGTAGATGATTTGCTAGGACAGAAAATGTCAATAAACTTCAAAAGATTTGAATCTTACATAGTAGTTTTTTTTTTTACTATAATGGAACAAGCTATTCAGAAACTATATACCTTTAAATGAACACACTTCTAAACAATCCATAGGTCATGTGGGGGGTGTGGGGGGGGACACAAGAGAAATTTTTGAATATTTTAATGGAACAGTAATGAAAAAAAAACCCCACAAAATTTGAGGTAGGTTAGAGGGAAAAAAATCCCTATACTTTAAAGCAAAAACAAATAATAAATAGAACAAAGCCAAAAATTAGTTGATAAGTCCTTTTTAATAGTGACCCAAAAAAGGAAAAACTATGAATTACAAATAGGAATAGAGGGAATATCATTCATCTTCTGAAAACCTTAAAAGGACAGGACTGCTATGAACTAATTTATGCCACTAAATGTCCCAATCAGATGAAACTGACAATTTTCTTCAATTTACCAAAATAGAATTTGACAAGAAATAAGAAATCTGAACAGCCTTGTATCTATTAGAGACATTAAATTCCTAATCAAAAATCTTGCCATAAAGAAAACTCATTTTAAAAAAAAAGAGAAGAGCCTGACCAGGCGGTGGAGCAGTGGATAGAGCGTTGGACTGGGATGCGGAGGTCCCAGGTTCGAGACCCCGAGGTCAACAGCTTGAGCGAGGGCTCATCTGGTTTGAGCAAAAGCTCACCAGCTTGAGCCCAACGTCCCTGGCTCGAGCAAGGGGTTACTCGGTCTGCTAAAGGCCATCGGTCAAGGCCATAAATAAAAAAAAAAAAAGAGAGAGAGAAAGAGAAGAAAAGGGATAACAGAGGAAGGAAGGAAGGAAAGAAGGAAGGAAGGAAGGAGGGAGGGAGGGAGGGAGGGAGGGGAAAGACAGAAAGAAAGAAAAGAACTCCATTCCCAGATGCATTCATTGGTGAATTCTGTCAAATATTTAAGAAAAAATATTAATTTTACAAACACTTTCAGAAAACAGAGATAAAGGGACTATCTCATCAAATTTTGAGGCCAATATTATAAGAAAACTGTATCACTACTATTTCTCATGAACACTAAAAAATTCTTAAAATATTTGCAAATCAAATTCAGACATATGAAAAGAATAACCAAGTAGGGGTATAACCCAAGAGTGCATGATTGGTTTAACATCTGGAAATCAATGTAATTCACTATATTAAAGGATAAAATGAAAAATCAAATGATCACTTTTATAAATACTGTACAGAAAAAAAATTTCACCAAATTCACCATCCATTTATGATAAAAACCCTCAGCACACTAGGAATAGAAGAAAACATTTTTAAAGTTAATTTACTGGGATGACACTGGTTAATACAGTGTATCCGTAAAGTCATGGTGCACTTTTGACCGGTCACAGGAAAGCAACAAAAGACAATAGAAATGTGAAATCTGCACCAAATAAAAGGAAAACCCTCCCAGTTTCTGTAGGGTAATGTGGCAGCCTGTGCGCCTGTGCAGATGATGACATAACACCGTCTATACAGCGGAGCAGCCCACGGCCATTCCAGTCGAGATGTGGACGGTACAGAGGAAAGTTCAGTGTGTTCTGTGGCTCGCTAAATTCGAATCTGTGACCAAAGTGCAACATGAATTATCGGCACGTTTATAACAAAGCGCCACCACATAGGAATAACATTACTCGGTGGGATAAGCAGTTGAAGGAAACCAGCAGTTTGGTGGAGAAACCCCGTTTTGGTAGGCCATCAGTCAGTGACGAGTCCGACCCCTGCTTTTTACACAGGGGGCCAGTTCACTGTCCCTCAGACCGTTGGAGGGCCGGACTATAAAAAAAACTATGAAAAAATCCCTATGCACATATCTTATTTTAAAGTAAAAAACCAAAATGGGAACAAATACAATATTTAAAATAAAAAACAAGTAAATTTAAATCAACAATCTGACCAGTATTTCAATGGGAACTATGCTCCTCTCACTGACCACCAATGAAAGAGGTGCCCCTTCCGGAAGAGCGGCGAGGGCCAGATAAATGGCCTCAGGGGGCCGCATGTGGCCATCTGGCCATAGTTTGGGGACCCCTACTGTAGAGGCTATACAGGATAGCTATTTAAGGAGCCCTAAAAAATCTGTGTGTGAGCCCACATCGAACTGCACTATGAATAGGTATGAAACTGGGAGAGCTTTCCTTTTATTTGGTGCAGATTTCACATTTCTATCGTCTTTTGTTGCTTTCCTGTGACTGGTCAAAAGTGCACCATGACTTTACAAACACACTGTATAATTACAAAGGACTGAAACTTCTTTTGATAATGGGCATCTATAAAAAACTAACAGCTAACATATTAATAGTAAACAAATGAATGTTTTCCTAAGATAACAAATGAGGCAATTAATATTCTCTCTCATTTAATACTGAAATTAAACTATTCAATATTGTACTGGATAGTCTAAGTCAGGGGTTCCCAAACTTTTTACATAGGAGGCCAGTTCACTGTCCCTCAGACCGTTGAAGGGCTGCCACATACAGTGCTCCTCTCACTGACCACCACTGAAAGAGTTGCTCCTTCCAGAAGTGCGGGGGAGGAGGGGGGGCGGAGCCGGATAAATGGCCTCAGGGTGCCACATGTGGCCCGCAGGCCGTTGTTTGGGGACCCCTCGTTTGGGGACCCCTCGTCTAGATAGTGCAACAATGGGAAAGAATGACAATTACAAAGAATGGCAAGAAAGAAGTGTAACTACCTGTATAGGCAACATAATGGTCTAAAAAAACAACTAGGTTTAATAATTGAATTTAGTAAGATAATGACATACAATTAATACACAACTCAACTGTATTCAATATACTAGCAACTAACAATTGGAAATTTAAAAACACCACTTACTATATCTTTGAACAACATCAAAAATATTTTAGAATAAACTTCTCAAAAATTGAACAATACCACTACAATTAAAGTGTGCTGAGAAATTAACAACCTAAATAAGTGGGAGATAAAACATGTTCATAGATGGGAATAGTCAATGTTATTAAGATCATCCTCCCCAAACTGGTTCCAGATTCAATGCAATTCCAATCAAAATCACACAGGTTTTTGTGTATAAGCTGACAAGCTGATTCTCAAATTTATAAAGAAATGCAAATGACTTTAAAGAGCCAAAACAATATTGAAAAAGAACAAAACTGTCCAATTTCAAATTTTGCTTAAAACACTAGAATAAATGTATAGACAGTACTGAACGGATAGATTAATAAAAAATAGAGTACAGAAACTGAACTATACATGTATGTTCAACTGATTTTCCTCAAAAATGGCACAGTAATATAATGGGAAAGAACTTGTTTCAATAAATAGTGCTTCCATATATGATTAAAGACATGAACCTCAAATACAGTTGATTATAACTTATCTCATACAAAAAGTACTTAAAAATAGACTATACCTTTAAGTATAGAAGCTTAACAATGACAATACAGAAAGAAAAAATAGGAGAAAATCTTAGCAAACTTGGGTTGGGCATAGAATTTTAAGAAGACAAAAATTACTAACCATTAAAAAAAAAACCTGATAAACCACATATCAACATTTAAAACTTCAGCTCTATAAAACATCATTTAAAAAAGTGAACAAGAATGCTAAAGATGTGGGGGAAAAATACTTGAGATTTGTGCCTAACAGGACCAATATGCAAAATATAAAGAATTTTTACTTTTCAACTATAAGGAAAACTGGCCCTTGCTGGGTATCCCAGTGGTTAGTGTCATCCCCATATACTAAGGTTGTGGGTTCAATTCCTGGTCAGAACACATGCAAGAATCAACCAATGAATGCATAAATAAGTGGAACAACAAATAGATGTTTCTCTCTCCATTCCTCTCTTTCTAAAATCAATAAAAATAATAAGGCAAACTACCTAATTTTTAATATCTGCAAAAGACTTAAACTGAAATTTTAACAAAAGAGATACTATATACAAATGGCTAATAAGCATAGGAAATGATGCTCCTCATTAGTCATCAGAGAAATAAAAATTAAAACCATGATATACTCCTTCACTCAAACTAGAAGGTCAATGGTAAATAATAAATTACCCAAATTTGTGAGGATGTGAACCAACTAGAACTCTCATACGCCTGACCAGGCGGTGGCGCAGTGGATAGTGTCGGACTGGGATGCGGAGGACCCAGGTTCAAGACCCCGAGCTCGCCAGCTTGAGCGTGGGCTCATCTGGTTTGAGAAAGCTCACAGGCTTGGACCCAAGGTTGCTGGCTTGAGCAAGGGGTTACTCGGTCTGTTGAAGGCCCACGGTCAAGGCACATATGAGAAAGCAATCAATGAACAACTAAGATGTCACAACGAAAAACTGATGAATGATGCTTCTCATCTCTCTCCGTTCCTGTCTGTCCCTATCTATCCCTCTGTCTGACTCTCTCTGTCTCTGTAAAAAAAACAAAACTCTCATACACTGCTGGAGGGAATGCAGCAAAATGGTACAACCAGGGTAACATACATTTATGATGCAAACAAGAAATTCCAATTCTAAATTTTACCCAAGGAAATAAAAACATACCCACATAAAGACCTGTCTACAAATACTTATAAAAATTTTATTCATGCCTGGCCTGTGGTGGCACAGCAGATAGGGGGTTGACCTGAAACACTAAGGTTGCTGGTTCAAAACCCTGGGCTTGCCTGGTCAAGGTACATGCAACAAGCAAGCAATGAACTAAAGTGATATTTCTTGATCCCCTCACTCTCTCCCCAGTTTCTGTAACATATACATATACATATATATATATATATATATATAAAACTTAATTTTTATTTATTTTTTAAATGCTATTTTAATGTTTGCTTTATTGATTTTAGAGAGAGAAAGATGGGAACATCAATCTGTTCCTGTATGTGCCCTGACCAGGGGCTGAACTGACAATCTCTCTGCACTTCAGGATTATGCTCTAAACCGGTGTTTCCCAACATGGGGCCCACGCCCCACAGGGGGGCAATTCTATAGTTAAGGGGGGCAATTTGAAAATGGACTCGACACGACTTGAACTCTTTCGCCCCGGGCCATTTAAATGCAATGCTAGATATCGGTGCCAAATTTAACAAAAAATGCAATTCTTAAATAATTGCGGTAAATAATTATTAAGTATAATTTCGTTTGACGAGACCAAAATATCAACTGGGTGATTGGCATCCTCAAGTAAACTTCGTCCTGGGTTCACCGCGGAGCGTGCCGTCTGCCACGGGGAACCCTGGACGTTTTAAAAACTCGCTAAACAACGCAGTTATTCTCACCTAATTGGCCCATCGCAACTTCTGTAGTGTTTCACATCATTCAGTTGGTGTTAATTTGAAATAAGTGTCAGTCAAAACTGTTGTAAAAGCTCGGTGATTTAATAAATATACATATATATTGTATAGATATAATTGGCAAGTATTTGATTTTATTTTTATCAATATTAAACTCTTTATTAAGTACTTCTTGCATCGGGGCTAGAAAGCACTAATATTTTATAAATATTATTGGGGCTATAATAGTGCATGCACGATAATTTTAATTTTAGAAGCATAACTTTCCAGAAAATTTTGTCAAGTGGAAAAATATAGATACCTTTTGATTTGCGGTGGTAGTGTAGTAAATGTGTTATATACATTTAAATAAATATGAATTTTTAGTATACGTTTACTCTATGTCACATTGAATATATTTTAACACATATTTTAATATTAGTTTTTAATTGATCTTATTTTTATTTCCTATAGCCCATAGTAAAATGAGTGGTGCAAGCAAGAAAAAAACTCGTCAATATTCGGAGTAATATTTAAAATTTGGGTTCATACCCGCTGTTCACGATGAGCGGATTCCTTTTTGTCTTTTATGCCTGCAATGCTTGACCAACGAATCAATGAAACAAGGTCGTCTTGAGGCGCATTTGAAGGTGAAACATAGTGCTCATATTAATTCAGATTTGAGTTACTTTAAATCTTTTGGAAAAAGAACATTAAAGTCTTTATTGACTGCTCATACTTCAACTAATAATCGTGTTCTTGAGGCTAGTTATCAAATTTCTTTATTCATCGCTAAAACTGGAGAAAATCACACTATAGGAGAGAATTTAATAAAACCGTCAATATCAGCATTTCTTAAAACGGTTCTTTTTTTTTTTTTTTTTTTTTCCCCCTGAAGCTGGAAACGGGGAGAGACAGTCAGACAGACTCCCGCATGCGCCCGACCGGGATCCACCCGGCACGCCCACCAGGGGCGATGCTCTGCCCACCAGGAGGCGATGCTCTGCCCCTGGGGGGGGGGGTCGCTCTGCCGAGACCAGAGCCACTCCAGCGCCTGGGGCAGAGGCCAAGGAGCCATCCCCAGCGCCCGGGCCATCTTTGCTCCAATGGAGCCTTGGCTGCAGGAGGGGAAGAGAGAGAGAGGAAGGAGGGGAGGGGGTGGAGAAGCAAATGGGCGCTTCTCCTATGTGCCCTGGCCAGGAATCAAACCCGGGTTCCCCGCACGCCAGGCCGACGCTCTACCGCTGAGCCAACCGGCCAGGGCCAAAACGGTTCTTGAAAAAGATGACAAAGATGTAAAAGCTATGCCACTCAGTAACAATTCTGTTAGCAGAAGAATAGACGAAATGAGTGAGGATATTGAAAAACAACATATTGAAAAGCTGAAAACAAGAAAATTCTCCTTGCAAATGGATGAATCAACTTTGAGAGACAGTGAGGCAGTATTGATAACTTATGTAAGATATATTGATAAAAGACATTTTGCTGAAGAAATGTTGTTCTGTAAAAGATTAGAAAGCACCACTACCTCCAAAGATATATATAATAAGCTAAAAAACTACCTAGATGTCAATGATATACCAATGAAAAATATAACATCTTGTGCTGCAGATGGTGCTCCCAATATGATGGGCAAGAAAAATGGCTGCTTAAAATTGATGAAAGATGCGAATCCAGAAATGATTCTTGTGCATTGTGTTATTCATAGGGAAAACTTGGTAGCTAAAAACATCTCGCCTGTTCTGAATGAAGTATTACATACAGTAATAAAGTGTGTTCATGCTATTAAAGGTAGTGCCAAATGTGAGCGTCTTTTCAAGCTATTTTATGAAGAACAAAATGAAGACCATGTGAGACTTTTACTTCATACTAAAGTAAGATGGCTATCTAAAGGAAACTGTTTGAAAAGATTTATGGAACTGTTTGATACTCTTAGTGATTTTTTAAGTGACAAACCTGAAATGAAGTATCTGTTAACAATAGATGGTAAAGCATTTGTGAGTTATTTAGCCGATATCTTTGAAAAACTAAATATATTAAATAAGCAACTTCAAGGAACAAATAAAACTCTTGTCGATGCAAAAGCAAAGATATTTGGTTTCATTACCAATATTGAGTTATGTCAGAAACATATTAACAACAAAAACTTTAAACAGTTTCATTGGCTCCAAAAATGTGAAGTAACTGATACCGCTTTACTTGTTATTGTCAATCATTTGAATATTCTATCGGCTGATTTAAAAGAAAGATTTTCTGATTTAAAACAAATTGATTTCCCAACATGGATGATGCAGCCAATGTTAGTGGATTTGTCTGATATATCAAATATGCAGTATCAAGAAGAACTCGCAGAATTGCAAAATGATGAGTCAGTTAAAGCTTTATTTAATATCAAAGGAGTGATGGCATGGCTTTGTGAGGAAACAGAAATCAAATACCCAAATTCAACCAAATGTGCAAGAAAACTATTGCTACCGTTTCCATCTTCATTTTTAGCTGAATGTGGATTTAGTGCTGTAAATGATTTACTGGTAAAAAAAAGAAATCGGCTGGATATAACACAACGTGGAGACTTGAGACTAAAGCTAACCAAATTGGAACCTAATATAAAATCTCTGTGCAGCAAGCATCAAGGGAGCGCAAGGATCACACTAAATTAAAATAATAAATTAATATAGAAAAATCTGTATTAAAATTATTTGGAATTTAAATTTCTGTTTTTCAGTATATGTTTTGAAATTTTACTTACTGTGTTTTGTTAACAATTTCATAGTGATTTCTTCCTAGAACCTATCATTTATGTTTATTAAGTGAACAAATCAATTTTTTAATGTTAAAAATTATGTATGTTACATGGGGGGGACATAAAAATTTTAGAAAGGTTAAGGTGGGGCATGGCACAAAAAAGGTTGGGAAACACTGCTCTAAACCAACTGAGCTATCCAGCCAAGGCAATAAATCAATCTTTCTTTAAAAAGGAAAATTTCATTCATAGTAGCCTAAAACTGAAAACAATAGTAATTTCCATCAACAGGTGAACACTGTATATAGAACTGTTGTGTATAAAACAGATATAGACAGTATGAATCAACTTTAAATACTATTAATCCTTTGTCATTATATTTTGTACTCAAAATGAATTTATACTTTTTGCTAAGAACCAAAAGAAATCAGCTTCCAGAATTGAGCGTTATGTATACATTCACACTCCTGGACAAATAATGTGGCTCCTTTCAAACATTTTTGAGCATTTGTAAATTATACTTCTTTCTTACAAGTTAGTTTTTTAAAAAAAGATAAAAGCATTATAGTGATTTTAATATTTAAAAATGAGTTAGGGCTTGACCAGGCGGTGGAGCAGTGGACAGAGCATCGATCTGGGATGTGGAGGACCCAGGTTTGAAACCCCAAAGTTGCTGGCTTGAGTGTAGGGTTGCCGGCTTGAGCAAGGGGTCACTCACTCTGCTGTAGACACCCCCCCACCCTCGTCAAGGCACATATGAGAAAGCAATCAATAAACAACTAAGATGCCGCAATGAAGAATTGATGCTTCTTATCTTTCTCCCTTCCTGTCAGTCCCTGTCTGTCCCTCTCTCTGACTCTCTCTGTCCCTCCCCCAAAAAAGAGGAAGAATTTATTTTCTATAAATTCATTTAGGATAAAATAAGGAGCACCAAAAAGTTTAATGGCAAGGGGAACTAGATATGATACTGTTGAGAATTACTACTCTACACCTGAATTTTGGTCTTAAGTTTTCCAAAAGAACCCTCTTATAATTAACTAACTGTATTTTGAGCTAAGAAAACACTAGGTTTCATATTATACTCTAGAATTCTAAAACTATGCCAAATTGGGCTCTCTGGGTTGAGGGACCTAGAAATATAAATTTTAACAAGTATACCAGGTGATTCTAGTACAGCTAAAAAACGGAAAATTCCAATCTAAAAGTTAAGAATATAAATGGAACATGTTATATGGCCTCAAACTTTTTGTTTGGCCTACACAATAGACTTTTGTAGGTGTGTTATTTTCTTTCAATTACCTGCCAATATCTAATACTAGAGAAATTTTACACAAAATCAAGATTTCACACTTCTCTTTAAAGAAAAAAAAAAAACACAAAACCCAGAAAGAAAGGTCCTTCAAAACTGGACCTGCACTATCACATGACAATCTATCTGCTGGAGCTCAGTAGAATTTGCCACCTTTCATTCCCCACCATTTCCCTATTACTATAATACCAGGCTCATAGCTCTCCATCCCAATTAACCTGCTTAGCCCCTATAGGTATGGTATGTGTAGTTTCATCCAGGACAGATGTACTCACAAGTTCATTAAGAGAATGAAGAACAGGTGATCAAAGGAATCCTAATGTGTCTAAACTGTTGATTCAGCTAGTATTAAAGTAAGTTTGCAAGGAGAGAGGAAGAAAACACTACAGTCAAGAAGGCCCAGGATATTTTTAATTCATTGAAGATAACCCTCTTTTTAGAGGTATATACTTCTAAAGTAACATTAAAGCCTTTTCTTTCTCAGTATAAAAACAAAAACATTGATCTTCCATTGTAAATGCTTTCCTTAAACTTTTGCTTACAAACTCAAAGATAAAAAATAATCCCTGCCCAGGCACAAGAATCAATCAACGAATCTTTATTATATGTGGCTTAAGTGTCTGTTTGTCGCCGATAGCTTATTAGTTGCTTGCGTAACTGTACTAGCCAATGGGGTGAAGTTGCCATGGCTGAACGCAAATTGAGCGGGTCAGGGGGAAGGTGAACATTTGTTTGCATTGACAATCATCTGCTTTTGAAACAATTTAAGGCTGAACGCAAATTGAGCGTGTCAGGGGGAAGGTGAACATTTGTTTGCATTGGCAATCATCTGTTTTACATAAAAATTACGTCTTAATGTAATTTCTTTTAAGAATGCCTCCTAGAAAATACAGCACTGAAGAGGAGAGAAAAGGAGCTAAAGCTGCACAAAAACGGCTTTCTCGACAAAAAGAAACCACTGAGCAGAGAAAGACAAGGCTTGCTTCAGTCGCAGAGCAAATGTGTCTTTCTCGGCAAAATGAGACTGATGAGCATAGAGAAAGAAGGCTTGCCTCAGATGCAAGACAAAAAAGCCTGTCTCGACAAAATAAGTCCCTTGAACAAAAGCAGGAGAGAAATGCAAAAAAACGACAGAGTAATGCTGACCGAAACGCAAAAAGGATTAAAACAGTTTCAAACAGAGAAATTTTAATTTTTGAGCATTCCTCTGGTGACATGAATATTAAATGGGAACACTGTCAGTCCTTAAACTTCAAGTGAGAAACTAATCAATTTGACCGTGGCAAGAAAGAATTTTCTCAAAGTTGGCATTTTTTTACCTGAGCCTGCATTTGGAAACAGTCAACTTTATGTTGCCTGTTCAAGAGTTCGTGAAAAAACGGACGTAAAATTAAAAATAATTGATGGTCCTCTGCAAGGCGAGCTTAAAAATGATGGAAAGAGCCTGACCTGTGGTGGTGCAGTGGATAAAGCGTCAACCTGGAAATGCTGAGGTCGCCGGTTCAAAACCCTGGTCAAGGCACATATGGGAGTTGATGTTTCCAGCTCCTCTCTCTCTCTATCTCTCTCTCTCTCCCCCCCCTCTAAAATGAATAAATAAAATAAAAATTTAAAAAAAAAAATGATGGAAAGATCTACACAAGAAATGTTGTGTACAAAGAGATCTTTGACATGTGAATTAACATTTTATTATTTAAATCACCTTTATTTATTGAGCTAGCGGTGGCTCTTAAGAAATGTACCGCCAGTGGTTTCCTTCATTGCACTCTACTTTAAGCAATTAGGCAAGTAGAAGGGGGAAACCCCGTGGGGCACTAAGCAAAGGGGTGTCCTCGCCGCCTGCCCTGGGTAATTCAGTTTGAATTAGCAGACACCTTTGCACAAATCATTTTAATTACAATTTATAATATCTAGAACAGAGGTCATTTCGTATGACCGCTGGGCTTTCTAGTGCATAAATAAGTGGAACAACTAATCAATGATTTTCTCTCTCTCCCCCTTCTCTAAAATCAATAAATAAAAATTTAATGTGTCCGGGCCCTGGCCAGTTGGCTCAGTGGTAGAGCATCGGCCTGGTGTGCAGAGGTCCCGGGTTTGATTCTTGGCCAGGGCACACAGGAGAGGCGCCCATCTGCTTCTCCACCCCTCCCCCTCTCCTTCCTCTCTGTCTCTCTCTTCCCCTCCCACAGCCAAGGCTCCATTGGAGCAAAGATGACCCAGGTGCTGGGGATGGCTTTGTGGCCTCTGCCTCAGGAGCTAGAATGGCTCTGGTTGCAACAGAGAGACCCCCCCATGGGCAGAGCATCGCCCCCTGGTGGGCGTGCCCGGTGGATCCCAGTCAGGTGCATGCGGGAGTCTGTCTGACTGCCTCCCCACTTCCAGCTTCAGAAAAATGCAAAAAAAAAAAAAACTTAATGTGTCCTGTAGTCTCTTCCTTTCAAATGACTCACCAGACCACCATTCATTATTATAAGAGAATAACGTTGTTATAATTATTTGAGCCTAGATACCAACTTCATTTACTAATTACGGTATTCAAGAAAGATAGAGATAAATAGTTGGAGATTGGAATTACAAAACATTTTGAGAAATCTGAATGACAAACTTGTCTCAGAATTGAAAATCAGAGCTTTTATTACGCATGTTTTCATTCATTCTGGTCAGAATGTCATGGCCATGCAAACAATACATCTTAATTCTACAATTATGCAAAATTCAGATCCTAATTGGCTACTAACCTGTTTAACCACTTAATATAAATAAAAGAAACTTTAAAATGTGTCAAAATAAATTAAGAACTAAGATTTAAGTTTCACCAGTTCTAACTTTCCAACAGGTGGGCCACATCTGCGCAAATTAGTGTGAAGAATCTGAGATTTACTCTACTTAACAAGCTAATAAAATAGTTTACCATGGATGTGAGGAAAAGACAGGAGACTCCCGTCTCAGGCAGAGGGTAGTTTATTATTTACAATAATAACATAAGCCAAAGCACACCCATTTGTAGTCCCAGTTCCCATCAACAAGGAGAAGAGGGCCAGTTGACACCTGCACAGGCCAAATGGGCTGTGTGTCACATGAGAAGAAACCTAGTTAGGGACTTAGGGAACCCTAATTTTTCATGATGAGCAATAAATATGCCTGCCTTTAACTCTAGGAGACATTTACCTTTATTATATATAATATGCATGCCTACTCTTTGCTCTGATGGAAGACACTTTCTTCTAAGGATGTTCCTTATACAAACATCCTTTAAACATAGAAACAAAGGCAATCATTCCGCGGGCAGAACCTGCAGAAAAAGAGGGATCTACGGAAAATTGTCTCCCTCAACCAGATACTGTTGCTAACATGTAATTAAATGAGGATTCTAACACCACAGTCTCTCTATAAAACATTAATTTCATACACCCCTTGACCTCGCTCAATTATTTAATTAGCATAGCTCAAATTAAATCAACTAGTTCTTCTAAAGTGAATTCCCACGCAAAGCAAAAAATCGTATACACGTGTTTTATATATTAAATAAAAATAAATCTCCTTCCAGTTACTTTGTATGTTTTAAAGCTGCTCAAATATTTGCAATATTAAAACCTAAAAGCTTCTAGCATTTCACTAGAAATAATTACTGTGCTTACTTTAACTAACTTTAAGTGTTTCAAACTTGTTAACGTTAGCAATGGAAACTACCTGTCAAAAGTCTCATTATACAGTAACAAACACCATAAAGAGAACCGTAACGTCAACATTTCCAGCTGGTGCCTACAAAATACAAGAAAACTCGGCACCCCAGACCACTTTGTTCCATTCCTCTTTCCCCCTTGCCGTCTCAAAACAAAACCTTCGAAAGAAAAAGGCAACAAAACACCGTCTCTTGGTTCCTTTGTCCACAGCCGAGAGAAGTGAACTGGGCTCTCATTACGGTACCGAACCCGAAACAGGCAAGACAGAAAATAGACCTCTGATCAGAAATCATCAAACCAAGTCCCCATCACTTCATCCCCTCCAGCACACACACTCACACACACACAAGCACAAAAACTCGTGGGCACCGACGAGCTGATTAAGATCATATGCACCTGGACAAAGCTTTGGGGGAGGCAGAGGGTGGCCGTTAACTAGAGGCAGTTGGCAAAGAACCCGAGATACAGACAACAGCGGACTCCCGACAGATTTTTTCAAAAGTACGGGCCGCCTGACCCCGGAGGAGACAGCCGAGGGACAGAATCTGCGGCAGCAGCGCGGCCAAGTCCACAGCGCCCGGGGAAGTTGCTCGCGGGGCGCGCGGGCCCTCCATGTCACCGCCGCCGACACATACCCTCCGCTTCGCCCCTCCCCCGCCGCGCACCCCGGCGGCGGCGACATGACAGCGGGTCCTCCGCCCGCCCCCGGCGGCCCCGCACCCGCCTCTCACCTTGGGTGGCGAACGGCGAGGAGCCGCCGACCGGCGAGCCGGGGCCCGGCGGCGGCGGCGGCGGCGTGTCGGCCGAGCCCAGCATGGGCGCGGGCAGCATGAGGTAGCGCTGCGGCGCCGGCAGGCAGCGCTGGCAGAAGGAGTGCAGGCAGGGCAGCAGCTTGGGCGCCCGGCTCTGGATGTTCTGGTGGCACACGGCGCAAGTGTCCAACAGGTTGAGCCGGGCCGCCTCGCCGCCGCGCTCCGAGTCGGGGCCCTGCCGACTCTCGGCCTCGTTCTCCCCGCTCGGCGCCGCCGAGGAGCCTCCGGCCGCCGCCGCCGACACCGCCGCGGCTGCCGTCGCCGCCTTCTCCACAGCCACCTCCATTGTCCTGCCCCCGCCGCTGCCGCCGTCGCCGGGGAAGGGGGAGCGCTGTCTCCTCCCGCCGCCGCCGCCCCCGACGACCTCCGCCTCCTCCTCCTCCTCCCAGGCCGCTCCGGTGACCCGCGGGAGAAGGAGGGCGGGGGAAGCCTCCTAGACACCGGGGATCCGCCTCCCGGGTGGCGCGGCCGGAAAAAGGGGATCTGTCAGCGGGGACCGTTCCTCGCACCAGGGAGGCTGCGCTCCGCCCGCCTCGCCAATCGCCTCGGTGTTTCCCGAGTCCGCCCAGCCCAGCCGAGCCACCCCGCTTTTCTCTCGGGCCAGGGGCCCAACCCGGTCCCGCCCCAGCACCCGCCCCCGCGCGCTCTCCCCGAAACTGATACAACGGCTGGGAGCGCACCGCCCAATAGCCGCCGCGCCTGGCCAGGGGGCGGGGCCTGCCGGAGCCCGCGAGGCTCTGATGGCCACGGCGGGAGGCTGAGAGGTGGGAGGGCGCTTGCACAGCCCCGCCCCTCAGAATTACTAGAACCGCGGTCTGATTGGCCTTTTGTGTGCCTGTGGCTCCCCTAAAGGATTAAGGGTTCATTTGTCAACCACCAACCGCCTATTCGATATGCCAGTCTTGGCTCCTCCTATAGGGCGGAGCTCCACCGTGTCTCTGCGTTAATTAAGCGGCTGATTTCAAAACTACTTTTACTACTGGAGACAGAGTCCTGTAGGAGGAATGAGTATGGTGAGAGGGTCGAGGGATAACAAAGTGAAGAGTGAAGAGCAAAGAAAGAAAGAATTTTAAAATGGAGTGTTGTAAAGTAACCATGCCTCACTTCTGCTGGTTTACGTAGAGACACCAAGTCCAGATGAATTTTGAAGGGTTTTATTAAAAGGAGGAGATTTATTAATATGCCGGCTGCATATGACTAACATGGAGCATATCTGACCCAAATCGTGCAGCACCAAATGTATCTCAGAGGCTGGTTATATACCCTTTGACCACATACAGTTTGCGGGGGCATGACAGCATGACAATCATTAAGCTGTTGCTTAAATAAGTTTGTAAATATTATATATATATATATATATATATATATATATATATATATATATATATATATATATAGTTCTCTTATAATTTGCATTGGGTGAGGGGGACAGGCAGAGTACTTATAGCCTAAGGCTTAGTTTTAAGACTAAGCCTTTCCCACCCTTTTAATACTAAGATCTTTTTGAGAGACAAGATGGCGCTGGAGTAGGCGGACGTACCAACAAATACCTCCCAGAACCAAAGTGGATTACAAACTAATTTTATGAACTATCATCTGGAAAAGCCAACTTTGGTCTAAACTAAGAGGACTCTTAAACCAAGGAACGCTGAAGAAGCCACACAGAGACTGGTAGGAAAAGCGAAAACGGGGAAACGCGGAGAGAGCTGCCCAGCTCCCTGGAGCGAATGGCAGCAGGGAGCAGGCAGCACTTTCACGTGGCAGAAAGTGAGTTTAGCAGAGGGGGAAGGGTCCTGAGCCCCAGGAACAAAGCCCCAGCCTGGAGCCACAGAGCCCAGAAGAGGTGTAAGGACAGTATTTAGCTGGAAAAAGGTCGGGATACTGTTTTTGAGAAAGAGTCTGATTTCTCAGACCCAGGATCCTTCTTAAAGGGTCCGCGCAGAACATCTCTCTCATAACCACCCACCCGGGGCTCCTGGGGACGGGGGGAAAGAGGAGAGGACCAGAGTAACAGGAATAGAGTATAATCTAAGAGGCACAGGGAGAAGCATTTTGGGAGATAGCCACCCTAACCCCTGGGATGAGTCACTTCCCAAAGCTGAAGTGAATATTTCCCCCAGAAACAGCAATACCAGCAAAGGGAAGCAGGAGAACAGCCAAACAAGCTCCCCCCGGCACTCAGAGCAGAGTCGCATAGAAGGAGGGAGCTTTGGGGTCTACAGTAGTGAGTCTTAGGGTCCAAGCTGCAATGCCCCCACCCACACGGCTGAGGGCGCGCCGGAGGGCAGGCGGCAGCGGGAGACAAAAGCATGGTTCTGCTGGCAGGGGCGGAAACCAGCTGGTCACCACTCGGCTCAGGTGTGAGCTCAATCTTGCCTGGCTGGGGAGAAGGGGGCGTGCAAAAGCGGTCAGGTCAGCTGCCGGTAGCCTGTAATCCAGCCTGCGGGGGAAAAGGGCGGGAACCCCGGAAAGGGTGGAGACCAGCCCCTGAGCAAGGGCAGAGGAGGACAGCCTTGCCCCACCCGTGCAACCCAGGCTTGCGGTCTGACTTGGTAGCCTGCTCCTCCCGTGGGGGTGGAGCCAAAAGCCCAGAAGAGGCGGAGTTTCGCTACTGAGTTGAGCTTGGGAACGCAGTCCTGCCCGGCGGTAGAGCCAAGGCTAGCAGCCGTTCCTTGAGTGGGCTCCTTCTGCAAGGGCAGGGTGAAAGCCCGGAAACAGGCGGAGACCCGCAGCTGAGCAAAGGTGCTCGCCAGTGCCCTTAGGATGGAACATAACATCACACACGGGGGCAGGGCAAAGGCAAAGGCCACCAACCCTTGTGCACCCGAGCACGTGATCACAGCCACTCCCGTGAAGAGAAAATGCAGAGGCAGAGAATACAACACAATTAAACCAAGAGAAATCCCCAGAAAAGGACCTAAGTGAATCAGATATAACCAAATTACCAGATGCAGAGTTTAAAATAACGATTGTTAGGATGCTCAAAGATATCAGAACAACCATAGATGGCCATTATGAAAACCTAAATAAAGAGATAACAAATATAAAAAAGGACATTGAAATAATAAAAAAGAATCAGGCAGAAATGACAAATACAATATCTGAAATAAAGAATACAATGGAAGGAATTAAAAGCAGGATGGATGAAGCAGAGAATCAAATCAGTGAGTTAGAGGACACAATAAATAAAGGCATGAAAGCAGAGCAGAAAAAAGAAAAGAGACTTAAAAAGTCTGAGGAAACTCTAAGAGAGCTCTGTGACAACATGAAGAGAAATAACATCCGCATCATAGGGGTTCCTGAAGAAGAAGAGAAAGAACAAGGGATAGAGACTTTGTTCAAACATATTATAGCGGAAAACTTCCCCTAATTAAGGCAGGAAAAGATCACACATGTTCAGGAAGCACAGAGAACTCCATTAAGGAGAAACCCAAAGAAACCAATACCAAGACACATCATAATTAAAATACCAAAGCTAAATGATAAAGAGAAAATATTAAAAGCTGCTAGAGAAAAAAAGACTATCACCTACAAAGGAGCCCCCATAAGGATGACTTCTGACTTCTCAACAGAAACACTTGAGGCCAGAAGGGAATGGCAAGAAATATTCAAAGTAATGCAGAACAAGAACCTACAACCAAGACTACTTTATCCAGCAAGGCTATCATTTAAAATTGAAGGAGAAATAAAAAGCTTTACAGACAAGAAAAAAAAAACTCAAGGAATTCACTGCAACCAAACCAAGGCTGCAAGAAATGCTAAGGGACCTTTGTAAACAGATCAAAGGAAAAAAAGAATATAGCAAAAGAGGAATACAGTTTCAAAGAAAAAAAAAAAAGGCAATAAACAATTACATATCAGTAATAACCTTAAATGTTAATGGATTAAATGATCCAATCAAGAGACATGGGGTAGCTGCGTGGATAAGAAAACAGGACCCATACATATGCTGTATACAAGAGACACACCCTAAATCAAAAGATACACACAGACTGAAGATAAAAGGATTGAAAAAAATATTTCACGCAAATGGAAATGAAAAAAAAGCTGGGGTAGCAATACTTATATCAGACAAAATGGACTTTAAAACCAATACCATAGTTAGAGATAAAGAAGGTCACTACATAATGATAAAAGGAGAAATCCAAAAGGAAGATATAACCATTATAAATATCTACGCACCTAATATAGGAGCACCTAAATATATAAAGCAGACTTTGATGGACTTAAAGGGCGAGATCAACAGCAATACTATAATAGTAGGGGATTTCAATACCCCATTAACATCATTAGGTAGATCCTCAAGAAAGAAAATCAACAAAGAAACAGCAGACTTAAAGGACATATTAGATCAACTCGATTTAATAGATATCTTCAGAACCTTTCACCCTAAAACAACAGAATATACATTCTTTTCAAGCGCTCATGGTACATTCTCTAGAATAGACCACATGTTAGGGAACAAAAGTGGTCTCAACAAATTTAAGAAGATTGAAATCATATCAAGCACTTTCTCTGATCACAATGGCATTAAACTAGAAATCAACCACAATAGAAAAATTGAAAAACATTCAAACACTTGGAAACTAAATAGCACGTTATTAAATAACGAATGGGTTAACATTGAGATCAAAGAAGAAATTAAAAAATTCCTAGAAACAAACGATAATGAGCATACATCAACTCAAAATTTATGGGACACAGCAAAAGCAGTCCTGAGAGGGAAGTTTATAGCATTACAGGCATAACTCAAGAAGCTAGAAAAAGCTCAAATAAACAACTTAATCCTGCATCTAAAAGAACTAGAAAAAGAACAGCAAGTAAAGCCCAGAGCTAGTAGAAGGAAGGAAATAATAAAGATCAGAGCAGAAATAAATGACACAGAGGCTAAAGAAACAATTCAGAGGATCAATGAAACCAGAAGCTGGTTCTTTGAAAAGGTAAACAAGATCGATGAACCTTTAACGAGACTCACCAAGAAAAAAAGAGAGAGGACTCAAATAAATAAAATTAGAAACGAGAGTGGAGAAATAACAACTGACACAAGAGAAATACAAAATATTGTAAGAAAATACTATGAAGAACTGTACGCCAAAAAACTAGACAACCTAGATGAAATGGACAAATTCCTTGAATCATATAATCTTCCAAAAATCAATCTCGAAGAATCAGAAAACCTAAACAGACCAATTACAACAAATGAGATTCAAACAGCTATCAAAAAACTCCCAAAAAAGAAAAGTCCTGGGCCTGATGGCTTCACAAGTGAATTCTACCAAATATTCAAAGAAGAAATAATTCCTATCCTTCTCAAGCTATTTCAAAAAATTCAAGAGGAAGGAAGACTTCCAAACTCCTTTCATGAGGCGAGCATAATTCTGATTCCAAAACCAGGCAAAGACAACACAAAGAAAGAAAATTATAGGCCAAAAATTTTAGATGCAAAAATCCTCAACAAAATACTAGCAAACCGGATCCAGCAATATATGAAAAAAATCATACACCATGATCAAGTGGGATTTATTCTAGGGAGGCAAGGCTGGTACAATATTTGCAAATCAATCAATGTGATTCATTACATAAACAAAAGAAAGGAGAAAAACCACATGATAATTTCAATAGATGCAGAAAAAGCATTTGATAAAGTCCAGCACCCATTCATGATCAAAACTCTCAGCAAAGTGGGAATACAGGGAACATACCTCAACATGATAAAGGCCATCTATGACAAACCCACAGCCAACATCATACTCAATGGGCAAAAATTAAAAGCAATAACCTTAAGATCAGGAACAAGGCAGGAGTGCCCCCTTTCACCACTCTTATTCAACATAGTTCTGGAAGTCCTAGCCACAGCAATCAGACAAGAAAAAGAAATAACAGGCATCCAAATTGGAAAAGAAGAAGTAAAACTATCATTATTTGCAGATGATATGATATTGTATATAGAAAACCCTAAAGTCTCAGTCAAAGAACTACTAGACCTGATAAATGAATTCGGCAAGGTGGCAGGATATAAAATCAATACTCAGAAATCAGAGGCATTTTATACACTAATAATGAACTGTCAGAAAGAGAAATCAAGGAATCAATCCCCTTTACCATTGCAACCAAAAAAATAAAGTACCTAGGAATAAATCTAACCAAGGAGATTAAAGACTTGTACTCGGAAAATTATAAAACATTGATAAAAGAAATGAGGGAAGATACGAATAAGTGGAAGCATATACCGTGCTCATGGTTAGGAAGAATAAACATCATTAAAATGTCTATATTACCCAAAGTAATTTATAAATTTAATGCAATACCGATTAAAATACCGATGACTTACTTCAAAGATATAGAACACATATTCCAAAAATTTATATGGAACCAAAAGAGAACACGAATAGCCTCAGCAATCTTGAAAAGGAAGAATAAAGCGGAAGGTATCACACTTCCAGATATCAAGTTATATTATAAGGTCATTGTACTCAAAACAGCCTGGTACTGGCATAAGAACAGGCACATAGATAAATGGAACAGAACAGAGAACCCAGAAATAAACCCACAGCTCTATGAACAACTGATATTTGACAAAGGAAGTAAGGAAATACAATGGAGTAAAGACAGCCTCTTCAACAAATGGTGTTGGGAAAATTGGACAGCTACCTGCAAAAAAAATGAAACTAGACCACCAACTTACACCACTCACAAAAATAAACTCAAAATGGATAAAAGACTTAAATGTAAGCCTTGAAACCATAAGCATTTTAGAAGAAAACATAGGCAGTAAGCTCTCTGACATCTGTCGCAGCAATATATTTGCTGATTTGTCTCCACAGGCAAGTGAAATAAAAGACAGGATAAACAAATGGGACTTTATCAAACTAAAAAGCTTCTGCACAGCTAAAGACAATAAGAACAGAATAAAAAGACAAACTACACAATGGGAGAATATATTTGATATTGCGTCTGATAAGGGGTTAATAACCAAAATTTATAAAGTACTTGTAAAACTTAATACCAGGAAGACAAACAATCCAATCCAAAAATGGGCAAAAGAAATGAATAGACACTTCTCCAAAGAGGACACACAGATGGCCAATAGGTATATGAAAAAATGTTCAACATCACTAATGATTAGAGAAATGCAAATTAAAACCACAATGAGATATTACCTCACACCAGTCAGAATGGCGCTCATCAATAAAACAACACAGAATAAGTGCTGGCGAGGATGTGGAGAAAAGGGAACCCTCTTGCACTGTTGGTGGGAATGCAGACTGGTGCAGCCACTGTGGAAAACAGTATGGAGATTCCTCAAGAAATTAAAAATCGAACTGCCTTTTGACCCAGCTATACCACTGTTAGGAATATACCCCAAGAACACCATATAGCACTGTTTGAAAAGAAGAAATGCACCCCCATGTTTATGGCAGCATTGTTCACAATAGCCAAGATCTGGAAACAGCCCAAGTGTCCATCAGAGAACGAGTGGATTAAAAAGCTTTGGTATATATATACTATGGAATACTACTCAGCCATAAGAAATGATGACATAGGATCTTTTACAACAACATGAATGGGCCTTGATAACATTATACTGAGCGAAAGAAGTAAATCAGAAAAACTAAGAACTATATGATCCCATACATAGGTGGGACATAAAGATGAGACTCAGAGACATGGACAACAGTGTTGGGGGTACAGAGTGGGGGGAGGAGAGGGAGGGGGTTAGGGGAGGGGAGGGGCACAAAGAGCATGGCTTTTCAGCATTTGCCATATTCCCCCTTTAATCTATAGACAGACAGCAAATATTTACTTATGGTGTTTCCACTATAAAGACTACTGTCTTAGGGACAAATGCTGATGAACTATTTCAGCAGTTCCTCCTTCTTCAAAGACTTATATGTCAACATAGAGCTCCATGTTTCATAGGACATACTCAAGCTCACTTCATGCTCCCTGGAGCTTTAACACAAGGGAATGCCCTTTTTTTTTTTTTTGGTTGTATTATTTCTTTTATTTATTTATTTTTTGTATGTTTCTGAGGATGGAAATGGGGAGGCAGTCAGACAGACTCCCGCATGTGCCTGACCGGGATTCCCCTGGCATGCCTACCAGGGCGGAATGCTCTGCCCATGTGGGGTGTTGCTCTGTTACAACCAGAGCCATTCTAGCGACTGGGGCGGAGGCCATGGGGCCATCCTTAGTGCCCGGGGTGGCTTTGCTCCGGTGGAGCCTTGGCTGCAGGAGGGGAAGTAAGAGACAGAGAGGAGGGAGAGGGGGAGGGGTGGAGAAGTAGATGGGCGCTTCTCCTGGGTGCCAGGAATCAAACCCGGGAATCCTGCACACCAGGCCAATGACTCCTACGGGTCTACCATATCATGCTTTTTACTTAAAAAAAAAAAAAATTTACATTTCTTGTGAAGGCTGATGAACAGGAGACACCAAATCTTTTTTGCCTGCAAACTACTACCTTCTTTATTAGATCCAGCTAATAACACTGTTTTGTCTTTTTCCAAATAGCTCCAGATATATGGAAAAGATTTATATAGGCGGATGGGGATCCTCAAACTCCTCAGTGAGATCTTCTGAGCATGGCTTTTAAGATACCTAGAGGCAGAAAAAGCCCAATAGAGATCAGGGGAACTACCAGCTTTTAGGATATGCCCTTAAAGGCTCCAATGCCCCAAAGGGTCTCATAGGTTGCCATCTGGGTCCTGCTCCAATAGTGGAAAGGAAGGTCATTGAGCTAAAGCCTGCCAGGCTTACATGCCTCTGCTGTGAGGAAACAGGGACACTGGAAGGTAGGCTTCCCCCTTGCTCCTCTAAGGGAGGGTTCAGTCTCTTCCAGCCCTGCTCCAGCCACCTATGACTTAACCTTGCCCAGAAAGCTGGGGTTTGCCACTGAAGGCTGAAGGTGCCCAGGGCCATCGGCCCCATCTATGACACTGTGGACAAGCCTAGGGTATTTCTTCCAAGAAGCAGGTAAACTGATCTCATTTGCACAAGGGCCACTTAACTATGTTTTGCCTGAATAGTCAGGTTTTTTATTTTTCCCTCAAAGATCTCTGATGTGGGTGTTGATAGTCCTGCTGCTTTGTTTAATATATAGTGTTTCCTTTATCCCTCCTACCTCAATGTCCCACTCATTTTTCAGGCTGGGACCTACTCCTAATTTAGAGCTCTCTTTCCCCCTTTTGCCAACTTGTATTATGAATTTACCTTTGCCACCCAGCTTAGTGTATCCCAAGGTTCTCTTTACCATGCCACAGTTGCAGAGCTCCAGGGAAAAGCAACCTGGTCTCATCTCTCCAGGCAGAGGAGAACAGAAGCTCCATATCCACGCATGCTGCAAATGGCTTTTCCAGTCTACCTGAATCATTACCAGCTAGAAGCAGAGGTCATTGGGACTTGGATGTGAGCTGCAAAATATAGAATGGTGACAATTTCAGTGCCATGTGGACTTTTCCTGTGTGGACTTTTCCTGGACTCCTGCTCCCTGTGACAGCTCCTAACAGACTGTACTGTGGTTGGGTTGCATTTTCAGGGATTTGGCATGGTGATGGGGCCAATTTGGACTTGGTGAACAGGTTAAGGACACTACTCTTTTATGGATTCTTGCTGTATTGGCCAAGAGTTTGCTTAAAGGCTTTTTTTTTTTTTCTTTTTTTTTTTTTTTTTTTTCTTTTTGAAGCTGGAAACAGGGAGAGACAGTCAGACAGACTCCCGCATGCGCCCGACCGGGATCCACCCGGCACACCCACCAGGGGCGACGCTCTGCCCACCAGGGGGCGATGCTCTGCCCATCCTGGGCATTGCCATGTTGCGACCAGAGCCACTCTAGCGCCTGAGGCAGAGGCCACAGAGCCATCCCCAGTGCCCGGGCCATCTTTGCTCCAATGGAGCCTTGGCTGCAGGAGGGGAAGAGAGAGACAGAGAGGAAAGCGTGGCGGAGGGGTGGAGAAGCAAATGGGCACTTCTCCTGTGTGCCCTGGCCGGAAATCGAACCCGGGTCCTCCGCACGCTAGGCCGACGCTCTACCACTGAGCCAACCGGCCAGGGCCTTGCTTAAAGGCTTTTAATCACTGTAAAAAAAAATAGAAGACTGTATAAAGAAGATGGGGCACATATACACCATGGTATACTATTCAGCTAGAAGAAACGATGACATCAGATCACTTACAGCAGAATGGTGGAACCTTGATAACATTATGCGGAGTGAAAAAAAACAAGAACTGCAGGAGTCCATACATTGGTGGGACATAAAAACGAGACTAAGAGACATGGACAGGAGTGTGGTGGTTACGGGGAGTGGGGAGAGAAAAGGGGGGAGAGGGGGGAGGGGAGGGGGAGGGGTACAAAGAAAACTGGATAGAGGGTGATGGAGGATGATCTCTCTTTGGGTGATGGGTATGCAACAGAACTAAATGACAAGATAACCTGGACATGTTTTCTTTGAATATATGTACCCTGATTTATTGATGTCACCCCATTAAAATAAAAATGTATTTATAAAAAAAAATACTAAGATCTTTTCAAAACTAAGCTTTTCCCCACACCCTTGACTATTGCATGATGTGGGGTGGTGCACTCTCAGGAGGAATCCAATTATGCCTCAGATAAGTGACTGTTTCAGAGACTTCCTCGTTTGTATATTATATTAAGGGTTTTGATTTCTATACTATAAAATGGGGCAGAAGAGCCCATGCTGGAGGAGAGTAGAGAAAGGCCACGTGGAGGAGAGGAGAAGCAGCCAAGATGGCGGAGTGCTGAAGGAGAAGCCAGTTTGTGCAGAGAGAAGGAGATGGGGAACAGAGGTGAATAAGGCTGGTGAGGTAGAAACCTTTGATTCTAGGAAACTTGGATAAGTCAGTGGCTTTGAGAGCCCTGAATGGAAAGGGAAGTGTTTTCCCACTGTGTGTATTTCTTGCCTGCTGGATGCGAGCTAGGATTGAAGCTAATGGCCCACCAGTTCTTAGCTCTGTTGTTTTATTATCATCCGAATCAAATGTGAACCTGCATGGGTCAGGTGGCTGTGATGGTGGCCACGACTACTGGCCTTACATTTGATGTAGTCTATGGCAGGATTTGATACAGGACAGTATGGAGCCACCACCACCTTTGAGTGGTGGAGTAGTACTGGCTGCTGTTATGGTTCCCCATGGCTGTCCTTTTGGGGGCTGTAGGTTGGCTGACTTTTACAACCATGCGTGAGGAAACCAAGAGCTCTGTGGGAGAGGCTGCCCAGGACCTGCAAACCGAGAAGTTGAAGGAGCTGGAGCAATCGTGGAAGAAAGAGATGCCAACCCTGGAGCTGGATCAAGCACCGGAGGAAGCCAACCAGGTTCAGGTTCATGAAATTCTCTTGGAAATAGAGCAGCTGCTGGAGAAGGAATCACAGGTTTGTGAGTTAAGCATGCCCTGGAGATTGTGAAGAGCCAGCAGCAGTGGGAGGCCGGGGCTGAGGCCAGGGCCAGGGCTGCAAGGCCCGTGGAGCAGAAGGGGGCAGCGGCCCGGGGTTCAAGCCCAGCAGCAGGAGCTGATGTTTTCAGTTCCTCTTTGGAGGATGAGGAGAATCGGGCTGGAGTTGCAATCCACAGTCTTCAGAAGATGAGAGCCCAACAGCAAGGAGCACCTACTATGCCCTTGGTAGGTCTGCGATTTTAGGACATAGGGGTGAATGCCATCATGCTCTCTGGAGCAGAGATGGAAATGCTAACTGCCATTGCCACATGCTCTTCCTTGGGACAGTGTAAGGCCTGCCAGGATGGCAGGGATGAGGGAAGTGGCTGAGGCCCCATGTGCATGGACTAATTCCTGGACTACAACCGGAGTGAGCACTGGCTCCTTTGTTGGATAGATTTATGGATTTTGGACAATGTGAAATACCCTGATGGGGATAGTGGGCGGCTTTGCTAGAGGCCTTCCCCCCCAGCCCCAGGAAGCTTTTTCCATCGCTAGAAAGAAGTCTGAGGACATTCTGTGCTTTTGGCAAAGCGCTCAGAGACTGGTGAAATGTACCTTTGTAATTGTTGAAATTGTATGATTTGTCATGTTGTTATAATTTTTGTAATGTGCCTAATTTCCTTGTGCAGGGATACCTGTGCTTTAAATTGTGAAGTGAGCAAAAGAGGTGGAATGTTGGTCAAATAAGTTTGTAAATATGATATATATAAGGTCTACTGGAAAGTTCTGTCCGTTTCTATCACAAGTTTTGACACGTAAGCACAAGTTTATTTGGTGCATGTGTGCTGTTGGTCAAATGAGTTTGTAAATATGATATGTGTGTTTGCTTGCTTGTGGTTTGTGTTGGGTATGGGGGACGGACTGTGGGCAGGCAGGGTTGTTGTAGCCTAGGGTTTAGTTTTAAGACTGGGCTTTTCCCCACACCCTTGACTGATTGTATGATCTGGGTGGTGCACTCTCATGAGAAATCCAATTATGCCTCGGATAAGTGGCTTTGTATCAGAGACTTCCTTGTTGGTATATTGGATTAGGGGTTTTTGGTTTTCTACACTATAAAGTGGGACAGACCAGGAGCTAGCTCACACAGTTCCTGCTATCACAATTGCAGGGGCTTCCCTGATCCCTTGCCCTTCATGGGAAAAGCTAGTTTTCTGCTTTTCCCTTGTCTTCTTTTGTGGTTTGCCTGTCTTGGTGAGACACCAATAAATAGGATGGCCCACCATCCTCCGACTCCGCCATTTCTTTATCGTCTGCCCGAATCCAATGGGAACCTGCATGTGAATGGCCACGATGGCGGTTCCTGGCCTTACATGTGCCTCTCTATTTTTATCACTTAATGTATACATACTGACATAGCAAATTAACTAAAACAAAGTTGATTCACGTTAGTCTTATGTGATGGCTACTAATAAAGTTCATTTACGCCACTATAATTTTTACGAATTTCAACAAGGAAGAAATGCTACAGAAGCATGTCTGTCGAATCCACCATATTCCCCGGACTTAGCACCCTCCGATTATCACTTGTTCTTGTCCTTACAAAATTTTTTGAAGGGCAAAAAATTCAAAAATGAAGAAGATATCAAATAAGCACTGGTTCAATTTTTTGCATCAAAAGATAAAACATTTTTCAAAAATGGGTGTTGGTCAAATAAGTTTGTAAATATGATATATATGTTTGCTCGCTTGTGACTTATATTGGGTGTGGGGGACAGGCTATAAGCAGGCCAGGTCGTTGTAGCCTAAGGTTTGGTTTTGGAACTAAGCTTTTCCCCACACCCTTGACTGATTGTATGATCTGGGTGGTGCACTCTCATGAGGAATCCAATTATGCCTTGGATGGGTGACTTTGTATCGGAGACTTCCTTGTTTGTATATTGGATTAAGGGATTTTGGTTTTCTACACTATAAAGTGGGACAGACCAGGAGCTGGCTCACTCAGTTCCTGCTATCACAATTGCAGGGGCTTCCCTGATCCCTTGCCCTTCATGGGAAGAGCTGGTTTTCTGCTTTTCCCTAGTCTTCTTTTGTGGTTTGCCTGTCTTGGTGAGACACCAATAAATAGGATGGCCCACTGTTGGGTAGATAGAGTATATTATGCTCACTTTGTTAAATATGACGCTGCCCATGAGGAGGCCGTTGCCCAGGTGATATTAATGTGTGTGTGGGGTGGGCTGAAGGCAGGCAGAATTGTTGTAGCCTGGGGCTTGGTTTTGGGATTAAGCCTTTCCCACCCTTTTTGATGTGGGGTGGTACAATCCAATCATGCCTCAGAGAAGTGACTCTACTAGAGACTTCCCTATTTTGTATATTGGATTAGAGGTTGTGAAGCTACAATATAAAATGGGGGCAGAACAGAGTTTGTTCTCTTGGTTCCTGGGATGATTAGCATGAGAGAGCAGAGGGAGCAGGGCAGAGAGCAGAAAGAGGCCATGTGGCCAGGAGAAGCAGCCAAGATGGCAGAGTGCTGAGATGCCAGTTTGTGTAGAGTTTGTATCTGGGATAAGGAAGGAGATGGGGAACTGAGGAGAATAAGGCTGGTGAGCTAGAAACCTTTGATTCTAGGAAACTCGGATAAGTCAGTAGCTTTGTGAGCACTGAATGTGAGTGGGTTTTGGAGCCCAGTGTGTATTTTTACTTGCCCGCTGTGTGCAAGCTAGGATTAAAGACTATGGCCCACCAGTTTGTGGTTCCGTTGTTTCTTTACCGACTGTTCGAATCCAATGGGAACCTGCATGGGCCAGGCGGCTGCTTTGATAGTGACAGCCATGGCTCCTGGCCTTACAATGGGATATACAACTTGCCCTCACACTGGCAAGAAATCATTAATAATAATGGCAATTATATTATTTAATAAAGTTTATTGACAGTAAGAAAAATTTGTATTTTGTTTTATTCCAAAAATGGACAGAACTTTCTGGTAGACCTTATATATTTGCTCGCTTATAGTTTGCATTGGGTATGGGGGACAGGCTGTAAGCAGGCAGGGTTCTTATAGCCTAAAGCTTAGTTTTAAGACTAAGCCTTTCCACCCTTTTAATACTAAGATCTTTTCAAAACTGTAAAGCCAGAGCCACGGCCACCATCACAGCAGCCTGGCCCATGCAGGTTCGCATAGGATTCGGACAGTCGGTAAAGAAACAACAGAGCCACAAACTGGTGGGCCATAGTTTTTAATTCTAGCTTGCACCCGGCGGGCAAGTAAAAACACACACTGGGCCCCAAAACCCACTCACATTCAGTGCTCACAAAGCCACTGACTTATCCGAGTTTCCTAGAATCAAAGGTTTCTAGCTCACCAGCCTTATTCTCCTCAGTTCCCCATCTCCTTCCTTATCCCAGATACAAACTAGACAAACTGGCATCTCACTCAGCACTCCACCATCTTGGCTGCTTCTCGTGGCCTCCTCCACGTGGCCTCCTTCTGCTCTCTGCTCTGCTCTCTCTCCTCTAATCATCCCAGGAACCAAGAGCGCCCCAGCTCCCATTCTGCCCCTATTTTATAGTGTAGCTTCACAACCTTTAATCCAATATACAAAATAGGGAAGTCTCTAATACAAAGTCTCTTTCTGAGGCATGATAGGATTGTACCGCCCTACATCAAAAAGGGTGTGAAAGGCTTAATCTTAAAACCAATCCCCAGGCTACAACGATCCTGCCTGCCCTCAACACACATTAATATAACCTGGGCAACGGCCTCCACGTGGGCAACGTTATCTTTTACAAAGTGAGCAAAATACATTTTATCTGCCCAACAAAAACTAAACTTTTCCCCACACCCTTGACTATTGCATGATGTGGGGTGGTGAACTCTCATGAGGAATCTAATTATGCCTCAGATAAGTGGCTGTATCAGAGACTTTCTCGTTTGTATATTGGATTAAGTGTTTTGATTTCTATACTGTAAAATGGGGCAGAGGAACCCATGCTGGAGGAGAGTAGAGAAAGGCCACGTGGAGGAGAGGAGAAGCAGCCAAGATGGTGGAGTGCTGAAGGAGAAGCCAGTTTGTGCAGAGAGAAGGAGATGGGAAACAGAGGTGAATAAGGTTGGTGAGGTAGAAACCTTTGATTCTAGGAAACTTGGATAAGTCAGTGGTTTTGAGAGCCCTGAATGGAAAGGGAAGTGTTTTCCCACTGTGTGTATTTCTTGCCCGCTGGGTGCAAGCTAGGATTGAAGCTAATGGCCCACTAGTTCTTGGCTCCGTTGTTTCATTACCATCTGTCCGAATCAAATGCGAACCTGCACAGGCCAGGCGGCTGCGATGGTGGCCGTGGCTACTGGCTTTACACAAGCTTATAACATTTGTCTAGGGGATTTATAAAAAACATGAAAACTTTCAAGGTAACACAAAGATGATGTTATTTTACATATCAAAATACATTCATAAACCTTTTAGTGTCTATCTCTCCTCTTTTGCCTAGAGGTACATGTTAATCTCAGGATTCCAGGAAGGGACAGAGAGCCAAAATCAGTGTAGGATGGTATGTAAATTTTGTCTCTTATTGAAAGGGAAAGGAAGTTCTTCAGATAACCTTAATCCTTTCAGAGAGATAAAACTAAATGACCCAGTTGTCCTTGTAAGTCAGGGGACTTCTATATATTTTTTTCCTCCATTTTCCAAAGAAAGGACGGGACAGAAAGCCTGACTATTCCTCTTTAAAATGGCATTGCCAATACTAAGTGTTGGTCAAATAAGTTTGTAAATATGATATATATGTTTGCTCGCTTGTGACTTATATTGGGTGTACAGGCTATAAACAGGCCAGGTCGTTGTAGCCTGGGGTTTGGTTTTGGGACTAAGCTTTTCCCCACACCCTTGACTGATTGTATGATCTGGGTGTGCACTCTCATGAGGAATCCAATTATGCCTTGGATAAGTGACTTTGTATCGGAGACTTCCTTGTTTGTATATTTGATTAAGGGATTTTGGTTTTCTACACTATAAAGTGGGACAGACCAGGAGTTGGACACACAGTTCCTGCTATCACAATTGCAGGGGCTTCCTTGATCCCTTGCCCTTCATGGGAAGAGCTGGTTTTCTGCTTTTCCCTTGTCTTCTTTTGTGGTTTGCCTGTCTTGGTGAGACACCAATAAATAGGATGGCCCCCCATCCTCTGACTCCGCCATTTCTTTATCGTCTGCCCGAATCCAGTGGGAACCTGCATGTGAATGGCCATGATGGCGGCTCCTGGCCATACAACTGGCGTAGTTTCCGGCAGGATTCAGAGATTGGTATGGAGCCACCACCCTTGATGGGTGGGATAGAGTACTGGTTGCTGCTCTGGCTCCCCATGGCTGTCCTTTTAGGGGCCATGGGCTACATGTTTTTTACTCAAGAGAAAACTGCCCGAGGTCAAAAGCTTCAGTATGAATTGCAAATAGAACGGCAGAAAAGGCTGGAATTGGAGCGAGCACTGGAGAAGGAATTACGGGTTCGCGAGTTGCAGTTTACCCTGGAAGCTGAACGTTTTCACTGGCAGTTGTTGGAGAAACAACTGCGGATTCAAGAGCTCGAGTCTCAGCTTCTGGCCAAAAGCCAGCAGCCACAGGAGCCTAAATGATCGCCAAAGGAGCAGCAGCATCCCTGCCGGTGGATTGGCTTTGAGTCAGCGGGAGCAGGCGCTTGCGACTCCTCTTCTGAGGATGAGAAGGCTCAGGCTGAAGCTGCCATATGCACACTGAGAGCCCGACCAGTTGTCACCAAGAAGGTAAAAACCCAGCAACAAAGAGTCCCTCAGGGGCAGCCACAGCCTCCTGCCCAGGTAATGGAACACTCTGTGGTCCGGCCCTATACCCAGGCAGAGCTGATGGAGTTGGGGGCACAATTTAGGCAGAAACCTACTGAATCCCTGGTAGCCTGGTTACTACGATTATGGGATATAGGGGTGGATGGCATCATGCTCTCCGGAACAGAGATGGAGAAATTGGCCGCCATTACCACACACTCTTCCTTGAGGCAGCGTCTTCAGAACTGCCATGGCAACCCAGAAGACCATACCCTATTAGAATGGGTGATGGCTGCCATTCGTATGGTCTGGCAGAATGCTGGAGAACTGCCGGGGGCAATGAGTCGGTGGCAGTGCTACAGTGAGTTAGTAAAGGTCCTTCGAGAACTAGGTATGAAGAATGCTGTTTTCAACCCTGGGTCTCGTGGGCCAGACGAGGAAGTGTTTACGGCCAAAATGAGGGAATTTGTCCTTGCTAGCGCCCCGTCAGCCCTTTTTGGGTCACTTGTGGCTATCTTGGGCCCCTATGTGGGGCAGCCCATCAATGCAGTTACACAGATGGTAGCAGATTTGGGAGAGCTGGAGGCCGCTCGGGATCATAAAGCAGTGAGGGCTGCTGCCTATGTTTCCCCCCCAACTAACAAGGGAAACGGGCCTGTAAAGGTTACCCGAACGCAGATGTGGGTAGACTTGATTGCGGCTGGAGCAGATAAGGGGAAATTGGATGGTCAGTCTAATAAAATTCTTTTGGAGCTTTGGCGGCAGCTTAAACCAGAACAGAAGTTCCAGCCATTGAGATGAAAGGCCCCAGCAGCTACCAATAAAACGTTTGGTGCGCGCACAGCTCGGTTACAAGATTATATGATAGAGACGGCCGAGGGAGAGGGGAACTCCCAAGACCCATTGTACCAGTTTGAATAGGAAAAAGGCCAAGGGACCCATCTAATGGGGATGGGCGGGGACCAGAGGCCACATGTGGAACTGGCTATCCACTGGTCCCCTTCCAATGTACAACGGGTGTTGGCCTTGGTGGATACAGGTGCAGAATGTTCCCTTCTCTATGGGAACCCAGACCGGTTTGCTGGGACCCCAGTGGCCATTGACGGTTATGGGGGCCAAACTGTTCAAGTGAAGCCAATAACTATTCCATTGGGGATAGGGAGACTGCCTCCTAAGCCATATAAGGTGTATGTATCTCCTATTCCTGAATATATTTTGGGGGTAGATGTCTTGCAAGGACTGTGGTTGGAAACTACAGCTGGGGAGTTCTGGCTGCGGATCAGGGTTGTGAAGGCAGTATTGCGGGGACATGCATCACATTCCCCTTTGCAATTACCCGTCCCTCGGCGTGTGACTAACACCAAGCAGTACTGCCTGCCAGGTGGTTATGAAGAAGTCACAGGGACAATCCTTGAACTAGAAAAGGTGGGAATCATCCGGCCAGCACACAGTCCTTATAACTCCCCAGTATGGCCCGTGTGCAAAGCAGATGGAACCTGGAGAATGACAGTAGATTATAGGGAACTTAATAAAGTTGTTCCCCCTTTGCACGCTGCTGTTCCCTCGATAGCTAACATGATGGATATGCTAAGCCATGAGTTGGGGACATACCACTTTGTGGCAGAGTTGGCCAATGCTTTTTTTCTCTATTGATATAGCCGCAGAGAGTCAAGACCAATTTGCCTTCAGTTGGGAAGGGAGACAATGGACCTTTACAGTGTTACTCCAGGGCTATTTGCATAGCTCCACCTTGTGCCATGGGCTGGTGGCTGCTGACCTGGCTAAATGGAAACAGCCAGAGGTAGTCCGCATGTACCATTATATTGATGATATTATGCTAACTAGTGATTCTCTTTCAGAATTGGAGCAAGCAGTCCCTACCCTGCTATCCCATTTGAAAGCATGTGGCTGGGCAGTTAACGAGAACAAATTACAAGGACCTGGGTTATCTGTTAAATTCTTGGGAGTTGTCTGGTCGGGTAAGACAAAAGTTATCCCTGACGCAGTTATAGATAAGATTCAAGCATACCCCGTGCCCACCACGGTAAAACAGTTACAGGAATTCTTAGGTTTGTTGGGGTATTGGCGAGCATTTATACCGCATTTGGCTCAGTTACTACGCCCCTTGTACAAACTTATTCGAAAGGGGGTTCGCTGGGATTGGACTGAGCAGGCACAAGGTTCATTTGCAGCTGCTAAGAGAGCTGTCAAGGTGGCACAGGCCTTGAATGTGTTTGATCCTGCCAGGCCCTGTGAGCTGGATGTTCATGTAACCTTGGAGGGGTTTGGACGGGGCTTGTGGCAGAGGACAGAGCGCCTACAGCAACAACCTATTGGATTTTGGTCCCAATTGTGGAAAGGTGCTGAAGTTCGTTACTCATTAGTAGAGAAGCAGCTGGCAGCTGTGTATGCTGCCCTCCTGGCAACTGCGAGTATTACAACCACAACACCAGTTACAGTCAAAACAACATACCCTATAGCTGGATGGGTGAGAGATTGGGCAACTAAACCACGTAGTGGTATGGCCCAAATGTCTACCCTGGCCAAGTGGGGTGCCTATCTGCAACAACGCTGTGCTCTTAGCACTAGCCCATTGAGGGCAGAACTGCAGGAGGTCTTGGGTCCAGTCACCTATGCGACCTTAGAGTCAGGTGCAACTGGGGCTCAGGAGGCAGAACCTGAGGTCAGTCCCTACCAGGAGGGGCGGGTGCCCATCCCCGAAGATGCCTGGTATACTGATGGTTCCAGCAGGGGCCAACCTGCCAAATGGACGGCTATCGCCTTCCATCCGGCCACTGAGACTATTTGGATGCTCACGGGTACAGGCCAAAGCAGCCAATGGGCAGAATTGAGAGCTGTTTGGCTAGTTGCCCATAATGAACCTTCACCTCTGGTGATCTGTACTGACAGTTGGGCTGTCTATCGTGGACTGACCCTTTGGATTGCTACTTGGCACATTAACCAGTGGATGGTAATGCACCGTCCATTATGGGGTCAGGCCATGTGGCAGGACTTATGGGAAATAGGACACCAGAAGCAGGTGACAGTATATCATGTCACAGGGCATGCCCCTCTAGCCCATCCTGGGAATGATGAGGCAGATACGTTGGCAAGGGTGCGATGGTTGGAGACTGCACCTTCAGGTGATGTGGCACAGTGGCTCCACCGGCGCCTGCTCCATGCAGGACAGAAAACTATGTGGGCTACGGTTAAGGCTTGGAACTTGCCTGTGTCCTATGCAGAGGTACTTGCAGCCTGTGAGCAATGTGCAGTATGTTCCAAGGAACACCCTCGGAGACCACTGGTGTCACCTGGACAGATCCAGAGGGGTCATGTCCCACTGACACGATGGCAGATAGACATCATTGGACCCTTACCAAAGTCAGAAGGGTACCAGTATGCAGTCACTTGTGTAGATACTGCCACCGGGCTGCTTGCTGCTTACCCCGCTCGTAACCCTGACCAGAGGGCAGTCATACAGGCTCTGGACCGCCTGAGTGCTGCATACGGGCGACCGCTGGTCCTTGAAAGTGACAATGGTACCCACTTCACTGGTTCAACAGTGAGGCAATGGGCTCAAAAGCTGGGGGTGGACTGGAAGTACCATGTTCCCTACCACCCCCAGGCTGCTGGTATCATTGAGCATTATAATGGACTCTTAAAGCAGGGACTGCGACAGGAGGGGGGCACCGGCTCTCTTACTGGATGGACATGCCGCTTATGGACAGTACTTCGGATTTTGAATGAGCGACCTCGACGGGGAAGCCCAGCTCCAGTAGAGGCCCTCCTGCATCGGACAGCTGCCCCTATTCAGTTGCAGATACGCACCAAGGACATTTTACTCAAGCCAGGTTTCGGACAGCAGGGCAACATGCTCTTGCCTGCTCCAAAAGCCCTTCTTAAAGGACAACGGCTTCAATGGACTTGGACCTGGACTGTACAGGCCCCTCATCTGAGATGGGTGGCCTTGTTGGCACCATGGGGAAAGGGGTTAGAGGTGGACCTCCAGTTAACTCCTTGGGCAACCAGCACCTGGCCACCTAAGGTAGAAGTGTATTATCCCTTGAGTGCTCAAGGGGACAGCATTTTGAAGGGCACCTTTGTAATTTCTTTATGGCCAATAATGAGTTCCCCTATTTTACTACACATAGAACCAGCAGATGCTGGTGTATTGGCCAATAAGGTTTGGTATGCCTGCTCAGGGCGGCCTCTGGTGCCAGCTACGGTGCTGTCTGCAGACAAAACTCTGGCCTGTATTCTGCCAGAGGGAAAAGATTTGCCTCTCTTGGTGCCACTGACAGCTCTCTCATTTCGCCCATAGTTTTTGATCTGTTAATCCTATTGCTGTAGTTGGTACTATTTCTGTTTATGCAATGTATCCTACTCCTTGCACAGTGACCATCATGGAAGATGCCTGTGGTTTAGAGTGTAAAGCGAGCAAAAGGGGTGGAATGTTGGTCAAATAAGTTTGTAAATATGATATATATGTTTGCTCGCTTGTGACTTATATTGGGTGTGGGGGACAGGCTATAAGCAGGCCAGGTCGTTGTAGCCTGGGGTTTGGTTTTGGGACTAAGCTTTTCCCCACACCCTTGACTGATTGTATGATCTGGGTGGTGCACTCTCATGAGGAATCCAATTATGCCTTGGATAAGTGACTTTGTATCGGAGACTTCCTTGTTTGTATATTTGATTAAGGGATTTTGGTTTTCTACACTATAAAGTGGGACAGACCAGGAGTTGGACACACAGTTCCTGCTATCACAATTGCAGGGGCTTCCCTGATCCCTTGCCCTTCATGGGAAGAGCTGGTTTTCTGCTTTTCCCTTGTCTTCTTTTGTGGTTTGCCTGTCTTGGTGAGACACCAATAAATAGAATGGCCCCCCATCCTCTGACTCCGCCATTTCTTTATCGTCTGCCCGAATCCAATGGGAACCTGCATTTGAATGGCCACGATGGCGGCTCCTGGCCATACACTAAGTTTTACAATTCTTTGGCAATTTACCACAGGAGAATGTTGTGGAGGGGAAAAGAGGTGGAAGCAACATAGATTTTGCCACCTGAATGTACTCATCTCTATGATAAATGACGGAGCTTAAAGAACAAGGGAAAGGTTCTCCTGCAAATTGGAAAATTTTGAAGAATTTCACCAATGAAAAAAGAAACGAATTTTTTCAAGTCAACGGTGTGCTTTTTTTTTTTTTTTTTCTGAAGCTGGAAATGGGGAGAGACAGACAGACTCCCGCATGCGCCCGACCGGGATCCACCCGGCACACCCACCAGGGGCGATGCTCTGCCCCTCCGGGGCGTGGCTCTGCTGAGACCAGAGCCACTCTAGCACCTGGGGCAGAGGCCAAGGAGCCATCCCCAGCGCCCAGGCCATCTTTGCTCCAATGGAGCCTTGGCTGCGGGAGGGGAAGAGAGAGACAGAGAGGAAGGAGGGGGTGGGGGTGGAGAAGCAAATGGGCGCTTCTCCTGTGTGCCCTGGCCGGGAATCGAACCTGGGTCCCCCGCACGCCAGGCCGACGCTCTACCGCTGAGCCAACGGGCCAGGGCCAACGGTGTGCTTTTTAAGTGAGTAATAAATGCTTTATTTTATATATAAAGATTGTTTGCAAATATTATTGCATAAATATAGCATCATAACAAGAAATAACAATAAATTGCAATGCTTAAGTCCAAATAATTCATAAATTCAATATTCTTTTTCATTACCCCCCATCCCCCCATCCCCCCACCCCTTACACACACATTTATATCAGAAGTTACACACATTTTTCACTCAAAAAATGGCCATACTTTTCAGGAGCTTGAAGAATGGATCCAGGTGGAGGAAACAAAGTTTTGTAAATATGCAAGACTTGAAAAAAAATGTGTATGTACTTTAAAATAGTGTCATTGAAGTACAAATGAAGTAGTGCTGGACCTTTGAGGAGGGTGTGGTGGGGTCAGAAAAGGATTTGTTTCAATTTGAAATGATTTTGGAAGAAATGGCAGGAGGGGAGGGCAAACTCTAGGCATCCTTGCACTCTCTCAACCCTTACTTTCCCAAATGATTCCTTTCCTACCAGCCTCTTTCCAAACAGATCACTAAGTCCAATATCCATGAACTTCTTAATGACATTCAAAGGCTATTTATTTTGTATGGTAGTAGTAAATCTGAGTTTGCAAAGGAATCACCTGGTGCCTGAAAGGTGGTGGAGCAGTGGATAGAGCTATGACCTGAGATGCTTAAGTCCCAGGTTTAAATCCTCGAGGTTAATGACTTGAGTGCAGAATCACCTGGCTTGAGCATGTTGTTGCTGGCTTGAGCACGAGATAATTGACATGATCCTGTGGTCCGTAGCTTGAGCCCAAAGGTCACTGGCTTGAAGCCCAAGGTCACTGGCTTGAGCAAGGGGTCATTGGCTCAGCTGGAGCCCCCCCTTCCTGGTCAAAGCATTGTTGGGCAGATAAAATATATTATGCTCACTTTGTTAAAGATAGCACTGCCATGTGGAAGCCTGTCACTCAGGTGATGATATTAGTTGCCCTTCTTGCTTGGGATGGGCATGATTATATTAATGTGTTGGGGGTGGGCTGTGGGCAGGCAGGATCCTTGTAGCCTGGGGCTTGGTTTTAGGACTAAGCCTTTCCCACCCTTTTTGATGTGGAGTAGTACACTCTCATGAGGAATCCCATTATGCCTCAGATAAGTGACTTTGTATCAGAGACTTCCTTGTTTGTATATTGGATTAAAGGGTTTGATTTCTACACTACATATAAAGTGGGGCAGATTGGGAGCTTGCTCTCTCTCGGTTCCTGAGATTAGCATTAGAGGAGAGAGCAGAGAAAGGTCATGTAGAGGAAGCCAGGAGAAGCAGCCAAGATGGCAGAATGTTGAAGTAGAAGCCAGTTTGTGCAGAGAGAAGGGCATGGGGAACAGAGGTGAATAAGGCTGGTGAGCTAGAAACCTTTGATTCTAGGAAACTCAGAGAAGTCAGTGGCTTTGGGAGCCCTGAATGAAAAGGGAAGTGTCTTCCCACTGTGTGTATTGCTTGCCCGCCGGGTATAAACTAGGATTAAAGCTGATGGCCCACCAATCTTTGGCTTCATTGTTTCATTACCGTCTGTCCAAATTCAATGCAAACCTGCATGGGCCAGGTGGCTGTGATGGTGGCCATAGCTACTGGCTTCACAGACATATATGAGAAAGCAATCAATGAACAACTGTGTGCTGCAACTACAAGTTGATGCTTCTCATCTCTCTCTCCCTCTCTCTCCCTGGCTAAAAAATAAATAAATAAAATAAATTTTAAAATTACCTGGTAAACTTGATGTTGGTTGTAAAGCCAGGAGCCACGGCCAGGGCCACCATCAAAGCAGCCACCTGGCCCTTGCAGGTTCGCATTGGATTCGGACAGTCGGTAAAGAAACAACGGAGCCAAAAACTGATGGGCCATAGTCTTTAATTCTAGCTTGCACCCGGCCGGCAAGTAAAAATACACACTGGGCTCCAAAACCCACTCACATTCAGTGCTCACAAAGCCACTGACTTATCCGAGTTTCCTAGAATCAAAGATTTCTAGCTCACCAGCCTTATTCTCCTCAGCTCCCCATCTCCTTCCTTGTCCCAGATACAAACTCTGTACAAACTGGCATCTCACTCAGCACTCCGCCATCTTGGCTGCTTTTCCTGGCCTCCTCCACGTGGCCTCCTTCTGCTGCTGGCTCTACTCTCTCTGCTCTCATGCTAATCTCAGGAACCAAGAGCCCAAGTTCCCGTTCTGCCCCCATTCTACAGTGCAGAAATCCAAACTCCTAATCCAATATACAAAACAGGGAAGTCTCCTATACAAAGTCACTTCTCTGAGGCATGATTGGATTGTACCACCCCACATCAAAAAAGGGTGGGAAAGGCTTAATCCCAAAACCAAGCCCCAGGCTACAAGAATCCTGCCTGCCCCCAACACACATTAATATCACCTGGGCAACAGCCTCCACGTGGGCAGGGGGCAGCGTTATCTTTTGCAAAGTGAGCATAATACATTTTATCTGCCCAACATTGGTCAAATAAGTTTGTAAATATGATGTGTATGTTTGCTCGCTTATAGTTTGTATTGAGTGTGGGAGACAAGGTTAAAGCTGGAAAAGTCCTTGTAGCCTAAGGCTTAGTCTTAAGCCTTTCCCAACCTTTTTTTTTTTTTTTTTTTTTTTTAATACGCAGACAGAGATAGAGTCAAGAGAGGGATAGATAGGGGCAGACTGAAGGAAAGGAGAGAGATGAGAAGCATCAATCATCAGTTTTTCGTTGCGACACCTTAGTTGTTCATTGATTGCTTTCTCATATGTGCCTTGACTGCAGGTCTTCAGCAGACTGAGTAACCCCTTGCTCGAGCCAGCGACTTTGGGTCCAAGCTGGTGAGCTTTGCTCAAGCCTGATGAGCCCGTGCTCAAGCTGGCGACCTTGGGGTCTCGAACCTGGGTCCTCCGCATCCCAGTCCGATGCTGTATCCACTGCACTACCACCTGGTCAGGCTTTTCCCACCCTTTTAATACTAAGATCTTTTCAACATTCTCCAAATACTAAGTCTCAAAACTAACCTTTTGCCCACACCCTTGACTGGTGCATGATGGATGGTGGTGCACTCTTATGAGGAATCCCATTTATGCCTCAGATAAGTGGCTTTGTATCATAGACTTCCTTATTTGTATATTGGCTTAAAGGCTTTAATTTTCAACACTATAAAATAAAGCAGACCAAGGGCTGTGGTAGACTGCAAGTAGCAAAAAGCCTTTGTAAATTCGAGGCTTAGCAAAAGGCTAAGTTCTACCCCCCACTTCCATCTTGGCTAAGAAACTGAATATTTGCCCTCATCCTGTAGCCCCACTCACTAGCTTGCCTAAGTTGCTGGAAGCAATTTACATGCCCTTCTTTTCACCTTTTGTTTGTTCAGATGTCCGTTGATTTCACTTATGCACAGTGGGGGGATTCCTATTTATGCCAAGAGAGTTTCTGTTTTTGCCTCAGATGTGTGACTTTGTATCAAAGACTTCCTTATTTGCATATGGCTATACTAGAAAGCCCCGACAGTCATACGAAATGACCCCTGTTCTAGATATTATAAATTGTATCAATAATTAAAATGATTTGTGCAAAGGTGTCTGCTAATTCAAACTGAATTACCCAGGGCAGGAGGCAAGGACGCCCCTTTGCTTAGTGCCCTACAGGGTTTCCCCCTTCTACTTGCTTAATTGCTTAAAGTAGAGTGCAATGAAGGAAACCACTGGGGGTACATTTCTTAAGAGCCACCGCTAGCTCAATAAATACAGGTGATTTAAATAATAAAATGTTAATTCACACGAGACAGGCTTTTTTGTCTTGCATCTGAGGCAAGCCTTCTTTCTCTATGCTCATCATTTTGCCGAGAAAGACACATTTGCTCTGCGACTGAAGCAAGCCTTGTCTTTCTCTGCTCAGTGGTTTCTTTTTGTCGAGGAAGCCGTTTTTGTGCAGCTTTAGCTCCTTTTCTCTCCTCTTCAGTGCTGTATTTTCTAGGAGGCATTCTTAAAAGAAATTACGTTAAGACGTAGTTTTTATGTAAAACAGATGATTGCCAATGCAAACAAATGTTCACCTTCCCCCTGACATGCTCAATTTGCATTCAGCCTTAAATTGTTTCAAAAGCAGATGATTGCCAATGCAAACAAATGTTCACCTTCCCCCTGACCCACTCAATTTGCGTTCAGCCGTGGCAACTTCACCCCATTGGCTAGTACAGTTACGCAAGCAACCAATAAGCTATCGGCGACAAACAGACACTTAAGCTGCATATAATAAAGATAATAAAGCAAACTGGGGACTATTGGGCTCTCAGATATTGCCATCAGCATTGAAGAGGCCATCCCATCTCATCCTCTTTTCTCCCTGCATCTGTTTTCTTAATTCTGCACCATTCTCCCTCAGGACCCAGAATTACTAGCCACACTGGTCTGCAGCAGAGGGCTCTCTCTCTCTCTCTCTCTCTCTCTCTCTCTCTCTCTCTCTCTCGGTTCCTGCCATCAGTATTGCAGAAGAAAGGCAGCCAAGATGGCAGAGTGCTGAAGGAGAAGCCAGTTTGTGCAGAGTTTGTGCAGGGAGAAGGAGATGGGAAACAGAGGTAAATAAGGCTGGTGAGGCCTTTGATTCTAGGAAAACTTGGATGAGTCAGTGGCTTTGGGAGCCCTGAATGGAAAGGGAAGTTTTTTCCCATTGTGTATATTTCTTGTCCACTGGGTGCAAGCTAGGATTAAAGGTAATGGTCCACCAGTTCTTGGCTTTGTTGTTTCATTATCGTCTCTCCGAATCAAATGCAAACCTGCAGGCTCTGATGGGGACTGCGACTACAGGCAATACACTTACATAAAAGCTGGTTCTTTGAGTCCATTTCAATTTTGATTAGGAGGCCAATGCCTTATCCATTAGGGTGCCTATCCAAAATTTCTTAACTGTCCCTCCATGATTTCTTCCCTGTGCACCTCTCAAGCTGAAGCTCCCACTGTACCCATGCCTCCTGCTGTGCACTTTTTTTCCCTTTGATTTGTGTTGGTCAAATAAGTTTGTAAATATGATATATAGGTGTGCTCGCTTACAGTTTACATTGGGTGTGGGGGACAGGCTGTAAGCAGGCAGGGTAGTTATAGCCTAAGGTAGGGGTCAGGAACCTATGCCTCGCAAGCCAGATGTGGCTCTTTTGATGGCTACATCTGGCTCGCAGACAAATCTTTAATAAAAAAATAATAACATTAAAAATATAAAACATTCTCATGCATTACAATCCATTCATTTCCTACCACTCATGTTCATGGTTGCAGGTGGCTGAAGCCAATCACAGCTGTTCTCTGGGACAACACCAAATTTTATTGGATAATGCATAACATACACGGGTCATTGTATGACTCTCATCGAATTACATTTTAAAATATGTGGCATTCATGGCTCTCTCAGCCAAAAAGGTTCCCGACCCCTGGCCTAAGGCTTAGTTTTAAGATTAAGCTTTTACCCACACCCTTGACTGATTGCATGATGTGGAGTGGTGCACTCTTATGAGGAATCCCATTATGCCTCAGATAAGTGACTGTGTATCAGAGACCTCCTTGTTTATATATTGGATTAAAGGTTTGGATTTTTACACTATAAAGTGGGGCAGACTGGGGGCTTGCTCTCGCTTGGTTCCTGAGATTAGCATTAGAGAGGAGAGCAAAGAGGAGATCAGATAAAGGCCATGTGGAGGAGAAGAGAAGCAGCCAAGATGGTGGAATGCTGAAGGAGAAGCTAGTTTGTGCAGAGAGAAGGAGATGGGGAACAGAGGTGAATGAGGCTGGTGAGGTAGAAACCTTTGATTCTAGAAACTCGGATAAGTCAGTGGCTTTGGAAGCCCTGAATGGAAAGGGAAGCATTTTCCCACTGTGTGTATTTCTTGCCCGCCAGGTGCAAGCTAGGATTAAAGCTAATGGCCCACCAGTTCTTGGCTCCATTGTTTCATTACCATCTGTCCGAATCCTATGAGAATCTGCATGGGCCAGGCGGCTGTGATGGTGGCCATGGCTACTGGCTTTACACCTGTCCAGATAAATTTTGAAGAGTTTTATTAAAGGAGGAAATTTTAAATATGCTGGCTGCATATGGCTGACACAGGGCATCTGCAGGCCCAAATCGTACAGCCCCAAAAATAGTTCAGGGGCTGCTTATATACCCTTGGTCACACACGGCCGGGGGAGAGCATGACATTATGGCACAATCATTAACAAGATTATAACATTTGTCTAGGAGATACACAGAAACATTAAGACTTTCAAGGTAACTCAATCAAAGATATTTACAAATCTTTCAGGGTTTCTCTTCCCTCACTAGCCTAGAGGTATTTACTCTCAAGTTTCCAGGAAAGGGAGGAACTACAATCAATGCAAGGTGGTGTGTAAATTCTGCCTCCTAGTGAAAGAGAAGAAGTTTCTCAGTTAACCTTAATCCTTTCAGAGAACTTAAAACCAAATGACCCTAGTCGTCCTTGTAAGTCAGGAGACTTCTATATTCCTTCTCCTCCATTTTCCAAGGAAAGGACAGGAAAGCCTGACCTTTTCTTCCTAGAATATCAATATTAATTTGCAGCTTTTTGGTACCTTACAACACACAAAGACACCACCAAGTCCAGATGAATTTTTGAGGAGTTTATTTGCCGGCGACTACAAGGGGTTAGGACTAACCCAAATCCTGCAGCCCCCTACACAGCTCTGAGGCCCCCTTTTTTTTTTTTTTTTTTTTGTATTTTTCTGAAGCTGGAAACGGGGAGAGACAGTCAGACAGACTCCCACATGCGCCTGACTGGGATCCACCTGGCACGCCCACCAGGGGCGACGCTCTGCCCACCAGGGGGCGATGCTCTGCCCCTCCGGGGCGTCGCTCTGCCGCGACCAGAGCCACTCTAGCACCTGGGGCAGAGGCCAAGGAGCCATCCCCAGTGCCCGGGCCATCTTTGCTCCAATGGAGCCTCAGCTGCGGGAGGGGAAGAGAGAGACAGAGAGGAAGGAGGGGGTGGGGGGTGGAGAAGCAAATGGGCGCTTCTCCTATGTGCCCTGGCCGGGAATCGAACCCGGGTCCCCCGCACGCCAGGCCGACGCTCTACCGCTGAGCCAACCGGCCAGGGCCTGAGGCCCCTTTTTAAAGACAAAATTACACCCTGGCTGGGCTTGGGAGAAGGGAGAGCATGGTACAAAAGCCGTTAATTTCATTAACAAGCTCATTGAATTTTACTGCCTTGTTACAATTTTTATCTATAGCAGGGGTCGGGAACCTTTTTGGCTGAGACAGCCATGAATGCCACATATTTTAAAATGTAATTCCGTGAGAGCCATACAATGACCCGTGTACATTACACATTATAAAATAAAAATTTGGTGTTGTCCCGGAAAACAGCTGTGATTGGCTCCAGCCACCTGCAGCCATGAACATGAGCGGTCGGAAATGAATGTATTGTAATACATGAGAATGTTTTATATTCTTAACATTATTTTTTTTATTAAAGATTTGTCTGCGAGCCAGATGCAGCCATCAAAAGAGCCACATCTGGCTCGTGAGCCATAGGTTCCCGACTGTTGGGCAGATAGAATATATTATGCTCACTTTGTTAAAGATGGCGCCGCCCACATGGAAGCCTGTGGCCCAGGTGATATTAATGTGTGTCGGGGAGGGGGCTGTGGGCAAGCAGGATCCTTGTAGCCTGGGGCTTGGTTTTAGGACTGAGCCTTTCCCACCCTTTTTGATGTGGGGTGGTACAATCCCTTCATGCCTCAGATAAGTGACTTTGTATCAGAGACTTCCTTATTTTGTATATTGGATTAAAGGTTTTGATCTCTACACTATAAAATGGAGGCAGAACAGGAGCTTGCTCTCTTGGTACCTGAGATTAACATTAGAGGGGAGAGCAGAGAGAGAGCAAAGAAAGGCCATGTGGAGGAGGCCAGGAGAAGCAGCCAAGATGGCGGAGTGTTGAGTGAGAAGCCAGTTTGTGCAGAGTTTGTGCAGGGAGAAGGAAGGAGATGGGGAACAGTGGTGAATAAGTCTGGTGAGCTAGAAACCTTTGATTCTAGGAAACTCGGATAAGTGCTCACTGAATGTGAGTGGGTTTTGGAGCCCAGTGTGTGTTTTTTACTTGCCCGCCGGGTGCAAGCTAGGATTAAAGATGATGGCCTACCAGTTTTTGGCTCCATTATTTCTTTACTGACTGTCTGAATCCAATGCAAACCTGCATGGGCCAGGCAGCTGTGATAGTGGCCATGGCTACTGGCTTTACACCGACTCCTGATTTATAGGATCTATCAAAAGGAGAACATTGCTACACCTTAAAGGCTGTTAAGAAAAGAGAAGTGAAGGGATTCTCCAATAAGTTCCATCTTCCTTGCTCTGTAGTTAAATTATGACTTAGCTGACCCAGTTGCCCTTGCAAGCCCTTCCTCCTGCATTCTTCTTTCCTTTCTTCATAGAGAGAAAAGAGGCCTGACCTTTCCTTTTTAAAATGGCGTTGCTAAGGCTAAGTTTTATAGTTTCTTGGCACCTTATCACAGCTGCACCTTGAAAATCTTTATATACTAGAAAATAAGGCCCTGGCCGGTTGGCTCAGTGGTAGAGTGTTGGCCTAGCGTGCAGGAGTCCCAGGTTCGATTCCCAGCCAGGGCACACAGGAGAAGCGCCCATCTGCTTCTCCACCCCTCCCCCTCTCCTTCTTCTCTGTCTCTCTCTTCCCCTCCCGCAGCCGAGGCTCCATTGAAGTAAAGATGGCCCGGGTGCTGGGGATGGCTCTGTGGCCTCTGCCTCAGGCGCTACGATGGCTCTGGATGCAACAGAGCAATGCCCCAGAGGGGCAGAGCATCGCCCCCTGGTGGGCATGCTGGGTGAATCCTGGTCGGGCGCATGCGGGAGTCTGTCTGACTGCCTCCCCGTTTCCAGCTTCAGAAAAATGCAAAAAATAAAAAAATAAAATAAATAAAAATAAAAATCTGTATTACAAGTGAGTGATTTTAATATAATAATTCATAAAGAAAACTGCCCCTTATTTCTTCACATGATGAGGGTAGAAAAGAAATGAATAACAGGTGAATTGAGGAGTCCTATTTTGAGAGAATTCCATTCAATTGGATACAACCCACTACTTTAGTTTCTCAATCATTATAGATAATCAGTTTTAGAGAAAATTATCTTCTGTGTTCTTAAACTTCCTAGTCTCGTGTGATTAAAACAGTTAAGTGCTTTATTTTGTTCAAATAGAGATGCCTTCTGAGTTGTTTTGTTTTTAAATTCAGAAAGTGAATTTATTGTTTTAGGTTTTTTACTTGTGTGTAAGTGTGTGTGTGTGTGTGTTTATCTAGATACGATGTCCTCCCAAATGTGTTAGAAAAATATATTAGAGATTTACTAAAATACCAAGAGAGTATAATTCCTTACCTGCAGTTCTCAGTCCCCCTTACCCCCCTTGCTCCATAATTTCTATGGTTCCCTACCTGCATCCAAGGCGTTCAACAATTTCATCCCTACCTGACCTTTCTGCCTGATCATTACTGCTTTTCCATACCTATGTTAAGTTTCAGCCTAACTGGATGGCTTGCCACTTTCTAAACCAGGAGTCCCCAAACTTTTTACACAGGGGGCCAGTTCACTGTCCCTCAGACCGTTGGAGGGCCGGACTATAAAAAAAACTATGAACAAATCCCTATGCACACTGCACATATCTTATTTTAAAGTAAAAAAACCAAAATGGGAACAAATATAATATTTAAAATAAAGAACAAGTAAATTTAAATCAACAAACTGACCAGTATTTCAATGGGGACTATGCTCCTCTCACTGACCACCAATGAAAGAGGTGCCCCTTCTGGAAGTGTGGCGGGGGCCGGATAAATGGCCTCAAGGGGCTGCATGTGGCCCGCGGGCCATAGTTTGGGGACCCCTGTTCTAAACTGTACCACCATCACCTCCACCATCACCTCTGAGAATGGAGATAAGAGCTTTCTGTGCTGGAAAAGAAGGGAGTCTGCAAGGAGATCAAGAACATTAGATGCTAATAATACCCTCAAAAGGTAGAAAAATCTAGAGCTTCTAGAGAACTTTACCAAAATCATCTTTGAGTAAACCTCCCAGAGGTTATGCTACAGGTGTAGGCAAGGAAGGTTTGAGATAACCCCTTTACCCTGAGGCAGGTTAGTAAGAAACTAGGAAGATTCTCTGGCAAGTGGAATGAGGAAACTGAGACAAATGGTTGAACAAACAGCCAGAACAATTGAGCAATCAACAACCAGCTAATAAATCATAAGACCAGATCCTGCCTAACATAAGATGCCTAAGAGCAAATGGTTTACATCAGGGGTCCCCAAACTTTTTAAACAGGGGCCAGTTCACTGTCCCTCAGACTGTTGGAGGGCCGTACTATAAAAAAAAAACTATGAACAAATCCCTATGCACACTGTACATATCTTATTTTAAAGTAAAAAAACAAAACGGGAACAAATACAATATTTAAAATAAAGAACAAGTAAATTTAAATCAACAAACTGACCAGTATTTCAATGGGAACTATGCTCCTCTCACTGACCACCAAATTAAAGAGGTGCCCCTTCCAGAAGTGCAGGGGGGGGGCGGATAAATGGCCTCAGGGGGCTGCATGTGGCCCGCAGGCCATAGTTTGGGGACCCCTGGTTTACATCATCATAGTTAGGGAAGTAAACTAAAAAAAAAACCTGTTAGATCCAGACTAACTGAAGATGGAGGAAAAGTTGACCAGACAAGACCACAAAACTCATTATACATTATTGTAATGACAATTGATGGCCCTGGCCAGTTTGCTCAGTGGTAGAGCATCAGCTGGTGTGTAGATATCCCAGGATGGTTCCTAGTCAGAGCACACAGGAGAAGTGCCCATCTACTTCTCCACCCCTCCCTATCTCACTTCTCTCTCCCTCTCTCTCTCTCCCTCTCTCTTCCCCTCCTGCAGCCATAGCTCAATTTGAGCAAGTTGGCTCAGACGCTGAGGATGGCTTCATGGCCTCTGCCTTAAGTGCTAAGAAGAGCTTGGTTGCTGAGCAATGGAGCAACACCCCAGATGGGCAGAGCATCACCCCCTAGTGGGCTTGCTGGCAGGATTAAAAAAAGAAAGTTGACACTGGAAGTAGAAAGGGGGCCGAGGGGGACATGACACTTAGAAATGAGCCATATTAGGAAAAAGATCCTAGCTCCCAATTAAAAGGTGACTTCAGAATTGGCGCCATAAAGCCTGGAGACAATCTCCCCCAATCCTCCCTTGGAAACACATAAAATCCCAGGAACTAACTGGTTGCATGGGCAACTTGTTACTGGAGAAGACCCGAGTCCCTTGGACATTTCCCTCCTTGGTTCTTGTCACGTTCATCAAGTTTCCAAGAAAAAATTCAGGTGAGAAATAGGGTATAGTGTTCAAGCAAAGCAAGTAGTTATTTAAACAAAGCTATATACACTTGTCACAAGGTACAAGAGGGCAAACTCAGCTAGCCTGAGAGCCCTGACTGTTGGGGTCTTAGAAGTGATATACTCTGAGCTTCAAGGCTTTATCTCCCTGTTATCAGGGCTAATAGACACGGTTTCAAGGTTCCCCTTTGTAGTTTTTCTTGTCACTGTTGGGACACCTGATTATCTTGTTCTGTCTGGTCTTAGGACTGCTGACTCTCTCATTTAGTGGGTGAGATAAACCCCCCTTGTTCCCTTTCCCCTTTTCCTGCCCTGATAATGGTCTATCCTGCCTAATAAACTCACTTGTAAGTTAACTGATGTCATTAGATGGTGACTTTTTGCTTCTTTTATATTGGTGCCTGTGCCCTGGCCTCTTTCTTCTTCTCCGAGTATCAAACAGTTGCTTTGTTCTCACTCCAACTCTGATATTTTTCTTCGTCAAGAACGTTAAGGTCACCTGACCCATGGCAGTTCTCAGACATGGTTGGGACAGAGCCAGCCCCTGGTGCGGAAGTGATCTGCTACCAACCCAATGTCCTATAGCTGTAGAGCAGTGGTTCCCAAAGTGTGCACCAGGGCACACTGGTGCACCCTAGAAGATTTTCAGGGGTGCCCTATGGTATTCCAGAGAAATATGTGCCTGTTGGAGACTAAAAAACTGACAGGGTTTTTGGAATTTATATTTTTAGGGGACAGAGGTATGGGGAATTGGCTGTAAACTGACAGTCTGCCCAACCCCCCACCTCACTTGCCTGATTAGGTTGCAAAAGGCTGTTAAGCTGTGGTGCTGGATTGTTTACACTACCCCATGTTCCCTGGAAAGACTGGAGACAAGTTTCTTCTATCCTTTGTTTGGTGTAAAGTTAAGATGATATGTATGGTGGGGGTTTTCTGCATTCAACACAATTAAGAGTAAAAAGAGAGGAATTCTTCAATGTATTGATGAGGAAATGAGAGTTTGCCTTTCAAATATATGCCCAAACATTGAAGAAATCGCTAGGACACATCAGGCTCATGTTTCTCATAAACACAAGAATGAAAAAACTGAACACATTCTTGCCAGGACCTGCCAAATTTACTAAATCTTACTAACAATGTATCTATATATAAAAAGATAACCTTTTTTGTTGTTTTTTATTTTTTAACCCCTCTTTTTTACGAATTCTAAAAAGCATAACTCAAAAAATGTAACATAAAAATGTTTTTTAAGGTCCTGGCTGGCTGGCTCAGTGGTAGAGCATTGGCCTGGCGTGCAGAGGTCCCGGGTTTGATTCCCGGCCACGGCACACAGGAGAAGCGCCCATCTGCTTCTCCACTCCTCCTCCTCTCCTTCCTCTCTGTCTTTCTCTTCCCCTCCTGCAGCCGAGGCTCCATTGGAGCAAAGATGGCCCGGGCGCTGGGGATGGCTCCTTGGCCTCTGCCCCAGGCACTAGAGTGGCTCTGGTCACAACAGAGCAACGCCCTGGAGGGGCAGAGCATGGCCCCCTGGTGGGCAGAGCGTCGCCCCTGGTGGGCGTGCTGGGTGGATCCCGGTCGGGCACATGCGGGAGTCTGTCTGACTGTCTCTCCCCGTTTCCAGCTTCAGAAAAATACAAAAAAAAATAAAATGTTTTTTTAATGTCAGAATAAATTTAATTTTGTTGTATTTATTTTGTTTAATTACCATAAAAGCACGCTTGAACTTTATTTTTTTCCTTTAATATTTGACTTAATTATTATAACATATTTCTCAGAAATTTGTATATAGTGTGCCTACAATCATCTGTAGGATTTTAAATGCTCCCTGACTTAAAAAAGTTCGAGAACACTGCGGTAGAGGAACAAGGAAAAGATTCCTGCACCTTCAGTAGTAGCCGAGAGGCCTGGAGAACTTGAGGCCTCATTGTTAGGGCAAGAAGGATGCACATGCAGGAACCAAAGACTGTTTCAGGGGCTTCCACAGAGATGCCTGCAGTCAAGAATCAACAAAGGCAGGCTTGACTTGTGGTGACACGGTGAATAAAACATCATCTGGAATGCTGAGGTTGCCAGTTTGAAACCCCAGGTTTGCCTGGTGAAGGCACATATGAGAAGCAGTTACTAGTACAAGTTGATGTTTCGGGTTCCTCCCCCCATTCTCTATCTCGCTCTTCCTTCTAAAATTAATAAATAAAATCTAAAAAGAAAAAAAGAAAAAGAACCAATGAAGGCAAGGCACATTCTGCGTCTGCCACCATGAGCAGGGGACGTCCAGGGACTCATTGTCTTCACCACGTATGCAGTGGCACTGTTAAGCCTTTGGACCTGCAAATTGGCCCTAGATAGAGGAGAGAATGGATATTGTATTGGCTGATTTAAAACCTGAAAGGATAACCAAAACCAAAATGGAAACAGAACCAAAAGTAATTAAGAATATGACTAGAGCCTGACCAGGCGGTGGCGCAGTGGATAGAGCGTCGGACTGGGATGCGGAAGTACCCAGGTTCGAGACTCCGAGGTCGCGCGCGGGCTCATCTGGCTTGAGCAAAGAGCTCGCCAGCTTGGACCCAAGGTCGCTGGCTCCAGCAAGGGGTTACTCGGTCTGCTGAAGGCCCACAGTCAAGGCACATATGAGAAAGCAATCAATGAACAACTAAGAAGTCGCAATGCGCAACGAGAAACTGATGATTGATGCTTCTCATCTCTCTCTGTTCCTGTCTGTCTGTCCCTGTCTATCTCTGCCTCTGTAAAAAAAAAAAAAAAAATATATATATATATATATATGACTAGATTAAGTTTTCTGTCATTAGGAAGATATAAAATTCAATTATTTTTAATTTTCTTAAGTTTTTTTTCTACTTTTGTGGCTGTTATAGTTGTAGTTCCACATTCAACTGATATATGCATTCATTGGTTGATTCTTGTATGTGCTGTGACCGGCGAGCAAACCTGCAACCTTGGGATATCAGGATGACACTTTAACCAACTAAGCTACCCAGCCAGGGCCATTAAATTTTTTTTTTTTCATTTTTCCAAAGCTGGAAATGGGGGAGGCAGTCAGACAGACTCCCGCATGCGCCCGACCGGGATCCACCCGGCACGCCCACCATGGGGCGATGCTCTGCCCATCCTGGGCGTCGCCATGTTGCGACCAGAGCCACTCTAGCGCCTGAGGCAGAGGCCACAGAGCCAACCCCAGCGCCCGGGCCATCTTTGCTCCAATGGAGCCTTGGCTGCGGGAGGGGAAGAGAGAGACAGAGAGGAAAGCGCGGCGGAGGGGTGGAGAAGCAAATGGGCGCTTCTCCTGTGTGCCCTGGCCGGGAATCGAACCCGGGTCCTCCGCACTCTAGGCCGACGCTCTACCGCTGAGCCAACCGGCCAGGGCCCCAATTTTTTTTTTAATGATACTTTTTATTTAGTTTCTTTTTACATTAAAATTTTTTTTTTATCAATTACAGTTGACTTTTTTTTTTTTTTGAAGTAGGAAGCAATGAGACAGAGAGACAGACTCCTGCATGCACCTGACCAGGATCCACCCAGCATGCCCACTAGGGGGCAATGCTCTGCCCATCTGGGGCATTGCTCCGTTGCAATCAGAGCCATTCTAGCGCCTGAGGCAGAGGCCACAGAGCCATCCTCAGCGCCCAAGCCAACCCTGCTTCAGTGGAGATTTGGCTGCCGGAGGGGTAGAGGGAGATAGAGAAAAAGGAGAAGGGGAAGGGTGGAGAAGCAGATGGGTGCTTCTCCTGTGTGCCCTGGCTGGGAATCGAACCCAGGACTTTCACACGTGGGGCTGATGCTCTACCATTGAAACAACCAGCCAGGGACAATTACAGGTTACTTTTTTTTTTTTTAATTAATTAATTTATTTTTTACAGAGACAGAGAGTGAGTCAGAGAGAGGGATAGACAGGGACAGACAGACAGGAACGGAGAGAGATGAGAAGCATCAATCATTAGTTTTTCATTGCGCGTTGCAACACCTTAGCTGTAGATCGCTTTCTCATATGTGCCTTGACCGTGGTGCTCCAGCAGACCGAGCAACCCCTTGCTGGAGCCAGTGACATTGGGTTCAAGCTGGTGGGCTCTTGCTCAAACCAGATGAGCCCGCGCTCAAGCTGGCAACCTCGGGGTCTCGAACCTGGGTCCTCTGCATCCCAGTCCGACACTCTATCCACTGCACCACCGCCTGGTCAGGCTACAGGTTACTTTTAATATTATTTTGTTTTGGTTTCAGGTATACAGTATAGTGGTTAGACAGTCACATACTTTACAGAGTATTCTCTTGATATTTCCAGTACCCACCTGTCACCATACATAGTTATTCTAAAAAAAATGTTGATAGCCTACATACTACTTGGTGGTACACTTAAGGGTTAACTCAGTGAACTTGGATTACTCAAACCCTAAACATTCCAAAGAAAGAACTGGCCCTTGATTAACTCCTGGGAGATGACCTCCGAACCTTTATCCTACCTGATAGGAGTGTTTTTGTGTGCTTGGGGCTTCGGTCCACACTCCATCACTTTGACCAGATACATTATGCTAACAGCAGCATGACTTATGACTAAGTCACATGTTGTTGTTTTTGTTTTTGTATACTTGAGGCCCTGGGCCATGCTGTGTCAGCTTTACCTTTGGGGAGCTGGAGCTGGATTAGCTAAGGTCAGTCACATGGGTGCTGCATGCCTATGTGACTGACCATCATTTAAAATCCTAGATGCCACGGCTTGGGTGAGTTCCCTTGGTTGGGAACGCATTACCCGCATTGTTACACGTTGTGGCTGGGAGAATGAAGTGTTGTTTGCGGAACATCACTGGGGAAGGAGTTTTGTTCCCGATTTCCAATGCACCTTCTCCTTCTGTTGGTTGTAATCTGTACCCTTTTGTGGTAATTAACGAACTAGGAGTGGAGAAAATTTCTGAATCTTGTGAATTTTTCTGGCAAACCATTGAAACCGAGGGTAGTCTTGGCGACAACTGATGCAGGACATGTCATTTTTCCTCCTAGATTGGCATCTTTTTAGGAGAATAACCATCTTTTCTACTCTATGCTACCTTAACATCTCCCAAATTTGATAGAAGCCAAAAATCTAGAGCTTGCTTCCTGCTGCTTTTTAGTCTTTGCACCCTTTGTCCCATTCCAAGTGTTTGCCTCAACTATAACTGTTTTTCCCTTCAAATATTTGGTTCTTGTGAGCCATCTTCAAGAGGAATGTTTAGGACGGATATTTGCAAATGGTTTTCTTTTCCCCTCCCCAATCATTTTCTTCTTTTTTTTTTTTTTTTTTTTTTCATTTTTCTGAAGTTGGAAACAGGGAGAGACAGTCAGACAGACTCCCGCATGCGCCCGACCGGGATCCACCCGGCACGCCCACCATGGGGCGACGCTCTGCCCACCAGGGGGCGATGCTCTGCCCATCCTGGGCGTCGCCATATTGCGACCAGAGCCACTCTAGCGCCTGAGGCAGAGGCCACAGAGCCATCCCCAGCGCCCGGGCCATCTTTGCTCCAATGGAGCCTTGGCTGCGGGAGGGGAAGAGAGAGACAGAGAGGAAGGCGCGGCGGAGGGGTGGAGAAGCAAATGGGCGCTTCTCCTGTGTGCCCTGGCCGGGAATCGAACCCGGGTCCTCCGCACGCTAGGCCGACGCTCTACCGCTGCAATCATTTTCTTCTTTTAAGTGAGTAACGTATGCGGAACATTAATTGCAGAGGCAAGTAAGTCACACAAGGACTGGGGAGTGACAAGAGAAGAGGCATATTTCCCCCTTGTTAGAAGGACAGGAATAATGAAGCAGCTGTAAACTAAATATTGATCCATGAGACCCTGCTCAGATGGTTCAGTGGATAAAGCGTCACCTGGATCCCTAGAGGTCACAGGTTTGACTCTGGTCAGAGCACATAGGAAAAGCAATCAATGAGTACACAACTAAATGGAACAACTAAGTGAAATGAGTTGATGCTTCTCTCTCTCTCTTTCTCTCTCTCAAATTAATGGAAAAATTAAATATTAACTCAAAAGGCTCAGTTCAACATACCACCTAATGGACAAGTTAGAGTGAGTTAACTTAAGGACTGGAAGCAATACCTGTGTAGACTGTTCTGGAAATATCTAGGGCAGAAAAAAGCACCACATTTTAATATTCTGCTTACTCTGTGGAGGCACTTTTACTAGGTTTTCTTACAGTGTTAAGGATTTCAGAGGGGAAAAGGTGGGGGAAGCAATAAAAAACTCAATAGATCAAGAGTAGGTCAATAAGAGGACTGAAGAAAAGAAAAAAAAAGGTGAGAACAAGGAAGATAAAGGAACAAAGGAAGGAAAACAATAAAAGGCAAAAGCAATATTTACTTAAATACACAAATAACACCTAACTTAAGAGAAGAAAAGTGTAGTAACTAAGAGCTAGGAGAATGAATAGATCTGTAACACTCTGAGAAAAGGGCAAATAAGTGAGAGGTGAATGAATGAACCAAAGTAAAAATCTGAAAGGCCTCTGAAAATGATAACATGGTTTATTCCTGAGAAATAACCTTTAAAATATTTATTCCAGTACAACCCAACATAAAGCACAGAAATAGGAAGAAGCAATTTCTACTTTTCAAGAAATAATTCACTTGAGGCCCTGGCCGGTTGGCTCAGTGGTAGAGCATCGGCCTGGCGTGCAGAAGTCCTGGGTTCGATTCCCAGCCAGGGCACACAGGAGAAGCACTCATCTGCTTCTCCACCCCTCCCCTTCTCCTTCCTCTCTGTCTCTCTCTTCCCCTCCCGCAGCCAGGCTCCATTGGAGCAAAGATGGCCCGGGTGCTGGGGATGGCTCCTTGGCCTCTGCCTCAGGCGCTAGAGTGGCTCTGGTCGCAACAGAGCAACGCCCCGGAGGGGCAGAGCATCACCCCCTGGTGGGCAGAGCGTAACCCCCGGTGGGCGTGCCGGGTGGATCCCGGTCGGGGTCGGGCGCATGCGGGAGTCTGACTGTCTCTCCTCGTTTCCAGCTTCAGAAAAAATACCAAAAAAAAAGAAATAATTCACTTGATAGTGGGATTCATTGTATACATTTGTACTTCTGAAAGGTGTCATTATCATGATTTTTGGCATTTAACTTTACTTATAAGGAACAAATATTCATTTGTTATATAGCATTTGGTTACTCTTATGGTAATAATATATGCCAACCACTATTTTTAGTCATACCTGCTTTTCTATTCTATAATTTGTTCTTAATGTAACCCAAGAATGCCTGTCATTGTCTATTTAAATCCCACCTACACAGAGTTCATTGCTACTGGGGAGTATCTTTTCAGATTTTATCTATGTAAATATACTCTATACCTATATACCCACACATATATATAATTTGAATCACAATATACATGATTTTAGTAAATTTTTTAACTCAATGCTATGGACTTAATTGTGTATCCCTTCAAATTAGCATGTGACTGTATTTGGAAATAGGCTCTTTAGGAGTTAATTAAGGTTAAATAAGGTTATAAGGGTGGAGCCCTAATTGGATAGACTGGTGTTCTTAGAAAAACAGAGTCCTGGCCGGTTGGCTCAGTGGTAGAGCGTCGGCCTAGCGTGCGGAGGACCCAGGTTCGATTCCCGGCCAGGGCACACAGGAGAAGCGCCCATTTGCTTCTCCACCCCTCCGCCGCGCTTTCCTCTCTGTCTCTCTCTCTTCCCCTCCCGCAGCCAAGGCTCCATTGGAGCAAAGATGGCCCGGGCGCTGGGGATGGCTCCTTGGTCTCTGCCCCAGGCGCTAGAGTGGCTCTGGTCGTGGCAGAGCGACCCCCCGGAGGGGCAGAGCATCGCCCCCCTGGAGGGCAGAGCGTGGCCCCTGGTGGGCGTGCCGGGTGGATCCCGGTCGGGCGCATGCGGGAGTCTGTCTGACTGTCTCTCCCTGTTTCCAGCTTCAGAAAAAAGAAAAAAAAAAAAAAAAGAAAAACAGAAAGACCTGAGCACATTCTCAATTGCTTTCTTTCCACCCCTTGGAACCCCTCCCCTCAAATATATGCATCAGGGAAAGGCCATGAGAACACCTACCAAAGTGGCCATCTGCAAATCAGGAATAGAGCACTCTCGCCAGAAACTGAATTGGCTGGAACCTTGATCTTGGACTTCCCAGCCTCTTGGACTGTGAGAAATATATTTCTGTTGTTTGAGCCATACAATCTGTAGAATTTTATTAAAGCACACTCAAGCACACTATGCAATCCAACAATACATGTAGACATTTATAGATTTCTAAAATCACTTCTAATGATTGTCTATAATTTCATTATAACAACATTTATTGAAAAAAAAAACAGCCTTAATTTGACAGACATTTAAACTTTGTATTAGTCAAGCTATGTGCTAATCTGGTATGACCATTTTCATGGCTCTAACAATAGCAAATGTATTTCTTTTTTTAAAGAATGAGTGTGGTCTGCATCTCTGTTTCTCAGCCATTGAAGGGAACAGATTCCTTCTAGTCTATTATTTTGCCATACGTTAAAATATTATTTTTTCTGCATGGCCAGATCTGCCCCACAAGCATAATGTTTTCACTCAAGAAAAGAGAAGAACTGGCAATTTTCATCAAGTAACACAAAAGTTGAACACACATATCCATTGACATTATGTTGTTACAGGACCTCACCTAGCATCCAGGTAAGTTGGGAAATGTCCTCTTCAGTGAAGTAGTCATGTATCCTAATGTAGAGCCAGGAGCCACCATCGTGGCCATTCACATGCAGTAGGTTCGCTTTGGATTCGGACAGTCGGTAAAGAAACAACGGAGCCAAGAACTGATGGGCCTTCATCTTTAATCCTAGCTTGCACTCGGCGGGCAAGTAAAAACACACACTGGGCCCCAAAACCCAATCACATTCAGTGCTCACAAAGCTACTGATTTATCCGAGTTTCCTAGAATCAAAGGTTTCTAGCTCACCAGACTTATTCTCCTCAGTTCCCCATCTCCTTCCTTCTCCCAGATACAAACTCTACACAAACTGGCATCTCACTCAGCACTCCGACATCTTAGCTGCTTCTCCTGGCCTCCTCCACGTGGCCTCCTTCTGTTCTCTGCTCTGTTCTCTCCTCTAATGATCCCAGGAACCAAGAGGGCAAGTTCCTGTTCTACCCCTATTTTATAGTGTAGCTTCACAACCTCTAATCCAATATACAAAATAGGGAAGTCTCTAATACAAAGTCACTTCTCTGAGGCATGATTGGATTGTACCACCCCACATCAAAAAGGGTGGGAAAGGCTTAATCCCAAAACCAAGCCCCAGGCTACAATGATCCTGCCTGCCCCCAACACACATTAATATCACCTGGGCGACGGCATCTTTAACAAAGTGAGCATAATACATTTTATCCGCCCAACACCTAAACTCAGAGCCACTGGAGATTCTATTAGAAAAAATTTAAGGGGAGATAAAATGGGGCATTGAGCCTGACCTGTGGTGGCGCAGTGGATAAAGTATCAACCTGGAAACACTGAGGTTGCCGGTTCAAAACCCTCGCTTGCCTGGTCAAGGCACATATGGGAGTCAAGGCTCTTCCCCCCCCCCTCTCTCCTCTCTATAAGGAATAAGTAAAATCTTTAAAAAAAATCTTTAAAAAAAAGTGAGGCATTGAGGGGAAGAAATTAGTAATCTGACATGATTGTTTTTAACATTTATCTTTGCGACTTTAGATTAAATTCCTAGAAGTGGAATTCTAATAAATGTTGCACAATTATTATCTTCAAATTTATTGCCACACTGCCCCTTAGAAATAAATTATATTACACTCCCTCTAATGTCTTATGTGAATGCCAATTTCCCTACATCTTTGCCATTATTCTAGTTAATCTCTGGCAATCTGAATGTCCTATAAAAAGGCAACTCATTATTTACTTTATTTTTATTTCTTTGATGAATGCTGAGACAGAACATATCTTTATATATTTATGGGCATTTGCATTGTCTTCATCTGTGATGGCCTGCTCATGACCTTGGCCTATTTTTCTATTGAGTACTCATCTTTTTTGAAAAGGACCATTGTTTATCACATACATATACTGCAAAATTTTTTCCTATGTGTCATTTCTCTTTAAGACTTGGTGATATTTTTTACTACTAGACAAAATTATTAACTTTTTATGTCAAACTTATCATTTTTTTTCCTTATGGCTTTTGATTTTGTGGCATATTCAGAAATGTCTTCCATTCAAAGAGGACACAAGTATCGACCGACATTATCTTTTAAGGTATGCGCTTTAATAGGTAACATGTTTGTATTGTTGAAAAGTAAAAATGAAACTACATGGCAAAATTCTTGTTACTACCCATGTCCTCTTCCACCTCATTAACTTTATGACCCTCCTTTTCCTCTGGAAAATCCAAAGGAAATTCATGGGGGAATAGAGCAAAAAAGGGCAAATAACATGTTAGCATATTTTGAAAGTAATTTTGACCTCATGGGCCCCCTTAATGGGCATCAGAGACCTTAAGGGGGTCCCAGAGCACATTTTGAGAATTGCTGTGGCAGCCTATGAACAGGTAGAAGAGTTTTCATAAAAACTAGCCGAACAGATTCATTTATTAACTAAATGCGTACTTATTTAGAGATTTATAATTTTTACAACCCTTTCCACATGACTGCTTTATAGTTATTTATTTTAAAATTAAGCATGTATGGAAGTTAGGAATAAAAAATAATTATCTTCTACATCTACTCTACACAGCTGCAATTCTCCTCCTCGTAGAAACCATGGTAGCAGATTATTTTATATACTTCAGTGTGTATGTTAGAGTGTGTGTATAATATATATGTATATATATTCATATACACATGTGTTTTTGAGACTTTAAGTTTCTTCCTCCCATACACACACACTTAAATAGAATTGTGCTACATAGTTTTTTTTTTCTGTATCTTGCTCTTTTTACTTTACAGTCTAAAGATCTCATATATTTTACACATACATGTATGTCATTCTTTTTAACAATCATATAATATAGTAACAACTCTGTGACATGGACATTTTCTTGTTTTGAGGGAGGAGGGAAGGGAAAACCGAATTCACTCTTGCTTCCACATGGATGACCAGTGGTACCAACTTCACTTATTAAATGGTTCATCCATTTTCTCCTAATCTGAAATGCCACCTACAGCTTACATCAGATCTATATATGAATGGGTCTGCTCAGATACTATTTCATTGATTGACTTGCTATTCCTGGATATGATTTTTTTTTTTTAACTGGGCATGTTTACATGTACTTTATTAAGAACAAAAAAGTATTTTACATAGATGGAAAAAGAAAAATGAAAACTAATTGACTGAGCAAAATACTTTCTAGGGCATGGAATATAAATGAGAATGTTACAGGAACAAAAGTGGGACAGCTTACCAAGAGAAATGGGAAGTGTAAAGCCAGTAGCCAGGGCTGCCATCACAGCAGCCTGGCCCATGCAGGTTCGCATTGGATTTGGACAGTCGGTAAAGAAACAACAGAGCCAAAGCTGGTGGGCCATCATCTTTAATCCTAGCTTGCACCCGGAGGGCAAGTAAAACACACACTGGGCTCCAAAACCCACTCACATTCAGTGCTCACAAAGCTACTGACTTATCCGAGTTTCCTAGAATCAAAGGTTTCTACCTCACCAGACTTATTCACCTCTGTTCCCCACCTCCTTCTTTCTCCCTGCACAAACTGGCTTCTCACTCAACACTCCACCATCTTGGCTGCTTCTCCTGGCCTCCTCCACATGGCCTTTCTCTGCTCTCCTCTCTTCTCTCTCCTCTAATGATAATCTCAGGAACCAAGAGAGCAAGCTCTCATTTTGCCCCCATTTTATAGTGTAGAAATCAAAACCTTTAATCCAATATACAAAATAGGGAAGTCTCTAATACAAAGTCACTTATCTGAGGCATGATGGGATTGTACCACCCCACATCAAAAAGGGTGGGAAAGGCTTAGTCCCAAAACCAAGCCCCAGGCTACAAAGATCCTGCCTGCCCACAGCCTGCCCCCAACACACATTAATATCACCTGGGCGAGGCTTCCACGTGGGCAGCGCCATCTTTAACAAAGTGAGCATAATATATATATTTTATCTGCCCAACAATCCACCCCTATGCTCACTTTACTACTCACAATCTACACTACCGGCATCCCTGTGCAAGGAAATTAGGCACATTACACAAATTACAACAGCACAAATTATACAATTTCAACAATTACAAAGGTACATTTCACCAGTCTCTGAGCACTTTGCCCAAAGCGCAAAATGTCCTCGGCCTTCTTTCTAGCCATGGGAAAAGCTTCCGGGGACAGGGGAAGGGCCTCTAGCAAGCCACCCCCCACCCCCATCAGGGTATTTCACATTGTCCAAAATCCGTAAGTCCATCCAACAAAGGAGTCAGTGCCCATTCCAGTTGTAGTCCAGGAAATCAGTCCACGCACATGGGGGTCAGCCACCCCCCTCATCCCTGCCATCCTGGTAGGTCTTACACTGTCCCAAAGAGGAGCACATGGCAATGGCAGTCAGCATTTCCATCTCTGCTCCAGAGAGCATGTCCAGCCCTATGTCCCAAAATCGCAGACCTACTGGGGCCATAGTAGGTGCTCCTTCCAGCTGGGCTCTCATCTTATGGAGACTGTGGATTGCAACTCCAGCCCAATTCTCCTCATCCTCCAAAGAGGAACTAAAAACTCCAGCTTCTGCTGCCAGGCTTGAGTCCTGGGCAGCTGCCAGGCTTGAGTCCCGGACTGCTGTTGCCTTTTGCTCTGCAGACCTTGCAGCTCCGGACCCAGCCTCAGCTTCAGCTTCAGCCTCAGCCTCAGCCTCAGCCCCGGCCTCCCGCCACTGCTGGCTCTCCATAATGTCCAGGGCAATCTGCAACTCATGAACCTGTGAATCCTCCTCCAGCATTTGCTCCATTTCCAGGCGAATCTCGCAAACCTGGTCGGCCTCCTTCTCTAGCACTTCCTCCAGCTCCAGTGTGGGCATCTGTTTCTCCCGTGTTTGCTCTAGCTCCTTCCACTGCTCAGTTTGCAGGTCCCAGGCAGCCTCTTCCACAGAGCTCTTGGTTTCCTCACGCATGGCTGTAAAAGTCAGCCAGCCTATGGTCCCCGAAAGGACAGCCATGGGGAACCATAACAGCAGCCAGTCCTCTACTCCACCGCTCAAAAGTGGTGGTGGCTCCATACCGATCTGTATCAAATCCTGCCAGACTATGCCAAATGTAAAGCCAGTAGCCAGGGCTGCCATCACAGCAGCCTGGCCCATGCAGGTTCGCATTGGATTCGGACAGTCGGTAAAGAAACAAAGAAACCAAAAACTAGTGGGCCATCATCTTTAATCCTAGCTTGCACCGGCAGGCAAGTAAAAACACACACTGGGCTCCAAAACCCACTCACATTCAGTGCTCACAAAGCTACCAAAGCTACTGTCTTATCCGAGTTTCCTAGAATCAAAGGTTTCTAGCTCACCAGACTTATTCACCTTTATTCCCCATCTCCTTCCTTCTCCCTGCACAAACTCTGCACAAACTGGCTTCTCACTCAGCACTCCACCATCTTGGCTGCTTCTCCTGGCCTCTTCCACGTGGCCTTTCTCTGCTCTCCTCTCTTCTCTCTCCTCTAATGATAATCTCAGGAACCACGCCCTGGATATGATTTTAATATTTGTATCTTTATAATATGTATTCCTATCTTAGAGGGTAACTCCACCTTTCTCTTTATTTCTCTTTCCAAATTATTTTAACTTGTATGTTTACTATTCTATATACATCATTTCCACAAGAAAATAAAATATCTTTGTTATCTTTTATAATATATTTTAAAAGGTTTTGCTTATCAGAAACAATTTGAATAAAAATACAAATAGAGTGTTTGGTTAGAGCATCATCCCAAAGCACCAAGGTTGCTGGTTCCATCCCCAGTCAGGATACGTACAGGATTGATGTTCCCCTCACTCAAAAAACAAATAAATAATACACTGCTCACAAAAATTAGGTGATCAGGGAACGTGCACATACTCCAGTACTTTCAGCCTTTCATATTGTGCATTTTCACCAATGAAATAAAAGTTGGTTTTGCATCTCATTTGCATAATTGAACAACTTTCTTTGACTTGTCATTTGCTTTTCTGATGTTCTTGTTTTTTTTTTAAAAAAAAAACAAATGCTTTTTTTTTATTGCTTTATATTCATTTTGGAATATCCCCTAGTTTTTGTAAGCAGTATAAAAAGGATTTTTAATTTAAAAATGAATACAAATAAGCCCTGGCAGCTTGGCTCAGTGGTAGAGTGTTGGCCCAACATGTGGAAGTCCTGAGTTTGATTCCTGGTCAGAGCACACAGGAGAAGCGCCCATCTGCTTTCCCACCCTTTCTCTTCTCCTTTCTCTTTGTCTCTCTCTTCCCCTCTGCAGCCAAGACTCCATTAGAGCAAAGTTGGCCCATGTGCTGAGGATGGCTCCATGGCCCCCGCCTCAAGCCCTAAAATGGCTTTGGCCATAACGGAGCAATGCCTCAGCTGGGCAGAGCATCGCCCCCAGTGGGAATGCCGGGTGGATCCCAGTCAGCGCATGCAGGAGTCTGTCTGACTGCCTCCCCACTTCTAACTTCAGGAAAAAAAAAATAATACAAATATACCTTTTTTATTGTCATGTATAGTCTAGTCCAGGCGTTCCCAAACTACGGCCCGTGGGCCGCAATGCGGCCCCCTGAGGCCATTTATCCAGCCCCCACTGCACTTCTGGAAGGGGCACCTCTTTCATTGGTGGTCAGTGAGAGGACCACTGTATTTGGCAGCCCTCCAATGGTCTGAGGGACAGTGAACTGGCCCCCTGTGTAAAAAGTTTGGAGACCCCTGGTCTAGTCAAATCTGTAATGTAAACTTTAAACAATTAGAAAGCAGCTTTAAAAGGTGTCACAATACCTGACCTGTATTGGCACACTGGATGAAACCTTGACGTGGAATGCTGAGGTCACTGTTTCAAAACCCTGGGTTTGACCAGTCAAGGCACAAACTAACTATGACTTGATGCTTCCTGTTTCCCCCACCCCTTCTCTCTCTCTCTCTTCATTCTAAAAAAAACAATTAAAAAAGAGGTGTCACATTACTATGAATCTTCACTTTATAATTAGTTTAGCAAGTTCTATAACAAACTTTATTATTTTAAAAAATGAAATTATATATTTTTGAACAGGAAATACATGGGCCTGATGCAAAACTGAAAAGTATATGTGTGCATTCTAGAAAGCAGTCATAGCAGATGACATGTAGATTCTATTCACTAGTAGAAAATTAATTTATAACCCGTCTGCCCTTAGTCTGTGTGATGGCCATTAATTCCGTGTTTGGTGTGTACCTCTATTTTTCTGTCTTATCTTCATTATACTTAATTGTATAATAATTGTATTTCTTTCTTCAACAGAAGTGTGGGTTTTCCAAGGGCAGCATTTGTGTATACTCCTCTGTAAAGCCAGGAGCTGCCGCCATCATCACAGCTGCCTGGCATATGCAGGTTCACATTGGATTCGGACAGACAGTATTGAAAAAACGGAGCCAAAAACTGGTGGGCCATTAGCTTTAATCCTAGCTTGCACCTGGTGGGCAAGTAAAAACACACACTGGGCTCCAAAACCCACTCATTCAGTGCTCACAAAGCTACTGACTTATCCGAGTTTCCTAGAATCAAAGGTTTCTACCTCACCAACCTTAGTCACCTCTGTTCCCCATCTCCTTCTCTCTGCACAAACTCTACACAAACTGCCATCTCCTTCAGCGCTCCGCCATCTTGGCTGCTTCTCCTGGCCTCCTCCACATGGCCTCTCTCAGCTCTCCTCTCTGCTCTCTCACCTAATGCTAATCTCAGGAACTGAGAGAGCAAGCTCCCGGTTCTGGGTCTGCCCCACTTTATAGTGTAGAAATCAAAACCTTTAATCCAATATACAAAATAGGAAAGTCTCTAATACAAAGTCACTTATCTGAGGCATGAAGGGATTGTACCACCCCACATCAAAAAGGGTGGGAAAGACTTAGTCCTAAAACCAAGCCCCAGGCTACAAAGATCCTGCCTGCCCACAGCCTGCCCCAACACACATTAATATCACCTGGGCAACGGCTTCCACGTGGGCAGCACCATCTTTAACAAAGTGAGCATAATATATTTTATCTGCCCAACAATCTACCCCTATGCTCACTTTACTACCCACAATCTACATCACCGGCATCCCTGTGCAAGGAAATTAGGCACATTACACAAATTACAACATGACAAATCCTATAATTTCAATAATCACAAAGATACACTTCACCAGTCACTGAGCACTTAGCCCAAAGCGCAAATTGTCCTCGGCCCTCTTTCTAGTCATGGGAAAAGCTTCCCAGGGCAGGGGAGTGCTTCCAGCAAAGCCACCCTCCACCCCCATCAGGGTATTTTACATTGTCCAAAATCCATAAGTCCATTCAACAAAGGAGCCAGTGCGCCACTCTGGTCATAGTCCAGGAATCAGTCCAAGCACATGAGGCCTCAGCCACCCCTCTCATCCCTGTCGTCCTGGCAGGTCTTACACTGTCCCAAAGAGGAGCACATGGCAATGGCAGTCAGCATTTCCATCTCTGCTTTGGAGAGCATGGCAGCCACCCCTATGTCCGAAAATTGCAGACATACCAGGAGAGTAGTCAATACTCCTTGCTGCTGGGCTCTCATCTTCTGAAGACTGCGGATCACAACTCCAGCCCAATTCTCCTCATCCAAAGAGGTACTGGAAATGCCAGCTCCCACTGCCAGGCTCGAGCCACAGTCCATCACTGCCTTCTGCTCTGCAGCCTTGCAGCCCCAGCTCTGGCCTCAGCCCTGGCCTCCTGCCGCTGCTGGCTCTCCACAACATCCAGGACAATCTGCAACTAACGAACCTGTGATTCCTCCTACAGCAGCTGCTGTATTTCCAAGTGAATCTCATGAACCAGGTCGGCCTCCTTCTCTGGTGCTTGCTCCAGCTCCTGGGTCAGCATGTCTTTCTCCCACATTTGCTCCAGCTCTTTCCACTGCTTGGTTTGCAAGTCCTGGGCAGCCTCTTCCACAGAACTCTCGGTTTCCTCACACACGGCTGTAAATTTAGCCAGCCTACGGTCCCAAAAAGGACAGCCATGGGGAACCATAATAGCAACCAGTCCTCTACCATGCACATCAAAGGTGGCAGCTCCATACTGATCTCCGAATCCTGCTACAGACTACACCAAATGTAAAGCTAGGAGCCGCAGCCATCATCACAGCTGCCTGGCCCATCCGTGCAGGTTCACATTGGATTCGAACAGACAGTAATGAAACAACGGAGCCAAGAACTGGTGGGTATAAAGCAAGTATCCATGGCCACAATCAAAGCAGCCTGACCCATGCAGTTTCGCATTAGATTCAGACAGACGGTAATGAAACAACAGAGCCAAGAACTGGTGGGCCATTAGCTTTAATCCTAGCTTGCACCCAGCAGGCAAGTAAAAACACACACTGGGCTCCAAAACCCACTTATTCAGTGCTCACAAAACTACTGACTTATCCAAGTTTCTAGAATCAAAGGTTTCTACCTCACCAGTCTCATTCACCTCTGTTTCCCATCTCCTTTCTGCACAAACTGGCTTCTACTTCAACACTCTGCCATCTTGGCTGCTTCTCCTGGCCTCCTCCACGTGGACTCTCTCAGCTCTCCTCTCGGCTCTCTCACCTACTGCTAATCTCAGGAACCTAGAGAGCAAGCTCCCAGTTCTGGGTCTGCCCCACTTTATAGTGCAGAAATCAAAACCTTTAATCCAATATACAAAATAGGGAAGTCTCTAATACAAAGTCACTTATCTGAGGCATGATGGGATTGTACCACCCCACATCAAAAAGGGTGAGAAAGACTTAGTCCTAAAACCAAGCCCCAGGCTACAAGGATCCTGCCTGCCCACAGCCTGCCTCCAACACACATTAATATCACCTGGGCGATAGGCTTCCATGTGGGCAGCGCCATCTTTAACAAAGTGAGCATAATATTTTTTATTTGCCAAACATCCTCTTTGTTGTCTAGTGCCAAGAATACAGCCCTAGTGCCTTGGAATGACATTAAGGTGAGAGGAAACATTGGTTTTGACGTGTGAGAAGACGAGCTGTGTTAATACCAAGCTCCATTTTTTGGTCAGAACAAACATCTTCCAGTAATTTGCCAAAATGGCTAACAGAATGAGAAAAAGGAAAGGCAAACACTATATGTTCTCTGGACCTTTTAGAAAACATAGCGTTGACCCTGGCCAGGTCACTCACTTGGTTAGAACATTGTCCAGAGACACCAAGGTTGCAGGTTCAATTTCTGGTCAGGGCACAGACAAGAATCAAACAATGAACACATAAATATGTGGAACAACAAATTAATGTTTCTCTCTCTCTTGTTCTCTCTCTTTCCCTTGTTTCTCTGAAATCAATTTAAATATATATACATCTAGAGAAAGAGAGTGAGAGAACATGGAGTAGAAAGCATGGAGTCGTTCCTTTGGCCACACACATATAAATCTACAAGAATGGTAATACTGTAGACATTAAGGGGATGGGCACTGTTTCAAAGGAATGTCCTACAATGTTACTGTTGGTCAAATAAGTTTATAAATATGATATATATGTTTGCTTGCTTATAGTATGCATTGGGTGTGGGGGACACACTGTAAGCAGGCCAGGTCATTATAGCCTAAGGCTTAGTTTTAAGATTGAGCTTTTCCCTACACCCTTGACTGATTGCATGACTGGGGTGGTGCACTCTCATGAGGAATCCCATTATGCCTCAGATAAGTGACTTTATATCAGAGACTTCCTTGTTTGTCTATTGAATTAAAGGTTTTGATTTCTACACTATAAAGGAGAGCAGAGAAAGGCCACGTGGAGGAGAGGAGAAGCAGTCAAGATGGTGGAGTGCTGAAGGAGAAGCCAATTTGTGCTGAGTTTGTGCAGAGAGAAGGAGATGGGGAACAGAGGTGAATAAGGCTGGTGAGATAGAAACCTTTGATTCTAGGAAACTCAGATAAGTCAGTGGCTTTGGGAGCCCTGAATGGAAAAGGAAGTATTTTCTCACTGTGTGTATTTCTTGCCCACCAGGTGCAAGCTAGGATTAAAGCTAATGACCCACCAGTTCTTGGCTCCGTTGTTTCATTACCATCTGTCTGAATCAAATGCGAACCTGCACAGGCCAGGCGGCTGTGATGATGGCCATGCCTACTGGCTTTACAGTTACCATGGCAAAATTACAAGAGTCTACAATGTCACTGTAAGGCCAGGGCTACCGCTGCCATTATGGCCATTCACATGCAGGTTCTCATTGAATTCGAGCAGACTGTAAAGAAACAGTGGAGTCGGAGGATGGTGGGCCATTCTGTTTATTGGTGTCTCACCAAGACAGGCAAGCCACAGGAAAAGCCAAGGGAAAAGCAGAAAACCTGCTTTTCCCAGCGAGGGCAAGGGATCAGGGAGGAGAGAAAAAACAAATCTGTCTGCACCTCCCAGTGGTGGGGGCAGAATCTCTTTTCCAGTAAACATTATTAGCAAGATAATGGCCCCTCCCAGTCAAGAAGGAGACCTGCAACCTCACAGACCACTATAGCTGGCATTGTCCAGCCCCCAATGCAAACCACAAGTGAGCAAACATACATCATATTTACAAACTTATTTGACCAACATTCCACTCCTTTGCTCACTTTTCAATCTACACCACAGGTTTCTTCCATGATGGTCACTGTGCAAGGAGTGAGGTCATTATATAAACAGAAACAGTACAAACTACAGCAATAGAATTACCAAATCATAAGCTATGGGCAAAACGAGAGAGCTGTCAGGGGCACCAAGAGAGGCGAATCTTTTCCCTCTGGTAGAATATAGGCCAAAGTTTTGTCTGCAGAGAGCAGCGTAGCTGATACCAGAGGCTGCCCTGAGCAAGCACACCAAACCTTATTGGCCAATACACCAGGATCTGCTGGTTCTATGTATAGTAAAATAGAACTCATTATTGGCCATAAAGAAATTACAAAGGTGCCCTTCATAATGCTGTCTTCCTGAGCACTCAAGGGATAATATACATCTACCTTAGGTTGCCCAAGGTGATAAATGGAGGTCCACCTCTAGCCCCTTTCCCCATGGTGCCAACTGTAAGGACCAAAAGAAGATCAGAATATCTAAAATAATAGGATATAGGCAGGGCACTGATGGAACAGGGAATTTAAGGGTTACAGGCAGGTCCTGCTCATGTTCTGTTAGGAATACTATGCCCAAGGTCATTCAAGAAGCAGAGACAGATAGGGACCCTGTGAGGCTGAGAACAAAGAAAGACAAACGTTTGCATTCCATTGGTTAATAACCCTTATCAGAAGTTTATGTTTGGAATTCGCCAATGAGCTAGACCCAGCCCCTGTTGCTATGCTATGTGCAGCCCCCTTAGCGAATAGGTAACCACCACATCTGCTTCTGTATTATGCTTGCTTACTTAGGATATATAAGGAACTAGCTGTAAGCACCAGGCACGATTCCCGTTTGTAGCTCCTTGTGAGTAAGGTGTCTCCAAACACCTGGGAATTCGCCCCTGCGCAGGTTAAACTGGCCAATAAAGAAACATCTATATTCCTGAAAGTCTCTGATGTCTGTTATTGTACCTGGTGCATGCTACACCAACAAGGCCACCCATCTCAGATGGGGGGCCTGTACAGTCCAGGGCCAAGTCCACTGAAGCTGTTGGCCTTTAAGGAGGGCTGTTGGGGCAGGAAGGAGCACGTTGCCCTGCTGTCCAAAACCTGGCTTGAGTAAAATGTCCTTGGTGCGTATCTGCAACTGAAGGGGGGCAGCTGCCTGATGCAGGAGGGCCTCCACTGGAGCTGGGCTCCCCTATCAAGGTCTCTCATTCAAAATCTGGAGTACTGTCCATAAGCGGTGTGTCCATCCAGTAAGAGAGCTGGTGCCCTCTCCTGTCACAGTCCCTGCTTTATTTTGTTTTATTTTATTTATTTATATTTTACAGAGACAGAGAGTGGGTCAGAGAGAGGGATAGACAGGGACAGACAGACAGGAACGTAGAGATGAGAAGCATCAATCGTTAGTTTTTCCTTGCGCTTTGCGACACCTTAGTTGTTCATTGATTGCTTTCTCATATGTGCCTTGACCATGGGCCTTCAGCAGACCGAGTAACCCCTTTAAGAGTCCATTATACACCTGACCAGGCAGTGGCGCAGTGGATAAAGCATCGGACTGGGATGCAGAAGACCCAGGTTCGAGACCCCGAGGTTGCCAGCTTGAGCGTGGGCTCATCTGGTTTGAGCAAAAGCCCACCAGCTTGAACCTAAGGTCGCTGGCTCCAGCAAGGGGTTACTCGGTCTGCTGAAGGCCCGTGGTCAAGGCACATATGAGAAAGCAATCAATGAACAACTAAGGTCTCGCAATGAAAAACTGATGATTGATGCTTCTCATCTCTCTCTGTTCCTGTCTGTCTGTCCCTGTCTATCCCTCTCTCTGACTCATTCTCTGTCTCTGTAAAAAATAAATTAATTTTTTTAAAAAAAGAGTCCATTATACCACTCAATGATACCAGCAGCCTGGGGGTGGTTGAGAACATGGTACTTCCAGTCTACCCCCAGCTCTTGAGCCCATTGCCTCACCATTGAACCAGTGAAATGGGTAGCATTGTCACTGTCAAGGACCATGGCTGCCCATATGCTGCATTTAGGTGGTCCAGAGCCTGTATGACTGCCCTCTGGTCAGGGTTACGAGTGGGGTAAGCAGCAAGCAGTCCAGTGGCAGTATCTACACAAGTGACTATATACTGGTACCCTTCTGACTTTGGTAAGGGTCCAGTGATGTCTATCTGCCATCATGCCAGTGGAACATGACCCCTCTGGATCTGTCCAGGTGACACCAGTAATCTCTGAGGGTGCTCCTTGGAACACACTGCACATTGCTCACAGGCTGCAAGTACCTCTGCAAAGGACACAGGCAAGTTCCACACCTTAACTATTGCCCACATAGTTTTCTGTCCTGCATGGAGTAGAGGCCAGTGGAGCCACTGTGCCACATCACCTGCAGGTGCAGTCTCCAACCATCGCACCCTTGCCAACGTATCTGCCTCATCATTCCCAGGATGGGCTAGAGGGGCATGCCCCGTGACATGATATACTGTCACCTGCTTCTGGTGTCCTATTTCCCATAAGTCCCACCACATGGACTGACCCCATAGTAGACGGTGTATTACCATCCACTGGATAGTGTGCCAAGTAGCAATCCAAAGGGTCAGTCCACGATAGACAGCCCAGCTGTCAGTACAGATCACCAGAGGTGAAGGTTCATTATAAGCAACTAGCCAAACAGCTCCTAGTTCTGCCCATTGGCTGCTCTGGCCTTTACCCGTGTCCATCCAAAATAGTCTCAGTGGCCGGATGGAAGGCTATGGCCATCCATTTGGCAGTCTCGCCCCTGCTGGAACCATCAGTATACCAGACATCCTTAGGGATGGGCACCCGCCCCTCCTGGTAGGGACTGACCTCAGGTTCTGCCTCCTGAGCCCCAGTTGCACCTGACTCTAAGGTCACATAGGTGACTGGACCCAAGACTTCCTGCAGTTCTGCCCTCAATGGGCTGGTGCTATGAGCACAGCATTGTTGCAGGTAGGCACCCCACTTGACCAAGGTGGAGATTTGGGCCATACCACTATGTGGTTTGGTCACCCAATCTCTCACCCATCCTGCAATAGGGTATGTTGTCTTGACTTTAACGAGTGCTGTGGTTGTAATACTCTCAGTGGCCAGGAGGGCCGCATACACAGCTGCCAGCTGTTTCACCACTAATAAGTAACAAACTTCGGCACCTTTTCACAACTGGGACCAAAACCCAATAGATTGCTGTAAGCGCTCTGTCCGTTGTCACAAGCCCCATCCAAACCCCTCTGAGGTTACATGAATGTCCAGCTCTCAGGGCCTGGCAGGATCAAACACATTCAAGGCCTGTGCCACCTTGACAGCTCACTTAGCTGCTGTAAATGAACTTTGTGCCTGCTCAGTCCAATCTCAATGAACCCCCTTCCAAATAAGGTTGTACAAAGGGCACAGTAACTGAGCCAAATGGGTATAAATGCTTGCCAATACCGCAGCAAATCTAAAAATTTCTGTAACTGTTTTATTGTAGTGGCACGGGGTATTCTTGGGTCTTCTCTATAACTACATCAGGGATAACTTTTGTCTTACCCAACCAGACAACTTCCAAGAACTTAACAGATAACTCAGGTCCTTGTAATTTGTTCTCGTTGACTGCCCAGCCAGAGGCTTTCAAATGGGATAGCAGGATAGAGACTGCTTGCTCCAATTCTGGAAGACAATCACTAGTTAGCATAATATCATCAATATAATGGTGTGAATTGCCTCTGGCTATTTCCATTTAGTCAGGTCAGCAGCCACCAGCCCATGACATGATGTAGAGCTACGCAAATAGCCCTGGGGTAACACTGTAAAGGTCCATTGTCTCCTTTCCCAACTGAAGGCAAATTAGTCTTGACTTTCTGCAGCATATCAATAGAGAAAAAGGCATTTGCCAAGTCTGCCACAAAGTGTTATGTCCCCAACTCATGGTTTAGCCTATCCATCATGTTAGCTATCGAGGGAACAGCAGCATTCAAAGGGGGAACAACTTTATCAAGTTCTCTGTAAGCTACTGTCATTCTCCAGGTTCCATCTGGTTTGTGCACAGGCCATACTGGGGAGTTGTAAGGACTGTTCTCTGCCTTTTCCAGTTCAAGCATTGTTCTTGTGATTTCTTCATAACCACCTGGCAGGCAGTACTGCTTGGTGTTAGTCACATGCCAAGGAATAGGTAATTGCAAAGGGGAATGTGATGCGTGTTCCTGCAACACTGCCTTCACAACCCTGATCCATAGCCGAACTCCCTGGCTGTAGTTTCCAACCAGTCCTTGCAAGACATCTAACCCTACAAAGTCACCAACCAGGAAGAGGGAGAGGAAAGAAAAAGGAAGAAGTTAACCTCTCAAAATCAAGAAAAATCCACAGACTTTATAACTTGTTCCACTATTTTTTTTTGTTTCTTTCATCTTCTGGCCTTTATTAGTATTATTTCTTTTTCCTGCACCTTGGTCCTTTTATTCTCTGCCCATCTTATTCTTTCCTCTTCTTGAACTACACTACCCATAAGTGTTACATTTTATTTCTTTTCTCTCCTTACTCTCCATGAGGGTTACACTCCAAAACCCTTAACTCTCTCTCCCCCTCTTTTTGTTTTTTTCTTTTTCCTTCTTTTCCTTTTCCCCTTTTTCTTTTTTCTTCCTCTCTAATAGTTTCTTCTTTTCTCCTTTTACTTTTCCTCTCATTCAATCCTCAATCACGAACAAATTATTTTATTTGAAACTCAAGTTTTTTTGTGTGGCATTTTGGGTGCTTTTTACTTCACTTTTTAACTCATTAGCATTCCTCCCAACCCAGGCTCTCCATTATATTTAGTTTTTGCTCCACTTAATACAATAGTAATTTTTTTTCTTTTTTCCTGTTTCCCTCTTATCCCTCTCATTATATCTCTCTTTTTTTATTTATTTATTTTTTTGTATTTCTCTGAAGCTGGAAATGGGGAGGCAGTCAGACAGACTCCCACATGCGCCCAACTGGGATCCACCCGGCACGCCCACCAGGGGGCGATGCTCTGCCCATCCGAGGCGTCGCTCTGTCACGACCAGAGCCACTCTAGTGCCTGGGGCAGAGGTCAAGGAGCCATCCCCAGCGCCCGGGCCATCTTTATGCTCCAATGGAGCCTCGGCTGCAGGAGGGGAAGAGAGAGACAGAGAGGAAGGAGGGGGGGTGGAGAAGCAGATGGGCGCCTCTCCTGTGTGCCCTGGCTGGGAATCGAACCCGGGACTTCTGCACGCCAGGCTGACGCTCTACCACTGAGCCAACCGGCCAGGGCCAACCCTCTCATTATATCTCTTAGTCGACCATCACTTACAAACAAATCATTTTATACTTGACCCAAATTTTTTCCTTTTTTGCATTTTGTGGGTCCCTACCTCCTTTTTTGCTCCTTTCCCCCCCAACTCAGGCCCTCCATTATAGGCAGTTTTTGTTCCATTTAGCATAATATAATTTACAGTTCATCATGATATTTTTCTAAGGAGGAGGGAGAGGAGGGGAAGAGAAGAAAAAAAGAGGGGGAAATAATAAATTATTATTATTGTTTTTTAAAATTATTTTATTATTTTTTTTCCAAATTTTTTTCCATTTTTATTCTTTATTAATTCTCATTAGTGTTATCAACAAGACCACCCTCAGATGCCATTAAGAAAAAGGAAATCAAATATCATGGCTACAAAAGATAGAGAAGTACCATAGATAGATGAGGAAAAAATCTATGGAGAAAAAATTTAATACATTGGAAACCTTGGAGCTAAATGACAGAGAATTTAAAATAGAGATCCTAAAAATACTCAGAGATATACAAGAAAACACAGAAAGGCAATTTAGGGAGCTCAGAAAACAACTCAATGAACACAAAGAATATATTACCAAGAAAATTGAAACTATAAAAACAAATCAAACGGACATGAAAAACTCCATTCATGAATTAAAAAATGAGGTAACAAGCTTAGCTAATAGAACAGGCCAGATAGAAAGTAGGATTAGTGACATAGAAGATAAGCAACTTTAGGCACAACAGAGAGAAGAGAGACTCAAAAATTAAAAACAATGAGAAAGCCCTACAGGAATTGTCTGACTCCATAAAAAAGAATAACAGTAGAATAATAGGTATATCAGAGGGAGAAGAGAGAGAAAATGGAATGGAGAATATATTCAAACAAATAATAGATGAGAACTTCCCAAACCTGTGAAAAGAACTAAGGCCTCAAATTCAAGAAGCAAACAGAACACCAATTTTTCTTAATCACAACAAACCTACCCCAAGGCACATCACAATGAAATTGGCACAAACCAACAACAAAGAAAAAATTCTCAAGGCAGCCAGGGAAAAGAAGAATACAACATATAAAGGAAGGCTTATTAGATTATCATCAGATTTCTCAGCAGAAACTCTACAAGCTAGAAGAGAGTGGACCCCAATATTTAAAGTCCTGAAAGAGAGGAACTTTCAGCCAGGAATACTATACCCATCAAAGCTATCCTTCAAATATGAAGGAGAAATAAAAACATTCACAGATACAGAAAAGATGAGGGAATTTATCATCAGAAACCTCCCACTCCAGGAAATACTAAAGGGGATTTTCCAACCAGATACAAAGAACAAAACAAAACAAAACCACAAGTAAAAGCTCCACCAAGAACACAATAAAACTAAATTTAAACTGTGACAACAAAAACAAAAAAAGGGGAGAGGACGGAGATTAACAGTAGCAAAGGATGATGGAGTGCAGAAACACTCATAAGATAGGGTACTACAATGAATATGGTACCCTGATTTATTGATGTCACCCCATTAACATTAATAAAAATTTATTTATAAAAAAAAGATATCCACTCCCAAAATATATTCAGGAATAGGAGATATATATACCCTACATGGCTTAGGAGGCAGTCTTCCTGTAACTCAGGTCCCAATGGAATAGTTATTGTCTTCACTCGAAAAGTTTGGCACCCATAACCATCAATGGCCACTGGGGTCCCAGCAAACCACTGTGGGTTTCCATAGAGGAGTGTTGGGCAGATAAAATATATTGTGCTCACTTTGTTAAAGATGGCATTGCCCACATGGAAGCCTGTCGCCCAGGTGATATTAATGTGTGTTGGGGGTGGGCTGTGGGCAGGCAGGATCCTTGTAGCCTGGGGCTTGGTTTTAAGATTAAGCCTTTCCTATCCTTTTTGATGTGGGTTGCCCCAGATAAGTGACTTTGTATTAGAGGCTTCCCTATTTTGTATATTGGATTAAAGGTGTTGATTTCTACACTATAAAATGGGGGCAGAACGCGAGCTTGATCTCTTGGTTCCTGAGATTAATATTAGAGGAGAGAGCAGAGAGGAGAGCAGAGAAAGGCCACTTGGAGGAGGCCAGGAGAAGCAGCCAAGATGGCAGAGTGTTGAGCGAGAAGCGAGTTTGTGCAGAGTTTGTGCAGGGAGAAGGAAGGAGATGGGGAACAGAGGTGAATATGTCTGGTGAGCTAGAAACCTTTGATTCTAGGAAACTCGGATAATGTCAGTAGCTTTGTGGGCACTGAACGAGTGGGTTTTGGAGCCCAGTGTGTGTTTTACTTGCCTGCTGGAGCAAGCTAGGATTAAAGATGATGACCCACCAGTTTTGGGTTCCATTGTTTCTTTTCTTTTTTTTTTTTTCTGAAATTGGAAACAGGGAGAGACAGTCAGACAGACTCTCGCATGCTCCCGACCGGGATCCACCTGGCATGCCCACCAGGGGCGACGCTCTGCCCACCAGGGGGAGATGCTCTGCCCCTCCGGGGCATCGCTCTGCCACGACCAGAGCCACTCTAGCGCCTGGGGCAGAGGCCAAGGAGCCATCCCCAGCGCCCGGGCCATCTTTGCTCCAATGGAGCCTTGGCTGTGGGAGGGGAAGAGAGAGACAGAGAGGAAGGAGGGGGAGGGGTGGAGAAGCAAATGGGCGCTTCTCCTGTGTGCCCTGGCCAGAAATCGAACCCAGGTCCCCCGCATGCCAGGCCGACGCTCTACCGCTGAGCCAACCGGCCAGGGCCTCCATTGTTTCTTTACCGATTGTTCGAATATAATGCAAACCTGCATGGGCCAGGTGGCTGTGATGGTGGCTGTGGCTACTGGCCTTACAAGGAGAGAACATTCTGCACCTCTATTCACCAAGGCCAACACCCATTGTACATTGGAAGAGGACCAGTGGATATCCAGTTCCATATGTGGCCTCCGGTCCCCACCCATCCCTATTAGATGGGTCCCTTGGCCATTTTCCTCTTCAAACTGGTACAATGGGTCTTGGGAGTTTTCCTCTCCTTCAGCTGTCTCCAGCATATAATCTTGTAACAGAACTGCCCATGCACCAAACGTTTTATTGGTGGCTGCTAAGGCCTTTCATCTCAGTGGCTGGAACATCTGTTCTGGTTTAAGCTGCCGCCAAAGCTCCAAAAGAATTTTATTAGACTGGCCATCTAATTTCGCCTTATCTGCTCCAGCCACTATCAAGTCTACCCACACCTGTGTTTGGATAACCTTTTTAGGCCCGTTTCCCTTGTTAGTCAGGGGGACAACATAGGCAGCAGCCCTCACTGCTTTATGATCCCGAGCGGCCTCCAGCTCTCCCAGATCTACTACCATCAGTGCAAGCACACTGATAGGCTGGCCAACAAAGGAGCCCAAGATAGTCACAAGTGACCCAAAAAGGACTGACAGGATGCTAGCGAGGATATATTCCCTAATTTTTCATAAACACTTCCTTGTCTAGCCCACGGGACCCAGGGTTAAAAGCAGCATTCTTCATACCTATTTCCTGAAGGACCTTTGCTAACTCACTGTAGCACTGCCACCAACTCACTGCCCCCGGCAATTCTCCAGCATTCTGCCAGACCATATGAATGGCGGCCATCACCCATTCTAATAGGGTATGGTCTCCTGGGTTGTCACAGCAGTTCTGAAGATGCTGCCTCAAGGAGGAGTGTGTGGTAATGGCGGCCAATTTCTCCATCTCTGTTCTGGAGAGCATGATGCCATGCACATCTATGTCCCATAATCATAGTAATGAGAGTACAGTGGTACCTTGAGATACGAATTTAATTAGTTCTTAACCGAGCTCATAAGTCAGTCAATTCATATATCAAACTGCCGATACTGGACCCATGCACCAATGCACCAGCTAGTGGCAGCTTCCCGAATCACGACTCGTATCTTGGAATTTTGCTCAGATCTCGAACAAAAAATACGGACCAAGTCACAGCTCATATCTTAAAAAATTTGTATGTTGGTCTGTTCGTATCTCAAGGTACCACTGTACCAGGGATTCAGTAGGTTTCTGCCTAAATTGCGCTCTCAGCTCCATTAGCTCTGCCTGGGTATAGGGCTGGACCACAGAGTCTTCCATTACCTGGACAGGAAGCTGTGGCTGTCCCTGAGGGCCTCTTTGTTGCTGGGTTTTTACCTTCTTGGCAACCACTGGTCAGGCTCTGAGTGTGTGCATGGCAGCTTCAGCCTGAGCCTTCTCATCTTCAGAAGAGGAGTTGGAAGCGCCTGCTCCCGCTGACTCAAAGCCAATCCACTGGCATGAATGCTGCTGCTCCTTTGGCGACCGTTTAGGCTCCTGTGGCTGCTGGCCTCTAGCCAGAAGCTGAGACTCGAGCTCTTGAACCTGCAGTTGTTTCTTCAACAACTGCTGGTGCAAACTTTCAGCTTCCAGGGCATACTGCAACTTGTGAACCCCTAATTCCTTTTTCAGTGCTTGCTCTAATTCCAGCCTTTTCTGCCATTCAATTTGCAATTCATCCTGGAGTTTTTTACCTCAGGTGGCTTCTCGCACAGAACTCCTGGTTTCCTCTTGAGAAGAAAACACCCAGCGCATGGCCCCTAAAAGGACAGCCATGGGGAGCCAGAGCAACAACCAGTCCTCTACCTTACCCCTCAAGGGTGGCAGCTCCATATCGATCTGATCCAAATCCTGCCAACTATGCCAGTTGTAAGGCCAGGGGCTGCCACCACCATTATGGCCATTCACATGCAGGTTCTTATTAAATTGGAGCAGATGGTAAAGAAACGGCAGAGTCGGAGGATGGTGGGCCATTCTGTTTATTGGTGTCTGTTGGGCAAGATAAAATATATTATGCTCACTTTGTTAAAGATGGCACTGCCCACTTGGAGGCCTGTTGCCCAGGTGATATTAATATGTGTTGGGGGCGGGCTGTGGGCAGGCAAGATGCTTATAGCCTGGGGCTTGGTTTTAGGACTAAGCCTTTCCTACCCTTTTTGATATGGGGTGGTGCAATCCCATCATGCCTCAGATAAGTGACTTTGTATATATATAAGAGACTTCCCTATTTTGTATATTGGATTAAAGGTTTTGATTTCTATACTATAAAATAGAGGCAGAACGGGAGCTTGCTCTCTTGGTTCCTGAGAAGTATGAGAGGAGAGCAGAGAAAGGCCACGTGGAGGAAGCCAGGAGAAGCAGCCAAGATGGCGGAGTGTTGAGTGAGAAGCCAGTTTGTGCAGAGTTTGTGCAGGGAGAAGGAGATGGAGAACAGAGGTGAATAAGTCTGGTGAGCTAGAAACCTTTGATTCTAGAAAACTAGGATAAGTCAGTAGCTTTGTGAGCATTGAATGACTGGGTTTTGAAGCCCAGTGTGTGTTGTTACTTGCCTGCCAGGTGCAAGCTAGGATTAAAGATGATGGTCCACCAGTTTTTGTCTCCGTTGTTTTTTTACTGACTGTCCGAATCCAATACGAACCTGCTTGGGCCCAGATGCTGTGATGGTGGCCGTGCATACTGGCTTTACAGTGTCTCACCAAGACAGGCAAGCCACAAGAAAAGGCAAGGGAAAAGCAGAAAACCTGCTTTTCCCATGGAAGGCAAAAGATCAGGGAGGAGAGAAAAAAGAAATCTTCCTGCATCTCTCAGTGGTGGGGGCAGAATCTCCCAGTAAACATTAGCAAGACAACGGCCCCTCCCAATCAGTAAGGTGACCTGCAACCTCACAGACCACTATATCTGATGTTGCCCAGCCTCCAATGTAAACCACAAATGAGCAAACATATACATCATATTTATAAACTTGTTTGACCAAGAGTCACCCAGCATGTGGTGGGCATTGTTGTAAACAAGGGCAAATTTCTTGCCAAGAGAATTAGTGTACGTACTGAGCATATTAAGCACTCTAAGAGCTGAGCTAGTGTTCTGAAATGTGTAAAGGCAAATGATCAGAAAAAGACAGCAACCGAAAAGAAAGTTACCTGGGTTCAACTGAAGCGGCTAATGGTACCACCCAGAGAAGCTCACTCTGTGAGAACCCGTGTGTTAGTGGCTAGAATCTATTCCCTATGAAGTCAAGGCATAATAAGAAGAGTATACACACACACACACACACACACACACCTTTGTATAGTTAAAAATAATTAAAATGAAAAGACTGGGCTCCAGCCAAAGTAGACACTGCAAACTGAAAACAGTTGTCACTTAAATTATATAAACAATCATCAACCTCCTAGAAGGAGAGATTTGATTTCTATGGAGGCCCATCAGTTCCAGGAAAACTCGTCATTTTGCTTTAGCTGTGCAAATGCAAAGGAAAAAGCTTTCTAGAATGGAGCTCTTTCTAATTCTAAAACATTTGTATTAGTGCTGGGCATTTTTGTTTATTTGAATATTATATTTCCTTTAGACTTACATTTAGAAAATGTTTGTTTCAGAGATTGTTAGAGGCTCATACTACTTTTACTCAATATGCTCTTAAAAGTAAAAATATAATGTACACACACACACACACACACACACACACACACACACCTCTTTAGGGCAAGATGAAAGCTAAGCAGAAAAGCACTTCAGAACAGACAGAAAAATCCCTCTCTCGAAGTGCATATGAAAACCCACACAATAGAAATATCACACACAGCACACAATCCAGACTTGCTCCACATGATATTTTTAACTAGAAGTGAATTCAAGTGAACCATCATGTCAAAGTATTGTTGCTTATAGAATATTTATTTATTATGTTTTTGAATGAAAAAATACTAAAAATAATGTATCAGAAAGTGGCATTATGGCTATTGTGGTGAAAAGTTGTAAATTAACTATGGGTTAAGAATAACAAACATGAGTGATGTCAGAGAAATGGTGCCGTGAGGAGCACTACCGATAAATCTCCCCCAAATTTCAACAAGTTCTTCAACCAGAGACAGAAAAATCTATCCTTTTGGAGCATCTGGGAGTCCCACACACTGGAAAAACAAGTGCTATTAACAAAACCACCCTCAGATGCCATTAAGGAAAAGGAAATCAAATATCATGGATACAAAAGATAGAGAAGTAGCACAGATAGATGAGGAAAAATCTATGGAGAAAAAATTTAATATATTGGAAACCTTGGAGCTAAATGATAGAGAATTTAAAATAGAAATCCTAAAAATACTCAGAGATATACAAGAAAACACAGAAAGGCAATTTAGGGAGCTCAGAAAACAACTCAACGAACACAAAGAATATATTACCAAGGAAATTGAAACTATAAAAACAAATCAAACAGAGATGAAAAACTCAATTCATGAACTGAAAAATGAGGTAACAAACTTAGCTAATAGAACAGGCCAGATAGAAAGTAGGATTAGTGACATAGAAGACAAGCAACATAACCCTCATACTGAAACCTGGCAAGGACAGCATAAAAAAAGAAAACTACAGACCAATATCTCTAATAAATACAGATGCTAAAATACTAAACAAAATACTAGCAAATTGAATACAACATATTAAAAAAAATAATACATCATGATCAAGTTGGATTCATCCCAGAATCTGAAGGATGGTTCAACATACGTAAAACGTTTAACGTAATACACCATATCATCAAAACAAAGAACAAAACCCACATGATCTTATCAATAGATGCAGAAAAGGCATTCGATAAAATACAACACAACTTTATGTTTAAGACACTCAACAAAATGGATATAGAAGGAAAATATCTCAACATGATAAAGGCCATATATGATAAACTATCAGCCAACATCATATTAAGTGGCATAAAACTGAGGACTTTCCCCCTTAAATCAGAAACAAGACAGGGTTGTCCACTCTCTCCACTCTTATATAACGTGGTGCTAGAAGTTCTAGCCAGAGCAATCAGACAAGAGAAAGAAATAAAAGGCATCCATATTGGAAAAGAAGAAGTAAAGGTATCACTTTTTGCAGATGATATGATTCTATACATGGAAAACCCCAAAGACTCCACAAAAAGATTACTAGAAACAATAAACTAATGCAGTAAGGTCAAAGGATACAAAATTAATATACAAAAGTTCATAGCCTTTCTATATGCCAACAATGAAACATTAGAAAACGAATTCAAAAAAAATAATCCCCTTCACGATTGCAACAACAACAAAATACCTAGGAATAAACATAACAAAGAATGTAAAGGACCTATATAATGAAAACTGCAAAGCATTGTTAAAGAAAACTGAAAAAGACACAATGAAATGAAAAAAATATTCCTTGTTCCTGGATAGGAAGAATAAATGTAATCAAAATGGCTATATTACCCAAAGCAATATACAAATTTAATGCAATTCCCATCAAAATTCCAATGTCATTTTTTAAAGAAATGGAACAAAAAATCACCAGATTTATATGGAACTATAAAAAACCCCGAATAGCCAAAGCAAACCTAAGGAAAAAGAATGAAGCTGGAGGCATTACAATACTTGACTTCAAACTATATTATAGGGCCACGACAATCAAAACAGCATGGTATTGGCAGAAAAATGGACACTCAGACCAATGGAACAGAATAGAAAGTCCAGAAATAAAACCATATATATATGGTCAAATAATTTTTGATAAAGGGGCCAACAACACACAATGGAGAAAAGAAAGCCTCAACAAATGGTGCCGGGAAAACTGAAAAGCCACATGCAAAAGAATGAAACTCGACTACAGTTTGTCCCCCTGTACTAAAATTAATTCAAAATGGATCAAAGACCGAAATATAAGACCTGAAACAATAAAGTACATAAAAGAAGACATAGGTACTAAAGTCATGGACCTTGGTTTTAAAGAGCATTTTATGAATTTGACTCCAAAGGCAAGAGAAGTGAAGGCAAAGATAAATAAATGGGATTACATCAGACTAAGAAGTTTTTGCTCAGCAAGAGAAACTGACAACAAAATAAACAGACAGCCAACTAAATGGGAAATGATATTTTCAAACAACAGCTCAGATAAGGGCCTAATATCCAAAATATACAAAGAACTCATAAAACTCAACAACAAACAACCAATCCAATAAAAAATGGGAAGAGGACATGAACAGACACTTCTCCCAGGAAGAAATACAAATGGCCAACAGATATATGAAAAGATGCTCATCTTCTTTGGTTATTAGAGAAATGAAAATCAAACTACAATGAGATACCACCTCGCACCTGTTAGATTAGCTATTATCAACAAGACAGGTAATAGCAAATGTTGGAGAGGCTGTGGAGAAAAAGGAACCCTCATTCACTGTTGGTGGGAATGTAAAGTAGTACAACCATTATGGAAGAAAGTATGGTGGTTCCTCAAAAAGCTGAAAGTAGAATTACCTTATGACTCAGCAATCCCTCTACTGGGTATATACCCCCAAAACTCAGAAACATTGATATGTAAAGACATATGCAGCCCCATGTTCATTGCAGCATTGTTTACAGTGGCCAAGACATGGAAACAACCAAAAAGCCTTTCAATAGAAGACTGGATAAAGAAGATGTGGCACATATACACTATGGAATACTACTCAGTCATAAGAATTGATGACGTCGGATCATTTACAACAAAATGGTGGGATCATGATAACATTATACGGAGTGAAATAAGTAAATCAGAAAAAAACAAGAACTGCATGATTCCATACATAGGTGGGACATAAAAACGAGACTAAGAGACATTGATGAGAGTGTGGTGGTTAGGGGGGGGAGGACAGGAGGGAGAGGGGAAGAGGAGGGGGAGGGGCACAAAGAAAACTAGATAGAAGGTGATGGAGGACAATCTGACTTTGGGTGATGGGTATGCAACATGATTGAATGACAAGATAACCTGGAGATGTTTTCTTTTTTTTTTTTGCATTTTTCTGAAGCTGGAAACAGGGAGAGACAGTCAGACAGACTCCCGCATGCGCCCGACCGGGATCCACCCGGCACGCCCACCATGGGGAGACGCTCTGCCCACCAGGGGGCGATGCTCTGCCCATCCTGGGCGTCGCCATGTTGCGACCAGAGCCACTCTAGCGCCTGAGGCAGAGGCCACAGAGCCATCCCCAGTGCCTGGGCCATCTTTGCTCCAATGGAGCCTTGGCTGCGGGAGGGGAAGAGAGAGACAGAGAGGAAGGCGCTGCAGAGGGGTGGAGAAGCAAATGGGCGCTTACTCCTGTGTGCCCTGGCCGGGAATCGAACCCGGGTCCTCCGCACGCTAGGCCGACGCTCTACCGCTGAGCCCACCGGCCAGGGCTGGAGATGTTTTCTTTGAACATATGTACCATGATTTATTGATGTCACCCCATTAAAATTAATAAAAATTTATTAAGAAAAAGAATAACAAACACAAAAAGATTTAACCTGATGTGTTGAAATTTCATTCTGAAACCTTCAACCACTTTATAAAGACTGTTAAATGTTCCAGCCAAGACTTAGTTCTCACCATTGGGAACAGAACAAGTGTGCATGCTCATGCTTGGGAATCAGGCCACAGGAGAGAAGAGGAAACTACGTAGAACCTCTTAAAATGTAATGAGACATCCTAAAAGCTTATATAAAAAAACCAAACAAACAGGTTTATATATATATGTATATATATATATATATATATATATACATATATATGTGTGTGTTTGTGTGTATATGTGTGTGTGTGTGTGTGTGTGTGTGTATATATATGTCAGACTAAGAGTCAGAACAGTACCAAATTTCTCCACGATCACACAAGAACCTAGGAAACAATGGGGAAAAATTATTACCAATTTGGAAAGTGTTTCTCTATTATTCATTTGGATCTTTAAAACATAACATTGCCACTATGCTGTCCACCTGAAACTAATGCAAAATAATGTTATATGTAAACTTTAATTGAAAAAATCTTTTTAAAGGTTAAAGCTGCTGTAGAAGTTTTTTTAAAAAAAATAACATTGGTTCATGGTTTAAATTTATTTTTTTTGTATTTTTCTGAAGTTGAAAACGGGGAGGCAGTCAGACAGACTCCCGCATGCACTCGACCAGGATCCACCCGGTGTGCCCACCAGGGGGTGTTGCTCTGCCCATCCGGGGCGATGCTCTGTTGCAACCAGAGCCATTCTAGCGCCTGAGGCAGAGGCCTAGAGCCACCCCCAGTGCCCGGGGCAACTCTGCTCCAATGGAGCCCTGGCTGCAGGAGGAGAAGAGAGAGAGAGGAAGGAAAGGGGGAGGGGTGGAGAAGAAGATGGGCGTTCTCCTGTGTGCCCTGGCCGGGAATCAAACCTGGGACTCCCACACGCCAGGCCAATGCTTTACCACTGAGCCAACCTGCCAGAGCCTCATGGTTTAAATTTTTTATTGATGGATTGATTTTAGTGAGAGAGGAAGGGAGAGAGAGAGAGAGAGAGAGAGAGAGAGAGAAAGAAAGAAAGAAAGAAAGAAAGAAAGAAAGAAAGAAAGAAAGAGAAATATAGATCTGTTCCTGCATGTCTGCATGTGCCCTGACTGGGGATGAACCATCAACCTTGATGTATAGTATTGGGATGACACTGTAACCTGCTAAGCTACCCAGCCAGGGCTGTGAGGTCTTCCTTGAATAGCCCTGTCTTTTTCCTACCTGCTTCCCAAGAAGAATTTATTCTTCTTTGAAGAACTCCAATGTCACTTACTTTGTGTTATAATTAATTGTCTTCTCATTAAATTGCAAGGGTCAGAGCTCAATTTAATCATATTACTACACTTTCTTGCCAGTATAGGACTTTGAACATGGTAGGTCCTCAATAGCTAGGTGTCAAATGTTGCTAGACCTTGAGTACTCTTAGGTCTTTGGAAATCTTTTTAATTTTTTTTATTATTTCAGATGGCCTCCCCAACACCACTTCTACTTCAAAGTGAAAAGAGGAAAAGCTCTTTCAAAACCATGGCTTCTTACAATTTGTTGCACACAGAAAAAATTTTGTGTTGAAATTATGAGGTCTGATCACACTTCAATCCTGAGAATATACACTTTTTTCATGTAAGGCTCAAGCATTTAGAGAACTAACCATCTATTACACTCAATTCATTATTCATTGCTCATAAATACTTGAATTGAATCACTCCAGACAAGAATCGGTAATAAAATATGCAATTTGAAGTTTTGCTTCCTATTGGAATAGTTGAATTTAGAACTTTTTAAAATTTTCAATTATACTACTTGTATCCCCCTGAGTTGTGCAATGAATGAATCCAGTTTGTCCCTTACACTGGTAAACATCCATTCCTTGGAAAGGGAAAGCAGTGTCCATTCAGCTCCTCTAGAAACCGTCTCCTATTTCTTTGTGTAGAAGCATAGTATTATAAAAGTATTACTGCACTGGTGGAAGTATAAATCAGGTCAATTTGAAATATATCGCAAAACTTTAATTACATTTGTACATTTGATCCCTAAATCCTACTTTTAGGATTTTATTTAATAAAGGTCAGTATACATGAATTGAAATAATTGCATATGGCCTGATCTGTGGTGGCACAGTGAATAAAGAATCAACCTGGAATGCTGAGGTCACCAGTTGAAAACCCCAGGTTTGCCTGGTCAAGGCACATACCAAACAAGTTGATGCTTCCTGCTCCCCTTTACCCCCAGCTCTCTCTCTCTCTCTCTCTTTCTCTCTCTCTCTCTCTCTCTCTCTCATTCTCTCTATATAAAATCAGTAAATCAAAACTTTAAAAACATAACTTCATAAGTACAGTTCTTTTTTTGTGTGATAGAGACAAAGAGAGAGACAGAAAGACAGATAGGGGCAGACAGACAGAAAGGGAGAGAGATAAGAAGCATCAATTCTTTGTTGCAGCACCTTAGTTGTTCATTGATTGCTTTCTCATATGTGCCTTGACCAGTGGGCTACAGCAGATCGAGTGACTCCTTGCTCAAGCCAGAAACCTTGGCCTCAAGCTAGTAAACCTTGCTTAAACCAGATAAGCCCATGCTCAAGCTGGCGCCCTCAGGGTCTTGAACCTCGATCCTCTGCGTCCCAGTCTGATGCTCTATCCACTGTGCCATTGCTTGGTCAAGCCAGTTCTTTTTTTTAATAGCTTGGTTGTGAGCATGACCCCAGATGGGTAGAACATTGGCCCCAGACAGGTGTTGCTGGGTGGATCCAGTCAGGGTGCATGTGGAAATCTGTATCTCCCCTCCTCTCACTTAAAAAAAATTGAAAAGAAATATCTTGTAATCAGAAAGCAAAGGAACTATGAAAAACTACTATAGTCACATCAAAAGGATATGGTAACCTACTTGAAAGGGATGTCATTGACCAAAGTGACAATATGAACATCAAGAAGAAGAATGGTAACCACAATGAACTAAACATATCACAAGTGTCAAAAGTCAAATATTCATATATAGTCAAAACAAAACCACATTGATTGTCTCTGAAGGATGCCAGAGAAACAGCCTATTTGCTCACTAACAAAACTTTACTCTGCCTCTCACATAAAAACTGTACCTCAGCTAGATAATGTGGGAAATTTCCTCTTTACAAAAGAATTCTAGACTATAAAGATATAAGAATTCTTAGAAATATACAAGAATTGATAAAATTGCAACATCACAACACATCCCTTAATAAAACAATGAAATCTAAGAAAAGTTCATCAATGGCTGCTAAAAACCATTAGGTGAAAAGTTGTGGGAAATTTTATAGTGAATGGATGAGGCCAATAGCATCAGAAACCAAAGATCAACCCTAATATCACAAAAAGAGCATTAATTATTACATGCTTCTTGATGTAATGTAACAGAAAATGTACAATACCACCAATAAACTATTTGGGAGGAAAGAAAATATCAGAATATTATCATGCTGTAGATCTAACTACCAGTTTACAGGAAATCCAGAGAATTGAAGAACATGGTGGGGGCAGCACAGGGTGGAGAACATGGAAATGCAATTAGTAAAACCCAGGACAAGGGAAATTCTATACAGATAAAAAAAAACCTGGTTATTTTGACATCAGTAACAGAGAGAGAGAGAGAGAGAGAGAGAGACTATAGGTTAAAGGAGACTTAAGAAATACAGCAAACAAATGCTATGGGAAGAACTTGCTTGTAATCCTGTAGAACAAAACAACAGTAAACCCCCAAAATTTATGAGATGATAGTGGAAGTTTGAACACTGACTGGATATTATATGAGTTAATAATATTAAGGAAGAATACTTAGAGAGGATATCTTAGGATATCAAGTTTCCATAGCAGCTGAAAATTTTCCTTTATTCTCCTAAGTTCTCTGTTTGGGTTTGTAAAATAGACTGACAACAAATAGATTGAGAGGAGAAAAGGCATACAAATTTATTTGATGTTTGAAAGTTGTAAGTGGCATGAGGATACTTCATAGAAGAGAAAATTCCCCAAAATAGCAAGAATACCATTCTGTCTAAAAAGGACAATTAAAAAAAATTTTTATTTACTGTTTTTAGAGAGAGAGGAAAAAGAGAGAGAGAAACATCAATCTATTCCTGTATGTGCCCTGACTGCAATCAAACCGGCAATCTTTGTGTATCAGGATGAAGCTCTAATCAACCGAGCTATTCCACCAGGGCTGCATATTAAATAATACTAAGAGAGCAGATCTTAAAAGGTTTCATCACAAGAAGAAAAATTTTATAACTATCTATGGTGATAATGTTAACTAGACTTATTGTGTTCATTTCACAATATGGACAAATGTAAAAAAAATGGATTTAAAAAAATGTCCACTAGTCAGGTGACAAGAGAGATACAGACATCTGTCCAGGCACAACTTAATTGAATAAACTTAGAATCAACTCACTATGAGAATAACAAAAAGAAAAGTTTGCATGGACCCTAAGTGTCTGAAAAAGTTGTTTATATTCACTTCTAGCTGGGCATATCTTTGGGGGCTATGATTCTTGGGCAACCACTGAATCTCAGTTTTCTTATTTACCTTAAGAAAACTAAATATTTTCCAACTCCAAATGTCAATGATTCTAGCTGTTTTAAGAATATTGCACTTGATGCTTAATTTAGAATGGAAGAAAGGGATACTCTATCAAAGCAGATAAATAGACCACTAAAATTAGAATTTTTTTAATGCACTCAAATACATCAAAACAGTTATAAAGTTTTTATAGCTGATGAATAATTAGTGAGGGCTTTACTTCAGTAAGAAATTAGAAAAATTGAATTAGAGAAAATGGCAATGGAGTAGGCAAACATTACAACTCCCACCTGCCAGAACCAAAGTGGATTACAAATTAAATTAGGAACAACCATCTTGAAAAACCAACTTTGGACTAAAGTAAGGGGAATTTATAACCAAGCATCATGGAAGTAACCACACTGAGCTGGTAGAAAAGGCGAAGACATGGAAAGAGCTGCCCCTCTCCCAGGAAGGAGAGGCAGCATGGGAGGTCTCTTATGGTGGGGTGGCATTCTCAGAGAGTTGTGGGCCCTCAACCACAGGACCGGAACCCCAGCCTGGAGTTCCAAAGATAAGAGGAGGTGTATGGACAATAGTTAACTGAAAGAAAAGCTGGGTTACTGTTTGTGAGAGGGAGACAGAACTCTCAGACCCAGGCTCCATCTAAAAGGGACCACACAGAACATCTCATTCACAGCCACTTACTGGGGCTAAGGGAGCAGGGAGCACCGAGAGGACTGAAGTTGAGAGAGGACAGTGTAGTCTTGGGGAGAGAGGGAGAGACTGTGAGGGACAGCCACCCTGACCCCTGTACTGGGTCACTCCCCATACCTAAAGTGCTCGTTCTTCCTGGGAGGACCAAGCCAACAAAGGGAAGCAATTACCCCACCCACCAGAGGTTTTCCTGCTCCAGTCAGTGCAGAGACAAACTTAGAAACAGGGGGTATATCAGGGACACAGGATTTGAGTGCTGAGGTCTGGGCTACACAGCCCCCCAACCTGCTAAAGGGTGGGAGGGCCTGGCTGAGGCAGTGTCTGCGGTGCTTCGCCCATGCAGTGGACATGGGGCTGAGCCCAGAGAGGCTTCCAGCACACCCACGAAGGGCAGAGCCCAGAGATGCAAGGAGTCCCCCGTGCCCGCAGAGCAGCCCAAGCTGCAGTCTGAGAGCCTGCACTGGTGCTCGAGTGCCTGAAGAAGCAGAAGCAGAGGGGGGTGGGCAGAAAAGACCTCATTTCAGGAATAGAGAGGCCACAAACACTGGCCAAGCCTAGGAGTGCAGCTGATAGTTACAATGGCATCAGCGTCCAGCAGAGGCAGCCACAAATTCTGGATCACCTGTAACTCCAAGAAGATTGCTAAGGGCCAGTCAAAACAGTAACCACCACTGGTCTGCACCAAGTTCCAGCCAGGGAGGTCCAGGGATGGTATATCCAGCTACCAGATATGGAGAGCATCAGCTCAGGACCTAAGAACCCTATTTAGAGTGGTATCTCTAGGAAAGGCTCCTCACACCTGACCCAGCTAAGACATACAAACTGCTGTTACAAACAGCAAAAAGAGCAGAGCAGTAGCAGCAGACAAGTAGCCCACAGCAGAATGCAAATAGCTGAAGCCAACCCAAGAAGATCTATAAACAATACAACTGAAAGCTGGAGGCAGACAACACCAACCCTATACTCAGCTTGCTACACAACAAATCCAAAGGAACAGTCTATACAGAGATAAAATGAGAAGACAGAAATGTGATTCAAATGAATTAACAAGAGAAATCCCCATAAAAAGAAGTGAATGAGATGAAACTACTGCATCCCAGTCCGACACTTTACCCACTGCACCACTGCCTGGTCAAGATGAAACTAAACAAGATACTGGATGCAGAGTTTAGAATAATGATTGTTAGGATGCTCAAGGATCTTAGAGAAACAATAGAAGGACAAAATGAACACCTAAACAAAGAGATAGCAGGCATCAAAAATGACATTGAAATCATAAAAAAGAATTAGACAGAAATGACAAACACAATATTAGAAATGGAGACTACACTAGAAGAAATTAAAAGGCTGGATGAAGCAGAGGATTGAATCAGAAATTTAGAGGACAAGATAAGTGAAAGCACAGAAGCAGAACAGCAAAAAGAAAAGAGCATCAAAAAGACTGAGGAAACTCTAAGACAGCTCTCTGACAACATGAAGAGAAACAACATCTGCATAATAGAGGTTCCTGAAGGAGAAGAGGAAAAACAAGGAATAGTGAACCTGATTGAAGAAATCAGTTGAAACTTCCCTAAATTGATACAGGAAAAAGTCACACAAGTGTAAGAAGCACAGAGAATCCCATTAAAATGCAACCCAAAGAGACCTACACCAAGACACATCATAATTAAAATATCAAAGCTAAGAGATTAAAAAAAGAATACTAAAAGCTGCAAGAGAAGAGCAGTCAATCACTTACAAAGGAGCCCCATAAGGATGACATCTGACTTTTCAACAAAACCACTTGAGGCCAGAAGGGAATGGCAAGAAATATTCAAAGTAATGCAGAACAAAAGCCTACAACAAAGACTTTTTTATCCAGCAAGGTTATTGTTTAAAATTGAAGGAGAAATAAAAAGCTTCCCAGATTAAAAAGAAAAAAATACAACTCAATGAATTCATTACAACTAAACCAATGCTACAAGAAATGTTAAGGTGCCTGTTGTAAACAGAACAAAAGGGAAAAAAATCTATTAAAAAGGAATGTAGAATTAAAAAATAAAATGACAATAAACAACTACATATCAATAACTTTAAATGTAAATGGATTAAATAATCCAATCAAAAGACATAGGGTAGCTGAATGGATAAGAAAACAGGACCCATACATTTGCTGTCTATAGGAGACACACCTCAAAACAAAAGATACACATAGACAGAAAGTAAAGGGATGGAAAATAATATTTCATGCAAATGGAAATGAAAAAAAAAGCTGGGGTAGCAATACTTATATCTAACAAAATAGACTTTAAAACAAAGGCTATAGTAAGGGTTAAATAAGGGCACTACATAATGATAAAGGGAGCAATCCAACAGGAAGATATAACTATTATAAATATCTATACACCTAATATAGAAGCACCTAAATATGTAAAGCAGATTTGATGGACATAAAGGGCAAGATCAACAGCAACAGTATAATCAGGAATTTCAATACCCCACTAACAGCACTGGATAGACCCTCAAGAAAGAAAATTAACAAAGAAACAGCAGAACTTAAAGGACACACTAGATCAACTGAATTTAATAGATATCTTCAGAACCTTGCACCCTAAAGCAGCAGAATATACATTCTTTTCAAGTGCTCATGGTACATTCTCTAGGATAGACCACATGTTAGGACACAAAACGACTCTCAATAAATTTAAGAATACTGAAATCATATCAAGCATCTTCTCGGATAACAATGGCATGAAACTAGAAATCAACTACAATAGAAAAGCTGAAAAACACTCAAACACTTGGAAACTCAATAGCATCTTATTAAATAACAAATGGGTTAACAACGAGATCAAGGAGAAATAAAAAATTTCCTTGAAACAAATGAAATAAATATACAACAACTTAAAATTTATGGGACACAGCAAAAGCATTTCTGAGAGGGAAGTTCACAGCATTATAGGCATACCTTAAGAAGCTAGAAAAAGCTCAAATAAACAATTTAACCCTGCATCTAAAAGAACTAGAAAAAGAACAGTAAGTAAAGTCCAGAAGAAGTAGAAGGAAGGAAATAATAAAGATCAGAGCAGACATAAATGACATAGAGGCAAAAAACCCCACAATACAACGGATCAATGAAACCAAGAGCTGGTTCTTTGAAAAGGTAAACAAGATTGGTGAACCTTTAACAAGACTCACCAAGAAAAAAAGAGAGAGGACTCAAATAAATAACATTAGGAAAGAGAGTGGAAAAGTAACAACTGACACAACAGAAATACAAGGATTGTAAGAAAATACTATAAAGAACTGTACGCCAGAAAATTAGACAACATAGGTGAAATGGACAGATTCCTTGAAACATATACTCTTTCAAAAATCAATCTGAAAGAATCAGAAAACCTAAACAGACTGATTACAACAAATGAGATCAAAACAGTTACCAAAATCTCCCAACAAACAAAAGCCCTGGGCCAGATGGCTTCACAGACAAATTCTACCAAATATTTAAAAAAGAACTAACTCCTTTCCTTCTCAAGCTATTTCAAAAAATTCAAGAGGAGAGAACACTTCCAAGTTCCTTTAATGAGGTAAGCATAATTCTGATTCCAAAACCAGGCAAAGACAATACAAAGAAAGAAAACTATAGGCCAATATCCCTGATGAATTTAGATGCTAAAATTCTCAACAAAATATTAGCAAACCAGATCCAGCAATATATGGAAAAATCATACACCATGATTAAGTGGGATTTATTCTGGGGAGGCAAAACTGGTACAATATTTACAAATTAATCAGTGTGATTTATCACATAAACAAAAGGAAAGAGAAAAATCACATGATGATATCAATAGATGCAGAAAAAGCATTTGATAAAATTCAGCACTCATTTATAATCAAAACTCTCAGCAAAGTGAAAATACAGGGAATGTACCTCCACATGACAAAGGTCATCTTTGACAAACCCACAGCCAACATCATACTCAATGGGCAAAATTTAAAAGCAATCCCCTTAAGATCAGGTACAAGGCAGGGGTGTCCCCTTTCACCACTCTTATTCAACATAGTTCTGAAACTTTTAGCCACAGCAATAGACAAGAAGAAGAAATAAAAGGCATCCAAATTGGAAAAGAAGAAGTAAAACTATCATTATTTGCTGATGATATGATACTGTACATGAGAAACCCTAAAGTCTTAGTAAAAAAACTACTGGACCAGATAAATGAATTCAGCAAGGTGGCAGGATATAAAATTAATACTCAGAAATCAGAGGCATTTTTATATATCAACAATGAACTGACTGAAAGAGAAATTAAGAAAACAATTCCCTTCATTATTGCAACAACAAAAAAATAAAGTACCTAGGAGTACATTTAACCAAGGTGGTTAAAGACTTGTACTCGGAAAATTATAAAGCATTGATAAAAGACATCAAGGAAGATACAAACAAGTGGAAGCATATACCGTGGTCATGGTTAGGAAGAATAAACATCATTAAAATGTCTATATTACCTAAAGCAATTTATAAATTCAATGCAATTTCTATTAAAATACCAGTGACATACTTCAAAGATATAGAACACATATTCCAAAAATTTATATGGAACCAAAAAAGAACACAAATAGCCTCAGCAATTTTAAAATAGAAGAATAAAGTGGGTGGTATCACACTTCCTGATATCAAGTTATACTACAAGGCCATTGTACTCAAAACAGCTTGGTACTGGCATAAGAACAGGCATATAGATCAATGGAACAGAATGAACAGAACAGAGAACCCAGAAATAAACCCACTCCTTTATGGACAATTGATATTTGACAAAGGTGGTAAGAGCATACAATGGAGTAAACACAATCTCTTTAACAAATAGTGTTGGAAAAATTGGACAGCTACCTGCAAAAAAATGAAACTAGACCACCAACTTACACCATTCACAAAAATAAAGTCAAAATGGGTAAAAGACTTAAATGTAAGTCTTGAAACCATAGGCATCTAGGAAAAAAACATAGGCGGTAAGCTCTCCAACATCTCTTGCAGGAATGTATTTGCTGATTTATCTCCACGGGCAGGTGAAATAAAGGACAGGATGAACAGTGGGACTGTATTAAACTAAAAAGCTCTTGCTTTTAGGGCTAAAGACAATATGAGCATAATAAAAAGACAAACCACACAATGGGAGAACCTATTTGACAATACATCTGATAAGGGGTTAATAACCAAAATTTATAAAGAACTTATAAAACGCAACACCAGGAAGATAAACAATCCAATCAAAAAATGGGCAAAAGAACTGAATAGACACTTCTCCAAAGAAGACATATAGATGGCCAATAGGCAGATGAAAAAATGTTCAACATCACTAATCATTAGAAAAATGCAAATTAAAACCACAATGAGATATCACCTCACACCAGTCAGAATGGCGCTCATCAACAAAACAACACAGAATAAATGCTGGTGCGGATGTGAAGAAAAGGGAACCCTTCTGCACTGCTGGTAGGAATGCAGACTGGCGTAGCCACTGTGAAAAACAGTATGGAGATTCCTCAAAAAATTAAAAATGGAACTGCCTTTTGACCCAGCCTTTCCACTTTTAGGAATATATCCTAAGAGCACCAAATCACTGATTCAAAAGGAGAAATGAACCCCCATGTTTATGACAGCATTGTTTACAATAGCCAAGATCTGGAAACAGCCCAATGTCCGTCAGTGGATTAGTGGATTAAAAAGCAGTGGTAGTTACACACAATGGAATACTATGGGGCCATGAAAAATAAGAAAATCTTATCTTTTGTAACAACATGGATGGACCTAGAAACTATTATGTTAAGTGAAATAAGCCAGGCAGAGAAAGAAAAATATATGACCTCACTCATTTGAGGAATCCAATGAACAATGTGAACTGAGGAATGGAATAGAGGCAGAGGCGGGATCAAAGGGACCTGAGGGAAAGTGGACAGAGGGAAAGGGGATGAAAGGATGGGATCAGAGAAGGGAAAGAGATTGGTTAAATTATATATACATAACAGAGCATTATAGAGAGTAGAAAAGCAAATCCTAGAGGGAAGGGGGGAGGGCGTTGGGGAGGAGGACAAGGGGGATGTTGAGGGGAACATGGGTGGGGGGATGTATTCAGTGGGACACTTGAATCCATGTAAACACAATAAATTAAAATCAATTAAAAAAAGAAATTAGAAAAATTGTTAAATCTTTCCCTTTGTAGCTCTGATGGAATGCAGAGTTGCGGATATATAATTTAATATACATAATAACCACATGAACAGCTGGGGAACACAAAACATCTAAAAGAGATTGCATTTCTATTCATGTACATGTCATTTACTCAAGGGTGGGTTTCTTTTTAATTGTATGTGTTTGAAGGAGTTTAGTTATATCATGAAATGAAACAATAACATATGTATCGTTCTGCAAGTTTTTGAAAACTACAGCAGACAGTAAGACACTTTATTGTTCTTTTTTTTTTAATGCCCCCACAACCATCTGTTCCATGTTTTCTAAGACAGACCTGGTTTTAATATTCATTCTAGTCCTCTCCATCAACTTGTGCAATTCTTTAGGAACTAAAATATTCTGACCAGTGGGAAAGGAATAAACCAAGCTAGTATCCATTAAAATAAAAATATACACATCTATAAAAAGGCAGGAATTCAGAAGTGACAGAGTGCTACAGGTTTAGAAAACATCTTGGTTTCTAAACATCAGTGATTCTTGGTAGTTTACAGGAGCTCATGCCTGACCATTAAGTATACACATGTAATATCGTTATAGATCTAGGAGTTATGGGTAAAGGTCATGGATTCTATTCAGCCCCTCCAAATATCCGGACACAATTTCTCAAATAAACATGGCTCCACCTCTGTTAGTTGCTCCATTTCCGTCCATCTGTTCTGGTAATTGCTTTTCCTTCCTCATAATTGCCAGTGTCTGGACAGGCTTATCCTGTTTCCTCCGGACGGTGTTTTTGTTTAGAGTCAGTTCCTGATTTCTCTTCCTGTTCCCTTTTATTCACGCTTATTTGGCCTCTCATTTGCACTACATAGTTTTTGTACCATTACACACACACACACACACACACACACACACACACACCTTCAGCAAATTGAGAAGAACACAGTGGATGGGGCATGGCTAAGTTCTTTACACATAGTGTGGGACCTGAGTTCTCTAGCTATATACAGACAACAACAATGGATAAAATTTTACTTGGAAAGTCACAAAACAGAAGAGAGCAAGCAGTTAGCTCTGTGTTGGTGTGGGGGCAATAGGGTAGGTAGGATATTATTTCCCAAAGTGTCAGCTATTAAATTGTGAACTAAAAGAGAAGGGATCAAACCTAGGATAAGTCATTAACAAAAAGTCAACTTGCTCTTAGGAAAACAGCAACTCACCTGTGGCTATGGGAGCGGGAGGGAGGAGTCACTGTAAAAGACCAAGTCCAAATAGGGACTGTTGAAACTGCTCTCCAGGAAGTTCCTCCATTTTTTCACAACTTGCAACTAGGGCATTGGTTGTCCTTTGTTCTGAACTGTGTGTTTCAAGGATGTTTGTATAACAACCTGTTTTGGGAGATAGAGATAGTGTCTTCCTTCTGAGCAAAGAACAACTTTGCTTACTGTTGGGTGCAGTAAAAATAATGTTTTCTTCTCCAGCACAGGGCACGTATGCTTATACAGCTGTCTCCCCTTATTTGTGGTTTTGTCTTTTGTGATTTCAGCTACCCACAGTCAGCTTTGGTACAAAAATATTCAATGGAAAATTCCCAAAATAAACAATTCATAAGTATTCAATTGCACGCTGTTCTGAGTAGCCTGATGAAATTTCACGCCTTCCTGCTTCGTCTCACTTGGGACATGAATCATCCCTTTGTCCAGCGTAGTCACACTGTATATGCTCCCCACCCATTAATCACTTCATAGCCATCTTGGTCATCAGATCGACTAAACACAAGCAGCAGTGACACTGGCAATTTGGATTCACCAAGGGGAAGCCAAAAGAGCTTCCTCTAAATGAAAAGAAGGAAGCTCTTGACTTAATAAGGAGAGAGAACAATCATATGCTGAAATTGTAAGATATATCCTTTAAGAATGAATCTTCCATCCTTGAAATTGTGAAGGAAAAAGGAATTCATGCTAGTTTTGTTGTCACATCTCCAACTGCAAAAGTTAAGGTCACAGTGGTGGTAAGTGCTTAGTTAAGCTACAAAAGGTATTAATCTTTATCATAGGCATCTATATATAGGAAAAACCATAGTATATATAGAGGTTCAGTACTATCCATGGCTTTAGGCACTCACTGGGGGGTCTTGGCACATATCCTCCATGGATAAGGAGGGAATACTGTAGTAAAATAGTATGTTAAAAAACAGTCCTTGTTCCCTAAGCTGAAAATGCCACGGTGGGGCTTGGGGAAATGGTGCACATGTGGTTACTCTGCTATTGCTCTTGCTGTGAGGAATGCGCTGTCCTTCATTTCTTACACAGCATCCCTAGCTTTTACCAGCATCACATCCTCCACTGCATCCGTGAAACTGTGGCAGGCTAACTAGATAATTAACATGTCGAGGAAAATCTCAGATCTTCTAAAGTTCTTGACAGGGGCTTGAGCCCAGATATTAAGATTATATGGGCACCTGATTCAGGGGAATCATAACTGCATGTGGAACTGCCAGATCCAAAGTCAGGGGATTACAAAGTTTTTATTTCAAGCCAGTCAATGAAGAACAGTTCTTGAGCCCAGTCTCTCATGATATGGACCCTTAGGACTCCAGGCAACTGTGCGTCCTCTGACTGGGAGTTGGCGTGGTAGGTGGTCTAATGGTAGTAATGCTTAAAAATCCCAGGTGCTCAAGAAATCTGAGTAGAAGAGATCAGATAGCTTTGTGGGCTTCCTTGTGGAGAATTTGTGTTGCTGTCCTATGTATCATTAGAAATTCTTGACATTTCAGTCCCTGGATTCTGAGTGGCTCAACAATTTCCAAATTCTTTCATTGATAGCTGCAGGCCATACCTGGGCCCTCCTTGGTTTCTTAGGTGGAGAGTAGGTCAAGTTGTAGATTGTTGGGTGCCCATTTTCAATAGCAAGTCTGAAGTAAGAAGCCTCAGATCAGATAGTAGAGCAGAAGTCAGCAAACCTTTTCGGAAGGGGTCACATAGTAAATATTTTAGTCTTGTGGGCTATCTGATCTCTGTAGCACATAAAGAAGTCTGCTATTGTAGAGCAAAGCAGGCATAGACAATAACCAATGGGCATGGCTACATTCCAATACAATTTTACTTACAGAAATAGGGAGCAACTGGATTTGGACTATGTCGGTGGGGGGTAGTTTGCTGAATCTTGCACTAAAAAAATTGTCATGGTCTTGAAATTCTTAGTGATGTTTAAACAAGGGTCTCCACATTTTCATTTTGCCTCAGGCCCCACATTACTATGTAGCTGGTCCAGGTTATATGCAATCTTTTTGCCATTATATCGTGGTAGGCCTGAATAAAACCAAATCAATCTGAGATTTGAAGAATAAAATAAAGTTATATGTATGAGATCAGGCAAGAGCCAGAAGTGCCTTAGAGAGAAAATGTTTTCTGATGAACAAGAAAAGAAAGAAGCTGGCTTTTATCTTATCAGTAATATTGGCATGTATTAAGAAAGGATGGTTCTGTATAAAGGATGGGTCATGTACAAAGAATAGCTATTTAATGATCCATTAGGCAATATTCTGGACAGCAGTTAAGAACTGTAGTTAAGGATTCAACATGCAGTATGAATCTGTTGCTGCAATATCAAACTTAAGGCCAACAGGTGCCTAAAACACCCCACTTCCAGCCCTGAGTCTAAGTACCACAATTTCAATTATAGTATAGTTTCTCACACATTTCTCTCTAAAAATTCAACAATGAGCTGGTCAGAATAGTCCTCTTGCCAGTTAAATTTCTCATTGCAGTTAATTCCAGTGATATTGTTGTTTACATGGTAATAATCTTCTGTTACTTTAGTGAGCCCAGGCTCTGGACAAACTGACAAAATTTATTCAAAGGAAGACCCAACACAGAAATGATGACTTCGGCAAGGCAATGTCACAAACCAGCCACAGCTAAATATCCTCTTCTTCACCACATACCTTCTTTTAGTTTTCACATTAGGCTTTCTCCAGGCAATGATGACCCAATAAAAACTTTTATACAGGGAAGTCATATCCTTGGCTCTTGATCTGCTAATGGTTTGAAAGAAGAAATGGATGGAGATAGAATGGTGGAGTGGAGTGAAAAGAAAAGTGAAAAAGGAGGTAATTAAAAACATTCTAGAGTATCTGGGTCTGATAGTTTATCTGAAACCTGTAAGGGTTAGTCTTTCTGTTCAGTCTAGTGAGAGAGAGTGTAGGATGACCTCATATATACCCTTCATCTCACAAAATCATCAGAGAGTGTGAAGATGGAGTGAAAGGTAATCTTTTTCATATGTGGTGGGTTATACAAAGGACAGTTAAGATTTAGAACAGCATACTTTAATTATGGGGAATGTTTGTTTAAACACATTTGATTACTATTAAATACATTCCATAAGATCAATGCAGAATTTAAAAAAAGAAAGTTTGCTTTTGATTTTAATAGCTGTAAACTCCAGCTAAAGAAAGACATCAGAAGACTCCACTAAAATCCAAGATGGGGTAAGTAAGATATGAAAAGATAAGGTACAAGACAGATTTACCATAACTGAAAACACATTTGCAATTTAAGTATGTCAGTTTTCTAAAAGACTATAGGATGACTTTTATTAAGGGTCAAATTTTAAAGAGAATTTTTTTTTTCTTTATTCATTTTTAGAGAGGAGAGAGAGAAACGGGGGGAGGAGCTGGAAGCATCAACTCCCATATGTGCCTTGACCAGGCAAGCCCAGGGTTTCGAACCGGCGACCTCAGCATTTCCAGGTTGACGCTTTATCCACTGCGCCACCACAGGAAGGGTCAAATTTTAAAGACAACTTAAAAATAACTTATAAAAACCAAAGGATAATTTATAAACATAGTGTTATGGTGTAGAATAAAAAATCTATAAATACTGGATTAGTATTATATCTAAGAACAAAACAATTGTTGAAGACAGTTATATAAAGCAACCTACAATGCATGCTTTTCTTGGCTAATAAAAAATGTTTTATAACAAAAAGGTTGAAAAACTGTTTAATGGTTACCTACATTGCGTAAAGACCTGTTTTAGGGGAATTAGATTATCCATATTATCTTATGGACGTAGTCATTCCTTCAAGCTTGGAATCTAGTTGAGAGAGAAAAGGCACACACAAAAACCAAATGAATTTTGCATAAGAATTGACAAAAAGAAGACATATGAAGCAATATAGCTAGCCTGACCAGTTGTGGTACAGAGGATGGAGTGTTGGCTCAGAGTGCTGAGGTTTGAGGTTCAAAACCCTAAGGTCAATGGCTTGAGCACGGGATCACTGACTTGAGTGTAGTATCAACATGATCCCAAGATTGCTGGCTTGAGCCCAAAGGTTGCTGGCTTGAAACCCAAGGTTGTTGGTTTTAGCCCAAGGTTGCTGGCTTAAGCCCAAGGTCACTGGCTTGGCTTGAGCCTCCCCGTCAAGGCACATAAGAGAAGCAATCAATGAACTTATAGTGAATCAACTATGAGTTGATGCTTCTCATCTCATTTGGAAAAAAAAAAAAAAAAGAAGCAATATAGATTAAAATTTTATTTTTAAATATTTTTTAATGAAAATACAACTAAGTGTTTAAAAAATTGAAAAAAAGGACTGACTGTCAGGGAGGAAAACCTTTGTCTCTACCCCTCTTATGTTCATCACTGGGTTAATGCAAACTAAACTAACAAAATACAGATTAAAAGGAGAAAAGGCAAACACTTTCATTAATATTTACAAGCATGGGAGTTTTCAGGAAAGAAGTAAAACTCAAAGAAGTGGTTAGACTCAGGGGCTGATATACTCCTTTAACAAAAGAAAGGGGATTTTAGCCCTGGCCGGTTGGCTCAGTGGTAGAGCGTCGGCCTGGCGTGTAGAAGTCCCAGGTTCGATTCCAGGCCAGGGCACACAGGAGAAGCACCCATCTGCTTCTCCACCCCTCCCCCTCTCCTTCCTCTCTGTCTCTCTCTTCCCCTCCCGCAGCCGAGGCTCCACTGGAGCAAAGATGGCCCCGGTGCTGGGGATGGCTCCTCGGCCTCTGCCCCAGGCGCTGGAGTGGCTCTGGTCGCAACAGAGTGACGCCCCGGAGGGGCAGAGCATCGCCCACTGGTGGGCAGAGCGTCGCCCCCTGGTGGGCGTGCCGGGTGGATCCCGGCCGGGCACATGCGGGAGTCTGTCTGACTGTCTCTCCCCATTTCCGGCTTCAGAAAAATACAGGGAAAAAAAAAAAAAAAAAAAGGAAAGGGGATTTTGGCTTCAAGGGATGATAAATTGTGGGGAAATGATGAGGAAATACATGGAGGAACTAATAGAAGATAAGGGCTATTTTAGTAAAGTTTGTTTATACAAACTCAGCTTGGGGTTAGCTCTTTGCCTTAATAAGAGTTGTACTTGTCCCCCTGGTGATGGTGTGTGTGGCAGGGAGGCCCTTCCTCAGGGGGAAATTAAAGCCCTGATTTTAGGCAGATAAGGGGAGGGCAGAAAACTTCCTGCTCCTGTTGATTTTCAGTTGCCTTCAGCTAAAAATGATACTCATGCCAAAGTGGTTTATTTTGAGGGAACTCCTTCTGGTCAATGTATTAATAGATTACTTTGATGACCAGGTTTAATATTCATGGTAGGAACATTCGGAAGGAAGATTTCTCTGTAGGCTTCACAGGTACAGAAAGCATTTCTTCAGTAAGCAAGGACAAATTCTGCTATCTTCTATTATGAAAATTTGGAATAACTTTACAACAGTTTTTTATTGATCATAAAATGTGACATGCTGCTCCAAATGGAAAATTAGGGAAGTTTAGAAAGAAACAACTTCATCATCCAGATATAATCACTGTAAATATTTTTTCCATATTATGTTTTGTTTTGTTTGTTTGTTTGTTTTGTATATTTAAGAACTCGTTGCTACACTGGCAAAAAAATTCCTCTTAAAGGTCAAGTCTAGCCTGACCAGGCAGTGGCACAGTGGATAGAGTGTTGGACTGGTATGCGGAGAACCCAGGTTCAAGATCTTGAGGTTACCAACTTGAGTGCGGGCTCATCTGGTTTGAGCAAAAAGCTCACCAGCTTGGGCCCAAGGTCGCTGGCTTGAGCAAAGGGTTACTCGGTCTGCTGAAGGCCTGTGGTCAAGGAACAAATGAGAAAGCAATCAATGAACAACTAAGGTGTTGCAACGAGCAACAAAAAACTAATGATTGATGCTTCTCATCTCTCCGTTCCTGTCTGTCTGTCCCTGTCTATCGTTCTCTCTGACTCTCTCTCTGTCTCTGTAAAATTTTAAAAAAAAAAAAGGTCAAGTCTAATTAGTAGGTATTGAAGCATGGGACGGAGAAGGCTATCAAAGCTCAGTCCAGTCTGTCTGTGCTTTTTCATGTCAAAAAATACATAAAATGTATTTATTTGTTAGCTCCCTGTTTTGGATGATTGCTGAGAAGAGAATGGAAATCTACTCATTCACTCTTTGTTAGAAAGTTCTTTTTTTATAGAATTTATTTATTTTATTTTTATTATTTTTTTAATTTAATTAATTGTGTTTACGTATATTCTAAGGTCACCCTGAATGCCTCCCCCCTTGCCCCTATTCCCCTCAACATCTTCTTTACCCCACCCCCTACACTGCCCTCCCCCCTTCCCTTCAGGTTTATCCCATCCTATCATCCCCTTTCCCTCTGTCCTCTTTTCCTCTGGTCCCTTTGATCCCTCCTCTGTCTCAATTCCATTCCTCAGTTCTCATTATTCCTTCTATTCCTCAAATGAGTGAGGTCATATGATATTTTTCTTTCTCTGCCTGGCTTATTTCACTCAACATAATAGTTTCCAGGTCCCTCCATATTTTTGCAAAAGGTAATATTTTCTTCTTTTGATAGCCCCATAGTATTCCATTGTATATAGGTATGACAGCTTTTTAATCCACTCGTTCACTGACGGACACTTGGGCTGTTTCCAGATCTTCGCTATTGTGAACAATGCTGCCATAAACATGGGGGTGCATTTTTTTTTTTTTTTTGGTCGGTGATCTGGTGTCCTTGGGATATATTCCTATAGGTGGGATGGCTGGGTCTAAGGGCAGTTCCATTTCTAATTTTTTTTGTTGTTGTATTTTTCTGAAGTTGGAAATGGGGAGGCAGTCAGACAGAATCCCGCATGCGCCCGACCGGGATCCACCCGGCATGCCCACCAGGGGGTGATGCTCTGCCTATCTGGGGCATCGCTCTGTTGCAACTACAGCCATTCTAGCGCCTGAGGCAGAGGCCACAGAACCATCCTCAGTGCCCGGGCCAACTTTGCTCCAATGAAGCTTTGGCTGCGGGAGGGGAAGAGAGAGACAGAGAGGAAGGAGAGGGGGAGCGGTGGAGAAGCAATTGTGCACTTCTCCTGTGTGCCCTGGCCGGGAATCAAACCCAGGACTCCTGCACGCCAGGCCGATGCTCTACCACTGAACCAACCGGCCAGGGCTCTAATTTTTTGAGGAATCTCCATACTGTTTTCCACAGTGGCTGCACCGGTCTGCATTCCCACCAGCAGTGCAGGCGGATTCCCCTTTCTTCACATCCTCACCAGCACCTATCGTGTGTTGTTTTGTCAATGAGTGCCATTCTGACTGCTGTGAGATGGTATCTCATGGTGGTTTTAATTTGCATTTCTCTAATGATTAGTGATGTTGAACATTTTTTCATTTGTCTATTGGCTATCTGTATGTCCTCTTTGGAGAAGTGTCTATTCATTTCTTGTGCCCATTTTTGATTGGATTGTTATCTTCCTGGTGTTGAGTTTTACAAGTTCTTTATAAATTTTGGTTATTAATCCCTTATCAGATGTATTGTCGAATATGTTCTCCCATTGTGTGGTTTGTCTTTTTATTCTGTTCATATTGTCTTTAGCTGTGCAAAAGCTTTTTTGTTTGATATAGTCCCATTTGTTTATCCTGTCTTTTATTTCATTTGCCCGTGGAGATAATCAGCAAATATATTGCTGCGAGAGATGTTGGAGAGCTTACTGCCTAAGTTTTCTTCTAGGATACTTATGGTTTCACGGTTTACTTTTAAGTCCTTTATCCATTTTGAGTTTATTTTTGTGAATGGTGTAAGTTGATGGTCTAGTTTTAGTTTTTTGCAGGTAGCTGTCCAGTTTTTGCAACACCATTTGTTAAAGAGACTGTCTTTACTCCACTGTATGCTTTTACCTCCTTTGTCAAATATCAGTTGTCCATAAAGATGTGGGTTTATTTCTGGGTTCTCTGTTCTGTTCCATTGATCTATATGCCTGTTCTTATGCCAGTACCAAGCTGTTTTGAGTACAATGGCCTTGTAGTATAACTTGATATCAGGAAGTGTGATACCTCCCACTTTATTCTTCTTTTTCAAGATTGCTGAGGCTATTCGTGTTCTTTTTTGGTTCCGTATAAATTTTTGGAATATGTGTTCTATATCTTTGAAGTATGTCATTGGTATTTTAATTGGTATTGCATTGAATTTATAAATTGCTTTTAATATAAACATTTTAATTATGTTTATTCTTCCTAACCATGAATGAGCATGGTATATGCTTCCACTTGTTTGTATCTTCCTTGATTTCTTTTATCAATGTTTTATCATTTTCTGAGTACAAGTCTTAACCTCCTTGGTTAAATTTACTCCTAGGTACTTTATTTTTTATTGAAACAGTAGTAAAGGAGATTGTTTCCTTAATTTCTCTTTCTGACAGTTTATTGCTCGTGTATAAAAATGCCTGTGATTTCTGAGTATTGATTTTATATCCTGCCACCTTGCTGAATTCATTCATTAGGTCCCGTAGCTTTTTGACTGAGACTTTAGGGTTTTCTATATACAGTATCATATCATCTGCAAATAATGATAGTTTTATTTCTTCTTTTCCAATTTAGATGCTTTTTATTTCTTCTTCTTGTCTGATTGCTGTAGTTAGGACTTCCAGTACTACGTTGAATAAGAGTGGTGAAAGGGGACACCCCTGCCTTGTTCCTGATTTTAGGGGAATTGCTTTTCATTTTAGTCCATTAATTATAATGTTGGCTATGGGTTTGTCATAGATGGCCTTTATCATGTTGAGGTATGTTCCCTGCATTCCCACTTTGCTAAGAGTTTTGATCATGAATGGGTGCTGGATTTTATCAAATGCTTTTTCAGCATCTATTGAAATTATCATGTGGTTTTTCTCCTTTTTTTTTGTTTATGTGGTGAATCACATTAATTGATTTACAAATGTTGTATCATCCTTGCCTCCCCAGAATAAATCCCACTTGATCATGATGTATGATTTTTTTCATATATTGCTGGATCCGGTTTGCTAATATTTTGTTGAAGATTTTAGCATCTAAATTCATCAGGAATATTGGCCTATAATTTTCTTTCTTTGTGTTGTCTTTGCCTGGTTTTAGAATCAGAATTATGCTCGCCTCATGAAAGGAACTTGGAAGTGTTCCTTCCTCCTGAATTTTTTGAAATAGCTTGAGAAGGAGAGGAGTTAGTTCTTCTTTGAATGTTTGGTAGAATTCACCACTAGCCATCGGGCCCAGGAGTTTTGTTTTTTTGTATTTTTCTGAAGCTAGAAATGGGGAGAAATAGTCAGACAGACTCCCACATGCGCCCGACCGGGATCCATCCAGCATGCCCACCAGTGGGCGACACCTGGGGCAGAGGCCAAGGAGCCATCCCCAGCGCCCGGGCCATCTTTGCTCCAGTGGAGCCTTGGCTGCGGAAGGGGAAGAGAGAGACAGAGAGGAAGGAGAGGGGGAGGGGTGGAGAAGCAGATGGGCGCTTCCCCTGTGTGCCCTGGCTGGGAATCGAACCCAGGACCCCTACATGCCAGGCCAACGCTCTACCACTGAGCCAACCGGCCAGGGCCTTTTTGGAGCTTTTTGATAACTGTTTTGATCTCTTTTGTTGTAATTGGTCTGTTTAGGTTTTCTGATTCTGCCAGATTGATTGTTGGAAGAGAATATGTTTCAAGGAATTTGTACATATCACCTAGGTTGTTTAGTTTTTTGGCATACAGTTCTTCATAGTATTTTCTTACAATATTTTATATTTCTGTTGTGTTGTTTGTTATTTCTTCACTCTCATTTCTAATTTTATTTATTTGAATCCTCTCTCTTCTTTTCTTGGTGAGTCTTGTTAAAGGTTTGTCAATCTTGTTTACCCTTTCAAAGAACCAGCTCTAGAGAGAAAAGAAGAGAAAAAAAAAAAAAAAAAAAAAAGAACCAGCTCTTGGTTTCATTGATCCTCCGTGTTGTTTCTTTAGCTTCTATGTCATTTATTTCCACTCTGATCTTTATTATTTCCTTCCTTCTACTACCTCTAGGCCTTACTTGCTGTTCTTTTTCTAGTTCTTTTAGATGAAGGGTTAGGTTGTTTATTTGAGCTTTTTCAAGCTTCTTAACGAATGCCTGTAGTGCTCTGAACTTTCCTCTCGGAACTGCTTTTGCTGTGTCTCATAAATTTTGAGTTGTTGTTTTCTCATTATCATTTGTTTCTAGGAATTTTTTATTTCTTCTTTGATTTCATTGTTAACTCATTCATTATTTAATAACATGCTATTTAGTTTCCATGTGTTTGAGTATTTTTCAGTTTTTCTGTTGTAGTTGATTTCTAGTTTTATGCCATTGTGATCAGAGAAAATGCTTGGTATGATTTCACTCTTCTTAAATTTGTTGAGACTGCTTTTGTGTCCTAACATGTGGTCTATCTTAGAGAATGTACCATGAGCACTTGAAAAGAATGTATATTCTGCTGCCTGAGGGTGAAATATTCTAAAGATATCTATTAAATCAAGTTGATCTAGTGTGTCCTTTAAGTCTGCTGTTTCTTTGTTAATTTTGTTTCTTGAGGATCTATTTAGTGATGTTAGTGGGGTATTGAAATCTCCTACTATTATAGCATTGCTGTTGATCTCACCCTTTATATCCATCAAAGTCTGCTTTATATATTTAGGTGCTCCTATATTAGGTGCATAGATATTTATGATGGTTATATATTCCTGTTGGATTGCTCCCTTTATCATTATGTAGTGACCTTCTTTATCTCCTACTATAGTCTTTGTTTTAAAGTCCATTTTGTCTGATATAAGTATTGCTACCCCAGCTTTTTTCTTTGTTTCTATTTGCATGAAATATTTTTTTCATCCTTTTACCTTCAGTCTATGTGCATCTTTTATTTTAATGTGTGTCTCTTGTAGACAGCAAATGTATGGGTCCTGTTTTCTTATCCAAGCAGCTACCCTATGTCTTTTGATTGGATCATTTATTTCATTTACATTTAAGGTTATTATTAATATGTAGTTGTTTATTGCCATTTTATTCTTTAAAGCTGTATTCCTCTTTTGGTATATTCTTTTCCCACCTTGATCTGTTTCCAACAGGCCCCTTAACATTTCCTGCAGCATTGGTTTGGTTGTAATGAATTCCTTGAGTTTTTTTTGTCTGGGAAGCTTTTTATTTTTCCTTCAATTTTAAATGATAGCCTTGCTGGATAAAGTAGTCTTGGTTGTAGGCTCTTGTTCTGCATTACTTTGAATATTTCTTGCCATTCCTGTCTGGCCTCAAGTGTTTCTGTTGAGATGTTGGATGTCATCCTACACTTGATCTTAGCCAAAATGCCTCAGATGTCATCCTCATGGGGGCTCCTTTGTAATGATAGCCTTCTTTTCTCTAGCAGCTTTTAATATTTTCTCTTTATCGCTTAGCTTTGATATTTTAATTATGATGTGTCTTGGTGTAAGTCTTTTTGGGTTTCTCTTTAATGGAGTTCTCTCTGCTTCTTGAATTTGTGAGACCCTTCCTTGCATCAATTTAAGGAAGTTTTCAGCTATGACTTGATTAAATAAAGTTTCTATCCCTTGTTCTTTCTCTTCTTCTTCAGGAACCCCTATGATGCGGATGTTATTTCTCTTCATGTTGTCACAGAGCTTTCTCAGTGTTTCCTTAGACTTTTTGAGTCTCTTTTCTTTTTTCTGCTCTGCTTTCATGCCTTTGTTCATCTTGTCCTCCAACTCGCTGATTCAACCCTCAGCTTCATCCATCCTGCTTTTAAATCCTTCCATTGTGGTCTTCATTTCTGAATTGTATTTGTCTTCTCCATCTGATTCTTTTTTAATATTTCAATGTCCTTTTTTATACTTGCTATCCATCCATTGTTGTTCTAAGATCCCTAAGCATCCTAACAATCATTATTCTAAACTCTGTATCCGGCAGTTTGGTTATTTCCATATCACTGAGTTCCTTTTCTGGAGATTTCTCTTGTGGTTTCATTTGGATTGCACTTCTCTGTCTTCCTATTATGTCTGTGTGTTTGGTTGTGTTGTTTGTTGGGCTGGTTGAGTCTAGGTTTGGTGTTGTCTGCCTCCAATTTTCAGTTGTGCTATTTCTAGGTCTCTTAGGTTGGCACCAGCTGTTATTTGTAATCCACTTTTGGATTTGGGCTGCCTTGAAGTCTTGATTTGTTTGTTTTCTTCTCACTTGTAGTCTTGTTTACTGAACTCAGCAGGGGGCTTATTTGAAACTGTATCTAGGAATGTGGTGGATGTAACCTGAGACTCTGAAGGCCTTATCTACCAGTTACTCTCTCTGGGGGCAGGGTGCTTTCTCAGCTTCAGTAGGGGAGGTGTATCTCAGATCTCCATGGAGACCTGAGTTACTGCCCCTCCTCCCCACTTTTTGTTTTCAGCTGTGTCTTGTTGCGCTGCTTGGAGCTGGAGAGATGTCTGGAGATGTATGATCCAGAAGCACTTTAGTCTTGTGTTATGTGGAAGGATCAACCCCTCTCCCAGCTATGGCCGCCTCCAGCACTGGATGAGTCAGCTTCTCAGATCCTCCCATGCATTCCTCTGCCAGTCACCATCTGTCTCTCTCCCCCCACTTTCCTTTTGGAAGATAAGCCAGCCCTTTCAACACACCTCATTCCCAGGTCCCTAGGCAAGTGGCTATGAGCAATATTTACTATTCTTTTCCTTGGAATGAGAGCCCTTCTGGGCTCTCAGCCTCACACCCCCTTTGTTCTTGTAAGCAGGGGAGACTCACCACTCCTCGGCACTCCTACCAGGCTCAGTGTGGCTGCTTCTTTGCTCCTTTGTTTTTGAGAGCTGGTCTTGTAGTCCAGAGTTGGTTTTTCATGCTGATTGTTCCTAAATTAATTTTTAATCCAGTTTGGTGGTGTAAGCTGGGAGTCTGTGCATCTGCCTACTCCGCTGCCATCTTCGAGTCCCTCAGAAAGTTCTTGATTACACTTGAAGCAACTTCATTCAAATATCATTCACATACTGTCCAACTGACCCACTTAAAAAATACAATTTAGTGGTTCTTAGTGTATTTACAGAGTTGTGCAACCATCCCCACAGTCTAAGTATAGAACACGCGTATCAACCCCAAAACAAATCTGGTGCCTTTTGTTATCAGGGCCTCAATGTTTTTTGTTTTGTTTTGTTTTAGTCTGTCTGCCTGTGCACAATGACCTAAATAAATGTACAAAGAGAAGTTCACAGAATAGAAAGAAAAATAATTTAATATTGAATTGGCCAATACAGAGGCAAAGAGCTTATACCCTAAATTTCCAACTCCCCAATGGCGTGTAGGTTACAGATAATATAGGGCAAAAATCACAAGATGCACTGAGTTAGGGGGTTCAGGGTCGTGCTTGAAGTTGGTTGCTGTATGTGAGGGAAGGGTAGTAAATCATTTCTTCAGGTCCTGAGGACAGGTCTGAGGTCTGTTCTGGGGACCCTCTTCCTAGTAGCTATGGGAACATAGCTATGGAGCCATTTCAACTTAGAATTCAGGGGCTAAAACATAATTTATGTTAAGATGTCATCTTTAGCCTACCAGAAGTCTGGACATTGTGACCGTTAGTCAGAGCTGAGTTACTGTCATCTGCTGCCATGGTGGTTACTGATTATCTGGGGGAAAGGCTAGGTCTGTGGTTGCTGATTATCTGGGGGAAAGGCTAGGTCTCTGAGGGGTATAGAGAAAGAGAAAGAAGTATATGATTTCTAGAACTAGTGTTTAAAATTAAATTTAATTGAAGTCAAAGGGACCCTCAATTTCACTTTTAGCAGTCACTCACTCTCAATCCCACCAGACCTAGGCAATTACTAATATATTTTATGAGAGAGAGAGAGAGTAAAAGAAAGAAACATCAATTTGTTGTTCCATTTATTATGCAATCATTGGTTGATTCCTGGGGATAAGACCCTCAATCTTGATACATCTGGATGATGCTCTAACCAACTAAGCTATCCGGCCAGGGCATATTTTATGTCTTTACAGATTTGCCTATTCTGGACATTTTACATAAGTGGAATTATATATTACATGGTCTTCAACTGATACACTTTTGGGTGGTTTCCATTTTGGCTCTTAAATATAATGTCGCTATGAATATTTGTGCATAAGTTTTCGTGTGGACATATGTTTTCCTTTATCTTGATAGATACCTAAGAATGAAATTGCTAGGTCATGTGGCAACTCTATGTTTAACAACTTGAGGAACTACTGCCAAGACTGTTTTCAAAGGAATGAGGTCATACATTCCTGCCAACAATGTATGAAGGATCCAATTTTTCCACATCCTTGCCCAAACTTGCTATCATGTGTCTTTTTTATTATAACCATTTTAGTGGGTTTGTTTGGTTTGCATTTGCACTTTTCTGGTAGATAATGATATTGAGCATCTTTTCATGTGCTTGTCATCCATCTGTGCATGTTCTTTGGAAAAATATCTGTTAGGTCTTTTGCCTATTTTTAAAATTGAATTGTCTTTTTATTATTGAGTCATAACAGCTTTTTATATATTCTGAATACAATACCTTTTTGTAATATATGATTAACAAACATTTTTTTCTATTCTTACTATATGATGTCTTTTCTCTTTCTTGATGTGTCCATTGTAGCACAGATGTTTTAGTTTTGATGAGAATACCTATTTTTGTTGTTGGTGGTAATTTTGATGTCACATCTATGAAGGCTTTGCCTAATCCAAGGTCACAAAAATATATCCCTATATTTTCTTTGAACAGTTTTATAGTTTTAGGCCTTATATTTTAGGCCTGCAATCAAAACAGTGTGGTGCCAGCATTAGTAGACATATAGATCAGTGGAATAGTACTGAGAATCCAGAAATAAACTCTACAGCAACAGTCAAGTTTTGACAGGGATGCCAAAACAATCCAATTGAGAAAACAGATTTTTCAACAAACAGTGCTGGAACAACTGAACAGTCACATGCAATAGAATAAATTAGAGCTTTTTCCTGACACCACATAAAAAAATTAATGCAAAATGAATTCTACACCATTAAACAATGTTTTATTTCTGTTGTATGGAGGTATCATACATAGACCCTTATCATAGACACATTTTTACTACAATAAGTTAAAGTATAAAATTTTAATATTGACCCTGGCCAGTTGGCTCAGCATAGAGCAACAGCTGGCATGTGGAAGTCCCAAGTTTGATTCCCAGTCAGGGCACACAGGAGAAAAAACCATCTGCTTCTCCACAACTATCCCTCCCCTTCTCTCTCTCTCTTTCACTTTTCTCTCTCTCTTTCTTATCCTCCCACAGCCTTGGCTCAAATGACTCAAGCAATTTAGTCCCAGGTGCTGAGGATGACTCCATGGTCTCCTCAGGTGCTAAAATAGCTCAGTTGCCAAGCAAGAGATCTGCAGCCCCAGATTAGCAAAGCATTGCCCAGTAGGGAGCTTTCTGGTTGGATCCCGGCTGGGGCGCATGCGGGAGTCTGTCTCACTGCCTCTCTGCCTCTTACTTAATTTAAAAAAATAATAAGATTTTACTATTATAAATAAAGGTCTTTTTATATAAACTTTTGCATTCATTTCTAATTGTTCCTTTAAGGTGAAAAAGTTTATTCATTTTTAATATATACTGACTGACAAAGTGGTAAATCTATGTGAATGACTGAATAGACACTTTCATTTACCATAATGTAATTACATGATTATTTCTATATCTAGCATTTTAAGACCCAATAGGTAATAAAAAATATTGATTGATAACTAAATTAATTCTATTCCTGTGGAATATTAAGTTGTTTCTAAATTTTTACTATGTTTTATAAATAGTATATTTTCTTTTTATTGAATATATTAGAGTGACATTGGTTAATAAAATTATATATAGATTTCAACTGTACAATTCTATAATATATCACCTGTAAACTGTATTTTGTGTTTACCATCCAAAGTTAGGTCTCTATCTGCCAGCATTTATCCCCCCTATATCCTCCTCTATCTCATCCCATCTCTCTGCTTCTTATAATCACCATTCTGCTGTCTGTGTTTATAAGGTTCTTTTTTTTTCATAATCTCTTCACTTTTTTACCAACCGCTCCCCTCTGACAGCAGTGAGCCTATTCTCTATCTCTATGAGTCTGTTTCTATTTTGTTTGTTTATTTTGTTCATTAGAATCCACATATAACTGAAATCATATGGTACTTCTCTTTCTCCAACTGGCTTATTTCACTTAGCATAATGTTCACCAGGTCTGTCCATGCTGTTGCAAAAGCTAAGATATCCTCCCCTTTTTTACGCTGAGTAATATTTCATTGTGCCCCCTTTTTTTTTTTTTTTTTTTTTTTTTTTGTAATTTTCTGAAGCTGGAAACGGGGAGAGACAGACAGACTCCCGCATGCGCCCGACCGGGATCCACCCGGCATGCCCACCATGGGGAGACGCTCTGCCCACCAGGGGGCAATGCTCTGCCCCTCTGCGGCGTCGCTCTGTTGCAACCAGAGCCACTCTAGTGCCTGGGGCAGAGGCCAAGGAGCCATCCCCAGCGCCCAGGCCATCTCCGCTCCAATGGAGCCTTGGCTGTGGGAGGGGAAGAGAGAGACAGAGAGGAAGGAGAAGGGGAGGGGTGGAGAAGCAGATGGGCGCCTCTCCTGTGTGCCCTGGCCGGGAATCAAACCCGGGACTTCTGCACGCCAGGCCGACGCTCTACCACTGAGCTAACCGGCCAGGGCTCCCCTACTCCTTTTTTATCTGCTCAACCATGGATGGGCACTTGGGTTGCTTCCAAATCTTGGCTACTATAAATAACACTGCCATGAATACAGGGGTACATATAGTCTTTTGAATCAGGGTTTTCAGTTTCTTCTGATATAGTCCCAGATGTGGGATCAATAGGCATAAGCAATTCCATGTTTAATTTTTTTAATAGTTTTATTTAGACAATTAGTTTTAATGGGGTGACATTGGTCAACTAGAGCAGTGACATTGGTCAACCTTTTTTGAGCCGTGGCACATTTTTTACATTTACAATATCCTGGGGCACACCACCTACCAAAATGACACAAAATGACACTCTAACACAGTACATATTATACATATAGTTAATAATATAGTTTCTAAATCTACTTATACTCACACCTGACCATGTCTTATGGCACACTGGTTGAAAAACACTGAACTAGAGCACATAGATTGAGAGAAAATATCTCCAGATCATTTTGACATTTGATTATGTTGTATACCCATCACCCAAAGTCAAATCGTCCTCTGTCACCCTTCATTTGTTTTTTTTATGCTCCTCCCCTCCCACCAGCCCCTCCCTCTCCTCCCTTCCCCTCCCCCTGGTAACCACTGTACTCTTATCTATGTCCGTGATTCTCAAATTTGTGTCCCACCTATGTACGGAATCATACAGTTCTTAGTGTTTTTTTATTTACTTATTTCATTCATTATAATGTTATCAAGGTCCATCCAAGTTGTCATAAATGATCCTATGTCATCATTTCTTATGGCTGAGTAGTATTCCATACTATATATGTACCACATTTTGTTTATCCAATCTTCTATTGAATGGTTTTTTGGTTGTTTCCATGTCTTAGCCACAGTGAACAATGCTGTGATGAACATGGGGCTGCATGTGTCTTTACATATCAATGATTTTGAGTTTTGGGGGTATATGCCCAGTAGAGGGATTGCTGGGTCATATGGTAGTTCTATTCTTTATTTTTGAGGAACCACCATACTTTCTTCCATAATGATTGTACTACTTTACATTCCCACAACATCAGTGGATGAGAGTTCCATTTTCTCCACAGCCTCTCCAACACTTGTTGTTACTTGTTTTGTTGATAATGGTTAATCTAACAGGTGTGAGGAGGTATCTCATTGTAGTTTTGATTTGCATTTCTTTAATAGCTAGTGAAGATGAGCATCTTTTCATATATCTATGGGCCATTTGTATTTCTTCTTGGAAGAAGTGTCCATTCATGTCCTCTTCCCATTTTTTATTGTATTATTTGCTTGATTGTTGTTGAGTTTTGTGAATTCTTTATATATTTTGAATATTAGCCCCTTCTCTGAGCTGTTGTTCGAAAATATTATCTCCCATTTAGTTCGCTGTCTGTTTTGTTGTCAGTTTCTTTTGCTGTGCAAAAGCTTCTTAGTCTGATGTAGTTCCATTCATTTATCTTTGCCTTCACTTCCTTGCCTTTGCAGTCAAATTCATAAAATGTTCTCTATGGCCAAAGTCCATGAGTTTAGTATCTATGTTTTCTTCTATGTATTTTATTGTTTCAGATTTTATATTTAGGTCTTTGATCCATTTAGACTTAATTTTTGTACAAGGAGACAAACTGTAGTTGAGTTTCACTCTTTTGCACATGGCTTCCCAGTTTTCCCAGCACCATTTATTGAAGAGGCTTTTTCTTTCTCCATTGTGTGCTTTTGGTTCCTTTATCAAAGATAATTTGACCATATATATGTGGTTTTATTTCTGGGCTCTCTATTCTGTTCCATTGGTCTGAGTGTCTATTTTTCTGCAAATATCATGTTGTTTTGATTCTCATGGCTCTGTATTATAATTTGAAGTCAGTTATTATAATGCCCCCAGCTTCATTCTTTTTCCTTAGGATTATTTGGCTGTTCAGGGATTTTTATGGTTCCATATAAACCTGATTATTTTTTGTTCCATTTCTTTAAAAAATGACATTGGAATTTTTATTGGAATTGCATTGAATTTGTATATTGCTTTGGGTAATATGGTCATTTTAACTATATTTATTCTTCCTATCCAAGAACAAGGAATATTTTTTCATTTCATTGTGTCTTTTTTATTTTCTTTAACAATGCTTTGTAGTTTTTATTATGTAGGTCCTTTACATTCTTTGTTATGTTTATTCCTAGGTATTTTATTTTTTTGTTGCAACTGTAAAAGGAATTATTTCTTTGAGTTCATTTTCTGAAGTTTCATTGTTGGCATATAAGAAAGCAATCGACTTCTGTATGTTAATTTTGTATCCTGTGATCTTACTGTATGGGTTTACTGTTTCTAACATTCTTTCAGTGGAGTCTTTGGGGTTTTCTATATACAGGATCATATCACCTGCAAAAAGTGAAATCTTTACTTCTTCTTTCCAAATATGAATGCCTTTTATTTCTTTCTCTTGTCTGATTTCTCTGGCTAGAACTTCCAGCACTACATTAAATAGAAGTGGAGAGAGTAAGCAACCTTGTCTTGTTCCTGATTTTAGAAAAGAATTTTCAGTTTTTTGCTATTTGATATGTTAGCTGATGGTTTGTCATAAATGGCCTTTATTATGTTGATATATTTTTCTTCTATACCCATTTTGCTGAGTGTTTTAAATATAAAATGATATTGTATTTTATTGAATGCCTTTTCTGCATCTATTTATAGGATCATATGGTTTTTGTTCTTTGTTTTGTTGATATGGTGTATTTCGTTGTTTTACGTATGTTGAACCATCCTTGTGATTCTGGGATGAATCCCACTTGATCATGGTAAATTATTTTTTTAATGTGCTGTTATATTTGGTTTGTTAGTATTTTGTTTAGGATTTTTGCATCTGAGTTCATTAGAGATATTGATCTGTAGTTTTCTTTTTTTGTGTTCTTGCCAGGTTTTGGTATGAGGGTTATGTTGGCCTCACAAAATGTGTTTGGAAGTATTGCTTCTTCTTCAAGTTTTTGGAAGACTTTGAGTAGGATAAAAATCAAGTCTTTGAATGTTTGATAGAATTCACTAGTATAGCCATCTGGCCCTGGACTTTTATTTTTTGGGAGGTTTTTGATAGTTGTTTTTATTTCCTCCTTGCTTATGGGTCTGTTTAGGCTTTCTACTTCTTCATGATTCAGTCTAGAAAGATTATATTGTTATAGGAATTTATCCATTTATTCTAGATTGTTAAATTTGGTGCCATATAGTTTTTCCATAGTATTCTACAATAATCCTTTGTATATCTATGATATCTGTGGTAATTTCTCCCTTTCATTTTGAATTTTGTTAATATGAGTCCTTTCTCTTTTTTCCTTAATGAGTCTTGCCAAAGGTTTGTCAATTTTGTTGATCTTTTCAAAGAACCAGCTCCTTGTTTTGTTGATTCTTCTATAATTTTTCTGTTCTCTATTTCATTTATTTCTGCTCTGATTTTTATTATTTCCTTTCTTCTGCTCATTTTGAGTTGCCTTTGTTCTTCTTTTTTTTAGTTCCTTAAGAGTGATGTTAAGCCTGACCAGGTGGTGGTGCAGTGAATAGAGCATCAAACTGGGATGCAGAAGGACCCAGGTTCGAGACCCCCGAGGTTGCCAGCTTGAGCGTGGGCTCATCTGGCTTGAGCCAAAAAAAGCTCACTAGCTTGGACCCAAGGTTGCTGGCTCGAGCAAGGGGTTACTCGGTCTGCTGAAGGCCCACGGTCAAGGCACATATGAGAAAGCAGTCAATGAACAACTAAGCTGTTGCAATGCACAATGAGAAACTGATGATTGATGCTTCTCATCTCTCTCCGTTCCTGTCTGTCTGTCCCTATCTATCCCTTTCTCTGACTCTCTCTCTGTCCCTGTAAAAAAAGAAAGAAAGAAAAGAGTGATGCTAAGTTGTTTACTTGGGCTCTCCTCTTGTTTGTTTATATCATATAAGTCTGTAATGATATGAACTTCCCTCTTATTATTGCTTTTGCTGCATCCCAGAGATTCTGGTATGTTGTGTTGTCATTTCGTTTGTCGTATATATCTTTCGATCTCTGTTTTTATTTCCTCTTTGACCGAGTCATTTTTTAGAAGTATGTTTAATTTCCACATTTTTGTGGGTTTGTTTACTTCTTTTTTGAAGTTGAATACTAGTTTCAAAGTTTTATGTTCAGAAAATATGCTTGGTATAATTTCAGTCTTTCTGAATTTGTTGATATTAGTTTTATATCCCAACATATGGTCAATTCTTGAGAATGTACCATGTACACTGGAGAAAAATGTATACTCTGATGTTTTGGGATGAAATGTCCTGTAGATGCCTATCATTTCCGATTGTTCTAGTGTTTCGTTTAAGGCCAATATTTCTTTATTAGTTTTCTGTTTGGATGAACAATCTAGAGCCATCAGTGGTGTATTGAAGTCTCCAAATATAATTGTATCTTTGTCGGTTTTTATTTTTAAATCAGTTAGTAGATGTCTTATAGACTTTGGTGCTCCTTGGTTTGGTGCATATATATTAAGAAGTGTTATGTCTTCTTGGCCTGACCTGTGGTGGCGCAGTGGATAAAGCGTCAACCTGGAAATGCTGAGGTTGCCGGTTCAAAACCCTGGGCTTGCCTGGCCAAGGAACATATGGGAGTTGATGCTTCCTGCTCCCGCCCCCCCCATAATGAATAAATAAAATCTTAAAAAAATATTAAAAAAAAGAAGTGTTATGTCTTCTTGATTCAATGTCCCTTTTATCATTATGAAATGACCATCTTTGTCTCTGATTACCTTTGCTGTCTTGTAGTCAGCATTGTTAGATATGAGTATGACTACACCTGATTTTCTTTGGATATTATTTGCCTGGAGAATCATTTTCCAGCCTTTCACTTTAAGTCTGTTTTTATCCTTGTAGCTTAGATGTGTTTCTTGAAGGCAGCATACAGTGGATTTTCTTTTTTGATCCATTCTGCTACTCTGTGTCTTTTTATTGGTGAGTTCATCCATTTATGTTTAATGTAATTATTGACACTTGAGGGTTTCTTATTGCTATTTTTAAAATTCATTTTAGAGAGGAGAGGAAGAGACAGAGAGAAAGAGAAGAGAGACAGAGAGAGAGAAGGGGAGGAGCTGGAAGCATGAACTCCCATATGTGCCTTGACCAGGCAAGCCAGGGTTTTGAACCAGCGACCTCAGCATTTCCAGATCAATGCTTTATCCACTGCACCACCACAGGTCAGGCTCTTATTGCTATTTTATATAATACTTTCTAATAGCTGTATTTCTTGTTTGGTTCTTCTCTTTTGTTTTTTTGTCATTTGTTTTTATTTGGTTGTATTGTAATCTTTTTTTCTCTGTTTCTTCTTTTTTAAAGGCACATGTTTCAGTAGTGGTATTTTCAGGGGTGGTTATCATTAGGTAATTAAAAGAATATATATCATATTCATTGTAGTCCATTATCTTACGAGTGCTTCTGCACTCCATCCTCCTTTGTTACTACTAATTTTTTTCTTCTTCCTTTTTTTTCTGTTGTCACAGATTATTCTTGTTTTTATTGTGCTCTTGTTGGAGATTTTACTTGTGATTTTGTTTTGTTTTGTTTTTCATATCTGGTTGGATAACCCCCTTTAATATTTCCTGAAGTGGGGGTTTTTTTGGTGATAAATTTTCTCATCTTCTCTATATCTATGAATGTTTTTATTTCCCATTCATATTTGAAGGAAAGCTTTGATGGATATAGTATTCTTGGCTGGAAGTTCCTCTCTTTCAGTTTAAATATTGGAGTCCACTATCTTCTGGCTTGCAGAGTTTCTGCTGAGTAATCTGATGATAACTTAATGGGCCTTTCTTTATACGTTTTAATCTTCTTTACTCTGGCTGCCTTGAGGATTTTTTATTTGTCATTGATTTGTGATAATTTTATTACAATGTGCCTTGGAGTAAGTCTGTTTGAGTTAAGGTAACTTGGTGTTCTGTTTAGTTCTTGGATTCAAGGCTCTAATTCCACAGGTGTGGGAAATTGTCATTATTTGTTTGAATATGTTCTTCATTCATTTTTCTCTCTCTTCTCCTTCTGATATACCCATTATTCTTATATTGCTCTTTCTGATGGAATCAGACAATTCTTGTAGGGCTTCCTCATTTATTTTAAATTAGTGAGTCTCTCTGTAGTATCTCTAGTTGCCTGTCATTATTGTCACTAATTCTCTCTTCTGTCTGGCCTATTCTATTAGCTAAGCTTATCACCTCATTTTTCAGTTCATGTATTAAGTTTTTCATCTCTGTTTTGTTTCTTTTTATAGTTTCAATTTCCTTGATGAAGTATTCTTTTTGTTCATTAAATTGTTTTTGAGCTCACTAAATTGCCTTTTAGAGCTTTCTTGTATTTCACTGAGTGTTTTTAGGACTTCAATTTTGAATTCCCTGACATTTAACTCCAAGATTTCCACATAATTGAAATTTTTTCTAGAGATTTTTCATCATCTATCTGAGGTACGTCTCTGTCTTTTGTATCCATGATATTTGATTTTTTTTTCCTTAGTGGCATTTGAGAGTGGTATTATTAATAACACTAATAAGATATAATTAAGAAAGTAAAATAAAAGTTGAAAAAATACAAGGTTGCTGGCTTGAGCAAAGGGTCACTTGCTCTGCTGTAGCCCCCACTGCATGTCCTGGTCAAGACACATATGAGAAAGCAATCAATGAACAACTAAAGTGCCTCAACAAAGAATTGATGCTTCTCATCTCTCTCGCTTCCTGTCTGTCTATCCCTATCTGTCCCTCTTTCTGTCTCTGTCACACACACATAAAAATAATAATAACTTTCCCTATACTCTTCTGAGTTCTTAGGTGAAAACCTCTGTAATAAAAGATTAAAAGAGAAAAAATGGAAGTTTATTAACATACACACCTCATGTACAAATAGTTGCTACCCAGGAAAACTGAGTAACTCTCCAAGGTGCCCCAAGCAATCACCTTAAATATCATCTTCAGCTAAAGGCAAAAGAAATATGTTGGGGGCATGGGGTGAAGGACAATTATGGGAGATTATAAATAAGGTGACCAATTTTTTAAAGTAAAAAGGAGGACAAAAGTAAATAAAAGAAAACAATACCGTAAATAAAAGAAACATTTTATTCATTGCAATAATAATACACTACAATATGATAAATGCATAGTAAAAACATTTATAATATTTTATATTGTAATTATGCTTACATGCTTATTAATTTTTAATAATTGTAAGAAAAATTACTCATTTAGTAAAACTAAATATCAAACAAAACCACTAATTTGGAGTGATATTCAGGTGTATTTATCATTTTCTAATTAAAAATGTCTGTTTTATGCAACTATTTAATCAAAATATGTTATTAATAGATATGTTTTGAGGTTAGATTTCCACTTTAAAACTCGAATTTTAGGAAAATACTTGTAAGTAAAATTATACATATTTTGAAATTATTAAATAGATAATGAATTAATAAAACATAAATTGTGCTTACCTGTCTATGATTGAATATTCACTGAGAAAGAAATAATCATGAGTCTACTGTGATGGTGTGTCACCAGCTTATCCTTAAGACCCTTTTCCCTAGTTAAGTTAGAGATTAGAGGAACTGGTTTATAAGGGGAACTGAGGTTTAACAAGTTATAACCACACCTGCAAGAGTAGAAAATTTTTAGCAAGCCTGTACAAGGTTGAGGTTTAATCTTGCTGGATGCAGATTTCAAATTTAAGCTTTTGGCAGGAATTACAGGAAGACAGGTTAATCTTCTTAGAACAATAGATACAGCTTTTGGCAAGACAGTTTAATCTTCTTAGAACAATAGATACTGTTGCAAGATATTATGTAAACATTATGTAATTTTGTGGTTTTGTCTTTAAATACTACTCTCCCCCTGGCCTTGGGACTGTTCCCTGCTTTCCTATGTGAATTGCAGATGGACAGTCCGCTGGCCAGCATATAAAGGCTCTCTAAATTTTCCTCAATTTGGGCTCTACCTCAGTTTCTCGCGAGTTGCACCGCGACATCTACAATGTCGTATGTGCCATGTTGTGTTTCAGTAAGAAGTACACAAAGCCATTTGCTCACTTGGTATATCGCATGCTCTCTCAAGGTCTCCCATGTGAAGCGCATGCGTCTCATAATCGCATCTCGCCACACTGTACTGATCCTTGGTGAATTGTCATGTTAAATACAAATACGTCACATCACATGCAATAGATTGATTTTGCATTGATCGAGTACGGACATTTACAGATTAGTCTTCCAATATCGAAAAGGACAACATGTAAGAGGACACTTTTTGAGGGAGGACAGAACTTACAAAAGAAAGACTGTGCTCCCTGAAGGAGAAAGATTGGTCACCTTATTAAAGAAAAGCACAGTGAAGAAGGGTCAGGTTTGTTATGTAGATTTCCTTCTCTATTGACAAGATTCTCTTGCAAGTTAGTGACAACCTTCTCTTCTTGGTAAGAGAAGGAGACACTTACAAATAAAGATTTCCTTCATGGCTGTACATTTCCTTATAATAAGATAACTTCTACTTTCATTTCAGAGCTTCTCACATGACTGCAGCTTCTTAAAATAAATTGTTTTGTAAGTTCTTTTTGTCAGGAAAAACTCTGGTGTAATTTCAATTGGAAATTTCTGGCTTAAAACCAGAGGGCAAAAGTGAAGGAAATTAGTAAACTTCATATAGTTTAGAGGCTGTCTGCCAAAGCCCGCAAATTATAAAACTAGCAAAATTCATAGAAGTATTAAAAATTCTTCAATGATGAATTGTCTGTACTGTAGATTCTCTTCATTTGTCCAAAAAGTTTCTCGTGACATTTTGTAATATGGGCCTCTTTCCTTGGACCCACTAAACCTCTTTTCTTGGATCCAGACCTTCTGTCTGACTTCTCCTCTGAAGAAATTGTCCTCTTTTTATGACTCCTGCCTCTGCTCTTGTGTGATGATTAACACCTTTATAGTCAAACATCCTTTATTCTAAGTGCTAGTATTATCTGTCTTATCTTTCTTGCCTTTTTATTGGTGTGCTGATTCTTGAATTCCCCCGGACAGTTTCAATTTTGTGGATCAGTGCCCCAGACATTAAATATGGGAGGAGGGCCCAGTACACAAAAGACCTCCTTAGGTTGTCTCCTAAAGCACTTTCAAGAAGCCTATGGAGCGGAGGACCCGGGTTTGATTCCCGGCCAGGGCACATAGGAGAAGCGCCCATTTGCTTCTCCACCCACCCCCCTCCTTCCTCTCTGTCTCTCTCTTCCCCTCCTGCAGCCAGGGCTCCATTGGAGCAAAGATGGCCCGGGCGCTGGGGATGGCTCTGTGGCCTCTGCCCCAGGCGCTAGAGTGGCTCTGGTCGCAACATGGCAACACCCAGGAGGGTCGCAACATGGCAACGCCCAGGATGGGCAGAGCATCGTCCCCTGGTGGACAGAGCGTCGCCCCTGGTGGGCGTGCCGGGTGGATCCCGGTCGGGCGCATGCGGGAGTCTGTCTGACTGTCTCTCCCTGTTTCTAGCTTCAGAAAAATGCAAAAAAAAAAAAAAAAAAAAAAAAAGAAGCCTATGGAGACAATTGTGGGTATGGAATTAAATGGTCAAAAGGAATACTTTGCATTCTCTGTGAATCAGAATGGCCCACCTTTGGAGTTGGATGGCCATGGGCCAGGACTTTTAATTCCTGGGTGGCAAGGGCAGTCTGGAATATTATGATTAGGGATCCAGGCTACCCTTCCTCAGTTCCTTCATGTGGCATAATTGTTGTCTGACATGGGAGGCATGGGGTTCACGGGGAGACCCACTGCTTTAGCCATAATGGGGGGAAATTGTAAGAGAGGGTTCTCAGGGAATTGTGGGGTTGCTGTGTCCCTAGGGAAATTGAGGACCTTGTGTGGGCTAGAATAGCCTACTGTTGGGAAGGTGAATTTGTGAAATTTGTGTTGTTTTTTGTTGTTTGCTGATTTTGTTGTGGGAAATGGTGCTGGGCAGCTGCTCAGAGCTGGGCAGTTGGTTGCAGGTGGCGGATTGGATTGTGTTCCTGCTTGGGAGGGGCTATTGTTTTGCTAATGGCTGCATGAAAAGCAGCAGAGAAAAAAAAAGCGACAGGCTCCTCTCACAGCTCCCAGTGCCTACTCCCCCTTAGGCACCTGGAATCCCAGGCACCCTGACCGATTTCCTTATATTGACTTAATAGTGTAAAGCACTGTGGGTCAAAAAGAGGGTTAGCATCTCTTTGCCAGCTAAGTAGTTACGAAATAGTGAGTGCATTTTTCCCATTTCTTATTTTTCTCAGTAAATCAGTGGTTCATTGGGATAGTAGTTTACAATCTTCTTATTGTAAATTACACTAAATTTGTACTAATGATAAGGCATATAAAATTGTATAGTCTGCCAAATACAAAGACTTTCTTTTTGTAACAAGGATCTGTTGTTGTGGGAAAAAAAATTTTTTTCTATGTTAGAAATGTATATATTATTTCAAGAGTCTTTTATTAATTCTCCTTTTTATTTGCTGTTTCATAACCCTGTGATGTTGAAATCTTGGTTTAAGTATTAGGAAATATATAATAATTATTAAAGTAATGGTTATTAATGATATTTTTATATGGTGTATCAATGTTCAGCTTTTTATCATTTTTGAAGCAGTATTGTTCAATGTTAGGTCACCAAACCCAGAGTGACAAATATTACTATTGATTGGCTTAAGAGTAGAATTCTCAACATAATAGGTGGAAAGGAGAAAATAGAAAATAGATGACTAATTGTGGTAATAGGAAACATTTAAGTTTTGAGCCCAGATTAAAAGGGCCAAAGGATGTGAACAGAAATCTTGTTTCCCTTGAGCTTTTTAGACATTATCTGTTAGGATGTGTAAAATTACAGCATAAATAAGGTATGTTTTCTTGGAATGTAAAAGAGATTTGTGATTAAGTGAATATAAGATTTATTTTATGAAATATTAGTTATTTCAGTTGATGTTTTTAACTAGATCTTTAGAATTTAAGGCATAAATGTAATAGGAAATAGTTTAAATTCTTTTTTTCCCAAGTAACTTATAGAATTAGAAACTCAAAATCACCTTTCTTGGGAAGCCTCAAGCCCTAACAGGACTGTTGGAATCTGTACTGTACATACGCTGCCCACTTAGGATAACAAAGACCACCTCAAGAAAATGTTTCTGGTTGCCTGCCTTAAAGTGGGACCCTAACAACCAAGCAAGTGAGGAAGGTTTAGACATTTTCCATCCGTATTTGTTAGCCAGGATCAGAGAAAATACCAAGAAAAAGAACCATAAATTTTTCTAAGGTGTCAGAAGTTATTCAGGATCCTCAGAAGATCTCCGCAGCTTTCTTAGACTATGGAAAGCTTACAGAGTCTATGCACTTCTAGACCTAGAGGCACCAGAAGATGTTAAGGCAGTCAACTTAGCCTTTACATAGCATTCAGCTCTAGAAATTAGAAATGTATTATAAGTTTTTTAAAAAGGTAGAAACATCAGCTGCTAAAAAAATAAATAAATAAGGCCCTGGCCGGTTGGTTCAGTGGTAGAGCATCGGCCTGGTTGTGCAGAAGTCCCGGGTTCGATTCCTGGCCAGGGCACACAGGAGAAGCGCCCATCTGCTTCTCCATCCCTTCCCCTTTCCTTCCTCTCTGTCTCTCTCTTCCCCTCCTGCAGCCGAGGCTTCACTGAAGCAAAGTTGGCCTGGGCGCTGAGAATGGCTCTGTGGTCTCTGCCTCAGGCGCTAAAATGGCTCTGGTTACAACAGAGCGACGCTCCAGCTAGCCAGAGCATCGCCCCCTGGTGGGTATGCTGGGTGGATCCCAGTCAGGCGCATGCGGGAGTCTGTCTGACTGCTTCCCCGTTTCCAACTTCAGAAAAATACAAAAAAAAAAAATTTTTTTTAAGTAAATAAATAAATAAAACTAAGCATTTTGGAAGGGACATTGCTCTTCCCTAACTCACATAACTCTGTTTGGCCTCTAAGATGGCTGGTTATCCAAAGACGGGTAAGATTCCTAAAAGCAGGAACAACCTAAGACAGGCACAGTAAAAGAGGGGCCATCAGAAGGTTTAAAAACTAACAAAGGTGAGGCTCAAACTGTCACCTCAACAATGCAGGAGCCGCCTGACCTGTGGTGGCGCAGTGGATAAAGTTTCGACCTGGAACGCTGAGGTCACTGGTTCAAAACCCTGGGCTTGCCTGGTCAAGGCACATATGGGAGTTGATGTTTCTGCTCCTCCCTTCTCTCTCTGTCTCTCTGTCTCTCTGTCTCTCTCTCTCTCTCTCTCTCCTCTCTAAAATGAATAAATAAATAAAGTTTAAAAAAAAAAACCCCAGAAAAACAATGCAGGAGCCTGCTCCCCTGAAGTAGTGGCCATCATCCACTGTCCAGAGCACCAAAAGAGGGGGACTCACTAGAAACTCAAGAAAAACCAAGCAGCTGATGATACTACCAATAAGGTAGCCCTAAAACCAGTGGGGTTTTAAGGAAATTTTAGTGAATTTACTAGAACCCTTGTTGCCAAAGGTTTATTCACAACCAATTAGAAAAAGATTTTGCCAGCTGGAAAGGGATAATTAAAAATAAGAAAAAAAATTAGAAAAGCCAGACTTAGAATCTATTGCAGAAGGCATATACACTGTGATCTTCCCAGTTAGGAATCCATGATCAAATCATTTTGAAGTCACTTTTGGTCACTGAACTTGTCAGAGTTATATTCCAGGTCAAAATGAGAGGGTTAGAATTGTTCTATTTTCAGTTTGACTCATCAAGTTAGAAAATCAGGTGGTTAATTAAGATCATCTAAGGCCAAGTCTCCATTTGCTCTTTCTCTTGTTAAAGTACTTGTTTGTTGGTAGTAACATTGGATAATATATGTGAGTGACTGTGCAGTGGGTTGCTATATGGCCAGTAGCCACGGCCACCATCATAGCCGCCTGGCCCATGCAGGTTCGCATTTGATTTGGACAGATGGTAATGAAACAATGGAGCCAAGAACTAGTAGGCCATTAGCTTTAAACCTAGCATGCACCTGGCAGGCAAGAAATACACACAGTGGGAAAACACTTCACTTTCCATTCAGGGCTCCCAAAGCCACTGACTTATCTGAGTTACCTAGAATCAAAGATTTCTACCTCACTAGCCTTATTCACCTCTGTTCCCCATCTCCTTCTCTCTGCACAAACTCTGCACAAACTGGCTTCTCCTTCAGCACTCCACCATCTTGGCTGCTTCTCCTCTCCTCCATGTGGCCTTTTTCTGCCTTCTCTTTCAGCAGGGGTTCCTCTGCCCCATTTTATAGTGTAGAAATCAAAACCTTTAATCTAATATACAAACAAGGAAGTCTCTGATACAAAGTCACTTATCTGAGGCATAATGGGATTCCTCATGAGAGTGCACCACCCCAGGGTGGGAAAAGCTTAGTCTTAAAACTAATCCTTAGGTATAATGACCCTGCCTGCTTACATTCTGTTCCCCACACCTAATGCAAACATAAGCGAGCAAATATATACATCATATTTACAAACTTATTTGACCCATATTCCACCCCTTTTGCTCGCTTACAATCTAAAGCACAGGTATTCCTGCACAAGGAGATTAGGCATATTACACAAATTACAACAACATGACAAATCATACAATTTTAACAGTTACAAAGATACACTTCACCAGTCTCTGAGCACTTAGCCAAAAGCACAAAATGTCCTTGGACTTCTTTCTAGTCATGGGAAAAGCTTCCTCGGGCAAGGAAATGCTTCCAGCAAAGCTGCCCCCACCCCCATCAGGGTATTTCACATTGTCCAAAATCCATAAGTCCATTCAACAAAGGAGCCAGTGCCCACTCTGGTCATAATCCAGGAATCAGTTCATGCACATGGGGCCTCAGCCATCGCCCTCATCCCTACTGTCCTGGCAGGCCTTACACTGTCCCAAAGACGAGCACATGGCAATGGCAGTCAGCATTTCCATTTCTGCTCTGGAGAGCATGATGGCATCCACCCCTATGTCCCAAAATCACAGACCTACCAGGGGCATAGTAGGTACTCCTTGCTGCTGGGCTATCATCTTCTGGGGACTGCAGATCGCAACTCCAGCCCGATTCTCCTCATCCTCCAAAGAGGAACTGAAAACACCAGTTCCTGCTGCTGAGCTTGAGCTCCGGGCTGCCGCTGCCTTCTGCTCCGCAGGTTTTGCAGCCCCAGCCCCAGCCTTAGCCCCGGCCTCCTGCCGCTGCTGGCTCTCCACAACATCCTGGGCAATCTGCAACTCACGAACCTGTGATTCCTTCTCCAGTGGTTGCTCCATTTCCAAGCGAATCTCATGAACCTGGTTGGCCTCCTTCTCCGGTGCTTGCTCCAGCTCCAGGGTCGGCATTTCTTTCTCCTATGTTTGCTCCAGCTCCTTCCACTGCTCGGTTTGCAGGTCCTGGGCTGCCTCTTCCACAGAACTCTCAGTTTCCTTACTCATGGCGGTAAAAGTCAGCCAGCCTACGGTTCCCAAAAGGACGGCCGTGGGGAACCATAACAGCAGCCAGTCCTTTACTTCACCACTCAAAGGTGGTGTTGGCTACACACCTATCTGTATCGAATCCTGCCACAGATTACGCCCAATGTAAGGCCAGTAGCCACGACCACCATCACAGCCGCCTGGCCCATGCAGGTTCGCATTTGATTTGGACAGATGGTAGTGAAACAACAGAGCCAAGAACTGGTGGGTCATTAGCTTTAATCCTAGCTTGCACCTAGCAGGCAAGAAATACACACAGTGAGTAAACACTTCCCTTTTCATTAAGGGCTCCCAAAGCCACTGACTTATCCAAGTTTCCTAGAATCAAAGATTTCTACCTCACTAGCCTTATTCACCTCTGTTCCCCATCTCCTTCTCTCTGCACAAACTTTGCACAAACTGGCTTCTCCCTCAGCACTCCACCATCTTGGCTGCCTCTCCTCTCCTCCATGTGGCCTTTTCCTGCTCTCTCTTTCAGTATGGGCTCCTCTTCCCCATTTTATTGTGTAGAAATCAAAACCTTTAATCTAATATACAAACAAGGAAGTCTCTGATACAAAGTCAATTATCTGAAGCATAATGGGATTTCTCATGAGAATGCACCACCCCAGGGTGAGAAAGGCTTAGTCTTAAAACTAAGCCTTAGGCTATAACGACCCTGCCTGCTTACATTCTGTCCCCCACACCCAATGCAAACTATAAGCGAGCAAACATATATATCATATTTGCAAACTTATTTGACCCACAGTTGCCCAGCTCAAGTTCAAGTATTTAGTTGTTTGCTCTTCTTTATTGGAATGGTGCCAGAAACCACTTTGGGCTCACTGGAGGGAACCTGTCTTAACCATCACAAATTATCTGTTCTCATTATCTGTCTAAACAGTTATTTTACACTGCTCACAAAAATTAGGGGATCAGGGACTGTGCAGATACTCCAGTACTTTCAGCCTTTTAGTGCATTTTCACCAATGAAATAAAAGTTGGTTTTGCATCTCATTTGCATAATCAAACAACTTTCTTTGACTTGTTTGCTTTTCTGATGTTGTTGTTTAATTTAAAAAATCAAAAAAAATTTTTTTCCTGAAGTTGGAAACGGGGAGGCAGTCAGACAGACTCCCGCATGCGCCCGACAGGGATTCACCCGGCATGCCCACCAGGGGGCGATGCTTTGCCCATCTTGGAGTATCGCTCTGCTGCAATCAGAGCCATTCTAGCACCTGAGGCAGAGGCCACGGAGCCATCCTCAGCGCCCGGTAAAACTTTGCTTCAGTGGAGCCTTGGCTGCAGGAGGGGAAGAGAGAAACAGAGAGGAAGGAGAGGGGGAGGGGTAGAGAAGCAGATGGGCGCCTCTCCTGTGTGCCCTGGCCGGGAATCGAACCCGGGAATCCTGCACACCAGGCCGACGCTCTACCACTGAGCAAACCGGCCAGGGCCAAATTTTTCTTTTTTTTTATTGCTTCATATTTATAAAGCCAGTAGCCAGGGCCATTATCACAGCCACCTGGCCCATGCAGGTTCGCATTAGATTTGAACAGACGGGAATGAAACAATGGAGCCAAGAACTGGTGGGCCATTAGCTTTAATCCTAGCTTGCACTCGGCAGGCAAGAAATACACAGAGTGGGAAAACACTTCCTTTTCCATTCAGGTCTTCCAAAGCCACTGACTTATCCGAGTTTCCTAGAATCAAAGGTTTCTAGCTCATTGGCCTTATTCACCTCTGTTGGGCAGATAAAATGTATTATGCTCACTTTGTTAAAAATAGGCGCTGCCCACGTGAGGCCATTGCCCAGGTGATATTAATGTGTGTTGAGAATTGTTGTAGCCTGAGGCTTGGTTTTGGGATTAAGCCTGTCCCACCCTTTTTGATGTAGGGTGGTACAATCCAATCATGCCTCAGAGAAGTGACTTTGTATTAGAGACTTCCCTATTTTGTATATTGGATTAAAGGTTGTGAAGCTACACTATAAAATGGGGGCAGAACAGGACTTGGCGCTTGGTTCCTGAGATTATCATTAGAAGAGAGAGCAGAATTGACCTGGAATGCTGAGGTTGCTGGTTCAAAACCCTGGGCTTGCCTGGTTAAGGCACATATGGGAGTTGAAGCTTCCTGCTCCTCCCCCCCCTTCTCTCTCTCTCTCTCTCTCTCTCTCTCCCCCCTCTAAAAAAATGAATAAATAAATAAAAATAATTTTTAAAAAAAGTAACAGAATTTTGTTCTTAAAAAAAAAAAAAAAGAAGAGAGAGCAGAGGAGAGCAGAGAAAGGCCACGTGGAGGAGGCCAGGAGAAGCAGCCAAGATGGTGGAGTGCTGAGTGAGATGCCAGTTTGTGTAGAGTTTGAATCTGGGATAAGGAAGGAGATGGGGAACAGAGGTGAATAAGTCTGGTGAGCTAGAAACCTTTGATTCTAGGAAACTCGGATAAGTCAGTGGCTTTGTGAGCACTGAATGTGATTGGGTTTTGGAGCCCAGTGTATATTTTTACTTGCCCGCCGGGTGCAAGATAGGATTAAAGACTATGGCCCACCAGTTTGTGGCTCCTTTGTTTCTTTACCGACTGTCAGAATCCAATGCGAACCTGCAGGGGCTGGGCAGCTGTGATGGTGGCCCTGGCCCTGCCTACTGGCTTTACAACCTCTGTTCCCCATCTCCTTCTCCTGCACAAACTCTGCACTAATTGGCTTCTCTTTTAGCACTCCACCATCTTGGCTGCCTCTCCTCTCCTTCATGTGGCCTTACTCTGCTCTCCTACCTAATACTAATCTCAGAAACCGAGAGAGAGCAAGCTCCCCATCTGCCCCACTTTATATGTAGTATAGAAATCAAAACCTTTAATAAAATATACAAACAAGGAAGTCTCTGATACAAAGTCACTTATCTGAGGCATAATGGGATTCCTCATGAGAGTGCACCCCCCACATCATGCAATCAGTCAAGGCTTAGTCCAAAACCAAGCCCCAGGCTACAAGGATCCTGCCTGCCCACAGCCTGCCCCCAACACACATTAATATAATCACGCTCATCCCAAGCAAGAAGGGCAATTAATATTATCACCTGGGTGACGGGCTTCCATGTGGGCAGTGCCATGTTTAACAAAGTGAGCCTAATATATTTTATCTGCCCAACAATTTTCATTTTGAAATATCTCCTAATTTTTGTGAGCAGTATATTTGGAGTAGAAATAACTCTTGGCTCATACATTATTAGTTAAGTGACCAGTAAATTTTTTAAATTTGATTTTAGAGAGAGTGAGGAAGGGACAGAGAGAGAGAGAGAAACATCAATCTGTTGTTCCACCCTTTTATGCATTCATTTGTTGATTCTTGTATGTGCTGTAACTGGGGCTTGAAACTGTTGCCTTGGCGTATTGGGACAACCCTCTAATCAACTGAACTACATGGCCAGGGTAAAATCAGTGATTTTTAAAGTTACATGTGCATAAGAATCAAATAGAACCATTGTTGAAAATGCTCAGATCCATTCCTAGACCTTATGAATCTAAGCAACGTCCAAACCTGTAGAGAATATTTATAAGTTTATTGGAGCCAAACTGCAAACAATGCCCAAGCAAGATCTTACCTGCTCCTGGGAAGGACAGGTTTGCAGTTTCTATTACGCATGTAGAGTTAAGGAGAGAAGTAGGAAAGAGTACATGAAGGAGGGAGAAAGCAAGTCTGGGGTTGGGTTACAGGATAATTAACAAGGTTATGTGCATTCTTGAAGGTGATTTATCTTCTGAGGGGTCTAAAAAGAGCATTTCAAAGATGCACAGAACAACGGACAGGGCTTGCTTAAGGCAAAGATAAAACTTACTAAGAATTTACATGCCTGGGGCATTACTATACACCATGATCTTCCGAGTTAGGAATCCATGATCAAATCATTTTGAGGTCACTTTAGGTCACTAAACTTGTCAGATTTATTATAGAGCCTTTTTTTTTTTTTTGCCCACAACCTCACTACCCAGACTATCTGATTCAATAGATACATAGTAAGACCTAGAATCTATATTTAAACAAATTTTTCAGAAAATTTTGATGCATATGTTTACAGTTGCACTATCCAACAGAAATGTATTGGGAGCCATCTGTAATTCTAAATTTTCTAATAGTCATTTTAAAGTGGAAAGAAATTGGTAAAATTAACTTTAATAATTTATTTTACTTAACCCAGTATATCTAAAACATTATGATTTCAAAATATAATCAACATAAAAATTTATTCATGGCCTGACCTGTGGTGGCGCAGTGGGATAAAGCGTCGACCTGGAACACTGAGGTCGCTGGTTCGAAGCCCTGGGCTTGCCTGGTCAAGGCACATATGGGAGTTGATGCTTCCTGCTCCTCCCCCTTCTCTCTCTCTCTGTCTCTCTCTTTCACTCCTCTCTCTCTAAAAAATCAATAAATAAAATATTAAAAAAAAATTTATTCATGATATATTTTACATTTTTTTTTGTACCAAGTCATCAAAATTTGGTGTACATTTAACACTATGGTACACCTCAATTTGGACCAGCCTCACTTCAAATGATTGATTGCCATGTATGATCATTGCTTCAATATTGAATAGGGCAGGTTTATGGAAGTCAGAGACCCCAAAGTGCCCAGACTATAAAAAATTGTTCAAGAAATATTAGTTAGTTGGTTAGTTAATCACACTAGCAGGTTGGGCTGTAATCACATGAAGCCACATGCCTATAGTTATAACTGTGGCTCGAGAAAAAGGCCCAGATTCTTCCGGGGCATTCAGAAATCTCCTAGGGCTGTTAATAGATAATCTTTAGTATTCTATTCAGAATAACTTCAAAGGCAAGGATGGAAAAGAGACTCACTTCAAAGGCTTTAAGAAGGAGAAATAGAACAAGTTAGAAAAGCTGGTTGCTAGGACAACCTTCTCAGGATCGAAAGAAGACAATCAGACATTGTAGACCCAGGCTTGGTATGGCTGTGATCTCTCCTTTTGTAATATGTTGTCCTTTTGCTAGGCTCTAAGGAAGAACAGTTTAAAAGTGGCTTTTTAAGAGTGTAACTTGGAGCCATGGGACCATATGGCACTTAAAAGTGTTCAAATGCAAAAAAAAAAAAAAGAGAAAATAGGCCTAACATTGATGAGAAAGGGCCACCTTAACTGAATTACTTACAAGGTTGTGCTTTCAAGAACTTTTATTCCCTAGTTACAAATAGATCTTACTTATGGGCATCAAGAATGGGGTCAAAGAGACATTGATAAGAGTGTGGTGGTTACGGGGGGAGGGGGGAGAGGGAGAGGGAAGGGGGAGGGGGAGGGGCACAAAGAGAACTAGATAGAGGGTGACAGGACAATCTGACTTTGGGTGATGGGTATGCAACATAATTGAACTTTAAGATAACCTGGACATATTATCTTTGAATATATGTATCTTGATTTACTGATGTCACCCCATTAAAAATAAATACAAAAAAAAAAAAAAAAAGAATGGGGTCAAAGATTTTTCCATGGGCCCAGAATATCATTAGATTAAATAGTTTAAGATTAAGAAAGTAATTATTTGGTACTTAGGTGATTTTCTTAAGTACTATTCTCAATTCGTTATTTAAATATTTATACAGATAGCCGGACCAAGCGGTGGCACAGTGGATAGAGCGTCGGACTGGGATGAAGAGGACCTGGGTTTGAGACCCCAAGGTTGCCAGCTTGGGTGCAGGCTCATCTGGTTTGAGGAAAAGCTCACCAGCTTGAACCCAAGGTCGCTGGCTCCAGCAAAGGTTTACTCGGTCTGCTGATTGCCCGCGGTCAAGGCACATATGAGAAAGCAATCAATGAACAACTAAGGTGTTGCAACGCGCAATGAAAAACTAATGATTGATGCTTCTCATCTCTCTCCGTTCCTGTCTGTCTGTCCCTGTCTATCCCTCTCTCTGACTCACTCTCTGTCTCTGTAAAAAATAAAAACAAATAAATAAAAATTAAATATTTATACAGATAGTAAGATTTAAGTTCTTAAATTCTAAATAGTGTCCTTTTGTTGCATAATTACTATATGCCTGGCACTCTGCTAAAAGTTTTCTGTGTATTTAATTCTGGGGGTGGAGGGGGATTATTGTTTATATTTTACAGATTCTTTTTTAAATTAAAATTTAGAGAGATTAACTGATTTATTCAAGAATTGTTTTTGTACGAACAATATAACTAGGGATTACTTTTATGTTCTGCTTCCCATTTTTAGAAAGTACTTGTGACTATTATTCCTCATAATAACATAAACTAAATTGTAAAATTCATATTCATAAAATAATGGTATGGGGAGTACAAATATTCTACTGTACTCTTTGAGATTCTTTGGCTGGTGTAATAATCAAATGGACATGAGACAGATTAAAAAGACAAAAACTGATTTGGCCCTGGCTGGTTGACTCAGTGGTAGAGCGTTGACTCAGTGTGTGGAAGTTCCGGGTTCGATTCCTAGCACACCAGAGAAGCACCCATCTGCTTCTCTACCCTTCCCCCTCTCCTTTCTCTCTGTCTCTGTCTTTTCCTCCCACAGCCAAAGCTCATATGGGAGCAAAGTTGGCCAGGGTGCTGAGGATGGCTCTGTGGCCTCTGCCTCAGGTGCTAGAGTGGCTTAGGTTGCAACAGAGCAATGCCCCAGATGGACAGAGCATTGCCCCCTAGTAGGCATGCTGGGTGGATCCCAGTCGGGCACATGCAGGAGTCTGTCTCTCTGCCTCCCCACTTCTCACTTCAGAAAATTACAAAAACCAAAACCAAAAACAAAGAAACCCCACCAAACTGGTTTAATTATTTACATATGGAGGCCGCATAAAGACAGTAAGACCCAGTCTGACCAGGTGGTGGCGCAGTGGGTTGAGTATTGGCCGGGATGCTGAGGGTCTTTATTCAAAACCCTGAGGTCACTGGTTACAGTATGGGCTTGTCGGCTTGAGCGTGAGATCATCCACATAATCATATTGTCGCTGGCTTGAGCCCAAGGTCACTGGCTTGAAGCCCAAGGTTGCTGTTGCTGGTTTAAGCAAGGGGTCACTGGGTCAGCTTGAGCCCCCCCCCCCCCCACATCAAGGTATGTATGAAAAGCAATCAATGAACAACTAAAGTGAAGCAATCACCAGTGATGATTCTTATCTCTCTCCTCCCTCCCTCCCTCTTCCTCTTTCTCTCTCTCTCTAAAAAAAACAAACAAACGAAAAACAATATGACCCAAAACCAGGCAGTTGAAGACTATAGTATACTTCAAAGGGTAGGAAGTAATTCATGGCATGATAAGTAGAGCGGAGGTTTAGTAATCAGATGTTTGTGCCATACAGATAGGGCACTCAGATAAAAAGTTATCTTGCTTTCCAGGCCAGGCCACCTGTCCAAATTCTTTTAGGTCGTTAAAGTAGAGGGAAAGTTTTTCTTGAGTTTGCTGAGTCTTGGTCAACTTTAGCTCAGAATAAGCCACATGTCAAAATGGCACATCTTGGGGAGGCTCATCTTGAATCCCTTCAATGGTAAATGCATAGGGCATTTAAAAAGCTGATAGTTCCTGACCTGTGTTGGCGCAGTGGACAAAGTGTCAACCTGGAATCCTGAGGTTGCCGGTTCAAAACCCTGGCTTTGCCTCGTCAAGGCACATATGGGAGTTGATGCTTACTGCTCCTCCCCACCCTTTCTCTCTCTCTCTAAAGTGAATTTTAAAAAAAAAGAAGCTTATAGTAACAATAAATTACACTGTTTATTTATGTAACAAAAGTGATACTTGAGGAATATGTTGCCCTAATATTATTAAGAGAAACTGAAAAAAATCAGAGACTGAAGGCAAATTCAGTGACTAGAAATAGCTCCTCATAATCCCAGAAGGCAGTGATGGGAACCTAGAGTAGAAAGGTATGTGTTTACACACACACACACACACACACACACACACACACACACACAATGGCGCTGGTGGTTATTCTTTGTAACTAGTATCAATTATCTAACCTTCTTTCTCTTTTGTTTCCTACAGGGTCTTCTATACTAACCAGACCAATGTGACTATTACTTATACTCCATTTATTGCCACATTGGCATCGTTGATGTAAGAAAAGTTCGAATCTGTATAGAATTTTTATGAGTTTATTCAAGCCTAAACTAATGACAATTGCTGAGAAAGAAGATCTCAAATGCTTGCAAGAATGACAGTTTTGCAGTTTATTTTATGCATTTGAAATTAAGGGGATAACTTAAGGAAGAATACACGAAAGTGAGAGAAAGTAAGGTGGCCATTGGATTATAGGATAGTGTAAAGCCAGTATACACGGCCACCATCACAGCCGCCTGGCCCATGCAGGTTCGCATTGGATTTGGACAGACGGTAATGAAACAATAGAGCCACGAACTGGTGGGCCATTATCTTTAATCCTAGCTTGCACCCAGAGGGCAAGTAAAAACACACACTTGGCTCCAAAACTCACTCATTCAGTGCTCACAAAGCTACTGACTTATATGAGTTTCCTAGAATCAAAGGTTTCTAGCTCACTAGCCTCATTCTCCTTTGTTCCCCATCTCCCTCTCTCTAGACAAACTCTGCACTAATTGGCTTCTCTTTCAGCACTCCACCATCTTGGCTGCCTCTTCTCTCCTCCACGTGGCCTTACTGTGCTCTCCAACCTGCTCTCTGCTCTAATGCTAATCTCAGGAACCGAGAGAGCAAGCTCCCGGTCTGCCCCACTTTATAGTGCAGAAATCAAAACCTTTAATCCAATATACAAAATAGGGAAGTCTCTAATACAAAGTCCACCCCACATTAAAAGGGTGGGAAAGACTTATTCCTAAAACCAAGCCCCAGGCTACAAGGATCCTGCCTGCCCCCAACACACATTAATATCACCTGGGCGACAGGCTTCCACATGGGCAGTGCCATCTTTAACAAAGTGAGCATAATATATTTTATCTGCCCAACAGATAGTTAAAAGATTATGCATTCTCTTGAGGGTGGTTACTGATTTCATGGGCTACCCACCGTGACCTACCCTTTTAAGAATTTATGATCATATTACCCTGTGAGGTTACTCACTATTGAACCCCTTTATATCCATAGCCTATTACAGATTCTCTTCTGCCTCTTGTTTCTTTAACTTAGTGATATATCTAGGATCCTTCTGGATTAGTATGTGTATTTGTACCTCATTTTAAAAAATGGCTGCACAGGGCAATGCCCTTGGTGGTCCTCTAGGGTGTGTCTCTTACTTCAACAGTGTTTGGATGGGACAGAGCCAGGGAGGCCCCTTCTCCCAGCTTCCCCTCACCCTCTAGCCTCTTTTCCAGGCACCCCCTTCATACCTCCTCTGCCATCCTCAGCCTCTGAGCCCAGCCAGCACTGCTATTTGACCTTAGCTCCTTGTTGCTAAACAACCACGAGCTCCCAAATCCATCAGAATTATTCCACCGAAGTGGAAGCTGCTGTCAGCTGCCAGGTCAGCCTGCATCTGTGGGCCTCCCACTCCTTCCTCTCTCTCGGCTTCTGTTTCAACGACGATGACAATGTGACTCTGGAGGGCATGGGCCACAAGCTGGCCCAGGAGAGCATGAGGGGGCTGAGTGTCAATCCTAAAGATGTAAACCCAGCGCGGTGGCCGCGTTCTTGCCCAGGATGTGCTTGAAGCCTCTCCAGGATGAGAGGGGTGACACTCATGAAAGCCACCGTGTCTCTGGAGAAGGACCAGAACAGGCCCTTTGGAGCCGCAGGCCCTGGGGTCCACCCACACAGCCCCTCAGCTCTGTGACTTTTGGGAGAACCCGTTCAGTGGTTGAAAGGCAGGAAAATAGAAAGGACAGCTTACAACCATGGTATTTTAATTTTTATTACTAAAAATAAACTGTACGTATTTATGGTTATTCACAATATAATAAGCAAATACTGTTGTTGAAACAAGAACATTTTGATTAGTTTTCTGTCCCTGTAATTTTTTGAAATTATCAGCGCTGTTTTGCTAGCTGAATAAACTATGGAAGATTCTAACCTGTTATTATACTTCCCTCGCCTTATCTCTTGATACTTTTGTTTTTTCTATTTTTATGATTTTTATACACAAAGGTTTAAATACAAAACTACATGGAAGAATGTTGCCGCAGGGCTCCAAAATAAAGTGGAGCTGAAGCCAAAATCTTTGTCCAACAGATTCAACTTGCCTCTAATTATAAGTATTATCTTTCTTTTAGTGAAATACAAAATGAGATAGCTATATCTCTAAAGAGAACAGAAGCGTTAAGCCCTTGTGGAGTTTAAAATTAAGACTGCAAAAGAAAATGACTCTAGGTTGCCTCTTCCTGTATGCGTGTTCCAGAAATAGAGCTTAATTTCCCAAGGAACACAACCGTTTAGGGTTCATTTTAGCCACAATTTTGTGGTTGACACAGTTCATGGCGGTCTGTACCACAGAGACCCAGAAAGCCATAGTCTGACTTTATTAATCTTACTTGAAGCCAATTGAGGTCAGTGTGACATGAACAGAAAACTGTTCATGAGTAGGGAAAAAAGTTGTTCTTTTCTGATGAAAAAGACTGCTATAGATTGAATGTTTGTGTCTCCCTGAAATTCACATGCTGAAAACTAATCCTCAATGTGATGATATTAGGAGGTAGGGGCTGTTGTGAGGTGATTAAGTCACGAGGATGGAACCCTCATGACTAGGATTAGTGCCCTTATAAAAGAAGACCCAGAGAACTCTTTTGTCCCTTCTGTCATGTGAGACATAGTGAGAAGACAAAAAAAAAAAAAAATCTATGAACCAGGAAGTAGGATCTTACCAGACATGACATCTGCCAGCGCTATGACCTTGGACTTACCAGCCTCCAGAACAGTGAGAAATAAATGTTTGTTGTTAAATCCGCTCAATCTATGATAGTTTTGTTATAGCAGTCTTAGCAGACTAAGACAGAGAGATGGATGTGGCTGATACCACCTTTTATCACCTTATTCCCTCTTGAAAGCTGAACTGATGTCTGGAGGTCCAGCAACTATTTTGTAACCATGAGGCATACACAAAGAGTATCACAGGGCATTGGCCTGGACTTGGATGCCAATACGCCTTATCTCCAAATTTTTTGTTTTAAAAAAAAAGTCCTGCCTGACCTGTGGTGGCGCAGTGGATAAAGCATCGACCTGGAGCACTGAGGTTGCCGGTTCAAAACCCTGGCCTTGCCCGGTCAAGGCATATATGGGGGTTGAAGCTTCCTGCTCCCCCCCACCTCTAAAATGAATAAATAAATTAAAAAAAAAAAGTCCTTATTTGAGTCACTGTTAGTTAAGTGTTCTATAATGTGCAGCCAAAAATGGTAGATAATTAATAGAGATAGTATAACATAATAATTAAAAAATACAAATCATGGAATAAGCCTATTTCCTGCCTATATAATTTCAATAAATATTTTTTTCAACAGATGTTTACAGGACTTGATGTTATATAAGAACAGATGTTTACAGGACTTAATGTTATATAAGAACAAAGATAGCCTGACCAGGCATGGCGCAGTGGATAGTGTTGAACTGGGATGCGGAGGACCCAGGTTCGAGACCCCAAGGTCGCCAGTTTGAGCACAGACTCGTCTGGCTTGAGCAAAAAGTTCACCAGCTTGGACCCAAGGTTGCTCTGCTAAAGGCCCGCGGTCAAGGCACATATGAGAAATCAATCAATGAACAACTAAGGTGTCACAACGAAAAACTGATGATTGATGCTTCTCATCTCTCTCCATTCCTGTTTGTCTGTCCCTATCTATCCCTCTCTCTGACTCTTTGTCCCTGTAAAAAAAAAAAACCCAACCAAACAAACAAAAGACAAAGATAAAGTGCCCCTAGATATGGGTGATAATGTTCTCACTGAATTATCTAAGGAAGAGCATTAAGAGAATTCACAGAGTTAAAAAACAATTCTGCCCTGGCCAGATAGCTCCGTTGATTAGAGTGTCATCCCGGTATGCAAAGGTTACTGGTTCAATCCCCAGTCAGGGCACATATAGAAACAGATCGAATCAACATTTCTATTTCTCTCTTCCTCCCTTCCTCTTTCTGTAAAACCAATAAGTAACTTTAAAAAAAAATCCCCCAAATGCTGTACTCTTGCCCCTCTTTCTGTCAGATGAAAAATGAAACAAGATTTCATGGCTTAGGCCACTAACTCATTTGTATCTCTGGGCTTGGCACCAATTCCTTACATAAACCTTTATTTTCTTTTCTGCAAACTCCTGTTCACGTTTTTTGGGGCTTTGATGCACACAGGCAAAAGAACCACTTCAGTTCAGTAACATATGCAGTGCTTTAATAACTTCCTTGGCAGTTTAGAGAGCAATTTGGCATAGCAGCCTTGAGCTTACAATTTAAAATATGTAATTGAGCAATTTCTTAGTATATTTAATACAACTTAGAATTTGCATTCCAAATATGCAGCAATTTATATTATTGAATTTAGAAAGTATAAAAGTGCTTTGGAAAGCTTGTCTTCATTAAACAATTGAAATACTTAAAAAGAAAATGGAATATTTCCAATAAACAAAAACAGTTAAAATGATTACAATATTAAGTGCTTAAAAAAATCCAAAAGTAATGGTTGAAATTTGTAAATTGGTACAACCACTTCGATAAAACTGGCAGTACATACAGTACTAAACTGAACAGAAGCACATCTGTGATTCAATATTTGCATTCTTCTATGTCTATGTCTAAGTCTATCTCTTTCTATCTCTATCTTTTTCTTCTTTTTTGAGAGAAAAAGAGGGACAGACAGACAGGAAGGAAATCTCATAAGTGCCTTGACAGGAGCGCTCTAGCCAAGCCAGTGACCCTTTGCTCAAGCCAGCAACCCTGGGCTCAAGCCAGTGACCATGGGGTCATGTCTACTATCTCACGCTCAAGCCGGCAACCTCGGGGTTTCGAATCTGGTCCCAGTTCAACACTCTGCCACTGCCTAGTCAGGCTCTATCTCTATCTCTATCTATCTCCATCTCTATCTCTATCTCTCTCTATCTCTATCTCTATCTCTGTATATCTATCAATCTATCTCTATCTCTATCTCTATCTACATCTACATCTATAGCAGTGTTTAAGAGAAATGCATACTATGCTCACCAAATTAAACATATAAGAATGTTCATAGTTCCCCTATTCAAGCCAAAATCTGAAAACTTCTCAACTATTTGTGACTCCTAGAATGGATAAATGGTATATTCACACAATGCTATGCTATATAGGCACTAGAATGAATAAACTACAAATAGACATGACAATGATAAACCTTACAGGTATAATGTTGGGCCAAGAAAAAAGACATAAAAAAGTATATACAATATTTTTCTATTTGTCTTAAAGTACAAAATATGCAAAGCTGATTTATGACCTAAGCAGTTTTGACTGTAAGAGGACAAGTGAGGGTTTCTGGGATGTTGTTCAAGTTGTAATTCTTGATCTGGATGACAATTTCCTGGGTGTATTTTCACTTTGTGCAAATTCATCAAGTTTAGGGTTCATATACACTTAGGGTTTTGTACTTTTCTATATGTACGTTATATTTTATTAACAAGTATAACAACAACAAAGTAGAACAAATTTAATGCAGGAAAGTGATTACATAAGTGATAAAATGTTGAGAAACCAAACAAACACTGGTTAGGCAACTCAGAGATTAGCAACAGCATGAAGCAAACATGCTTCCAAGGCTGAACATCACAAAGGTGACATTATTGAAGTCCAGTTAAAACCTTTAGTCAGACTCCGTGGGTCCTCTGCTCAACTAGGCCTTGACCTTGTTCTTTCACGGCTAACCTGCTGAGCCCACTATTAACAAGAATCCTGCTTAATCAGTTCAGTGAAAATCCTCGTCCTGTACCTTGAATACCTGATCAAATTCCTCATTGCTCACCCTTGATATCTAAGTCCTTGGCCTGCCTTTAGCAAAAATCCTGTTAAGCCAGTTTAGCAAGAATTCCCCCTACCCTTGATGTTTAATCAAGTTCCTCTTAGTATTTTTCCATTCACTGACCCCTTCTATCTGTTTCTTGGCTATAAATCTCCAACTGTCTTTGATGGTATTGCGAGTTAAGCTCAGTTCTATACCAAGGTCTCTTTCCCCTACTGAAGTACCTTGAATGAAATCTGTTTCCATCAATGGCTAAGCAGGCTACAGTGGTACCTTGAATTATGAGCAGACCAACATACGAATATTTTTAAGATACGAGCTGTGACTCTGTCCATATTTTTGTTCAAGATCCAAGCAAAATTCCGAGATACGAGTCATGATTTGGGAAGCTGCCGCTAGTTGGTGCATTGGCGCATGGGTCCAATATCAGCAGCACAACACCAACATCTCGCTCTTTCTCACGTGTAACCTGCAGAATCAAGTTGAATTTCATGTGCTGTAATGATTCTTGCATCATTTTTGCATTTTTTACTAACTTTTTTTGTGTGCTATCATGGGACTGAAGAAAGTGAATGTAAAAGGACAGTGGTGAGAAGAAGAAGAGAATGATGTCGATAGAAGTAAAACAAGAAATAATAGGAAAACATGAGTGTGGTGTACAAGTGATTGAACTGGCAAGGCTGTACGACCGCAATACATCTACAATTTGTACCATCCTTAAACAAAAGGATGCCACCAAAAGTGCAAATCCAGTGAAAGGAACTACAATTCTGTCCCAATTAAGGACAAATATCCATGAAGAAATGGAGAAGCTTCTGCTGGTGTGGGTGAAAGAGAAAGAGCTGGCAGGAGATACAGTGATGGAGACTGTAATATGCGAAAAGGCACGTGTTATTTACGGTGACTTGAAGAAGAAAGAACCATCAACCTCAAAAAAGGCAGAAGATATGTTTAAGGCAAGTCAGGGCTGGTTTGAAAATTTCAAGAAGAGATCTGGCATCCACTCGGTGGTGAGGCATGGTGAAGCTGCGAGTGCTGACGTTAAGGCAGCTGAGGAGTACATCGCATATTTTGCTGCGCTTACCGCAAAGGAAGGCTACATCTCCCAACAAGTGTTCAACTGTGATGAAACAGGATTGTTTTTGAAAAAAATGCCTCAGAGGACTTTCATCACTGCAGAGGAGAAGAAGCTGCCAGGCCATAAACCCATGAAGGACCATTTGACCCTTCCATTGTGTGCAAATGCTAGCGGTGACCGTAAAGTAAAGCCACTGCTAGTGTATCATTCCGAAAATCTTCGAGCCTTTAGACTCACAGGATTCTTAAAGAAAAACTGCAGGTTATGTGGTGCGCCAATGCTAGGGCATGGGTTACGGCAGTTTTTTATTGAATGGGTAAATCTCGCCTTTGGTCCTGCAGTGAAGAAATATCTTCAAGAAAATAAACTCCCCATGAAAGCATTACTGATCCTTGATAATACTCCAGCCCACCCACCTGGTCTTGAAGATGACATTCTCGATGAGTTGAAATTCATGAAAGTCTACCTCCCACCCAACACGACTTCAATCTTGCAACTTATGGATCAGCAGGTCATTTCCAACTTTAAAAACTTTACACAAAGCACTTGTTCCACTGCTGCTTTGAGGTGACTGGGAATACAGTTCTAACCCTTTGAGAGTTTTGGAAAGATCACTACAACGTCGTGACATGTTTACACATTATTGACTTGGTAAGGCAAGAGGTTACAAGAAGAACCTTGAACTTGGCATGGAAAAAGATATGGCCTGAAAAAAAGAAAAAAAAAAGTTATGGCCTGATGTTGTTGCAGACAGGGACTTTGAAGGATTCGAACTAGAGACCAAGACCAAGGTAGAAGAGTTGGAGGAGATTGTGTCCCTCAGAAAGTCGGTGGGTCTGGAGGTAGATGAAGGTGATGTAAACAAGCTCGTCAAGGATCATGAGGAGGAACTCTCAACTGAGGAGTTGAAGGAGCTACAGATGATGCAATATACGGAGCTTCTGCAAGAGATTAGTAGTGAGGAGGAGGTAGAGTCGGAGGAAGTGATTTCTAGAAGTGAAATTAAAGACATGCTGGCGATGTGGGAGAAGCTTTCAAGTTTCATTGAAAAGAAACACCCAGAAAGAGTTTCAACTGGTCGTGCTTCAGTACTTTTTAATGACACTTGTTTGTCATATTTCCGTAACATTTTAAAAGGCAGGCAAAAGCAAACCTCTTTGGATAGATTTTTATTCAAAAGTCCTGCAAGTAAGCCCTGGCTGGTTGGCTCAGTGGTAGAGCATCGGCCTGGCATGCAGGAGTCCCAGGTTCGATTCCTGGCCAGGGCACACAGGAGAAGCAGCCATCTGCTTCTCCACCCCTCCCCCTCTCCTTCTTCTCTGTCTCTCTCTTCCCCTCCTGCAGCGAAGGCTCCATTGGAGCAAAGTTGGCCCGGGCGCTGGGGATGGCTCTATGGCCTCTGCCTCAGGCACTAGAATGGCTCTGGTCGCAACGGGGCAGCGCCCCAGATGGGCAGAGCATCGCCCCCTGGTGGGCATGCCGGGTGGATCCCAGTCGGGCGCATGCGGGAGTCTGTCTGACTGCCTCCCCGTTTCCAACTTCAGAAAGAAATAAAAAAGTCCTGCAAGTGAAAGTGCCGAAAGTGCAGCCAAAAAGGCAAAAACAGGTGATGATTAAATGAAAAATATGTGATATTAAGCTTAGGTTAAGTTTAAAGTTAAGAAAGTGCATTGTGTTATAATTAAATTTTTGTGGTTTTATTTTAAATAAAGAAAGTGCAGTTTTAGTTTTATTTAAAGTAAAGAAAATGCAGTTTTAGTTTACAGTTAGTGTTAAGAAAGTGCAGTTTTAGTTTACGTGTCTACAGTGCCTGCATCCCTTCCTCCCTCCCTCCTCCTCCGCCATTTACCTCCATTAGCCGCACTCGTCTGTCTCTAAGGTAAGAATACAGAACTAAATAACACTTTTTTCTTTTATTTCATATATTAAGTTATGCATTGGTAAAGTATACATGTGTGTTTCTTAATTAAAAACATGTCTTTTTTCATAATTTAGGATGGTTTGGGGATGTTTCACAGGGCTGGAACGGATTAAATCTATTTCACTTATTTTAAATGGGAGAAATTTGTTTGATAAACAAGTTGACTGACTTACGAGCTCGGTTACAGAACGAATTAAACTCGTATCTCAAGGCACCACTGTATTACCCTGTTCTCAGCAAAATAATGCTCAAGGCTACGAACAGATATAGCAGCCCAGTGAACCTGGCTGTCTTCCCCCATCTGACCATGGTACCCTTGGCCATTGGCATGTCCTTCACTATCTGGTTCTTTATTAGATCACTTCTACCAGGTACACTTGGGACATCTACAAAGAGCTCATCTCCTTGGTGGCCTTACTCTTCATGGTCTTTGGGGCTCTCTTCCTGCTGCTTGGGTCAGCATCTACAATACATATGACCTTCCAACGGTTCTAACCAGATAGCTTCACCAAAACCCTGCTTTTTCAGTTTAATTTAATTTTATTTTTTTACAATTTCTGGAAGTGCCCTGCCTGTTGCTAGTTGGCCTGTGGTATTGCAGTGGATAGAGCATTGACCTGGAACACTGAGGTCCCTGGTTCAAGGTCCTGGGCTTGCCTGTTCAAGGCACATATGACAAGCAACCAATAAACAACTCAAGTGAAGCAACAACTATGAGTTGATACCTCTTGCTCCCTGCCCCCCTCCTCTTGCTGTAAAATCAATTTTTTAAAAAGTAGATGTCTGAAAAAAATTCTGTCTTACTGTTTTTAAGAAATGTATGGTGCATAATTTTTTTTTTACTTTATGTATAATAGGATAAAATAAACAGTCTTTCTGACTCCATCTTGCTCAAGCCTGTCCAGTTTTCACATGTTGGTTAGAAATTTCTGCTTACTCCTATATTATAAGGCCAGTAGTCATGGCTATCACAGCCAGGCATGTGCAGGTTTCCATTAGATTCGAGCAGATGGTAAAGAAACTGTGGAGACAAAAACTGGTGGGCCATTCCTTTATTCTAGCCTCGCACCGGCAGGTGAGTACAAACACACAGGGCTCCAAAACCCACTCATTCAGAGCTCACAAAGCTACTGACACATTCAGGTTTTTCTAGAATCAAAGGCCCCTCACCAGTCTAAGTCACCTTTGGTTCCCCAACTGCCAACATGGCTTTTTATTCCGTAAAACTGGCTACTCTTTCCTTCCCTTCCATCTTGGCTGCCTCTTCCTTCTAAAAAAATACCTGGGCCCACAAAGACTCCTCCTCCAGCACACATTAGCATTACAATATCCCCGTCACAAGCAGAAAGGTAATTAGCAGTTTCACCTGGCAGTGCCATTCACCTGGGCAGTGGCCATTTTTCACAATAAGAGTGAACAAACTCAGAAAATATGGATTTTACAAACTCATTTGCCCAACATATACATAGACATGTTAATTATTAAAGGAATCTAACTCATAGCCTAGGAATTACTGAAATAACCTTCCTGCTCGAAGCTACCTCCCTAACGAGATAAGGAAAATATGTAAAAAAAATAATAATAATGATTGTTTACCAGAAGATTTATAGAAACACTGTGACTGAGACTATGGCAACTGGAGTTTGTTGACCAAAAGCGAAGAACTTTCACCATTGTCTTTAGACCCTTACTAGCACCCAGATGTCTACAGTCATCAATCACCTCCTAACCTCAAACCCTCTTGTTTCCCCTTCCCCTGACATAAAAGAACTCCAAATTCTGTACTTTTTCAAGATGGTTCTTTAAGATACTCTTCTGTCATCTTTTCAAGTTTTCTGACTTTCCAAATAAAGTCACTTTTCTTGTCCCTCTCTGTTATCACTTGACTTATTGGCTGTCATGTGGCAAGTGAACCAAGCTTGCATTCGGTTACATGTAGACTGAGGTCATCCTGCAGAAATTGAAACCATGGCAACCACGTTTAGAGACCAAGAGGAAAGGAAGTCACTGCAGAAGCTGTTATAGTACGTGGAGACTGCAGTAGTGAAGGGAAAAAAGTTATAGTTGCTTCATGCTGTTGCTTTTACTAAACTAGAACGTTGTATTCTGAAAAAGAAATATGTCTATAAAAAATCCTACTAAAACCATATTTAGTAATCAAAAAAGAAAATTTTCCCTTTGAAATAAGGACAAAACAAAGAAATGTGTTATCAATAATTTTATTAAATTCTAGCCAGTGAAATGGCCAAGAAACAGAAGTCAAAGGCATAAGGCTAGGAGAAGACAGAATATTATTATTTGGAGGTAATCTAATTATGTATATGGGAAATTTTTTAATCTATAGAAAAAATATTAGGACTAAGAAAAGAGTTTATAAATATTGCTGAATATAAAAATCAATAACCAAAAATTAGTTGCATTTCTATATAATAACAAAAATTAGAAAACAAAATTATAAAAAGGATACTTTTAATAAAAAAGCGTCAAAAATATCATGAGCTTAAGAGTAAATTTATCAAAAGATATGCAAGTATTCCTTTGGGGTAATTATAAAACTTTACAGAGGGACATTAAAAACACCTATTTGGACGATGAGATGTGTCATGTTTATGACTTAAAATACTTAATATTATAAAAACATCTATTGTTCTCAATTGATTTATAGATTCTATACAATGTGTATATACTGAGAGTTTGATTCTAAAATGTATCTAAACATGGAAGAGCCAAGAACAGTCAAATCTATTCGGAAGAAGAACAAAATGGAAAGTCTTATTCGGTCACTAGATATCATTAGTTACTAAAATGCTATAGTAACTAATTGTGATAGTGTGGTACTCTTGCAAAGGTAGAGAATTTAAACAAAGAGATAGTGTCACTGCACAGGAACTTTATTTCTTCTTTAAAATTTTTTTAAACGTTTATTTTTTATTGATTTTAGAGAGAAGAAAGAGAGAGACAGGAACATCAGTTCATGTACGTGCCCTGACCAGGGATTGAATCGGCAACCTTTGAACTTTGGGATGATGCTCTAACCAACCGAGCTATTCAGCCAGGGCAGGAACTTCACTTCTTTAATACAATTTTCTCCTTAATTCAAGCTAGGCTTGTCCAGTCCAATAGCACTGTGACACACTTGCCTTCCTTCAATCAGATCCCTCCACATTTGCACATGTCCGTTGCTTTATTATTAAGATGTTAGGATACTAGGTTCTGATCAGCACCAAACTGTCTTGAAAATAAAGCCTCGAATCTGTCAACCATGAAAACATAGTTTTGGCCAAACTAGGGATAACATCTCAACCTCAGTTATGTTTTAGCCCCAGACCCAGGAAGGTAGAACAAGCCTACCAATCACATTCTCACAAAACCAGACACAATGAGCCATGGCTGACATTAGGACCTGATGCAATGATCAACTACTCCCTGCCTTAACCCTGACCAATCAGTAGAGCTACCTTAGCTACAATGACCAACAATTTTCCTCCTATATAATCTATCACCTAGAGGCCACCTGAGAGCCAAGTTATAGAGCACTAGCTCGTCTGTGCCTTTTGGCTGGGTGCCAAGTCCCTAAATAAACCCTTACTTTCTTTGCTGCAAACTTCTGTTCACATCTTTCTGAGCTCTGATGTTTGCATGCAAATGAACCCCTTTAGTTTGATAACAATAGACTAAAAAGTCCAGGAACAGACTGCTGGATATATAATAAACTCTTAATTTATGAGTAAGTTGGCACTGCAGAATTAGTCTGTTTAATAAATAGTACTTGATCAATTGGATATCCATAAAAAATAAAATAAAATTCAACTCCTACATGGCACCATACCAAAATTTAATTGTAAGTGGATTATTGACCCAAATATGACAAGCAAAACTGGAAAGCTTTTAGAAGGTAACATACAAGTAAATCTTTATGAGCTCAGCATTTAGAAAATTATTTTAAACAGGAAACACTAATAATATATGTTAAAATTGATCAAATAAGCTACCTTAAAATGAAGACCTCTTCATAAAAACACTATAAAAATAGTACAAAGTAGCTTGACCAGGTGGTGGTGCAGTGAATAGAGCATTGAACTGGAATGTGGAGGACCCAGGTTCGAGACCCTGAGATCACCAGCTTGAGCGTGGGCTCATCTGGTTTGAGCAAAGCTCACCAGCTAGAACCCAAGGTCGCTGGCTTGAGCAAGGGGTCACTCACTCTGCTGTAGCCTCCTGGTCAAGGCACATATGAGAAAGCAGTCAAAGAACAACTAAGGAGCCACAACGAAGAATTGATGCTTCTCATCTTTCTCTCTTCCTGTCTGTCTGTCCCTATCTGTCTGTCTCTCTGACTCTCTCTGTCTCTGCCACACACACACACACACACACACACACACACACATAGTAGAAAGTAGACATAGGATTACATAAAATATTTGAAGACATAACTAATAACAAAGAAATTGTATGTAGGAGATATAATAGTCTCCTGCAAATCAATAAGTGAAAAGCAATTCAATTAAAAAAAGGGTTAAATATTTGGACAGTTGTGCTCAATTCAACAGCACATATACTAAAATATTTGGATAGTTCCTCTATGAAGAAGAATATAAATGACCAATGAACATATGAAAATATGCCGTCTTATTTTTTAATCAGAAAAATTCAAACTAACATTACAAGGTAATAATACTGTGTACCTACTAGATTGATAAAAATTGAAAATGTTCCAATAACATGTTGAATGAGTCTGTGGAGTGATGGGAACTTTCATACATTATTTATGAGAATGTAAATTTGAATAACCACGTTGGAAAACAATTTTGCATTACCTAGTCAAGTTGAAGATGCACATAACTTTTGATTCAGCAGTTCCACTCTTGAATATATACTCTGGAGAAATGTGTACACATGTGTATGAGTATATATGGATGACAGTGTTCATAATTGTATAGTTTATAATAGCCCCCAAAGTCTGTCAATTGTGTATTCATATAATGAAAATGAATTACAGCCACAAGGAGTGTGGGTGAATCTTACACACATCATACTGAGCAAAAGAAGCAAGACACGGTGGGATACAAAGAGACTATTTCCAGTCAGGGAAAATACAAAAGCAGTTGAGAGTAAGCCATGAATTTTTGCTATGGTTACAGTGGTAGGCATAAAAATGACCTCCTAAAGATATCTGCACTCCAATCTCAAAACTTGTGAATATGTTACTTTACACAGTAAAGGAATTTTGCAGATGTTATTGAGGTTAAGGATTGTGAGGTGGGGGAGTTTATCCTGGATTATCCAAATGGACTCAATGTAACCCCCTAAAAGTTCTTTGAAGCAAGCATTAAGAGCCCTGCTGACACCTTAATAAAACAAGAGGAGGTGGAGGAGCAAGAGGTAATAACTATTATTATGAGCAAGTTCCGTATTTTAATTCTTTAAGGAGAGATAAAATTTCTCATTAAGCCCACAAGGTCTCAACTGCCTTCAGCTTTAAATGATTCACATGCCAAAGAGGCACATATTGGGGCAGTGTGTTCTGAGCCCTTTCACTAGCACCTAACATATAGGTGTTGAGGACAAGACGTTTCTTTCTCAGGGAAGACTCAACTCCAGCCCTGGATGAGACTGGTAGGAACAATTATGTCTTTGTAGTGTTGTTTGCTTGGTGCACTCCTCTAGAGCTCCCCACTACTTCCCTTTTCCTTTTCCTTCACTTCCTGTAGTTTTCATTTTACTTCTATATTCTGTAGGGTGTTGCCCATTCTTTCTTTGTTCTCAAGATAAAATCTCCTTTAACTTTTCTTTTTTAATAGCTCTCAGGAAGAATCTAAATTTTCAGCATGCAAAATAGATTTCCTTTCCCTCAAGAGCAGGGAAGACTCCAGCTAATCGTTTTTTTTGTTTGTTTGTTTTATTATTTTTCCATCCAAGAGGAGAGAGCTTTCCTTCCCATTCTCTCCTTTTCTCCTTCCTTCCTCCCCAAGGGCCTGAATGATTCCATCTTTAAAAAAATGTTTTTTTGAATTCCATCTATTAAAGAAAACAAGAATGCAAAGCAAGTTATTTTTCATACTAAAAAAACCCCAAACCAATAGAACACAATGATACCAGCAATCCTGAAAACTCAAATAGGAGGAAGTGCAATGAAAGAATTTTTGGTGACTTTTAAGTCACGTTAAAAATAGTAATGGGGGCCCTGGCCAGTTAGCTCAGTGGTAGAGTGTTGACCTGGCGTGTGGAAGTCCTGGGTTCAATTCCCGGCCAGGGCACACAAAAGTGCCCATCTGCTTCTCCACCCTTTCCTCTCTCTTTTCTCTCTATCTCTCTCTTCCCCTCCCACAGCCATGGATCCATGGGAGCAAAGTTGGCCTGGGCTCTGAGGATGGCTCCATGGCTTCCACTTCAGGTGCTAGAATAGCTCCAGTTGCAGCAGAGCAACACCCCAGATGGGCTGAGCATCGCCCTCTGGTGAGCATGCCAGTGGATCCCGGTCGGGCAGATGTGGGAGTCTGTCTGTCTGCCGGCCCCTCCTTCTCACTTCAGAAAAATATCGATACAAAAAAAAAAAAAATAGTAATGGAGCCTGACCAGGCAGTGGCGCAGTGGATAGAGTATTGAACTGAGAGGCAGAGGACCCAGGTTTGAAATCCTGAGGTTGCCAGCTTGAACATGGGTTCATCTGGCTTGAGCAGAGCTCACCAGCTTGAGCCCAAGGTCACTGGCTTGAGCAAGGGGTCACTCTGTCTGCTGGAGCCTCTCCCCACCCCGCCCCCCATCAAGGCACATGTGCGAAAGCAATCAATGAACAACTAAAAGTGCCGCAACAAAGAATTGATGCTTCTCATCTCTCTCCCTTCCTGTCTGTCTGTCTCTATCAGTCCCTCTCTCTGACTCTCTCTCTCTGTCGGAAAAAAAAAAAAAAGTAATGTGGAAGAGGGGACGAATTCTGCCAGTGTGTTTTCAACATTAACATAGCATTGAATGAGGAGTGCCAACTTAATCTCCCGAGCTCCAGTCCCACATATTCAACATTTTGTGGAATAATTCCACTTTTATTCTGTATAAGGACAACACACTGACATTTTTTCAGAGGAAAAAAGCAGCTGCCATCAATTTTCTCCTCTTTGAGGAGGAAAAATAAGTTCCATAAGAAGCCCTGTCTTTGGATTTTATAATGCAAGACCCAACTATCTGATCTTTGGTGGTGTAAACCCCCCAAAATCAATTCAGAAATCTCTCAGGAGGTATAGAGAAGACAATCACAAGCACATCCATTTGTCTCCTAAGGAGATAAAAGACATTTTTATTGTTCTTTTCTTTAATCTTACCTGTACAAGATTGTGTGAAACTGACCAGACTTGGTAGTCGCTTTCATGCTAGCTTGTGTGTGCATAAATCTGATCAGGCTTTCTCAGTAATCAATTGTTTCCCTCTTTCTTCTATATTGTAAGGTGACCAATCGTCCTCCTTTAGGGAGGACAGGCCTTCTTTTGTAAGTTCTGTCCTCCCTTGCAAAGTGTCCTCCTATGTGATATTGGAAGACTAATCTGTAAATGTCCGTATTCAATCCATGCAGAGTCAATCTACTGTGTGTGATGTGATGTATGTGTATCTGACATGACGGTTCGTCAAAATCAGTACAGTGTGGGAGATGCAATTATGAGACACATGTGCTCTGCTCCAAATACCTTGAGAGAGTGCATGATATACCAAGTATGCAAATGGCTTTGTGTACTTCTTACTGAAACACAACACGACATTGTAGACTCACGATTATTTCTTTCTCAGTGAATATTCAATCATAGACAGGTAAGTACAATTCACATTTTATTAATTCATTATCTGTTTAATATTTTCAAAGTGCGTATAATTTTATTTACAAGTATTTTCTTGAAACTCGAGTTTTAAAGTGTAAATCTAACCTCAAACCATATATATTAATAACGCATTTTGATTAAATAATTGCATAAAACAGGCATTTTTTAAATTAGAAAATGACAAATATACCCGAATATCACTCCAAATTAGTGGTTTTGTTTGATATTTAGTATTACTAAATGAGTACTTTTTTCTTACAATTATTATTAAAAATTAATAGACATGTATTACAATATAAAATATTACAAATGTGGCCCTGGCCGGTTGGCTCAGCGGTAGAGCGTCGGCCTGGCGTGCGGGGGACCCGGATTCGATTCCCAGCCAGGGCACATAGGAGAAGCGCCCATTTGCTTCTCCACCCCCACCCCTTCCTTCCTCTCTGTCTCTCTCTTCCCCTCCTGCAGCCAAGGCTCTACTGGAGCAAAGATGGCCCGGGCGCTGGGGATGGCTCCTTGCCCCGGAGGGGCAGAGCATAGCCCCCAGGTGGGCAGAGCGTTGCCTCTGGTGGGCGTGCTGGGTGGATCCCAGTCAGGCGCATGCGGGAGTCTGTCTGACTGTCTCTTCCCGTTTCCAGCTTCTGAAAAATACAAAAAAAAAAATATTACAAATGTTTTTATTATGCATTTATCATATTATAGTATATTATTGTTGCAATGAATAAAATGTTTCTTTATTTACAATATTGTTTTCTTCAATTTATTTTTGTCCTCTTTTTCACTGTAAAAAAGTTGGTCACCTTATATATTGGTACTGTTAAAATAACCAGATTTAGCCTAAGATGCAGTTTTCATGCTCAATCCTGTATCAATGAACCAAAACTTAACTAAATTTCTATGCTCAGCTCTCCCAGAAAAGGAAAGCCTAAGTCTAATGAGACAGCACAAGGATTTGGACCCAGGAACAGAAAATACCCAGTGACCAAGTTCGGGTGTTCGGAAGGAACTATGGCAAAAATGTCACCATCCCTCTACTCCCTACTCAAAATACAAAGATAGCTTGATTTTATCTCTCTCTTCACTGCCATTGTTGAAACCACCCACCTCATATATGCAGTTGGTCAAAGTTTGACCCCTATACGACCTTCCTAGGGTGTCGGTGATAAGCAGTCTACCATCTTGCCCCACAGCATAGGTGTAAATGTAGTTACCAGGCAACACAGCTGGAAAAGAAAGTCAACCAAACCTGAAATAAAAAATGCCACAAGCCTGTCTTTTTCAAAAAGCCCACCCACTTTGTCCCCAGCTTATGAAAATAGCCAAGCAGAGCCTGCTTCTGAGCCAGTTCTGAGGACCTTCCTTTCCTCTGTGCTGTCTCCCTTGTGCTCAAGCATAAACTTAATAAAATCTGTCTGGAGATTACTCTGAGATTTCCTCTCGATTTCTATCTTGGAGAACCCAAGAACCCCGAAGCCAGTAACACTATTATCACCTCCTTCCCTAGCCTGTCAGACTCTCTGCACCTGCCTCAGTCAACCTGTCTAATAGCCCAGCTCTCTTGCTGTGGACTGTGAGCTTGGATGGCACTAAGAGAGTCTTGTTTGCCTTGGCATCCCAGTACGTAGCCCAGGGCCTATTACATAAGAGACATAATAAATATTTTAAAGTAAATGCACGAGAGAGCTTTGATTTTAGATAATCCATTCAAAACACATTTAAGTGTCAGCTGGATGCCAGATTCTATCTTGTTACCGGGAAGATAAAAGATTCTAAGACAAGGCTCACCTCCTCAAGGCTTTTGGAGTTTCTTGCTGTTCCTTCAGAAAAGAATTTCTTTAAACTAGAGAAAGGCAGTTTGTCAGGCTGTGTTGGCTTGATACCAATACCCTTTAGGGATATCACCCTTAGCTATAATTCTGGGATTCCCAAAACTCTTATAATCTGCTATTTTGTCTACTACCTATTTGAGATGAATCAGTACAGTAAGCATCCCCTATTTTAAAATTCTATATATGTAATATATAAATTTATAATACATTTAATATACATAGATAATATAAAATATAATTATATATAATATATAAATATATTATATATTTTTATATATTTTAGCATATATACAAATATATAACAAAATTTGCCCTTAACCATGTTAAGTGTAAAATTTCATTGTCATTAATTACACTCACAGTGTTGTGCAACCATCACCACTATCTATTTCTAAAACTTTTTCATCATTGTAAACAGAAACTCTGTACCCATGAAGTAATAATTCCTTGATCCATCTCCATCCCCCTAGCCCTGAATAACTGCTAATCTACTTTCTATTTCTATAAATTTGCCAATTCTTGCTATTTCACCTAAGTAGAATCATATAATATTTTTTCTCTGCTGTCTAGATTATTTCACTTAGCTTAATGTTTTCAAAGTTGCAATGAGCCTTTTTATTTTCATTTTTACTTTTTTTTAATATGGGAGAAAATGTTTGGTCCAGGCCCCATTTAGAAATAAATCAGTGCAATGATGTTTTCGATTTTTATTTTTGTTTGGAATATCTTTTATAACAGGAAATAAATGCTTAAAACCCCTATTGGTGTTTTCTCCTCCCTTTAGAGAAACTTAAATTGGTTTGGGCTCATATATTTTTGCTTGTTTTTGTCTACAGAGGCCTTACTCTGTCTTCCACCTCTGCTCCACACTACAACGGATGTTTGCTTACACTAACCAGAGTTCCAAGAGTTCATGCCCCCAGATCTGGGGTAACAGATGACATTTCTCATTAGGTGTCCCATTTTCTCTCCTCAAATCTGGGGGAGAAATATCTTGAAGCTGGATTGTCTGATGTTCATTGCCCTGTGGTTCCATTTCACATTCAATCATAATTTTTCTATCAACATCAAGGCCAAGATTGTGATCATCCTTCAGATTCTTCAGTTCTTTTTTTAAAAAATATTTTATTTATTGTTTCTTAGAAAGCAGAGCGTTCCCATCCCTCCTTACTACCAGGTGTCTCAGTAATGTTGACTATTACTTGGATGAACTTTTCAGTGGAAAGTTTACCTTATCCAAATAGCACAAGATCCTTAATTCATTCAAATTCTTGGAAAATAGTTATAAGAAAATAATGTGGACATTTATCCAAAACAGTAGAATGAAAAGTCAGAGGAATATAGGAGTTGAGTTTGGGCCTAAAGGGGAAAGTATTTTTATAATTAAATGGAAGAAAACCACTCATACATCAATGGTGGTAATGAGGTACAAAATGAAGAATATGATAATATTTTGGCACCTGAGAGCTAAAAAGAAAAAAAAAACCATTCTATATATTTCTTTTGTCTCTCTTTTTCATGCAATAATGAAAGAAACAAACACAAAACCTTAAGCCCACCCCCCAAAAGATGTAGTTTTTAAATTTGTAAGTAGTACCCTTTTGGAAAGTGCGATCTACAAAGAGAGAGAATTCTTTGCTATAGCTGCAGTCCTAAAACGCAAACCATTTGTGCCAGTTGCTTGCAAATCTTTTCTGCCACCTGGGGAGTTACTCTCAATTGTATAGACTTTGTGTGACCTTTCTTTATCATGCAAATGAAGGCAGTCCACTGACTGCTGCTGGGTCCTCCCCAGACCCCAGCAGATGGTTATTACTCATAGTAAGTTAACGGTAGGACTATTGTTGGGCTCTCCCACTCTCTTGCTCTCCCTTCCACTCTAAACCAGTAAACAGGTTCAAGGTTCCAAGATTAGATAAACATTTGAGAAGGCTGATGTTTTGTCATTTTCTCTGGAATGGATTTTTCTTTTAAAGTTTTAAATGTTTCCAAATCAAAGCTGAGGGCTGATCCAAATTATTATGTAGGAGTTGGTTTAAAGTCTTAAATCATTATCATGTAAAAATAAAAACGAAATGTTATTTCAATACTATTGTAAACCAAAATTCCCCAAAATGTGCAAAAAGAGAGACTTTATTCAGGTGAAATAGTTTAGAAACTGGGGAAAACACAGCCTTCAGTGGAAACCAGAAATGCACCACATGTAGACAAAGGGGAAGTCCCCTTTTAATCAGGAAGTTCCCAACCAGGTTCCCAGTCAGGTGTCTCTTATGTAAATGGGGTATCCAAATTTGTTTGGTTCTGATTGGTCCAAATCACAGCTCCGGTTAGTCAGTATTAGCCATTCTGATTAGTTGTTATGGAGCAATTCTGAGTGGACCAGGAAGGTCTTTGTCCATTGATCAAAAGACAAAACCATGCCTGACCAGGAAGGGGCACAATGGATAGAACATTGCCTGGGACACTGAAGAACCAGGTTCAAAACCCCAAGATCACCAGCTTCAGTGCAGGCTCACCAGATTGAACACAGGGTCGTCAGCTTGAGCATGGGATCATAGACATGACTGCATGGTCACTGGCTTGAGCCCAAGGTCTCTGGCTTGAGTCCAAGGTCATTGACTTGGGCAAAGGGTCATTGGTTTGGCTGGAGCCTTGTCCCTCCACTCCCCGCCTGCTCAATGTACATATGAGAAAGCAATCAATGAACAACTAAGGTGCTGCAACAAAGAATTGATGCTTCTCATCTCTCTCCCTTCCTCTCTCTGTCTCTCTCTGTCTCTCTCTGTCTCTCTCTGTCTCTCTCTCTCTCGCAATAAAAAAAAAAAAAAAAAAAACAACAAAAGATGAAAGCAGGACTTCCCTGCAGTGGTTGGCTGACAGCTTAAACCAGTGGTCCCCAGTCCCCGGGCCGCAGACTGGTATTGGTCCATGGGTCATTTGGTACCAGTCCACAGAGAAAGAATAAATAACTTACATTATTTCTGTTTTATTTATATTTAAGTCTGAACGATGTTTTATTTAAAAAAAATGACCAGATTCCCTCTGTTACATCTGTCTAAGACTCACTCTTGACGCTTGTCTCGGTCACGTGATACATTTATCCATCCCACCCTAAAGGCCGGTCCGTGAAAATATTTTCTGACATTAAACCAGTCCGTGGCCCAAAAAAGGTTGGGGACCACTGGCTTAAACAACAGGGTTGGGGTTGTTGGGCAAATGAGTTTGTAAAATTTGTATTTTTAAGGTGACCAACTTCTTTACAATGAAAAGGACAAAACAAATTAAATGAAACAATATCATAAATAAAAGAAACATTCATTGTAACAATAATATACTATAATATGATAAATGCATAATAAAAACATTTGTAATATTTTATATTGTAATTATGCTTACATGCCTATTAATTTTTAAAAATTGTAAGAAAAAGTACTCATTTAGTAAAACTAAATGCAAGCCCTGGCCGGTTGGCTCAGCGGTAGAGCGTCGGCCTAGTGTGCGGAGGACCCGGGTTCGATTCCCGGCCAGGGCACACAGGAGAAGCGCCCATTTGCTTCTCCACCCCTCCGCCGCGCTTTCCTCTCTGTCTCTCTCTTCCCCTCCCGCAGCCAAGGCTCCATTGGAGCAAAGATGGCCCGGGCGCTGGGGATGGCTCTGTGGCCTCTGCCTCAGGCACTAGAGTGGCTCTGGTCGCAACATGGCGACGCCCAGGATGGGCAGAGCATCGCCCCCTGGTGGGCAGAGCGTCGCCCCTGGTGGGCGTGCCGGGTGGATCTCGGTCGGGTGCATGCAGGAGTCTGTCTGACTGTCTCTCCCTGTTTCCAGCTTCAGAAAAATGAAAAAAAAACAAAAAACTAAATGCAAACAAAACCACTAATTTGGAGTGAAATTCAGGTGTATTTATTATTATTTTCTAAGTAAAAAACACCTGTTTTATGCAACTATTTAATCAAAATGCATTATTAATAGATATAGGTTGAGGTTAGATTTCTACTTTAAAACTCAAATTTCAGGAAAATACTTGTAAATAAAATTATACATATTTGGAAATTATTAAATAGATAATGAATTAATAAAATGTGAATTGTGCTTACCTGTCTATGATTGAATATTCACTGAGAAAGAAATAATCATGAGTCTAAAATGTCATATGTGCTGTGTCATGTTTCAGTAAGAAGTACACAAAGCCATTTGCACGCTTAGTATATCACCCACTCTCTCAAGGTCTCCCATGTGAAGTGCATGCGTCTCATAATCACGTCTCGCTGCACTGTACTGATCCTTGACAAATCATCATGTCAAATACAAATATGTCACATCACATGCAATGGATTGACTCTGCATCAATCAAATACGGACATTTACAGATTAGTCTTCTAATATCAAAAAGGAAGGCATGTAGGAGGACACTTTTCAAGGGAGGACAGAACTTACAAAAGAAAGTCTATCCTCCTTAAAGGAGGACAATTACTCACCTCAGTATTTTTTGAGTTTGCTCACTTTTATTGTTAAAAATGGCACTGAGCAACCACTTGTGTTCTTGCCCTCAGAACAGGGCAGTTGATTGCAAATTGCAAATTGCATTCCTGCTATGGAGGGGCCATTGTTTTGCAAATGTTTGCTGGAGGAGGGGTCTTTGTGGGCCCCAGCCAGTTTTTCAGGGAAAGTGGAGAGGGTGAAGAGTGCTGAAGAAGAAGTCAGTTTTTGGAGAGAGAAGAAGGAGTGCAGAGATGGAACCGGAGCTGAGGGGCTTTGGGAGCTCCACTGAGGCTGGTTGAGGCCTTTGATTCCAGGAGGAACCAGAGAAGATTCTCCGGGTTGTGGAACCAAAGAACATGTCCAGGCTTTGGGAGCCCTGAATGAAAGGAAAGTGTTTTCCCTACCTGTTCGCTGGTCAGCTGATGCGTGACTTTAATAAATGGAACAATCCACCATTTTTTGGCTCCAATATTTCTTTACGGTCTGCCAGAATTCAATGTAAACCTGCATGGCCATGTCAGCAGCGGTCACTGCATACAAAGGTATAACATGGGAAGTCAAGAGTTTAGTCTGAAGTTCTTCCCAATATACAGAGTACATAAGGAGCCCCTGTCAGCAAATGATTGCTAGACTCTTAATATTTATGAAATATAGGCCCTCAATGGACCATGGAGTTCACATCAAATAGATCTGTATTCTCAGAGTCCATACTAGTCATGAAAAGAAATAGAGCCCTGGCCGGTTGGCTCAGCGGTAGAGCGTCGGCCTAGCGTGCGGAGGACCCGGGTTCGATTCCCGGCCAGGGCACACAGGAGAAGCGCCCATTTGCTTCTCCACCCCTCCGCCGCGCCTTCCTCTCTGTCTCTCTCTTCCCCTCCCACAGCCAAGGCTCCATTGGAGCAAAGATGGCCCGGGCGCTGGGGATGGCTCTGTGGCCTCTGCCTCAGGCGCTAGAGTGGCTCTGGTCGCAACATGGCGACGCCCAGGATGGGCAGAGCATCGCCCCCTGGTGGGCAGAGCGTCGCCCCCTGGTGGGTGTGCCAGGTGGATCCCGGTCGGGCACATGCGGAAGTCTGTCTGTCTCTCCCTGTTTCCAGCTTCAGAAAAATGCAAAAAAAAAAAGAAAAAAAGAAAGAAAAAAAAAAGAAAAGAAATAGAAAACAAACTTATTAATAAAGATATCTTTTTCCTGAAAGCTTTTCATGAAACATCTCTAATTTGTAGTCAACATGATTGTATTTTCCCTTGAGCCATGCCTATAAATCCATAGGTTCCTCCTTTGTTTACTATCAGCTATTCAAGCCAACCAGGTTAATGCTGTTAAAAGGATTCTATAGATAAGGACTCCCTTGATAGCAAATACCTTTAGCTCAGTGATTCTCAAACTGTACCTTTAAAAAAAAATTTATTTATTGAATTTAGAGAGAGAAGAAGGGAAAGAGAGAAAGATATTGACTTGTCCCACTTCTTTATACATTCATTGGTTGATTAGTGATTATGCCCTAACTGGGTATTGAACCTGCAACCTTGGCAAATCAGGACAATGCTCTAACCAACTGAGCTACCCAGCCAGGACTATGGCTTGTACCTTTGAATTGTGTTTATGATATTGCTTTCCAGCTCAGGTCTCAGAGATAGTCTCCTGTATATTCTTCTATTTTTTATTGGGCAATGTTTATTATTTTATTTGTTTATTTATTTATTTATTTTTATTTGAAATTTTAAAAAAAGATTTTACTTATTGATTTTAGAGAGAGGAGAAAGAGAGAGAAAGGCAGAGAGAAGAGCGGGAAACATCAGCTCGTAGTTGCCTCTCACATGTGCCTTGACCGGACAAGCCTGAGGTTTCCAACTGGCGACCTCAGCGTTCCAGGTCAACACTTGATTCATTGCGCCACCACAGGCCAGGCATTTTATTGGGTAATATTTTTAAATCCTTATTTCAGAGTTGGAGCAGCCCTCCCAGGGCTGCTTTAGGCATAGCACTCTAGTCCAACCCTTTGTACACAGGGCACGGGCTGCATTCTCTTTCCCGAATGGGTGTCATCATTCCTGCACTTAGTGTTTAAGATTTATCCAGTGCCAAGGAGCCCATGAGCCATTTTGACTTCAGCCTCCTCATGATGATTAGACTTTCAATTCACTCTTTTTGGCATCTTGGAGTTTTTTTGTTTGTTTGTTTGTTTTTAGCTTGGCTATGTTTTTCCTTTTTCATTTTTTTTTCCTGTTTAAAAGAAACATTTTGCAGCATTCCTATAATATACAACCTTGGTGAAGACAACCTTTCCCCATAAACCTTGCCTGTTATGTTGGTTAAGCAGTTATAATTCTTTTCCCTGTAACATCATGGAAGAGAAAGCAGGTACCTCTAAGGGTAAGAAACTTTGGGGGGAACTAACAGAAATATATAAAGAAGAATTTTATTGAGTTTTTGTCAAAAGTGGTACAGGGCGTGAATTTCCCTCAATGAATCACCACACCCTGATCTTCAGTAAAATATTCTCCTTGGCCTGGTCAGGTGGTGGTGCAGTGGACAGAGCATTGGACTGGGATGCTGAGGACCCAGGTTCGAGACCCCGAGGTTGCCAGTTTGAGCGCAGGCTCATCTGGTTTGAGCAAAGCTCACCAGCTTGGACCCAAGGTCGCTGGCTCAAGCAAGGGGTTACTTGGTCTGCTGAAGGCCCGCGGTCAAGGAACATATGCGAAAGCAATCAATGAACAACTAAGGTGTCGCAATGCGCAACCAAAAACTAATGATTGATGCTTCTCATCTCTCTGTTCCTGTCTGTCTGTCCCTGTCTATCCCTCTTTCTGACTCTCTCGCTGTCTCTGTAAAAAAAACAAACAAAAAATATTCTCCTTGTATGACTAGCCTGAACTTGGGTTGGGTAAGGACAGAGACTGCTAGAAGAACCCACTCAGGTTACAGTTTGAGGCTTAAATTTCACTTCTTTTCGTAGCTGTGTGACCTTGGACAAATTATATAATTTCTCGGAGTCTCAGTTTCCTTATCTCTTTGATTAGGATAATAGCATGCACCTCTCAAGATTACTGCATTAAACGAGGAAGGTCATGTATGTGCCTCTCTTTTCCTCTCCCCCTGTGGAATAACAGGATAGTAGGGTGAAAGATTTCAGAGAGGCTATGGGTCTGTTTTAACTCACACTGCTATTTTGGGCAGGTCACTGGCCTTAACCTACTTTAGTTTCACTCTATATGAAACAACCGCTATGATTTATTCCAAGTCACAACGTCTGTGGTTCAGGTTTTCCATTGGAAATTAAGAGAAAAAGCCTGAGAAGCCTCCTGTGTCATTTAGTTTTTCTTCACAAATATTTATTTATTTGTAAATTTACTAAGAGAAGTGATTTGATTGATGATTCAAATATCTCACAGGGTAGCATAGGGCATTTCTTTGGTTCTCTGTTTTACCTTATACACAGGCACATTGGAGCCGATCGTAAGAGGTCTGTCAAGTAGTTTGCAACGTGATTCATTTCAGTGGTGAGTACAGCGGAAGGGATGAGGGGAGCCAGGAGACACAGGTCAGAAATACTGGAGAGATTGGTGGGGGGAAATGACCGAAGAAGCTGCTTCTACTTTGTTTTGAAGTTTATTTAAACATTTATTACTTGTTTAGTCATTTATTGATTGATTTTAGGGAGAGAGAGATGAAAATTGGTCTGTTCCCTGTATGTGCCCTGACTGGGGGTTGCACCTGCAACCTCTAGGCTTTGGAACAATGCTCTAACCAACTGAACTATCCAGCCAAGGCTAAACATTTATTCTTAAGGTGACCAACTTTTTTACAATGAAAAGGACAAAAATCAATTGAAGAAAACAATATCGTAAATTAAAAAAAAACATTTTATTCATTGCAATAATAATCACTATAATGATAAATGCATAATAAAAAGAATTGTAATATTTTATATTGTAATTATGCTTACATGTCTATTAATTTTTAATAATTGTAAGAAAAAGGTACTCATTTAGAAAAAAATACATCACATTACACGCAATGGATCGACTCTGCATTGATCGAATATGGACATTTACAGAATATGGACATTTACAGATTAGTCTTCCAATATCAAAAAGGAGGATATGTAGGAGGACACTTTTCGAGGGAGGACGGAACTTACAAAAGAAAGACTGTGCTCCCTAAAGCAGAAAGATTGGTCACCTTATTATTCCTTAAAAAAAACATTGAGACTAATTTGAGTCTTTTGGTGTTAATTTGCCTAACTTGCTAATCACATGAAAATTCCAGTCACCAAGAGAAACCATTGTTTTTTGCATCTGGTTCCAAATGACAAAGAATGGAGCAGACAGAACTGATAAGGGCCCCTTCTGGGGGTATTTTCTTTCACTTTTTTCTAAGTCATCAATCTTCAAAGAGTTTTTTCTCCTTCCAGGCAATCTCAATTGATCCATGGTGATTGGAAAATAACAGGCTGTTCCTTAAAAGCTGGGAACAGGAGGCTCAAAAGTAGCTCCTGTTGGAAACAGTTGCAGAATGTTCAAGCAAAAGGCACATGCAGACACACAAAGAGGCCCTGCTCAGCCATGGAGGAGCGGCTAAACAGCGTTGCTGCAGAAGGCCATCGATCACTTTTATTACATTGCAGACAGGAGCAATTTTAAGTGAGCCTGGGCTTCCCGAATGAATTCCAATAATTCAAGTTATGATTCCTAAACTGTGCGTCAGACTAATTCAATATTACTTTTAGGCCAGACAAAGAGAAAAAGTTGAAATTCTTTGTCCCACAATATAGGTAAAGAAGCTGATTTTATTACCTTATTCATTAATTAAGGTATTAAAAACCACTTGATGATTAAAAAAATAATAGAGTGGCCCTGGCCGGTTGGCTCAGCGGTAGAGCGTCGGCCTGGCATGCGGGGGACCCCGGTTCGATTCCCGGCCAGGGCACATAGGAGAAGCGCCCATTTGCTTCTCCACCCCCCCCCCTTCCTCTCTGTCTCTCTCTTCCCCTCCCACAGCCAAGGCTCCATTGGAGCAAAGATGGCCCGGGCGCTGGGGATGGCTCCTTGGCCTCTGCTCCAGGCGCTAGAGTGGCTCTGGTCGCGGCAGAGCGATGCCCCGGAGGGGCAGAGCGTCGCCCCTGGTGGGCGTGCCGGGTGGATTCCGGTCGGGTGCATCCCGGTCAGGCGCATGCGGGAGTCTGTCGGACTGTCTCTCCCCGTTTCCAGCTTCAGAAAAATACAAAAAATAAATAAATAAAAAATAATAGAGTAATGAGAGAAATTATGTGAATTTTATTTGCAGCATCATGGTTGCTAAATGGTCAAGTGGTTTTGTTTGTTTACATCAAAACTGGATTTGCTTTGGAGTATACCTTGACCTTTGAAGAACAATACTTTTTTTTTGAAAATTGTTTTCAAAATAGAAATATTTTTATTGTTTTTATTGATTAGTAAAGTAATGCATGGTCATGAAAAAGAAAAAAATACAATCTATATAAAGTTAAATTTTCACACTGTTTGGGGCTACGTAATTTAAAGAAGGTATAAAGGTGTATGATTTTCAGATTTTTAAGCTTTTCATCCATCCACCTATTCATCCATCCATCCATCCATCCATCCATCCATCCACTCACCCATCCATTTATTCATCCATTTATCCATTCATCTGCCCATCCATACATCTACTCATCCATTTATCCATTCATCTGTTCATCTATCCATCCATCCATCCGTCCATCCATCCATCCATCCATCCATCCATCCATCCATCCATCCATCCATGCCATCTTTCCCTATTGAAAAGAAGAAAGTTGTGAAGGTGGTTCCTATTTCCATGGACTGGAAGACTCACACATCACACATTATGAAGGCACAACCTGACTCCCCTGTGAGCAAAGGAAGCAGCCCTGCTGTGGCCTAGGCGGAGGTATATGCTGGGAGTTTGGGTCTCCGTGTCCTTACTTCAGTTCAGTTAACTGATGTGAGACTTTGGGCAAATCACATGACCTTATTTGTAAAACGCATGTTCGTTGCATGTTAGCACACCTTGAATTAGAGTCTGCTTTGTGTGTTTTGAGAACAGGATCATTAATTTTTGATGAAAGTGATTTTTATTTATAGGACCATTCAATTGGTGGATGCTTTGAAGTATTTTAATGGACATGTGACAATGTATATTTAACAATATGTATTGTTATGATACCTGAGCTAGCCTCCTTTAGGCTAATTTGAAAACACTTGGTGTTTTTGAGGAGTGGAGGTGAAATCAATGTCTCTGTTGTTCTGAGGAAAAGCTTAAAAATTGATTATGTCTTGTAATTGATAAAATGATTCTAGCATCGAGATCAGTAACACAGACAAGATTTGGGAGTGGTTGTCTATGCATGCTGAATTTCAAAGATGTGGTTTTCAGGAATACAGGATTGTTGTTTTTTCGTATGGAGCTGAATGAATCTTCCACAGTTTGAAAGCCCATCTTTGGGAAACAAATATCTGGTTGCCATGGTGACACTCAAGGTGGATGAAGGATGGATTAATCAAAATACAGTAAATCCTTTTTACAAGCTTGCTAAGAAATCTAGTGTGACGTGAACCCTCTGGTCTGTCTCTTCTTATTCTTCCCTCCATCACACAGGAAATCCACCATGGACATACAATGACACACATTTGTTGTACTGGCTTCTCTATACACACTAGTGAACGACACCTTCTCTTGCCTGAAAGGCTTTGTCATACAAGCAGCAAGCCTCTTTAAACATTTATTTTTTTAAAACAGTGTATGAAATTCAAAGACAAAAAAAATGTATCCAATTCTCTCTGCAACAAAAAGAAAAGAGAATGGTTAGAAGTAGCCTCTGAAAATTGTGATTATTTATTTCCTGAGCTACATTCTCTGGGGAATAAGGAGTATGAAATAATTTGTCCTGAGAGAGAAGCTGCATTCTGTTTGAGTCTAATACACAACTTATCTGATCATTTTAACTCTTCAGTTCAGTCCCAAACCAAGTCATCTCAGTCCCAGTATCAGTTAAATACGTAAATGAATGAATCAGAATAAATTATTAAGTTGACTAAATTAAGTGAATAAAGAAATTAAATGGTTATTCCCCTCCATCCCAACAAACTGACGGGTGAAATTAATCAAAATAGTAGTTAATCCAGTTGTGGGAGACATTTCCAGGAGCTTCCAGTAAATCATTCTTGGGCAGCCAATTCAATTTTAACCCCTGGTTTTGAATAGCCATTGCATCAAGTAGATTGGATGAGTTAGCACACAGAATCAAGCTGACAGAAGTCAGTGTTGGACATCCTCCAAGAACAGATAAAGGTTCACAGTGAGGATGTTGGTTACTATAGGTGAGGGGCTTACAGGAATCCAGAGGAACCCAATAGGACATACAGGCAGGGAGGTTTTCCATGTGAGCCTGCCGGTTCTGAGACTCCACGTGCTGGTACAGACTGAAGGGAAGACAGAGGATGCACATTCTAAAGACATTCAGCACAGTGTGAAACACTGGTTCTCAACTGGTGCTGATTTTGTTATGATGGAGGATAGGGAAGCCTAAGAGCAGGGGTCCCCAAACTTTTTACACAGGGTGCCAGTTCACTGTCCCTCAGACCGTTGGAGGGCCGGACTATAAAAAAACTATGAACAAATCCCTATGCACACTACACATATCTTATTTTAAAGTAAAAAAACAAAATGGGAATGAATACAATATTTAAAATAGAGAACAAGTAAATTTAAATCAACAAACTGACCAGTATTTCAATGGGAACTATGCTCCTCTCACTGACCACCAATGAAAGAGGTGCCCCTTCCGGGTGTGCGGCGGGGGGGCCGGATAAATGGCCTCAGGGGGCCGCCTGCGGCCCGCGGGCCGTAGTTTGGGGACCCCTGCCTATGAGGATGGTGCTGGTATCCAGTGGATAGAAACCAAGAATGCTGCTAAACATTCTAAACGCACAGGGCAGCCTCCTGCAAAAAAAGAAAAATGTCAATAGTGTTAGGATGAGAAATGTTGGAGTAGAAGAAATAGTTAACAGAGTCTAAGCAGAACCTTGTATTGAGCACAGATTCATGGACTTGAGCAGAAAAAAGGGGCCATAACTTCTGAGCTGAGCAAGTAGTCAGTTCTGAGCTTGGCATTTGAAGACCACGATCTCAATTAAAGCCTTGCTACTTATTATTATGTACATCATGTCAGCCTCTTTGAAGCTCTGCTATTTAACTTGTTAAATGATGATAGTAATATCAACCTACTTTATAGTAAAGATTGAGTGAGGTAACAGATAAAAAAAAACATGAAACACAGAGTCAGTGTTCAGAAAATAATGTCTGAAAACAAATAAACCAGTTTATTTTATCTTTATGCTTTTTTTTTTTCGAGGCAAACCTAGTCAACTTTGACCAATGTTAACAATAAAAAGATTTTAAAAATTGATTTGAAATTTATTGTTCATTTTGGATCTTGACATATTGTAGGGGAGGAAAACTTTTTCTTCAACCCTCTTAGAGTTTCTGGCTGGCTCTGAAAATGATACTGACATAAGACATTGATAGGGGAAAACTGCATACACAGTTTACTGACTTGTTACAGATACATGGGAACTTGCACCAGAGAATGAAGACCCAAAGAAGTGACCAGAATAGAAAGCTGTTATACATTTTAGACAAAGAAGCAATTTGTGAAGAACTAACAAGGGAGAGAAGTTTGGGCTAAGAGCAGTCAGTGGTGAAGGAGTTACCAGGCAGATAAAGGTTAGTTTAACAAGATTTATTTATATAGATTGACCTCTCAGCCCCAAATTCCCAGTCTTAGTGAGAAGAATGTTTTCCTCCCTCTAGATACAGGAAGCATACCTTTCACAGAGATTTGTAACCTGTTTCCAGGAGGAAGAATAGAAAAGGTCAGAGTGAGCTTCTTGCTTCTACTGTTTTCTCAGACTTACTCAGTTTGAGACATTTAGTATGTCAAAGTGTCCTATTTTGGGGTATCATATCTTGAACCTCATCAGTATAAAATGTCCTTTTTTGCTGCTGGCTGTGAGGTTGCAACACTGCAGAAGGTTATATTTCTTTGCATAGATAAAAAGACAAGCTAGGGAAAGTGTGAGGGAGAGCCGAAGGGGAGGACCGTAGAGGGGAAGCTGGATAGGAAGCATGTGGTACAGGTATCTAATGGGATTTCAAAAATAAAGCTTCGCTGTGAGCTAGGCACTGTGACCCTCTCTTCCACCATAGGAAGCTGAGATTATCACTCCTCATTTTACCTTTTGAGATATTGATTATTTTAGGCTGGTTATTTTTAAAACAGGAAAAGATTCAGGAGGAACCTTTGACATTCCCCCACTTGCCAAAAGGAACTGAGACAGAGGATCTGCTCCAGGAAGGGAGCTGTTATCCCAGATAACTGCAGTTTAATATGAACTGAGTGTGATAGACAGGGAGGCACCTAGCAAGGCCCCTTTGATAAAGTCCTCCCATAATAGCCCAGCAAAGTCTAACTTGCGGTGGTACAGTGGATAAAGTGTCAACCTGGAATGCTGAGGTCACTGGTTCAAAACCCTGGGTTGCCTGGTCAAGGCACATATGGGAATTGATGCTTTCTGTTCCTTCCCCCCTTCTTTCTTTCTCTCTCTTCTCTCTAAAGTAAATAAATAAAATCTTTAGAGACCTGAAGATGGCACGGAGTAGGCAGACTCACAGACTCCCAGCTCACACCACCGAACTGGATTATAAATTAATTTATGAACAATCAGCGTGAAAACCCAAATCTGGACTACAAGAACAGCTTTCAAAAACCAAGGAGCTAAGAAAAAGCCACAAGAAACCTGGTCACAAAGATACAGACACCTCTCCAGCTCCAATCAGCACAACAAGACACAGCTGAAAACAAGAAGTGGGGAGGAAGGGCAGTAACTCAGGTCTCCATGGAGATCTGAGATACACCTCCCTCTACTGAAGCTGAGAAAGCAACCCGCCCCCAGAGAGATTAACTGGCAGAAGAGGACTTCAGAGCCTCAGGTCACACCCATCGCATTCCTGGATACAGTTTCAGATAAGCCCCCTGCTGAAATCAGCAAACAAGACAATCACTTGTTAAGAAAACAAACAAATCAAGACTTCAAAGTGGACCAAATCCTAAAGTGGATTACAAATAATAGCTGATGCCAACCCAAGAAGACCTAGAAACAACACAAGTAAAAACTGGAGGCAGACAACATCAAGCCTAGACTCAACCAGCTCTACAAAGAAAACACCCAGACACCCAGGCACAAAGAGAAGACAAAGAAGGGCAATCCAAATGAAACCACAAGAGAGACCTTCAGGAGATGAACTGAGTGATATGGAATGGAAATAATCAAACTTCCGGATGCGGAGTTTAAAATAATGATTGTAGGCCCTGGCCGGTTGGCTCAGTGGTAGAGCGTCGGCCTGGCATGCAAGAGTCCCAGATTCGATTCCTGGCCAGGGCACACAAGAGAAGCGACCATCTGATTCTCCACCCCTCCCCCTATCCTTCCTCTCTGTCTCTCTCTTCCCTTCCCGCAACCAAGGCTCCATTGGAACAAAGTTTGCCTGGGTGCTGGAGATGGCTCTATGGCCTCTGCCTCAGGTGCTAGAATGGCTCTGGTTGCAACAGAGCAATGCCCCAGATGGGCAGAGCATCGCCCCCTGGTGGGCATGCCAGGTGGATCCCGGTCGGGTGCATGCGAGAGTCTGTCTGACTGCCTCCCCGTTTCCAGCTTCAGAAAAATACCAAAAAATAAAAATAAATAAATAAATAAAATAATGATTGTAAGAATGCTTAAGGATCTTAGAACAACAATGGACGGTCATCACAAACACCTAAATAAAGAAATAGCAAGTATAAAAAAGGATATTGAAATATTAAAAAAGAATCAGTTGGAGATGACAAATACAATATCAGAAATGAAGACCACAATGGAAGGAATTAAAAACAGGATGGATAGAGCTGAGGATCGAATCAGCGAGTTGGAGGACAACTGGAATGAAGGCATGAAAGCAGAGAAGAAAAAAGAAAAGAGACTCAAAAAGTCTGAGGAAACTCTTAGGAAGCTCAGTGACAACATAAAGAGAAATAACATCCGCATCATAGGGGTTCCTGAAGAACAAGAGAGAGAACAAGGGATAGAGGCTTTATTCAATCATATCATAGCTGAAAACTTCCCTAAATTAATGCAGGAGAAACTCTCACAAATTCAAGAAGCACAGAGAACTCCACTAAAAAGAAACCCAAAGAAATCTACACCAAGACACATCATAATTAAAATACCAAAGCTAAGTGAAAAAGAGAAAATATTAAAAGCTGTGAGAGAAAAAAAGTCTATCACCTACAAACGAGCCCCCATAAGGATGACATCAGACTTCTCAACAGAAACACTTGAATCCAGAAGGGAATGGCAAGAAATATTCAAAGTAATGCAGAACAAGAACCTACAACCAAGACTACTTTATCCAGCAAGGCTATCATTTAAAATTGAAGGAGAGGCCCTGGCCGGTTGGCTCAGTGGTAGAGTGTCAGCCTGGCGTGTGGAAGTCCTGGGTTTGATTCCCGGCCAGGGCACACAGGAGCAGCGCCCATCTGCTTCTCTGCCCCTCCCCCTCTCGTTCCTCTCTGTCTCTCTCTTCCCCTTCCACAGCCAAGGCTCCATTGGAGCAAAGATGGCCCAGGCGCTGGAGATGGCTCCATGGCCTCTGCCTCAGACGCTAGAGTGGCTCTGGTCGCAACAGAGCGATGCCCCGGATGGGCAGAGCATCGCCCCCTGGTGGGCATGCCGGGTGGATCCCGGGTGGGCGCATGCGGGAGTAGTCTGACTGTCTCCCTGTTTTCAGCCTCGGAAAAATACAAAAAAAAAAAAAAAATTAAAGGAGAAATAAAAAGTTTTTCCAGACCAAAAAAAAAAACCTCAAAGAATTCATTACAACCAACCAATGCTGCAGGAAATGTTAAGGGGCATGGTGTAAACAGATCAAAGTGGGAAAAGAATATACCAAAAGAGGAATACTTTGCTTTAAAGAATAAAATGGCAATAAACAACTACATGTCAATAATAACCTTAAATGTAAATGGATTAAATGATCTAATCAAAAAACATAGGGTAGCTGCATGGATAAGAAAACAGGACCTGTACATGTGTGTCTATAAGAGACACACCTTAAAACAAAAGATGCACATAGGTTGAAGGTAAAAGGATGGAAAAAAAACATTTCATGCAAATGGGAATGAAAAAAAAAGCTGGGGTAGCAATACTTATATCAGACAAAATGGACTTTAAAACAAAGGATACAGTAAGAGATAAAGAAGGCCACTACATAATGATAAAGGGAGCAATCCAAAAGGAAGATATAACTATTATAAATATCTACCCACCTAATATAGGATCATCTAAATATATAAAGCAGACTTTGATGGATATAAAGAGCAAGATCAACAGCAATACTATAATAGTAGGGTATTTTAATACCCCACTAACATCACTAGATAGATCCTCAAGAAAGAAAATTAACAAAGAAACAGCAGACTTAAAGGACACACTAGATCAACTCGGTTTAATAGATATCTATAGAACCTTTCACCCTAAAGCAGCAGAATATACATTCTTTTCAAGTGCTCATGGTACATTCTCTAGGATAGACCACATATTAGGGCACAAAAGTGGTTTCAACAAATTTAAGAAGATTGAAATCATATCAAACACTTTCTCTGATCACAATGGCATGAAAATAGAAATCAACCACAACAGAAAAGCTAAAAAATTCTCAAACACATGGAAACTAAATAGCAGGTTGTTAAATAACGAATGGATTAAGAATGAGATCAAAGAAGAAATTTAAAAATTCCTAGAAACGAATGATAATGAGCATACAACAACTCAAAATTTATGGGACACAGCAAAAGCAGTACTGAGAGGGAAGTTCATAGCACTACAGGCACACTTTAAGAAGCTAGAAAAAGCTCAAATAAACAACTTAACCCTGCATCTAAAAGAACTAGAAAAAGAACAGCAAGTAAAGCCCAGATCTAGTAGAAGGAAGGAAATAATAAAGATCAGAGCAGAAATAAATAACAGAGACTAAAGAAACAATACAGAGGATCAATGAAACTAAGAGCTGGTTCTTTGAAAAGGTAAACAAGATTGATAAACCTTTAACTAGACTCACCAAGAAAAAGAGAGAGAGGGCTCAAATAAATAAAATTAGAAATGAGAGGAGAGAAATAACAACTTACACAACAAAAATACAAAGGATTGTAAGAAAATACTATGAAGAACTGTATGCCAAAAAACTAGACAACCAAGATGAAATGGACAAATTCCTTGAAACATACAATCTTCCAAAAATCAATCTGGAAGAATCAGAAAACCTAAACAGACCGATTACACCAAATGAGATGAAAACAGTTATCAAAAAACTTCCAACAAAGAAAAGTTCTGGGCCTGATGGCTTCACAAGTGAATTCTACCAAATATTCAAAGAAGAACTAACTCCTATCCTTCTCAAGCTATTTCAAAAAATTCAAGAGGAAGGAAGACTTCCAAGTTCCTTTTATGAGGTGAGCATAATTCTGATTCCAAACCCAGGCAAAGACAACACAAAGAAATAGAATTATAGGCCAATATCCCTGATGAATATAGATGCTAAAAACCTCAACAAAATATTGGCAAACCAGATCCAACAATATATTGAAAAAATCATACACCATGATCAAGTGGGATTTATTCTGGGGAGGCAAGGCTGGTACAATATTCGCAAATCAATGTTATTCCTCACATAAACAAAAGGAAGGAGAAAAACCACATGATAATTTCAATAGATGCAGAAAAAGCATTTGATAAAAACCAGCACTCATTCATGATCAAAACTCTCAGCAAAGTGGGAATACAGGGAACATACCTCAACATGATAAAAGCCATCTATGACAAACCCACAGCCAACAACATACTCAATGGGCAAAAATGAAAAGCAATCCCCTTAAGATCAGGAACAAGGCAGGGGTGCCCCCTTTCACCACTCTTATTCAACATAGTTCTGGAAGTCCTAGCCACAGCAATCAGACAAGAAGAGGAAATAAAAGGCATTCAAGTTGGAAAAGAAGAAGTAAAGCTATCATTATTTGCAGATGATATAATATTGTATTTTAAAGTCTCAGTCAAAAAACTACTGGACCTGATAAATGAATTCAGCAAGGTGGCAGGATATAAAATTAATACTCAGAAAGCAGAGGCATTTTTATACACCAACAATGAATAATCAGAAAAAGAAATTAAGGAAACAATCCCCTTCACTATTACAACCAAAACAATAAAGTACCTAGGAGTACATTTAACCAAGGAGAGTAAAGACTTGTACTCGGAAAATTATAAAACATTGATAAAAGAAATCAAGGAAGATACAAACAAGTGGAAGCCTATGCCATGCTCATGGTTAGGAAGAATAAACATCATTAAAATGTCTATATTACCCAAAGTAATTTATAAATTCAATGCAATACCAATTAAAATACCGATGACATACTTCAAAGTTATAGATCACATATTCCAAAAATTTTTATGGAACCAAAAGAGAACACGAATAGCCTCAGCAATCTTAAAAAAGAAGAATAAAGGGGGAGGTATCACACTTCCTGATATCAAGCTATACTACAAGGCCATTGTACTCAAAACAGCCTGGTACTGGCATAAGAACAGGCACATCAATGGAACAGAATGGAGAACCCAGAAATAAACCCACAGCTCTATGGACAACTGATATTTGATAAAGAAGGTAAGGGCATACAATGGAGTAAAAAGAGCCTCTTCAACAAATGGTGTTGGGAAAATTGGACAGCTACCTGCAAAAAAATGAAACTAGACCACCAACTTACACCATTCACAAAAATAAACTCAAAATGGATAAAAGACTTAAATGTAAGCCTTGAAACCATAAGCATCTTAGAAGAAAACATAGGCAGTAAGCTCTCCGACATCTCTCACAGCAACATATTTGCTGATTTATCTCCACAGGTAAGGGAAATAAAAGACAGGATAAACAAATGGGACTATATCAAACTAAAAAGCTTTTGCACAGCCAAAGACAGTAAGAACAGAATAAAAAGACAAACTACACAATGGGAGAACATATTTGACAGTACGTCTGATAAAGGGTTAATAACCAAAATTTATAAAGAACTTGTAAATCTCAACACCAGAAAGACAAACAATCCAGTCAAAAAATGGGCAAAAGAAATGAATAGACACTTCTCCAAAGAAGATATACAGATGGCCAATAGGCATATGAAAAAATGCTCAACATCATTAATCATTAGAGAAATGCAAATTAAAACCACAATGAGATATCATCTCACACCGGTTAGAATGGCGCTCATCAACAAAACAACACAGAATAAGTGCTGGCGAGGATGTGGAGAAAAGGGAACCCTCCTGCATTGCTGGTGGAAATGCAGACTGGTGCAGCCTCTGTGGAAAACAGTATGGAGATTCCTCAAAAAAATTGAAAATCGAACTGCCTTTTGACCCCGCCATCCCACTTTTAGGAATATACCCCAAGGACACCATAAAACGGTTCCAGAAGGAGAAATGTACCCTCATGTTTATAGCAACATTGTTCACAATAGCAAAGACCTGGAAACAGCCCAAGTGTCTGTCAGAGAATGAATGGATTAAAAAGCTTTGGTACATATATACTATGGAATACTACTCAGCCATAAGAAATGATGACATCGGATCACAATAACATGGATGGACCTTGATAACATTATACGGAGTGAAATAAGTAAATCCGAAAAAACTAAGAACTATATGAACCCATGCATAGATGGGACATAAAAATGAGACTCAGAGACATGGACAAGAATGTGATGGTAACAGGAAGTGGGGAGGAGGGGTGGGGAGGGGGCGAGGAAGGAGAGGGAGGGAGTGGGGGATAGGGTAGGAGCACAAAGAAAACCAGATAGAAGGTGAGGGAGGACGATTTGACTTTGAGTGAGGGGTATGCAGCATAATCAAAGGTCAAAATAATCTGGAGATGTTTTCTCGGAACATATGTACCCTGATTTATCAATATCACTGCTTTAAAATTAATAAAAATAAGATTTAAATAAATAAATAAATAAAATCTTTAAAAAAACTGAATAAAATAAAATCTTTTAAAAACCCCACAAGGCCCTGGCCGGTTGGCTCAGCGGTAGAGCGTCGGCCTAGCGTGTGGAGGACCCGGGTTCGATTCCCGGCCAGGGCACACAGGAGAAGCGCCCATTTGCTTCTCCACCCCTCCGCCGCGCTTTCCTCTCTGTCTCTCTCTTCCCCTCCCGCAGCCAAGTCTCCATTGGAACAAAGATGGCCCGGGTGCTGGGGATGGCTCTGTGGCCTCTGCCCCAGGCGCTAGAGTGGCTCTGGTCGCAACATGGCGACGCCCAGGATGGGCAGAGCATCGCCCCCTGGTGGGCAGAGCGTCGCCCCTGGTGGGCGTGCCGGGTGGATCCCGGTCGGGCGCATGCGGGAGTCTGTCTGACTGTCTCTCCCTGTTTCCAGCTTCAGAAAAATGCAAAAAAAATAAAAAATAAAAAAATAAAAACCCCACAAAAACAAATGGCCCAACAAATATCTATTTACAAAACATTTGGTTTTTGATCTCCTTGGGAATTGACTTCCAGACTGTTGAAGTCCCAAACACAACCCCTTAGCTCAAACCTAACTGCCTGACTTGTCCTAGAGCCCCATATTCTGATGGAACCCCTTGTAGACATGTGTAATAAATTTGGTTATTTTCTCCTGTTAATGTGTCCCATCAATTTGGTTATTAGACTAGCCAGAACTTAGAAGGGTAGAAAGAAATTTTTTCTTTCTCTCCTACACCATCTCTCTGCAAAATCCTTATTAAAATATTCTTTATTCCTCTGTGATTTATGCATTTAGATTTGTTTTGTTTTGATTTTTTGATACAACCAAATGTGAATCGTGCTTCACAGTGAATATGCAAGGCTACCACTAGCTCACATTAAGAAAACTATCCTCAAGTTGAATATAAGCCAAAAGTTGATTAATATCTTGTTAAAAACACTTTCTAATAAGCCCACCTAAGGAACTTCTGACTCTGGAACTTTATAATTCTGGAGAGATTTTATAATTCTGAAGGCTGATCTGGTGGAATGATTTCCTGAAAGGTATGGTTTTATTACCTTGTAGGATTTTAACCACCATATACTTTTATCTAACTTAGCAATTTTATTTCAGCATGACTTTTTTCTTCACTTATTGTAAAACATCCAATTTCTTAAATTCTCCTTTGAACTGGTTTTATTATCCTGCTGGTTGGCTCATTAATAGGTTTTTATAAATCTTTGACATGTGCTCACTATCTGTGTAACAATTATGTTTTAATCATTTTGAGATTATGCTTTGGTACCTATATTCAGCCTTTGTGTGAATTAGAATAAAGGTGTCTCTTCTTTAAATAAAATTAGTTTTCTTTTAAGATATAGTATATTATTTATTTCTTAATCATAAAATTATAGCAACCCTAAGGTCATTCTATGTAAATTCTATAAATTAAATGATTGAACACACAATAAATGAAGTAGAAATGTTTAATCATAATAATACCTTTCTTGAATACTTAAGAAATCAGTAAAAACTAGTAACTTATTATAAAATAGTTATACATCATACTTCCATAGAGATAAAATTCTTTATGACAGTTTCAATGCCTACTTGCTTTAGTGTCTTATTTTAAAAACATAGTTTTTCTTGTGACACTGTCTATATATACATATATATTTTACAATAAATTTTCTTTTCATGAAGCTATAAAATTCTCCATTGGCAATTACTACTGCAAGGTTAAATTTATCTGGAGCTACAAAAAGTTATTGGAAATGTGTCCTGTAAATTATTGCTGCAAATATATCGCAATACTTCAACTGGAGTGTCTATTTCAGAAATCAACTTAGGATTTCAGTTCCTTATATGCTAAATTCCCATCGGTGTCATTTTCCTTACTTTGTTCACCAGGCAATTTCAACTGTTAGTGTTTCCATAGTTGCAGTAGTTTATGTTCACTGGAATTCTTTAAATTACACCTGCCATTTATAAGAGTGAAAGACCATCCATTATATTCTTTCCATATTTTAAAACTTTCCTTTGAAGATGACATTATGGTATCTTAGTACAGAAAAAAAGAAAATTGAATTTGAAGTTTAATTTTGGGTCATAGGTAAGATTCTCAGTTTAACTGAAATGTCTTAGCCCTTTTTGGTATTGCCAATATTGGGAGAGTTGTCAACATCAAGAGAATGCTATTAATTTAGTATCAACATATTTTTCATAAACATTATTTTTTTGTCTTGAAGAAAAGTATTAATTCCTTTGATGCTTTTATGTGCATCATGTACATTAAATTTTTACTTATTTTTTTTTTATTTCTTTGTGGCAGAGACAGAGAGAGTCAGAGAGAAAGGCAGTTATGGACAGAAGGCAGAAAGGGAGAGAGATGAGAAACATCAATTCTTTTTTGTGGCTCCTTAGTTGTTCATTGATTGATTTCTCATATGTGCCTAGACCAGGGGCCTTCAGCAGACCGAGTGACCCCTTGCTTGAGCCAGCGATCTTGGGCTCAAGCTGGTGAGCCTTGCTCAAACCAGATGAGCCCGCGCTCAAGCTGGTGACCTTGGAGTCTCGAACCTGGTTCCTCCGCATCCCAGTCTGACACTCTATCCACTGCGCTACTGCCTGGTCAGGCTACATTAAATTTTTGATCCTGCATTATTTTGCATTTAACATCAATTGTACTGAAACTATTATATCAAATTGGTACTGAACAATAAATGTAAAATGCTTTGTTTCAAAACCATACCACTGATGTATGTGTATTGCAGAAAAATATAACAATTAACATCGCAATAATTTCTCTAAAAATTTTTTTAAAATTGATCTGAAAGAGAGAGAGAGAGAAAGAGAGAGAGGGAGAGAAACACCAGTTTTTGTTGTTTCACTTATTTATGCATTCATTGGTTGATTCTTGTATGTGCCCTGACCAGGGATTGAACCTGCAAACTGAGCTACCTGGCAAGGGCACAGCATTACAATAATTTCTAACAGAACATTGCATCTTTCTTTCAGCGAGACTCCCCTGTTATGATAGCTCCAATTTGTTTTTCTGACCATTATTTTTTAAAATGACCTAAAATTTCTCTTTTCTCAAATTGTTTTCAATGAACATCATTGATGCCAAGAACTTTGTTGCATGTTTTCTATCAAGTTAAAAGTAACAAAGGAATAGAGAATGTTTTATAATTATTTTCTAGGGTTTGGTGCTATGGTTGCTTATGTTCTATGTGTATTTGTGGTATCGTCATATCCGAAGTCATTCAGATTATTTTGTCTGGGTTCAGTTTTGAGGGCATTCTACAGAGAATTGATATTATCTGTGTCAACATAGTTTAAATATTTTCCTCAGAAAATTATAGCCCAGGAAGATAAGATTGCAAACCACTAAATAACTTCACCGTTTTCTTCAGGAAATTCCTGCAAAGCAGCCTTGTGGTAAACAGTTTTATCAAGAAAACTATGTGCTTACCTGGAGGGACAGCTTGCTTATCAGGGCAAGAATTTGTTTATCCACACTGTTTCAAGATTTGCTGTGTCCACCAATCCTAAACTATTATGTCACAAACTTTGCCCAATCCCCACAAGTCCCTGCCTTGACAGATTTGCCTTAAAACACCTGAGCCCAGACCCTAAAACTTTCCCTGCTGAGACACTAAGACTCTACTAAGAAGTCACTCTCTATGCCTGACTGACACAGTGGATAGAGCATCAACCTGGAACACTGAGTTTCCTCATTTGAAAACCTGAGATTGGGTCGCCAGCTTGAGCACAAGATTATTGACATGATCCCAAGGTTATTGGCTTGAGCAAAGGGTCACTGGTTCAGCTTGAACACACCCCCTTCCGCATCAAGGCACATATGAGAAGCAATCAATGAACAACTCAAGTGAAACAACTATGAGTTGATGCTTCTCATCTCTCTCCTGCCTCTCTCTCTTTTCCTGTTCCTCTCTGTTGGGCAGATAAAATATATTATGCTCACTTTGTTAAAGATGGTGCTGCCCACGAGGAGGCCATCGCCCAGGTGATATTAATGTGTGTCTCTGTGGGCAGGTAGAATCCCTGTAGCCTGGGGCTTGGTTTTGGGATTAGGCCTTTCCCACCCATTTTGATGTGGGGCGGTACAATCCAATCATGCCTCAGAGAAGTGTCTTTGTATTAGAGACTTCCCTATTTTGTATATTGGATTAAAGGTTTGGAGTCTACACTATAAAATGGGGGCAGAACGAGAGCTTGCTCTCTTGGTTCCTAGATGATTAGCATGAGAGAGCAGAGGGAGCAGAGCAGAGAACAGAAAGAGGCCATGTGGCCAGGAGAAGCAGCCAAGATGGCGGAGTATTGAGTGAAAGGCCAGTTTGTGCAGTTTGACGCTGGAGAAGGAAGGAGATGGGGAACAGAGGTGAATAAGTCTGGTGAGCTAGAAACCTTTGATTCTAGGAAACTCGGATAAGTCAGTACCTTTGTGAGCACTGAATGTGTGTGGGTTTTGGAGCGAAGTGTGTGTTTTTTACTTGCCCACCGGTGCAAGCTAGGATTAAAGATGACAGCCCATCTGCTTTTGGCTCATTTGTTTCTTTACCAACTGTCCGAATCCAATGGGAACCTGCATAGGCCGGGCTGCTTTGATAGTGGTGGCCCTGGCCCCGGCTCCTGGCTTTACACTCTCTCTCTTAAAAAAAGAAAAAGGCACTCTCTCTTACTGCTATAACTCAAATACACTTGACATTCCTTGACCAATAGGTAATTCTGGTAGTTTTTGTGGGAGTGTCAACAGTCTCAACATTATTAAAAGTATATACTGTAAGGTATTTTCCGTCGTGGAAGAAAGAAGGACGTAGCCACCAAGTGTGGACAAGCAAGAGCAATAGAGTGCTCCCAGGCGAGGTTCACTGGTCTGCAAGACGGGGGCCAGGGAAGTCGTGCAGCTTCTCCCTCCCAGGGGTAATTTATAGCATTGGTAGGGTGGTGGTGGTGTGATAAGTCGTGGCAAAATTTCATTGGCTGACAGACAGTTTCAAAATGCTCCTGGGCCATTTCTTTTGGCGGTCATGGGTGTGGGTGGTTTCTCGTGTGACCTTCCCCCATTGCAACCGACCTTACATTCTGACCTTTTTTGTGTGTGTGTGTGGAATGACAAAAGCTTTATTTAGTAGAGCACATCCCGGATGAGGTTCTCTGGTCTGTTGGAATCCATGGGAGTCCGAAAGACCAGAGTAACAGGCTTTATTGAAAGGAAGAAAGGAACCCTGCCGGGCACTTCTCGAGGAGAAGAGCGCCATCGGTTACAGACTAGGGACAAATTATATAGTGTTTGGAAGAGCCTGAGGGGATACTGAGGCAAAAATCCTGGTATGTCCGGAATGCTCCTCCTTGGGGCGGCTTCTCAGCTTTTTGGAATTCCTTTGTCTCAGGGGCAATAGTCCAGTAAGGGTGAGGTCTGACAGATAAGCGGAACATCAAGAGGACAGTTTGGAATTTACATATCTATCATTTCTCAACTTTGTGGTTACATATAAAAGAGAGGCAGTTATTAATTTTATAATATATGGTAAGGGGTGATGAGGAGAAAGAGGAGAAAAAATTGGAAAATTATTGCTTCTTCTGGAGAGAACTCAAGAAGGGAATCTTGCCAAGCCAAGTCCCTCATCCAGTTAAGGAGGTCATCAATATCCATGTTGTAAGGTCTGAACCAGGCGATGTCTCCAAAAACCTTTCTGGTCCAGCAGGGGTTCAGGACAGGGTTAGACTGCTGGACAATCAACCTACAATTACACGTCCAAACAGAATCAGGGAGTAAGCCCGGGACGAGCTGCCGCTGCCCATTGCTTCCCTGGTTGTAAGTTTGGACGGCAAAGAGGGATTGTCCAGGCAGTTAGTCCCCTGTCCCGGGTTTCGGCACCAAATATTGGAATCCATGGGAGTCTGAAAGATTAGAGTAACAGGCTTTATTGAAAGGAAGAAAGGAACCCTGCCAAGCACTTCTCCAGGGGAGAAGAGCCACATTCTGACCTTTTATGTTAGATAGGGGCACCACTATTCATCTGGCTACTTCCTGCTGGTTAGGGGCATCGTGGGGAAGGGAGGTCTGAAGATGGTGGCAAATTCCCTGTGGGAGGGACAGAAATAACAGGAGGATCTGCAGGGCCCAACTTTTAGTGAGCCTGTCTCCACAGGTGGGGCCCAGTGGTTCCGATTGCCAGTGGTCCTGCATGGGGGCAAGCTTGAGGCAGGAAACATGGTACCAAGGTGTTTGCCCTAGGAGCTTGGCTGCGGTAGGAGTAGTCAATATTTCCATATGGGGTCCCATCCACCTGGGCTGTAGGGGGCCGGGCTGGAGCTCCCTCAGAAGAACGTTGTCCCCTGGTTGGAGGGGGACCGCTGGACGAGCTTCACTTGAACCTCCAATGGGAGGGAGAATCCAGTCTGTGTGTTCCCTGAGAAGATGGCGGAGTAAAGACAGAAAGGGGAGGTATGTGGCAAGAGGAGGGGGGTTGACAGGTAAGTTGTGATTGACTAGGAATGTTCTACCATAAACCAGCTCAAAGGGGCTGAGTCCAGTGGGGTTTTGCAGGATTGCTCTGATTCTGTGAGTGCCAGGGGGAGGAGGTTCGGCCTGGTGAGTCTGGTCTCAGTGGAGAGTTTAGTTAGCTGACCCTTCAGGATGACATGGGCCCTTTCCACCTTACCCGACGATTGAGGGTGATAGGGTATGTGGAGCTTCCAGGTGATGCTGAGAGAGATGGCAACCTGCTGGACTATTTGGGCAGTGAAGGCCGGGCCGTTGTCTGACTGGATGGTAGTCGGCAGTCCAAATTGCGGGATGACACATTCAACGAGAATGGAAGCAACGGTGTCTGCCATTTCTTGAGAGGTGGGAAAGGCTTCTTTCCACCCGGAAAAGGTATCAACAAAAGTTAGGAGATAGCGGAGTTTTTGTGAGGCGGCATGTGAGTGAAGTCAATTTGCCAATTCTGGTCTGGCATGTGCCCCCTTAGCTGATGAGTAGGGAAGCGAGGGCGGAGTCCCCCTTGTGTAGAGGCTTTGGAACAGATTGTCCATGCTGCATGTACCTTTTTGATAGTCTGCTGGAGGCCTGGGAAGAAAAAGACTGGTTGCAAGAACCAATAGAGAGCTTTTGGCCCTATGTGTAAGGAGCAGTGGGTATCAGAAAGGAGAGTTTCAGCCTGTCCTTTTGGTAAGGCAATTCTATCTCCGAGAAAATATCCATCCCTGGTAGCACACATCCCACCCTTTCTGAGGAAGGTCTGTTCTTCCTCAGGAGTGTAGGAAGGTTTCAAGGAGGTGGAGAGAAACATGAGAGGAGTGGGAGAGGTCCCTGTGGTGAGGTTTTGAGCTGCTGCGTTGGCCCAAGCATTTCCCAAGGCCACAGGGTCCTGAGAGGCTGATGGCCCCTACAATGTACCACGGCCACCTCAGCGGGTAGCTGTAATGCCCGCAAAAGTTTAGAAATGAGGGTAGCATTGATTATGGGGGAACCCTTGGTAGTGAAGAAGCCCCTTTCCTTCCAGAGGGCAGAGTGGCTATGGGTGATAAGAAAAGCATATTTAGAGTCAGTATATATGGTTACGCATTTTCCCTGAGCCAGAGTGAGTGCCCGCGTGAGGGCAATCAGCTCTGCTTTCTGGGAGGTGGTGCCCTCTGGCAGCTGTTGGGCTTCTAAGGTGGAGGAGGTGGTGACCACCGCGGAGGCACCCGTGGTTGTCTGTCTGGTCCCTGTACAGAGCTCCCATCTACAAAGAGTATTAGATTTGGATCTTTTAAGGGAGAATCTGATAATCCATCTTAGGGTTTGTTGAGGAAATCTATTAGCTCTGTACAAGAGTGGGTGGGTTCCGGAATTGTAGTCAGAACTGGTAGTAGAGTGGCTGGGTTGAGTCGGGGAGAGGACAAAAGAGTGACTGAAGGGTTTTCGATGAATAGAGGGTGAAATTCTTGTAGTCGAGAAGGACCTGATAAAGAGATTTGTGCGAAAGGAGGTCAGTGAGCCTGTGGGAGGAGAAGAGAGATGGGTTGGGAAAGGGTAAGTTTAGTAGCCTTCTTGGTGAGTTCAGCTGCCACGTCCAGTGCCCGGAGGCAGGGCTGCCAGCCTTTGATGGTGGTGTCTAATTGTTTACAGAGATATGCCATGGGGCAGTATGCAGGCCCCACAGGTTGAGTCAGTACTCCAACTGCATTACCGTGCTTTTCATCAGTGAAAAGGTGGAAGGGCCATCTGGGATCAGGTAAAGCAAGAGGGGGAGAGGAGATGAAGGCATTTTGAAGGGCAGAGAAAGCTCTTTTAATAGTGTTGGGGGATGTGAGAGGTCCCGTGGGAGTCTCTTTTGCAGCCTCGTAAAAGGGTTTGGCTAAGAGAGCAAAATTGGGAATCCAGTGTCGAAAGAAGCCTATTAGACTGAGGAAAGAAAGAATCTGATTAGCGGTGGTAGGTGGTTGGAGACTGTGGAGAGTCTGAGTTTGATCTAGTGTGAGACCTCGGGTGGTGGGAGTCAAGGTGATGCCCAGATAGACTACAGACTGAGAGTGAAGTTGAGCCTTAGTAGAGGAGACACGATTCCCCTTCATGGAGAGGAAGTTAAGAAGGGTGGTGGTGTGTTTCCTTGAGGCGGACAGGGAGGGGCTGCAGAGGAGTAGGTCATCTACATATTGCAAGAGGGTACTTGTCTTGAGATCACATGTGACTAGATCTTGAGCTAGTGCCTGCCCAAACAGGTGTGGGCTGTCCCTGAACCCCTGGGGTAGGACGGTCCACGTAAGTTGTTGGGGGCTGCGTTAGTGTCCAGATCTGTCCAGGTGAAAGCAAACGGAAAGTAAGAGTCAGGGTGTAGAGGAATGGTAAAGAGGCATCCTTGAGGTATAAGACTATGAAGTGAGTGGTGTCAGGGGGAATGTGTGACAGTCACATGAATGGATTAGGGACCAATGGATGGAGGGGGACAACCATCTTGTTAATTAAGCATAAATCTTGTACGAGGCGGTAGGCCCCTGGGGGTTTTCGAACAGGAAGGATAGGGGTATTACAGAGGAGGTCCGTAGGGATGAGTAGGCCTTGATTTAAGAGGCAAGTAATTATGGGTTTAAGGCTCTGTTGATGATTTGCTGAAATGGGGAATTGGGGTCTAGATGGGAATTGGGAGGGATTCTTCAAGCAAATGTGTACAGGGGGGTGGTGGGTCACTACCACTGGGGTCGAGGTGTCCCAAATTTGGGGGTTGACAACATCTGGTGGAATAGGGGGTGTGATTGAGTTAGGGTGATCTGTAGTAGTGGGAGAGCCTTCAGCCAGGAATGGTAGGAGTAAGTAGGAAGATGCTGTCAGTTGGATAGTGGCTCTGAGACTTTGTAGAATGTCCCGACCCAGAAGGGGTACAGGGCATGAGGGCATAACCAAGAAGGAGTGTGGAAAGAGGATTCCATCCAAACTGCATGTCAGGAGTGGCGTGCTAAGAGGAAAAGAAGGGGTCCCATCCACTCCCATAACCGAGACCTGTGAGGGAACTAGAGATCCAGAGTGTGATGGCAAAACAGAGAAGGTAGCCCCCATGTCCACAAGAAATGAGATGGACTTACCCACTACCTGCAGCATTACCCTGGGCTCAGCGAGGGTGATGGGGGTCTTCGAGTCCATGCCGTGTCAGTTGTCTATGAGACCAAGAAGTTTGAGCGATTGGTCCACCTGGCTGGCTTGGCCTCCTGTTTGGGTGGCTTGTCCTCCATGTAGAGGTGCCAAAGAAGAGCCTGTTACCCAAAGGCGCAATCACTTCACTAGCGGCTAGGCTGCTTGCAGTCAGGGCAGGGTTTAGTGGGCAGCCTCGGGCAGGGGCATTGCCAGGCCCAGTGACCCTCTTTGCCACATTTAAAGCAAGCTCCTGGTGGGGTTCCTCATTGTAGCCCAGACTTGGGTCGGGCACATCCTATGCCTTGCCCTGTTGATCTGCCGGCCTCAGGGCTGCCACAAGAGCCTGGGTTTGGAGCGTTACCTTCTGCTGCATGCAGGCCTGGTGAGCAACCTCGGCCTTTTCCTCCTGACCATTAAAAACTTTAAATGCCATGTTCATCAAGTCTCCAATAGGGGTTTGGAGGCCCTCTTCTGCCTTTTTAAGTTTCTTCTGAATGTCCAGGGCAGGTTGGGAAATAAAGTGAGTGCTAATACAGTGGCCTCAGCATCAGAGGCAGGGTCTAAACGAGTATGGAGGACCATAGCGTCAGTGAGGCGGTTCAAAAAGAGGGCCGGGTTTTCCTCAGGCCCTTGAGTGATTTCTCTCAGTTTGTCATAGTTAACTACCTTTTGGGCTGTGCTCTGCATACCAGCTACCAGACATTCAATCATTTGGTCTCGTCGCCTCCTACTTGTTTGTCCCGTCTTGTAATCCCAGTTGGGGTCCGTGTTGGGACCACCTGTACCCCAACTGGCATCTGGTGGTTTGTGAGCTGAACCTGATCGGCATGAGTCCGTGCTGCCATCTGGATCCAGTCCCGTTTGTCGGGGGTAACGGTAGAAGACATGATAAAATAGAGATCATACCAAGTGAGGTCACATGCCTGAGTGAGATATTGGAATTCCTTGTATAGGCATTCCTCTGCAACGCCTTTAGTTTGCAAGAGCTTGCAAGAGACAAACAAAGCCCCCAGTCTGCTTTATTATATAGTGCAGAGCCATATGCAAATAAGGCAGTAGGATTAGAAGAGTAGGAGCCTAAATGCTTTTCAGTTGCAGACAGATCAGAGAGGAACATGAACCTGAACAACACTTCCACTCCGGCCACCTGGCGGAGAGGGCAGGGAAGGTTGTCTCCCTCTTGTGGCTTGGAGCGAGATCTGGTGTGAGCACTGACAGGGGCGGAGACAGAGGGACTGGTATCTGCAGGCAAATGAGAAACAGGATCCAGCAAAGGGAGAGGAGGACCCTGATAGGATGGAGGGGGTCGTGCAGGAGGGGGAGAGAGTTCCTCAAGGAGGTCGGTGAAGGAGGAAAGATCGGGAGCGGAAGGTTTAGCTGAGGTTTCTCTGGCTAAAAGGACATGTGCCGTAGAGCAAGTGGGATAGAGATTAGGACAGGGGCACATATACCAGAAGCCCTGAATGTAAGGGATCTCCAACCATTTCCCAGTTCTCTGGCAATAGTTCTGTAAATCAGTGAGGGTGTTAAAGTTGAAAATTCCTTAAGGAGGCCACCTGGTCTGGTTATCCAGTAGGTACTGTGGCCAAGCCACAGTGGAGAAGGTCAGTTTCTTCTTCTTTAGGGAGGGATCTATTTTTCAGAGATTCTGGATAAGGCACCCTAGGGGTATTTTTGAGTCAGGTTTAGATTCCTGTGTCCCCATGGCCGCCCTCAGCCTTAGGGTGATCAGAGATGAGAATTGGCGTTCCACAACTCAATCTCTGGCCACTGGACAGTCAGGCAGAGTGGGAGTGTCCGGGACATCTCCACGGGCACACACGCACTCGGAAAGGGTAAGAGGTCCCTGGTGCAGCTGCGATTACGAACAGGGAGTCTTGGAGTCAGAAAGAACTGAGGGGAGTTTGGAGGCAGGGGACTTACCGTACTGTGTGCCGAAGTGGGTGGGAGGTCGGAGGTCCCTGGTCTTCCTCGGAAGGGAAGGGGAGAGGAGCGGCCCTTGTGGACTCAAGCTCTTCCTGGGTTTCAACACCAAATGTAAGGTATTTTCCACTGAGGAAGAAAGAAGGACGTAGCCACCAAGTGTGGACAAGCATAAGCTTTATTTAGAGTACTCCTGGGTGAGGTTCACTGGCCAACAAGACAGGGGCCAGGGAAGTTGCACAGCTTCCCGCCTGGGGGGTAATTTATAGTGTTGGCAGGGTGGTGGTGGTGTGATAGGTCGTGGTGAAATTTCATTGGCTGACAGACAGTTTCAAAATGCTCCTGGGCCATTTCTTTTGGTGGTCATGGGCGTGGGTGGTTTCTCATGTGACCTTTCCCCATTGTAACTGACCTTACATATACAGTTTTGGGCAAGGATATCATCAAGGAGTACTTCAAGTGCAAAAAATGAACAGATAAATTTGTATTTTCCTAAAATACACACACACACACACACACCTATACATCTATGCCAGAAACACAACGACTCGTAATTGCCCAGGTCCTGAGTAAGAATGATGTGGAATGAAGAAATAAACTCAGAGAGAAAAAGGATGGGATTGGGAGGCCTCTGCAATGCCTTTAGTTTGCAAGAGCTTGCAAGAGACAAACAAAGCCCCCAGTCTGCTTTATTATATAGTGCAGAACCATATGCAAATAAGGAAGTCTCTGATACAAAGTCACACATACCTGAGGCATAAATGGGAATCCTTATAAGAGTGCAACACCCCCCACCATGCAGCAGTCAAGGGTGTGGGGAAGAGTTTAGTGTTAAAAAGGGTGTTGGAAAGATCTTAGTCTTAGGAGGGTGTGGGTAAGATTTTAGTCTTGAAAGGGTGTGGAGAAGGGCTTAATCTTAAACTAAGGCCTACCCTAGGCTATAAGGACTTTGTCAGTTTACAGCCTGTCTTCCAAACACACACACACACACACACACACACACACACACATATATATATATATATATATACACACATAACTACAGTCTTTTCTAGCCATGTCATTTACTGAACGAATTCCCACAAAATGTTTACCTCCACTAGAAAGCATTTGGGTTGATGAATGAATAAATGAATAGGAATGAATGAACAAAGAACAAATAAATGAATGTGAAAAAGGTGGGGGTGCTCTGTTTCCTTCTCATCATTGTTCTTTTTATCATTCTGATATAATTGGGATCTTTTCAGTTTAGATATCTTGTAAGTACACCAAGAGCCAGAGTGAGATGAGATCCTATTGTCTAAAGTTGAGCTGTTGACTAAAGTCCAGAGAGAGACAAGGACTCCTGGGAAGTTCTCCTACATCTAACTCCCTCTGTAGTGTTAAAATATAAACATAATGATGTTGAAACACAAATTATCCTGAAGCCAGATAACAAAAAGCAGGATTTTCTTCTTGGGTGATTAGGTTCTATTAATTACCCTCTCATTCTATGTTTAGAATGGAAAGGTGGGTGTCTTTATCCAAGTGCAGATGGAGTAACAATAACAGCCAGCCTACACAAAGGAAGGGGAGGATTTCTCTTGGCCCTTTTCGGATGACAAGGGCTTTTGCAAGTATGCTGATCAGACCTTCTTGAACCTTGTGATGTCTCTGAGACATAACTGTTCTGTCACTCTGATACCATTCTTGAGGTGGGTCAAGCATGACTTAATCATAACACAATGGGTTCTTTCTATGAACATCATGTGAAAACATCCATGCTCAAATGAATGCCTTGCCCTATGTCCTGCCATTTAAATGTGAAAGCCAGAGAAATTCACTAGGCAGTATGTATGACTCACTCTGTAACCAAAATAGCATGAAGCTCATGCTGGTAACTGCCAAGGTCGTCTTTCCATTCATCTTTAGAGAAGCTCCAACAGACAGTTTGCCTTTGGGATTTTTCCTCTGTGTATTTGTTTCACAGTCATTCAGATGGATTTTGTGGACATTGCTTTTTGCCATTTCCTCTTTCTCTTTTTCCTGTTCCACTTTCTTCTTCCTGCTCCTTCACTTTCCTCTTCATTATGTCAAGAGCTTTCCTTTTCTTTTCTTTTTTCTTTTGTTTTTGTATTTTTCTGAAGCTGGAAATGGGGAGGCAGTAAGACAGACTCCCGCATGTGCCTGACCTGGATCCACCTGGCATGCCCACCAGGGGGCGATGCTCTGCCCATGCAGGCGTCACTCTGTCGTGACCAGAGCCACTCTAGCACCTGGGGCAGAGGCCAAGGAACCATCCCCAGCGCCCGGGCCATCTTTTGCTCCAATGGAGCCTTGGCTGCGGGAGAAAAAGAGAGAGACAGAGAGGAAGGAGAGGGGGAGGGGTGGAGAAGCAGATGGGCGCTTCTCCTGTGTGCCCTGGCCGGGAATCGAACCTGGGACTTCCACACGCCAGGCCGATGCTCTACCACTGAGCCAACCGGCCAGGGCCAACCTTTCCTTTTCAATGATGTTACTACATTTGGTGCAACCTAAGGGTGCTGTATGGCCAGTAGCCAGGGCCGCCACTACAACCGCCTGGCCCATGCAGGTTCACATTGGATTCGGACAGTTGGTAAAGAAACAATGGAGCCAAAAACTGATGAGCCATCATTTTTAATCCTAGCTTGCACCCGGCGGGCAAGTAAAAACAAACACTGGGCTCCAAAACCCACTCACATTCAGTGCTCACAAAGCTACTGACTTATCCGAGTGTCCTAGAATCAAAGGTTTCTAGCTCACCAGACTTATTCACCTCTGTTCCCCATCTTCTTTATTCTCCCTGCACAAACTGGCTTCTCACTCAACACTCTGCCACCTTGGCTGCTTCTCCTGGCCTACTCCTGGTGGCCTTTCTCTGCTCTCTGCTCTCTAATGCTAATCTCAGGAACCGAGAGAGCAAGCTCCCATTCTGCCCCTATTTTATAGTGCAGAAAACCAAAAACCCTTAATCCAATATACAAAATAGGGAAGTCTCTAATACAAAGTCACTTATCTGGGGTATGATGGGATTGCACCACCCCACATCAAAAAGAATGGGAAAGGCTTAATCCCAAAACCAAGCCCCAGGCTACAAGGATTCTGCCTGCCCACAGCCCACAGAGACACACATTAATATCACCTGGGCAATGGCCTCCATGTGGGCAGCGCCATCTTTAACAAAGTGAGCATAATATATTTATCTGCCCAACAGGTGCCCTTGGTGTGCCAATTAGATATGGGTCACAAGTGGAGCCTTCTAGCCATGATATAATAGGAAGAACATCACACTATTATTTAGAAGATGTTGGGCAGATAAAATATATTATGCTCACTTTGCTAAAGATGGCACTGCCCACATGGAAGCCCATCGCCCAGGTGATGGTATTGGTTGCCCTTCTTGTTTGGGATGGGCGTGATTATATTAATGTGTATTGGGGGCGGGCTGCGGGCAGGCAAGATCCTTGTAGTCTGGGGCTTGGTTTTGGGACTAAGCCTTTCCCACCCTTTATGATATAGGGTGGTGCACTCTCATGAGGAATCCCATTATGCCTCAGATAAGTGACTTTGTATTAGAGACTTCCCTATTTTGTATATTGGATTAAAAGGTTTGGATTTCTACAATAAAAAATGAGGGCAGACCTGGAGCTTGCTCTCTCTCGGTTCCTGAGATTAGCAGTAGAGGAGAGAGCAGATAAAGGTCACGAGGAGAAAAGCAGAAGGAACCAAGATGGCGGAGTGCTGAAAGAAAAGCCAGTTTGTGCAGAGAGAAGGAGATGGGAAACAGAGTTGAATAAGGCTGGTGAGCTAGAAACCTTTGATTCTAGGAAACTCAAATAAGTCAGTAGCTTTATGAACACTGAATGAGTGGATTTTGGAGCCCAGTGTGTGTATTTCTTGCCCACCGGGTGCAAGCTAGGATTAAAGCTGATGGCCCACCAGTTCTTGGCTCCATTGTTTCATTACCGTCTGTCCGAATCTAATGCGAAACTGCATGGGCCAAGTGGCTGTGATGGTGGCTGTGGCTACTGGCTTTACAGAAGACTTGGATTGGTTCCGGTTCCTTTAAGTATCTGTATTGGAAATGGAACTCACATTTCTATTGTTGCCGGTCTGATGCAATCAAAGCGAACACTTTCTGATTTCCACAGAACCATGTCATTATATGGTGTGGGATTCTTGAAGCTTAGAGCTCTCCCTTTGTAGTGTGTTTGATGGTCTTGTGTGAGGGAAGCAGGAGCATTTTCAGGTACAGGTGGCTCTGGTGTTCAGCATGAGATGAAGGGGCTAAGAAACCTCATAAATTCTTCAACAGAGAGCTGCAGGCACAGTCCCTGCTGCCTTTGTGTTTGGAATTGAAAATTATTCCCAAGATATGTATGAGCCTTGCTCTGTTCACGTCCCCCTCCCCCACTACCCAGCGCGCTCACCATCCATTATCTGTTTTCTTTTGATAAAAAAAATTTTTTTGGTGTTCTAACTTTGATTTTGCTTCTGTTCCATTTGTTCTCATTTCTTTGGTGGAATATCCACTTTCCTTTCATCTTTCTCTCTCTCTCTCTCTCTTTTTTTTTTTTAAAAAACTATTTTATTTCAGCTGCTCTGTGTTTTGTCATAGTATTTCTCCTGTAAAAATCTATTCTGACTTAGTAAAGGAAAGCAATGCTTTACCTCACTACGAATAAACTGCATCTATTTTATTTTAAAAATCTTATGCTTTAGGAAGGGACGCAGAGGTGGGGTGGTGAGATTTTTCACAGGAGCCTTTGCTATCTCGCACTTCTTTTGTTTGTAATACTGGGTTACTTTTGTTTGCGATAAGAGGTTGACATGCTTTTTATCCTATGTTTTTATTTGTTCATTTTGTTGAAATTATTCCGGATGTTCTTCCTGGTTTTTGAGACTTGTGACTTAATATCTGTTTGATTATAGAAAGAGTTATCCAGAGACAATATTAAAATGAATTTAGTATTAAAAATTTGCGGTTGGGTTTCCATTTACTTTGGAGCCATAGCTATTCTGTATTTCTCAGTTCCCTTTGTAGATGCAAATTATCAGTTCACATCAGCTAAGCAAAGAAAGAAAGAAAAAAAACCTCTTCAAGTCTAATCTCAGAAGAAAATCTCCTCAGGGGTGAAGTCTCAGTTCAGAGAACAAAGGGAGAATAGGCCAGAGGCTTATTCACCTTTCACTGCGCAGGGATTGTGGAAGCCAGAAAAGCATACAGATGCAAAAACAGGCTTAAGGGTTAGACGTTGATCTGTTGGACAGACCTGCCCAGAGGCAAGGGAACTAAGAGTTTCTAAACCTGGGCCCGAGGCTACATGATGGTAGAATTATAAAGGCCTTTGTTACTGATGAAGGTCAAGGGGATGGTAAAATATAGACTCTGGAGAGGAGTCCTGGGGGAATGCAGGCTAGAAGAGCTGGGTTAGGAAGATGAATGGTACCTTTCCCTCTTGGTAGGATGAATAGGACAGAGAGGTTGTAAAGCCAGCAGGCAAGGCCACAGCCAGGGCCACTATCACAGCAGCCCGGCACATGCAGGTTCGCATTGGATTCGGACAGTCGGTAAAGAAGCAGCGGAGCCAAAAACTGATGGGCCATAGTCTTTAATTCTAGCTTGCACCGGGCGGGCAAGTAAAAATACACACTGGGCTCCAAAACCCAGTCACTTTCAGTGCTCACAAAGCTACTGACTTATCCGAGTTTCCTAGAATCAAAGGTTCCTAGCTCACCAGACTTACTCACCTCTGTTCCCCATCTCCTTCCTTATCCCAGATACAAACTCTACACAAACTGGCATCTCACTCAGCACTCTGCCATCTTGGCTGCCTCTCCTGGCCTCCTCCACGTGGCTTTTCTCTGCTCTCCTCTGCTCTCTCTTCTAATCATCCCAGGAACCAAGAGCCAAGTCTCGTTCTGCCCCCATTTTATAGTGTAGCTTCACAACCTTTAATCCAATATACAAAATAGGGAAGTCTCTAGTAGAGTCACTTCTCTGAGGCATGATTGGATTGCACCACCCCACATCAAAAAGGGTGGGCAAGGCTTAATTCCAAAACCAAGCCCCAGGCAACAAAGATCGTGTCTGCCCAGAAACACACATTAATATCACCTGGGCGACTGCATCCTTGTGTCACCTTTAACAAAGTGAGCATAATACATTTTATCTGCCCAACAGAGGTCTTTCCTAGGAGATTCTGATAAAGCAAACTTGAAGTGGGATTCTTCCCCCAATATCACACCTCCTCTTTAGACTCTCAGACTATATATACAAAGTTGTTTTTTTTTTCTTTGTTGATTTTAGAGAGAGAGGGAAAGAGAGAGAAAGAAACATCGATTTGTTGTTTTACATATCTGTAGGTTCATTGGTTGATTCTTTTTTTTTTTTTTTTTAATTTTATTTATTTATTTATTTATTACAGAGACAGAGTGAGTCAGAGAGAGGGATAGACAGGGACAGACAGACAGGAACGGAGAGAGACGAGAAGCATCAATCATTAGTTCTTCATTGCGTGTTGCAACACCTCAGTTGTTCATTGACTGCCCTCCCATATGTGCCTTGACCGCGGGCCTTCAGCAGACGGAGTAACCCCCTGCTGGAGCCAGGGACCTTGGGTTCAAGCTGGTGGGTTTTTTGCTCAAACCAGATGAGCCCGCACTCAAGCTGGCGAGCTCGGGGTCTCGAACCTGGGTCATCTGAATCCCAGTCTGATGCTCTATCCACTGCGTCACCGCCTGGTCAGGCCATTGGTTGATTCTTGTATGGGTCCTGACCTGAGATCAAACCTGCAACCTTGGCATATAGGGACAAGGTTCTAACAAAGTGAGCTACCCAGCCAGGGCTCAATTCCAAAGTATGCCGAGAGGAGGGTGTTGTTCTGTTGCGGCAGACTGGAATGTCCAAGAAGCCGAGCAACACTCGGAGAGTTGGGAGAACCAGTTTATTACGCTGGCAGGCTCAGAGGAGTTAATTCTCCGAAGTCTGAGCCCCAACTGGCAGGTTGTTTGGGGTTTTAAGGTCACATGGTCAGGTGGGGTTACAAGGTATGCCGAATGCGGAAGCAGGTTTACAGAAGTTAAAAAGGCGGAATTAGTAAAAGCAGAACAAAAAAGCAGTAACAGCCATATCAAGGTGAAGCATTTTGTTTTGTCATTATGGAGTCATAGCCATATCAATTCATGAGACTAAAGAAGACATGGCTTCCCCTAGTTGTTCTTAAGCTTTAACCAGACATCCTTCTGTGATAAGGTGCCAAAGAACTGTAAGAGTTAGTATTGGCAATGCCATTTTAAAGAGGAAAAGTCAGGCTTCTTGCCCCCTCCTTTCTGTGGAGAATGGAGGGAGAAGAATGTGGAAGCTTCCTGGCTTACAAGGACATACTATGTACTGAGATAAGAAATCCCCTTTTACTAAGAGGCTTAAAAGGTGTGTAGCCATCACAGCCGCCTGGCCCATGAAGGTTTGCATTTGATTTGGACAGTCGGTAATGAAACAACGGAGCCAAGAATTGGTGGGCCATCATCCTTATCCTAGCTTGCACCCAGCGGGCAAGAAATACAGTGGGAAAACACTTCCCTTTCCATTCAGGGCTTCCAAAACCACTGACTTATTTGAGTTTCCTAGAATCAAAGGTTTCTAGCTCACCAGCCTTATTCACCTCTGTTCCCCATCTCCTTCTCTCTGCATAAACTCTGCACAAACTGGCTTCTTCTTCAGCACTCCACCATCTTGGCTGCTTCTCCTGGTCTCCTCCACGTGGCCTTTCTCTGCTCTCCTCCAGCATAGGCTCCTCCTAGAATGTAATCACTCTTCTCCCCCAACAACATGATTGCTCTTCCTTTTAAAACATTTTGGCATGGTAGCCCTCCCCCAACACACATTAATAGAATCACGCCTGTTGGGCAGATAAAATATATTATGCTCACTTTGTTAAAAATAGCGCTGCTCACGTGAGGCCTTTGCCCAGGTGATATTAATGTGTGTTGAGAATCCTTGTAGCCTGGGGCTTGGTTTGGGGATTAAACCTTTCCCACCCATCTTAATGTGGGGTGGTACAATCCATCATGCCCCAGATAAGTGACTTTGTATTAGAGACTTCCCTATTTTGTATATTGGATTAAAGGTTTGGATTTCTACACTATAAAATAGGGGCAGAACAGGAGCTTGCGCTCTTGGTTCCTGGGATGATTAGCATGAGAGAGCAGAGGGAGCAGAGCAGAGCAGAGGGCAGAAAGAGGCCATGTGGCCAGGAGAAGCAGCCAAGATGGCGGAGTGCTGAGTGAGATGCCAGTTTGTGTGCAGTTTATGCAGGGAGAAGGAAGGAGATGGGGAACTGAGGAGAATAAGGCTGGTGAGCTAGAAACCTTTGATTCTAGGAAACTCGGATAAGTCAGTGGCTTTGTGAGCACTGAATGTGAGTGGGTTTTGGAGCCCAGTGTGTATTTTTACTTGCCCGCCGGGTGCAAGCTAGAATTAAAGAAAATGGCCTATCAGTTTTTGGCTCCATTGTTTCTTTACCGACTGTCCAAATCCAATGCGAACCTGCACTGGCCAGGCTGCTTTGATAGTGGTGACCGTGGCTTCTGGCTTTACAACGCCCATCCCAAGCAAGAAGGGCAACTAATGTTATCACCTGGGTGACCGGTTTCCACGTGGGCAGAGCCATCTTTAACAAAGTGATCATAATATATTTTATCTGCCCAACAAAAGGCATTTTATGATTTAGGCCAAGCATTCAGAGAGATTTTGTAAATATGATTTTTATACTTGTGTGCGAATTACACCAGCTCAAGATGGCCGATCGCATTCCTGCTTAGGAAGGGCTGTTATATTGTAAATGGAGAGGTTTTCGTACTAGAAGGTTTCGAATGGAAGGAGGAAGGAGACTTGGACCTCTTCTCTTCCCCACATCTGTGAGAAAGAAGGTAGACAGCCTAAACAACCAGGAATGTGGGAGGGGGAAGAGAGATTTGAGTAGCCCTTTCCTCTCCCCTTTCCTTCTCCTTAATGGGCAATTTACAAATGCTTATCCTCTGACATCATGTAAGCCCCCTCCCATCCTGAAATAGTATGTACCTCTAGACAAAGGGATCATGAGACCACTCCCCCTTGCTTGAAAAACCTGCATTCTGTAACATTTTATATGCTTTCTAATAATCATCCCTCTTGAAATTCTTTATATGTATAAAAACTTGTAAACTAAACAAGCAGGGTGTAAAACCAGTAGCCATGGCCACCATCACGGCTGCCTGGCCCATGCAGGTTCACATTTGACTCGGACAGACGGTAATGAAACAATGGAGCCAAGAACTGGTGGGCCATTAGCTTTAATGCTAGCTTGTACCCGGCGGGCAAGAAATACACACAGTGGGAATACACTTTCTTTTCCATTCAGGGCTCCCAAAGCCAGTGACTTAACCGAGTTTCCTAGAATCAAAGATAGAAATCTCACCAAACTTATTCATCTCTGTTCCCCATCTTCTTCTCTCTGCACAAACTCTGCACAAACTGGCTTCTCCTTCAGCACTTTGCCATCTTGGCTGCCTCTCCTCTCCTCCACGTGGCCTTTCTCTGCTCTCCTCTCTAATATCATACTAATCTCAGGAACTGAGAGAGAGCAAGTTCCCAGTCTGCCCCATTTTATAGTGTAGAAATCAAAACCTTTAATCCAATATACAAACAAGGAAGTCTCTCATACAAAATCACTTAGGGTGGGAAAGGCTTAGTCTTAAAACTAAGGTTTAGGGTATGACAGCCCTGTCTGCTTACAACCTGTCCCCCACACCCAATGCAAACTAAAAGCGAGCAAACCTATATATCATATTTACAAACTTATTTGACCAACATGGGGACTAGCTTGTTAGGTTTCCAAGGGTATTTTCATTTGGCTGCTCTCCTTATCCTAAGCTAACCATTTTGCTATGGTGACAGGGATAGGGGGTACACACTAGAAGATTTGGGAATGTCTTTTAATATGTAAAACAACATTTATTGCTACTGTGTTGATATGTAAAATGACATTTTTGCTATTGTGTTACCTTATAAGTTTTAATATGTAAGAATGTTTTTTCCTTTCAATAGATCCTGTAGATGAATGTTGCAAACTTGTTAGTAATTAACTATTGTGTCATGCTCCCCCAACCTGTATGTGATCATGTCTATATAACTAGCCTCAGAGCTATAATATATTCCAGGCTGCATGATTTGGGTTAGCTATACCCCGTGTAAATCATATGTAGTCGGCTTATTAATAAATCTCCCCCTAAAACTTCTTCTGTATCCTGCCTTGGTGTCTCTACATAACCCACAGAATTAAGGTACACTACTTTATAACACTTCTTAAAGGCAAAGTAAGAGTTTTTTATCTTCTGTAATGATGGAAATATTCCAGTTGGCTTAAGTCAGACTGGGAAACATAAAACAGAATATCCTCAAGAAGTCAGCATAAAAAAATGAATGTCTGTCATTACATTATTTTACATTTATTTTTAAATGCTCCAGTTGGCCCTGGGTGGTGGCTCAGTGGTAGAGCATAGGCCTGGCATGTGGATGTGCCAGGATTGATTCCCAGTTAGAGTACACAGAAGAAGTGACCATTTGCTTCCCCACCCTTTCCCCTCCCCCTTCATTCTCTCTTCCCCTCCTGGAGAATGGCTCAAATGATTGAGCAAGTTGGCCCCAGGTGCTGAGGATGGCTCCATGGCCTCACCTTAGGTGCTAAAATAGCTCAGTTGCCAAACAACAGAACAGCAGTCCCAGATGGGCTGAACATTGCCCGGTAGGGGGCTTGCCGGGTAAATCCCAATTGGGGCACATGCACGAGTCTGTCTCTCTGCCTCCCTGCCTCCCTGCCTCTCCTTAATTAAAAAAAAGAAATGCTCCAGCATAGTGTAGTATGATGTATCTGAATTAGTTTTACACTCTTCTTAGAAATAGTTACTTGACATTTGGAAAACCCTAATTGAAAAACATTTGAAGTTCTCATGTCAGAAGCCACATTTCGGCCCTGGCTGGTTGGCTCAGTGGTAGAGTGTCAGCCTGGCGTGCGGAAGTCCCAGGTTCGATTCCCGGCCAGGGCACACAGGAGAGGCGCCCATCTGCTTCTCCACCCCCCCTCCTTCCTCTCTGTCTCTCTCTTCCCCTCCCGCAGCAGAGGCTCCATTGGAGCAAAAAGATGGCCGGGCGCTGGGAATGGCTCCTTGGCCTCTGCCCCAGGCGCTAGAGTGGCTCTGGTCGCAACAGAGCGACGCCCCAGAGGGGCAGAGCATCGCCCCCTGGTGGGCGTGCCAGGTGGATCCCGGTTGGGCGCATGCAGGAGTCTGTCTGACTGCCTCCCTGTTTCTAGCTTCAGAAAAATACAAAAAAAAAAAAATTTAATTAATTAAAAGAAGCCATATTTCAGGGGCTCTAGCTAACTTTATCTTATATCTAGCTAAGGGGCTTTGTTAATTAAATAACATAATGAGGTTAGAAATAATTTCTCATTGATGCATCAATGTAAAAAAAGTCCAAACCTGTCAGAATTTTTATGAGTTTATTTGAGCCAAATGGATGAAAATCACTGGGAAGAAAAATCTCAATGGATTGAAAAAATGCTCCAGAGAATGGCAGTTTTGTGTCTTATTTTGTACATTAGAATCAAAGGAGGAAGTGTAAGGGGGTTATGTGAAATTCATTGGTGGTAAATTAGGGAGGCAGGAGAAAGCAAACCAGGAAATCTTTTGGATTGGATAAAAAGTAAAAGGAATAGACACATCCTTCTTATACATGGGTGAGTATAAAATAGGAGTCAACAATGAACTTGTGTTAGTCAAATAAATTTGTAAATATGATATATATGTTTGCTTGCTTATAGTTTGCATTGGGTGTGGGAGACAGGCTATAGCTGGTAAGGTCTTTATAGCCTAAGGCTTAGTTTTAAGACTAAGCCTTTCCCATCCTTTTAATATTAAGATCTTCTCAAAACTAAGCTTTTCCCCACATCCTTGACTGTTGCATGATGTGAGGAGGTGCACTCTTATGAGGAATCCCATTTATGCCTCAGATAAGTGACTTTGTATCAGAGACTTCCTTATTTGTACAGTATATTGGCTTAAAGGTTTTAATTTCTATACTATAAAATAAGGTAGACCAGGGGCTCTCTCTCTCAGAGATCCTGCCATCAGCATTGCAGAGGAGAGGCAGACAAGATGCTAAAGGAGTGCTAAAGGAGAAGCCAGTTTGTGCAGAGTTTGTGCAAAGAGAAGGAGATGGGGAACAGAAGTGAATAAGGCTGGTGGGGGCTTTGATTCTAGGAATATTTGGATGAGTCAGTGGCTTTGGGAGCCCTGAATGGAAAGGGAAGTGTTTTCTCACTGTGTATTTTCTCACCCAACGAGTGCAAGCTAGGATTAAAGGTAATGGCCCACCAGTTCTTGGCTCCATTGTTTCATTACCATCTGTCTGAATCAAATGCAAACCTGCACAGGCCAGACGGCTATGATGGTGGCCATGGCTACTGGCCTTACAATATCTCATTAATAACTTTTTATGATCTGATCACCCTGGGAGGTTATTTTTGGTTAGCTTTTTATTGGTTGATTTTTCCCATACAAGAATCAACAAATGAACACTGCTCTCTTTCCATCCACAATTTCTTCTTTTGGTCATAAATCAGTCTGAAGGATGCATTAATGACCAACGTTTGGTTGGATTGTAGGGTCTCACAGCACTAAGAAGACTCATTCTTAGGAAATCTAAGTATCAATATCATCTTGTTTAAACAGTGGACCATTGGGACTGGGGTGATACTGTGACCATGAGATGTGAGTTGAGGCTGAATTTTCCCAAAAGGGAAAATGCAGGTAAATGGAAAAGAAGAGAAAAGATTGAGAGATTTAATTAGATAAAAGCAAAATACTGAGGTATGACAGTCGATATTAGGGGAAAAAAGTCATTAAAAAGCACAATCAAGCAGAAAATATTTGCAATGTGAAAAAAATCAGAAAATAATTGCTTCCCGTTATACTAATTAAATTATGACAGATCATGGTTTTTAATCACTTGGAGAGTGTGTCTTCTTGTCATTTATCTCAATATCTTAATTTTTCCTCACATAGTGACATAGTTTGAATACATTTCCATATTCTTAAATATGCTTCCAGCATATAATTGTTATAGCCTCATAAAATTCTACTGTGCTAAGTGGGGTATGCTAGCTGCAGTTACTACAATGGTGTTGCTTTGGAGAAAGAAAACTGAACACTTTTTCAATGACCCTCCTCCATCCTTCCTCTAGTCTGTGTACAAACTCCTTTAAATAAACATTGGACAACTATTTATGGGGTGAAGCCAAGTTATTAACTTTTGTGATGTACTGGTGTCTCTTGATCGAGTACTACCTACCTCCCTTGGTTCATTTTTATCCAAACTGTTCTTATTCTTCTTCTTTTCAAGCAAGAAGGTGGAAAAACATGCCATAATATGAAACCAGGAAATGTGTGAAAACCCCGTGACTAATTTTCTCAAATTAGCAGCTTTCATAATAAATATATATATCATCCCTTTTGTCAATAGATATTTTTGTAAAATAACAGGATACTGAATTTGATAGATAGTCAAATGTAATAACTCCTCTCTTCTGATATCCTTAAATAATACTTTAATTCACAAAGAATACCAGGTAAAAATTGTTTTAAGAGTGGTTTCTTATTTATAGATTTTGAAAATGTTTGTTTTCTGTTAAAGCAAATATATGAAAATTTATTTAACAAGTAAAATTCGAATTAAAATTATTTTGTTTGGGAAGTTCACCATTTCAAATAATTTTTTTTCCGGATAAAATGTTAAAGCTTTTACATTTTTAACATGTTAATTGAAAAAAAAAGTGGCCTGAGTGTGGTGGTGTAGTGGATAAAGCGTCAACCTGTAACACTGAGGTCGCCAGTTTGAAACCCTGGGCTTGCCTGGTCAAGGCACAAATGGGAGTTGATATTTCCTGCTCTTCCCTCCCCATCTCTCTCTCTCTCTCTCTCTTTTTCTTCCTTCTCTCTCCTTTCTAAAATTAATAAATAAAATCTTTTAAAAAGTCACATGCATTCCTAGAGTGTTAATAAAAAAAACCCAATGAGCTTACTTTAATTAAATTAAAATACATTTTAAAATAAAATATTTTAACATATTCATAAGTTTAAAACAGTAATAAATACTTCTGATTAAAATGTAAAATAATACAATGCATAAAGAAAAAAGATATTATTTAAAATCTCAAAACTTAATATTTATTTTATTTCTTTTGAGTCATTTTCTCAGCAGAGGTTTCTTTTGTCTATCTTTCATGATTATCACATTACATATACAATGTAACTGCTTTACTTTTTATGTGATATAAAATAACAGAATTTTAATTCTGCGAAAAATGATTGTTCATCTAAAGAATGCACATTTAAGATATGGCCCCTCTAACAAATAGAAATAGTGTTGTGTTCTAATAGATGTGTTTATAAATGAGTCCTTGTTCAGAAAAGAACCTTTTTCAAATTTAGGGAAGACATTTGGATGATATTACTCATTTCAGCTCTCTTCCCAAAGGCAAAGAAAATGGCTGTTGGCAGCTCTCTTTGTAATATACTGCCAATCACCAGAGGCAATGTCTGAAAATTAACTCAGAAAATATTATTGCTTTTGACTCAGAAGAGGAAAAGGATACCTTCCAATTTATAAATATTTGGTTTATCATTGATTGGGAAACAGAAAAGAGCTTTTGTAAGGTGATACTATTTATGTTAAAGACATTCTTCTGGGAGGTTGGTGAACATCTTCTGTCTACAGATCAGTGATGGTTACAGCAAGCATCCCTTAGCTCTCAGGGTCATTGTATCTACAACCGATTCATGCATTGACTTGGGCATTTACATTTGTTCTTAACCTTAGTCCAGAAGGGAGTCACTCAGTCACTCCATCATGCATTTGCCTTCAATGATTCTAGCCTCCCTAGAGAAAGCCTGCAGTGGAAGGCGTGGCCTTTTCAAAGATCAGTGCATCGACTGCTTTATGTATATAACATCAGTAATGCACAGAAAATAAAATTAAGCCAATGTGTTTAAATCTATCTTTGGCACTGGAACTCCCTTCCCAGAAGTAGAAACTCCTGACCCTAGGAAGGATGAAAAGTACACCATTTCAAAGCAAAACTCCTAGTGTGCACAAAGCACTGCTTTGGATAAAAGATGGCAGCTGCAGAGCAGAATGGTAGCTAGTTGCCATGGTTACCAAGGCTCTGATTCAGCCACCATATGCCACCTGGTGTTCTCAGCCTGAAAAAGCAGGTCTGTGGTGTCCTAGATGGGAGATGGAGATGTGGCCATAGTTCTTTAGGGGAACAGTACTGGTCTTCAGTGTGAGATAGGGTTTGTACTGTTTGATCTGGTGATAGAAAGATAATTATGGGGCTATACAGCCTTATCACTTCAAGCAGGGAGTCAGTTAGGGGGAGGAAATAGACATGCCCCTCCCACTTTTATTTTTATTTTATTTTATTTTATTTTATTTTTTTTTGTATTTTTCTGAAGCTGGAAACGGGGAGAGACAGCCAGACAGATTCCCGCATGCGCCCGACCGGTATCCACCCGGCACACCCACCAGGGGCGACGCTCTGCCCACCAGGGGGCGATGCTCTGCCCCTCCGGGGCGTCGCTCTGCCGCGACCAGAGCCACTCTAGCGCCTGGGGCAGAGGCCAAGGAGCCATCCCCAGCACCCGGGCCATCCTCGCTCCAATGGAGCCTTGGCTGCGGGAGGGGAAGAGAGAGACAGAAGGAGGGAGGGGGGCGAGGGGGGAGAAGCAAATGGGCGCTTCTCCTATGTGCCCTGGCCGGGAATCGAACCCGGGTCCCCCGCACGCCAGGCCGACGCTCTACCGCTGAGCCAACCGGCCAGGGCCCCCCTCCCGTTTTTAAAAATCATTCTTTTTCTAGCATAGAAACACTGCTCTATGGGCATTCATTCTCCAAGATCACTCTTTATCTTGTTTTCAGGGCAAATTTGCTACCCAAATATATTATTAGGTCATACAATATTGCAATAGCAACAAACTCAAAATGTTGGGTGCAAGGATCACTGAACATTAGAGCATACCAATTCTTAAGCATCTAGAATCTTTAGTACCCTTATTTTCTTCTAAAAGTGCTCTGTGGCAAATAACAGCACTACGACTTTATTTTAATGTTGAATTGTGTCCAAATTTAAGTATACATTACAAATCTATAATGATTTTTATGCTGTTCCACAAGAGAAGATAGAGATTCTAGGCACTTATCTTGGGATTCCTTGTTGTTCTACATAGTTGTGCACCCATCGATTGCTTCTCATCTGTGCCCTGACCAGGTTCGAACTGGTGACTTCAGGGTCCAGCAGATGCCCTTGGAATTGAGCCCTGTTCAGGGCTTGAACTTGGAGATCTGGGTGGATGATTTATTCATTATGTCACTGGCCAGGATTTAAATGCATATCTTGCCCTAAAATTAGTAATGTTGTTCAGAAGGAATGTCTCTGCTTATGTAAATTGTATCTGTTATTGAGCTCATTTATTGCAGTTTAAAATTAATTTTAGAGTTCCTGTATATTTTTATGACTTAAAAGTGTTTAATATGTATTTTAAATTGTAGTTGACATATATATTACATTGGTTCTCGTTCCATTTATTATCTTTTTATTTTTTCTCTCATCATGACTTAAGATTCATATTGCTATGTTTACAATTAGCCTGTTGCTGCTTTTGGCTGCACAATACTCCATGGTATGCATTTGCTGTGTTTTCCTCATCCTCTTCTCTGCCATGAGCACCCAGATTGCTTCTAACACTCAGCCACAAGAAACAGTGCTTCTATGCATAGCCCTGTGCATGCAATCCTATAGACGTAGGGAGTATTTCTTTGGGATAAATCCTCCGATATGAAGAAGCTGGACCAGAGAGCTGGACAGATTTCATCTGGACAAATTCCAGATTGCTTTTTTCAGAATGACTGTACTGGAACAATGCATTTCCATCAGCAGTTCATTGAGGCCAATCTCTCCTAATTTTTCTAATTTATCAGGTGTAAAAGGATGTCATGATTTTGTTTTTTCATTTATATTTAAAGCGAGTCTCCTATAGATAGCATATAGTTGGGCCATATATATATGATGCTACCTCCCACCTCATAAGCATTTAAAGTTGTCTCCAGTGATTAACCTTTGTCTTTCCTGGTAGTGAGGGGATGATGAACACTTTGTAAATTTATATCTTCCTTTTAGGCAAATAGAGCTTTTCTTATAAAATTTATTTTTATTTTATCTTATTTTATTTTTATTAAGTGAGAGGTGGGGAGGCAGAGAGACAGATTCCCACATGTGCCCCGACTGGGATCTACCCGACATGCCCCCTACCAGGAAATGCTCTGCCCATCTGGGGACATTGCTGTTGCTCGGCAACTGAGCTATTTTAGTGCCTAAGGCAAAGCCATAGAGTCATTTTCAGCACCCGGGGCCAACTTTGCTTGAACCAATCAAGCCATGGTTGTGGGAGGGTAAGAGAGAGAGAGAAGGGGGGAGGCATGGAGAAGCAGAGAGATGCTTTCCTGTGTGCCCTGACTGGAAATTGAATCCAGGACTTCCACATATCAACCCAATGTTCTGCCACTGACTGAACCAGCTAGCCAGAGTGAGTTTTTCTTTTCTTTTTTAGATTTTATTTATTCATTTTTATTAGAGAGAGAGAGAGGGGGGAAGAGATAGAGAGAACAGGGGAAGGAGCAGGCAGCATCAACTCCCATATGTGCCTTGACCAGGCAAGCCCAGGGTTTCAAATCAGTGACCTCAGCATATTCCAGGTCGATGCTTTATCCACTGCGCCACCACAGGTCAGGCCCGGGTGAGCTTTTCTTGTATTTGTTTCTTCTCAGTTAGCTTCAGCTCAAAATACTCCTCATGCCACAGTGGCATAGTTTGAGGTGGCAAATTCTGTCTCCTTCAGTCATAATGCACTAGTTCTTATGTAGCAAAAGGTCTCCTTTAATACTATGTCCTATTGTTTCTTCCTTGTATTATCACTTCTCCCCGCCCCACCTCCTACTCCATAGGTTTATCCCTGAAGTAAGTGCCAGAACCGCCCTATGGTTTTCTTTTTTTAATCTTGCCTTTCGTGTGGTTCTTTGAAGTTACCCCAGGCTGTGCTCTGTTTCTCAATCCACTTTCAATATTGTGTCACCTGCCCTCCTCCAGAATAGTGTTCATTTCAATTAGAAAGAAGTGTTTTCTCAAATTGGTAGTGCAAAATAGCCACAGGGATGTGAAGCACAGCATAGGGAATATAGTCAATAATATTGCAATAAGTATGTATGGTGCCAGGTGGGTACTATACTTATTGGGGGAATTACTTTGTAAATTAGATAACCATCTAACCACTATGTCTAACACCTGAAACCAATACAAAAAAATATTGAATGTCAACTGTAATTGAAAAATTAAAAAGAAAAATTTTTTTTAAAGAAAGAAGTGGTTTGATCCAGAAGAATGAGCATGGCTCTTGGCAGCGTCTCAGGGCCGAGTGTGTGTAGGAGGGAATAGCCCCAGTGGAGTGGGAGGTCATTGAAACTTGTACTTTTTTCTCTTTTCCCAGTTTTTTGACTCTGAGTTTGAAGCATGCCAAAAGTTGTTATTATTTTTGCAGCTGTTGTTTTCTGCAAATACTTTGGGCGACAATGTTCTTATTTCTGTGTCATTCCAATTACTTCTGCTTTCTATCTTTGGGGAATTTTGGTTCACTGGTATCCCCTTTCCTTATTCTATAGGTGTGATGAGTTTGGTCTACTAACTTGGCTCTCTGCTTAGTTATTTCAAGACATTTGGGCAGGAAGGAAGGTAGATGACCATCTTAATCTAATCTCTCCAGGAAGGTAGATGACCATCTTAATCTAATCTCTCCAGGAAGGTAGATGACCATCTTAATCTAATCTCTCTGATTGCTTCTATCTTGCGCTTGCATTCTGTTATTTATCAGAGCAATTGACTCTTGACTCATACCTAAGAAATAATTTATCATTTCTGTTTCCTGCATTAACTCATTTTCATCGGGACTCATTCGCCAGTATGCCTTAAACTCAAGTATTGACAGCATGAAACCCGATATTGGTTTAATGGTCTGAGAAAAGATCACATGTGTACAGAAGAACTTTAGGTAAATTATAAAAAAATGAGTGGTTTGCTTTAAGCACTCTAAAAATGATCTTAAATGGGTTAGTTTTCAGCTATATGCAATAAACTGAGATGATGGTATTAGGAATAAACACATTTTAACTTTTTCAAGAAAGATTCTTGCGTTAAAAAAAAGTGTGCAATTATTTCTATGTGTTCCTAGTAAGGTTCTGCCTGACCTCCATCTGGTTTTCAGCAGGACTTAAAGTAAGGGTTCTGCAGCCCCTATTCTTCTGACAACTTTGTCTTCCTGACAACCCTCAACATGGGATTAATTTTAAAGATTCCACATATCCTTTGAAGGAGCATTTACCAACAACCAGGTTTAAGGGGGACCCTACACAGGTTCATGTATTTGCTACTCTGTCCACACTCGGCATCCCAACTCTCAAACTGGCTAAAACACCAGTGGCTAGAAGGAGATTATGATTAAAAATGATTGTCTATTCCTTCCTACTCCCTACCCCACCCAGCCAAGAGAAGTGAGAACTTGAGGGGTTGGTACTTGGAGGTAGAAACAGGAAATCTACACTTGCGATTCAGGGAGAGCTCACATTCAAGGACCAGGACTCCACAAGAGTCCAGATTTAGCTGCTAGTCTACAATGATCAGAAATTGAAGCCACCAGCAGAAGCTTGGAATTGTTCAGGAGTTCCAGAGAAATACCATGACTGGGATATATGATTTTGCTCAACCTTCCTTTATTTATTTATTTTTTTTTTTAAATATTTTATTTAGCCTGACCTGTGGTGGCGCAGTGGATAAAGCGTTGACCTGGAACACTGAGGTCGCCAGTTCGAAACCCTGGGCTTGCCTGGTCAAGGCACATATGGGAGTTGATGCTTCCTGCTCCTCCTCCCCCTTCTCTCTCTCTCTGTCTCTCTCTTCTCTCTCTTTCTCCTTTCTAAAAATGAATAAATAAAATTTATAAAAAAAAATTTATTGATTGATTTTTAGAGAGAGGGGAGAGAGAGAGAGAAGGGGGAGGAGCAGGAAGCATCAACTCCCACATGTGCCTTGACCAGGCAAGCCCAAGGTTTCGAACCGGCAACCTCAGTGTTCCAGGTCAACGCTTTATCCCACTGCGCCACCACAGGTCAAGCCTCAACCTTCCTTTATTAATTCCCATAACTGTGGTCATAAAGTGTGCACATGTCAAAGTGTTGATGGCTGCAGACATGGGGTCATTGTTTTTGTCTCTCTCTTGACCTCTCACTGTCCTCAGGGTCTTTACCTATGGAAGATAGTGCCCGAGGGAGGTTCTCTAAGGCAGACCAAGAAACATTCTGCAGGGAAGGCAGGAAGTCCTTGCTGCTTCTGTCCCTGGGTTTTTATGGATCAATGAGCATGAGTTGCTTTGTGCTTCCTCTCCTTATCCGGCAGGTTATGTCACTATTGGCGTATCTTACTGTGTAACAGATCAGAGGCCTCTGATTAGACAGGAGATAGGACTAGGTTAATAAACATCTCTGGGACTACAAAAGTCTCCAGGAGGGTTGTAAGGCCAGTAGCTGCAGCCACCATTACAGCCGCCCGGCTCATGTAGGTTCGCATTAGATTGGGATAGCTCGTAATGAAACAACGGAGCCAAGAACTGGTGGGCCATTACCTTTAATTCTAGCCTCGCCCTCGGCTGGCGAGTAAATACACACAGCGAGAAAACACTTCCCTTTCCATTCGGGGTTCCCAAAGTCACTGACTCATCTGAGTTTTCCTAGAATCAGAGGCCCTCACCAGCTCAGCGGAGCTTACAAAGCCCCTCACCTCTGTTCCCCTTCAGCTCCCCGCCATCTTGCTCCCTGCCTCCTCTGCAGCCACATGGCCTCTCTCTCCTGCAACAACAGGGTCTCCTCCCAAAATGGACACCTAGTTCCTCCCTTTAAAACTTTTCAGTGGGAAAATCCCTCCTCCAGCACATATTAGCATAACCAAGCCCCTTCCCAAGTAATTATCTGTATCACTTGGGTGATGGCCATTCATGTGGGCAGCACCATTAAACAATAAAAGTGAGCAAAATCAGAAAATACAGATTTTACAAACTTATTTGTCCAGCAAAGGTCAAATTCATTGGTCATCAATGCCTGAGCCCAGCAAAGCTGTGACTACGTACGGCTGTTTTTATCATTGATATCAGTTGGAGAGGCAAGAAATTGTAACAGGGATGGTGCATTAGTTTGCTAGGATTGCTGTAATACAGTGTCACATACTGGGTGACTTCCACAAGAGACATTTATTATCTCACAGTTCTTGAGGCCAGAAGTTTGAGATCAAGATGTCGGCCAAGTTGCTTCCTGCAGAGGGCTGGGAGGGAAAATCAGTCCTTGCCTCTTCCTGAGTTTCTGGTGGTTTGATGTAAATCTTTGAGGTGCCTTTACTTGTAAAAGCATCAGCCTGATCTCTGCCTCTCTCTGCACATGGCATTCTCCTGTGTGAGTGCCTGTGTGCAAACTTCCCCTTTTCATAAGTCATATTGGATTAGGGTCCACCGTAATGATCTCATCTTCGCTAATTACATCTGCAATGACCTCATTTCCAAATCAGGCCGCATTCTGAGGTACTGGGGGCTAGGACTACAACTTATAAATTTGGAGGATCCAGTTCACCCCAAAATAGGTGGGAGGCTTGAGAGGAGTGAGCATGGAGGGAGAAGTGACATGCCGAAGCTCCTATCAGACTGTCACTCCTTTCCTGACCTTCTTGTCTTCTTGTCTTCTGTCCCCAACATCTCTGTCATGACTAAGAGAGGATTCCCTTCTTCCAATCTTTAGAAAGATATATTATATATACATCCTCCCCTCCACCGGACAAGCAATAGGAGTCTTTTTCCAATGCTTGTCTTTTTTTTTTTTAATTAATTAATTTATTTTTTATTTATTCATTTTTTTAGAGAGGAGAGGGAGAGAGAGAGAGAGAGAGAGAGAGGAGAGACAGAGAGAGAGAAGGGGGGGAGGAGCTGGAAGCATCAACTCCCATATGTGCCTTGACCAGGCAAGCCCAGGGTTTTGAACCGGCAACCTCAGCATTTCCAGGTTGACGCTTTATCCACTGCACCACCACAGGTCAGGCTCCAATGCTTATCTTTTAAAAATGGTTTGATATGATGGGTATGCAATATAATTGAATGACAAGATAACCTGGACATGTTTTCTTTGAATATATGTACCCTGATTTATTGATGTCACCTCATTAAAATTAATAAAAATTTATTTATTAAAAAAAAATGGTTTGATAGGTGTGGCCCCTCTGCCACACCAGCTCCCTCAAAATACTTTGAAGAGGGTTTGACAACAGAGATCAGAACTCAGGTTTCTGTTCTTTCCTTTTTATTCTTGTTCCCTTTTTTGTCCCTTTCTTACCAGTGCTAAATGTGCAATAGGAGCTTGATCAAAGGTCTTTCAATTGAATTGAATCCAGACAGCCAACCCCTCCCCCCGCCCCCACTCCAGGCAACAAAACAGAGATCCATGTGATTGAGTAAATCCTTATAGTTTATTAATTTTTATGAACAAAATGTTTTCCAGAAGACAGCAAGCATTATATGTATTATTGAAATCAGTGGAAATAATGAGTAGAGATAAATTTTTTATTTTTTTATTTTATTTTTTTCCAGAGACAGAGAGAGTCAGAGAGGATAGACAGGGACAGACAAACAGGAACGGAGAGAGATGAGAAGCATTAATCACCAGTTTTTTGTTGCGACACCTTAGTTGTTCATTGATTGCTCTCTCATATGTGCCTTGACCGTGGGGCCACAGCAACCAAGTAACACCTTGCTCGAGCCAGTGACCTTGGGTTCAAGCTGGTGAGCTTTGCTCAAACCAGATGAGCCTGCGCTCAAGCTGATGACCTCGGGGTCTTGAACCTGGGTCTTCTGCATCCCAGTCCGACGCTCCATCCACTGCGTCACCTCCTGGTCACGCGAGATAAAAATTTTTAAAGTGATAATTGCTCAGAAGTGTGCATTCTCAGGCCCATTGAAGATTATCTGCAAGCAATTGGTTTGGATAAATAAATAAAATTTTTTTCCTTTGGACAAACACAATTTTTGAAGACCTCTATTGCCCTGTGAAAATGACCTAATGTAAATGAATAAAATATACTGCATTAGTTGAATAAGTACATCTCTATTGAAGAATTCTAATCATCTTTTTATTCACTTAAAAACTTATACACAGTAAAATTACCAGTGTTCTTTTGAACTTGCGATCTCAAAATTTACATAATTATCTCAATAACACTTTTAAAGTCTTAAGTATAATAGTTTTATAAAGTTTTTTTGTTTCTGATTTTGAGAGTAGGTTTATTAAAGCTGGGGCCAGTGAACGAGGAAGGGTTTAGGACAGAAGCAGCAGGAGGGGAGCCTCTGGCTCACTGAGAAATAAAAGTCACAATGAAGGAAGTGAGCCCGAGTGGGGCTGCTGTCAGCTTCCCGGAAAGTCAGAGGAAAGGGGGCCTTGGCGACAGGTTCAGAGGGCTAGCCTGGGACCAGCTGCCACTGCCCACTGCTCCCCTGGTTGCTAGTCTCATGGGGACCCTTAGGATTTAGGGGATGGATGCCTGTGGGGGAAGGGAAAGGTGGAAGCATGCTCCTGGGAGGGGGAGCACCCTATAAGGCTTTTTCCCCCCAATATATTTCCAAACACCTCCTTTTTAAATACCTTCTTTTAAAATAGTCATCTTTGGACCATTTTAAAATGCAGGGTTTTATTTGTGTATGTTGAAAATCTCAAGCCTTTTTGCATAATGGTGGTCATATGACGCATGGGGGCAAGAGTGATGGGCAGTGTAAGTCCAGATCACCAGTTATGTTGAAGCTCAGGCCCTTTAGAGCACGCAAGAGAGAATGAGCTGTTATCCATCCCTACAGCTGGGTCAAAACTAATCAGACACACATTGGATGGAAACAACCACCAAATCACTATGGTTTTGCCGACCACTTAATTACTTCCAAACCATTACATCAACAGATTGAAACATTTTTTTTCTTCTTCAACATGGCTAAGTCAAAGTCACTTATACAGGAGTGAAGCCTGTTACCATTTCATCTGAGGATAGTAAAATTTTTCATTTCCACCTCTGTGAGAAACACCCAGCCAAAGATCCTGGCACACCAGGAGGGAAGGATCAGTTCAGGTGCTTGCTGACGTCAGTATTCTTCATGAAATGGGTACTCTGGATGATCACTCCACCTGTCAACACAAGTACCGAGGGGACAAATTTCACTGCAAAGTCATACAGCTTTATTAGTATTTCCAGAGAAGTGGAATGATTAAGAAGGAAAAAAATGTGTGTGTGTATATATGTATTTTTTATTTTAAAGGACTTATAATATGTAGAGAATAAAGGGTTATCTCACTGATTAGCTGAATTTGGCAACATTTGAATGAGTACAAGGAAATTTGTACTTGCTAATGGGAAGTTTCTTAACAGGTAGAGCTAGAAGCTTCAAATGTTATAGGCAAACATTCATCTAAAACTAGTTTCTTGGCTCCCAACCTGGTGCGACACCTACACCCTCTTGCGCTTTCTACTACACCCTCATGTCTCTCTCTCCAAGGAATTATATTTTGCCAATAACTTTGCTCAATGTGTACATCCCTTTGATTTGTAGGAAGAAATACATGTGGCGTTTGAACAATGGTACAGCTATTGTATTAATTTGTATTGTATGTACACCCTGACTATATTCCCCTCAAAGTCTTTACTTGCAATGCCTTAACCTGTCATAGGATGTCAGATAAATGCCAGAAACCTTTTTTCAAATAAGAATGTAGATTTGGGCCCTAGTTGGTTGGCTCAGTGGTAGAGTGTTGGACTGGCGTGCAGGAGTCCCAGGTTCGATTCCCGGCCAGGGCACACAGGAGAAGTGCCCATCTGCTTCTCCACCCCTCCCCCTCTCCTTCCTCTCTGTCTCTCTCTTCCCCTCCTGCAGCCAAGGCTCCATTAGAGCAAAGTTGGCCCAGGCACTGAGGATGGCTCTGTGGCCTCTACCTCAGGTGCTAGAATGGCTCTGGTTGCAACAGAGCGATGCCCCAGATGGGCAGAGCATCACCCCCTGGTGGGCATGCCGGGTGGATCCCAGTCGGGTGCATGAGAGAGTCTGTCTGACTTCTGACTGCCTCCCCGTTTCCAACTTCAGAAAAATACACACACACACACACACACACACACACACACACACACACACACAAGAATGTAGATTTGCAGGGATTTCCTAGAATGAATGTAATTCACCCAGATCTATTTAATATTCAGAATAGGCTGTCCAGTGACCTTTAGCCTTGTGCTTTCTGTGGATATAGTTCCAGGTTCCTAAGACCCCTCTTGGTTGATTCTTGACAATCCAATACCACTGGCTAGTACCTGATTAATTATCCCCCAAAACTCACATTAGCAATTCCACAAAGCGGATATTTTTATTCAAGGCTTCGATGCTCTTCATTTCCTCTTCAGTGAGAGAAAAGTCAAAGATCTAAAATAACAAAAATAAAAGATAGACATTTATGAAAGAAAATGGGTCAAGCTTGGGATCAGGGAGTAGGGCCAGCTGTTGGAAACCTTCAAAGATTTATGAACATCTCTGCAAATGTCTAAAAGGAGTTACACTGGTGCTGGGGGAGCCACCCCACCTATACGGAGCAGGAATTCTCTTCTGTGCTTTGTCTTTACGACAATTCTGCTGGGGACATCTTACAAGAAGTTCCAAATGCCGTGGAACATGTATGTTCAGGACAAGTGAAATTTCAAGAGTGAAGGTTTCTTATTATTTCTGGATAAGGTGATGCTGAGTTTTTGGTTCTGGATAGAGCCTTTGTACACTTAAAAAATATTCCCTTGTCTCTAAATTTGCTTTTGTGCCTTTCAAAACCTTTTAATTTGTTTTGTTTAGCTCTCTTCATCACTTCTCTCATCATTTTCAACATCTCTTTTTCTACTTTGTAGTTCTTATTACGTTTTCATTGTTTTATTTATTTCTTGGCTTGTAGATGTGTCTGAGTTGCTGCAATCTCATGATAAAATTTTAATGGATGAGCCATTGCTTTTTGTGGATGAGCAAAGAAAGTGGTTTCTTCAGATGGAACCTGCTCTTGGTGAAGATGCTGTCAATATTGTTGAAATGACAACAAAGAATTCAGAGAATTCCATAAACTTAGCTGACAAAAGCAGGGTTTGAGAGGATTAACTTCAATGTTGAAAGACGTTCTGTGGGTAAAATGCTATCCAAGAGAATCACATGGAACAGAGAGATTGTTTATGAAAGGCACAGTTGATCAATGTGGCAAGCGTCATTGTTTTCTTATTTTAAGAAATTGCCACTGCCACCCCAACCTTCAGCAACCACCAACAGCCATTAACATTGAAGCAAGACCCTCCACCAGCAATAAAGTATTTTTAAATTAAAGTTTGTACATATTTTAAAGACATAATACTATTGCATACTTAATAGATTACAGTACAGTGTAAACATAATTTTCGCATGCATTGGGAAACCAAAAAATTTGTGTGACTTGCTTTGTTTCATTACGCGCTTTATTGCAGTGGTCTGGAATGGCACTTGCAACATCTCCAAAGTAGGTTTGTAATATACAAGTAGCAAAACCACCCCCAAAGTATTAAGAATTGTCTTAAAATTTAATCCAGATATGGGCAAGAGTGGGCAGGGAGCTGATATAAAATAAAATATGAAGGCATTACATATGTCTTTTTAATCTAAACAGAAAATTCTTTAAATTAAAAAAAATACTCCACTTTTTACATTTTCAGAAGCAGTTTTCTTACCTGAAAGTTTTCTTTGATCCTTTCAGGTTTAGAGCTTTTAGGAATGACAACCACCCCTCGCTGGATGTTGAAACGCAAAGCAATTTGAGCTGCTGTCTTATTGTATTTTTTCCCCAATGAGTTTAGAAGTTCATCCTTTAACAAAGGTGGGGAAGATACATTCACCCTTGAAAAAGTAAAAATATGCGTTGCATTTAGCTTGATCAATGAGAACCAATGGTTAGTCAATCGTCTTCCTCCTCTGTCTTCCCATTGACCAAGTAATCTACCAGAACATTTCCGATCATCTATAACCAATGTCTCTGACTGTAGAGTACTCAATAAGGAGTAGCTCTTAGTGTGTGGCAAGATCAAGAGAGACAAATTTATAAGAGCTGCCTTTTTCAGAAAGTAAATAATCTATTTTTGATATGTCTTACAGAGAGAACTGGGTTGTGAGAAAGGAGGACTGAAGTGAAATAAATAGAGGTACAAAAGTTGGAATCATCCTAGAGCAGAAAAGTTTCTATGTTGGTCTGTGGAACACATCATAGTAGAAGTGTTGCCATTGAATACAGAGATAAAAAAATTTCAGAAATTTCAGACTATGGTCTTAGAGACTCTTGTCAAATAACTAAGCTAACATTAATGGGGCATTTCTAGGCACTATTAGGTAATTTCATACATATAGTATCATCAATTCTTAAAACATGTAAGTGAGAAAGGTTTTTGGGTTTGGTTTTTTGGGTGTTTTTTTTTGTATTTTTTACGAAGTGAGAAGAGGGGGCAGACAAACAGACTCCCACATGAGCCCGACCAGGATCCACCTGGCATGCCCACAAGGGGGTGATGCTTGGCCCCTCTGGGATATTGCTCCACTGCAATGGGAGCCATTCTAGCACCTGAGGTGGAGGCCAAGGAGCCATTCTCAGCGCCAGGGCCAACTTTGCTCTAATAGAGCCTTGGGTGTGGGAGGGGAAGAGAAAGAGAGAGAGAGAGAGAGAAAGGAGAAGAGGAAGGGTGGAGAAGCAGTTGGGCACTTCTCCTGTGTGCCCTGGCCGAGAATCGAACCTGGAACTTCTGCATGCTGGGCTGATGCACTACCGCTGAGCCAACCAGCCAGGGCCTGAGAAAGGTTTTTTTATTAGCACAATTTATATCTTTGGAGAATGACTTGAAGAGGTTAAGTAACTTTCTTAAGATCAGACAGCCAAATCAAGTTATTTAACTCAAATAATTCACATTAGCCTTATACTCTACATCAAGGAAAATACTTCCTGAAGAGACACATAGCATTACTTACCAGGTTGGATTCCTAGAGGTCCCCAAAGGGCTATATGCAACAATGACAATGTCATGTTGTTGGCAAAATTTCAGGAGTTTTGTCTGGGTGAAATATGGATGGCATTCCACCTATGAGGTTGCATTGGAGAGCAGAGCACAAAATTAAAGCCTTGAAGATGAATACAATTTTACATAGTTAAATAATATATACTTATTTCCTTTACCCTTTCTACTCTCACCATCACTTCTCATCCCTAACTGGAGACTCAGAACCTGCCTCATGCAACACATGTACCACAAACAAAACCAAAAATGAATAAAAGGAAGGAAAAAAATATAATAAAAATCAGAGTGAAAAATAAATAAAATAGATTCTTTTTTTTTTAATTTATTTTTATTTTATTTATTCATTTTAGAAAGGAGAGAGAGAGAGAGAGAGAAAGAGAGAGAGAGAGAGATGGGGGAGGAGCAGGAAGCATCAACTCCCATATGTGCCTTGACCAGGCAAGCCCAGGGTTTCGAACCGGCGACCTCAGCATTTCCAGGTCGACGCTTTATCCACTGCGCCACCACAGGTCAGGCAAAATAGATTCTTAAAAGACAATACAAAAGAGAGTCTAAATTATACAGTCTAAAAACAATGATGAAGCCCTGGCCGGTTGGCTCAGTGGTAGAGTGTCGGCCTGGCGTGCAGAAGTCCAGGGTTTGATTCCCGGCCAGGGCACACAGGAAAAGTGCTTATCTGCTTCTCCACCCCTCCCCCTCTCCTTCCTCTCTGTCTCTCTCTTCCCCTCCCGCAGCCGAGGCTCCATTGGAGCAAAGATGGCCCGGGCGCTGGGGATGGCTCTGTGGCCTCTGCCTCAGGCGCTGGAGTGGCTCTGGTTGCAATAGAGCGATGCCCCGGAGGGGCAGAGCATCGCCCCCTGGTGGGCAGAGCGTTGCCCCCTGGTGGGCAGAGTGTCGCCCCCTGGTGGGCGTGCCAGGTGGATCCTGGTTGGGCGCATGCGGGAGTCTGTCTGACTGTCTCTCCCCATTTCCAGCTTCAGAAAAATTCAAAAATACAAAAACAAACAAACAAAAACAATGATGATAATACAATGAAGCCAAGAGCTGTTTCTTTCTCTCTTTAGTCAGGGCACCTGTAACTCAGGCAGAGTGAAAAAAATTAGGAGATACTCTGAAGAATTTAGACATCTTTCCTTCCTCTCTCCCTCCTATCCTTCCTTGTAGAGTTAAGTATTAGAAGTTTGAATGAGATTAAATGGCCCACAGTAGATCCAGTCTCTTTTGAATTAGGCTAGGAAAATGCATGACAAGTTGCCCACCAAGAAGGTTTTCTGATATACCAAGCCAGAGGTAGAGCCTGAAGACACATTTCTTTAAATGGACATTGTGGGCAGTACTAAGAAAACGTAGAATACTCAGGCTCTGAGAATGAGTATAGGGTGAGGTCATGTTTGATGTGACTTTGTTCATGTCATCTATGAAAAAAATGCTAAAATTTGCAAATTTTACTTTAGATTTACCCTAATGGGAAAATCAGTGATGAACTACATGAATTTTGGATTACACAAGATCTTTTTTTTGTGTGTGTGTGTGGCAGAGACAGAGAGTCAGAGAGAGGGATAGATAGGGACAGACAAAAAGGGAGAGAGATGAGAAACATCAATTCTTTGTTGCGGCTAGTTAGTTGTTCATTGATTGATTTCTCATCTGTGCCTTGACCAGGGGACTACAGCAGACTGAGTGACACCTTGCTCGAGCCAGCGACCTTGGGCTCAAGCTGGTGAGCCTTGCTCAAACCAGATGAGCCCGCACTCAAGCTGGCGACCTCGGGGTCTTGAATCTGGGTCTTCCGCATCCCAGTCCGATGCTCTATCCACTGTACCACCACCTGGTCAGGCACACAAGGTCTTTAGGTATGTATCTCTTACACATAAAATGTGTTCAGCTCTGTGTGGTCCCCACAGTATGTTTAACATGTTCCTGGATTGAAAACCATTTTCACTCATGCATCAAAGCTGGCATAGCACTAGTTTAGGTGTCAATTTGGAAGTGGTACTTGTAGTATAGCAACATTTCTATTTTAGCTGTAGCTATTGTCATGATATAGGTAAAAATTTATTCTTTCTGTCATGAACTCATGCAAGAATCTTTTGTTACTAAAAACAGTGAATCAAACAAGTCAACTATAGTCCCATAATATAAATATTTATCCAAAGAAAAAGCAATTTTCAGTCTAAATTTTTAATGTTATATGAAGTAGGGTGAAGAGAGTATCATTATCCTCACTTAACATGATGAAGAATAGCATTTTGTTGTGGTCACAAAAGTAATATATACTCATACTACAGATAATTTATTCAATACAGAAAAACATAAAGAAGATAAAATTTTACTTGTAAAATTCACAGCCAGAGATAACCACTGTTAATATTTTGATATCTTTTTTTCCAAAATTTTTTCTACACATATGTATTTTTTTAAAAAATAATACAATCACTTTCATACTATATGTAACATTTTGTATCCTGGTCTTTGCCCTTAATATCACAACCATTTCTTTTTTCTTCAAAAATGGTTCAAGAACATCTTTTGTTAGGATTTCATGTAATATGAGTGTTTTATAATTTATTTGAACATTCCCCTAATTTTTCATATTTATTTTGTTTCCTCTTTGTTGTTGTTACAAACAGTGCTGTGAAAAACACACATATGGGAATTCTGATTTTATTTTTATGAAGATAGATTCCTAGAAATGGAAAACTGTGAACATTTTTAAGGCTCTTGACATTTATTGCCAAATTGCTTTCCAGTAAGGCAGAATGAATTTTACTTGCCAGTGTAATGATCTTTTTTTGTTTGCTCTTTGTTTCTGATATTTTTAGATTGAACATGTTTATACTACTAACTTTAACATTTTCTTTACAATTTTCCCATAGCTTCCTTTTCTATCCATAGCTCCAGAAAACTGCAATTCTTGTGTAGTGTTAACAAATGACTTCCTCTTTCTTTTTAAGTCTTGATCATGGGGACCTTCACTTGCAATATGATATGAGTCAAACATCTATATTGTTTCCATATAACTAGGCATTTTCCTCACACCATTTACTAAAATATCTCCCCTTTTGTCACTACTTTATGCTGCTTTATTTTACATTAAGTTTTTATTATTGCACTTGGGCATGTTTTTACAATATTTATTTTCTATTTATTTGTATTATTGGTTCTTATACCAATCTTACACTATTGTAAATATTCTATATGTCTTAATATCTGTTAGGTCTTGTTCCCCCTCATTATTATTTTTCAAAAAAAATTTTGGGAGGACCTGAAGATGGCAGCAGAGTAGGAAGATGCACAGACTCCCAGCTGACACCACCAAACTGGATTACAAACTAATTTAGGAAAAATAAGCATGAAAAACCAACTCTGGATTACAAGAACAGCTTTCAAAAACCAAGGAGCAAAGAAGAAGCCACAAAAAACCTGGTAGGGAGTGCCTGAATCTCCTCTGCTTACAGGAACGGGGGGGGGGAGGGGGGAGGCTGAGAGCCCAGAAGGGCTCTCACTCCAAGGAAAAGAGCAGAAAATGCTGCTCACAGCCACTTGCCTGGCGACCAGGGAATGAGGTGTGTAGAAAGGGCCGGCTTGTTTTCCAAAAAGAAAGGAGAAAGACAGATGGTGAGGGGCAGAAGAATGCAGGAGATGGCCTGAGAAGCTGACTCATCCAGTGCTGGAGGTGGCCATAGCTGGGGGAGGGGCTGATCCTTCCACAAAACAAAAGACCAAACTGCTTCTGGGTCACAGATCTCCAGACATCTCTCCAGCTCCAATCAGCACAATAAGACAAAGCTGAAAACAAGAAGTGGGGAGGAGAGGCAGTAACTCAGGTCTCCATGGAGATCTGAGATACACCTCCCCCTACTGAAGCTGAGAAAACACCCTGCCCCCAGAGAGAGAAACTGGCGGAAGAGGCCTTCATAGTCTCAGGTTACACCCACCACATTCCTGGATACAGTTTCAAATAAGCCCCCTGCTGAGATCAGTAAACAAGACTATCACATGTTAAGAAAACAAAAAAATCAAGACTTCAAAGCAGCCCAAATCCGAAAGTGGATTACAAATAATAGCTGATGCTAACCCAAGAAGACCTAGAAATAACACAATTGAAAATGGGAGGCAGACAACACCAAGCCTAGACTCAACCAGCTCTACAAACTAAACACACAAACACAGAGACATAATGAGAAGACAGAGAAGTGCAATACAAATGAAACCACAAGAGAAACCTCCAGGAAATGAACTGAGTGATATGGAATAACCAAACTTCCATATGCGGAGTTCAAAATAATGATTGTAAGGATGCTTCGGGATCTTATAACAACAGTGGATGGTCATTATGAACATCTAAATAAAGAAATAGCAAGTATAAAAAAAGATATTAAAATATTAAAAAATAATTAGTCGGAGATGACAAATACATCAGAAATGATGACCACAATGGAAGGAATTAAAGACAAAAAGGATGCAGCTGAGGATTGAATCAGTGAGTTGGAGGACAAGTTGAATGAAGGCATGAAAGCGAGAAGAAAAAAGAAAAGAGACTCAAAAAGTCTGAGGAAACTCTGAGAGAGCTCTGGGACAATATAAAGAGAAATAACATCCGTATCATAGGGGTTCCTGAAGAAGAAGAGAAAGAACAAGGGATAGAGACTTTGTTCAATCATATCATAGCTGAAAACGTCCCTAAATTAATGCAGGAGAAACTCTCACAAGTTCAAGAAGCACAGAGAACTCCATTACAGAGAATCCCAAAGAAACCTACTCCAAGACACATCAAAATTAAAATACCAAAGCTAAGCGATAAAGAGAAAATATTAAAAGCTGCTAGAGAAAAAAAGGCTATCACCTACAAGGGAGCCCCCATAAAGATGACATCAGACTTCTCAACAAAAACACTTGAGGCTAGAAGAGAATGGCAAAAAATATTCAAAGTAATGCAGGACAAGAACCTACAACCAGGACTACTTTATCCAGCAAGGCTATCATTTAAAATTGAAGGAGAAATAAAAAGTTTCCCAGACAAAAAAACTCAAGGAATTCATTACAACCAAACCAATGCTACAGGAAATGTTAAGAGGCTTGTTGCAAACAGATCAAAGTGGGAAAAGAATATACCAAAAGAGGAATACAGCTTTAAAGAATAAAATGGCAATAAACAGCTACATATCAATAATAACCTTAAATGTAAATGGATTAAATGATCCAATCAAAAGACATAGGGTAGCTGCATGGATAAGAAAACAGGACCCGTACATATGCTGTCTACAAGAGACACACCTTAAAACAAAAAATGCACATAGACTGAAGGTAAAAGGATAGAAAAGAATATTTCATGCAAATGGAAATGAACAAAAAGCTGGGGTAGCAATACTTATATCAGACAAAATGGACTTTAAAACAAAGGATACAGTAAGAGATAAAGAAGGCCACTACATAATGATAAAGGGAGCAATCCAACAGGAAGATATAACTATTTTAAATATCTACGCACCTAATATAGGAGCACCTAAATATATAAAGCAGACTTTGATGGATATAAAAGGCAAGATCAACAGCAATACTATAATAGTAGGGGATTTCAATACCCCACTAACATCACTAGATAGATCCTCAAGAAAGAAAATTAACAAAGAAACAGCAGACTTAAAGGACACACTAGATCAACTCGGTTTAATAGATATCTTTAGAATATTTCACCCTCAGGCAGCAGAATATACATTCTTTTCAAGTGCTCATGGTACATTTTCTAGGATAGACCACATGTCAGGGCACAAAAGTGGTCTCAACAAATTTAAGAAGATTGAAATCATATAAAGCACTTTCTCTGATCACAATGGCATGAAAATAGAAATCAACCACAACAGAAAAACTAAAAAATTCTCAAACACATGGAAACTAAATAGCAGGTTGTTAAATAATGAATGGATTAAGAATGAGATCAAAGAAGAAATTTAAAAATTCCTAAAAACGAATGATAATGAGCATACAACAACTCAAAATTTATGGGACACAGCAAAAGCAGTACTGAGAGGGAAGTTCATAGCACTATAGCCACACTTTAAGAAGCTAAAAAAAGCTCAAATAAACAACTTAACCCTGCATCTAAAAGAACTAGAAAAAAATAAAAGAACTAGATAAAGAACAGCAAGTAAAGCCCAAATGTAGTAGAAGGAAGGAAATAATAAAGATCAGACAGAAATAAATGACATAGAGGCTAAAGAAACAATACAGAGAATCAATGAAACTAGGAGCTGGTTCTTTGAAAAGGTAAACAAGATCGATGAACCTTTAACTAGACTCGCCAAGAAAAAAAGAGAGAGGACTCAAATAAATAAAATTAGAAATGAGAGAGGAGAAATAACAACTGACACCACAGAAATACAAAATACTGTAAGAAAATACTATGAAGAACTGCATGCCAAAAAACTAGACAACCTAGAGAAAATGGACAAATTCCTTGAAACATACAGTCTTCCAAAAATCAATCTGGAAGAATCAGAAAACCTAAACAGACCGATTACACCAAATGAGATGAAAACAGTTATCAAAAAACTTCCAACAAAGAAAAGTTCTGGGCCTGATGGCTTCACAAGTGAATTCTACCAAATATTCAAAGAACTAACTCCTATCCTTCTCAAGCTATTTCAAAAAATTCAAGAGGAAGGAAGACTTCCAAGCTCCATTTATGAGGCAAGCATAATTCTGATTCCAAACCCAGGCAAAGACAACACAAAGAAATAGAATTATAGGCCAATATCCCTGATGAATATAGATGCTAAAATCCTCAACAAAATATTAGCAAACTAGATCCAACAATATATGGAAAAAATCATACACCACGATCAAGTGGAATTTATTCTGGGGAGGCAAGGATGGTACAATATTTGCAAATCAATCAATGTTATTCATCACATAAACAAAAGGAAGGAGAAAAACCACATGATAATTTCAATAGATGCAGAAAAAGCATTTGATAAAATCCAGCACCCATTCATGATCAAAACTCTCAGCAAAGTGGGAATACAGGGAACATACCTCAACATGATAAAAGCCATCTATGAAAAACCCACAGCCAACATCATGCTCAATGGGCAAAATTTAAAAGCAATCCCCTTAAGATCAAGAACAAGGCAGGGTGCCCCCTTTCACCACTCTTATTCAACATAGTCCTGGAAGTCCTAGCCACAGCAATCAGACAAGAAGAGGAAATAAAAGGCATTCAAGTTGGAAAAGAAGAAGTAAAGCTATCATTATTTGCAGATGTTATGATATTGTATACAGAAAACCCTAAAGACTCAGTCAAAAAACTACTGGACCTGATAAATGAGTTCAGTAAGGTGTCAGGATATAAAATCAATACTCAGAAATCGGAGGCATTCTATACACCGACAATGAACTGTCAGAAAAAGGAATTAAGGAAACAATCCCCTTCACTATTACAACCAAAAAAATAAAGTACCTAGGAGAGTAAAGACTTATACTTGGGAAATTATAAAACATTGATAAAAGAAATCAAGAAAGATATAAACAAGTGGAAGCATATATCGTGCTCATGGTTAGGAAGAATAAACATCATTAAAATGTCTATATACCCAAAGCAAGTTATAAATTCAATGCAATACCAATTAAAATACCGATGACATACTTTAAAGATATAGATCACATATTCCAAAAATTTATATTGAATCAAAAAAGAACACGAATAGCTTCAGCAATCTTAAAAAAGAAGAATAAAGGGGGAGGTATCACACTTCCTGATATCAAGTTATACTACAAGGCCATTGTACTCAAAACAGCCTGGTACTGGCATAAGAACAGGCATATAGATAGCAATGGAACAGAACAGAGAACTCAGAAATAAACCCTCAGCTCTATGGACAACTGATATTTGACAAAGGAGGTAAGGGCATACAATGGAGTAAAGACAGCCTCTTCAATAAATGGTGTTGGGAAAATTGGACAGCTACCTGAAAAAAAATGAAACTAGACCACCAACTTACACTATTCACAAAAATAAACTCAAAATGGATAAAAGACTTAAATGTAAGCCGTGAAACCATAAGCATCTTAGAAAAAAACATAGGCAGTAAGCTCTCCAACATCTCTCGCAGCAATATATTTTCTGATTTATCTCCACGGGCAAGTGAAATAAAAGACAGGATAAACAAATGGGACTATATCAAACTAAAAAGCTTTTGCACAGCTAAAGACAATAAGAACAGAATAAAAAGACAAACTACACAATGGGAGATCATATCTGACAATACATCTGATAAGGGGTTAATAACCAAAATTTATAAAGAACTTGTAAATCTCAACACCAGGAAGACAAACAATCTAATCAAAAAATGGGCAAAAGAAATGAATAGACACTTCTCCAAAGAGGATATACAGATGCCAATAGGCATATGAAAAAATGCTCAACATCATTAATAATTAGAGAAATGCAAATTAAAACCACAATGAGATATCACCTCACACCAGTCAGAATGGTGCTCATCAACAAACAACACAGAATAAGAGCTGGCAAGGATGTAGGGAAAAGGGAACCCTCCTGCACTGCTGGTGGGAATGCAGACTGGTGCAGGCACTGTGGAAAACAGTATGGAGATTCCTCAAAAAATTAAAAATCAAACTGCCTTTTGACCCAGCTATCCCACTTTTAGGAATATACCCTAAGAACACCATAGAACTGTTCCAAAAGGAGAAATGCACCCCCATGTTTGTGGCAGCATTGTTCACAATAGCGAAGATCTGGAAACAGCCCAAATGTCCATCAGAGGATGAGTGGATTAAAAAGCTTTGGTACATATATACTATGGAATACTACTCAGCCATAAGAAATGATGACATTGGATTATTTACAATAACATGGATGGACCTTGATAACATTATACTGAGTAAAATAAGTAAATCAGAAAAAACTAAGAACTATATGAATCCATACATAGATGGGACATAAAAATGAGACTCAGAGACATGGACAAGAATGTGATGATAACAGGGGTTGGAGGTGTGGGGGGAGGGGGCGAGGAAGGGGAAAGAGGGGGTGGGGAGGGGAGGGGCACAAAGAAAACCAGATAGAAGGTGACGGAAGACAATTGGACTTTGGGTGAGGGGTATGCAACATAATCAAATGTCAAAATAATCCGGAGATGTTTTCTCTGAACATATGTACCCTGATTTATCAATGTCACTGCATTAAAATTAATAATAAAAAAATAAAAAAATAAAAAAAAATTTTGGGGGGTTATTATTGTCTGGATTTTAACTTTCAAAATATTTTTTAAGAGACATAAATTGAGAGAAGTTAAAAGGCCTGCCCAGGGTCTTATGTAGAGCGCTCACAAAACTGTCTAACTCCTAGCCCAGAGTTCTTTCTGTTCAGTATCTACTGGAATCCCTGGCCACACCCCATGCCTTGTCCAACTGTACCTGGTTGCTGACTGGCTTATATTTGAGTCCTGGTTTGTTCAGGATCAACTCCAGCTGCCTACGGTTAAAATTGGACACGCCAAGGGATTTCACCAAGCCAGCATCTTTGCAAGCTTCCAAAGCCTGTTGAGTAAATGCCAATGAGTCAAGAAAGAAGCCTTAAAACAAGCAAGAATGAATATTGATAAGGGTTAATATAAATTCTTTAAAGCCTTGGCTGGATAGCTCAGTTGGTTAGAGCATTTGTTCTGAAGCACAGAGGTTGCCGGTTTGATCCCCAGTCAGGGCACAAACAGGAACAGATATTTCTGTCTCTCTCCTGCTTTCTCCCTTTCTCTCTCTAAAATCAATAAAATAAACATTAAGAAATAAATTCCTTAAAAAGGAAAGTCTCTGGGTATGTCAATAGGCATTCTGTGAAGAAAAAAAAGTGGGGGAGACAAACAGGAATAGTATGATTGAGTGTGAAAAGTATTGTATACCATATCTTCCCCTTGTAATGTATGCCAGCACATTAACAATGCTCTTACTTCTTGAAACTTATTAAGACTTTTTTTTTTAGCATGGTACCTAATCAATTTTCATAAGTGTCTGATATGTGTATTTTCTTGTTTTTAGATGCAAATCTCTCTGTTCTTTCTGTCTCTCACTCTCTCTCATACATATACGAATGTATACACACAGATATACACGTGTTATATATAAAATTAGGCCTAGATTTTCCTGTCTGGTCAATAATTTAAAGGAATATGTCAGAAATCTACCACTAGAAGAGTAGATTTATCAGTATCTTCATGAATTTTTTCCTTTTATTTATTTATTTATTTTTAAATTTTTATTTATTTATATTTTTTTTACAGAGACAGAGAGTAAATCAGAGAGAGGGATAGACAGGGATAGAGAGAGATGAGAAGCATCAATCATTAGTTTTTCATTGCGCATTGCAACACCTTAGTTGTTCATTAATTGCTTTCTCATATGTGCCTTGACCGTGGGGCTACAGCAGAATGAGTAACCCCTTGCTGGAGCCAGCGACCTTGGGTTCAAGCTGGTGGGCTTTTGCTCAAACCAGATGAGCCCATGCTCAAGCTGGCGACCTCGATGTCTCAAACCTGGGTCCTCCGCATCCCAGTCAGACGCTCTATCCACTGCGCCACCGCCTGGTCAGGCTTCATGAATTTTATTCTTAATTGTTTTCATATAATTTTTTGCTTTATATATTTTGAAGATATTTTATTGGGTACATATGTGTTTAAAATTGTTATATATAATTCCAAGATGACTGCTTAGATGTCCCTAATTCTAATTTGTCACTTTTTGTCTTTGGTAGGTAAATTTAGTTTATATCTATTGCAACTATAAATATATTTGGACTGTTTCTACCATCTTAATTTCTTATTTCAGTTTATCCCAATTTTTCTATGTTTTTAAAAATACTTCCTTACTTTAAAAAAGTTTATATCTGTATCTTTTCTCTAATAAAGACAAGAACTTACATGCTCATACGTTCCTTGATTTACCCCCAACCCAACATCTATGATGTTAATAGTCTATGTAGAATTTAATTTCTGATTATTGTAGGTGTATTTCTCTTTTTGTGTGATCTTAGATAGTTTTATAGATAATAAACATTATTTCAAGTTTGACTTGATAATTTTCACTTTATACATTTCTTGTATAATTATACATCATCTTTTAGATTTTTGTTTCTCTTAATTGCCAATGGTTTACAATGCTGGTCTTTATGTGGCAAAACTTCTGAGCAGTGTGTAGATCAGAAAATGTTTTTATCATGCATCATTTTTGCTTTATAGTTTGACAGGATATAAAGTTCAAGGTCGTTGTTCTTTATTCTTGCATACGTTGAAAATACTATTCCGTTATCTCTTTTACACCCTGTGTTGCAGATAATAAAACAGAATGGGAGAGTAAAGGCTGTATCTCCTCATTAAATCAAACAGGAATGATCAGATCACTATGTAAAAATGTAGTCTTTTCAAATAAAAGGCCCACTGAACTTACCTCCCAAGTGGCGCACAGATTCGTCTGGTGATATAACCATTTGCCATTCTCATCTCTAGGGTAGGTTTCATCTCCAGGCTGGAAAAGATAAATAAGAACTAGTGTAATTTATTTTATTTACATCTTGGAATTGAAATTCAAGTTTAAATATTTATATATGATATGTTTATATAATCATATAATAAACTCTATATTCTTACCTTTGTGGGATGGTCCAGAGATCCTTTCGTTTTCCAAAATATGTAAAACATTAATCTCATTATCCTACTCTGGCACATCAATGGCACTTTGCTATCATATAGAAAGAATTTTGAGGACGAAGCTACCAGACACAAGGATAGAGAATGGGCCAGAGTGTAGATACATAACTTGAACTTCTGGATCCAGTTGTGCCTGAAGTAGATATCCCTTGGAATCCTTGGTTCCTTTTCTTTTGCTAACATCAATTTGAGTTGTATTTTTGCCATTTATAACAAGACTAAAACAAAGGTGTTGGGTATGGCAAGGAAAGTACAACATATGAAAAACTGGCTAGCTCAGTATGGGATTGTGGACAGTGAAGATTTTTACCCACATCCAGCTGAGCATTGGCTATTGTTGCTATGCAGCAGGATGGCATCTTGTCAAATTGTTACCTTGTGGTGTCTTGAGACTCTGACAATGAACCTATGAAGATTGGAGCTTTAGGGGATTTAGTAGGACAAGGCTGGGTGTCAGAGTTTATTGGCTATTTTGCAGGCTTCAGTCAAGTCCTGAAGAAAGATAAATGTGTTTATTGCTATTTGGCTTGTACGATGAGAAGTAAGATCATATTTTGCTAAAACAGGTACTTTCTGCTTCTGGATGTCATCCAAAATGGCAGAAGTTCAGCTCTGAGCTGTCTAGCATTAGCAAAGTCAGTGTTAGCCAAGGCAGGAAGGTGAGAACCCTAGGGAGAAATAAAACTGGACTTCGGGAAAAGTCTTGTCAATATCGCTCTGAAGGCAGGATCTCAGGCCATGGATGCTCTATCTAACCACGGAGCACCGTCCACTGAGATGCAGGCTGGAGGCAAAAAACACATAACTTGTGCCTCCTGTTTTGTATTATTTGAAGCCAAATGGGGCCCTTAAGCTGCGGACTGAATAGACAGAGCAGAACAAGGAGGCTCTTGACTGAGATGCAGAAACCACAGGCTGAGGATCAAAGACAAACAAAGCGACCCTAAAAGATGTCTAGTTTTAATTATTCTTTCATGGAGCTGACTGGATGTGAGTTTACTGAGAGCCTAGCAAAATTTTAAGGGATATTGTCTGGTCCATGAAATCCCAACCTGATGGATAAAAGACTTTGATGACCAAGGTCATTTTGAAGCCTGCAGACCTCTAGCTACAGGATTAGGATGCAAAAGGCAACTCTTTCCCAAAGTCCCTCTTAGATGTGATTCACAGAGGAGAGTCATCAAGGAAAGTGCTCCCAGAGACCGGAACAGTGGCAGCCAGGTTGGTTGTGTGAAGGAAATTTGTCCACTGCAATAGCAGAGACCTTGTTCTCTCTGACCAGTGGGATCTGAGTTGCCTGGTACACAAGCGAGCCATTTCCTGTTCAATCTCTTCTTCCCCCGGTGAAATTTTAAAGCAGTTACTTCCTGTCAACAGCATCTATGGTATGTGTTGTTGGGGTTTAAATTACCATTGAGTCCATCAATAGAGTAAGTTCAAGGAAGAAGTGCATTCAAACTAGAGGAGTAGCTATCACCCTGATCTCATGGCTCACCTCAAAAAAACCTGACCATGTTTTTTAGGGGGTGTTATTTCCCTTTGGAGGAGAAGGAAGGTGAGTAACTTTTCAGTTGTACATATTATTTTGCATTATGTCACGCAGAAACATTTTCATGACTATATGAGTGGGAAAAGAGTGTGTCTGGATGCTGGACAACTAAAATGTGGGCTATAGTTCAGGGACTATGTGATAGTTTGATGGAGAGAGATTAAACTGCAGGTATAAAGACATGATATAATACAAAGTGTGTTGGATTATGAATCAAGAAATGTGGGATCCAAGCCTGAGTCTGTTACACATAAGAGTTATGGGCATTTGTTGGTCTAGGTCAGTGCTGTCTGATCTATGGTAACAAAACAATAACATTCACTAGCTGTACAAACATAGCTACCAGCTCCCGGTTGCCAAAGAGCAGATGCTAAACCTTTAGGAGACTGAACTCACCTTAAAAGCCATGGGTACTTCAATGATGTAAAGATCGATATAATCTAGCTGAAGGACCTGGAGTGTCTTCTCCAGGGCTGGGCGGACCCGCTGCGGGACAAGATTTGTAGCCCAGAGCTGAAAAAATAAAAAGGATGTTAACCAACATCCATGCTATTTTTTAAAACTAACAATGCATTTCTTTATTCTTTAAAAGACCTTCATACACATTTTATTCATTCATTTTATTGAACAAAAATATGATCATGCTGACATTTTATCTGACTATAGGGTCTTTATCAGAATATAGTAGCAGGACATGCGTCCATATGTTCATTGAAGCATTATTTACAATAGCCAAGATATGGAAGCAACCTAAGTGTCCATCAATAGAGAATGGATAAAGAACTGGTGCATTTACACAATGGAATATGACTCAGCCATAAAAAAAAAAATCTTGCCGGCCCTGGCCGGTTGGCTCAGCGGTAGAGCGTCGGCCTGGCATGTGGGGGACCCGGGTTTGATTCCCAGCCAGGGCACATAGGAGAAGCGCCCATTTGCTTCTCCACCCCCACCCCCTCCTTCCTCCCTGTCTCTCTCTTCCCCTCCCGCAGCAAAGGCTCCATTGGAGCAAAGATGGCCCGGGCGCTGGGGATGGCTCCTTGGCCTCTGCCCCAGGCGCTAGAGTGGCTCTGGTCGCGGCAGAGCGACGCCCCGGAGGGGCAGAGCACCGCCCCCTGGTGGGCAGAGCGTCGCCCCTGGTGGGCATGCCGGGTGGATCCTGGTCGGGCGCATGCGGGAGTCTGTCTGACTGTTTCTCCCCGTTTCCAGCTTCAGAAAAATACAAAAATATATATATATATAAATTAAAAAAAAAAATCTTGCCATCTGTCACAGCATGGATGGACCTACAGGGTAATCTGTTGAATGATATAAGTCAGACAGAGAAAGACAAATGCCATATGAGAAAGACAAATGCCATATGATTTCACTTATATGTGGAATCTAGAAAACACAATCAACAAACAAGCAGAAACAGAACAGGCTCATAGATACAGAGAACATTTTACCTGTTGTCAGATGGGAGAGGGTTAGGGGATGGGTAAAAAGGTGAAGGGATCAAGAAGTACAAATGGGGCCTGGCTGGTTGGCTCAGTGGTAGAGTATCAGCCCGACATGTGGATGTCCTGGGTTCAATTCCCAGTCAGGGCACACACGAGAAGCGCCATTCTTCTTGTCCAGTCCCCCTTCTCCTCCTGAAGCCATGGCTTGAATGGTTTGAGCAAAGTTGGCCCAGGGTGCTGAGGATGGCTCCATGGCCTCCAACTCAGGCACTAAGAAGGGCTTGGTTGCTGAGCAATGGAGCAATACCCCAGATGGGGAGACCACCATCCCCTAGTGGGCTTGCCGCGTGGGCATATACAGGAGTCTGTCCCTCTGCCTCCCCTCCTCTCACTGAATAAAACAAAACAAAACAAAACAAAAATACAAAGAAGTACAAATGACCCTTTGGTATTATTGCTGCCATTACATTTAAGTGAGGGTTGTGTTTTATATATTTCAATTACTTTTATTCAACAAACCCATATAGTACTAGCTTTGTAACAGACCATTTAAATATTTTGTAGATGGTAGCAACTCATAGCAACTCTATGAAATAGCTGGTTTAATTTGCTTCAATTTTTCTAACATGATAGATTTTGTAATAGCTTTGACTATTTACCAAAGGGTAAGAACAAAACTTTTTGATTTATTTTTCTTGATGTTTATTTCAAGCCTCATTTTTCCAAAAAACAAACAAGAATCAATTATGTAAACAATGCAAAAGTTTAAAAAACTAAGATAAGTACAAGTTTTCAGATATATTTCTGGCTTTGGGCAGGTTGCTATGCGCAGGTTCTTAGGATTATGAATTCAAGTTTACTCTTCTACGAAAACATTTGGAGAGCACCTATTTAATGTTTTACTCTAATGAGAGACTGTGTGATGATAAAATCTGTAGAAATCAGAACTGTAAAGCTATAATAAAATGAAAAGCTTCAGGCTAACATTTTGGGACAGTGGCTCCATGTGGCTCCTTAGAACCATAACCCATAAATGGCTGGTGATTTGGGGAATTGTGAACCCCTGGAGATTTTGGAAGAAGGCTGAGTGGGGATCTGAAAGCAGTTTCTTTTTCACTTTAGAATCCTTAAGAGAATTGTATTACAAGTTTTCAAAGTTTTGTAAATTATTCCTGCAAAGCTGCCTGTAAATATACATTCTACATTCCCACTGGCTTTCTTTTTTTTTTTTTAATTTATTTTTCTGAAGCTGGAAACGGGGAGAGACAGTCAGACAGACTCCCGCATGCGCCCGACCGGGATCCACCCGGCACGCCCACCAGGGAGCGACGCTCTGCCCACCAGGGGGCGATGCTCTGCCCCTCCGGTGTCGCTCTGTTGCGACCAGAGCCACTCTAGCGCCTGGGGCAGAGGCCAAGGAGCCATCCCCAGCGCCCGGGCCATCTTTGCTCCAATGGAGCCTTGGCTGTGGGAGGGGAAGAGAGAGACAGAGAGGAAGGAGAGGGGGAGGGGTGGAGAAGCAGATGGTTGCTTCTCCTGTGTGCCTTGGCCGGGAATCGAACCCGGGACTTCTGCACGCCAGGCCGACGCTCTACCACTGAGCCAACCAGCCAGGGCCCCACTGGCTTTCATTTTAATCACGACACTTTATCTTTCTGATTGCTCTTCAGTGGAGAGTGATTTCTAATACTGGAGGTTTAAATTGCTCCCAAGGTTCTGGTCTGAACAAAATGTGGTAAATTCATACAATGGAATATTATTTGGCCATTATAAGAAATGACATTCTGATACAGGTTGCAACTTGGATGGACCTAGAAACATTATACTGAGTGAAAAAAGCTAGACACAAAAGGCCACTTATTATATTAATTTTATTTGTGTGAAATGTCCAAAATAGAAAAACTATGGAGACAGAAAGTAGGTCAGTGGTTGCTGGGGAGGGGGGGGGGGTAAATGGGAAGTGACAGCTAGTGGGCATGGGTTTTTTTTTTTCTGGAATGATGAAAATATTCTGAAATTAGATAGTGGTTATGGTCATGCAACTTCTGTGAATATACTAAAAACCACCAATTTAAAATGGTAAAATTTATGGGATGTAAATTATAGCTCAATAAAATTAATTAGTACTCTATGGATAAATCCACATGGACAAAAGAAAGAGAAGGCTGCCCTTTCAAAGAAAATTTTGGCAAATGCTTCTGTAATCTGAACCATCTCCTTTCTCATCACTCCCCAAATTTTTGCTTTGTTGATTTGGTTCTTTGCATATTGTCTTAAATCTGTGCTCATGGGTGAAGAAAGAGCTTTGCCCTAAGCCCACTTCAAAGGGTTTATCAGTCCCTAAATTCTTGGCAAGAGTAAGGAATTTGGCAGTTGAAAATTCACCCCTGTTGGCGAGTCAATATTGTTTGGCAGAGAAAAGTGATATCAGGTCTACCATTAATATGAGGAGGTAAAGGGTGAAGGGTGAAGGGTGAAGGGAAGGGCTCACCTTTCCACAGTAGAAAATATCTTCTCTCCGCACCTTCCCTTCCGCTATCTTCTCTCTGATGGCCTCCCCTACTTCATGCTCGTTCTTGTAGATGTACGCCCCATCAATGTGCCGGTAGCCGGTGTCGATGGCCATTCTCACAGATGCCAAACAGACCCCACTCGGGGTCTGAAAGGACAGGGGGTAGGGATTTGGGAGGAAAAAAAAATGGGTCTTTTCTTTAGTTCAATTATTATTAATCAGGACACTTTGCTGGACAATATTTTAGAGTGGAAACGACAAATTCCCAGTCCCATGCTGCTGTGATTGGATAATGGAGCCGGACAGCAGCCCGCCCATACCTGTGTGGATTTATTTCTGGGCTCTCAGTTCTGATCCCTTGGTCTGTGTGTGTGTTTTTCTGTCAATACCATACTATTTTGATCACTTTGTAGGATAGTTTAAAATGAGCACATGTGATCCTTCTGGCTTTGTTTTACTTTCTCAGAATTGCTTTGGCTCTATGGGGTCTTAGTGTAGAACCAGACAAACTATAGGATTTTATGAGCTGATATTCATAAAAAATGAATTAATTTATTTCTTTTTATTTCTCCTTTTCCAAGTGAGAGGAGAGACAAACAGATTCTTGCATGTACCCTGACTGGGATCCATGGCAACCCCTGCCTGGGGCCAATGCTTTGCTCATTTGGGGCCATGCTTGCAACCAAGCTATTTATAGTGCCTGAGGTGGAGGCTCCATGGAGCCATCCTCAGTGTCTGGGGCTGATGCGCTCAAACCAATCAAGCCATGGCTGTGGGAGAAGAAAAGAGAGAGAGAGAGAGAAAGGGTAGGGGAGGGGTGGAGAAGCAGATGGGTGATTCTCCTGTGTGCCCTGACTGGGAACAAACCCAGGACTTCCACATGCCAGGCCAACACTGAGCCAACTAGCCAGGGTGAATTAATTTCTATCAAATAAAAAAAAAAAAAGGAACAAGACTCAAGACTCTTGCTTTCCAGATTTACCCAGACAGAGTTATTGGGAGAGAGAGAGAAATAAGGGAGACCTGTTGGGAGGCTATTGTAGACTATTTCATCCCGATAAAAAGCATGGTGGAAAGCTTTCATAGAGAAAAGGCACGCAGGTAACTCGTACTCTTTCTTTTTTTCCATTAGTGACCATCAGGTGAGGGAATGCACAGGGTGCTTAGTGCTACTAAATGCCGGCTCATTTCAAATTCCCTAAGTCTGTAGGCATGAAACACCCTTGCAGATAAGTTGGGTATATTAAGAGAGAGAAAGAGAGAGAGAGAGAGAAATCTTTGTAAGTCAGGAGAAGCTGGGCTGGTCAGCCTCATGCAGCTCCATAAAACTGTTCGTTCAAAGCTGCTTTTCCCACAGTTCCCATCACCATGTGTTCCAGTGGAGTCTAAACCAGGCAGGAGTTTGAGGAGATGATGTTAAGTCTTTCTTATTTTAACCTCCCTGTTGCGCTCTGGTCCCATCTCCCTCTGAAGATGTGCCTAGGTCTTTGCCTGGTGCCCTGCTGTTCTCAAAACTTCTGTATCACAACTGAGCAGGAGGATCCCAGGACAAATATTGCCTGACTTGACTATGTACACAGACCATGAATGAGTTCTAGTTAAAGAGTTACCTCAACCCAGTATTCACCTTGCATCTTTTGTGGAATGAACAGCTTTGAAAAGCCTTTCAGCCATGATAAGTGGCGAAAACAAACTGTTGGCATCAGACTCCAGGAATAAGACTGATTCTGACATTAAATCTAATTTGGTGTATTTATTTCAGGGTGATTGATTTGGGGGCAGGTGGTTCTAAGCCTCTGCCTCATCAGTTCTGGGTAGATGATAAAGGAGTTTTTAGTTGTTTGACTTGGAACAGAAGGCCATTGAATCTGCTTTACCCGGATACTCCCTTCTTCCCACTCCCAACCCCCTTTAATCCCAGCTCTACCCCTTCCCCTACCCCAAATCTTTCGGATACATGTTGTGTATTTTCCTTCCCATTAGTTTCTGGTTTTGTGAGACATATCATTAGCTCCATATATTATTTTACAACTGATAATCCTTCTGATCACAAATGTGGTTTGTGCACACATGATGTTTATTTCTATGTAGCAGTATTGGTCTGATGTCATAATCTTAAACTGGTGTATGTCATCTTGTAAAGTAAGTCACAGATCTTTTTGGGAAATGGCACATGGCTGCTTTTGAATGTCTCTAACCCATAGCATTTATATATCCTAAGATAGATATTTCAGAACATATATTCTTAGATACTTTCATATACAGAAATAGACACGGAAAGTCATAGTTAGAAATATGCAGCTTCACTGATATAAGAGATATTTATAACAGGCAATATAGTATAGGGGATTAGAGCATAGGATCTGAACCCAAACTACACTGGTTCAAATCCCTGCTCTGTTTCTTAGCATTGTAAGTTTGGGGAAATTTATTTAATCTCTGTTTTCTCATCTCTAAAATTGGGTAAACTGGTATCTAATTCATAATGTTGTGAGAATTAAATTAGAAAATGCTTGTAATGTGTTCCTGGCATATAGTTAAAATGTTCAAAAAGTTGTAGCTGTTATTATTGTATCCACTATGCCCCCTGATACTCATGTACATATACATCCCCTTTCACAAGCTCATTCACCAATTTGACAAGCATTAGCTGAACACCCATTACCTGCTAGACACTATGCTGGGAATATAGAGCAAAACAAGACATGGTCTCTTTCCTAACAGACTTCACAGTCTTGTGGGGAAGACTGCAGAGCAACAATGATTACAAAAGGGTATGATATGTGCTACAACAGAGTCAAGCATAGGGGCTATGTGAACAAGCAGGAGGGGCAAGTTGTGGTGGCTGGGACATGAGATGCTAAGGAGAGAGAGCCCTGAACTGGGTCTTGAAGGTTTAGTAGAAGCTGGCCAAGGGAACAAGTCAAGAGAAAGGGTGTTCCAGGTAGAAGGCAGCGTGTTCAAAGGCATGGAAATGAGAGTGCTGTTCAAGGAACTTAGGTTGTCATGTTTTACACATAAGAAGAGGCTGGAGGCCCTGGCCAGTTGGCTCAGTGGTAAAGCATCGGCCTGGCTTGCAGGAGTCCTGGGTTTGATTCCCGGCCAGGGCACACAGGAGAAGCACCCATCTGCTTCTCCACCCCTCCCCCTCTCCTTCCTCTCTGTCTCTCTCTTCCCCTCCCGCAGCCAAGGCTCTATTGGAGCAAAGATGGCCCAGGTGCTGAGGTTGGCTCTGTGGCCTCTGCTTCAGGCACTAGAATGCCTCTGGTTGCAACAGAGCAATGCCCCAGATGGGCAGAGCATCGCCCCCTGGTGGGCGTGCCGGGTGGATCCCGGTCGGGCGCATGCGGGAGTCTGTCTGACTGCCTCCCGTTTCCAACTTCAGAAAAATACAAAATACATAAATAAATAAATAAATAAAACAAGAGGCTGGAAGGGTGGTGTTAAATGCTGCGGGACAGATGGGTCTTGAACCATAAAAGCCCAGTGTGCAAGGTAAGGGGTGTGGACTCTACCCTATAATTTATAAGGAGCCATTGAAATGATTGAACAGAAGAGTAGCATGACCAGATCTGGACCTGAGGAAGCTCCTGATAGCTCCAGGATAATTCACTGGAAGGGGACAAATTAGGAAGGATTGCCCTAAGATAAATTAAGAGCCTAAACGAAGAAAGTGACTGTGGATAAAGAGGAAGCTGTGAGTTGGGGAATGTTTCTGAGACAAAGTCATCAGAGACTTGGCAATCATTAGGATGTAATGTGGAGAAGGGGAAAATGGGGAAGAGGGCAGAATAACAAAATACACTCAGATTTCTAGCTTGAGTGGCTGGGGAGGGGTTCTCTTTGCTGGGAGGAGTGATATTTTGGGAGAAAGGGAAGATGATGACTGTATTTCACCATGTTGAGGTAGAGGTGCCCGTGGAAGATGGCATACATACTTGTCTGCACAACAGAATTATCCGGGAGCAAATTAAATGCAGATTCTTAGGTTCTACCCCTAGAGATCCAGAGTCAGTAGACCTGAGGTTCTAAGGATCTCTATTTTTTTTAAAAAAAATGTCCCAGTGGTTCTGATATAGCCAATCCACAATTCTATAGGGAGAGATAACAAACGGAATAGGAAATACAGAGCAAGGAGTCTCTGCATAGGTGTGCTTGCAGCAAAGGTTATGAATGAGGTCATCCAGCGACAACGCTTAAAGTTAGAAGAGAAAGGGGCCAATGACCCAGATTCTCATCATTGTTCAAACAGTGATTTTTCATTGCATTATCAGAACAGTGGTGGTTGGAAGTGGAATGTGGGATTGTGATACAAGTGTTTACTGCTCTTCGTATCTGTCGTTTCTTTTTCTTCCTTTGTCTTCCATTCTCCATGCTGCCCCAGAATTATCTTTCAAAAACACTGATCTGATGATGCCATTTCTCTGTAAAATTTCAATAGTTTCTCCTTTTCTATAATCCCATCTCAATTTGCATTTCCAGATTCAGCGGACGTTCATTACGTCCACCATTAAGTCCATGTGTCAGCCACCATGGACTTGGCCTTTCCTGGTCATATACATATATCTTGTGCCCCTATACTTCCCCTTCTTTCTTAAATGCCCTGCCTCAGCTCTGCTGCTCTGACAATTCGGCTTCTTATTATTAGCTTTACAGAGTTCATTCATTCATGATCACTCAAAGTTCAGTAGCATTTCTACACAGCATGAAATGTTGAATTACAATAAGGAGAGCAGAGAGATTGAGGTAGAAACTTGATTGTATTTTAATGGAAACCTACTTCACTCTCCATGATCATATTCAGCTATTCCCTGACCCAGTGATTTCACTTCTGGGAATATAGCCAAGGAATTCTGAACCATTGATTCGAAAGAATATATGTATCCCTATGTTCATTGCAACATTATTTACAATAGCCAAGATATGGAAGCAACGCAAGTACTCATCAATAAACAAGTGGGTAATGGAATACTACTCAGCTGAAAAAAAAAGAAGGAAATCTTACCTTTTGTGACAGCATGGCTTGACCTAAAGGTGTTATGCTAAATGAAATAAGTCACCAGAGAAAGACGAATACCATATGATTTCACTTATATATGGACTCTAAAGAAAAAAGAAATGAACAAACAAAACAGAAACAGACTCAAAGATACGGAGAACAAGCTGAGGGTTGCCAATGGGGCTGCTGAGTGAAAAAGGTGAAGGGATTAAGAAGTACAAATTGGGAGTTACATCTTGAGGATGTCAAGTACAGCCCAGGGAGTACAGTCAATAATATTCTAATAACTATGTATGGGGCCAGGTGGGTACTTAAAATATCAGAAAACAACTTTGTAAAGTGTATGATTGTCTGTGAGGTATACCTGAAAATAATGCAAAATAATATTGAATATACACTTTAATTGAAAAATAAAATTAAAAAATTTAACCATTGCTTTTCCTGTGTTTTCAGAGAGATGCTGCTTGCATTTCTTTTTTTTTTTTTTTTTTTGCATTTTTTTTTTTTTCTGAAGCTGGAAACAGGGAGAGACAGTCAGACAGACTCCCGCATGCGCCCGACCGGGATCCACCCGGCACGCCCACCAGGGGGCGACGCTCTGCCCACCAGGGGGCGATGCTCTGCCTATCCTGGGCGTCGCCATGTTGCGACCCTCCTGGGTGTCGCCATGTTGCGACCAGAGCCACTCTAGCGCCTGGGGCACAGGCCACAGAGCCATCCCCAGTGCCCGGGCCATCTTTGCTCCAATGGAGCCTTGGCTGCGGGAGGGGAAGAGAGAGACAGAGAGGAAGGCGCGGCGGAGGGGTGGAGAAGCAAATGGGCGCTTCTCCTATGTGCCCTGGCCGGGAATCGAACCCGGGTCCTCCGCACGCTAGGCCGACGCTCTACCGCTGAGCCAACCGGCCAGGGCTTGCTTGTATTTCTAGGCTAGGATTTACTCTCATCTTCATTGTTCAGTAATTAGTTTTTAAAAAGTGTGCCTCCCCTATTACATTTTTAATCCCTGGGCAGCAGACTATCCTCTTAATATTTGAAGCTTCTGGATTTTAGTCCTTCCTACATGGTAGGTTCCCACTATATGTTTGTTAGACTGAACTAAAAATTCCCAACTATGAACTTAAAAAAGTCACAGGCCACAAGCTCAGTAATTTCATGTGCCTGAGATAAATCAAGCATTCAGCTAAATTTTAGGAAAGAAAGAAAAAAGGTCCCATTCTCTGACTTAAGATAATTTTTAATCACAAATTGATTTCATTTAATATTTGGCCCAATACTCATTCAGCCACACAGTAGCCCTTGGAGGTTGCTTTTATGATTAGAAAAGTAAATCAATAAGATCCATTCAAAATGAATGGCAGGTCATGGTTGTAAAAAGTTTCTTATTAAAAAAAAAAACCAAACGGAAAGAAAAATAAACTTACCGACTTAGGTTCTGAGTAGGTACCAAGCCCAAGGATAGGAATGCTGTTCCCATCACTTAGAGGTATGCGGTGATTTGCTGCACTGAGGTACATCTTGGAGAGAGCCTAGGACTTCAATTTCTAGCAGGAATTGTGAACACTTTTTGAAAAGAGTCCTAGGGCTTATTTAATCAAAGAAAGGAGAGCCAGAGGGAGGAACAGTGGGAGGGAAGAGATTGACAGATCTATTTCTCAATCTGTTTTCTTCCGTGTTGTTCTAGAAAGCCTAACGGAGATTGTCCTTTGAACTTTATCAGAGACAATATGAATAACCCAATGAGAGTTTATACTTTTCTGCAAAGAAAAGATTGGAAAGAACAATAACAAAACAAATCTAGTTGGGTTCTATCAGTTAGAATATTATTGCTGTCAAGTATCAGTTCTACCTCAAATTCTCTTAAACTATAAATGAAATTTATTGGTTCATATTCCTGAAAACTTCAGCATTAGGGCTAGCTTCAGGTGAGACTAGAGTAGTTTCCCAGGACTTCCCTGGAGAGTCTGTGAAGCAGCACTGGGAAGGGGTCCAGAATTTTTATTGCCTAGTTACATTTGGGGAACACTGGACTAGAAGAACAAATCATATGGCCAGGAACCCGTTCCTCACTCTCCTGGCTCTCTTAGCTGACTCTCCCCTTATTACTGAAACATAGTAATCAGTTCTGGAAGTGACTTAGTTCTGGGCTCAAGCCCAAAGGGAAAGAGAGCTTGCTTCTTCCATTGCTCAACAGTAATCCAACAGTGGAGTCTTTTTGGCCTCAGTTGCCTTTCCTGGTTGAATGAACCATAGCTAAATCAATCATAGTAGTCAAAGGAAATAAAAGACTGATTTGATTGCTTTAAAAGAATTAGAAGCCATTTGTAAATGTGGAGTTGTAGTTAATCCCTCCTGGGAAGATTCTGGATATTGATAAGGAAAAGGAAAGAAGTAGTAATTAGGGAAACAGTTTTTTAAAATTGAATTTATTGGGGTGACACTGGTTAACAAAATTATACAGGTTTCAGTGCACAATTCTACAACACATCTTCTGTACACTATGTTGTGTGTTCAACCCAAGTCAAGTCTCTGTCCATCACCCTTTATCCCCCCTCTACCCTTCTCTACCTCCCCAAACCCTTCAATTCCTACACTGTTGTCCATGAGTTTTTTTCTTGTTTCTTTCTGGTCTTTTCTTGCTCAATCCCTCTACCCGCTTCATCCAGCTCCCACCCCCCCACCCCCCCACAGCTGTCAGCCTGCTCTCAATGAGTCTGTCTCTATTTGCTTGTTGGTTCGTTTTGTTCATTTGATCACACATATGAGTGAAATCATATGGTACCTGTTTTCTCTGACTGGCTTATTTCACTCACATGGAGAGCATAATGCTCTCTGTGTCCATCCACACTCTCACAAAAGGTAAGATTTCCTTCTTTTTTATAGCTAAATAGAATTCCACTGTGTAAATGTACCACTGCTTTTTTATCTACTCATCCACTGATGGGCACTTGGGCTGCTTCAAAACCTTGGCTATTGTAAATAACACTGCAATAAATGTAGGGGTGCGTATATTCTTTGAATCAGTGTTTTGGGTTTCTTTGGATAAATTCTCAGAAATGGAATTGTTGGGTCATTAAGGCAGTTCCACTTTAAATTTTTTAGGTAACTCCACTGTGCTTATCACAGTGACTGCACCTCTCTGTATTCCCTCCAACAGTGCACAAGGAGTCCTTTTCTCCACACCCTCGCCAACATTGTTGCTTGTTGATTTATTGATAATAATCATTCTGACAGGTGTGAGGTGATATCTCACTGTGGTTTTAATTTGTATTTCTCTGGTAATTGGTAATGAGTATTTCTTCATATGTCTATTGGCCATCTGGATGTACTCTTTAAAGAAGTGTCTATTCAGGTCCTTTGCCCATTTTATAATTGGATTATTTGAGGGGTTTTTTTTTGTTGTTGTTGGGTTATATAAATTCTTTATAAAGTTTGGATATTAACCCCTTATCAGATGTATCATTGTTGAATATGTTCTCCCATTCAGTGGGTTACCTTTTCATTTTACTGATGGTTTCCTTTGCTGTGCAAAAACTTTTTAATTTGATGTAGTCTCATTTGTTTATTTTTCATTTGTTTCCCTTGTCCAAGGTGATATATTAGAAAAAATGTTGCTATGAGAAATGTCTGAGATTTTACTGCCTATGTTTTCTTCTAGGATTTTTATGGTTTTGAGTCTAATATTTAAGTCTTTTTTTTTTTTTTTTTTTTCTGAAGCTGGAAACGGGGAGAGATAGTCAGACTCCCGCATGCGCCTGACTGGGATCCACCCGGCACGCCCACCAGGGGCGACGCTCTGCCCACGAGGGGGCGATGCTCTGCCCCTCCGGGGCGTCTCTCTGCCGCTACCAGACCAGAGCCACTCTAGCGCCTGGGGCAGAGGCCAAGGAGCCATCCCCAGCGCCCGGGCCATCTTTGCTCTAATGGAGCCTTGGCTGCGGGAGGGGAAGAGAGAGACAGAGAGGAAGGAGGGGGTGGGGGTGGAGAAGCAAATGGGCGCTTCTCCTATGTGCCCTGGCCGGGAATCAAACCCGGGTCCCCTGCATGCCAGGCCGACACTCTACCGCTGAGCCAACTGGCCAGGGCCAATATTTAAGTCTTTAATCCACTGTGAGTTTATTCTTCTTTATGGTATAAGAAGGTGGTCCAGTTTCATTTTTTTTGCATGTATCTGTCCAATACTCCAACACCATTTTTGAATAGACTATCTTTATCCCATTGTTTTAGCCTTCTTTGTCAAATATTAATTGAATGTAAAGGTGTGAGTTTATTTTTGGGTTCTCTATTCTATTCCATTGATCTATGTCTGTTTTTATGATAGTACCATGCTGGTTTAATTACTATGGCCTTGTAGTATTGTGGGGTCAATACTAGACATGGCCCTTCCCCTTCATACTTCCATTTACATGAAATTCTAGAAAAGATAAATCTCATCTACAGTGATAGGAAGCTGATCAGTGATTGGCTGAGGTCTGGGATGAAAGGTTGGAATTTACTGGGAAGGGACATGAAACTTTTGAGATGATCAAAATGTCTCATATCTAATTGTGGTAGTGGCATATATTTTGACAAATATTATCTAACTAAACTCTAAAAATAGGTGTATTTTATTGTATGTAAAATATATCCCTCTAGAGTTGATTTAAAATATATTAATTGTACTTTTAACCTCTTCTCACAGGTTTAACTCCATTTACCATTCTCCTGATTGTTACACCATTTTTCTCATGTATTTTAAACACATTTTGAATGGCTCCCACATTATATAGTTGTTTTATTTTGAATCAATGATTAATTGGATTTACCCAAATGATTAATTTTGGGAAGCTCATTTTTGTCCTTCCTTCCTTCCTTCCTTCCTTCCTTCCTTCCTTCCTTCCTTCCTTCCTTCCTTCCTTCCTTCCCTCCCTCCCTCCCTCCCTCCTTTCTTCCTTCTTTCCATCCTTCCTTTCATTTCCTGGCTTTACCAGCAATGATTGAATTATTGTTTCAGTTTATTTTTTTCTCCTTCCAGTAATTGCTGACCTCTATGTCCAGTCTAGTAAAAGGCTGGGTATGTACCCTTGTTTTGGTTTTATGTTATGCTTATCAAGTAAATATGACATTGATCTAGGATAAATCTGAACCAATTCCAGAACTCTGGGGCCAGCCTGAATAAATGCACTCTTGAAGGCTCTTTCCAAAAAATCTGCTGAATATTGCAATATTGTACAAGAAGAAAATGCATTATTGCATAAGACCTATTATAACATGATTATTCATTGATGCATTTGTCTCTCCTAGACAGAGAGTTCTTAGAGTTGAGGTGCATGGTCTGAAAAATTCTCAGTGACTAACATAGTTTCTATAATATGGCTGAAAAAAGGTTGTTGAAATTCAGTTTATGTAGATGGTATAGCATTTGAATAATGAAGCCAAGAACTTTGGAGTTGGCATAAACTTGTAAAAATCATATGTTGAAAAGACAATTTCCTCCCCATTTAATGGTTTGGTACCCTTGTTGAAAATCAGTTGGTCATAGACACATGAATTTATTCTGGGGCATTAAATTACATTCCATTTATCTTCATGTCTATGGTTACACTAATACCAAACTATCTTGACTACTTTGCTTTATAGTAAGTTTTGATATCTATACATCTGAGTCCTAGTTTGTTCTAGTTCAAGATTGTTTCGGCTCTTCAATGGCCCTTGCGATTTTATGTGTGTGGTTTCTAGTTGTTTCAGTATCATTTGTTGAAAAGACTTCTGTTTCGCCATTAAACTGCCTTTGCTCCTTTGTCAAAGATCAGTTGATATGTTTGTGCAAGTCTATTTGTAGGCTGTCTGTTTTGTTCTATTGATCTGTTTGTAAGTTCTCTCATCAGTACCTCACTCTCCTGATTACTCATATAATTCTGATGTGCTGCAATCTCTTCATTGGTGGCTTATGTGGTGGTGACATCAATGGGTTTTTATTCTTGTGACATAGTTTGTAAGAATGGACTTTACTAACAATAACTCAAGAAATAATAAATAGTCAGAATAAACCTGACTGAATTCTGCCTTTGACGTTTATAATGCATAATTAGTTTATGAGGTCAGACAAAATATTTAGAATTAATATGAATCAATCATGTGACTTAGTAAAATTTTCTATTTTGAAATAGGCAGTTAAAGTTGCTACAGTTGTTACAACTAATAGATCTCATCTTTAGAGCAGTTTTATATTTACAGAAAAGTGAGCAGAAAATAAAAAGAGTTCCCATATGTCCCCTTCAACCTTTTCCCAGTACATTTATTACCATTGATGTGTGAATATTGACATGCTAATATAAACTAGGAATAACAACTAGGAACAAATAAAAGTAGTTTCTCTAGAGGAGATGGGGGTGTAGTTTAGAGTCATGATGAAAAGTTTTGGATTAGAAGCAAATCTTCTGTGAATATATATATATATATATATATATATATATATCTATTTTCTTCTTATTTAAAAATACATTAGATCAACAAAGGAAGAAAAGGGAAGCCATAAAACAGAAAACAAATGGAAACAAATGAACCTAACTGTAAATCAACTTGGTAACACAAAAGAATGAGTCTGAGAGAAAACTACAAATAAGTCTTACTCCTCTGCCAATAGCTTTATGTTTAGTAGTAATATTGGTATTGTGATTTTGAAAGTATTTTATATTCATGTAAGTTAAAGCAAATAAGTAAACATCTTGAAGTTATTACAAACCAAGATCTTCAGTATCAGAGAGCCACAAATATAAGATCATGGCACATTGTGTTCAATTTGAATGGGATATGTCACTATAAACTCGTTAAAATATATACATATATTCAGCACACCTAAAAGGACTAAAAGCAATGACATCCTACTAGTGAGCTCTTCTAGAGCTCAGATCTAAGTTCCTAAACACCTTTCTAAACTGTGGAATTAGATCTCTCTAGAAATATGGTTAAATATGGACAGGGCTAGGAAAGGTCAAGGTGGACTTGTCATTTCTGGATGTGCCAAAGAGAAGAAAGAGCTCAAAGACTACTGGAGTGTAATTAAAAGGACCCAAGTCAGTCCACGGGAGCTCCCACTTGTGAAATTTGGGGCAATTTGATTATCAAAAAGAATAGTGATTATAAAAACTTTGAATAATACAAATTCATGAGCCCAAAGTCATTTAAAAAAGAAAAGAACAGAAAGGAAAAAAAAGATTCACAGACTACCAATGCAAGCAATTATTATATCTACTCCCATTCTAAAAATTGGAAGTTAAAGAGAAACAAACTTTTATCATAAGGTTTGCAAGGAACAACAGTTCATTCCTACTTGGTGAGCAATAACTTTTCTTTACTGAAGAATGCAGGTGAGCCCTGGCTGGATAGCTTGCTTGGTTAGAGCATTGTCCTGATACAGCAAGGTTGTGGATTTGATCCCAGGTCAGGGCACATACAGGAACAGATCAATGTTTCTGTCTCTCTCTCTTCCTTCTTCTCTCTCTAAAATCAATAAATAAATTAAAAAGAAAAGAATGTAGGTAATTCATGTAAAAATCACAGTATCCCCATTTTGCAGCCCTTGTTAAATAATCAGTTTAGGTGGATATCACAATGGTTTTTAAGACTCTACATCCAAGTATATTAGGCAACAAGTAATTTGCACTGTGCTAAAATGTCACCTCAAAGCAAGGATAATAAAAGAGAAGTTGTTAATATAATCCCATCTTTCCAGAGAATAAAACCTTCATATATACTTAACACAGAAAACAAAGTATTTGTTTTTATTTTGTTTGTTTGTGTGTATTGATCAGTTAACACCATTTTGTATATATTGATATGCTTGTTTGTTTATATGTATTGATCAGTTGATGAAACTGTTGAGACTAGAGACTCACAGAAACCTATCCTTGTATTTCCCCAAAGAATTGGCAGCATTTTTTTTATTTTTTAATATTTTCTTCTTTTTTTAAAAAATTTAATTTTATTTATTTTATTTTTTTGTATTTTTCTGAAGTTGGAAACGGGGAGGCAGTCAGACAGACTCCCGCATGTGCCCAACCGGGATCCACCCAGAACGCCCACCAGGGGGCGATGCTCTGCCCATCTGGGGCGTCGCTCTGTTGCAACCAGAGCCACTCTAGCGCCTAAAGCAGAGGCCACAGAGCCATCCTCAGTGCCTGGGCCAACTTTGCTCCAATGGAGCCTTGGCTGCGGGAGGGGAAGAGAGAGACAGAGAGGAAGGAGAGGGGGAGGGGTGGAGAAGCAGATGGGCACTTCTCCTGTGTGCCCTGGCTGGGAATCGAACCCTGGACTCCTGCATGCCAGGCAGACGCTCTACCACTGAGCCAGGGCCGAATTGGCAGTATTTTTAAATTCAATGTTTGTGAAGACTTTCTATGACACATCTACTATGAATAACAAGAAATGACTGTACATGCAAAAACATGGATGAATTTCTCAGATACTGTGAACCAGACACAGTATGTGCTGTAGGATTCCATTTATATAATGCTCAAGAACAGGCAAATCTAACAGAGGTTAAAAAAACGATTACAGGTAAGTATTGATTAGAAAATAGCCCAAGAGCATCCTTTGGGTTGACGTAAATTTTCCTTATCTTGAACATGAGATCTTTTCTTTACCTTGAACATCTTAAGAATGAACATGAGCATTTGTTCTATTGAGCAACTGCCTAGCTCTTCCCACCTATCATTACTGGTGCACTAGCTGCAATGTTCTGCTACGACCACATGATGGCAATGTTGTAGAAATGAACAAAATTTTGGTACCATATCCTTAATAAACCCTTACTTTCTTGGCTGCCAACCTGTTTGTGTCTTATTGGGCTTTGGTGTGTGCAGGGAAATGGACCCTTCAGCCCAACAACAGGAGCCAGAATAGTTTTTGACAGCTCATCACTTTTTACCATATTCTGTTTGCTGGAAGGAAGCCCCCTGGTCCAGCCCACACTCAAGGTGTTACACAGCAGGGCACAACACCCGGAGATGGGATCATTGGTACCATCTTAGAAGCTGCCTACCACGTGGGGCATAACCGGGGGGACTGACTTTTTAATAAAGCAGAAATGTTTGGCAGATAATTGATTGTATTCCAATATTACCCTGCTAGCTCATGTTGAGTGTTATGCTATAATAAATGGAAAAGGCCTTTAAAATTGTAAAGGTGATCTATGAAAAGGATGTGGTGAAGGAGGTAGCCTATTGCAAAATAAAAACCAAAGACGAGAAAAATGTTATACAAGGAAGCTGTATGGCTTAGAATTTCCACATAAGCATTCAAGTGTTTTCAAAAGACTCAGAAGATGGGACCAGACACATGAAATAGTTGCCGGATGAAACGCTGCTTAAAAACAATAGTTTTGGCCCTGGCCGGTTGGCTCAGCGGTAGAGTGTCGGCCTGGCGTGCGGGGGACCTGGGTTCGATTCCCGGCCTAGGGCACATAGGAGAAGCGTCCATTTGCCCCCCCCCCCCCCCCCTCTGTCTCTCTCTTCCCCTCCCGCAGCTAAGGCTCCATTGGAGCAAAGATGGCCCGGGCGCTGGGGATGGCTCCTTGGCCTCTGCCCCAGGCGCTAGAGTGGCTCTAGTCACCGCTGAGCGACGCCCCGGAGGGACAGAGCATCGCCCCCTGGTGGGCAGAGCTTCGCCCCTGGTGGGCGTGCCGGGTGGATCCTGGTCGGGCGCATGCGGGAGTCTGTCTGACTGTCTCTCCCCGTTTCCAGCTTCAGAAAAATACAAAAACAAAACAAAACAAAACAAAAAAAACACAATAGAGTTTTAATATATATATTTGGTTGACCCCATCTACCAAAAAAATACTTGCTGAAGGGACAAAATATTAATACCTGAACTTGTCCTTGTAAGGAAGTTCTAGAGACAATTGGCAAAGGCTCCTTTATATCTATTTCAAGTAAGCAAACTATATATTCAAGGACTGTTTTCTTAAAGGAGAAGTCTAACAGGAGGAAGAAAAATCACAGCGTTGGGGAAATACTTTAGAAAGGGCTCTTCCCCAATCTCGGCAGGATTGGCGGTCTGGCTCCAGCCTGTCTCTCGGCCTTCTCTCCTATCACTCACTCCCTGGCAGCCATGTTGCCAGCTATGCTGGCCACCCAGTCCGTCAGGGGAACACCAGCTCCTCCCAAACCTCATTTCATTCAGTTCTGTGATCATAGACCTCCCCATACCTCTTACTTTGCTTTTATTTTTCTTCATAGCAGTGACAGTTACCACTTTCTGAAGTTATATTATGCCTTTAAAAAAAAATGTTTATTGCCCGGCTCCCCCGCTGAGATAAAAGCTCTATGAATTCGAGGTCTTTAGCTCACTGCCCTAGGACCTGGAAAAACAAGCCATTGGCTTTTGTCAATACTGTCCGTTGAGTGAATGAAAGAAAAATATAGTTAAGTGAAGTCCATACAGAAACAAGTCAGCAGCCAATGCACAACAAAAGGGGAGAAAAATACGAAGAACAAGCAATGACAATTTGCTATAACTGTGCTAATACGAATTTATGAGTAATGGGTAATTTTTATATTTGTGTATAATACGTAATTCATTTTTTAAAAATTCTAAAATATTCCAATGAGTCAATGCACTTGAAAATAGTTAGGACAGTCTATAAAACTGCCTGCACAGCAACTCCTTTTTCCTCTAGATGCATGTGCTAATTTCTGTGGAGTCTCTGCCAGGAGACTGAGCTCACCTTCCCTCTTTGATAAAAAAGTATTCTTTCCCTGGTAGGGTAGCTCAGTTGGTTGGAGTATCATTATTAAACTCCAAGTTTGCGTCCTGATAAACCAAGGTTGCAGGTTCCACCATCAGGGCACATACAAGAATCAACCAATGAATGCACAAATAAGTAGAACAACAAACTCCTGTTTTTCTCGCTTTCCCTTCCTCTCTCTAAAATCAATGGGGAAAAAAAATGTATTCTTGTCGCTATTGGATTGGCTGTCCCCCCTAGGAACCCTACTTTCATTGGCTGCAGCCCCAGGCCATCACTCCTGGACTCAAGCACTCCATTGGTCCGCTACCTCACCGGGGGCTGCTGCCTGGCCATCGAGTGGGAGGAGTTCCCCCATGACGCCAAAGGCACCTCCCGCCCACATTCCAAAGCCTGGGCCTAGATTTCCCCGGGACCATGCCTTTGGGCGGGATGGGAAGAGAGAAAGACTTCTGATTGGGTAGAGAGGGAGAAGTGAGTATGCGATTGGTCACTTTCCTGGAGGGGGTGGAGTCGTAGGTGGCTCCTGGAGCCGCGCTGAGGAGCTCTGGGGAGTCTCAAAGTTTGTGTCTGGAGCAGAAGCGGAAAGTGGGCTTACCGAGGAGTTTTCCTTGGGATGAGAGCTGTTCTCCTACCTTCATTCTGGATGAACACCTTGCTTTAACCCCTTCAGCCTTGGGCCCGATCCCTCGACAGCCTGTCTCCCTCGGAGATTTTTCAGATTCCCGCGGACACCGGACGGGAGCCCCCGGCAGTTCTCTCTCTGGCAGGGGAGTGAACGTTTTCCTTCTTCAGTGGATAAGCTACACGCCCACACACACACACACACACACACACACACACACACACGCACGCGCGCGCGGAACCCGACCTCGCCCTCCCAGGCGGTTCTGTGCGCTCAGCATCCTCGGCCCAGCGCGCTCGGACCACCATGGAGGTACTGGAGAGCGGGGAGCAGAGCGTGCTGCAGTGGGACCGCAAGCTGAGCGAGCTGTCAGAGCCCGGGGACAGCGAGGCTCTCATGTACCACACGGTGAGGACTCGGCGGGGCGGGCAGGGGCGGCTGGAAAGCGGGAGTGCTGTCATCAGGGGGAACAGCTGGGGACCGGGACCTGGGCTGCAGGTATTTGGGAAGAGCAAGTGGGAAGAGGTATGCCCAGAACGAAGAAATCTGGGAGAGACGTGTTTTGTTTTGTTTTTTTAATCTAAATAGATAAAAGTGGGCGGCTGGCCCTTTTAAACTGTCAATAATAGTTAACGACACGGTGTTGCTTTAGCAATTGATACTTGTTTTCCCTCCCGAGGCCTTTTCGCATCTGTAATGTCCTTTCCCCTTGCCCTCAGGACTGGAAAGCCGGATAGGGGTACCGTTTTGGGAATAATGTGCCTCTGTTTCAGTCAGATTTTGTGGCAAGGTTTTTAAATCTAAACCAAAAAAAAAAATTTTTTTTCTTTCCTTCGCTGCCCTATTCTCTCTCTCTTTTCCTTTTACTTTCTTACTAATATTTCAACAAGTAATCTTGCTGTGTGTGTGTGTGTGTGTGTGTGTGTGTGTTTTGGAGAGGCCCCTTCACATCAGGAGGAAGATTGCTTTATTTGGCTGGTTTAACTGTACAGCCAAGAAATCTGCTTCCTCCCTCTTCAGAGGAAAGATCAGAGAGGAGTATGGAAAATCTGAGACTGCTGCATATTTCAGAAAGTCTCTGGAGAAGATGGGACAGCTCACCGGTTCCTAGTTCAGTCTTATGCCTCAGAGACCCATTTGAGGATTAAGCTGTCACAGAGCAAAGACATTTCTTTGAAAGTTTTCAATTTCAGTTTTTTGGTATATTTAATGCCAAATATAATTGTAAAATGAAATTTTGTTTGCAGCAGCCAGCAGCGATAAATGACTTTTTAAAACGAGATAGTTGTTTTCTATAAATGCAGAAGTTTGTCAGAGAGAGAGTGAGAGAGAGAGAGAACAACACTAATAAGACTTGTCTGGTTCCTCTTCATGATTCTTTTAATGAGGTCAGTGCCAGGATATTTGAAACTTTTGCAAAATGGCCTGCAGGCTCCACCTCGTTGGCCTTTGCCTCTGCCTGACGTTATTTTGGGAAAAGGGATGCGGGCCTCACAGTGATTCCCACCGAAGCATTTGTGACGGAGAATGGCATGTTTAGAAAATGCAGAGTGCAGGGCTGAGGGAAAGGTGGTTCACGCTGGGGCACTGGCCAGATATGGAGTGCGGTTTACCAGGCTTTGCTCACTGAACTGGCCCAAGGAGACTGCTGGGCCTCATTTGGATTGGGGGCTCAGATGTGCTTCCTGTTCTCAGTACAGAACCTAGAGCAAGTTGGCCCTCAGAAATCTTCTGATAATTGGATGCTCCAGATGTTTCTCCTGATATGGGCTGCATTTTAACCATTAGCAGGGGGCAGTTCCTCTTTTGTGTGTGTGTCTTTTGTTCTTAAACACACTGAGAAATATCACATTCAGAAGCCATAATGTCACAGTTTGGGGTGTCTTTGAGCTGGTGGAAGGAATTATGCACAGGCATCCCTATTTCCTTTCTTGGGCGCTGTGATGTGCATTTATGACATCATAGGCCAGGGTGTGAGATGCTCCCTGTGAATGTGATATTCATTCCAGGCAGAACACCTTGGATTGGTTCTAACATCTTCACTTACCGGTTCAGGGATAGAGACCTTATATTCCTTTTGGTATTAAGGGATTGGTTCTATTTTGTCATGGTAATGAAGCAGTGATGTATGATTATTTTTCTTCTGATTTTATATTTTTGAATGACTTTATGTTCTCCACATAGGAGAGTATCTCTCTTTGGGGCACTTGCTCATGTAAATATGCCACTCACAATTGCCTCCAGTCATTCCCAACAAACTGTGTCTATGATTTAGTGTTGAAAGAGGTATTGGGTTTAGTACCACTGATGGCTGAATTATATTCTGTCTACACTATGGGGAGTTTGGCAGAGATGTGAAAACAGCTAACTTCCTTCTCTGTTTCTAGAACTCTGTTGGGTGTCCAGTTGTGGAGTTGGTCATTATTGCTATTTGTCCATAATGTGGAATAAATGGATTGACCTCCAGGTAGAAAAAGGATGGTCTGCTTATGCATTCATTCCATGATTAATATGTTCTTTTCATTAATCATTATTGAATGTCTTCTAAGTGCCAAACGTTATTCTAAACCGTTGGGATACATCAGTGAAGACAAGCAGGCAAAAAATTTTGACCTTGAGAAGCTTAGTGTGTGTGTGTGTGTGGGGGGGAGCTAAACAAATGACAGTCATAAGTAAGTGAAATAGTGTGTTAGACGACATAAGTGCAATGGAAAGAGTAGAAAGAGAACAAGGTGAGGGAGGGAGGTGGAGGAAGGGCAAAATACGATATTGAACTGAGTAATCACAGTAAGCCTCAGCTAGCAGGTGGATCTGAGCAAAGCTGTGAAGGAGGGGAGAATGTTAGCTCAGCAGGATGGAAAGCTTGAGCAAAGGCCCTGAGGTAGCAATATGTCTGGTAGGAGCCCATGGTAACGTTATTTTTCATTTTAGATTTGCAGCGTTTTGGTCAACTATTTCTCTTGTAAGTGCTGGTAAGTTCTGAGACACAGTGCCTGGGTTTGGAATGACCCTGTAGGGCTTTCCTGTTGAGTGGATTGAGCATTCTATAGGGACAGGAGATCCTGCAGGGAGGGTAAGGCACAGGTATAAGTGAGGAAGGTGGGAAGATATGATAATAGCTACCTCCTATTGAGTGTTTATTGTCTGAAAGGGAGGGCTGGCTTCATGAGCCTGCCCCCTGAGGACGCCTATGGACCCCATGTCCCAGTAGAGCCCAAGCTCTATGTCGATCAGGTGTCCCTGATTTGACTTCCTCATGCAGTGGAACACTCCTGCTTATCAGCAGGCTGGCAGCCTCTTCGAGACTACTCTTGAGGTGGCTATGAGGATGCTACTAATCAGTGCTCACACTAACTGCCACCGGAGGAAGAGCACAAGGCCGACACACAGAGTTAGTTGCAATAATCACACAGGTAATTTATTACTCACGGATGCTTTTGGTTTGCCTGGGTACAGCTTAAGAGGTCCCCGTCGGCGTGTTCCTCTTGGCTATCTTTGGTCAGAGCTCAGAGCGGCGTGGAGACAGTTCACATTCACGTTCGAGTCTGGGCGACTACCGCAGCAGGGGGCCCCTCAGCTTTAGTACCTTTTCTGGTCAATGCCTTCTAACAGCTATCAATCTACAGGATTAATCACCTCAGACCACCTTTTTGGGAGTTCCTCGTAGGGAACCCCTTTTATGTTAATCTACTGAAATGTTACATCAAACCACTTTTTAAGATGTTCTTATTTACGTTAACTTACAAAGTTATGACATCAAGCCACTTCTTATCTATGTATAACTTAACACACACACACTAACTGGGCCCTGCTTGAAAGTCAGAGTCTGTTTATCACATTACAGAGTTATGACATCAAGCCACTTCTTATCTATGTATAACTTCACACACACATTAACTGGGCCCTTCTCGAAAGTCAGAGTCTGTTTATCACATCTGCACCCACTATATTAATTCCTATCCAGATGGCATAACTTTATTTAATTTTAATTATTTTTAATATATCTCAATTACTTTTATATATCTTCCACATTTTTGTTTTTTATATTTCTGTATATTTAATTACCATCACATTATATTATTACAACACCCTTCAATTGGTTTGATGCCTTGTTGTCACCATCTTGCCATCCTTAGTAGTTTCTGAACAAGGGGCCCAACTTTCTGTTTCACATTGGGTCCCACAGATCACATAGGTGGTCCTGCTGAAAGCCATTGTAGTAAGTGCTTTTCAAAAATTATACCATTGACCCTTCTTAAAGACACCACAAAAGAATCATTTTTATTATTTTCAATTTATAGCAAAGAAAACAGACTTTATGAGCTTAAGTGACTTGGAGAAAGGTTGCCACAACTAATTATTGATAGAACCAGAATTTCAATTCGATTCTGCCTGCCTTCCTAGCCCAAGTACTCGCTCCTCCAGAGTCAAAGAGGAAGACGGGGCCAGAGGATGGGAGATGACTGAGCAGTCAGAACCTGCTGAGCCCCAAGGCAGCTAATGTTTAACTGAGGTGGTGGTGACAGCCACCAGGCCTTTCTAGTGTGACCAACTCTATTTGCCCTGCTCTAAGTAGGGATTTAGTGACCACATGCATGATTGCTAATGCCCTGTTTTAGCAAACCTGTCACTTAACTGATTTTAAAAACGTAGAAGGTTTAAGTTGCTTAAGGCTGGGATTTTAAGGTCTCTCAGGGACCTCTGTGAGCCATAGTAGCCATGTTTTTCTCACTTGTTTAGTTACGAGGAAGACTTCTTGCTAGATAGCTCAGTTGGTTAGACCATCGTCCCGAAGTTTAGAGGTTGCTTGTTCGATCCCTGGTCAGGGCACATACGGAAGCAGCTCAATGTTCCTGTCTCTCTCCCTTCCTCTCTTGATAAAATCAATCAATAATATATATATATAAAGACTTCTTGGTTCAGAGGACAAAAACTCAAAGTCTATAAAAGAATGAAATGCAGAATAGAGTGAAGATGGGCTTGCTTGTTAGATTCTAAATCATTAGAGCTTTGGGCTCTCTTTCGAAGCTTAAAAGAGTAGTTCCTCTACAGATGATGAAATATTATTTTCAAATCAGTACTTTTATGAAAGTGACTTGGGGGTCTAGAGGTCAGGAGAGGGAGGGAGGGAGGAGTTATTTACACTCTATCCCTTTGTATTTAGATTTTTACCTCCTGAATGTATTTAGAAAAGACATTCTCCCGGGGGAGGATAACAGTGGGTTTGTGCAGGACCTACTTCCTGATCTCTGTCACCTTTTTATATCTCAGTTTAATGATCTAGAAAACAGAATTTCTGTCAATTATTGCAATGATTTTTAAAAATCTTTTAAAAAAGGTATACAGCAAGAACTACACAATCTTTGCAAAGATAACGGCAGTTCTAGTCGTTTTAAGTGCAAAATTCCTGTAAATCCCACTTTTTGTAAAATGATTTCGTGGTGACACTACTTAAATTTTGCCTCAAGTGGGGTCTTAAAGTAAAATGAGTGATGCTGGACAGTAAAAGGTGGGAGGTCAGAGCATGCTTCACCTGCCTGGTGTCCGGAAGTGATGGCCAGAACGGAATTGGCTAATGTCACAGGCTGCTGGTCCAGAGACCGGCAGGGCTCCACTGGGACACTGAAGCCTGTGATTTGTTGCTTGTCTCCTGGCCAGGTTCTGGGGGGACTTGGGTCCTGGTGGCTTGAGAATGTCATTACTTCTGGTCACATGACCTCCACAAATTGAATAAAGCTAACCATTTCCAGTAGGAGACAAAACTATCAAGTAAGTATAATTTGTCTTTGAGGCTCACTTGATCTTTTTTCACCTTCACCCCTTTCATATTTTTCTTGTTTCTTGGACCCCAACTGCTCGCTGTCATAATGGTCTCTTTCTGACTTTCCCTCGTGGTTTTTGCTCTCAGGGAAGATTTGGTAAGCTTATGCTAATATATTTAAGAATAATTACTCCAGGTCAAAAGGATAAATCTCTACATGGAAAACTGAAGTTAATAGTCAGGTGATGGGGGAGGGGAGGAAATGTGGGAGTTGCGGGGGGGAACCCTCACGACCCCTCTACTGTTTCATGCCTGTGACCATTATTCATAAGGTCGCCTTGCATGTGTGTTGCTTGTTTATCTATGATCTAAAGGACTTTTACTGGCTGGGTGAAACATCTTTGACCTGTTATATATTTATATTTTATATATACTTATAAAATATATGTATTAAATATATATATATCTGAAATTGTTCTCATGGTATTAGCATGAGTTGGGGAAAGTGGACTGGGGCCCACTCCTGAGAGATGAGAGTATTGTACTTGTCTTCTTTCCTGTAAGATCTTGAGTGACAATACTCTATGCAGCTCAGACAGGAAGTTGATCTTGATGAAGAAACAAGGCATTGCATCTCTAGATTAATAATTGAATTACGATGCTTGCCACTGCGAGTAACTGAAAACTGATTCTGATTGCTTATATAATAAGTAAATTACTATGTCATGTTACAAGAGGCCGAGAAGGACAGCTACTTGTCTGGCTGATTCAGCAACTCCTTGGTGGCATCCTGGACCCAGATTCCACCCACTGATATGCAGATTCATCTTTTGTTTGGGGCAACTTGAAGGCAACTCATACCCACATGAGTTACAGGTGTTCAATTCAAAATGACAATATCCAGAGACAGAGAGGGTGTGTTTTCTTTGTGTTCCTTCTTATGATGGAAGAAACATTTTTCAGAAGCCAGCTGATTTCTCTTTGAACTTTATTGGCGAGGATGGGGTCAGTGACCATTTGTAAATCAATGGCTGCAAAGGGAATTGCTTACATGATTGGCTTAGATTCATCACATGGGGATGGAGGAGCTTTGGAGGGCTCCCCATTGTGACCATTTGTAATGAATGACTCTTAGTAAAATAGTCGGAGTCAGCATTTCTCACCTTAACTAAAAGATGTGTTTGTTTAACCAATGGCTGTTTTTATCACAAAGATGGACTAGCAAATAGAAAATGTTTTACAAACCACAGTTAGCCTTGGGAACAAAAGATTAAGTCAAATACTGTGTCACTTGTAAAGCTCTAAGAACAATCTTTAGCTGTGCTAATCGTGCCCAATGAAGGAAGACTAGAGAGACAGCAATCATCTGTGAAATGCAGGCAAAAGTTATCATGGAGGGGTAAGTACCGTTGTGTCCCAACCCACTAACCATGAAGTCTAGAGTTGACTATATTATCTGAACTCTCTGAATCAGGGTCAAGTGTTAGGGCTGAAGGGAACTAGCTGAGCCTGTAATCATACTTACCATGCCAGACAAGAATGACTTGTTCTGTTCGAGGTTCACACAAGCGCACATCAGCAGGTAGAAAGCTGAATGTCATTTTTCCAAGAAGCTGTTTTTCCAGTTGCATATGGCTCTTCAAATATTGATCAAGGTGTGCCCATTTGCAGCTCAAACTGCCTGCCTCAGGCATGGCGCTGACCTGTCTGCTGACTGCCTTGGGAAGATGGCTCTCGGCCGTGGCTGGGCAGTGGGCAGGTAAAGGGCTTGTGGATGTGGGGTGTCTGGGAATGATATTATGTATGAGGGAGCAATGTCTACATTCCCTGTCTCTGCAGAGTTAGAATGGAAAGGAAATGGTGAGACCCACCATTGTTGTGCCACCTTGAGCCTCTTTCTTTGTCTCCCTGCTCACTACATGCTCTCTAAAATGAAGTTCCAGGTGACCTTGGCTTTTGCCCAAATGGAATTGTCTCTGTTCTCCAGGAAGTACATAGGAGGCGATGACCCGTTTTATCTGCAGAGAATCTGGATCCCAGAGCCACATAGAGGTTTGCTCAGCTGGAACACAGCTCTTCAAGGACAGGAGATTATGTCTTTTCTGTATTCCCACAATTCTTAATCCAGCACAGGATGCTCAGAGATACATCATCAATGCTTGATGCACTTTGAGTGAGGCTTGTCTTGGAGAACAGATAACCCCAGTGGCCTCATTTATGATTTTTTTTTTTTGTATTTTTCTGAAGCTGGAAATGGGGAGAGACAGTCAGACAGACTCCCGCATGCGCCCGACCAGGATCCACCCAGCACGCCCACCAGGGGCGACGCTCTGCCCACCAGGGGGCAATGCTCTGCCCCTCCGGGGCGTCGCTCTGCCACGACCAGAGCCACTCTAGCGCCTGGGGCAGAGGCCAAGGAGCCATCCCCAGCGCCCAGGCCATCTTTGCTCCAATGGAGCCCCTGCTGCGGGAGGGGAAGAGAGAGACAGAGAGGAAGGAGGGGGGTGGGTGGAGAAGCAAATGGGCGCTTCTCCTATGTGCCCTGGCCGGGAATCGAACCCGGGTCCCCCACACGCCAGGCCGATGCTCTACCGCTGAGCCAACCAGCCAGGGCCCTCATTTATGAATTTTTAAACTCTGTATTCTTGTAAATGCTTCTGCAAATCTGAAGTTGGAGCCTAAAGTGACTTGGGTAATTCCATATCAGTATCTTTCCTTGTTCAGTTGAGAGAAGATGGGGCTGGGGGCTTGTGTGCCAGTCCTAAGTCTCCACTAGAGTAGAGCTGAAGGCAGCATTGTGGAAAGGTGGGCTTTGAGCCAGGCAGAATGGATATCCAGGGCCACTGGATCTCTGGTGACCTTGGGCAACTTAGCTTACCTCTTTGGGTCTCACTTTCTTCACATGTCCCTGCCTGGCTTATAGTAGGCACGCTTTTCTACACTCTCCCCTAAGTCAAGCATCGTCTCTCTGGGGCTGCAGGAGTCTGACATCATTCAGGAAGCACGGGGGCCTATAATTATTCTCTCTTGTGTATCTTTCTTTCTCTCCACCCCAGCCTCTCCCTTCTGCTATAAACACAGCTCTCGGCTTCGAATGCGTGTTTGCCAGATGCTGTTACTCCTTCTTGCTCATCTCTTCGCTCTGATTTTACTGCCAGCTTTGCTCACACAAGTGGTCAATAGCTACGGCCTTTGTCTTCTCTCTGGCTCCTTACCCCTGCCTCCTGTGTTTTCTGGTTCCTGCTGCTGCTGGATCCTGTCTTTTCCCCGTCCTTGCCTGCTAGGCTTCATGGAAGTATTTGGCAGTGGTGACCACCAGGTCATCTTGTAACTCGTTTTCACTTTGGCTTCCATGATGCTCTGGTAGGTTTAGTTCTTCCTCCTTCGCTGGCTTCCTGATCACCTGTTAACAGGTGAGCGTTTGGTCCTTGGCCTGCTGTTCTTTCTGTGCGCTCCTCTGGGCTCCTCTTCAATGCAGGAGGTTCTCAGACCTTCATATCTGTTGTTTGTCAATTGGCGAACGGTAGGAGCTCTTTGGAGTGGGACCCCGGATTGTTCTGGACAATTTGCCTCAGAACACCTCTGTCTGGGTAACCCCTGAAACTCCATGATGTGTTCCTCAGCCCAAGAAGAGCTGTGGCACACTTTCATCCCCCTTATCACAACACCCCATTTATCTCAGGGACTGTTGAATAACTCAGCTCTCCTGCTGTGTGAACCTGTGAGAAGCACCCGGGTCATTACGGGGACACAGCTGTGTCTAGAGTCAATGTCACCCATCAGAGGCAGGCTGTGTTTTGCTGGACTTTGTGCTTATTCTTCGGCCGGGGAAACTGTGCTCTTTCTTCCCCAGTGGTATGTCTGACTCTTTTCTCGGACTGTGGAAGGTCAGTGCCAAAGCCAGACATAACTTCTGAGATCATGTACCATATATTCGTCTCGTGTGTTAACTGCTGTCAAGCTCGGTTATACTTGTCTCACGTTCAGTTGCCTGCCTTTGAAGTGCTCTACTCTGGAGTAATTTATTTATCTAAACTTTGCTGCATGACTTTCCATTTTTTTCTTTTCTTTTCTTTTCTTTTTTTAAGAATCGAGATGGTTGTTCCGAGCTACCCAAATTTCTACACCTGCTTCTTGTTAGAAATATCAATGATGGCTTTTGGAAGAGAGTTTTTCTTTGGAGCATGAAGCAGTTTGACATGTGAGCTCATTATTATACAAGTTACTTCATGTCCTTGGTCTCAGTGTCTCCATCTATAAAATGTAACGTGTGTCACACAGTCTCAGAGGTCCCTTTTCATGCCACAGTTCTTTGCTGGGCTTCACGCTCCTACCTTGAAATGAATTTCATCTTTAGGAAATGAGCGATTTAGGCCCTGGCTGGTTGGCTCAGTGGTAGGGTGTCAGCCTGGTATGTGGAAGTCCCAGGTTTAATTCCCAGTCAGGGCACACAGGAGAAGCGATCATCTGCTTCTCCACCCCTCTTCCTTCTCTCTCTTTCTTCTCCTCCCGCAGCCATGGCTCGACTGTTTCAAACAAAGTTATCCCTGGGCGCTGAAGATGGCTCCATGACCTCACCTCAGGCACTAAAATAGCTCAGTTGCCGAGCAACGGAGCAATGGTCTCAGATGGGCAGAGCATCTCCTGGTTGGGGGCTTGCTGAGTGGATCCCAGTTGGGGCACATACAGAGTCTGTCTCTCTGCCTCCCTGCCTCTCATTTAATAAAATAAAATGGGTGATTTAAAACAACAAGTTTCAGTTGATTTGCCCATTTCACTGTGGTAACTCAGTTGGCAGGTGTAGCTTTGCATTTTCATAGCTTGTTTTCTGACTTAAAACCTTGCTTTGGTAAAACCCAGACAAAATAAAGAATGGAAAAACAGGCAGGCACAGAGGTAGGAAACATATTTTTAACATCAGGGGAAAAAAATCTCTTTTCAGACTTCTTGGCAAATAAGAGGAGTCTGGGGGGAAAAAAGTACACAAACAGTTTCCTAGTTGTCTGAGTGGAAAATCCTGGTTTTTCACATTTCATATCTTGGAAATGTCTGAATAGTTTTTGTTTAAAGGGAAATTCCTTTTGGCTGAGAAAGAGGCTGCAGCGTTCAAACTGATAGGGCTATGTTTTTAGAAAACTTGGAGGAAATACGGCTTTGGGATGAAGGTTCTTCTCACTGGCCAGTTGTGTTGAACAGAAATTTAAGTCCATGTTTAGCAATCACAGTGTGCTAAAGGTTCAACTTTTAACTCCTTCCTTCCTTCTCACTTCCTGTCTGTGCATCCTGGGGAAGCATCTCCCACAGTGGGTCTTTCCTCCAATTTGAGAGATGTAATGAACTGCTTTTCTAAACCTGTACATAGTCAAGGCAGAAGGATTTACATTCCTGACCTTGGGGCTCTCCCAGTAGAGTGGGAAGGAAGCCATGTAAACAAGTCATTAAATTACCATCATTAAATACCTGGTGTACATTTCGCAGTAAAGCTGTATTCAGAGTGTTTCCGGAACACAGAGAATGGAATAACAATCACAATTCTGAAGGAGATAGAGTTGGGGAATACTTCACAAAGGAAGTGATATTGGCAATGGGTCCTGAACTTTAAATGAGTTCTCCAGGAAGTGGAACAACAGCGACTGAGTAGGAACGTGTAAAACATCTTGGTTGATTCTGGGAATCCCAAATAGTTTTGTGTAGTTAGAGAGCACAGTGCTCTCTGTGGGGAGTGTCGGAAGATAGGACAAGTTCATAAAAGGTTTGCAAGCTTTGTTAACCATTGGGACATTATTTCGTGGGCAGTGGGGTGGAAAGCTTCAATTGAGAGAGGGACAGGAGAGGAAATGTGTTTTAGGGAGGACATCCCAGTGGTTATGAAGGGTGGCTTAGAGGGCAGAATTAATGGCAGCAAAATAATCAATCTGCTGTCTGTTCCCTCTATGAAGTAGAACAAGATGCCACAAAGGCCTGGACCAGGCGGAGGAGCACAGGAACTCACGGAAGAGTTAAGAGCTAGGCTTGGAGACTTGTGCCCCAGGGGGATGATGGAGAGACATGGGAGACTGCCTGTTTTCTGCCTTGGTAATTGAGCTGATGGTGCTGCCGTTGACCTAGAAAGGCAATATTTGGAGGAGGGATGAGTTTGGTGGGGAAGATAATGACTTTGATTTTGGACATGGCAATTGTGATATGTTCACGGAACATTCAGACACCTAACAGGCATTTGGACACTTGGGTCTGGAGTTCTGGAGAAAGGTTTGGACTGGAGATGCAGATTTGGGTGTTACGAGCCTAGTGGAGGACAAGGGAAGCTAATCTCTCATATAAAATAGGAGATCAGGATGATGACCTCAGAGAGTAAGGAGGTGACAGAAAGGCTGAGGAGGGAGCCCTGGGGGACTCTTGGAGGGTTAGCAGGGGAAGAGAAATCAGCAGATGGAGCTCTGAAAGAAAAGGCAGGGAAGTGTGGAGAAAACCCAGGACCATCCCATCACAGGATCCAGCAGCCAGAAGAGTTGCAGAGAAGTCAAGATCAAGGGCTGGGTGTGCTCTCTGGCTGACCGCTACGCACTCCAAGCCCTGTGTGCATGCTCGTGCCGGGCAGTACCTGTGTCTCGGCCTCGGAGGGCTGCCTGTGGTCTCTACCTGTGGCATTGTGCTTGAGAAATATGCATGGGAGTGTGGGTAACATGGGCACACTCCCGCTTTCTTTCATTTGTCTTGTGTAAGATTAAAATCAATCCTCCAAATGGCGTTCGAGCACTGTCACAGGTGCCTGTGCAGTTTCGCGAGGGTACTTTCTTCAGTCTTCTCTCCAGGCTGAGTCTGTCTATCTCTGATGTTCCTCTGGTTGGTGAGGAGGACTCTGAGCATGGTTCCCATGCATCGGGGAATGCAAAAGAATGGTCTCTGGACTAGCCCCTATAAGAGGGGTGAGATTTATCAAATGGCTATTAGGTCGGAGCCTTTTTCTCTGTTTCTTCTGACTCTTCCCACTGAGACAGCATTAGGTGACTCACTGATCGCCAAAGGTGAGTTTGACCACAGAGATATCAACAATATTCAAATGGCAGAAAAACAGAAAGAAAATTGGTCTTGTGTTTATAAGACATAAAACTGGGGGCAGGTGAGGACAAATGGTTTTGTAATGAGAATGTGGGTCCGAGGGCTTTTCCAGGGAAGGAACATTAAAATATATGGTGCAGCTTCAAAGAAAATGTGCCTCTCTAAGCAGCTCTGGCTTTCAGAACGTACACCGGACGCCCTGCGACCTTGCACACACCCTGGTGTGCTGGGGCTGTCGCCCGCCGTTGCTCTCTGCTGCCCTGTCTCTGGGATATTGCTGTTATCTCAGGTTTGCTCTCACCCAGGGAGGTCAGGGACAGGCTTGGGAAGAGGACAGGGCCTAAGAAAGAGAGGGGTCGAGAGTAAGGAGAATTCTGCTTCCTGACTATCCAGGGAGGAAGCAGCTCCAACCCACAGTTCAGTTGGGAATCTGATTACTTTGTATCACACTATTTCAGTAACCAAGTGTCTTCTGAAGTTGAAGTGCCTATGTTACAAACTTATAAAAAAAAAAAACAGACTTACAATAATTTTTTAGAACAAAGTGAGATTCACAGCAAAATGGAGCTGAACATGCAGGGAGTTCCTAGACATTCCTTGTTCTGTCCTCACCATGTATGACCAACCCCACCCACCCCACCGTCGGCCTGTCACTGTTGCAAACTTTTAGATTGTGGATGCACAAGCTGGTCCTCATCATGTATGACCAACCCCACCCACCCCACCGTCGGCCTGTCGCTGTTGCAAACTTTCAGATTGTGGATGCACAAGCTGGGGTTACCTGTGCAGGTTTGGATTTTCACTTTGATTTTTAAGAATCGTCTCAGATGAGCTGCCTTTTCTAGTCAGACAAGGAAGCAAATTGGCCCACAAGAGCCTTAAATGTGTGTGTGTGTGTGTGTGTGTGTGTGTGTGTGTGTGTGTGTGTAGCATGTGTTCTGTTTTGTTTTAATAGAAACTTAGTTAAAACTTTTTAGGAGCAGACCTACAGATTTCAGTAGAATGCAATTAAAAAGTTGAAATTTGGTGAAGCCCTCCCCCCCACATACACACACTTCTTTCTATTTAGGAATAGCTTAGGCACCACTGGACACTTTGGAAAGGGGTGGGATCACGGGGGGGAAAATACTATATATTTTGTAACCAAAGAACCCAGCCAATCTTTGTAGCTGGAACTTTTAACTTCCTACCCGGAGATGGTTTTCATTTCTGCTGCTCAGCACGGCCAGGAGTTGTTTTTCTGGTTCTGCTCTGGATTTGCAAGTTTTCTTTCCAGGCTTTTCTGCAGACATGACCTACATTTGGGAACAGCTGGAAAGCCTGGGGCTGAGGATGGAGGAGGCCGGAGGAGGCCTGAGGAGGCCCGAGGAGGCCTGAGAAGGCTGCGACCAAACTTAGAGGCAGACAAGGTGGCCAGCCCTGGGCTCCCGGACAGTGTGTTCTAACTGGAGGCATCCAGCGACCTCGGCATTTTCGGTGTGTGATGAGGGAGCCAGGCAGAAAAGTAGCATGGAGAAAAAACCATTTGTTTTTTCAGCTGTGCTTATACAATAGAAACATGAGGTGGGTTGAAACCAGTGCTTGCTTTTGATTTAAATACAGATTTATAGGAGGAAACTGAAATCGAGACTGGCCCAGCGGAGAGGGTGGTTGGTTGAGTGGTTTGAGCACGGTGAGTTTTTAGCTTGCTTATTCCAACCCTTCCTATTTCTAGTGTGAGATTCTGAACGTCCCATGGTCTCACGCTGAGGGCTCACACCCCGCCTCCTGCCCTGTGGAGAGGGTCACTGGGAAAAGCGGGCATTTTGGAGTCCACACCAACTTCATAGCCCTTGTTACCACGGACAGATGATTTGCTCAGTGTTTCCCCAGCTCTGTCCACATGGCAGTCTTAGAAAACGATGACTTGCTGATGTCTGCCTGGTGCATTGAAGTCATGGATGAGGCTGAGCACACACAGTCCAGGGGCTCCGGCGGCTCCAGCCTCCACAGGGAGCGCGCCATGGGCACACTCGTTGGGAGGCTGCCGGCACTGTGCTGAGCACATCGTGGGTACCTGGTAAAGTATTTGCCAGATGAATGAATGAGTGAATGAATGGATGGATCTGGGTGTACAATATGGTTCTAGTGCTCCCTACGCTGGTACCTTTCTGAGACAGTTTCACAAGGCTGTGATAAAGGAGGAGTGATATGATAGTGACATGATGTAAATAAAGTGTCTATCACCACGTCTGGTCCGGGGCCACGACAGAGGAGATGCTGGATCACTGTCTTCCATTTTTCTCCTTCAGTACTTTCAGGGAAGCATAGGAAGAAAACCCTCGTTGAAGTCTAAACTTCAAGAAAAAAAATTAGTGGTAGAATAAAGCCTCTTCAATTTGACCTAATTATTTTATTCATTCACTCATTGATTCATTCATGGATTCACACATTCATTTTCTCCAGTTTTATTGAGATATAGTTGACCTATAACACAGGTGGACAACATAATGATGTGATATTTGCGCATATTGCGAAAATGATCACCACAATAAATTTAATTACTGTCCATCACCTCACACCATTACAGTTATTTTCCTTACTATGAGAATTTTTAAGATCTTAGACACTTCCAAAGATATAACATGATGTTGTCAACCATAGTCATTGTGTTAGACATTTCATCTCTGGGACTGATTTATCTTATAACTGCAAGTGTGTACCTTTTGACCACCCTAATGTGGCCTAATTATGACCAGACATTTAGGTGGGGGCAAAAAAAAACCCTAAAAGTTTCTTTAATTCTTACCTGAATCTTTTTAGGTCCCAGGCCCGGTATTGATTTGCATGACCGAAATCATACTTCAATTTTTCAGACACCTGATTCTGCAGAACTGAAATTCTTTGTGGGTTTTGAGGAGGTTAACATTCTTCAAGTCACAAGAGGGAGGGCAGGAAGGGGGGCAGCCTGTCCTCTGACCGGGCCATGCCCTGCAATAACCATGTATGACTGACACTGAGGTCATTTACAGTGTTTTTCTAATATACAAGGCATTTCTGGGGCTGATTGTAATAGGAATTCATTAAATAACACAAGGGGAGGGGAAGGAACTGTAGGTGTGGCTGGAGCAGCCCCAGTGGGGCCCTATCCCCAGCCCTGGGAGGAAGCGTGAAGGGCTCAGTGTCACCTTCTGGGACACTGCCTGTCCCTGGGCCTTCTGACCCATGAGTTGAACTACATTTGGCTTCTGACCTTCCAGAGTAGTTGATGTACGTAGAGCTCAGTGAGAGAACTCCCTTGAGTCTGCTTTCTTGGAAAGCGGGGTTGTAAGTTGATCTTGTCTGCCTCCCTTTTATCTGGACCGACCATCATTCTGTCTACAGCAGGGGTCCCCAAACTACAGCCCCGCAGGCCACATGCAGCCCCCTGAGGCCATTTATCCGGCCCCCACTGCACTTCTAGAAGGGGCACCTCTTTCATTGGTGGTCAGTGAGAGGAGCATAGTTCTCATTGAAATACTGGTCAGTTTGTTGATTTAAATTTACTTGTTCTTTATTTTAAATATTGTATTTGTTGTTCCCATTTTGTTTTTTTACTTAAAAATAAGATATGTGCAGTGTGCATAGGAATTTGTTCATAGTTTTTTTTTATACTCCGGCCCTCCAACGGTCTGAGGGACAGAGAACTGGCCCCCTATGTAAAAAGTTTGGGGACCCCTGGTCTACAGAGTTCCGTGGGGAGTCTGGCAGGAGAGTGGACCCCATTCCTCAGTGCCTTGTCAGTATCTTGGAGACTTCAGTAGGGGTTTGGGAAGGCGCTGTTAGAAACCTGTGCCCAGGTCTCTGTCCTCTCTGGAAGCTGTCATTTTAAACAATAACAAAGTCATTGCTGATAATGGGGTTGAATGCCAAAGAGAGAAATCCTTAGCTGCCAAGACTAACAAGTTTGAATGTGTCACCTGGTGGTCCTTCTCTAGGGGACTTTGTTACTGCTAAGCACCTGGCATTTGGGAGACTGCTTCGCCCTTCCTTATTTTTTTCATGAAATGCTGATGACTTTTCATGAAGCTTGTTCTATGGTATTTGCCGACCAAAATAAAAATGTCCTGATAGGTAGATTTTTTTTTTCTCCTTTTCTGTTTGAAAAACGATAACCTGAGCCAAATGTGTTTTTAGAAAAAGAAAAAATATATCGAAACAAAGCCAAGAACAAAAGTTTCAAGATTACAAGTGTAATATGTCACTTGGCTTCAAAATATATTAATGCAAACATGTTAAGATCTCCTTATCTCATAAACTAAGAAGTCCTGAGCCAAGACTCCTAAGACTGGTGCAGTGGTTGAATAGTGCCAAGGGGGCCCAGGATTTTCTCACGTTTTCATTCTGTTATCTTTAGCAGGGAGACGATTGTCCTCAAGGGCATTGCCTCATGACTGCAAGATGACTGCTTCACCTCCTGTGTCACATCACAGTCCCCGCTACAAAGAAAGTGGGAGGGCAACGCAGAGGGGGACGATTCTTGCATTAGAAAAGCTAAGACTTGCTCTGAGGTCCCCAACAGAATTCCTCTTAGTTTTCTCTGGTCACCCATCACTGGCAAGAGAGGCCAAGAAGGCAGGTGTTTTAGCTGGATACCTTGTTACCCTAAACAAGATCAGCATGGCTGAGAGCGAGGAGGGAGGGTAGGATGTATATATATTGAGTGGTCAAGCAGCAGTGCCTACCATATTATGAAATAACATTTGTTTAAACTGACAGCATCATAGGTCAGCTAAGGGCCTTTGAGATGGCCAAGCATGACCTTTTCATGTCGCAGATAATGGAACTATTTATTTCTTCTACTTCTGCACAGTGTGCCAAAACCTCAAGTTACACCTTTTGGCACTTCTGGTCCAGGCTGCTCATCCTCTGAAACACAGTGTCAACGGTGCCCGGAATGTGAGTGGGCCATGAAGAAGGCCCTTTCACTAGAGAGGAGAATGGCAGGGACACAGGTGCTGTGTAGATGGGAATCAAAAGGTCTGATTATGCTTTCTCAGGAAAAGCAGCCAGCCAACAATAATTCCTGGGCCGCCTCTGAGTTCAGAACCTGGAACCTGGCCTCCTGGAATGATCACAAAAGCCGTAGAGGGAAGGCAGCCCCGCTCCTGAGGAGCTGAGCAAGCAGGGCTGCCAGAACAATCGTATGTGTGACACAAAGCCCAGACGCAGGCTAACAGTGCAGAAAGCCCACGGCAGGCCCGGGAGCCAGGCTTGGAGGAGTCAGCTTTGAGCAGGTATATGTGAAGGTCTATTATTTGGTGGTGAGTGACGGTGTTTAAAACAGCTTTGCGAGTAAGCAGCTTTGCCTGGTTGGAGCCATTTAATAACACTGCCCTGAAACCTGGTGTGTTTTCTTCAGACTAGCAGCCTTGAGTTGCTCGTGTTCATGGACCTTTGCTGTGTGCAGCGGGGGTGTTAAGGGAGTGAGAGTAACTGGAACATGTCTGGGAGACCACTTGCTCTGGGCCAACTTTCCATCAGAACTTTTTGTTTCAATCCTCTTCTTCCCGTCTCACATGTCCTAGGACTGCCTGTAGCCCCAACATTTTGTTTCTACCCTTGCTTCTTGTTTGAGATTTCTTTATTGGGGGTCCAGCCAGTCTCCTCAGTTCCGGACCTGTGTGCCCAATAGCATTCTGGAGGGCATTCTCCATCCTTGCCTCCAGGCCATCTGGTAGAACAGGTAAAATTGAGGGACCAGGGTCTCAGAGGCCCTTATGCCCCGCAGTGGACCAGGTAGGACTAGGGCGTTGGCAGCATCTAGGTGTCTTAATCTGCTTGGGCTGCTCTCCCAAAATAGCATACATTGGGTGGCCTAAACAACAGACTTTTATTCCTCAGAGTCTGGAGACTAGGATGTCCAAAGTCAATGTGGGGCCAGTTCTGTTCCTGGTTAGAGCTCTCTTCCTGGCTTTCTTCTTGCTGTGTCCTTCCTCACGTGATGGTGGAGGGGGGGGGGCGGGGAGTAAGAGAGCACGTCATCTAACCCTGATTACATCCTAAACATCCCATCTTTAAACACCACATTGGGGGTTAGGGTGTTAACATATGAATTATGGGGTGGCACAATTCAGTCCATATCATGGGTGTTCATTAGAGTTTGATGAGGCTCTCTAGTGACAAGTGGTGGTGACCAGGACAGTGTGCTTTGTGTTGGAAGAAACCTGTGGGACTTGAAAACCTGTCGAGTGGTGGCTCTAAGCTGGATCCATGGACTCACGGGTCGGGGAACCTCCTGAAATGCTCTTTAGGATATAGATGTGCAGAGCATTTGTGCATTTCCATTACATTTCAAAAGGTATTCATGGCCTCCAAATGTTAAGAGTAGTGTCCTAGAGATTGTACTTCTAAAGTGGAGGCTGAGAGGGATCAAGTCTGTGCACAGCAGTCTTGTCCACTGTGTGCATGGACAGGAACCCCAACCAGGCTGCTGGCTGTGCCCGGCGCCTTCCAGAGAAGCCCCGCTCCCTTTCCTCCTGCCACCACTGGGCACTAGCCCGGACCACGGACAGGTGAGCTGACCACCCCAGACTGAAGGGTGTGCTTCACCCGGATGCTACACTGTTCATCCCTGAAACCTAACCCTTTGTCTTTGTTTATTGGGGAACAGAACCCCTGTTTTGGAAAACAAGTGGCTTATACCATAAGCCAAAAAAAAAAAATCTTGCTTATTTAAGATATTTCACAATATTCTCAAGATTCTGACTCAAAAGTGGACAAGAGTTGAAGCTGTCTTTTCTGACCGTTCATGGGGCGGGGCGGGGAGTGCTCTGGCCCAAATGTGCTTTTATAACACCCGGAGCTGAAGCGAAGCTCTCACCCAGATATTTTCTCCTTCCTCCTTCCTGGTCCCCTCACACCAGTCATTCTGCTCTCCATCAAAATAAACTTTTGAATTTTATTTGGCCTTACAGGTTTTTGTAAACCCTTTAAATCATTTTTGAAACATAATGAACATAAAATTTTTATCTGTTCTTAGCCTCGAGCTGGCCTGCTCCTGACCTGGGCACATTTCCTAAAGGACCCCAGAGATATTTGCCTGGGTTCCGTGTCCCTGTTCCGACTTGGGCTTCCTTCTTCTTCCTTTCCTACTTTTTCCTTCTATCCTTTCCCTCTCCTACTTTCTTCCTCTCGTGTTGGCCTTTCCCTTCTTCTCTAACTGTGCTCTAACTTTGCCTTGTTTCTAGAGCTTTGCAGTCCTGACAGTGTGGAGATCTGAATTCAGGGTTTGGAATCTGTTCTTAGGTTCTCCTGCCTCGTCGCTGGGACCTGTGGTCCCCAGCGGGCGACAGCACACTGGAGGATGTGCCGTTAGTGGTGTGCATGGACAAGAGTCTTTGAGGGGAATCAGAAACTGCAGAATTTACTTTCCAAATATAGGGAGTAGCTGGGGACCGAGGAACATTGACATTGGGCCAACATGAGATACTGAGGACTCCCAGCCTATTGTTCTGTCAGTTCTGGAGTCTACCTGAGCAAACCCGCTCGTGTGTTTTGGGAGCCTGGTCCACTGGTTGGGGCAGTCGATCTAGGTTTGCTGTTTACAGGTGTCCGTGATGCACAGGGTAAGCACTGGGCGCCAGCAATCCTTCCCGCAAGACGCCTCGGTTTGAAACCAGCTCTTTTCCCTTCTGAGCTCACATAAGACCCTGCGTCCTTGCCCAGTCGGGCACTGCAGGCAAACACTGCCCATTGCTCAGATTTTGCACTTAAAATACAACTATCTTGCATTTTCTTTTTTGCAGAGTAGCATCAGTTACCACTCACACTGTGATTCTACAGTTTTGTGGCTGATGACCTCTGAGAAGCCACCAGCGACTTTGGCCACTCCTGTATCTTTAGTCCCTCCCAGGCAACTGGGGAAATGAGCACATGTGAATGTGATGGGCAGGCACGTCCCCATCCACAGACAGTTTCCGAGCAGCTCTCTGTGCCCAGCGCTGCAGTGGGCGGTGACAGGAGGAGTCCCAAACCGAGTGGGGACCCAGCCCCCTGCCTTAGCTGATTCACCCTAACTGAAAAATGCCTCGTTTCCTTTTTTCCTCATTGGCCCAGTCTGCTTCCTGCTTCCCACATCACCACCTAACCAGTGACCTACGCTCTTTTCCTACGCACCATTGTTTGAAAGCAGTGGGACCCGACTTACTGATCTTCCTGAAGCATCATCGCTGACCATCAGCGCCTGCCTGGACCATCGGCCTTCATGTTGACTTGGGCTTAGGGGTCAGGCAGCTAAACCACAGGGAGGAGGGAGAATCGAAAGACAGAGGGTGGTCAGGACCTGTTCAGAGGAAGCAGCAGCCACTGGGCTCCCACAGACTCACTGGCCAGGGATTCAGACCCAATGCTGGCAGATGAGCTATCTGGCTTTAACAGAAGCACAAAATACACATTTTTATGTAAATTTCTTGCTTTTAACAGTTGCCCCTTTTTGCCCCACCAATAAATCAAAGGAGGAAAAAAAAACCCCATAAAGTAGGTATCTTTATAGTCCATTCAGAGATAAATTGTGGACTCTCCCGAAATTCACAGAAATCTAACAAATGCTCCAACCTATGTAGACTGCGCTGAGATTGTCCAGATGAAGGCATGGCGTTTCCAGGTTGTAGCTGATCTCCGTTTCTTTCTTTTTTTTTTTTTTTTTTACAGAGACAGAGAGTGAGTCAGAGAGAGGGATAGGCAGGGACAGACAGACAGGAATGGAGAGAGATGAGAAGCATCAATCATCAGTTTTTCATTGCACGTTGCAACACCTTAGTTGTTCATTGATTGATTTCTCATATGTGCCTTGACCGTGGGTCTCCAGCAGACCGAGTAACCCCTTGCTGGAGCCAATGACCCTGGATTCAAGCTGGTGGGCTTTTTGCTCAAACCAGATGAGCCCACGCTCAAGCTGGCAACCTCGGGGGTCTCGAACCCGGGTCTTCCGCATCCCAGTCTGATGCTCTATCCACTGCGCCACCGCCTGGTCAGGCTGATCTCCGTTTCTTAAGAAGAGTGCTTTTCCTCCACCCGTCGGAAATGCTTCTGTAATTAGACATGCCATCCGGATGTGGGTTTTTGGGTTTTTTCCCCCGCTTTGTCCTGACTGCTTTCTAAGCTCATCTTTTCTGTTGTTATGTCTACTTGAAAAGAGATTCTTCTCTCTAGCCTTGATTTCAATTATTTTCTGCCATGTTTCAGATTACAAAATTGTGGCCAGACATCAGGTCATTTCAAACATTTTTGGGTTCATTGAGCTTAGTGGTCTCTGATTTGATTTGATTTACCCTGGCCTCATTTGCTTCATGTGTGAAGAGGAAATGATAATAATAATTCCCATTGATTTCAGAGTTGGTATGAGGATTCAATGAAGTTATTTGTGTGGAATCACTTTAGAAAAAGTCAAGCCTAATTGTAAGGTGTCAAGTTTAGATTCCAAGGCATCGCTGGTTACTGCTTCTACATTTCTTAAAACAAGGTTTATTTGGGTTGTTTCATATCTATCTATCTGTCATCTATCTATCAACTATCTATTTATCTAATCTGTCATCTTCAACATGAAATTGATACTCAGGCTTTTCTGACACCACTACTAATTATTTGATTAGAAGCCCAGTGCATTATTCCAAGATTCTTTCCTTAGTCACTATTTGTCATGCCCTTTCCTGAACTCCTGTTGGTGTTATCTGTCTCCAGGTTATTTTGAAATTGTCGCGCCATTGCGTAACCACTTTGTGTTGGCGCTCTGGGTCTCTGTGGGGACAGCCACGGACATGCCGTCGCTTCATCAGCCTCCGCCGCTGGCGCATTCTGCTTCCGGCTCGTCTGCACGGAAACACCCGGCAGGGTTTATTGCTAGTCCTCCTTTTGCTAGAGTTTGAGCCGAGCTGCAAGCCCACATCCGTGCAGTCTTCCACCGTGGCACAGAGCGTGTGACAGGGAGAAGGGAACTGACAAGGGTGGAGGGACGGCTGGGCAGGCCTGATGGATCACGATGGACTCGTGTGTAAGCTCAGGGACTGCTTTTAGACCCGAATTTCCCTTGCTGCAGCTTCAGTTCCGAAGGAATGAAGGCAAGCCTTTCTGAGCTCCACCCCGCAACTTTTGCCCTTTGTGTTTGTGGATGGTTGGTTGTGTGCTGGTATGTCCGCCGCATAGCTGTGGCATTCTTTTGTCTCCAGCCTCTGGCCTCCCCCAATGCCATTGGTCAGGGCTCATGGGAAGCAGATGCAGTCACCCTTATCCCTTTGGCCACACATTGGAATCACCTGGAGAAGCTTTTAAAAATACTGATGCCTGAGCCCCAGTCCAGACGGACTAAACCAAGATTTCTGCAGGTTGGGCATAAGAATTTTTTACACAGTCCCCGGGTCAGATTTGTACTTATATACTAGGTCTGGAAGATACTATGTAACACCTACAAAGTAACATGGAGTGATGTGGATGGGTGGATAGATTTGTGACCAGGCAGGAACAGTGGAATGTTAACAGTAGAATCGAGGTAGTCGGCATACAGTATTCATTATACGATCCTTTCATCTTTGCTCTGATTTACATTTTTCAAATTAGAATGTTGGCCAAAAAAGAAAGAAAAAAAGTATCCTCCCACACTTCTCCAGATGATTAATTTGAGGTTGATATCATCCAAGGCTTGATGGTGGAGAGGAAGGGAGAGAGATGGCATCGGTGTGGGATGAGCATCTGTATGGGAAGAGTGTCAGGTTGGCAGGGCTTAGCACATGCCTGGCGGCTAGGTGGCCATTGCCTATTTAGGAAAAGGGACCCCAAGAAGGCTGGCCCCCGAGAGGAGGTAGGTGACAGCAAACTCCTGGCTGCTTAAATATCCATGTCAAACCCCAATCGTGATTAATCAGAATTCCAGGTGTCATTGATTCACAGAGCAGCGCAGAGAAAAACGGATGTTTTTGAAAGATGCTAATTTTTGTATAGGACCATCTGGTTATTACACACGGGAGCAGAACCTTGGGGCCAGAGAAACCACTCAGGGTCATCTTGTCCACCCTCCCACTCACTGTCTTTCCCAGTGGCCTGTGCTGAGTTGCATTTGATTTGTGCAGCTGGACAGACTGTTTTGAGGGTGAAATCACTCTTCATTCCTGAGCATTTAGTTTCGAAGAGTTTTCCCAAGAGCGTCATCAAAGCTGTTTTGTGCAAGGCTGAGTTGCCCCTCTCTCTGTCCTGCTATGTTGAAACTGGGTGCTGAGGCGGAGGGAGAGGCAGGCGCCCCGAGAAGAAGGGTGTTGTGTAGGGCTCGTGTTTGCACTTCTCACTGAGTCACAGGTCCTGGTCCTGCCTGAAATGTGCAGAATGAAGTCTCAGATCTAACTTCCCAGCTCCCTCCCAAACTTTGTCCTGCTTTTAAGGAGTGCAGAAGCAAAGGCTCTTCTGTCCTCGCCTGTGGATCTGGGAAACAAACAACAAAGGCCCTTTAAGGGAAGGGGGAGGCTCAAGAGTCCTGCAGATGTGAGGTTACAGTGTGTCAGCCAGGCCCCAGGGAGCTGCAGCCAGCTTACTGCAGAGGCCTCAGTTCGGGACTCATTTGCGGGTTCGCAAAGAGAAATAACCTGATGATGAGTAACCCTTAAGTCCACCTCCTGGAGGCTCTTGCGCTCACAGATGACTTAGACAGTCTGTTCTGAACTTTCTGAGGTTTTGACATAGATTAAACTTACAACTAATGCCCTTGCTGATCTTGATCTGTAACTTTCAATTTCTACATCAATAAAATATGCAGAAATATCTCTAGGCCCTTTCAGCTTTTATAGTAACTAATTTTTATAATGCTGTACAGTTTGTAAAATCCACTCATAGACATTAGCTCCTTTGAGTCATACAATCTTCTTAAAGGGTTTGAGGATCTCAAGGCTTGCGGTTGATGTGCCATCTCTTCTCACTCTCTACCCATTCCTGGGACAATTTTCTATAGCTTCAACTACCATCTATACTACAATAGGCCTGTAATTAATGTCTTTAGTCTGGATCTCTCTCCAAAATCTGATTCTCCAGTGGTCATCTTGCTCACACAAAGGTTCCTCAATGAAACGTGTCAGACACTGAACGTGTGATGCTTTTCTTCCCCAGGGTTCACCCAACACCTGTTGCCTATCTCAGCGCATGGCGCGTGTATCCCTCCACTGAGCAGGTCAGGCACCTTCCTTGACACCTTCTCCTGAAACCCTCCTATCCAACCAGTCATTTAGTCTTGATTAGGTTACTCTTCCTTAATTAAGTCCCTCAATGGCTTTATGTTGCTATTAGGAGAAAAACACAGTCTCTAACAGGACCTACAGCTTCCCCTATGGTTTGAGCTCTGTATCTGCTCCATCCATAAGAACTTTTTTGCCCTTTTAAAAGTTCTTTAAATATATGTCTTCCTGCCACAGGGCCTTTGTACGTGTTGTTCCCTCAATCTGGAACTCTTCCCCACCACCCTTTGCCCAGTTAACTGCTGCTTATCTTTTAGATTGACTCAAACCTTAAGGGAACTCTCCTTGTTCTTAGAGAGCTAGGTGCCTTTATTTCAGAGAGGTTAACTTTTTTGATTGACGGACATTTTTTTCCTTGTTAGTGTAAGTTCTAATAAAATAAAGATCTGTTTGCTTTTTACTACCATTGTAACCCAGTACCCAGTACTCAGAAATATCTGTTCCATGAATGAACCCAGTGGGGATTGGTAGGACAAGTCTTTTTATTCATAAATATATTTTTTATACAAGGAGATATTTTTTTAAAGGCAGATGCTTGGCATGATTTATTTATAATGTTATACTACAGATATTTCTGCCTCAAATTTATTCCTTCTTCCATCGTTTCTCCTTCCTAGCTGATTCCAGCTTTACCCCGGCAGGGTCAGTGGTTTGGAAATGCTCCTTGGAACATACAACGCCAACTCACACCATGTTTTCAGATTGCAAGACATCTTGTGAGGAATTGCATAATTAACTACTGCAGAGTTTAACTGTGTATATGGATGGGAGAGTCATTAATTGGAAGTTCTGTATGAATATTGATTAATAAAGGAAGTGGGTATACAACTAAATGGAACATTTAAGTGAAGCAATGAGTTGATGCTTCTCTCTCTGTCTCTCTCTCTCTCTCTCCCTCCCCTACCCCCTCTCTCCCAAATCAACGAAAAATATAAAAAACAGTGAAAGTGGGTTTTGAAGAGGAGGGCTTTGAGACTGCACTGTAAAGCTATGGCTGACTGAGACCCCCCCCCACCACCACCATTTGCACTTTTTGCCTGCATGGCATTAGGAAAACCATCCTGTCTCTTCTGCTGTCTCAATGTACCATATTGCGTCTCCAGACACTGTGACATCTCAAGCACCAGACGGGCCCTATGCTAATACTTTCCTGACTGCAGGACATCTCCTATGAGCTTTCGCTGCACCCTCGCTCTGAGAACCCAGCGACGAGCTCAGCCTGGCTGTGCTTCCTTCTGGCTCCCAAGGGTCCTGTGATCTCCATTGTGTTCACAGAGAATAGGCGCCTGTGTGTCACTGTCTAGGAACGGTGTTGAGTGTCCCTTGCTGTGGTACCGACTGACTTAGAGCTGATCAACTTCAGGCACACACTGAATTCGAGCTTGTGGATTCAGACAACAGCCAGGGTCTCCACCCCGTAGGACCCAAGTCTTCTACACACGGCACATGAATGAGAATAGGGATCACTATGATTAAGTCCCTCATTAGCTAAGGGATTTTAAACCATCTCAGTCTTTCAGACTAGCCTGTTTCTTCATCTTCCTGGGGTGGGTTGTGGGTGTGTGTATGTGTGTATGTGTGTATTTTCTCTTGTATAAGTAGTTTTTGCCGAGGCCCTGGAGCAAATCAAACAGGAGGAGCCTGTGGCTGGGTTATCCATGTGGAGCCCTGCTGGTGTGAAAATACTTTCTGTGTGGTTTGATTCACCATGTATTTATTGATGAATTTTACTATACCTGGTGTTTAGTACCCTTTGATGACTCTGGAATTCAAAATAAGAAATCTCTTATTCTAGGTTCATTGTTTTATATTTCTTATTAAGAAAAACTGTTATGACAGTATTGCTCATTACAAGAATATGACTCCTTTACAGAAACTAAAAGATAAACCAAAAATACAGCTCCAAAAACTTTATTATGCCCCCAAAATTGTTAATTTCTCCTGCATCAGCATACATTTTTCAGTGACTATTTCTCTTATATCTCCATCATTCATGGTTTTCACAGAACTTCTGTGTCACATTCTCTTACACTCAATGATAGACATTTTTCTTATTTTAATACTTATCAATTCCTTTTTAATGTTTATGCAGTATTAATTTTATGGACGCTTTGTATATCTCAGCTAATACACAAGTATTAGAATTTTAGGTTACAATTCTTTTTTTCCCCTTCTTTTACATTGATTGGCTTAATTTTTGATTAGTAACTGTAGAAAGGGAAAAAGAAGCAGAATATGCATTAAAAACATTCTATGGCTTTTGTGACTCTCCGAAGTCCACGGTGAAGAGCAGAGAGCATGGGATAGGATGGTTTGCAATGGGAGGGAGGAGACCCCGAGGAGGGTATGCCCATTGCAGCGGGTAAGCACTTGAGTTCTGTGAGCATCCACGCGTGATACCAGAGAGCAGGTTCTGCATGTCTGCAACTCCCCTCAGTGTCCCATGTAACAATTTACATGTCTTCCTTTAATTTTTTTTTTATATGTCACTCACATTCTGGGAATAAGAGGGCAACTTTAGGCTGTGTAGACTTGATTGTTTTCTTTTAAGCTTGTATGTGTTACAGTGTCCTGCTAACTTAGTTCAGGGGCTACAATCATGCTGATGTTCGAAGCATTCCATACTCTAGACTTTTTAAAAAAGCATGAGTATTTTCAGATTCTGAAGTCTTTTACACCGTGGCACATGGTTATAAGGCAAGGGCAGTATAGGTTGGATGTGCGCTGCATAAGAGGTCTCCTATAAGCTGGAGGAACAGCCAAAGGAGAAATCTGTTCTTAGAACAAGGCACATGCTGTTGGTTCCAGACATTCTTTCTTGCTGGAGGATACAAAAGTGGTGTTTAACGGCCGCTGGCCTCACGCCTACTCTCCAGCCCTGTGGAATGTGCTCTGTCTGGGCCACACTCCCAGTCATCAAGGCCCTTTATGTGGGGAGGGGAGAAGCCAGCTCTCCAGGTCCTTGGCCTGAGCCAGGAGAAGGAGACTGTTTGGACTTTGGGCTTCCCACCGAACCCTACCCTGCCTCATGGACTGCCCTGCTTACAGAAGGAGGCTCATTTTCCTCCCTCCCTGGGAGTTGCTGCTTCTTTATTTCAAGTGCTTCAGTCTGAACGTAAAGTTAATAAACAGGGTCTATAAGAAACTTTGTTTAGTAGAGAGGTGTCACCCTGTTTCCTGTGAAAGATGTGATGTATGGATTGATTTCAAAGTCTGTGGTTTTTGGCACACGCCAGTGAGATGGAGATCGCTTCTCTGTGTTTTACATAAGAAGAGAAAGAAACAATTTTAAAACAAAGTAGCTCATCCTTTGGGATTCTAGTTGGGCAATTTAAATGGGGATGGTGTTATTCTGTCCTCTCCCATCTCAATATAATAACTTCTGTAAATTATTTAATTTAACTTCCTTTTCATATTTATAAAATAATAACAGTAATAACTTTTGGGAATTATTTCATTTAACTCTCACAATCAACCCCTTGAGTTAGGTCTTATATTTGGCCCCATTTTACAGGTGAGGAAACTGAGACTGGAAGATGTTAGGTAACTTGTTCTGTTCATCAATGATAGATGGTACCACAGCACTGGCAGCCTGAATCCAGATCTGCATGAACCTTTAATCCCCAGGTACTAGTGCCTTCAGGGTCAGTAGGCGGAACTTAGTGGGTAAATAGGGGAGGGTGTCCTAAGGTTTATGGAAATGTTGCTTCTTAGGTTGGGGCTAGTTTATATATTTTTTCCCCCTAACTTTTTTCCTTTGAAAAATTTTAAACCTGAGAGAAGTTTTAAACATAGTACAACAAAGACATTACATTACCTTCATCTGAATTCACCAACTGTTAATATTTTACTGCATTAGCTTATTTCTCTGTGTGTGTTTTTTATTTTGTTTTGCTGATCCTGTGAAAGTTACTTGAGACATTATGACAACTCATCTTTAAACACTCGAACAACTATCTTTGAAGAACAAAGACATACTCCTAAACGGCCTCAATAAAAACACATTGCTCAAAACATATTTAACATTGACGCACCACTATTTTCTAATACGCCTCTGATCAAATTGCTCCAGTTATTCCTAAAATGTCCTCTGTAGCCGTATTCTTTAAAACCCAGCGTCCGATGAAAGAGCAAACATTGTTTTTACGATCTGTAATCTTGATATCCTGCACATTCTCTCTCAGACTAGAAAGTTTGCTTTGGCTCAGGGAGGAAGACCAGGGATCTTGCTATGGTTCCAGATTTTCTGTCTCTCCTGACTAGGCAGCCCCACCGTGTCCTCAGTTGACACATTGTTTTACTGGACACCCTATCTTCTTTCTTCCTCCTCTCTCTTCTGAAGCTCTGCTGTTTTCCCTTGATTCTTTCTTCTCCCTTTGTCTTCCCTCATTCCCTTGTTTCCCTCCCTCTCCTTTCTCCCTCCTTTTCCCCAGCCCCCTGTAATATACACAGATGTGTTCTCATACACTGCAATTATTTTAAGCTTTAACTTGGAAACTGACGGTGTGGCAGGTGGGAGCTGTCAAATTGGTTTCCTTTATGAGATGGGACAGTGACCACGTGATGGGGTTCAGAGGGGATGTACTGGGTGGGGGACCTGACCCAATGTCGACCCTGTCAGAGGAGGCCCAGGGAAATTAATACATTTCGGGGTTTTTTTATGAGCCATCTAGTCTATGTATGGTATTTTGTTATAGCTGCCCAAATGGACAAAGACTGTGTTAAGTATAAGAATTCCTGCCTAGACTAGGAGACTAGATTCAGTGGATTGATCTTCCAATTGCCAGTTATGGCATAAGTATCAGCAGTTTCCTTTTTTCTCTTTCTCAGATGTAGAATCAGGTCATTTTAAGTGGAGAGGTCACCCTTGGTCAGTTCACTGGACCTGAACAGAGCAGACTGGCAACCAGGCTTTGAAGATAGTTGCACCTTTCAGACGGGCACCACTGGCTTCCTGTTCTGGCTCCTCGCTCCTGATAGGGGTTGTATTCTGTCTCTAAGGCTGTTTAATCATTGCTTTCTAGAACCAGCCTTCTTTGTAAGATGGCCTAAGGAAATATTTCAGAAGAACCACTAACATTGGCCTAATCACCTGTGGGTTTGTTACAGGTACAAGGTTCTTGTGCCCCATGTTTCAAAAGAAAGGCCAGTATTCAAGATGTCAGAGTTTGGAGCAAGGAAAGGTTTATTGCTCAAGAAGGCAGGAGAACTAATCCTCAAATCTATCTTAAGGCAGTCTGGAATTCAAGTGTCTTTTATTGTCAACGGAAAGGAGAAGGGGCGAGGCAGGGATAGGTGTACACTGTAGACAGCTGTCAGGAACGGATTCAAGGAAGAGCCGAAATTTCTAACTACCTTTGAACTTGGTTGGTCCCTTGACCCTTGATAATCCTAATTCAGTTCTGGAGACTCCTGTCTATCTTTGAAAAGCAGTCCTTATTTATGCTTGTCTCCCCACCTCTTTGCTAACAAGGGCTGCTCAAGCCTCATGCACAATTTCTCTAGTTAACCGGCATGTCTAATTAGCAGGGGCCATCAGCCTTCAGGATGTCAGAGAGAGGGAACAGCATTTCTTGTTGTTACAGGTTCTGGTAACATTTGAATAATAATATTCTAATATTTCAGAAGTAGATTCCAAAGCCTCAAAATTAAGTGGCTTTGGTCATTGATTTAATTTAATTATTCTAGAGGATAAAAAAAAATCAAATGCTTAAACTGGCAGAATTCCACATTATTTTTTCTCTTTTTTTGGGGGAGGGGGCTTTTGTCTCTTTGCAATAAGTATAAGCGGATATATGTTTGTGTACTTGTGCGTGAATGATGTGTGTTTGAGAGAGGGAGGAGAAGGGCATTTCTATTTATAGGAAAATTGTTGGTTATCTGAAGGATGGGTGATTACTGCAATTGGCAACAGTTTGAACAGTTGTGGGTACCACCCACCACAGGGCCCTTGATCTAACTCTATTTCTGAGACGTCTGCATTTCCAGTGTCTTTACATAGGCAGTGCCGTTTTGTGGAACAAAATCACCAGTGGTTTGTGATTTTCTATCATTGAAGAAGAGGGTAGAATTTGAAGAAGTTGGAAGCAGTTTGTCCAGATAATTCAGTATCTGGCCACTTTACATATCACAGCTGTCTTCTTCCTCCCCTCCCTGGGGGGCAGGGAGCTCAGAGAAAACCTTTCCCTGAGTGATCTGGCGTTGCTGGGTGGCTTAACATTCTTGTATTTGATGCAGTCTAGCCTTGGGTGCTTCAGTACCTGTGCTGGGTGTGGGAAGGGTGAACACCTGAGGAAAACATTCCCCTGTCAAAATGCATGATTGATTCCATAGGGACAAGTGTTTGGGAAGCTAAGGTAGAGAGTTGTTGGTAGACTAAATGAGGGTTTCTTTAATATGATCATTTTAAAGTGGGTCAGGGGGGGCTATTTAGACTTTCTAGGAATTTGTTTCTGCTCAAAATAGATTTTGATAAGTTCATATTTTGGTGTTGTCATCATTTGTCATTTTTTCTTGGCTTTTCTTTCTTCAACAGATATTCCAAATCCTCAGTAAAATAGGCTTAAAAACAAAACAAAACCAAAAAAAAACAACTCACCAAAACCCCAAACTAAGAGGAAGAAGACCATATTGAGTTTCAGGTTATAAAAACAAATCAAGCAACACCTCAACATAATCATTCCTGTATCAAAAATTTAGGGAGGAGGATTTCAAATGATCCAGGGGAAAAAAAATTTAGGTAGGCTGCATGGCCAAGGGCTCTAATATAAATATAGTTCATGATGGATGAAGTTAGAAGAAAATTTAAATTCAGTCTACAAAGAACAGAAAAAATAATAGAAAGATGGGGGAGATGACACCAGAGAGTCACTGGGAAACTTTTTGGTATGCTCAGATTTCAAAAGAACGTATCTACAAGAGAGAGGGATTGATACTTATCCTAAGAAAAATACGAGAAGTCACATGGATTATTAAAAATCAGTATAAGAAATACCAAAGTGAAGTATGGGTTACCGGCAAAGTAGAGCGAGGTGAGCCCAGTATAGCTATTTGGAAAGTGAAAAGCGTGACCTGAATACCTGGAGAATGTCTAGAGTTGATTATTAAACACATCCTTTGCAGGTAGGAAGCAAGCAAGGCTGGCTAGGGGGTAGCATGGATTTGCTAAGAGGTAGTCAAGACCATGGGTATCTGGCTTAGAGCCGAAAAAGGTAGGCTTTAGGAGGGCTGTGTCTGTCATCTTTTTTATCAGCAAATTGGAAGATGGCATATTAGACCATATACTTACATAGACTTTAGTTGGGGTGAAAGGTTCTGGGTTAGGGAAGGGAATTAAAGGAGGGGGCTGGTGTGACGGGAAAAGGAAGGAGACATAGACGGACTCCAGGTTAGGAGCGCTCAGTGAAAACGTCTGCGTGTGTGAGTGACGGGCAATGCTGAGAGTGGAAGGGGGCGGAGTTTACTTATTGAGTAAATGTTTATGCAGTTCCCGCTTTGTGCCTGGTACTGTATTCTGGGAGCTGGGGTGCAGCAGTGAGCCAAGCAGACAATGGTCCAGCCCGCAGGGAGATGGCGTGCTAGTGAGGGCGACAGAAGACACACACGCCCACAGGTGTAATTTTTCAGAAGGTGACGGATGGCTCGAGGACATAGGCTGGTCAGGGAAGTCCTTTCTGCTCCTGCGGCATCTGCACTTGAAGGCAGTGCAGGTGAAGGGACACTTGTCCAGATGTGTGGGAAAAGCAGTTCTGGAAGGGGCGTGCCAGTGCACGGGGGTGGGGTGGGGTGGGAGGGGGCACTGAGGAGGCCAGGGATGCCCAGAGCAGGGGGAGCGGGGGAACAGGGAGAGATGAGGCCACCTCTTAATGGGAGGAACTGCATAGGGCTAACGACATCTTTTTCAGGCTTCCCAGAGATGCAGTTTTCGTTGATAAGTTGATGCTAGTTCCTTGGACTCAATAGATTCTTTCTCAAGTCTACCCTAGTGTCTTCTGCTTTAATTTTAATTTGGTTCCTCCCCCCCACCCATGAATTGGTATTCTGAAGGCCGAAAAGTGATGCTTCAGTTATTACTTCCCTTATATGGCAGCCAGAGCTCAAGTTTATAAAGTGCTGGCACTTGAAGTTGACCCTGACCCTGCTGGGCCTTCCTTGGGTTTCATCCCTGACCAGATCCACTCACGCAGATCTAAGCAGGGACCAAGCTGTGTGGGGAAGTGTCAGCTGGTCGGTCTCGCTGGAAGTTGCCCAGGTGGCTCCAGCTCAAGAGCAGCGTTTGCGTTGTCCTCTGATACAGAAGGTGTGTGGGGAAAAGGGCGCCTCTGCCCCACCCCAGCCCTGCCCTTAATGAACGGGGTCACGTGGAGTGTTTAGACCTGGCATTGTAGCATGTGCTAAGCAGATAACTGGTTCCTTAACTACAATTATTGTCAACTCTTTTTACTCCATCGGATGACCTCAAGCTGCTGGCTTAGTTTAAGTAGCTGAGGATTTTTCCCCCGATCATTTTGAGAGAGTGGACGTGCCAGTCGTTTCCCCCAGATACTGGAGTGGAGATCTCCCTGGTAGGTCTCTAAGTCTTAAACTCAGTGGGGCTCTTTTCAACATGAATGCACTGCTGACTGTCTTAGTCTGTTAGCCATACCCTTGGCCATGCGTGCCTGGGGTAACACAAACCTCCCGAATGGTCTTTGGCCTGTAAATTCTAAAGTCAACTACACTGCTCACAAAAATTAGGGGATCAGGGAACATGCAGATACTCCAGTACTTTCAGCTTTTTCACCAATGAAATAAAAATTGGTTTTGCATCTCATTTGCATAATCAAACAACTTTCTTTGACTTGTTATTTGCTTTTTTGATGTTCTTGTTTAACAAAAAAAAATCAAAAAAATTTTAAAAATTATTTCATATTCATTTTGAAATATTCCCTAATTTTTGTGAGCAGTATATATTCCCACTGACCCCAGGGACCTCAGGAACTATATTCCCCCTGGCCTCAGGAAGGCAGAGGAGGGGTCAGGGAGCTGCCTACTCCTCTCAGTGACCGTGGAGGATAGGGACCGTGATGGCCTGGATAAAGGAGAAAACTAGAAAGTGATTAATTCAGGGTTTGGTTTTTTTGGTTTTTTTTTGTTTGTTTGACAGAGACAGAGAGACAGAAAGAGGGACAGACAGGAAGGGAAAGAGATGAAAAGCATCCGTTTTTCATTGCGGCACCTTAGTTGTTCATTGATTGCTTTCTTATATGTGCCTTGACCATGGGGCTAGAGCAGAGTGAGTGACCCCTTGTTCAAGCCTGAGACCTTGGGCTCAAGCTGGTGAGCTTTGCTCAAACCAGATGAGCCCGCGTACAAGCTGGCGACCTCGAGGTTTCAAACTTGGGTCCTCCACATCCCAGTCCAACGCTCTATCCACTGCACCACCACCTGGTCAGGCTAATTCAGTTTTAACAGCTCCTCAAGACGTCACAGGTCTGGCCTAGTACAGAAGACACTAGACGTGATGCCTCCACCTTCAGGGATTCAATCCATACACGCTGTTCTGAGAAAGGCCTCTGTTTTTACAAAACAAAATGTCGCTCATCTCTAAAAGCAGCTCTTCCGCACAACAGCATTAATTGAACTTCACCACTTTCCTGTGAACTCGAGCTGCTGGTTCCGTTTCCTAGAAAAAGGTGAACAGACTCATCCAACCCTGGGAAATGTTGTTTCACTGTTTGATTTTTCCGGGGAAGCACTGTGCTGTGTGTACTCATCATAGCATTCAGAACCGGGCTAGTGAAATGCAAATCAAAATAAAATAACTATCACTGTGTTATTTGGAGAATGACAGTTTTGCAGTTTCTTTATGCTTTTGGAATGAAGGAAGATTACACGAAGGTGGGAGAAAGCAAGGCCTGGGTTGAATTACAGGAGCATTAACGAGATTATGTGCTTATTTGCGGGTGGTTACACCTTGGAGGAGTATTATGCCGGGCATTTCAAAGGTGTGTTTAACCTAGATGCACAAGCACAATGGACAAGGTGGGCTTAAAACCCTTTCACTACAGAAGATAGAGGCCTGGTGTGAGACAGCCTTCCATGACCTGCCCAGTTAGGGATTTCTGATCAGCTCACCCTGTGAGGTTACTTTCCGTAGAACCTCCTTTTTCGTCCACATCATTTTAGTTAACCCTCATGCGTAGGTAGAACAAATCCAACTCACATCTCGAGATCCAAGGGCAGAATTCTAGTTCTGCTTGTGCAACTCCAAAAGCCTAGATGGAAGCCTGTGTAGGGAACCTTTCAAGGTTTTGATTGTCTCTCTGTTAAGAGTGACTGGACTTTTTTCTCCTTATGACTCATCAAGAAAGTTTCATTTATTCTTCCCTGTGTGCAGCTCACGGGCCCCTGCTTCTTTTTCCTCCCAGCTGAGTTACAGGACTGTGTGATATTCCCGGGCTGTGTGAAAACCCCTGATCACATCAATCATCAAGCGGTTGCCTAGAGACCATCATGAAAACATGATTAAGTAGAGCATTTTTGCTCTATTACACCTGCTTTCTGATGAAGATGTGATGTTAGAAACAGCTCCGTGTCCTTTGTGGCTTGAGAACGCACAAGTGAAGAAAGCATTTTACAACAGAGATAAAATGGTTTCTTCGCAGTCACTTTTCGAGATGGTCCTTTCCAACCCAAAGGTCTTTTTCACAACTGCACACCCACCTGCCTTTCAGGAGGGTCATGCGTTGGGGATTGCTGGCCCTTTTAATTAATTAGTTAATTATTTTAAAATTGAATTTATTAGGGTGACATTGCTTAATAAAGTTATACAGGTTTCAGGTGCACAGTTCTACAGTGCATCATCTATAAATGGCACTGTGTGTTCACCTCCCCAAGTCAAGTCTCCATCACCATCTATCCCCCTCTACTCTCCTCCACCTCCCCACCCCCTCTCTTTCCTTCTGTCCCCACACTGCTGTCTGTAAGTTTTTTTTCTTGATCTCTTCACCTTTTTCACCCAGCTCACCCAACCCCTTTCCCATCTGACAGCTGCCAGTCTGTTCTCTGTCTCTATGAGTCAGTTTCTACTTTGTTTGTTAGTTTATTTTGTTCATCAGGTTCTACAAGTAAGTGAAATCACATGGCACTGATCTTTCTCTGTCTAGCTTGTTTCCCTTATCTTAATAATCTCCAGAACCTGCTGGCCCTTTTTAAAGAACATGAACATAAACCAACAGTGAACCTCAGACACTATTACTCCTCCATCAGTCCGCAGGACTGCAGCCAGACCGGAGTGTGTGTAGAGAGGTTAGAAGGCGTTCGCAGTGCTGTGGTCATGAAAGAGGAACGGGCAGTTGCACTTTGTCAGCTGAGTGTTAAGCAGGTTTTCAACAAAACATCAGGCTGACCTCGCTGCGAATTGATAGCGGTGAGTTCCAGAGAAGGTCATTTCTAATTCTGAGCCCTGCTGTCTCCCAGAAATAAACCTGGATGGACTCATCAAGAAGTATAAATTGAGGAGACTTATTACATGATGGACGTGTTCCTAAATGCCTCCTTAGAATAAGACAGACAGGTAAATGAATGGTCCTGGCTGGTTTGGGGCCAGAGGAGAAGAAGGAATCAGGAAAACCTAAGAGTCAGTACGTCAGCAAATATTTATTGACGATTTTGGCCTTGTAGGTGTGGTGGTGGGTGGGGTGGGGTAGGGTGGCCATGGAACAATGAGCTGGATGACAGTCCCTGAATAGTCCAGTGAGAGGGGCAGAGGTCAGGCAGTTAAAGGTGGAACAGATAAATAATTGCAGATAATGGTCAATGCCATAAAGATTATTAAACACGGCCCAAGACTATAGTTGGAGGCATAAGCACTGCCATTCTGAGGGGACATTTGAGGTGAGGGGGCTGAGAATCTGAGGGGCTGGGAGTGACGTCATACCAGCAGTGGGGAAATAGGGGAGGAGCCTGGGTATAGGGCAGCAATCGTGGACATCACAACAGGAAGAGAACCTTCAATGTTGTTGGACGATAAGTCCGATCCTTATTAGGAAAATCATTTTCAAGTTTCTCAGAAAAGTGACTCAAACCTCATTAGACCTCCCAACGTCTGTAATTACCTTTGGGCTGGTTGCCTAACATAGCATTAGTCATGACATTGACAATGCGGACTTGTGTAGTTTCCTCACAGATATTAATTGTAGTTGTTATTTTTTATTTAAAATTTTATTTTTAACCCTGGCCAGGTAGCTCAGTTGGTTAGAGCATCCTCCTGATGATATGCCAAGGTTGTGGCTTTGATCCCTTGGTCAGGGCACATACAAGAAAAAAACTGATAAATGCATAAATAAGTGGAACAACAAATTGATGTTTCTCTCTCTCTCTCTCTCTCTCTCTCTCTCTCAATCCATAAATAAAAAATTTAAAAAATAAATAAAAATTTATTTTTAAACTGTGAAAATACATTACTTTAGTTAGAGAAATATGAAAAGCCTTCCATATTTCCACTAACCTAGATATGCTGTTGTCTAGTTTGTATATTCCTTCCCCGTCCAGGTCACGTATATGGTGTTAGATAGTTGACAAGTAGTCCCTCAAAGGTGTAATGCTATTTTCCCATGCTTCCCCAACTTTGTATTTTGTATTTACCTATTTATTTATTTATTTATTTATTTATTTATTTATTTCTGTGACAGAGACAGAGAGAGGGACAGATAGGGACAGACAGAGAGATGAGAAGCATCAATTCTTTGTTGTGGCATTTAGTTGTTCATTGATTGCTTTCTTATATGTGCCTTGGCCAGGGTGAAGGTCTACTGCAGACCAAGGGACCCTTTGTTAAGCTGGTGAGCCTTGCTCAAACCAGAGAGGCCCACACTCAAGCTGGCGACCTCAGGGTTTCGAACCTGAGTCCTCTACGTCCCAGTTTGACGCTCTATCCACTGCACTACTGCCTGGTCAGGCTTGTATTTACCAATTTTAATGCCTAAGTATAATCCATTCTCTGTTTGGAGGTGGTTATGCTTGATAAACTTTCTGTGGACACTAAGTTAGTGAGTACTGAATCATTGCCCCTAGGGGAAGTAGGTTCCTGTGGGCCTCTGGTCACAACATTTGCATCAACCATATGTAACCTTGTTTTGGTGTGATTCTGTTTAAAAACACCTTATTTAACATATTATGTTGATTCATTGGCATTGGACTCATGCGCACATCACCCTCACTCATGCCTGAACGAGTTTACCTAACACACAGATTCCCTCTTTAGGACACAGCACTGTTTTCTTGAGCTTAGAAACACTAGCCAGCCCTTCAGCCCTGAGCATGGGGGTCATTTTTAAACAGCACCATCACCATCCCAAAGCACAAAAATGCGAAACAGATGGCACTAAATGGACCCTGGAAAGTTCCGTGTAGTTGTTTGTAGTCTGAGTCTGGAACAAGGAGGAGGAGGGTCACCTCATTCAACTTCAGCTGAGAACATACACTTGAGGAAACAGGTTTTTGTCGCTCTGGGCATAGTTGAGAATGACTGAGAATGCACCACAGGTATTGATAGGTTACAAACATAGCAACTCAGCTGATCTGCATGTTGTGAGGATTGGCTATTCTGACTGCCTATGCCGTGATTACATAAATGGCTCACTTTGGAAGGGGGACACTGACACAATTCTACTCTGGTGTCTGTGGGGCTCCCACAGTTCATTTCCACTCCCCACCCCAAACAGACCAAGTCCTGAAAAATACACTACTAGGAAAAGGCTCAGATGCACGGGTAGGTGAGGAACAGCCCTCAGCGGTGCAGTCGGGGGTAATGGTAATAATTCCAACTTACGTTTATGAGGGCTTTAGCATTTGCAGAGTTGTTTGATATGGTCTCTGTCGTTTGATCTTAACATGACCCATTGAGAGGGATGGGATTGTTACCTTCATTTTAACAGAAAAGAAAAAAGACACAAATATGAATTGAGGGTAAGCTCACCTGACCTTACCAATCTTTCTGAAGTGGCTGTCAGGCATTTTGCCTATAGCAGAGGCCCAGAGAGTAAATCTTGTTCCTTTTTTTGACCAGTGCCTGCTTGGTAAGAACAGATACTAACTGGAAAATGCAGTTACCTCTCCTATGCCCACATACCTGATAACAGCCACCCACATTTTCACCGGGGAGGTTCAAGAGGCATATGGGGGAGTGGAGAGAGAGCGGCTTTCACAGTCAGGGGAGCTGGTTATGATTCCTTGGCTCTGTCCTTTTCTCAGGTATGCAGCTTTGGCCAAGTTATGAAACTTTTCTGAGCTTGCATTTTTTCATTGGTAAAATGGGGGAAACAATACATGACTTAATTCATGTATTTGTTGTGAAGATTTCATGAACTAATATACTAGCCTTTTTACCTCGCCATACTTCTGATGGTAAGGAGCTTATCAATAGATTCTTAGAGAAAATCAATAAGTAATCTAGTCAGTGGCCTTTGTTTTCTCGCAATTCTGCCTGGAGATCACCACCCCCCAATAGCACCAGCATCGAATACACGAATAAATGGTGAGCATTGGCTTCTGTGTGGGTGAGTGTCTCAGCTAGTGTCACTTTTTTTAAATTTATTTATTCATTTTAGAGAGATGAGGGGGAGAGAGCAACAGAAAGAGAGAGAGAGAAGGAGGAGGAGCAGGAAGCATCAACTCCCATATGTGCCTTAACCTGAGGTTTTGAACTGGTGACCTCAGCATTCCAGGTGGATGCTTTATCCACTGCGCCACCACAGGTTAGGCTAATGTCACTATTTAGTTTCGGTGTTCCGTAACACACTATATTCTCCTAGTGGTAGAAACAGAAATGTTTCAAAATAAACATTAATGAAGTCTCCTTAGATTGTTTTTTTTTTCCGAATCTTGATTGGGATGTTGACAAACTTTTTTTTTTTCTCATGTTTTCACTGGAATTTTTTTTTTTTTTTGACAAACTTTATGTACACGTTAGCTGTTGAATAAAACGACAAAAGAAACTTGATGAACAGACCCAGATCAAATAAGTGGTGTGCAAGAAGCTAGTGTAACACTGGTACACTAGCCTCTTATTGATGAGAAAAGTGAAATATAAGAAGCTGACTTGTATAAGGTCCCCAAGCTAGATAAAGCCTTCCCAAGCAGCCAACAGTTGAATTACTAGGGTTGAAGGGAGTGTAAAAAGATTCCTTTTCTCTCGATAATTTTGCAATGAAATGAGAATATGTGGGTCCTTTAGCAAATGTTTTAAGAATTCAGCTTATACCTATACAACAGTTTCCAGTATGTTCTTTTTAAACATCTGTGTGACATTAGCAAATAAAACCCAACGACTAGAGGGCCCTTGAAAGTGTCACCGTAAACATCACAGTGGCGGGAGGATGGGCCAATAATCTGAATGCTAAACTCCAGCTTCAAGTGACTGTTTCTTTCTGAACTTTGATAGCTGGTATCTTTCTGAGAGAAAACAATGTCTGTTTTTGCTATCTTGGCCTTTGAGATTACCCCTAGGCTGGTGACCTCTGCACCCTGATGAGCTGTAGACACAGTTCTCAGTGAGAAAAAAGGGATGCCTTCACGTATAACTTGTTTGGGATTTTTCCTATTCCTGTGTGAATGTCCCATTATACTTCCAGTGACTCATACACAGCCATCTTTAACAACACTGACGTGAGTAATACCCAGGGATCATTGCCGGCTTTCATTGTTGTCACCAGAACTCATCTGAGTGGCTGCCGCTTGTCCATCATGTTGTGCAGGTCACAGAACAAACCCACTGCAATGCAGCTGAGGTGTCTTCTAGGAGCTCGGGGTCTAAGACAGATGCATGGATGGGGAGGGTCAACTTATTTTCATGAGGCTATTTTTCAGTAAAACACTAATAATATTCATGCTTGTGGATTCTATAGGAAAACTCAAACTAGGGTTTGGGTTGAGCCCAGCACACATTTGAGTAGTCAGGAGGACCCTCTTAGAGGTTAATACTTACTTCTACTGATCATGTTGGCTAAGGTCATTCAGTATTTTATTTCCTCCTGTTGCAGTGGGTATCTGATAGTGAGAGGTCAGCAGGGAGATGGCACTTAGACACTGGAATTCTATTACATTTGTTTTTCCAACTTTATACAGTATACGGATAGGAAACAGAAAAGGTGCAGGTCAGCTTTGGACCCCGCTATGGTATTGCTTAGGCACCAGCCGAGAAAAATAGGTTGAACCGTGAATTGAGTTTTGGAATAATATACCAATTATATATAACTAATATTAAATAAGATATAATACTAATAAAATGTTAATAATAATATACTTATATAGTATCATGCTAATATTAGTAAAATAATTTAGTACCGGCCTCAATTATGGACTAGTTAGCATGTTTTAGGCAGACCTCATAGGTCTGAGCCATATGACAACATCCCTGAATCTCTAGAATTTAGCACAGTGGTCTGACACATAGTGAATTCTTAACATTTTAAGTGAATCAAAGCCCAAGAGATCAGAGAACAAGACTAAGACCCAGGAGCACAGAGTGAAGCAGAAGTGTTGTGTTGTAAGGTCCCCTGTACGAGACCCAGGAGAGGAATTTTTGAGGTCGGATGGGGAAGTACCTCCTTCATCCATCCAGCTAGAAGCCAGAGCTAGAGGACTTGGGAGGGGACTCCAGAGCTAGGAAGGTGCCAACTCCAGCTCAAGTCATGCCAGAGGGAGATGGGCATAGCCTGCGCCTCCTGCAAGGGCCAGCTGGGGAAGGAAGAGGATGTAGGGGTCCATATTCCAGGAGCTGCCCCAGCCAAACCAGGCTGTCACTAGCCTCTAGTTAAGTTGCAAATGTGTCCTATGTAAATGTGTCTGCTTTCATTCCAAAAAGTCCTCCTCCTCCTTCTCCCCCTTCGTTTTCTTGTAAAAAAAAATTTTTTTTTTTTTAATAAACTTGGTCTTGGCCAGACTATCAGGAACCAGACATAAATCTGTGCTCTGGGAGGCCAGGTATGAAGTCACAGCTGCCATTTTTGCTCCACTTCCCAGGAGTGGACAGAGGAGGTGAGGCCAAGCATCAGGATGAAGAGCTGGGTGGAGTGCCTCAGACGAATCCAGTAGGGGTGGGATGGGGGCGTGGGGAGGAGCAGGAGGTGGGTAATCAGGGCCACACACCCCAGTCTGAGGCTGAATGAAAGGCTCAGAGTCTCCAGCCTTACACTGATCCTCAGGGTGCAGTTTTCCTGCATATAAACATCCTCAGAGCGTGGACAAGGAGAGTGTGGGCAAGAGAATGCGCAGAGACGTGGCCAGTTGGTGGGCATATCAGTTTCATGTGGCTACATAGGTTACTCCAAGTTGGTGGCTTCACACAGCAGCACGCATTAGCTCACAGCTTCCCGGGGCCAGATCCTCCCTCCGCGCAGGGTCTCACGCACCAAACCGCAGTCAGGCGTCAGCTCCTCCGCAGAGTGTGGGGTCCTTTTTCCAGCTCACGGGGTTGTTGATAGAACGTGGTGTCTGTGGAGCCCTTGGCGGCCTGCCTCCTCCAGCCCAGGAGAAGGATCTCTGTATCTGTAGCTTTCAGCTCTTCTTTGCAAGGGCTCCCCTGATTCAGTCAGAACCACTCAGGAGAATCTCCCTTTGGATGAACTCCAAGTCAACTGAACTGGGACCTTCATTGCACATGCAAAATTATCTTCATGGTAGTGAAATCGGACACTCTCAGGAATATCAGCCATCATTCTAGGAGGCACAGGCCACACTCAACGGGATCTTAGGATATGTCCACCAGGGAGCAGGAGACCTGGGGACACCTTAGAATTCAGCCTACTACAGTGGGTGCGAGAGGGTGTCGGCCCGTGCTTGTCTGTGCTGACTGTAATTTGAGAAGGGCGCAGGGGAGTTGGAATGCAGGATCAAAGATATTATTTTAGGTATCTGTGGCTGGTGGCTCCAAGTCACGAGAGAACAGAAACCACCATCAAATACAGTCTTAAGGATAAAAGCTTAATTGTAGTGGTGAAGGGTGGAAATACTGATTTATACAAGAAAACATGTTATGGGTAACGCAGTTGTTGGGAAACAGAGCAGGGCCCACCCTGGTGAGGTGAGGGCGAATAAAGGGGAGCCTGTTAACAGCATTTTTTATGCTGTTGCTTCTGGAGTTCCTGACTGAAGCTGTTGGTAAAGACAAACTCTGGATGCCCCCTGGGAGGGACCTTGCTCGTCGTGGGTCCTAATTGCTGTCAACGCAGAGGGCAAAATGAGAGAGGTGATTTTTGTCCATTAGACGTTTAAAGCTTCGGGGGAAAAATGAGGTATGATTATCCTGCATAGCAGTCTGTCTGTTAAGCCCGCACCTGCCACTGGTGTATTATTATTATATTATTATCATTATTATCAGGAATGAACTATAGAACATCACCCTGGGGGCAGAAACTGTTGTCTCTATCCTGTGATCCCCACTGTTCCTTGTTCCCCGAGGACTATGGAAACCAGGTCTCACTTAACTTGATTAGATGGAGTCTGTTTAAAACAAGGACAACAACAAATGCTCCCCCCCACTCCCCAGTATAAAAACCTGTAGGTTTTTATTGTAAAACATCTAGATAAGAAGAATAAAAAAACACACCTGTTATACTCTGCTGGAGTACTGTCAGCTGTTGGCCAGAAAGCCGTCCATAAATTTCTACACGATCTCATTTGTAGTCGATTCTTTTATAACTGAAAATAGAGGGCGTTCAGTTTTTGTCATATATCTCCACTTTGATCTATAAGGCGAACATTTCTATTAGGCTATCTGTTTTGTGAACATGGGTTTACAAATAGCTTTCTGCAATAACATTTTATAGATCTACTTGCTTAGGTATACAGTCATGTATTAAGACGGTCTTCTATGGGTGATTTTAAGTTTCCGGTAGACAGTCGATCGCTGGCAGGTCAGGGTTCACCACCTTCGATCAGGGACATTTTCTAAGTGGGCGTGATCCTGTTGTTTTCACCTGCAGCTCACTTCATTTACCCCCATCTGACGCTGGTCCAGCCCTTGCCGCTCACACAGGCAAAATGTGTGCCTTATGTTTACCTTTCCCCTGGTCTGTTCCCAAGGCTACAGGGTAGAGTTTTTAAATCCCTCTTTTGTGAAGCTAGCGGCCCTAACAAACAAACCACTTTGTTGGGACTGGAGCATTAGCCCTGGCACAATTTACTGATTTTACTCTGCTGCAGGCATCACGGGCCGGCAAGGTCTGGCTGCCCCTTCATTCTCCACGCAGACACTGTGTACAGGTTTGTCCACAGAGGTGCTGTTTTTCTTTCCCTTGCCCTTCAATATGGGCTGCTGGTGGCAAAACTCGGTTTAAGCGAAAGCGAGGAAAGGAACTATTTATGACGAGCCCAGAACTTTAAACGTTAGGTAGAGGTTTAACCTATGAGAGACCTGAGCTTTGCAAATGTTTAGAGTGTTAGGTTAACGGGGATGGGGACATTCAGGTGTTGGTGGGTCGTGAGGCCGTGGAGGGGATACCACTCAATGACGCAGATGGTCATTAGAAGAATTTTTCGACATAGTGCTGCATTTCACATAAATAATGAAAACAGACCCACAGAAAGAACCTGAGTTAATATCTAGATTTCTCACAATCCAGCTGAGCTTACATATTGAAAGTGAGCTGCTTTTGCTTTTAGAAGCATAAGGTAGCATTTTTGGCTGTCAGCATGATGCAAAGGGGAAGCTACAAGCATTTAGTGCTCAGGACCCTGTAATCGGCAGAACAGCCCTAACCAATGCAGTTCTTTTTTTTTTTTTTTTTTTTTTGGTATTTTTCTGAAGCTGGAAATGGGGAGGCAGTCAGAGAGACTCCCGCAGGCGCCCCACTGGGATCCACCTGGCATGCCCACCAGGGGGCGATGCTCTGCCCATCCGGGGCATCGCTCTGCCACAATCAGAGCCATTCTAGCACCTAAGGCAGAGGCCACAGAGCCATCCCCAGCGCCTGGGCCAACTTTGCTCCAATGGAGCCTAGCTGCAGGAGGAGAAGAGAGAGACAGAGAGGAAGGAGGAGGGCGGTGGAGAAACAGATGGGCGCTTCTCCTGTGTGCCCTGGCTGGGAGTTGAACCCAGGACTTCCGCACGCCAGGCCAACACTCTACCACTGAGCCAACAGGCCAGGGTCTTTTTTTTTTTTTAACCTACAATCATATTCTTACTTTTGCCAACATGGTCTGCTTGAGACCTAAAGACTTCAGAACTTTGGGTTTCTTCTAAGGAATGAAGCAGAAAACATGAAACAAGGGCCAGGAATTTTTCTGGGCCTTTCTAGAATTGCCTAGTGCCTTCTGTTTCTCCCGTTTCTCATAGCAGTTCTGCATAGCTGAGACTAGAGGGATATTGGTCCACGTAAGAAGGTGCGGGTCAGGGAAAAACAGTGCAACAGTTTTTAAGTCTGATATTTCCTCCATCTATACTTGGCCTGCAAAAGATGAGTTCTTTTTTTTTTATAAAAGTCCGTCCAGTTGTTTGTCTCATAGACCAGCTGTTCCTTGGCGGAAATCAGCCAGTCCTATCCAGCTGTTAGCTCTGCCATCCTCAGGGGAATGAATTCTTTGCCAAGAGAGTCTCAGAAAAGGGCAGAGAGGGAGTTTCAGGGAACACTGACTCAGGCCTAAGATTTGTTTTCAGGCGATTTTATTCCCTTCGGCTGCTGATATAATAACTGATCTCAGAGTGTCAGAGCTGCAGGGGTCTTGGGACACCAGCTTGTCTTACTTTTTTATTTTATATCCTGAGGAAAGAAACTCAAGACAGGTTCCATGACTTGCCCAAGGTCACAGAGCCAAGCTGTGAAAGAGCTAGGTCTCAACTGAAACCTTGTCATTCCAAATAGAGCATTTCCTCTGCTACAATAGCAGCTGCCCTTTTGACTTCTTATATTATTGACTAATGAAGCTTTGCTGATTTTCTGTCCAACATATTCCCCCACCCACACCAAGGCATTGCTTCATTATTACATTCTTTAAAAAAAAATTTTTTTTATAAGTGAGAGGGCGGGGAGCCTGAGAAGACAGACTCCTGCATGCACCTCGACTGTGATCCACCCAGTAAGCCCACTAGGGGGCGATGCTCTGCCCATCTGGGGTCACTGCTCCATTGCTTGGCAACTGAACTACTGTATTTCAGTGCCTGTGGTGAGATCATGGAGCCATCCTCAGTTCCTGGGGCCAACTTGCTCAAACCATTCAAGCCATGGTTGTAAGAGGAGAAGAGAGAGAGAGAAAAGGGGGAAGGGTGGAGAAGCAGATGGTTGCTTCTTTTGTGTGCCCTGACTGGGAATTGAACCCAGGACTTTCACACACCGAGTCAGTGCTCCACCACTGAGCCAACCAGCCAGGGCCTCATTATTATAGTCAAACCTTATGTAGTATCTGAGACCATGGGCTTTATGAGTAACTGAAAAGAATCTTTTATGATCGGAAGGCAAATGCTCCCAATTTATAATGCAATAAGCAGTTATCCACCACTCTCAAATCATGAAAAAATAAGTGTGCAAGCATTGTTCTAAATTCTTTTTGGGGAGAAAAATGCTCAATTAAGCTGTTTGGTAATAAGCTTTAACAGATGGTGTTTGCACCTGTTTCTCAGAGGGACTTCTGTGGCTTATTCTCATAACATCTCTGAGGTCACTAGGTTCTATTTATGGTCTTTCATAGAAAGAGAAGATCATGGCCTTTTTTTTTTTTTCACCTTTCTTAGACATTCTCCAACTCTTCTGAGTTCAAATGAAGAGAATGGGCAAGACTATAGCTAGATGATAGGTATGATGCTAGTGGCAAAAATGCCCAGAGGAATACCTTTCTCTGCACCTGGACTCCATTTCCGGAGCAAAACCCGAGAGCCTGCAACTGGCCATCATGTGGGAAGGGTTTGACTGGTTCAGGATTCTTGAGCATGTCCAGGACATTCTCTCCCAACCATGTTGCTCACTTTTTCTCCCTTGACGATCTCATTCTTACCTTCTTACCTTCTTACCTTTTTTTTTTTTTGGTAGGGGTGCCACCAAGATAAAAACCTGGTAATCCAGTTTGTCTGTGACCAGTTCTCTTATAAAAGATTGAAAGAGAGGTTTGCATAAAAATTATTCTCTCTGGTCAAAATGAAAGGGCACCGAGAGACATGGGTATGATATCTGAGACTGGATAGCCGGGCCTGGTTTTCAAAGGGGAGAAAGGGAGATCGATCGATTATGAATTGATGACTTGATCGTTGATCGTTGAGCCCCTTGATAAGCAAATAGGCCAACCAGAATCTAGCATGAGACCACTAAGAATACATGGTGTTTCACAAGCCTCATCACTTTGTCTAGTGTTAGTAGCTGACAGGTCAGAGAAATGCTTCATGATTTGTAGTAATAACAACAATAACATAGCTAACATTTTATTGAGCTCTTTGTGAAAGGAATTGTTTTAAGTGAGTAGAGAAACATCAAAATTTGCGCTTTTTTTTGGCAGGGAGGATTGGTTAACATCTTTTTATCTTCTTTATTTAAAAGTAATGGAGCTTGCCTTTCTAATCTCTCGAGTTTCTAGTAATGGGACTGAAATGAATGGCTTAGCTTGGAGCAGGCCATGGGGCAAGGTAACAGAGAGCTAATTGATGATTTTCCCTCCTCACGGCCTCCAGATGTTCTGTCCTGACCCGGCTGCAGAGTTCCTGGATTCTAGTAGCATTTGGAGATGGAAACGGGTTTATTACCTTGGCTGATTGGGTATTGTGAGAGAAAGGAACGTGCAGGAGGAGACAGCCAATGACTACCAGGTTCTCAGCATTTGCCATTGATAACTGGCTAGTCAGGATGGAGGTCAGAAATACCTTTGTGAATAATTGTCACATTTTCGTGGCCTGCTAATGGTTCTCAGCTCATTCTCACTTAACATAGCATCCCATTATGTCTGGGTCAAACTCTCTCTGCATTCATTTCATCTTCACAGCAGTTTTGGAAGGCAGATTGAATTTTTCCTAATTTCAGAAGGAGTCAACAGTGTGAGATTTGCGCAAGGCCCCTGCTAGTGGGGGCAGCACTGATCCGGGGCATATGTCTTCTGACTTGTGAGTCCAGTGCACAAAACACTGCGTCCGATGGTTCAGATCCTCTGGGATGTCTGAGCAGGCCAGTCCCCCAGAGGGGTGGGGCATGCCTGTGAGATCTGACAGAGCAAACATTTAGATGGCTTTCAGCCAGAATCTGCTGGGGCCTAGGGTTTTTCGACCTGTGGGATCCCTGTTGCTCTTATCTCAGGGTGAATGGGTGCCTTCCCTCAGTGAGTCACTCCCTGTTAACTTAAACATAGAGGACAGTGCCTGGCCCTCGTCAGATACTCTCCCTTTCCCCCCAGTGTGGCGCTCTAGGGGTGAGAGCACCTCAGTCATTTGGATGACATATCTGGCTTATAAATAAAGGAAGGGTTGGAGGGAGTATGTCATTAATTGTTCCTGAAAACTTTATGGCTCCTTTCATTTTTTTTTTTCCCCTGACAAGTCAAGCTTTGGGTCTTGACTCAGAGACAGGATTATCTCATTGCAAAACATATGTCGTATTCAGAGAATTCCTTGCAGGAAGTCATTTGTTTGGTGGTCCTTATGTTAACTCACCATCTTTCTTGTTACAGAATCTACCGTGTAAAGAGATTAAGCCTCAGCTCTTTGCTTTGATGTACTGCCCTGGACCATGATTTGCTCAAATTAGGCCCAGATCATTTCCCTTCTTCCTTCAGACTTCATGAGTCTGTGATTGGGAACCTGGTATCCTAATCAGCCGTTTTTCTGGATTGGCAAAATACCAGACCTTTGTTATTTTAGGATAGGACGCAAGAGGGTACAATGACTATTTTAGCTTATGCCTTGCTTGAAGGATATGAGGGATACCCTGATTGTTTTCTGGGTGTTTTTCCCTTAATCTCATAACTGATTTGTTTGTATAAAACAAAACAAGGAATTTTTCTTTTTTTCACATTGTTAAACTGAGAACGGCTATAGGCCATTCAGGATTGGATTGCACTTGGAGAAAGTGCACATTGCTTGTTTTCATGATGGATAAATTACTTAATATAAAAAGAATCAGTATGGGTGTGTCTCCCTTGAAGCAAATATCATCTGTAAAAATTCATATTTACATAAATTAGGGGCATTTCTTTTTACAACAAATATACCAAATATACCCTACCAATGGATTTATAATAGGTGATTCCTTTTTGTAATTTATTGATTTTAGAGAGAGGGGAAGAGACACACAGAAAGAAACATTGATTTGTTTTTCTACTTAATTATGCATTCATTGGTTGCTTCTTGTATGTGCCTTGCCTGGGGCTTGAACCTGCCTCCTTGGCCTCTCTGGATGACACACCAACCAACTGAGCTACTCGGCCAGGGCCTAAGAGAGGATTCCTTTAAATCAGGGGTAGTCAACCTTTTTATACTTACCACCCATTTTTGTATCTCTGTTAGTAGTAAAATTTTCTAACCAACCACCGGTTCCATAGTAATGGTGAGTTATAAAGTAGGGAAGTAACTTTACTTTATAAAATTTATAAAGCAGAGTTACAGCAAGTTAAAGCATATAATAATAATTACTTACCAAGTACTTTATGTCAGATTTTTGCTAAGTTTGGCAGAATAAATCTTTATAAAACAACTTACTATAGTTAAATCTATATTTTTATTTATACTTTGGTTGCTCTGCTACCGCCCACCATGAAAGCTGGAATGCCCACTAGTGGGCAGTAGGGACCAGGTTGACTACCACTGCTTTAAATAAACATCCCTCACTGCTGCCATTATAATTTGATTAATGTATTTCACATACTTACTTTACAAAGAAAGGTTCACCTGGATACCACAAACCAAAGTATATACATTTTGGAATAGGGCTCTTTAAAAAACAATTTCTGCTATGGCTTGTAAAATTTCAGTAAAGCAAATAATCACTCAAAAAAATAAAAAAAACAAAACCCCAAACCTTCCAAATCTCTTGTGCAATAGAGTTCCAGGCCTCAGCCTCAAGTTTCTTTATTTAGAGAAATAGATAATGTGCCTAAATTTTGGTACTAGACAATAATTGGGTCCCCTTGAAATTTTACTTTAATAGGGTTTTACTTGTGAGCCATTTTTTTTTCTGGTGGTTTTGACAAAGCCTCCTTTTTCCCTCCTGGTGGCATCTGGCCATGTTCTGTGTGGTTTGTGTACAGAGCACACACAAGGCGGAAGAACCCCTCAGGTCTACGGTGTGCTCTCCTTGAAGGCGGACCTCCTCCCTCTTCCCTCCTTCCTCTTCCCTCCTCCCACCTCCTTCCTCCCTCTCCCCCTCCTCCTTTCTCCCTTCTCCCTCCTCCCTTCTCCCCTCTCCCTTCTCCCCTTCCCCTTTTTCCCTCTCCCTCCTCCCCCACCCTTCTCCCCCTCCCCCCCTCCTCCTCCCTCCTTTCTCCCTTCTCCCCTCTCCTCCCCACCTGCCCCCTCCCCTCTCTTCTCTCTTCTCTCCTCTCTCCTCTCTCCTCTCTCCTCTCTCCTCTCTCCTCTCTCCTCTCTCCTCTCTGTCTCCTCCCTCCTCCCTCCTCCCTCCTCCCTCCTCCCTTCTCCCTCCTCCCTCCTCCCTCCTGTTGCAATACAGACAAGTCCTGTTTTGCTGGAGGGAAACCTTGGTTTCTAAAGAGAATTTGAGACCTGTCTTCTAAATTATTTCTCTGCATTTCTTTGAGGCTTTGGTGCTGGTTATCTTGCCCCCACCACATCCCCTACATCCATGGCTCCAGTCTTTGGAGACTTCTGTGCTCTGGGCAAGGCTCTGAGCTGCGATTTTTCACTAAAAACCCTTCTTCCCCTGCCTGAGGGCGAAACATCCTTGGGAGGCCAGCAGCTAGGGCAGCCAGTTTCCAGGAAGCAGGCCTGGAGAATGGGGCCACTGTGGGGCACAGAGGGTGGCGCCCCAGCAGGTCTGGGGCCTGCACCCTTCACCTCCTGTGCCCAGCCCGCTCCACTGCTGGGCAGGGTGGCAGGGACAAAGCTCAAAAAAACCTGTGAAGCAGAAAGAGGGTGTTTCCCCTCTTTTTCCTAAGTTAAAAAGCTCTTCCATTTTCTATTGCTTGCAACATTTTAGAAAATTATAGAGTATTAGAGCTGAATAGGTTGTTAGCAATGACCCATACTACTTGTGTGTTATTACTAGCCCTCTGCTGGGAGTATTTAACCAGGGATCCTTAGAATCCTCCTGACCGCGGCCGGCTTCAGGGGGTGGGCGAGCGGCCTGGAGTCCTGCGGGTGCTTGTGCGTAGTGCCTGCGGGCTTTTCTTGGGGCAGGGGTGCTTTTATTAGATTCTCAAAAGGGTCCACACATCAAAGAAAGGTGAGAAACTACTGATCAAGTCCAAAGTACACACCATCACTCCCCTCGAGAGAGAGAGAGAGAGAGAGAGAGAGAGAGAGAGAGAGGCAGACACAGAGAGAGGCAAGGTTTTACAGACAAGGAAACCGAGTCCTGAGGAGCTGGAGTGACCCCGGGAAGTGCAGGGCCGGGACTCGATCTCCTGTCCTCTCTCTGGTCTGGCACTCCTCACTTAGCTCCAGTACAGAAGGCTGAGATCTTGGACAGTGTGATCGTGGTGAGCATCGGTGGACAGGAAAGCTATGAAAGGACTTTGTAAACCCGTCAAGCTTGACTAAACTGTTCTGTCGAGTGGTGAAATGTTGTTGTGTCCAGGTCCTAGAAAGAGTTCAATGAAAACCGTGTAACCCTTGGGTTCACATGAGCAGTCCTTTGCTAAGGAGGGTGCAGGACCTAGACAGGCTCCCTCTTTGCAGCTCACTTGGCTGCTTTCTCTGTTTTTGGAGCTCCAGGACCATATGCCCCTCTCGCACTGGCTGGCATTACGGATGGGCCGATTCCAGCCGACCCTGGCACCAGCGGCGGGATGTAGACCTGTGTGCTGTGCCTTGGAGCCCACAGCTGTCCAGGACACCCAGCTGGGGCTGGTTTGCGGGGCTGAGTCATCGCATCTGGTTGGGGCAGGCTGGGCCTATCTTTTCGATCGCTGGAGTCTCCCTGGAAACCACTCGGTGCTCACCGCTTTGCTCAGGTCCTGCGTGTGCAGGGGGAGTAGGCACAGACGGTCCCTTCTTCCCAGGGGGTTCTTTGCCCAGAGAGGAGGTTACCATACTGTGTTTGATAACACCTGTGAGTTCTTCAGGACTGATTATCATTTAGGGCTAAATTGGTAACCTGATAATTACTACAAAATCCAAAGTAAGGGGCGTTCAGGGACGGCTGGCAGTTTGAGAAGGTTTATTATTGGTTATCCAGGGGATGTTCGTGAAAGCGTTCATTAGTGCTGCCCAGGGGAGGGAAAACAGTGGCAGCCGAGGAGCCCAACCTGGCATCTTCTGTGGGAAAGCACGGGCTCAGGACAGAACAGGACTCCAGAGGGCTAGCAGGGCCAACACAGCTGGCCGGAGCTGACATTGTAGCTCAGGGGACAGAACCATGGTTTGGAAATGCAGGGACTGAGTTCAACTCTTGCTTTTGCATTTTACATTCCATGTTACTTATTTCCCTTTCTTGTTACCTTAATTTGGCTCTTGAAAGAAACACCATCATCAGACACTTGCATAATATTTCCCATTAGGCAACCAGTAAATTTGTCTTTCGGGAGCTGCTCAGGGGGTCCGACCCTGACTTCAGGTAATCGTGGAGTCGAGGGAACCTGGGTTCTAATCTTAGCCTTGAAGCTGTTCTGCTCCTAGCTGCGGACCCGTGGCATCCTGGAGAGCTGGTTAGAAATGCGGGCCCTCAGGCCCACTGGACTTGGGAGTCAGCATCCATGTCTTAAGATCCCCAGGGGATTCATAACACACAAATGTCGGAGTAGCACTGGCCTCTTTGGTGAGCTCAGGGTGGAATGCAGTTCAGGAGTTTTAATGAATGAATTGAGTTGCATGTAGAAACATGAATAAATCTAAACAACTTCTTTGGAGAGAATAAAGTTGCAGAAGGATGTGTGAGGCATGGTGCTAATTTAAAGTTTTAAAAACTCGCATGTATGCAGGGGAAACTTACCTGTGTGGTAAAAGTGTGGACCAGAATGATATACAGTAAGTTTAGGGTACTAGTTAACTTTGGGAGGGAAGAAGAGGGTTGGGTAAGAGTGTTAACAGTCCCTTCATGTTTTACTTCATTTAAAAAAAGTAAAAAAGGAAAGTTGCAGTAGCAAATATGAAAAAAGATTTCTCCCCCATAGGAATGAATACAGAATTATTCATGGAACTATTTATTCTCTTTAATATTTCTGATGTTTAACTATTTCATTATAAAATAACTAAAATAAAACTGCCCTGGGAATTGGAATGCGGACAGTTGGCATCTGGGAATTCTCACCTTGGAAGTTCCCAAGGACCCTTCAGTTTTAAGTGTGTTTGTATGTAGAGAATCGTCTCCCGATCACGCTTCCTTGTTCTAACCGATGACTGGTGTCTATTTGGATGAGCCCGAGTCCTGTGACTTCCCTGCGTTCTGTCCTGATGAGATGCCGCTGTTTCTCCTGTTCGGGATGTTGGTGGAAACCAGTAATCTAGCTCTGCGTTAGTTAGGGACCTAGCCTTCAGGGTCCTCCTGTGTGCTGCTGTCTCCTTCTCTCCTTGATTACAGGGGAGGTTCACCCTACAGCTAGCTACCCTGCTTGGAGAGCTCTCACCTTAGGGTCACCCCCTGCTCTCCATTCCCTAAGCTGTAGTCATAGTCACAACCTCTTCACTGACACTGCAGTTCAATGGTAGGGCTTATTCATGTGAAGCCCAAGAGTGTTCATTGCCCATCCCAAGTACCACCATTTGCAATCAGTTCTCTTATTTCTGTATCTGCTCTTTTTTTTTTTTTAGAGAGAGAGAGAGGGGGGAGGGAGAGAGAAAGAAGCATCAAGTCATTGTTCAATTTAGTTGTGCACCCATTAATTACTTCTCATACGTGCCCTGACCAGGGTCTCGAACCAGCAACCCTGAGATTGAATTGGTGATCTCGGCTCTCTGGGTTGATGCTCTATTCACTGCGCCGCCAGCCAGGACTGCTGTATCTGCTTTGGTAACTCCTAATCTATACCAGAAGCAGCCCTAAAGTTTAATTAGTAAGGATGACATATGTTAGTCCGTGACTCAGGGGACGGACATTCAGAAAGAAGAAGTGACACTAATAGCTATCATCAAAATAGTCTTTTCAATTGAATTAAATTATTATATTTTTAATATACTCTATAGCAGTGGTTCTAAACCAAGGATCCCCCCCCCCCCCCGGGGGACATTTGGTAGCATCTGGAGACATTTTTTATTTTTAAAGCTAAGGGAATACTACTGGCACCGAGCAGGTAGAGGCCAGGGCTGCTGCTAAACACCTATAATGCACAGAAGAACCCTACTCCCATGATAAAGGATTATCCAGTTCATAACGTCAATAGTGCCAAGGTTATGAAGCCCTGCTGTACAGATCCTCCTGCCAGGGATATCCCCCTATCCAGGAGGGGGAGTGAGTGGGGCTGCGGCTTCTTCAGAGTGAAAGTGTGGGCCAAGGGCTGTAGGACTGCCGTGAATACACGTAGAGATTATTCCTGTGTCATCTTCGTGGTATGGTGGGGGCTAGGGAGTTGGTGGTGTTGGAGATGGAGGATGAAAAGAGATTAAGGAGACTAAGGGAAAACTGGAGAGGAACCTCGTCCAGGTGGCAGGGAGAATAGACCGGAGAGGCCGCTGATGACTTTGAACTTGGCACCTGGCTATGAATAACAGGATAACTCTTTTTTTTTTTTTTGTATTTTTCTGAAGCTGGAAACGGGGAGAGACAGACAGACAGACTCCCGCATGCGCCCGACCAGGATCCACCCGGCATGCTCACCAGGGGCAACGCTCTGCCCACCAGGGGGCAACGCTCTACTCCTCCGGGGCGTCGCTCCGCCGTGACCAGAGCCACTCTAGCGCCTGGGGCAGAGGCCAAGGAGCCATCCCCAGCACCCGGGCCATCCCTGCTCCAATGGAGCCCTGGCTGCGGGAGGGGAAGAGAGAGACAGAGAGGAAGGGGGGGGGCGTGGAGAAGCAAATGGGTGCTTCTCCTGTGTGCCCTGGCCGGGAATCGAACCCGGGTCCCCCGCACGCCAGGCCAACGCTCTACCGCTGAGCCAACCGGCCAGGGCCAGGATAACTCTTGAAAAGTATTCCTGTTACCGTGGTGGGTAGCTCCAGAGATGGCCCCTGGTGAGTCATGCTAACCACTGTTGACACTCTCTTGCGATGTGATTTTGCCGTTCCTCTCATCAAGAGGTGGAATCTGCTTTTCCCCCCTGAATCTGGTCTGGCCTTGTCATCGCCTTGACCAAAAAAATGTAGTGGGAGGGGTGATGCGTGACTTCGGAGGCCATTCAGCTTTGTTTTTGTCCCTCCTGGGACATTCCTACCACTATGTGAGGAATCCCAGCGTAAGAACGCCTCTTTGAGCAGAAGGCCCAGGTGTCTCCTGTCCTGGCCCAACCTGGCTCCCATGTGACCTTCTAGCTCACTCTGGTTCTGTCACTGAACCCAAAAGAAATCAGCTCACCCACCCAGCCAAGCCACCAAGAGATGAGACATAATAAACTGTGGCTTCTTTAAGCCACCAAACTTTGGGTTAGCGTGCTGCACGGCCACGGATAACCGGCCACTGTGTCTCAGTGACTTCATTCAAAGCTCTGGATGATCTATTCACGTTAGAGTTTGTGTCCCCATGTCGGAGCGCGGTTCAGAGATTCTGACTTCTCCCTCCTTTGTTTCCGGCAGCACTTCTCCGAACTTCTGGATGAGTTTTCCCAGAATGTCTTGGGCCAGCTCCTGAACGACCCTTTCCTCTCCGAGAAGAGTGTGGCAATGGAGGTGGAGCCGTCCCCAACCTCGCCGGCACCACTCATCCAGGCCGAGCACAGCTACTCTCTGTGTGAGGAGCCCCGGGCCCAGTCACCGTTCGCCCACGTCGCCACCGGTGACAGTTTCAATGACGGTAAACTCAAGGCGGAGTCTCAAGAGGGTGTGGACTGCGTGTATTGTATTGCCAGCCCCATGCTTGCCTGGTGTAAAGCCTTGTGCTTGGGTTGTGGGGACAGGCAAAGCGGCAATGGGACACATTTCTCTGCCCCAGCCTGTGTACTGTGGGGACCTGCTGTGGCCGGATGATAATGGCTTTTTTCTACCCTGTGGATTGGGTAGCAGGATGTCCTCTCGCAAATCAGGATGGCCTCTCTGGTTGATAATTCCAGTAAGCCCATTGTTTCAAGAGGTTGTGCCATTTTTTTTTTTTTTTATGAGAAAGAATTTTTATGACAACTCTTCTCTGTAGTAGCTTCTTGGGCATCCTCTCGGCCCACTGCCGCAGGTTCTGTGGGCTCTCGTGTGTATGAGATCTTGGTGATCATTTATTCCTGTACTTTCTTGATGCTGGCCCCCTCATGTTCATCATCAGTGTCATTGGGATGGGTATTTGTTGAAGGTCTAGTTTTCCTGGTCTTCTAGATGTTAAGATGTTTGGACCAGTAACCCACAGGCCTTTAATTGGAATATGCCTTATTTTCCAAACTCTCTAAGGTGTGCATACCTTTTAAATGAGTTTGTTATGTTTTGTATTCTCGGAAGTATGACCAGCTATTTTAGTACCTTGAGTAAGTTTTAAGAACTGTATTCTCTAGTCCTTCTTCTCCTGGAAAGATGATGTGGAGGGGGAGGGGCCACTAACACCACCTCCTCTGGCTTGACCTGGGTGGCCTCCCCCTCTCCCTAGACACTGTACATATGACAGAACCTTTCGAAAGTGACTCCCTATGAAACAAGTTTCCTCACGCTGCCCTTTGGTGAAAGGCAAATATATCTGTATCTATTTCTTCAAATAGGGCGTTTCCTTGGGGGTGTTCTGAGATCTGCTAGCCGCTAAGAGAAGCAGCTCTGGGACCAGTAAAACATCATGTCTTGGGGCAGAGAATGCTGTCGGTTTCTTCTTTTCCATCTCAGATACATTCTTCCTTTGAATAGAGGTGTACTGCCCAGCAGTCCAGGAGATTTGACCTGACATCCTCAGGGAAGTGAGTGACCCATATTGGGGGTATGGATTCTTTCTTGGCTGGACCCTGCAGGAGCCCTAATTATATGGTCCAATTTTTCCTGACAAGAGGTTAGGTGCATGGTGACTTAAGCCCTTGTCTTTGTAGTTTGTCCACTTTCTCTCCATCAAATCAGGAGAATGGGGTGACAGGAAGGCTCTTGGGAAGGAAAGGAGAAAACAACTAAAAAAATTCGGGGATGTGGAGTTATTGCAAAGGTAAGATGAGCGGATGTGTTGAAAGAATTTAATACCATGCCCATCATATAGCACTTCAATAAATCAATTTTTTCTTCCTTCTCGTCTCTCCTCGTCTGTTGTAGAGTTATTGTTGTTCTTTCTTCTTTTTCCTTCTTTTCCTCCTTCTTCCGCTTTTCCTTTTCCCCTTTTTCTTTCCTCTCCCCCTGTTCTCCCTTTTCCTCCTCCCTCAATTCTTATACAATCACTTTTAGGAGTGACCTCAATTCCAGCTCAGGAATGTGGGCTCTGTTATGACTGAATACTCCCCATTGGTGTTGCTATGAGGAAGAGAATTATAGAAAGCCAGCCTTCTTCTGGGTTTCACCTTAATAAACTCATGCATTCTCTGCCTTAGTTTCATTATTTTAAGCATGGATTATTTTTAGTATCCGATGACAGGTTGAATTAAAAGTCCTTTAGATTGGTTCCCATCCTGGGGTTTTGTGTGGGGATGGTTTCTATGTGACCTTTGTACCTGCCTTTGCTCATGGTTTCCCCCCAAATTTGCTTTTCTGCTTTGGCTGTTATTTCTGCAATTTTCTTGATGCCTCTATTTCAAGCTCTTACTTTTTTTCGTGGAAGTCATTTCTGGTACCGCTCGTGTTAGTTACCTATTGCTCTATAATATGTAAATCTCCCGAAATTAGCGGCTGAAAATAATAATAACCTTTTATCACCTCTCATGATTTCTGTGGGTAAATAATTCAGGAGTGACTCACTCTGGTGGTTCTAGTTTGGGCTCACCCATGAGGCTGAACTCAGATATTGTCTGAGGCTACAGTCATCTGAAGACATTTCCAGGATTAGAAGGTCTACTTCTAAGGAGGCTCACTCACATTTTGATGCTGGTGAATTGGTCCCTCTCCACAGGGCAGTCCCGACTCACTGTGGCAGACAGCACGCAAGGATGGGCATGCCAGAAGGACAGGATGCCCAGGGGATTCCTCAGAAGCTGACTGCCACAGTTCTCCTCATAGTGATGTCTGTAAAGTGACTCCTTCATATCTGAACTCCTTTATCACATGTTATCAGTGCCTTACAGCATAGTGATCCATCCATCTAGTGGTTCTTGACTTGTTGAGGGCAAGGCTATGGGAGACTGAAGCACGGTCCTAACCGTTGGAGGTGGCATCAGAGGAGACCCCCACTCTGCTCTCGCATGCCTTTGCGTGGCCCCGCACTGGGCTGCATGTAGTTGACCAGGTGGAATTGTCTTGGCTTATAGCAGTTGTCTTTGGTGGGGTCCATGCCAAGTAGAAGTAGGTGCTTTATAAATGCTTTATGATTCATTTTTGAAATTCATTCCAAAGCCATTTATTGAGTATCTATCTTGGGCTTAACCTATCAGGGACTTTTCTAAGTGTTAATAGGTAAAGGCATAAACAGAGTGTATAAAGATCTCTGCTTGAGGTGGGGAATAGAAAATAAGAAAAAGTAAAATATACAATATATTTGATGATGATCAGTGATATATTTTATACAAAAATAGTTTGGGAAAAGGGACAGGAAGTTCCTGGCCGGAGAGGGCAGTAGAGAGGAAGAGCGGGCTCTTCGTCCATACAAACTGCTGTAACACAGTATCACAGACTGGGTGCCTTACAGGCAATAAGAGTGTATTTCTCACTGTTCTGGAGGCTGGAAGTCTGAGGTCAGGGTGTCAGGAGCGTGGGGTGAGGGCCCTCTTCTGGCTGCAGGCTTCAGATTCCGTCTGCACATGGCGGGAGGAGCTAGGGAGCTCTGTGGGGTCTCTTTCATAACGTACTCATGGAACAATGCCATTCATGACCCTCATGACCCCCATTTATACCCTCATGACCTGAGCAGCTCCCCAAGGGCCCACTTCCTAATACCATCGCCTTGGTGGTTCGGATTTCAACATATGGTTTTTGAGGGACACGAGCATTCAGACCATAGCGGAGTGGGGATTGGGGCTTACAGCAAAAATAACAGGAGATGCAGGCCAGAACTAAATGTATGTCTCAGAGAAAGGCTTCCAGGCACAGGAAACAGTGAATGCATAGGCCCTGTGCCAGGAGTATGATAACAATATAACCATACTTATACTGTATTCACATCATTAGCATCTGTGGTGTTGGCCGTTCTGCAGCCTGGCTGTTCTAGAATATGCAGATTAGAGATGGCCTGAGCAACCCGGCCAACTGACTTTTCCCTTCTGTTCTACATGTTGGTTGAATACCCACTGTGTGTCAGGCACCGCCCCAGAGACTTGTGGGACACAGCAGTACAACTGAGGTCCTGCCTGTACGTAGCTTGGAGCCTGGGGAAGATGCCATGCACCCAGATCCTTTATCAGACAGAGTGAGTGGTGTCCCAGGAGGGAATTAAGCTAGACAAGTTGACAGGAGAGAGAGCTTGCCCATCGGTGATCACAGGGAAAGTTGCGTAATTGAGGCAGAATTTCTTTGGACCTTGAAGGATTGAGTAGAGTTTCAAGAGTGGTGATGATAAAAGATATCTGGTGAAATTGGCAGATTTCCCAAAGTTCAAGGTCCCTCTCTCTTCCATGATAACACTATTATTATTATTATTATTATTAATAATTGTGTGGTATATCATAAGCTTTAATGCAGTGAAGGGTTTGGAGAGTACAATTTTTTAAACATCTGTTTTCCAGTTATAGTCAGTGTACAATATTATATTCATTTCAGGTGTACTCTCTGTTTTTAAATCCTAATCAGTATAAATGCAGCATAATGGGACTCCTGGGTGCCACCCATGTGAAGAGCTTAGTGCAAGGAGAGCTACTCAGCCCATGGTTTCCGGGAAGCCTTTTTGATCGTTAGGACAAAGCACACATCCTTCAGTCCCACCAGCGGGCGCCTTGTTCTGTTTAAAGATCCGACGCTGCAATAGTTTGTGCTAGTGATTTGCTGAGAACAGAACAGTGTGTCAGACTATTTTGTGGAGTTTCTGACCCACAGTGCATCACTGTTATTTGCCGGTTTTTCTTAGAGGAGAAAAACCTCCCTATGCCAGTCGAAGTGCTTTTATTAGAAGGGGATAACAGACATGGAAGTCACCATTTGGGGGTGTGAAATTAAAGTTAGGCCGTGGACGTGGATGGATGAGGAACATGCGTGGGAAAGCTTGGTCTAGGTCTTTAGCTTCAGTTGTTTTGCTGAGTTTTGTGGATGACCAAATTTCTGGGAACAGAAGGGCTTGACTCATTTTAACTCCATTCTGCATGTCCCTTAAGGGAGGACCAGTCCACAACGGTCCCTCTAGAACCAAGTGCTCTGTTAGGCAGATCGCTTACCTGCTGGAGGAGGATGTTGGTTCTTTAGGCAGCATATAAATTGGCAGCATTTAAAAATTGCTGTTCTTATAGCCTGACCTGTGGTGGTGCAGCGGATAAAGCGTCAGCCTGGAGTGCTGAGGTTCCTGCTTTGAAACCCTGGGCTTGCCTGGTCAAGGCACACACGAGAAGCAACCACACCTGACCTGTGGTGGCGCAGTGGATAAAGCGTCGACCTGGAAATGATGAGGTTGCCGGTTCGAAACCCTGGGCTTGCCTGGTCAAGGCACATATGGGAGTTGATGCTTCCAGCTCCTCCCCCCTGTCTCTCTCTCCCTCTCTCTCTCCTCTCTAAAATGAATTTTTTTAAAAATTAAAAAATAAAAATAAAAAAATAAAAAAGCAACCACTACGAGTTGATGCTTCCTGCTCCCGCCCCCTTCTCTCTCTCTCCTCCCTTTAAAATCAATAAATAAAATGAAATTTAAAAAGGTAAAAATTGCTGTTTTTATTAATATTCTTTATCTCTTGCACTGGGAAATCAGCTTAGCCAAACTAAGAGTCCTTGTTTCTAGTGATGATTAGTGAGTATTTCATTATACCCAATAAAGCCCATGAATCAGATCATCTTGTCCAATTTTACTTAGATTAAATGCAATTCTTCTATAATAGCTTCTAAGCCCAAAACAAAATGATAAGATAAACAGTTTGAGACTCTTTCCAAGTTTATTAGGATTTTCCTCTTTCTTTTACTCCTTCTTTCTCTTTCCCTCCCCCCGTCTCCCACTCTAACCCCTTTTTCCTTTCTTCCTTCCCTGTTCTTTCCCCACTAACTTCCCCTTCTTCCTCTCCCTGATTCCTTGAACCCCAGACCAATTATATCGGACACAAATATAGATGTTTGCAGCTTGTTATCCCATCACGGTCCTCAAATGGACTGCCGATCCCTCAAATGGTATCCAAAATTGTGGGTTATCAACATTTGTCAGTTTTTCTGCTGAGAACATATGTAACTTTTTTTGGATCCTCAGAAGAGTCTGCAACCAAAAAAAAAAAAAAAATAGATGAAGAAGATTGGGACATACTGGTGTATGATTACATAGGAGTCTGTCTTCGGGGCCAAATTTGTAGACTTTCCTGAAACACTCGAGTTGAAGAACTCTATGTGGTTCAGCAACTGCTGGAGCCCGTCCTCGGAATGTAGGCTCAGCCTTCAGACCTTCCAGAGAGACATCCCCCATCTCCCTCCAGCCCGATCCTGTCTCCCCACGGCGAAGGCTGTTCAGCAGATGCTAAGCAGCGTTTTCTGTTGGGAGAAAAGAAAAAGGAGGTTATCCAGAGATAGGTGGAACATCCAAGGAAAACGTAAAATGTCTGTGGCTGTTTTTATGCTTTGATGGAGAAATTGAAGCTCCTATATGAATGGCCACGTCTGTGTCTTACCACACGGGGGGAGAGCTCCACGAGTTTCCCTGTCTTCCTCAGGTCCTGCCCCTTTGTAATTACGTCGGGAGGCTAGGTATTCGTTTGCTTTGTTCCTTAATTGCAGTGATCTTCCTAAGGAAAATAAAATAAAACTTATTAGTGCTGGACTCAGGCTGTTTGGAGAGAACCAGACATGATCTCTATCCTCACAGATGCTATAAGAACAGAGTTAGAAAGTATGTCAAACATCAACAGACTCAGCATGAACTGGACTAACACAGAAGCGGTCTAGGACAGGATCTGTACCACGCCCAAGTCAAGGTGGTTTTCTTTTAGGTGGAATAGGGGACTGCCCCTGTGGCTGTTCCAGGTCTAGAGAGAAGGGACCAGGGACATACATAATGATCAGCTTCTTTCTGATTTAGCTTGCTAGAGCTAGCAGGGCCTGTGGCTGGCTGGGGAGGCAGGCTTGGTGTAGACAAAGGAAATGGATGGAGCTGTTTTCACAGGTGGGCATGGGAACAGGAGTCTGTGAGCCACCGCTGACCAGATGCTGGAGGGATGTAGCTTGGGGGGGGGGGGGAAGCGGGACCGCCTGCTGGTAGGAGGTGACTCCAGATTGATTGGGCAACAGGGCCTTAGGAGAGTGGATTGGAGCTTTTTGGAAGCTAGGAAAGAAAATGCTGTCTCATGGCTGACAGTGCCAGGACAGGGCAGGGCAGGCATGCATGGTTACAGCAACGCCAGGGGATGCCGGGGGAAGCAGAAAGGTGTATGACCGGCACGGCAGAGGAAACAAGGGATTTTGAAATGTTCAGATGGAACCCATGGCAGGGTGAGCACATGGATCGAGTATGCTGAGTAAAGGAAAGAGATGAGTCATAATGACGTGGGTTTCCAGCCTGTGCGTTAGGGATGTCTTGATGTCGAGATGTTCCCAGGAAGTGGGACCTGATGGAAAGTCACAGGGGAGCGATGAGCAGCTGTGTCTTCCTCACGTTTGGGCTGAGCTAGGCAAGAGCATCATTCTGAGCCATCTTAGTTGGAGGGAGTAGATTCAGGGGTAGAAAGGAAGATGTGCTCGTTTCTACCTACGGGAAGTACCTGGGTCCACTGACACAGGGGGCGGGGGCTGGTGAAAGCCCCTGATGTGGTCGGGTTGGACGAGCAGAGGCACAGTCATCCTCTCCGAGACTGAAGCCTGGGACTGTGATATATACCTTTCTTTGTCCATCACCTTTTATTTTCTTTTTCTAACAGGTAAAAAGAATAACGGTGCTTCTCCTTAAAAAAAAAAAAAAGAGTAAAATAATGACTTCTTTGTCTGCCTGTGGCAGTGCTGGAATAGTATGGAATAGTATAGAAAGCCATGTGTTCATTTATCTAGCAGTTAAGCTGGCTTTGGAAATTCATGAGTGAGGATCATCCCTTCGGCGAAGAAAAAACTTTATTTATTGCTCAATAAATCTTTTGCAATCAATCATTTGTCCACCAGTGGTTAATTCAGACTCGAACCACTGCATCCTGCAGGAGGACCTGAGGTGCTCACAGCAGAGCATTGGCAGAGGATAGCTGTTAATTACTCTCTCGAGTCAAATTACCTGGGTTTGAATCTGGGCTCTGCCTCTTACGAGTGGCATGATCTTGGGCAAGTCGCTCACCTTGGGTGCCTCACTTTCCGGGTCTTTAAAATGGGAATAATGATGCTTACCCCATACTGTTGTTCTAGGGATTAAATGCGTTAATATGTATTAAGTAAGCATTTAGAAAAGTCCCTGGCAATGAGTAAGCACTAAATAAATATTATCGTTGCCTTTATACAAATTACTGCATAGTTAACTACATAATTGACCAAGCGGACACATTATGAATGACTGGAGTAAGGGAAAGAGGTTCTGTATAGCCAGGAAAGAAAGGACAGAGAGGGAGGTATCTGAGATAAATTATACTGATCACGACACTCGTCTAATACGCGAGGGACATTTAGAATGGCGCAGGGAGCCCTCAGAATGTTTTAGCTATTACTGGTTGATCTTCAACTGGAATTCTTCACCTCGTGAACATTAGATTCAGAATCTATATAAACTAAGATAAGAAGTGTAGAAAGAACCAATAAAGCACCTACCTTTTTATAGTGGCTGAGCATGGGCTCAAGAGAACATTAATTGAGGAATAATCACTGGTGGCTATTCCATCATTGGTATATTCTTAAAAAACGACATATGCAGCCATGTTCAAGGCCGTGGAGGTGGTTTGTCTGAGTGTGCGTCCCAGGTCTGCCAGGTACCAGTTGTGTAACTTCGGGTGGGTTATTTCATCTCTTTGTATCCCTTGCTTGTGTGAAGTGGAGGTAATTGTAGCATCAGCCTTACATGGTTAGATTAAATGAATTAATAGATATAACCCACTTAGAACAACATTTATTATATAGTAAATACTTGCAATTAAGTGTTTACTATTTTTACTCTTACCAGCACCCCGTCCTGCCACTCACAGTTGAAGGTTATTTCAGGTTTATGTCACCCAGGGAGGGGACCACGGGGAGACAGCCCTTTACTTTCCATTTGAACACGTAGTGGGCTGTAGTTCCAAATGATTCTGACACGTTCCACTGAATTCTCGCCCTCCCCCCGCCTCCAGAACCTAACCCTACCATGTTCCCTGGAAGAGATTTTTACATCAACAACTGGTCAAGATTTGCTAACTCCTTTGGAAAATTTCAAGGGACAGACACAGTTATCAAAGGCTGAGGGTTTTAGATGAGGCCTATTTGTTTAATTGACAAAAATTTCCTTTCTACATTAGACATGTTCTATAAATAGCTGATGGATATAGATGTGGGTATATCTTGCAAGTGGTATTTGTCCCATGAGATTTTTCTTTCTTTCTTTTTTTTTTTTTTTCATTTTTCCGAAGCTGGAAACAGGGAGGCAGTCAGACAGACTCCCGCATGCGCCCGACCGGGATCCACCGGGCATGCCCACCAGGGGGCGATGCTCTGCCCCTCTGGGGCGTCGCTCTGTTGCATCCAGAGCCATTGTAGCGCCTGAGGCAGAGGCCACAGAGCCATCCCCAGTGCCTGGGCCATCTTTGCTCCAATGGAGGCTCGGCTGCGGGAGGGGAAGAGAGAGACAGAGAGGAAGGAGAGGGGGAGGGGTGGAGAAGCAGATGAGCGCTTCTCCTGTGTGCCCTGGCCGGGAATCGAACCTGGGACTCCTGCATGCCAGGCCGACGCTGTACCGCTGAGCCAACCGGCCAGGGCCCGTGTGATTTTTCTTCTTAAGAATATACACACACATTATATGTATACACATGTACGTGTGTGCATTTGTATATGTATACATACACACACACACATAACATCTATGTGTAGTATAAAGTTTACAAAGAAACCCATGCACTCCTAATTTAGAGTTTAGTTTTTTCTCTCCCCCTTCCCTGGAATCAGTATCTATTCAGTGCAATTAGTTATGTGGAACATATGGAAACGATCGAGGATCTGCCTTGGCTTAGATTTCACATCCTCTTTAGCTCCTTTTGACCGTCCACCCTGCTGTCTTGAAAATCCTGGCGTCTAACCCCGTGGCTCACAGCTGCTCCATTTTGTCCTTGGACATGAAGGACTTGCTCATCACCACGAGACAGTGGCTTGCTTTTATTTCCTGGCTGATAGCTAAGTGTTGATGCTAAGGAGATGTGCCAGTGGAGTGCGACCTTTGACAGGAAGGTGCTGAAGCGAAGTCAGATGGCATGCAGGGGTTCTTCTTACTCCCTGCGCTGCACCACTGACCTTATTGGGTGATGCTTTTCTTCTGCAATGAAACTTCAAAGACGTGTAAACACCATTTAGGGAAAAACATTTCTTTTAAACTCAATATCTGAGCTTAGAGCTTTAGAAATCAAAAGGGAGAGAATGTGCGCTGATACTTGCTTTTGTAGTTTTAGCCAATAATCCACACGTCTGAGGATCGTCACACTTCTATGCCGTGGTGGCTCTCCTGATCATTCTGCCAATAGAATAAAAATACGGAAATAAGGTCGGGTGGAAAATTATAATACGTGTCCTCCTCATTCCCTGTTACTCTCTCTTTTGTTAACCTCCTGCCTCATAGGTATGTGTCATTTTGTTTTTCTCTGATTTGATGTTTATTTCCACTGAGGGATGGAGGACAAGCCAACACCCAGTAGTTCAGAATGAAAGCTCTTTTCTCTCATTTCGGCTGCCACTGGAGTTTGGTTCTCCAAGCTTCTTCCTGGCTGACTCTCATCTCTCCAGTCATTTATTCTGTGATGTAACTGGTGGGCCTGATGAGTCAGTCTACAAATATGTATTGATATGGTTCCCAGTTGATGGTTTAGAGGAATTATTATGGAACCAACGGATAGCTATTTTGTTGCAATAGGTTCTGGTGTAAGGATATCATTTCTTTGTGTGTGTGTGTGTGTGTGTGTGTGTGTATTCAGCTATATTGTATCAACCAGCTATGTTAATGCATTACAGAAAATGTGCAAAACTCATTAGCTTTCATAACAATCATTTATTATTATAGCTTTAGGTTGTGTGTGTGTGTGGGGGGGGACTCAGCCCAGTGATTTTGCTGTTCTTGTTTTTTTTAGCTAGATGCATCCACATGTCTAAGGCTAGCTAAGAGTTGGCTGATTATAGCCAGGCTCATTTGGGACAAATTCCATTTTACATGTCTGTTAGCCTTCTCCTGGCATCAGGACACATCCTGAGACCTGACCCATCCTTCTTGTGTGATGGCCAAGTATAGGTGTGTAACTCCAGTTGTGCAAATGCATTTTACGACTGTACTTGGGTTAGGAAGTTAACATTCCTTTGGCCAAAGCAAGTCATGTGGACAGTCTCAGATGGGGATTAGTCCATAGTAAGTGGACACTACAAAATACACAGCAAAGGACAAGCATAACTGGAGTTGTGAGGAACTGAAACCAGTAATACCATTTCTTACAGATCTGTTAAGGTGCTTATTGACCTGTTAATTCAAAGGATACTGAATGGACCCCTTGAGCCACTGGGGCTTCTATCTAATAATTCTCACTCTAAGGCATAAAATGGTACAGGAAAAAGTGGGCTGTGCCCAGGTGTGAATATCCAGGTACAACATTTTCTCAGTACAGGCAATTTAGAAATAGCCAAAAATTTAAAGGCAAAATGTCCCATGTGTTTGTTCTGAATTATTCTCCAGGGATGCACTTTTGCCATATTTCCTTTTAGTTATTTTTTATGATGTTCTCCATTAATAGTATAGACATTAATATCCAGGTTGTTTTCTTAATGTCTTATCATAAGTCTTTGCTTTGTTATTGATAAGGTCTAATACATGTAATATTACCAGATATGTAAATGTTCCATTGTATGGGTGCACCATAATTTGTTAACCTTGCCCTCACTCTTAAATGTGGTTATTTTCAGCGGTTTGTGATTATACATAATACTGTAGTGAGCATATCTTTATACACACACACACACACACACACACACACACACACACACAAACTATCTTGCCCTACTTTAGGAATATGAGCACTTTAAGAATGCTTAGTTAGATTGGTAGAAGAACCAGTTTTGTTACCTGTCTTTATTGTGTCCTAACTTTGTATTTGCTTTTTGTGTGTTTATTTTTGCCGTTGTTTTTGTGTGCCTTGTGACGAAAGTTTCATCACACTGACCACAACTTCACAGCTTGGGAATATGGCCTCATCTCACCATTTCCTGGTAAAGGCTTGTGGCAGTTTTTTCGGTGATGTCTCCTTTGACTCTTAATTTTAACGTGTACTGAGGCTCTATGTTTCATCATATGATCTCTCTTTTGGCTTCCCCCAGGGAAATGTCCTGCTCGGGGTAGATGGCAGAGACCTCTGCATGCCGTTGCTGAGGGGGGGAAAGGTGTGAGCTCCACTTTCTCTCTGACTCTCCAGCCCTTCTGCACATCTGTCTTCCGTGTTTTCTCCTGCAGGTGACAGTCTTGCGGTTCCAAAGCTTTTGGGAGAGAAGTTAGCATCTTCTTTTGGCTCTTCATCCTGCTGCTTCTCTGAGCAGAGCCGGGGTGCCCCTCTGGCCAGCAGAGTTCTGTGTCGGGTCCGGTGTAGTCTCCCTCCTCTGGCTGCTGTCAAGAGGCCCTTTGTCCCTCCCCACCATCCCTTCTCAGACAGGATGTGGCGCTCACCCAGGGAAAGATGGAAATCCCCCCAGCACGCCACCACACTCAGCAGCCTTCTAGAACTAGCCCTTTAAGCAAAAACACATCTTCTTGTCCGTCATCAGTTTTACTCCAGGAAATAAATTGGGGCTGAGAAAGTGATGTCAGTTATAACTTGGGTTTAGGAGGCAGATCCTTTTCCTCTGTGGATGTGAATCTGACTGTTTCCCATGTTGGAAGGAAGTTGATTATGCAGATACCACTTAGTAATTGCGAACTTGAGTCCTTAGCTTCTGTGCCCGCTCTTCCCCACCCCTGGCAGGCGTGGGTGATTTTCACCTCCCTTTTCTGGAGAAAACGTGACCCCAATTCTTGAGTGTCAGATCGTGTTGTAGTGTGAACGACTGCTCCCTGAACGGGAATGACTCACCGAGCATGTTGTGCCGTGTGGAGTGTTGAAATGTCTTCGTAAAGCCGGGGAGCAGATCTTTGCTTTATTTTCTGCTCACTTTAATAAACTTGGGATTAGGCAAGGAATGCTGCTTTTGGAGAATCTCTGACTTGGTTTCTCTTGGCCTGAGACCCTGGTTGCCAACCATTTGCTTCTCTTTTTCTTATTTTTAAATGTGCTTATTTATTTCAAAAAAAATTTTTTACCTTTATATTGAGTGTTTGGGTGATACTGGTTAGCAAAACGATGCAGGTCTCAGGTGCACAATTGTTAGGTATTTATGTTGAAATAGATAACACATTAACTTGGTTTGAAAACCAAAGAGCTTAAGAGGTGACACATTGGAATTCTCCTTCCTGTCCTATTTCCCACCCACCCAGTTTCCTCCCCGCCTGTCCAGGAAGCCAAGTCTCTTTCTCTTATAACAGATCCTTCTGGAGTTTCTTAAAGCACAGTGGGACACTCACGTGAATACAAGTATGGATTCTTACCTGGCCATTCATTCCTTTATCCATTTATCTCCTCTCACACCCTCCTTTGATCTTCTTTTATTCTTCTTTCAATAATTCTTTGTTGGAGCCTTTTTTTTTTAAGAGAAACCTCAGTGGTCCTTTGTTTTGCGTCTGCCCGGTGCTCTGAGCCAGCTCACGCATGCGTTCTCCTTTCCCCGCAGACGAAGTGGAAGGTGAGAAGTGGTACCTGTCTACAGACTTTCCTCCGACCACCATCAAGACTGAGCCGATTACGGACGAGGCGCCTCCGGGACTCGTCCCTTCCGTCACTCTGACCATCACTGCCATCTCCACCCCTTTTGAGAAGGAGGAGCCTCCTCTGGAAATGCATGCCGGGGTACACTCAGTTGCCTTCCCTACGAACAGATTAGACCGAGAGACGTGGATTCTCTCCCTCTCTGAAGGCATCTACTCTGTTGGGAGCTAGTGGCTGTGCGTGTGTAAGGTTATCTAACTGTAGGTAGGTAGGTATCAAGGGGATGTTGAGTTGGTGTCAGCGCTGATTATATCATTTTCTTTAAAAGCATCTGGAAAAATTGGTAAAAGTATGATTTCATTTTTTTTCTATGATTGCTATTACAAAATTTAAAAAAATGAAACAGATATTCATGGTTAAAAAAAAAAAAGTACATTCTCCATGGGATTGACTTTTAAGCCAGTAGAAAGGGCCTGGTTGGTTAGGATGATGGTATGGTGACAGTCCCAGGCTCAGGGTTGTGGCTATCGGGAATGCTAGTTCCCGGGTAGTACTGATATTTTTCTTCCCTACTGTAATGCTGCGTTGTAACAACCTCCCACCCACCAGTTCTGATTGGTGTTGCCCCTGGGAAGCATAAGAAATGGGAAGTTTCTTCCTTGGCAGAAGCCACGCTGACAGCAGGTAGAATTCCACCTTTTCTCTGGGCGGTTCTGGTGTTTGCGATGGACCAGAACCATACTTGGACATCCCGTCCTCACTTTCCTTAATTTCAGGTCTCAGGTGATAAACAGTGAGCCAACCAACACTCTTTAAGTCAGATCTCCTCTGAGCAAGGTGTCGTCATCTACCTGTTCAGGACAAGGTGGCACAGAGCGGTGGAGCCACCCTGCCTGGCTGCAGGCCCCTTCTGTGTGCCCTTGACCTTCTGTTTATAAAAAGACAAAGGATTAGGCAGAGCTCCTTGCTCAATGCCTCCTTGAGAGCTCCGTGCTCAGCAGCTACCTGAGTCTCCTCATTGGACCGGGTTTCTGGCTGCAGATTTTAGTCCAGTGGGTTTTAAGTATGTGACCAGGTCAGGGTCCTGGCCTTGCTCCCTGGGCAGACAGCTGAGTCTTCCATGGGCAGATGTCACCGGTCAGCAGGAGGCCTGGAGAGAAAGAATGCGGCCCGGTTCCCCAGATGCTTACTCAGTACAAACTGGTGCAGGCCTCTGGTTCATTAAAATTGATCAGACTATTTTGCAGTAACACACATTTCTAGTACCACAAAGGCAGCAGAAAGAGGACTGGTCAGTGAGCCCTGGGCTTTTAGTTGGAGAATTCTGAGGGTTTTGTCGGTTGTGATGCCAGGCGTGGCAATGAGAGGGAGGCGAGGAGGAAACCCCCAGGATGAGTCGCTGTGACAGGGAGGATTTCCTCCGCCCCTCCGTCAGAGCCACCCGTGCCAAGGGCTCCGGCGAGGCAGGGCCGAGACAAGCTGGTCCTCTGGGTGTTCCTTCGGGGTTGTCCCCGGTTTTAAAAGCTGTGTTTAAACTTCTTCCTTTAGGTCGATTCCTCATGCCAGACGGTTATTCCTAAGATTAAGCTGGAGCCTCATGAAGTGGACCAGTTCCTCAACTTCTCTCCTAAAGAAGGTCTGTCCCCACCCCCTCTCCTGTGTCCCTTTGGGTGCCCAGGTGTCTGTGCAGGCTCTGAGGAGAAAGGGAATGCGGGAGGAAGTGCTGGGGTCGCTTGGTCCCAGCGGCAGAGTCTGCTTTGCAAACTAGCTCTGGTAGTTCTTTGCAAAGAAGCCTTGATTCTAAGTACAAATCTCGAACGCTAAGATTTCCTTCTCTGTGTATGCATGGGCTTAATTTCCGGCTAAATCTTTTACATTGCTTTTACTCCTAGCCCGGGCGATTTTTCAAAACCTTTGTAGGCCCAGTGCCTCAGGTGGAACAAGCTGTGTCCTCAGGTCATCCTGGTGGGAACTGGTGGGTACAGCCAGCCCCCTCTGCTGGGCAGTGATCATCCCCGGACACAGATAAGCAGACCTCCCACAGTCGCCCATGTGAACAGCTCTCTTTGTGGAGTGAACTCACAGCGTATCTATCGGATCAGTTCAGTGCCCCCCAAGGTTGATTTGGGATGACAGCCGTGGCAAGGAGCCCGCTTCCTGTTCCGAGTGTTTGCACACCTCACGGGCTCCTTGTCACCTGTTGAGAACTCATGTCATACTAGAGTTGCCATAGTTTCACTTGTTTCTTCTCTATGCCAGTTTCTGTCTGACCTCTCCCTCTTGTTCTCAAGGGAGCCCACACTATAGGAATCCTGACTGCAGAGCCCCTGTCCCCCTAAGTCGCATAGAGTCTAGTGAGGGTCACTCTGCGTTCAAACCTTCCCTCCCGGGTCCTGTGCTTCTCAATTCTGTGCCTTCTGCCTCGCTGTGGCCTTCATTTTTATTTATACAAGAATAGTCCATTAGTACGGTCAACAGATAAGAACTTTGTCCATGCATTTGCCATGGAGGGGGTAGGCGCACTGTGGTACACGCTTGTGTGATGATGTGTACTTAATATCTACCTGAGCTGTTCTCACGGACACACACTCTGCCTTCATCCCACTAGAAACTAACTTAGGAATTTGATTGCAGCCATTTAATCTGGGTTAGCATTTGCCTTTATTATCAGTAAAAACAAAAAGAAGAATTTAATTTTAAAATTGCCCTGGCTAAATAGCTCAGTTGGTTAGAGCATCGTCCCAAAGCTCAAAGGTGACTGGTGTGATCCCTGGTCAGGGCCCATGCAGGAACTGATCGATGTTCTGTCTCTCTCCCCCTCTCCCCCCCTCTCAAATCAATACAATAAACATTTTTTAAAATTTAAAAATTAGAATTATTGACTGGAAACCATATTGAAATAGTATTTCTTTGCACTGGATACCCATTTGTGCCTTTCAGTTTTCGATGCTGCTGCAAAGTCGGGTTTTTTCTTTTTTTTTTTTCATTTTTATGAGGCTAGTTATCTATCAAATCCATGTTGCTCTTTTGATGGACATTGCATTGTGCTTCGGAAAGTGTGGTCACTGGACTAGCAAGCCCCGCAGTGGCTCCGGAACCGGGGGCTCCTGGGGGACAGCTGTCTCAGGAGTCAGTAGCGGTCCTTCTTCATTATCCTAGACAAACAGACATGGGGACATTCAATAGCCCTGAGTGCCTCAGAGCTTCGAGGCAGAGTAGCTTGTTGTCCTAGCTCTGCCAGTAACTGAAGAGCAGCATTTCAAATGATGTTTAGAAATCTGATACTGAAGCACCTGTGGCCAAGTCGGTAACTCTTAATAGGGAGGCAAGAGGAGATTCAAGTTCACTTCACTGTGCCTGTCAGTTCCGCGTGTGTGTGCGCGCGCGTGCGCCCTCTACTTAGAAAGGAGAAAAGTATTAGAAGAATTTGGGCTGTGCCAAGTGAAAGGGACAATGAATCGCTAGGAACTCTTGGCCAGTTCCCCAGAATGTCACAGCCCCACATGGGAGACTGTGGCAGTCCCTAATAGGTGAGTCAGCTCCTGGCTTTTTTGTTTGTTTATAAGCATTTTGCAAGGTTTTTTTTTTTTTTTTTTTGCATTTTTCTGAAGCTGGAAACAGGGAGAGACAGTCAGACAGACTTCCGCATGCGCCCGACCGGGATCCACCCGGCACGCCCACCAGGGGGCGACGCTCTGCCCACCAGGGGGCGATGCTCTGCCCATCCGGGGCGTCGCCATGTTGTGACCCTCCTGAGTGTCACCATGTTGCGACCAGAGCCACTCTAGTGCCTGGGGCAGAGGCCACAGAGCCATCCCCAGCGCCTGGGCCATCTTTGCTCCAATGGAGCCTTGGCTGCGGGAGGGGAAGAGAGAGACAGAGAGGAAGGCGTGGCGGAGGAGTGGAGAAGCAAATGGGCGCTTCTCCTATGTGCCCTGGCCGGGAATCGAACCCGGGTCCTCCGCACGCTAGGCCGACGCTCTACTGCTGAGCCAACCGGCCAGGGCCTGTTTTTTTTTTTTTTTTTTTTTTTTTTAATAAGCATTGTTGGAAGATAAACTGAGGCATATTACAAATTCTGAGTGCATTTGAGCAAAAGTTGATCGGAACCGGGCAGCACCAAACTGGAAGTGGTTAGAAGCGCCCCACCAACCAGAGCTCGGGCCGAGACTTGCAGAAGCAAATAAGGACGTTATTGTTGGCGACAGGGCAAAGCCTCGTTGGCTGTTTGTGATTGGTGTCCTGAGTTTTTCATTTGGCAACCCTGAAGCATTTACAGGCTTCGGGTTTGGTTTCCTTGTGTAGGCACTTCAGTATAATGGCCTCCTTGTCTAATTCATTCCACACCATAGAGGGCCCTGGGTATTCACGGCATGGGGGAAACCTCGGGTAACACACTCAGGACTCCAACTTTCTAGGTGAGCGGATATTTAAGGTGCATACCTACCCTCCTTAGCAGCCTGGAACCGCTGGCAAAAGAGATATATAGGCTTGTTCTAGAATAGTATTTAGCTGTAAAATGTGCCCCTAGACACTTAAAAGCCCAGGGAGCTCTTTGACAAGATGGACAGAGAAAAAGAGAAGCATCTAGGGAAAAAGTGGCATGTTTGCAAAAGAGGAAAGAAGAGTTAAAACGAGAGAGAGAATAACAGAGAGAGAGAGAGAGAGGAAAAACAAAAATGTGTGCTGTGAATGCGGATGGGAGGCTGAGGCCGAAGGGGGGGTGGCCGAGTGGGAGGGGCCTATGGCCTGTCCCTCTGGGTTCAGTTATTTCAGTAGGGGAGTGGGCCACCTGGCTTTGTCTGCCACCTCCAGAGGCTGCTCTGGGTGGGGCCATTTTTCTTAGGTGAGTAGTCTCGCCACAAAATGGCCTTTTCCATCGATAGGATGTCGGGCCTTCTCTAGTTGAAGATGAGAAGAGAAGGCTGAGGCCCTTCCCGGGCCCCATTGACGTAAGAGATGTCCAAACCTGTAAAGAATTTTTATGAGTTTGTTTGAGCTAAACTGACGACAACTGCCAGGAAGCAGAATCTCAACAGATTGAGAAAACGCTCAGGAGAGTGGCAGTTTTACGGCTTATTTTGCACGTTACAATCAAAGGAGGAGAAGAAAGACAGGCTCTATGAAAATTCATTGGTGGTGGATTAAGGGGGCGAGGAAAAGCAAAGTGAGAAATCCTCTGGGATTGGATAAAAGGCAAAATGGAGAGCCACGTGTTTCTCTCATTGGTGGGTACAGGCTAGCTAATATTAATATTTATAGCACATAGGGATGGTACGTGGGGAACAGGACAACAAGGAGGGGTTCTGTGGTCTTGTGCACTGGTGTGGGTGGCGGTGTCTCCCAGGAGTAGGAAAAGGAAATTGCCCTGTGTTATCCTAGCTGTATAAGAACAATGGCCACAGGGCTCGCTTAAGGTAAAGGTTTACCTTTGCTAGGAAGGAAGCGTAGGTCTGGGAGGTGGAGACCCACCAGGACCTGCCCAATTAGGAATGTGTGCTCAGACCCTCCTGTGGGGTTACTTTGGGTCACTGGGCTTGCCAGGGCTGCTATGTGGCCCCCGAGCTGTCAGGTTTATTGCTCTGTCAGCCCTTAGCTGTCCCCTGGCCGAGTGCACTCAGGTGTGTGAGGCACCCGGGCTCTGTGCCCAGTCCCGAGCGCTGAGCTCAGGGCTCTGGATGCCCCAGCAGGGGTGTGAGGCGACAGGCTTTCCGAGTTCCTGACCCTGGGCTCAGGAGCAGCGGCTGGCTGTCAAAGTATTGGAGCACAGCGGCAAGATCCTCCATTCAGGAAGAGGAGTGGGGCCCGGAGCTCCTCTGCAGGTTGAACACAGAGTGACTTCTCTCTCCCGAGCCCAGCTGCCCTGGAGACTCATGTGGATACTGGTAGAGGCCCACGGGCCCTGGGAGGGGGTGTGTGTGTCCCTGAGTATGGGCAAAAGAGGGGCTCAGATGCGGGGGGACTTTGCAGGAGACACCCGCTCTGCCTTGTTCATTTTCCTGTGCCTACTTATCTATCTACAGATGTTTCCATTGATTTGAGGGAGGGAGGGAGAGAGAGAGAGATCAACTCATTGTTTCACTTAGTTATACCATTTAGTTGTGCACTCATTGATTGTTTCTCCCACGTTCCCTGACCGGGGTTGGACCCACAACCTCTGGCATGCCGGGTTAAAGCATTATCCAGTGAGTCACCTGGCCTGGACCTGGACTTAGTACCTTCTGACTGAGTCATGCCTGACCTCTCATCTGCAGGCCCAACCATGCACATTCCTCCAGGAACAAACAAGCTCTCCTCAAACCCGTGCGGGCTCCCAGGTTTTGCTCTCTCTCTCTCTCTCTCTGAGATAATCATACAATTACGGGGTTTACCAGTCCAACTCTAGGAACGACACAAAACGAATTCTGTAGAAAGTTACGCCACTGTCCCTGTCTACCATCCTTTGCCCCTGCCATTCGGTCACCATGTGATTAGTCTCTTATCTGTTTCTCAGCACTTCTTTATGCAGATAAAGCAAATAGAACCCTGTATTCTCTTCTTCTCCTCTCTTATGAAAGGAGGGCTACCTTAGACACTGTTCTGCACCTTGATTATTGCAACAGCATCTCGGAGATCTTCCTCCATCAGCTCATGGAGGGCCCTCCTTTTTCTGCTGCGTCGTCCCATGTTCCGCCATGTGGCTGAGTGGTTTGTCTAGCCGCCCCCAAACCCCGCTAGGTCGCTGTCTGATGGATGGAACTGCTCTCTGTCGCTCAGCCCCCGTGGACCATCTGCACCTGCCGCCCACGCCGCCCAGCAGCCACAGCAGTGACTCGGAGGGCAGTCTGAGCCCCAACCCGCGCCTGCACCCGTTCGGCCTGCCGCCGACCCACAGCCCGGCCAGAGCCGTGCCGCGGGCCCCCTCCGCGCTGTCCAGCTCCCCGCTTCTCACAGCACCGCACGTGAGTCCCCGTGGACTTCCCTGGGCGGGATCCCTTCCCATTCTGTCACCTGGACCCTCACCGAGGTGGCTGCCATTCAAGGCCGCGTGCTTGTTATTCCTGTCAGGAGGTTACAGGTGTAAAGCAGGGTGATGCTCTTAAAGAACAGTTTTAGGAATGGCTTGTCATCTCCCGGTTCTCTCTCTCTGCACACCTCCGGTTTTATTCAGATGTTTATTAGACATAGTTATAGCATGAGGAATAAAAAGGGTACTGTTGTTCTCCTAATTATAGCCCACATATATATTTACCATCAACATAGATGATCCTTACATCCTACAATAGGAAATCGCTTTGTTTTTAAATAAGCAACCTTTGGTGAATTTAAAAATCTCCCAGGGATTAAATGCTTTGATGTCTAAAGCTCAAAAATTAGTTTGCTGTCTGTGGTACAATTTTTTTTTTTTTTTAACTCAGTGACAAATTAGAGGTCATGACCCTTCTTTTATCCTTAACATATATACTGCTCACAAAAATTAGGGGATATTTTATCGCTTCATATTCATTTTGAAATATCCCTTAATTTTTGTGAGCAGTGTATAAGTGTACTGCTTTTCAAATAAAAACTACTGTGTCCGGCTGTCCGTCCCTGAGCCCTCTGCTCTCGGTTCGCACAGAAGCTGCAGGGCTCTGGCCCGCTGGTCCTGACGGAGGAGGAGAAGAGGACCCTGGTGGCCGAGGGCTACCCCATCCCCACCAAGCTGCCCCTGACAAAATCAGAGGAGAAAGCCCTGAAGAAAATCCGGAGGAAGATCAAGAATAAGGTGAGCGCTTCACATCTAGGCGCTTCAGTGAGCAAAGACCATGAGCAGAATCAAGTCACGCCCCTCCCCTCCCCTCCCGTCCCCTCCCCTCAGCCAACACAGGCCTGTCTGTGATGGGGACCTGGGCTCAGCCCTTCCCTCCCCCTTGGCTGGGAACGGGGACCTCAGTCACCTCGCGCCCGCCTCCCGCCAGCCCCTCCACCTGTCCCCTGGGTCAGCGGACTCCCTGTTTGGGTGTGCACACCCTGGGTATGAGATGACTCATTCAGGAGTGGGAGGGAAAAATGAGAACTTTCATTGAAATCATTAAAAAAAAAAAATCTCAGCCTTAGTATTTTCCTCCACTCGGCCTCTCTGTAATTTATGTTTTAATTAATTTTTTTTCAGTTGCAGTTTTTTACATTCAATATGATTTTGTATTCGTTTCAGGTGCACAGCATAGTGGTTAGACAGTCATGTACTTTACAAAGGGATCCTCCTGGTATTTCTAGTCCCCCCCCCCCCCCCCCCCCACATAGTCGTTACAATGTTATTGACTGTGTTCCCTATGGCCACGAGGACTTTCTATCAACTTGTCCTTGTCAGTTCCTTCACTTGTCCTTGTCAGTTCCTCCAACCTGTGTGTAATTTATACATAAATAAATATAAATACTCATGGGTGCTTGTTTAATCTTTTTCATTTTAATTGGGGTTTTTAATAAAAAACATTCTGCAGACTGCTGCTCTGAGTTGAAGAAGCGAGGAGTGGCCGCAGCGGGAAGCAGACCCCCGGGATCTCTGCGCTGACCCTCGCTTCCATCACCATGTGCCTGGCTCTCTGATATAACTGGAACTTTATCCTTTTTTCTCCCCTTACACCTCAGATTTCTGCCCAGGAAAGTAGGAGAAAGAAGAAAGAGTACATGGACAGCTTGGAGAAGAAGTGAGTCCCTTGCCAGACTGCTTGCAGTTATTGGGTAATATTCACAGAGAAGTGGGCGTTGCAGAGCTCTTGCTTTCCAAGAGCGAGTAGGGGTTGGAGCCCTCTGCCGCCACCACACAGTTGCTGGTGTATCAGCTGTGTCTCGCCTGCCACCTAGTGGTGTTCAGAGGGGACGCTTATATAATGGCAAGAAGTGAAAGCACACTGAATCTTTTTTTTTTTTAATTTATTGGGGTGATATTGGTTAATAAGATTATGTAAGTTTCAAGTAAACAATTCTGTAATACATCATCTTATATTGCATTGTGTGTTTACCACCCGAGCTCAAGTCTTCCGTGAACATATATCTGACCTCCTTTACCCCTTCCTTCCTTCCCTGCCACCCGCTCCTCCCCGGTAACCACCATGCGTTTATGTCTGTAAGTTTGTATTTTTGTCTTGTTTGCTCATTTGTTGCTTTTAGTTTCAAATCCCACATATAAGTGAAGTCACACAGTTCTTAACATCCTCTGTCTGACTTATTTCACTTAGTGTCATAGTCTGAAGGTCCATCACAGCACTTGATCTTAGCAGGCAGTTGTACCATATCCCATTTCCGACCAAAGATCCCTGAGTCTTTGAAGGCTTCCTTTCCAACAAGCACAAATATTAACATTCACATACACACACCCGCACTCCTCAGAGGGGAGGCGCCATTTCAGCCTAAAGGAGTAGAGCTGATTAATTCATTCCACTTGGCCACCCTAGACAAATCTGTTTCCTCGTTTTCTGTTGGCATCCAGGGTCAAAAGGTTTCTGTGAAAATCTGTTTTTTGCTTTGCTGGGACGTGCATGTTCCAGCACCTGGATTCCTTGTCTTGAGGCCCTGGGTTCTCCCTGTCACCCTGCCTTGATCCCCTTGGCTCCCTATTGGTCCTTCTGGCCAAGAGTAGAGCTGGTGGCACCCAGACCCTACAGGGCAGAGGGACAGTGTGATGGGCATTGCCAGGCAGGGAAAAAGAGAGAGAAGACGAGGTGGGGACTCCCTAGCAGGAGTTCACACTGTGTGCCATCCTATGCGGTATCTATTATTCGGGCACTTGTTACTCAACGCTTTCTATTTTTGTTCCTTCTGTCTCCACACCCTTATTCCCAGCGCAGGTTGCCAGGCCTTTCCCTCCCCTTCCTGGAGTCGTCTGTGGGCTTTCTCTGATCCCCAGCTGCCTCCAGCTGAGCCCCGGGCTCCGCGCTGCTCTACTGATGGGACTGATCTGCCTCTTTCTCTCCCCTGTATAGAGTGGAGTCTTGTTCGACGGAGAACTTGGAGCTCCGGAAGAAGGTTGAGGTTCTGGAGAACACCAATAGGTAAGTGTAGCTGGCTGAAGTGCCCACAGGACGGTGGGGAGAGATGGGGGCTGGCGGACCCAGCACCAGAGCCAGAAGGAAGGCGGAAGAGATCACATCGAAAGTGTAGATGTGGCCCTGGCCGGTTGGCTCAGTGGTAGAGCGTCGGCCTGGAGCAACGCCCCAGATGGGCAGAGCATCGCCCCCTGGTGGGCATGCTGGGTGGATCCCGGTCGGGCACATGCGGGAGTCTGACTGCCTCCCCGTTTCCAGCTTCGGAAAAAAGAAAAAAAGAAAGTGTAGATGTGCTGGGTGCTCAAGTTGGCTGTACCCCATATACACACAATACACACATGCACACACGCCTCCATGCAATGACACACATGCACACATACCGCAGACACATGCATGTTCTTTACTTTTCCTGAAACACACGGGCTTGATGAAGAGGCTGATCCTGACATGGGCTGTGATTAATGGGGTTAAGGAATTGAGTGTGACACTTGAAACCATGTCCACACAATAAATTAAAAATAAAAATTTTTTAAAAAGGGAGTTAAGGAGAGGCTTGTAGGAGAATCAAGTCCATAAGCTTGAGTCTCCTGAAGAGAACATCCAACTGCAGAGGTGGGCAAGGAGGCCCTGGCCACTCTGTTCTCGCCCAATTTTATTAAGAAATGGTCTTTATTAGTAGGAAGTATTTTCATTTTTAATTACTGTTTTGAAAAAAAAAAATTATCTAATTAATTACACGTCAAACCCGTTTTGCAATAGAACTAAAAGGGCAGAATGAGTTAATGAGTTTCTCCAGGATGCCCTGTGCCAGCCACGCTTTTTCAGCCCTTTACTGATGTTAGCTCATCTAACCTTCCGGCAGCCCAGGAGGTGGTCCTGTTCCTCTCTCCAGGATACACAGGAGACAGCCGAGACTCAGGAAGCTTCACTAATTCGCCCGTGGCCACACAGCAGACGCCAGAGCTGCATTTGAATGCAGAGTCTGACTCTGGCGCCACCACACAGAAGGACCATATGGGCTTCAGCCCCAGGTCCTATGCAGGAGAAAGGGGTTGGAGTCCAGGGCTAAGGAACAGGCAGGCAGTTGGGGACTTTCACACACAATGTGTGTTTGTGTGTGTACCTGGTTCATCCCTGTGCTTTGAGGGGAAGGGGATTCATTCGGTGATCCACTTACCCTTAGTTGTTAGAGATCCAATTATTCAAGCAAGAAAAAATGGATTTTTCGGTAAGCAAAACGTTAATCATTTTAAAACTTAGTTCATGCCTTCTAACAGTTCTGCAAATACTAGAGGATCAGATTAAATCTACCTGCCTGTCATTTGATAGTAACATTATCAAGTCTTCATGGTGTGTTAATCGTAAGTTAAAACTAGCGTCCGGGGGGAATATTGGACCCACTGAATTTCCCTCTGCATTCTGGGAATGTGCTCTGAGATAGCAGGTCAAAGGTGGTCGCTTCGAGTGCCCTGTAAACATAGATGGCAGAAGTAACCATCACCAACTCCCTGTGGCATCCTCTTGATCCCCTAGGACAAAGGAGGCGTTTCCAATACCACTAGGCGCCTGCTTTCATGGTCACCTTTGGCCCTTAGTCTCCTGAGGTTTCATCCTTTCTTATTTCCACCTTTATTCCTGCCGGAGTGGTTCTCTGGGTCCTGAACCCTGTACCAGGGTCTGTATCCATCTCTTTAGCATTAGGAGCAGATAGGAGTTCCCATGTATATCCTAGCACTGTCTGCCACAGAAGCCTCGTGTTCAGGAGTGGGACAAATCCAGGCCGTGAACTCGTGAAAGAGGCAGAGAAATCAATCCAAGATAACTTGGGAATTTGGTCTCTGTTGGGTGTCTTGGGTATCTGGGTGTCATGTCTTCCCTCTACCACATGGGGGCAGCAGAGATGCAGCACAGGCTGTGCTGGGAACAGTGGGTGCTTGTGATCTAGGGTCTCTCCTTACCTTTACAGGCTGACCTTAAAAAACCTTAGGAAAAAATAAATAACCACTCGTGGCCATTGTACAAAAATTAGAAGATACAATCATTTAAAAAATTGCTGTATTAATACCCAGACATATATTTACATTTTGGGATATTTTACACGTTTTATAAATTTGGACTAGATTATACATGTACTCATTTCTGTTGCACATACTTTTTTGTTAGAAGATTTTCAGTTTCACAGAATACACTGGCTGTATGTTTATACCTGTACACACATTTCTACAGAACCCTCACTTATCAGATTTGATAAAGAGCTGTCATCTGAGGACCATTGACACATCTGGTTCTGTGGAGCAACAGCCCCTGTTTTGCCAGTTGTTTTTATCTTTGAAAATAATGGGTGTATCTATTTTCATATGATATTAATTATTATACAGTATGAGGTCTGGGAACAGATGGCTTATTTGAGCTTGGGGTCCACAGATCTCGTGTCCTTCTCTGGGGGTCAGTGGTGGGTTTGCATCTGTCTGCTTTACTGTGTGGAACCTTTGCCTGGCCATCTGGTCTACTGGGTGTCCACTGGGGAAGACTCCCTTCCAGTGCTGCCTCTGCTCAGTGCCAGGCTCAGGAGCCTCCACTGCTACTGCCCCCAGAGGTCTCATTCTCTTCTCATTTCCTTTCCTACTTCAAGACTTACCTCTCCTGGCTGACCTGTGGTGGCACAGTGGACAGAGCATCAACCTGGGACACTGAGGCCCCAGGTTCAAAACCCTGAGGTTGCGTGCGGGGTTGCCGGCTTGAGTATAGGATCATCGACATGATCCCCATGGTCGCTGGCTTGAGCCCAGGGTCTAGCTTGAGCAAGGGGTCAGTGGCTTGGCTGTAGCCCCCCGGTCAAGGCACATATGAGAAAGCAACCAATGGACAATTAAGGTGCTGCAACTACGAGTTGATGCTTCTCATCTCTCTCCCTTCCTGTCTCTGTCCCCACCTCTCTCTATCTCTCAAAGGAAAAAAAAGACTTATCTTTCCTGGTAGACGAACCTTATGTGGTGGTAATGGCCAATGATGGATTAATCTGTAATCTTCTCACGGGTCATCAATCGGGAAGCTCCTGGGGTTATAATTTCTAAGTCCAGCAGCTTTCAGTGGGTTTTGGCTCAAGAGGTCCAGATACAAATGTGGCTGCTCTTGATGCTGTGGGGACAGCAGGCCCACCTTCCCTCTGCTTCCTCCCCAGGCCCTCCTGCTCTCCACCAGGGCCACCCTTGCTCGGAGGACGCCACGCTCGGCAGCATGGCTGTGATGTAAACCGGGGCAGTCTGCTGCCCTGAGCCAGCCATGTGGAGTTGGCGTTGTGGGCGCGTGGCCAGGAGAGGCCTTTGGATCCTCTCCTCGTGTCACACTGGGTACGTGGCCCAGTGTTTGAACCACACACAGGGCTGGGCCTGAGGAACACACACCTGTGTTTGTGGTCGGTTTATGCTTCTTGTTTTGTTGCCCCTGGGAGGCAGCTGGACAGAGGTAGAAGGAGGGCTGGAAGTGGACAGGAACCTGCGTCACCAGACGTGGGATGAGACACCCTGGGTGCCACTGTTTCATATGGTGGGAAAGGTGAGTGGCTATGTCATTGCTGGCCCATTAAGGAAAAACACCTGCCTCTTCACATTGCACTGTTTCTGTGCTGCACACCGCGAGGCACTTTTCCATGCAGGCGAAAGTGAGCGCTCAGATTGGAGCCAACTCTGAGTCTTTGGGTTTGCACTGCCCTGGACAGCTGCTGTCTAGCTCCTGGTGGATTCTAGGCGACAAGCCCCTTCTAGCTGAGCTCAGGTAATCAGAGGAGGGTGGGGACAGGAGGGAAGAAGTCCTCCCTCCCCTTCTGCAGCCCTGCCCCAGTGCCTCTCGGGCACAGCTGCCAGTGTGAAAGCACCTTCATGCTTCCTCTGCTGAGGCGATCCGCTAATTGCAAGCCCTCTGGAAATGTGTGAGATGAGAGAGAGGGGTTTTCCCAGGCCCCCCCCCTTCCTGTGCTCAGTCAGGAAATACATTTTCACTTACACAGCGTAGGCAGGACCTGAAGCCTGTGTGTGGGTGCCGGAGGATCCCCCCGGCTTCCCTGGGCTAATCATTCTCCCCCCTGAGCTGCAGGCTCCCTGGCCCTGCCCTGGTCTCATTCCTGAGACATCCATCTTTCCCCCTTTATGTTCTTGTCTTCTGCACATCACACACACACACACACGCACACACACATGCACGCATGCACACACACTCGCACACACGTGCACGCCTAGCCCAGCTGTTTTCGGTGTCTGTGGCTTGGCTTGCTCTGTTTATTTTTTATTTTGCTGGGGGTCTGCCTCCTTGAGCCCTGATTTATAGAAGCACGTGGAGCTTAGACTTGCAGTATATTGTAGAGATCATCTTCTTTAACTTCCAATCACTTCATTTCACAGAAGGGGAAACAGTCCCAGGGGGGTTAAGGTCATCCAAATGTTTAAAGGTAGAATGAGGACTAGAACTTCACCACTTTGTTTTTACTTTGATTTCCCTTTGGTTGTACCTCTCTCTCCTTTGAGGACACTGACTTTCTGAAGCACGGGGTCAAGGGTAGACCTGAACAAGAGGGTCGTGCTTTTGACTCCATGTTTTAGAGAACCCTGCCCTGGCTCTCCACCAGCCACACCCTGCTGCATGGGACAAGTGGTCAGCGGGACCAAGGGGGCGTGTCTCTCCAGAGCTCTCACTGGACCCCTTTGGACCATACCCCGGTACCTGAGACCTTAGAATTCCCTGCCCCAAGGGTCTTAGTCCATTTCCAGACCTGGGTGGATCTCTACCCAAATGAAGTCTGTTCAATGAGGGATTGACCAGGACAACAGAGGGCCACCTGGTAAGCCAATGGGTGGCTAAATACAGCTCTTTGTGAGGGCTGAGTTTGGAGTTTGAACCTGGGCAGGTGTGTGCCTGAAATCCTTCACTGCGTAGTGGATCGGGGATTCCATTTGGTCTGACTCACAGAAGTCATCAGGGTCCCGGGCCAGAGACAGAGGACGTCATCACTCACACCACAGCAAGCAAGCGTGAGCTTCAGCAGATTGGCATCCATTCTCCCTGCCCGCACATTCCACGATGAACCCGGGTGGATGTTGTGTTCCCAGTGGGTTTGTGTCCCAGCTAAGGAACCCTGAGCTTGGGGAACCCACTGCTTTTATAGCAAGCAATAAAGAAGCCTGCTCTGCACCCAGGGGGATTCATGACTTCCTCTCTTAAGGTTATCAGCTTCATAAACAACCCGTGTTGTGTCCCACGGGAAAGAGCAGTGAGGGCCTTCTGTCCTGTGTCGTCAGTAGGATGTGTGGGAGCATGAGAGACCCCAGGGGGACCCTCTCTCCCCACCAGTGTGGCACAGAGCCAGAGGGGTGCAGGCTATGCCAGGAGTAGTTCTGGTGATACAGCTGCTTTTGGCAAGAAACCCTGGGCAGTCCAAGAATTCTAATTTCAAACCCGGCTTTGGAGGGAGGTGGAAGGGGCAGGTGTTGGGGGCACTTCCGGGCCAAGTTTGCCTGGCTTGATGTGGGTTGGGTGAAGAGAGGATGTGTGGTACGGTGTGGTATAGGGGTCTCGGTACCCTTTCCCCAGACTTCATGGGAATAAGGGACGTGCTTGTCCTGACCTGTATCTCTGTCATTATCAGAAATAAGAATACCTAAATTTTCCTCTTTGACCTTCCTCCTGGCCATAGTCCTCTCTGTCTAACTCCACGCTTCTTGTTCTTTAAAATCTGTGTACAGTTGCTGGTCAAGGTCTTTCTGGCTAATTCCACTAGGCGGTGGTTGTATCCGGGCTCTGCTAAGTTGTTTGTTCAGCCACACAGCTGGGTCATGGGCACCAGCTTTGTGTATCCGCTCCCTACACGCTATCCTGGTCTTTTTTGTGAGAACTCTCCTCCTTGCTGTAAACTGGCTGTAACTGGCCGAGCCCATTCCCTTGTTCTACACAGAGGTCATCGAGTGCTGATGAATGACAAGTTACTCTTCTGTAGCTCTTTACCTCAGTTTAATTCACTTTTCATGGCCCCATGATCTTCAACTTCTGGTTTTATGGAGAGTATAAGCTTTCTTTTCAGACAGTGAAAACCTTTCAGACTTCAGAGAATTGTTGGGTACTAGACTAAGTCCCCCAGCGAGACTTGAAAGGCATTTTAGTGTAATTTAGTGGTAAAATAAGAAATCCCACAGCCTCAGAAAACATTCTAGGATGCTCTTTTGTGTGTTCTTGGACCAGTAGGGAATAGACTATTTCAGAAGTGCCCTCTGTCCCCTGCAAAATAAACTTCTTGTAATGTAGCAATTACACAGGAAGAGAAAGGAAACTATTCATACCTCCCCTTTTGTTTAGGTTAGAGCCCCATGGACAACGCTCAGGACTTAAGTAGAAGATCAGACATAAATAAGCACTTAACTCGAAGTGTAGAATTTTCATGGCATGTGATTCTCTTTTGCACACGTCACACACTTTGGATGAATAGTTATTTACCAACGCATGATACCCTCAAATATTTCATGTTCTACTTGATTGTTTTATTTTAAAATAAACACAGCAGTCACAACCTGATAGTTTCTCACACTCCACAAGTGGTTCATGATTTGGAATTTGGAAAATACTTCTCGAGATAGTTCCAAAGGATGTGGATAAAGTTCTTCCATCTCTGTAGAACGATTTACCCAGAGAGTGCTTTATATACGCACACATCTGACCGCACACATCTGTGCGCGTGCACGTGCCATAGCCTGGCTAGCTCCGTTTCTGAGTAAGGTGTGCTACAAGGTTCAATAGGACGCATGTCGCTGAAGAAGCCTGGCCTGAAGCTCAGCGAGGAATGGGGAACCACCCATTTATTCTTTTTCCCAGGTCCTGGTTTCTGGCTCCACAGAGAAATCAGGTACTTGAATGTTCACAGTATAACATGCAATAAGATAATGCCTACTCTCTATATATAAATGAAGAGTATAGAAGGGAACAAAATTAGACCAGAGACAAAGAAAACACCCAACTCTTGTTGATGCGTTGCCTGGTGATGATAAGATTGTGTCTCACACTCTTGGCTCCTTTCTGACTGTTTTGCCCAGTTTTCTGTGCTACGCCTCCCAGGATGCAGGGTGCTGCTTTATTTTGGGCGGGCCTGGCAGCTTCTTTCGACTGCTCTTTTGCGAGGGACCACACAAGGACAGCGACTCAGTTTATTTTTGCGTCTCACTGCAGGACAGAAATCCACTTTTTTCGGGTGCGTGTTGGACACGCCAGTCTGACAAGCCGTGAGAAATCTCTTGGCCCAGATACACGTTGGCTAAGAGTACTCCTTTCTCTAAATTAAGACCCGACTCCCGGAAGCCCGAGAATTCATTAAGCCATAATTAGCCACGATCACGGATGATGTAGAACACAGCTATCAAGGAGAAGTGTCTATTGAGCTTTGAAGGCACTTTCGGGTCAGCTATTTGATTTAATAGCTTTAGTTTTGGAAGCGTTCTTTGATTTATCTGATTGATGGCTGCCGTTTCTCTCCCTAGCAAGCAGGGTCATGGCTGTCCTCCATGCTGCTAGTGGTGGCTGGGGCATCTGTCCCAGTGACATCTGGGAGAGTAGCACATCATCCCAGAACAGTTATGAGGTCCTGGGCTCTCCCTTAAGGAGGCCTAGCTTCTTCTGTCCCTAGGAGAAAGACGCAGCAAGCATTTTTCAAAGGGGCGTTTGCTTTGACACCCCCCCACCCACATGCCCCAGAAGGGGGCGCTCTCATTGCTCTGTCAGCTGATGACGTCAGGAGAGTTAATGCTGCCCATCTGCCTAAACGCGGGGCTTACCTGGGAACGTGATGAAAGGCAAAGAGCCAAGGCACCAGGCGTGGACTCTGGTCTCTGCCTTGGGAGCCTGTCCCCCCGTTTGGGCGACCGTGCACCACCTCAGCAGCCCTGTCACCAGCTCTGCCGGGGTCCGACGGAGACACGGGTCTTCTCATTTCCATTTCCATAAACGAGGCTCAGGTCCGAGTCCCTGACACCGGCGGGAGGGCCAGGAGCCCCTGTGATGCTTGTGCCTGTCACTCGCAGTTCATCCGGGTGTAGCTAGAGAAGTGCCGCCAACTGTTCACGGGCTGTTCTTGTTTTCATTTGCGTCATTTTCTCTGAAACTTTGTGCGTACGCGTCTCATTGCCATTGGGCTGGGCTTTCTTGTGACTTCCCGGTGCGGATTGGTCCCTGTTGACAGTACCTCTCCTGTCTAACGGTGGACTGTCTCAGCTCCGGGGAGGAGTGCTCGCCCGGGAAGTGGGTGTGCGGTCACTCACTCAGCTCTCAGCCACGCGGGGTAGGAATGGCATGCACTCGGGAGTTTCTGGGAGAGGGAAGAAAAGGTGTGATGAGGAAGAACAGCTTGCTGTATCACGTGATGCTGTAGTGGCAAATGTGTTCTTTTGTCCCAGCTTTATTGACGCATAGTTTACAAGTAAAACTGTAAGATATTTAAAGCATACAGCATGATGATTCGATGTATGTATACATAAAGGAGTCCCCACATTGAGTTAATTAACACGTCCATCACCTCCCATATTTACCTTTCGGTTTTTAATTTTTTTGGTGAAAACATTTAAGCTCTATTTTCGTAGCAAATTTCAATCATCCAATACAGTGCTGTCGGCTGTGGTCACCATGTTATACATTAGCTCTCAGACCTTATTCATCTTGTAGCTGAAAGTTTATACCATATTACCAACCTCTCCCTGTTTCCTCTATCCGCCAGCCCCTGGCAAAAACTTTTCACCTTTCTACTCTTTGTTTCTCTGAGTCCAACACTCCCCTCCCCCACCCCCGCAAGATTCCACTTTTATTGATAACTGCCTGGTATTTCTTTTTCTCTGTCTAGCTTATTTCACTTAGTATCACGCCCTCCAAGGTCATCCATATTGTCCCAAATGACAGGATTTCTTTAAGAAAGTAGAATTTAAGGTGATCACACTTATCAGTATTTCTCAGCCTTGCGTAATGTACGGACAACTTTTAAAGACAGTGTTCCTCAAATAGACAGAAACATGAATCGAGTCTCAACTACGTGTGGTTATATTTCTAGATAACCATAAAGCAGAAACAATTTACAACTATGTAGCAAAAAGAGAGAGAGAGAAAACTCTTCATTTAAAGGAATCTTAATTAATGATGTTAATTAATGGGATGAATGATTTTGTTTTGCTTGAGTTAAAGTCATGGCACCAGGTAAATATGTAGCGTAGTTGGGACCACACACAGATTTTTGGGTTCAGAGAGCCTTCCCTCTGCATGTGCTCAGGGTGGTTCACATTCTGCCCCCTGTCTTATCAGTTTAACTGCTGAAAGTGATATCATCCTATGGCCAACCCATCCTTAATTGGTTTATACCCAGGAGACTTGTTTTATTGGCACTTGCCTGGGAGAAGTTGCAAACCATGGGACACCCTGCTTGTTCCTTAAGCCCTTGGAAGCTCCTCAGAAGACAAACTGAATGAGAGGCAATTTATCTGTGAAAGCCCCCAATTCTGCAAAAATGAGTGATGGGTTCATGTTTCCCAGTGATCCTGTCTGGCTTTCTGAAGTTACACCACACCACACCATACATTTTCTGAAACTCTTTGAGACTCAGGGAGAAGCACCTGCTTGTACAATGTTTCCACTTTGCCTCCTGCCCTGGGCTTGGGGGAAAGGGATGAGGGAGGGAAGAGCTTTAACTCCTTTTCTTTGCTGGTGCAAAAGTGCATCTCCGAGGTGCTGATTCAGGAGGGTGTGTTGTGAGATCCTTTTCTATGGCTCACTGTGGTTCAGGATTAGCAAAGAATTTCAACATCTGCTTTCTATGTGACTTTAGGTCAGAATATGTGTGACTCAGAGCAGAATATACTATTCTCAGCCCAAACCTTTCCCTTTTAAGGGTATGCACTGTCCAGTTTTAGGGATAGAACAATTCTGTTTTGCTTCTGCTTACTGTCTCTTTTGGGAGAAAGATCAGAGTCAGCATTAGAGGATGGTTTCCGCCATCCTGGCTCGGAGCACATGCCCAGATCAGGGTTTTTGGCTCTTTCATATTTTGGCTTAATTTTTGGCTGTGGAGGTGCTGTGAGCCTTCAGGGACCCTGGGCTTGAGGTGCTACATCTGTTTGCCTCTCTGCCATTCTGGTCTTGCCCTCTTTTTTTCTTTCTTCAAGTCTGCCCTCTGAGGGATAGCGTTGTCATTTCCAATCACAGCCACCACCTCTGGTCACTCCTTCGCTTGTTCTCTGCTGGGCTTTTCCTCTTCGCCGTACTTTTCTGCTGTCTTACGTCTTCTTCCATGGTCAAAATGGCCTTTTAGCTTTCTTCCCCCCCAATGGCTGACAGGTAAGTCCTGACATGTCAGGGACAATTTGGGGCATTCCCCTCTTACCGAGAACAGCACAAGAACTGGACAAGCTGTGAAAGTGGCTGCTTTTGAGCCCCAGGACGCTCTGTAACGCTGGCCCTGGAAAGCCCTGGTGTCCCTGTGTTCTTCCAGATGGGACTATCCCTTGTCACTCTCCTCAAGTTCAGGCACAAAGTCACAGCCACTGTCCTGGATCTCGGGGGGCAGATCCCCCAAAAGCGTTGCTTCTCTCTCAGACTCCATCCGTGGTTTCCATTCTTCCCATCTGCAGGACTCTGCTCCAGCAACTGCAGAAGCTTCAGATGTTGGTGATGGGCAAGGTTTCTCGCACCTGCAAGCTGGCCAGCACGCAGACCGGCACCTGCCTCATGGTGAGTTTCCCGAAGGGACGGTACCGGCACGGCGCCCGCCCGTCCCCCAATCTCTAGCCTTTCTCCCTGACCTGCCAAGTGCAGATGCTGTGAGGGCGGAGGAAACGCGCAGCTCCCTGCGAGTGGCTGACCTATGGGAGCTGCCCCTGGGCGGGGCCTCCCGGGTGTGGCGGGTCCACAGGGTCGCCCAGTGGGTCTCAGAGCGGAGAGCCGACAGCACCCGCGGTCTCCCTGCCCCTGCAGGTCGTCGTGCTGTGCTTTGCCGTGGCGTTTGGCAGCTTCTCTCAGGGCTACGGGCCCTATCCCTCTGCCACCAAGATGGCCCTGCCCAGCCAGCACTCGATGCCGGAGCCGTACACCGCCTCCGTGGGTAAGACATCGTGCAACGCATGGGAAGGTCTTGGGTTCATTTCTCTGGGGCTTTCTGACAGCTCAGCTGTCCAGAGGGTGCCTGATGTGAAAGTCTGATTTTTCAAAAGTGGTAACAGCCTGACCAGGCGGTGGCGCAGTGGATAGAGCATCGGACTGGGATGCAGAAGACCCAGGTTCGAGACCTCGAGGTCGCCAGCTTGAGAGCGGGCTCATCTGGTTTGAGCAAAGCTCACCAGCTTGGACCCAAGGTCGCTGGCTCCAGCAAGGGGTCACCCGGTCTGCTGAAGGCCCACAGTCAAGGCACATATGAGAAAACAATCAATGAATAACTAAGGTGTCACAACGAAAAACTAATGATTGATGCTTCTCATCTCTCTCCGTTCCTGTCCGTCTGTCCCTGTCTATCCCTCTCTCTGACTCTCTCTCTGTCTCTGTAAAAAAAAAAAAAAAAAAAGTGGTAACAGACCCCTCCCTTCCTTGTCTCTACAATTACACATGGTAGTATTCTATTGAGTGGGAATTGTCCATCTAAAACTTCAGCTTTACACAGTATATTATAAGCCACCTTTTAAAATAATATCTGTCCATTGATGGACCAAGGGAGACAATTATAATCAGAATAGCTTTTCGTAATAAATTATTTTATTGGATCCTAGACAAAAAAATGTTTCCAGTGTCACTTCTCCATTGAAAGAGGGAAGAGACAGGTGTGTGAGGGGGTGCCTGCTGGGGTTCCGCCTTGTGCTCCTCCCCCACTGGGCTGAGGCTCCACTGGGAAGTCTCTGCAGCACGACAGAGCCCACTTTGCAGGCTCCTGCCCGTGACTATGTTCCCTGGCAAGTTCTGATGTCTCCTTTCTGAGTTCTGGTAAGGGGAAGGGACACAGCTTTTCCCCGGGGGGCCGGGAGCATTCCGCTTCCATGGGAACATTATGGGAAGTCCTGGTGTTTCTGCCTTCATGCAGTAGAATGAGACGTGCCCTTGGAAGAGTTTGTAAAATGACATTAAAGAATCGGTCGGTTATACAAAACAGTATGCCCGAGATTGAGAGACTTCGGAGACTGAGGTGTTAGATGAGACATGTGTGATAGTCTCACCTAGCTCAGTGATCTCTGCTAAGTATATGTAGGAAATACACAGGGGATATGTAGGGGTCATACTCCCCATGAATTCACAGACACTGCAGGACCAAGTGTGGAATTAGAGGGTATTGGATTTGGATGACACTCTTGTGCAGTTCGGAAACAGTTGTGGTCTTCAGGCAAGTGTGTCCCGTCCAGGTATATGACAGAAATGCTAGCTAGCATTACAACCAAATAATTTCGGTGGTCCCCTGGGACTTTCTTATTTCACTAAGCGGCTAAATCTCTAAATGTAACTGGAAGCCCATGAGAGCATACATTATACAGAGCCATGGAGCGACACAACTATCCTATAGAACAAAAGAGACTGTCCTTGCCATTTGATTTATGGCTCTGGGTCTCCACTCCAGTTTCTAAATGAAAATGCAGTTTCCTGCCCTTGTCCCTTGTCTCCAGGTCAGACCCACGCATTGGGAATGCTTAGTAACCGGGCGGGCCATCTCCAAGTACTTTCCTCCCGTTTCCCTTGAAGTGTTTCCCCCAGATGGTTCGGGTGGCCAAGGAGGGGAGTTTTTATTTTCAGAGCAGTGGGGGGTGGCAGTTTGCATTGTGTTTGTTTGGTTTTTATTGTTCTACCAGCACTGTGTAATTGGTTTAATTTTTCAATGCACAGAACTCTGAAGCCTTTATAGAAAGCCAGCTCCAGTTGCTCAGTCCCAGGCAATCAGCCCACAGATTGTCATCTGCCCCAGCCCTGGGCATCGAGTGAAGGGCTGTGACGTGCCCTCGTGGTCTCTCCCTAACACCTGTCACTTTGCTCTGTCCTCAGTGAGATCCAGAAACCTGCTGATCTATGAGGAGCATTCTCCCCTGGAGGAGCCGTCCGGCCCGGCCTCGGCCGGGGAGCTGGGGCGCTGGGACAGAGGCCCCGCCCTGCTCAGGGCATCGGGGCTGGAGGCAAGGCCGGATGTGGATCTTCCCCATTTCATTATCTCCAATGAGACCAGCCTGGAGAAGTCGGTGCTGCTGGAGTTGCAGCAGCACTTGTGAGTTACCTGAACACACATTCCACCCCCGCATGCGCTGACAATGGTTGTGAGTCAGCAACCTAGACTGTGGGCGGAGACCACTCAGAGTCCTTCAGCTCTTTTTTTTTTTTTAATTAAATGAGAGGTGGGGAGGCAGAGAGACAGACTACCCCATGCACCCTGACCAGGATCCACCCAGCAAGCCCACTAGGCGGCGATGCTCTGCCTATCTGTGTCGCTGCTCTATTGCTCATCAACCAAGCTATTTCAGTGCCTGAGACTGAGGCCATGGTGCCATCCTCAGTGCCCGGGGCCAACTTGCTTGAATCAAGCCGTGGCTATGGGAGAAAAAGAGAGAGAGAGAGAGAGAAGGGGGAGGGGGAGGAGAAGGGGTGGAGAAGCAGATGGTTGCTTTTCCTGTGTGCCCTGACCAGAAATAGAACCTGGGACTTCCACATGCCAGGCTGGCACTTTCCTGCTAAGCCAACTGGCCAGGGCTCCTTCAGCTCTTTCAGGACCTGCTTCCAGGACTCAGGACTCTCGAGGGTCTACTGTTTGCCAATAGCTGCCCTTAACAGAGATGGGAAAGGGACCTCCATGTCTGCCATGTCACTGGGGAGCTGGCAGTGGTGGCTCCACGACACTGGGAAAGGGCTTGACTCCCTCTCGCTCTCTTCCTCATCCCCTCAAAGCCACATGAGTAAACATACAACTCAGTCATGGTCGAATGCTTGCAGTGCAAATGCAGCCTCCAAATACCTTCTCTAGCTTCCTTCCGAGTAGACATACACATATGTGATGCTACATACATATGTAAGTAAACATGCATTAATTATAATTATACCTTTATAGGAGGGATGCCACGGAAGAGGTGCTGTGCATGTCTATGCTTCCATATTGAAAATAACATATCTGGCTCCAATTCTATATGAGTTGTTTCCCTTAGGTAGTAATGGAGAAAAAATTTTTGTAAACACAACGGCTTATATGGGTGCCAGGTGTTGTTCTTGTGTCAGTAGTGGTCCCTGGGAGAGGTAGACGGCACGGGAATGAGGGTCTGCATGCACACCCCTGGTTATGTGGGTGTGGTTGGTGACTGCACTGAACAAACTGCCCCTGCGCCTCCGAGAAATGGTGCTATTCCAGCGCAAGGGGGAGAGAAACCGTCTCTCACTCTTCAGCTTTCCCCCTCTGCTGCAGGGAAGGTTCTTAATTCCACACGCTTTTACAGGTTTACATTCTACGTGCATATATGTAACAGGTACTAGCACTCACCATTTTAAGCACTAAGCAAATAGGATCTATCAACCTCGTTAAATACTTGAAGAGGTTAGGCATCATTATTCTTCTTCTTATAGAGAAATTGTAGGGCAGTGGAGACCCAGCTGCCCTCTTAGCTCAGCTCTTCAAGGCCCCATTGATGTCCCGCTTGTTGGGGATGTCTCCTGGGTGTGGAAGCCTGAGTGTCTAGAGGCTTTCCAGGCCTTCCACGCTTTAATAATGTGCTTATTTTCTGTTACATATTGTTATTTCAAGTTCATTTTTTGGGTTATTTATTTATTAATTTTTTTGTTCTTTATTTGGATTATTTGCTATGCTAAACCAGGGATTGGCCTTTAACTTTTTTTTTCTTTTTTTTTTTTTTTTTTCATTTTTCCGAAGCTGGAAATGGGGAGGCAGTCAGACAGACTCCTGCATGCGCCAGACTGGGATTCACCCGGCATGCCCACCAGGGGGCGATGCTCTGCCCATCTGGGGCGTCACTCTGTTGCATCCAGAGTCATTCTAGCGCCTGAGGCAGAGGCCACAGAGCCATCCTCAGCGCCCAGGCCATCTTTGCTCCATTGGAGCCTTGGCTGCAGGAGGGGAAGAGAGAGACAGAGAGGAAGGAGAGGGGGAGGGGTAGAGAAGCAGATGGGCACTTCTCCTGTGTGCCCTGGCCGGGAATCGAACCCGGGACTCCTGCACGCCAGCCGACGCTCTACCACTAAGCCAACCGGCCAGGGCTGGCCTTTAACCTTTTATTTTCTCCTTCCCAGAGTCTAGCATAGGACTAACCGTCCTCCGTGAATAAGCACTTTAAAGTACTGTATAACAGATTGGTACCAAACTGCCATGTTTCTCCTCTGGGTTGGGATGTCTCCGTTTGTGTAGGGAAAGGTAGGGCAGTGGACAGATAGGCTGTCATGGGGGACTTTGGGAATGGAGAATTGCTACTGGGAGGGAAGGGACAAGAAGCATGCTCGGGCCAGCCTGCAAAGTTGCCATCATGAAACGATTGTGTCTTCCTGCCCGACGTGGCTAAGACTTCTTCCTTCTGCTGCCATCACAGGGTCAGCGCCAAACTGGAGGGGAACGAAACACTAAAAGTTGTAGAACTTGACAGAAGAGTGAACGCCACCTTCTAAGAGGCGGTCCCCACCTCCCTCTTCCCCTTCGCTCTGCTTCTACGTCCCCAAGCTGCCTTTGTCTTACGCCTTCCCTCTCTCCCACCGGATATGGATGAAGACATGGAGGAGCAGCCATGGCTTTGGACAGGAGGACAGCCTGGGATTCTCGCCTGCGGTGAGAGCGCCTTCCCCTCCAGTCCCGCGTCCCTCCCTGCAGAAGGGAGCCCGGCATCTCTCCTCCCTCTTGCTTACCGCCATAGGACATTGTTTTAGAGTCAAGGGTGGGACAAGCGGGCTTGTTTCTACCGATAGTGCCAAAAAGATACTGCCTGATTCTCCCCTGGGGAGGTGAGACACCTGCTTGAAGAAGAGATGGTTCTTATTCATTGGCGACCCCAGACTCCAGCCATTCAAGTACCAGGACGCCCGTTGGATCAGGCAAAGCCCTGACAGATGTCCCGCCTTCCTCCGCCTGGGTCTCCCGTGTGCCCGCCCCCATCAGCCCCGGAAGCGCCAGGGTGTCCAGTGAGCACCCCCTGCCTCTCTGCTCTGTCCAAGCCCTCCAGCCCTTGCCGACTGCCCCTGCCTCTGGAGCGAGGGCTCCCCTTTCACCTTCTCAGGCCGCAAGTGCAATGCCTGAACAAGTCAGGCTTTTCTACCCCAGGCAAACCTGCCCTGTAGGACTCCGTACCCTGTGCTCCCACACGCCCATAGATCCGCCTCCCCGGCTTCTCCTCCCCATTTGTAAATAGTATTTATTAGCTTGCTGTGGCTTCCCGCTAGCGACCACACTGCAGAGATCCGACGCCTCCCCCTACGCCAGCACATCTTTGGTTGGACTTCGGCGCCAGGGTCCCCAGTCCTCCAGATCATATGTGGTTTCCTTCTCTTCTTTTTTACTGGAGGTCGATCATTATGGTTGGGGAACTCCTGTAAGCACACGCCCTCCTTAGAATGGACTCAGAGGAAAAGATGGCTCAGGCCTGTTTGTGATTCTGTGGCCAGACGCTCTGTCTGTCCGGTGCCCATCACAGAAAAGGGAAGCCCCGCCCTGGGCAAGAGGCGTTCCGGACAACCGCGCTAGCTTGCCCCACACACCTGCTCCCGGCCCCTCCCTCCCATCGCCCCCACCCCCACTTTACCCCCCTCTTCTGCCTCCACTCAGGAGGGGCGCCCAAGGTCTGCTCCTGGGGTCGGAGTAGGGGACGTGTACGTATCCACAGTCTTACCTTTGATAGTCAGGTTTGGCTACTTTGCAGCTCACCCAAAGAGACAAAACCTAACCCCCCAACCTACTTTTTTTATTTTTAATGATTAAACTAACTTTTGTAGTTAAAAAAGAAAAATCTTTTCTCTTTCATACAAATAAGAAATGGAAATTGCCTTTTTATTGTGTAATGTAGAAAATTTTCCTAAAGTGTTTTTCTCTAGCTGGTAAAAGACTTTGTGTAGGAAATGTGCTTACATTTTGTATGTTATTTTTAGTAGTAGCTGAAGAGCCTATAGCTTTAACTCCTCTCTCCTTCTCTCTCTCTCTCTCTCTCTGTCATCCATATTGTGATTGGAACTTGTACTTAAGAGGGATTAAGCTCACAGCCGGGCCTTCCATTCCCTCTCGGATATGGGATTTGGTGTCTTTGACATTGGCCATCAGACCTTGTAAGCAGACGTGTCTGTCCGTCCGGGTACACTTGGGGCTCACCGTCAGTGACTCCTGTGTCTCCCTATTGTGATGTAGAGTGTTCCAGACTGGGAGATGGCCAAGTTCCTCTTCTCAGCAGCGTGTGAAAGCAATCGGACTGTCCTGACGGTCCCCCGCCCTGTCCCTTACACTGGCCGGGGAGGGCCGAGACCATTGGCTGAGCAGGAACAGGGCGTGCCAGCCTGCCCCCTGTTCCGCCTCCTCTCTACTCACTTCCCTCCTTTTTATCTGCTCCAGACCCTGGGAGCAGGGCCTGGTGGGTGCCCGGTAACCATGGGCCACTGCTGACCCGTCCCTCCCTGTAGAATGTCATGTAATCATCAGCCACAGGCAGCCCATGAGGGCCCGAGAAGGGGAGAAGACAGAATCAACTGAAGTCAGTGTTCGGACGGTGCCAAAGGAAACGTTTCATAGTTAAGGGCAGAAGCATGAGGATGGGTCAGCCTACCCACCGGCCGCACGGAACTGGCTTGGGTTTGCGAGGCTCCTGAATTAGCCAGCATGAAACCCTGCTACCCTGAATGAGGAGGGCAGGAGGGGGGGGCACCAAACGGGCTGCCCTGGTCCTCAGAGCCCAGAGGATCTCATTTGCTCCCCCGCCATTCTTGTCTGACATCCATCTCCCCGGACCTCCGCCCAGCGTGGCTTTCTGTCTGGGAAACCGTTCTTCTGAACGGAGTCTGTAGAGACACGAGGCATCGCACTGTGAGCTCAAGAGGCCGTTTGAGGAGGAGGGTGGTTCTAAGAGCCAGATTGTCGCTTTGTTGAGAAAAAAACTTTTGCCCCCCGTTCCTGCTTTGATGAGTAAAGGAAACTAAACAGTTATTCCTTCAGAAGGATGTAATAGGGTCGAGAGCCACAGAAGAGTTGAATAATAGTAGGTGAGTCCCAAATAGTTAATGGACGTGTGCTTGTTTTCTGGCCCAGAACATCAGTGGGTTTGCTTTCCCGACAGAACGGTCTCACAGACTGGGCAGTGATCCCTCGTGAGCCTTGATAATTTCAAATAGCGGCAGGCTTTGGCTTCCGAATCTCAGTTTTGGAAAACATGAGACGGTCCGTGCCACCATAAACCATAGAGAATCTATGTGTTAATCGTATTTTTCACTGTCGCAAACTGGTTTTCTTCTTCCCTTTCTTTGATTGCCCCCATTGAAGGAGAGAGCCTTATTAAACGTCAGCCAGCAGGTGCTTTGTGATTGGATGAGACCTGAGTCACTCAGACCCCCCCCCCTCCCCATGCCCAGCGGGGTTCCTTTCACAACTTTCTACTTGGCACTTGGCAATGGATCCCGACCACGGAAGGCCAGGTGCCAGTTTTAGGAAAGAATTACTGTGAAGCGTTGGACTCTGGAGCCTCGCTCACAGAAAGAGCGTTATGTAAAAGTCTGACAGCTGAACGAGATTCCTCCTTTAGGGCCCCGGCAGTGGTGACACCAGTGGGGACAACAGGAGGTGACCTTTTTGTGGAAGCAGCTTTTAGCCCCACTTTTTTACAGACCCACTAGAAATACCGTGTTATTTTTTTTTAATTCCCAAATCTCTCGGTGTTGCCCGTGTACTGAGAGAGAGCTGTGAATCCCATAGGCCCTGCGGAATGGGCCTGTGGAATCGACTTGTCTGTGTCCAGAACTTTTGTCGCGTTTTATGACATGTTTTTGGCACATCATGGCCCCTTCCTCCCCGTGTCCTCAGACCAAGTAAAACCACAAGAACAACCTCCGAGGCCCCTTAGGGCCAGCTCCTCTGAACGCACCTGTCACGTGAGAGGCGAACTTGATTGCAATGCACAAGTGGAGACATCCCGCACAGAAGAGGGACCCTCCGGGCTGGCCTTGGACATGCGGAGGCTGGAGATGGAGGAGGAGGCTTTCAGCACCCCCTGCCCTTGTCTGCCACCAGGCACTCGCTCGGTTCTGTTGAATCCAGTCTTTGAGGACCTTCCTTAAGGACACAAGCACGCCTGCTTACAGGGCTGGCTGGACCTGTGAAACGGTTGGCAGGTGGTAGTCTAGCGAGAGTCATTTTATTTGAATGCTTTTTAGCAGAGAGGATTAGGAAAAGCCTGGTAGGATAAGCCCCTCTGGCTGGGCAGAGGGAAAGGCAAAGGGCCGTGGAAGGGGGTCTGAGGAGCCAGAGACGGATTTCAGATTCTCCATCCCTCCATCCCTCCATCCAGTCACTCCCTTCTGAAGGACAGTGATGCTTAAGTTCCTGGTGAGTAAGGGGGGTGAGGAAATATCACTAATCAACAGTCATTCAAACACACAAGTGCTAGGATTCTCATTCTTTCTCTTTCTCACTCTCTCTCACACACACTCCTCTCTTGTCTTAGAAACTCATTTGTGCCTTACATGTGCCTTATATAGGAGCCCCGGATGATGGAGGACTCCTGTCCCCAGGATGTGTTATATATAGCCTTGTAGTTATTAGATTTATGGGTCTGGGAGAAATTACTTTTCCTAAAGGCTCAGAAATGGTTTCCTAAAAGTGGGCGATGATCAGATTTGTACACCAGGAGGAAAAGAATCGGGGTTCTGTCCATTAGGAAAATCCCATTTTTGTAGAGGTGCAATCGCATCAAAACATGGCCAGTGGGTGTTAAAGGTATTATAAATCCATATAGCAGAACATTTGGTGCGAAGGAACCGGGCCCATTTGGGGATTAATGCGCGAGCCCTCCACAGCCGAAGGGCCTGCACCGCCCGCAGGAAAAATCCATGTGTTGTTTCCTTTGGCCACTTTGGGCAACCTAAAATTCAGGAATGCTTTATTTTCTCTCGGTTTTCAGAAGGAAGGGGGAAAAAAAAACATTTCTGGAGCACTTATTAAGTGCCGGGTGCTATGCTAAAGAAGTTCCAAGTCTTTTCAGTTTGTAGACAAGGGCAACTAGCTGCTCTGAGCTAGAGAAGCAACTCAATGGCGTTGGCTGTGCGGGTGTTCGTGCGCGGGGTTGAGGGGATTCCTTGGTGTGAACTCACTGTAAACCTGTAAGTTCTCTGGGTGGGAGTCACAGTGCCTGCTCCCTGCCTGGTCTGGCCGCCCGGGCAACATCCAACCAATTCCTTGCCTCGTGCTGGGGATATCCACCAGATGTTCACCTCTTGTCTTCATCCAAGCTCCTGCGAGTTCCAGCTAGCGAGCTTTGCAGCCTGGAAAGGAAGAAGGCAGGGGTCTTAGCTCTGTTTCTCTGCTGCTATCCTTTGTGCACCAGCTGGCCCAGAACATGAACTTTTGGCACCATGGACCCAAAGCCTACACCACTTAGAAAATCTCTTTCGGATAAAACTCTCAATGAGTCTATGGACACCAGCACTCCTTGACAAATTCTGAGTGACCATTTTTCAAACAATGCTGAGCAGACCCTGAACTGTAATCAACCATGCGCTTTAATGTCTATACTGACAGCTGGACTTTCCTCCCGTTTGTAACAGGTTGTATAGACCCGCAGGGCTTAAGTCTAAAGACATTGCGAGTCTATTATCTTTTGTATTGCGCTGTTTATTTTTAGATGACTTTTTATTCTTTATCATAGCCTAAGTAAATACCAAAAACATAAATGCTTTGTAACTTGTACTTAGTTGGGAGGGGGGGTGAATTGAAGTTGTTATGCTTTTGTATTTCCATTTCTTGCGAATAAAAAAAATTTTTTTCTTAAAATAGTAAAATGTCATCCAGTCTCTGAAACCCTGGTAATCTGGTTTTAAGAGCAGTTGTTTCCCTTATGAGCATGAATTTGTACGTGTGTCCCTAACCATTCCTTTCTGCTTATCTAGTTGAACCGTAAGAAGCCTCAGACCAGCTATTTGAACGTGATCTAGTGCTGACCCCAAGGCACACGGGGAGGAATATTGAGAAATGTAATTGCTCTTTCAGTCCGTGTCAGAAAGAAAAAGTGTCCTCTAGAGATTTCTAGCCTGAGTGCTGTTTTCGTTGTCTCCTCTTAACTATTCCGTAACTAGATTTCACAACTCTGTGGAGCAGATCATGCCTTCCCTGGTTCTGGCGTGCAGGAATGAGGCTGGGGGTATGGACTTGAGCCAGAGGACAAGGGTCCTTCTTCATCGGAATAGGTGCGGAGGACACCGAACACAGTCATGCTCCAGAAATTCTGATGACATGGTTACCAGAGGTCAGCGTGCTCAAACAAAATCATCTTATTCCATTGAACCTGTGCATTCAAGTTTAATTTTCTTCACTTCATATAGCCTCAGAAAGAGTACCCAGGGTGATGGCCACCAAAGCCATGGAGTGTGCTTACTTGGAAACAAGCAAAAACAACATTTTCTTTGTTTCTTAGCAGCATGCCTAACCCTGCTTTGTGCTTGGGGGTGCATTAGTTTCCTGTTGCCTTTCCTTCTGAGCACCTTGATGTTTTCTGTTCCTTCACGGGGTGAGGGGGGTTCCCCTGGCAGCTTTAGAAACATTTCCTTCCTCTTCCTTTCTTACATTGGGAGCCTGTTACGGAAACCTCCTCCTCAACACGCTAGTGATGTGTGGAGGGGCCTAATACCCACTGGTTTGAGAACATTCTGTATTAAGCGTGCCCTGGTATTTCCAGTATTTCTGATGCTTTGACATCCGGGGCCTTGCCAGTCCGGGAAGGACTGCCCCTCACTCAGCACTAGCTAGTTCCCTGAGATAGGACTTGCTCGTGAGCATACCTTTCATATGCAAATCAACCAGTCCAGGGCCCATACCCAGTCCCTGCCTTTAGACTCTCACAGGGGCCACTATCCCTCTGCCCTAATCACCCCAGGGCCAGGTACCAGACAACTAGGGACTGTCCCTGTTCCCCAGAGCCCACTGAAATTATTTCAACTAGCCAATCCTGAGCCTCCTTAGCTCACCTCACTCGTTTCCACCTGCAGAAACCACAATAATGGCTCTCATCTAACTTTTCCTCTTATTCCCTCTGCTTCTGACCCTCCGTGAGGTCCTCCATGTTGTGGCCTGCTCCCTCATCTCGGGAACTGTGAGCAACAAACTACTTTTCAATGGCAATGGTCTTTTGATCCATTGGACTCACCGTATTGGCATAATAATAAAACCTCCCTTTTAAAACAAACTTCTTAGGCATCGCATGGCAAATCAGAGGTCGATCCTGGACTCCTGAGTATTTGGGGTTTCACGGATGGGTCTACTGTGATTTCGGGGACTATGATACAGACTTAATTTTCTCCTGACATGTTGGTTGTCATTGTTGTTCCAGGGAAGAAGTTGAATCCTCCAGAGGGTGAGGGGGCTTGTTCAAGGGGAAAAAGGTAAATCTGAAGGCAGGTGTCTAAATTCCTAGTCCTATGTTTAAGTGCCAGGGTCTGTCACAGCTTTTACCTTTGAAAGTAGGAGCTAAAACAAGGAAATACTGGGGTACAGTGGGGAGAAGAACCGAGCCAGACTCAGGAGATACAGGATTATAGGTTCTCAATTAATACCATCAACTTGCTGGCCTTGAGGGAAAAGACCTTGTCTATTGTGTACCAGGTAATGTTCATGTATTATGTACAATCTTGTTTATTTCCTCCAAAAACTTTATGGGGGGTATATAATTACCCCCTTTTGCAGTTGAGGATACAGGAGTTCAGACAGAGTAAAACACTTAAAATCATATGACAAATTACGTGAGATGGGAGATTGGGACCCTGGTCTTCACTCTGCGTCTTTGAACCATGCTATGCTGTTTTAGGGTTTGAGGGCTTTTACTTGTCAAAATATGGAGTTAGGCAGGATCAGAGTTTTCAGACCTTCAGCTCATGCACCTGGGTTTCTGGTTTGGTCCCAAGGTGTTTCAAATGTTTAAAACTAGTTGGGTAATCTTTCAACATTTCAAAGATTTCTCATGAAACTCCAGATTTCTACCTCTTCTTGAAAGGCCAGAAGACCCAGCAAGTTCAAGTTCAGGAGCTGAGTAATGATGACCCCTTAGACCAGTGGTAGTCAACCTGGTCCCTACCGCCCACTAGTGGGCATTCCAGCTTTCCTGGTGGGTGGTAGCAGAGCAACCAAAGTATAAATAAAAAGATAGAGTTAACTATAGTAAGTTGTTTTATAAAGATTTATTCTGGGCCTTGACCGGTTGGTTCAGTGGTAGAGCGTTGGCCTGGTGTGCAGGAGTCCCGGGTTTGATTCCTGGCCAGGGCACACAGGAGAAGCGCCCATCTGCTTTTCCACCCCTCCCCCTCTCCTTCCTCTCTGTCTCTCTCTTCCCCTCCTGCAGCCAAGGCTCCATTGGAGCAAAGTTTGCTCGGGCACTGAGGATGGCTCTGTGGCCTCTGCCTCAGGTGCTAGAATGGCTCTGGTTGCAACAGAGCAATGCCCCAGATGGGCAGAGCATCGCCCCCTGGTGGGCATGCTGGGTGGATCCTGGTCAGGCGCATGTGGGAGTCTGTCTGACTGCCTCCCTGTTTCCAACTTCAGGAAAAAAATAAAAAATAAAAAATAAAATAAATAAAAAGATTTATTCTGCCAAACTTAACAAAAATCTGACATAAAGTACTTGGTAAGTAATTATTATTATATGCTTTAACTTGCTGTAACTCTGCTTTATAAATTTTATAAAGTAAAGTTACTTCCCTACTTTATAAATCACCATTACTGTGGAACCGGTGGGTGGTTAGAAAATTTTACTACTAACAAAGATACAAAAGTGGGCGGTAGGTATAAAACAGTTGACTCCCCCTGCCTTAGATGATGATGGTCATCTTTGGGTGGCCACATTTCCCTGTGCCCCAGCTCGTTCACTCGATATGCTGGTTCATGTCATCACTTACCTGGTCCTTCTGTCATCTGAATGGATAGCCTTTAGACTAGATGGTGGCTGACTTTCTGAGAGTCACAAGCAAGGGGAATAAGTGAAAAATCCTGTGTTAGTTATGGGACTAGGAGGTGGGGGGCGGTGAGTTTCACCCCAAGGGACAGGAAATGAGAAGCCTGAGTAGGGAGGGAGCTGGGGTGTGCTCCTTGGAGGGGTCTGCATGCTGCCCTGCCGCCCTTCCTTGTGCTAAACACATGCACACACACACACACACACAATTACAAATTACGTCTGAATTCTGTGCTTCTTCGTCCCAGGGATAAACCTTCATTAGTCTCAGAAATTACATTTAGAAATCTTCTCAATGATCTCATCTGTATAAGACCTTGTGCTTTCCATAAAGCTCTTTCATGTGTCCTGTAATGCAGTGGTCCCCAACCCCCGGGCTGTGAACCGGTACCAGTCCATGGGCCATTTGGTACCAGTCCACAGAGAAAGAATAAATAACTTACATTATTTCCGTTTTATTTATATTTAAGTCTGAACGATGTTTTATTTTTAAAAAATGACCAGATTCCCTCTGTTACATCTGTCTAAGACTCACTCTTGACGCTTGTCTCATAAATTTGACAATTATATTTAAAAATACCACAGTTTTTATGCCGGTCGCATAATTTTATTTTGTTCATTTATCCGTCCCACCCTTAAGGCCGGTCTGTGAAAATATTTTCTGACATTAAACCGGTCCGTGGCCCAAAAAAGGTTGGGGATCACTGCTGTAATGCACTTGCTGATTGTTCATGGAGGAGGTGTGGCAACTGTCTTCGTTGCTGAGCCGAGGAGATGGGGGCTGTAGAGACATTTGGCTACCCAGTGAGTGAGCGCAGAGCAGAATCATGAACCAGCTGTCCTGATTTCCATCCTAGTGCCATTTCCATTAGCTGTGCCTCATCTGGGCAGGCGACACGCTAGCTGTCCAAGTCATCCATGACCCCTCCAGTGGGATTGCTTTGCAATGTGCCGCTGCCATACTCTTTTTCCTAGAATTATTAAGACTGAATTTTACCCAGGATTTGGACACTGTCAAAGGCCCTTATATATTTAGAGAGGGGGATAAAAAGGAGGAAAGATGGCTCATCTCAGTCATTTTCTGCAAAATAATCCCAGTTGCCATTGAAGAGGCTAATTTCACTTGATCCCTCATCATTGGCTGAGCCTGGCAGGTTGCACATGGTGATGTTGGCTTCCAATGGGCACAGCTGTCACTAGATCTTTTGGCAATTTTAAAGAAGAGCTCTGGCCCCACGAGGAGCCCATGTGTTCTCGTTCTCCCTCTCTACTGTAGTTTTTAGATGGAGGAACAAAAATAACCATTGAGGAATACCATGGACGCTGCCAGAGAGGCTGTTGTGCTGTTCTCCAAGAAGTCTGTTTCAAAATGTTTAATGTTTCTTGAGTGAAAAAAAAGTATTTGGGAATCGGGGCTGCCAGAGTGATCATCACTAATGTCCTCCCCAGTGTTACTGCAAAACAGATGGCGAGTTCAGTGTCCTGATGGGTACGTGAGAGAGTCCACGTGCTCGGGCTGGTTCAAAGACAAATCTCCCCTGAAAGAAAAACTATAAATAGAAAACCACCTACATACTTAGATACCATCAGGACAGAAAAGGTGCCCTCAATCCCCAAAATGTTTTCTTTCTTGGCTTAGTTCTCATTTAAATGCTTTCAGTGGTTGGTACAGCTTTGTACCATGGTTTGAGGTAGTTTAAATTGTAAATGAAAGCAGACAAGAAAATGCAGTTGAAATAGTATTTGCAATACTGCACGCAGAATTCCATGCAATCCTCCCCCAGGGGCAGCACTTTGACGGGGATATGAGTTGAATGAGGGGCTGAATGAGAGTGTAAGTCAAGTAAAGTTAATGATGGCATGTAGGGCATAACAGGGAAAACAAAAAATGGAGAGAGTGCCACTGAAGCCAATGACAACATTTTCCTGCAAAACAATGAAATTAAAAGAGAATAATTACAGGCCCTGGCTGGTTGGCTCAGTGGTAGAGCATTGGCCTGGCGTGCAGGAGTCCCAGATTCTATTCCCAGCCAGGGCACACAGGAGAAGCGCCCATCTGCTTCTCTACCCTTCCCCCTCTCCTTCCTCTCTGTCTCTCTCTTCCCCTCCTGCAGCCAAGGCTTCATTGGAGCAAAGTTGGCCCGGGCACTGAGGATGGCTCCATGACCTCTGCCTCAGGCGCTAGAATGGCTCTGGTTGCAACAGAGCGACGCCCCAGATGGGCAGAGCATCGCCCCCTGGTGGGCGTGCCGGGTGGATCCCGGTCGGGTGCATGCAGGTGTCTGTCTGACTGCCTCCCTGGTTCCAACTTCAGAAAATAAAAATAAATAAAAAATAAAAGAATAATTACGGTGATATTGTACATAGCCAAAATGAATTAGACTACTAAGAAGCTTTTACTGAAAAATAGCTGCTGTTCTATCTCTTTTCTGTCCATCAGCCCTACTTTTTGGAAGTAACCAATTTCAGTATCTTCTAGCCTTTATCTCTATATTTCTAAATTACATGTTTATGCTGCTAATACTCAAAATATTAACTTTAGGCATTTACTATTCTCATACAATATTTTTACCACCTCCAACACACACACCATTTGGCCTCTCTCTTTTATCTTGTCAGATTTCTTCAGAGATCTGAGTGGTTGTTGTTACATACACAAGCATCAAAGAATATTAATGATGTGCAACAATTCATTATCCTAAATTTGAGTGTTAGGGCCAGTGGATTTTGTTTTCCATTAGCCTGGTGTTCTTTAAGGGTGATATCCACTTGGTGTGTTTTGACCAACACTTTAAAGAAGAAACAAAATGGGCTGGACCGGGATGGAATTGCTCAGAATGAAACAGAAAATACCCAGACACATCGAGGAGAGGTTAACACTGTGTCATGTATCTTTAATTTCAGTCCTGTGTGTAAGTACATGTAAGTATCATTCTGGGTCACAATGTAAAAGTTATGTCTTTCTAATGGTCACAATAAAAAGTTTACAATTCTCAAAAAATAAAATAATAAATAAAAGAGCATTAATGAATTGGTTGAACTATGTGTAGAGAGATAGAATGACAGATCAGTGGTTTCTGTTAGTTCCCAAAGGGTAGTGCATGAGCATCTGGGGGCACTCCATTTCTCGGGAGGAGGTTGTCCCAGTGTCTCAACCAGGGAGTGTAACAGTGGGCAGGTGTTCCCGGATCAGGGTGAGGAATAGTGCCAGAGCAAGACTAGTCCCCAGTGTGGAGTTTACTTAATCCTCTGGTTTCCAAGTCATGCCTCACCTCTGCTTTCTTTCTCTGGTGCCTTAAGCTGTGCCCTATTTGTGTTATCTCAATTGAGAAACCTTCCAGAATTTTCTAGATGATTCAGTATTTGTTCTCACCCCACCACTGCCTAATTGATGTGAAGGGCTGACACCAAAGACTAGCAGTGGGTGAGTTGCGCTCTCTCTGCCGGAACTCCATCCCCTTCTGATGCTGCTCAGCCTGCAGAGGTCTCCAACACCGTGTTATTGCTGAGTTTTGGCACAGACAACGGTAAAGTTGGTTCCACGGATCTAAAAGAGTCGATGTTATTAACAAAGAAGAGCTAGAACTCTTGGCACAAATATAAAAATTTTCAAGCTGGGGTAAAAAATATAGGAGAAGCTGAACATGTCCTGGGTTCAAAGGGGGCGACGGGAATGTGACAAAGAGGAGACCTCCCATCCGTTGTAAGCTTGGCTCCCTCTGCCTTCCCTGGAGACCGGGTTGTGTCTGCTCTGCAGGCACAAGTAAGAGCGTAGTGGGTGGTGACATGTAGCGGCAGAGCACTGGGTGTATGGAAGACCTATTTTTAGGTCCAAAACCTTACCTTTTCCAATAATAGATTGAGGAAACTCTGGCTTGGCAGATAGACCTACCAGTTTCTGTTGACATGTTGGAATGTGACTGTTGTAAAGTGACTGCCAAGTTAGAACCTGTCTGAAGTCACACGAAGTGACAGTACTTTCTAATCTGAGTTCATTTCTTTACACGTGTAATATTCACTTCAATTCTGGGCACATTTTAAAATACATTAGTATAACCCTTCTTACGGATTGGCGAACTTTTATCAAAATCAGGCGTCCCCAAACTATGGCCCGCGGGCCGCAATGCGGCCCCCTGAGACCATTTATCCAGCCCCCACTGCACTTCTGGAAGGGGCACCTCTTTCATTGGTGGTCAGTGAGAGGGACAGTGAACTGGCCCCCAGTGTAAAAAGTTTGGAGACCCCTGATCAAAATGGTGGGAACAATATACCCCTCGGCCAACAATATGTGTGTTCCTGTTTCCCATTACTCACGTCTATGCCTGATGTTATTCGATTTTAATTTTTGGCCAGCCTGGTGGGTATAAAATGACATCTTGTGGTTGTTTTTGTTGGAAGTAAACACATTCTTTTTATGCCTTGGAAACAGTATTTTTATTCTTGTCATGTGTATTTAACAAGCGTTTAAAATTAGTCACTATATTTACCCTCTTTCTGGACAACTTAAGGACCTTACAATGCCTCAAGTCTAATCAGATCTCATTTTCATGCAATTTCTGTGCATTATTTTAGTTGTTCAGGCAATCTTTGCTATTTTCAAATATCTGTGAATGTGCCTGCCCATTAAAAACTTTTTGTCACCTCAAAATCAATACTCACAGCACTTTTATGATAAATTCATGGACTTGCACAGAGCAGCAAAAAAATGACTTGCCTGACAGACATGTTCCTAGCTAAGGTCAAACAGGCTTCTTGTTTTCAGCTCTCATACTATATACATGTGTCCTTTTTTGTAATCGATATAGTGCCACGTTTTCTCCACTTTTGTGCTTTTTGTCAGTGATCTTGCTGTTTACAGTGGCCCCCAAACTTAGTGCTAAAGTTCTGTCTAGTGTTCCAAGGGATGAAATAGCTGTGATGTGCCTTATGGAGAAAATGTGTTAGATCAGTTTCATGCAGACATGAGTTATAGTACTGTTGGCCGTATAGTCAATGCCAATCAATCAACACAGTACATCCAGAAAAAGGAAAGGAAATCCCAAGCTGAACATGAGGCTGTTCTGGAAAGTGCTCAAGTAATATCTATAGCATGTGATGGAGTGATAGAAAAGATGGAAAAGCAGCTAAATATCTGGATGCATGAGATAAGGACTGAGTTTTAAAAAGGACAGCATGGTTACAAAGCTGAAAACCAAAAAGATTTGTGGACACATTATTCAAGATCAGGAAAATGTTAAGCCCTTTTCAGTTAGTGCTGGTTGGCTCACACATTTCAAAAAAATGAAAGAAGGTTAAACCTTCAGGAGAGGCAGGGATTGCAGATCAAGAAGCCACAGAAGAATTTTTAAAATACCTATGAAGTGTTACACAGAAAAAGGGTTATGTGAGAATCTTGTTCTAATATTAATTTGCCTATAATTCTTCTTTCTAATTCTTAAAAGATAGTTTTGTTGGGTATACAATTTTATTTTATTTTTACTGTGATATAACTGACATAACACTGCGTAAGTTTAAGGTGTATAATATGTTGATTTAATACTTACAAACACCCACACATAACAATATGATTACCATGTTAGCTGACACCTCTGTCAAAACACATGATTACCATACATGTGCAAAGGAATGGGCAGGTAGAAAGGGGAAAATTTTTTTTTTTTTGCATGAAAAAATGATTACTTGAATAAATAGGTAAGTGGCACAAGACAAGCACCAGGAAATGGAAATGGGTGGGTGAAATTGTGGGTAGAACGAGGGGGAAAAATGGCAACAGAATAGGCAGACGATACAACTCCCACCTCCCAGAACAAAAGTGGATTACAACTTAATTTAGGAACAATCATCTTGAAAAACCAACTTTGGACTAAACTAAGAGGAATCTATAACCAAGCATCACTGAAGGAACCACACTAAGCTGCTAGGAAAGACAGAGATATGGAAAGGGCTGCCCTGCTCCCAGGAGTGAGCCATGGCCCAGAGGGTCTCTCACGGTAGGGTGGGTTCCTGGGAGAGTTGTGGGTCCTCAGACCAAGGACCGGAGCCCCAGCCTGGAGCCCCAGAGAATAGAGGAGGCATACAGACAGTAGTTAGCTGAAAGAAGAGCCAGGTTACTGTTTGCAAGAGGGAGACAGAACTCTCAGACCTAGGCTTCATCTTAAAGGAACTGTGCAGAAAACCTTGTTCACAGCCACTTACCCAGGGCTCCGGGAGCAGAGAGTGCTAAGAGGACTGGAGTTGCGAGAGGAGAGTATAGTCTCAGAGGCACAGGGAGAGACTGTGGGGGACAGCCACCCTGACCCCTGTACTAGGTTCTCCCCAAACCTAAAGTGCCCATTTTTCCTGGGAGAACCAAGCCAGCAAAGGGAAGCAATTACCCTGCCCACTAGAGGCTCTCCTGCCCCATTCAGTGCAGAGATATACCTAGAAGCAGGGGCACATCAGGGAAATGGATTTGAGTGTTTAGGTTTGGGCTACATGCCCCCCAAACCTGCTGAGTACCTTCTGAAGGGCAGGAGGGCCCGGCAGTGGTGGTGCTTGGCCCACAGGGTGGTTGGGGGCAGACCCCAGCAAGGCAGCCCAGGCAGTGGCAGTGGTGGAGGGCAGACCCAGGAGAGGCAGCTGGAACACACGCAAAGGGCAGAGCCCAGTGGCCCATGCTGCAAAGGAGAGGGATAGAGCCCAAAGAGGCATCCCAGATGCCTGCAGGCAATCCCTGCGTGGGCCCTCGGGTATGGGGGGGCAGAGCCCAATGAGGCAAGGAGTCCCTCGTGCTCATGGAGCAGCCTGAGCTGTGGCCCGCGAGTCAGCGCTGGTGCCCAAGTGCCTGAGGAGGTGGAGGCAGAGGGGCGCTGGAGGAAAGTCCTCACATCAGCAATAGAGAGGACACAAACACTGGCCAAGAGTAAATAAAAGTCAGCCTAGGAGTGCAGCTGATAGTTACAACAGCATCAGGGTCCAGCAGAGGCAGCCACAAATTCTGGATCACCTGTAGCTCCAAGAGGGTTTACTAAGGGCCAGTCTAAAGCAGTGACCTCCACTAGTCTGCGCCAGGTTCTGGCCAGGGAGGTCCAGGGCTGGTACACCCAGTGGCCAGAAACAGCATCAGCTCAGGACCTAACAACCCTAGTTAGAGTGGTATCTTAAGGAAAGGCTCCTCACACCTGACCCAGCTAAGGCATAGAAAACGCTGTCACAAACAGCAAAAGAGCAGTAGCAGCAGACAAGAGCCCACAAAATGGGAAGACAGAGAAATGCGATTCAAATGAATCAATAAGAGAAATTTCCAGAAAAAGAAGTAAATGAGATGAAACTAAACAAGATACTAGATGCAGAGTTTAGAATAATGATTGTTAGGATGCTCAAGGATCTTAGAGCAACAATAGAAGGACAAAATAAGCACCTAAACAAAAATATATCAGGCATCAAAAAGGACATTGAAATCATAAAAAAGAATCAGACAGAAATGACAATATCAGAAATGAAGACTACACTAAAAGGAATTAAAAGCAGGCTGGATCAAACAGAGGATCAAGTCAGCAATTTAGAGGACAAGATAAGCGAAAGCACAGAAGCAGAACAGCATAAAGAAAAGAGGATCAAAAAGTATGAGGAAACTCTAAGCTCTATAATAACATGGAGAGAAACAACATCGACATAATAGGGGTTCCTGAAGGAGAAGAGAAAGAACAAGGGATAAGAAACCTGATTGAAGAAATCATAGCTGAAAATTCCCTAAGTTGATGCAGGAAAAAGTCACACAAACTCAAGAAGCACAGAGAATCCCATTAAAATGGAACCCAAAGAGACCTACACCAAGACACATCATAATTAAAATACCAAAGCTAAGAGATAAAGAAATAATACTAAAAGCTGCAAGAGAAAAGCAGTCAATCACTTACAAAGGTGTGGTATCTTAAGGAAAGGCTCTATAAGGATGACATAAGACTTTTCAACAGAAACACTTGAGGCCAGAAGAGAATGGCAAGAAATATTCTAAGTAATGCAGAATAAGAGCCTACAATCAAGACTTTATCCAGCAAGGCTATTGTTTAAAATTGAAGGAGAAATAAAAGCTTCCCAGACAAAAACAAAACAAAACAAAAAAAAAAACAACTCAAGGAATTTATTACAACCAAACCAATGCTGCAAGAAATGTTAAGGGGCCTGTTGTAAACAAAACAAAGGGGGAAAATCTATTAAAGAAGAATGTAGAATTAAAGAATAAAATGGCAATAAACAACTACATATCAATAATAACCTTAAATGTAAATGGATTAAATGCTCCAATCAAAAGACATAGGGTAGCTGCATAAATAAGAAAATAGGACCTGTACTTATGCTGTCTACAAGAGACCCACCTGAAAACAAAAGATACACGTAGATTGAAAGTAAAGGGATGAAAAAAATATTTCATGCAAATTGAAATAAAAAAAAAAAGCTGGGGTAGCAATACTTATATCTGAAAAAATGGACTTTAAAACAAAGGCTATAGTAAGGGATAAAGAAGGTCACTACATAATGATAAAAGGAGCAATCCAATAGGAAGATATAACCATTATAATAAATATCTATATGCCTAATATAGAAGCACCTAAATATATAAAGCAGATTTTGATGGACATAAAGAGCAAGATCAACAGCAATACTATAATAGTAGGGGATTTCAATACTCCACTAACAGCACTAGATAGATCCTCAAGAAAAAAAATTAACAAAGAAACAGCAGACTTAAAGGACACACTAGATCAACTGGATTTAATAGATATCTTCAGAACCTTTCAACGTAAAGCAGTAGAATATACATTCTTTTCAAGTGCTCATGATACATTCTCTAGGATAGACCACACGTTTGGACACAAAACAACTCTCAATAAATTTAAGAAGATTGAAATCATATCAAGCATCTTCTCCAATCACAATAGCATGAAACTAGAAATCAACTACAATAGAAAAACTGAAAAACACTAAAACATTTGGAAACTAAATAGCATGTTATTAAATAACAAATGGGTTAACAATGAGATCAACAAAAAAATCAAAAATTTCTCTGAGACAAATAAAAATGAACATAAACAACTCAAAATTTATGGGAGACAGCAAAAGCAGTCCTGAGAGGGAAGTTCATAGCATTACAGGCATCCCTTAAGAAGCTAGAAAAAGCTCAAATAAACAACTTGACCCTGCATCTAAAAGAACTAGAAAAAGAACAGTAAGTAAAGTCCAGAGAAAGTAGAAGGAAGAAAATAATAAAGATCATAGTAGACATAAATGACATAGAGGCTAAAAAAACAATACAGCGGATCAGTGAAACCAAGAGCTGGTTCTCTGAAATGGTAAACAAGATTGATGAACCTTTGTCAAGACTTACCAAGAAAAAAAGAGAGAGGACTTAAATAAATAAAATTAGAAATGAGAGTGGAGAAGTAACAACTGACACAGCAGAAATACAAAGGACTGTGAGAAAATACTATGAAGAACTGTACGCCAAAAAGTTAGACAACCTAGATGAAATGGACAAATTCCTTGAAACATATAATCTTTCAAAAATCAATCAGGAAGAATCAGAAAACCTAAACAGACTGATTACAACAAAGGAGATCAAAACAGTTATCAAAATACTCCCAACAAACAAAAGCCCTGGGCTAGATGGCTTCACAGGCAAATTCTACTAAATATTCAAAGAAGAACTAACTCCTTTCCTTCTCAAGCTATTTCAAAAAATTCAAGAGGAGGGAACACTTCCAAGCTCTTTCAATGAGGCAAGCATAATTCTGATTCCTAAACCAGGCAAAGACAATACAAAGAAAGAAAACTATAGGCCAATATCCCTGATGAATTTAGATGCTAAAATTCAAACAAAATATTAGCAAACTGGATCCAGCAATACATAAAAAAAATCATACATCATGGTCAAGTGGGATTTATTCTGGGGAAGCGAGGCTGGTACAATATTTGCAAATCAATGTGACTCATCACATAAAAGAAAGGAGAAAAATCACATGATGATGTAAATAATGCAGAAAAAGCATTTGATAAAATCCAGTACCCATTTATGATCAAAACTCTCAGCAAAGTGGGAGTACAGGGAACATACCTCAACATGATAAAGACCATCTATGACAAACCCACAGCCAACATCATAATCAATGGGCAAAAATTAAAAGCAATCTCCTTAAGATCAAGAACAAGGCAGGAGTGCCCCCTTTCACTGCTCTTATTCAACATAGTTCTGGAAGTCCTAGCCACAGCAATCAGACAAGAAGAAGAAATAAAAGGCATCCAAATTGGAAAAGAAGAAGTAAAACTATCATTATTTGCTGATGATATGATACTGTACATAGAAAACCCTAAAGTCTCAGTCAAAAAACTACTGGACCTGATTAATGAATTCAGCAAGGTGGCAGGATATAAAATTAATACTCAGAAATCAGAGGCATTTTTACACACCAACAATGAACTGTCTGAAAGAGAAATTAAGGAAACAATCCCCTTCACTATTGTAACAACAACAAAAAAGTACATAGGAGTAAATTTAACCAAGGAGGTTAAAGACTTATATTCAGAAAATGATAAAACATTGATAAAAGAAATCAAGGAAGATACAAACAAGTGGAAGCATATACCATGCTCATTCATGGTTAGGAAGAATAAACATCATTAAGATGTCTATATTACCCAAAGCAATTTATAAATTCAATGCAATACCAATTAAAATACCAATGACATACTTTAAGGATATAGAACAAATATTCCAAAAATTTATATGGAACCAAAAAAGAGCACGAATAGCCTCAGCAATCTTGAAAAAGAAGAATAAAGTGGGTGGTATCACACTTCCTTGTAGTATCAAGTTATACTACAAGGCCATTGTACTCAAAACAGCTTGGTACTGGCATAAGAACAGGCATATAGGTCAATGGAACAGAACAGAGAACCCAGAAATAAACCCACACCTTTATGGACAATTGATATTTGACAAAGGAGGTAAGAGCATACAATGGAGTAAAGACAGTCTCTTTAACAAATGGTGTTGGGAAAATTGGATAGCTTCCTGCAAAAAAATGAAACTAGACCACCAACTTACACCATTCACAAAAATAAACTCAAAATGGATAAAAGACAAATGTAAGTCAGGAAACCATAAGCATCTTAGAAGAAAACATAGGCAATAAGCTCTCCAACATCTCTCGCAGCAATATATTTGCTGATTTATCTCCACGGGCAAGTGAAAGAAAGGGAGGATGAACAAATGGAACTATAGCACACTAAAAAGCTTTGCACAGCTAAAGACAATATGAACAGAATAAAAAGAAAAAGCATACAATGGGAGAATATATTCAACAATACACCTTATAAGGGGTTAATAACCAAAATTTATAAAGAACTTGTAAAACTCAATAACAGGAAGATAAACAGTCCAATCAAAAAATGGGTAAAAGAGATGAATAGACACTTCTTCAAAGAGGACATACAGATGGCCAATAGGCATATGAAAAAATGTTCAACATCACTAGTCATTAGAGAAATGCAAATTAAGACCACAAAGAGATATCACCTCACACAAGTCAGAACGGCTCTCATTAATAAAAACAACACATGATAGATGCTGGCAAGGATGTGGAGAAAAGGGAACCCTCCTGCACTGCTGGCGGGAATGCAGACTGGTGTAGCCACTGTGGAAAACAGTATGGAAATTCCTCAAAAAATTAAAAATGGAACTGCCTTTTGACCCAGCCATGCTACTCTTATGAATATATCCCAAGAACACCACATCACTAATTCAAAAGAAGAAATACACCCCAATGTTTAAAGCAGCATTGTTTACAATAGCCAAGACCTGGAAACAGCCCTAGTGTCTGACAGTGGATGAGTGGATTAAAAAGCAGTGGTACATATACACAATAGAATACCACAGGGTCATGAAAAAGAAGGAAATCTTACCTTTTGTGACAACATGGATGGACCTGGAAACTATTATGTTAAGTGCAATAAACCAGGCAGAGAAAGAAAAATATCATAGGACCTCACTCATTTGAGGAATCCAATGAACAATGTGATCTGAGGAATGAAATAGAGACAGAGGTGGGACCAAAGGGACCAGAGGGAAAGTGGACAGAGGGAAAGGGGATGAGAGGATGGGATCAGAGAAGGGAAAGAGATTGGTGAAATTATATATACATAACACAGAATTATAGAGAGCAGGAAAGCAAATCCTGGAGGGAAGGGGGGAGGGTGGCAAAGGGGATGTTGAGGGAAACAGGGGAGGGGCGATACATTCAGGAGGATGCTAGAATCTATGTAAACACAATAAATTAAAATAAATTTTTAAATAAAAGAAATTGTGAGTGGAACACAGAATTAGAGAGAACTGGTAAATTGATTAGAGGTTCTAAGAGTTCCTCAAAACCAATGTAACATATCCTCAGCATTTCTCCAAGCTTCAGATGAATGCCCTGGGAGATTTGGGGGATATGGTAAATTGAGTGGAGATTTCAGATTCCCTCGCCTTTCTGATTTTTGCATGGACAACTCATCCGTTAAAATAACTATGGCCAAACATTGGAGCTTGGTGGACCATCCATGTAGGACAATCCCCCAGATCAGGAATCTGATAGACAGCCCAGATAACTGTACCAGAAAGAATGATCCTCCAACCAAAAGCTGCAAAGATGCCTGCCATCTGCTTACGGTACTTAGGCAACTAGCTGGCTAAGCCAATGGACCTTTTTGGAGCAGAAGCTAAAAATTTGCTGGCTTGGGTTGGGGGAGTTGCCTGCTCCTGCTTACTCTGGCAAAAACTTTCAGCATCAGAGGGGCACTTAGTGTCCTTCCTTGGACCATCAGCCTTTTTGCTGCAGGCTTCCTGGAAGGATAAATGATACCCCTCTTACTTCTTGAATATCTGCTTCTATCTGAGAGGTCCGAGAGCCTGCCTGCACTTGTTGAAGAATGCCAGCCACAGGCTGGCTGGCACAAGTAGACAAAAAACCACTGCTAGCCATTTAAGGAGACAGAGATGTTTCAAAGGGGAGTTCAGGCTGAATAATCAGATTAGGTGCTTTCTATGGGAGAACTGAAGATAATGTCAATAAAAATGTAATGGAACTCCTAAAGGTATTTGCTTAAAGAGCAAATCACAGACCCACAGGGAACAAATACATTTTTTTCGGTATGAATTAAATCTTTCTGCATAACGTGTTCTCTCTTCTCTCTTCCTACTTCCTTCCATCTCAAAGAATTCATCCAGAGTGGTTTTAATAGGATCATTTCTGTTATTGTTACTTCATGTTTATTGAGTAATGGAGCAGGAAACACCTCAATGAACTCTTGCCTACCAGGCTACAATTATCCATTAGCTTTGATGAAGTGAACTTTTGGCAAAAGTTCAATGTTCTGATTGGCAAACATGCGCATGGAATTACTTTCTGAGACAGAAAAACATCCAAAGGATTCATATTTATTCCTAAGAGAAAGGGAACACACTGGTAGCTTTCAGAAGTTCTGCAGTGATACTTTGAAAGTGTTCTTGATAGAATCCTCTCTTCCCTGATGGTGATCACCATCTGAAAGGGGAAGGAAGGAACAAGGGAAGGAGGTGGAGGATAGAAAGAGAGAGGTATTTGAGAAAAATAAAACAATTGGGCAATAAGGGTATCGAACGAGTTGCTTTAGGACAACTAAATTTATAGTAAGGTTGCCATCTACCACAACTCTATCTCCACCTTGTTTATATTTATTGGGCTCTTGGAGTGAGAAAGAATCTAAGAGAATCTCTATACAACTCTGTAAATATTAGGGAAGTTAAGTCACTTGCCTGAAGTCACACAACTCTTGGTGCTAAAGGCAGGGCAAACAGGACTCTGGCTTTTGCGTTCAGTATCCTTTCCACTATAGAGTCTTTCTGAGCTAGGGCTTTGATTGTGGAAGGTTTGGTATAGGTTTGTCCATCCTTTTATCCTGTTTTAAATCCAGTTCCCATTTTCTAGCTCAGCTGATGCAAGTCAGGAAGAGCGAGGGCTCAGGTGTTACGGTCTGAATGCAGGTGGTAATGGGGCACTATCTGTGGCAAGCTGACAGAACTCATCTCACAATGGCCCACACAAGGACTGAACTCACTTGCTGAGTCTAATAATATCTTCTTTAACTCAATAAATTGGGACATGTTGTAAACCTGAAGCTATAACAATGCTATGTCAATTATGTCTCAATAGGCTAGAAAAAAATATTAATTGAATGGTACAGACTCCAAACAGTAAGTACTCAAGAAACCTTAATCAATCATTTCAGTACTTCTGAATCAAGCAAACAATTGGTCAATTATAAACTGTGACAATGGCATAGTTGTATTGGGTACTACAGGAGAAGCCGCAGAACCACAAGGCATACTGCCCTTACGTTGCTGACACCTTAACTAGGCAGAGATAAACAGTAAACAATAAAATATTTGAAGTATTAAATGGATGCTCAAGGAGGTGTGTGGTCAGGTTCCTCAACTCATCCCAAGAACTTAGAGCTTCTGTTATTTCTCTTCAAAGTGAAACATGTTTGTTTTTATTCATATGGTAGCCTACCAAAGTTAGTGTATGTCAAATTTGCATGAATCAGATTATTCCTTTGATACTAATGACTTGTAATTTTAGGAGCCCCATTTATGCCTGGAAGATACTCTTTTGTGACTGCAGGCTAATGAGCAAAGAATAGAGGTGGAATTATTCTGTAGATGACACTGTTGTGCTAAGTAAGGCCAGGAGGCATCCGGATAGGCTGGGTAGGCAAAGGCTTCCCAGTAATGGCAGTAGAGAAATATTACCAGAGGGCTGGGTATCATCAAACTCCCATTCAAAATAACCAGCCTAGGAGCAAACAGGACCACATTCATGCTGAAGCAGATGATTCAATTTGAGAAAAACAAATGTCATCCATCATCCATTCCTATTACAATTTTGAATACTTGAGCTGTGTACTTTGCTACAGCCCTTAAAAATTATTTGTGTTTTATTGTCAGGTAACCAATACAAGGACTTCACACCTTGTTTTGTAAAAACAATTAAAATTATAAATGAGAGAAGGTGAATGAATCTATGGGAGTCTCTAAGAATTCTTTCTTCCGTTAAGTGAGTTCAGAACATCAGCAAGGACTGAGAAACAATAGTGTAAACCATCAGTTGAAATAGAAGTTCAAATAAATGTAATAGGGGTTGCTTTTAAGCCCCCTGGATAGCAAAGCAATGTTGGCTTAGGGAGGTTAGATTACAGCAATCCAATTAAAAACTGGACTCCCTTGAAACGAAAGGGGAAACGCAAACGCTCTCCTGAGTGACTCCATAATGGCGAATTGAGTGTTGCTGATGGCACTGGGCTCACAGGAGGAACTTATAATCAACAATAACAGCAAAACAGACCTCTGCACTCTGTTTCTGTTGCAAGCAAACTCTGGTCCTGAGAGCAGGAGCATTTATCCTCCGGGAACTTTCCTCACTCCAATCAGCATCATTTTAGGGAGGCAGAAAATGGAAAACTCCTTGGCACGTCATTCCAACCTGTAATTCTGCACTATCTTTGATTAATGAAGAGGGAAGAGAAAGCTCCAACGTCCCGAAATCCGGTGCAGGGATTGGCATCTCAGCTCCGATGGCTCCATCAAGAAATTATTTCTTCTCTGGCCTTGCAATCACCCCTACCTGGCTCCTACTCATTTGGACTCCTTGTCTTTGGAGAGTTTATTTTCCTTGCTCATGGTCTGAGACATAAAGCCAGAGACGGAGTCAATAATTTGTGGCCTCAGCATAAATTCACTTGCATGTTAATTGCATAGTTAATTTGGGGGAATTATTTGAAAAACTAAAATTTTGGGAGGGGGAATATAGCTTGAATACCCTATTTGATTTAGGTCATTATGCATATTTTAATCAATATATTAATTATTTTCTGAATTCACTTGGGCCAACTAAAAGTTAGGAATGCATTTGGCTGCAAGCAAATATAAGAAATTAATACTAAACAACAGTAGCTTAAACTCAGAAGAATATAATTTTCTCTTGTAATAAGAAGTCTAGTAGTAAGCAAGCTATGCGGGGCTGGCCACTGCTCAAGAAAGTCATCAAGGACCATTACATCTGACTCTTCGATCCTTAGGAAATGGTTTTTGTCTTTATGGTTGCAGTACGACCATTGTACCTCTAGGCCAGGGGTCCCCAAGCTTTTTACATAGGGGGCCAGTTCACTGTCCCTCAGACTGTTGGAGGGCTGGACTATAAAAAAACTATGAACAAATCCCTATGCACACTGCACATATCTTATTTTAAAGTAAAAAAAACAAAACGGGAACAAATACAATATTTAAAATAAAGAACAAGTAAATTTAAATCAACAAACTGATCAGTATTTCAATGGGAACTATGGACCTGCTTTTGGCTAATGAGATGGTCAATGTGCTGCTCTCACTGACCACCAATGAAAGAGGTGCCCCTTCCAGAAGTGCGGCGGGGGCCAGATAAATGGCCTCAGGGGGCCGCATGCGGCCCGTGGGCCATAGTTTGGGGACCTCTGCTCTAGGCATTGAATTGAAGAAGAAAAGAAGGACAAAGGAGTGAAGGGACATATTATTTTTCTGGGCTAATCAAACACTTTCCTGGAAGCCCGGTCTGGTCATTTTGCCTTACATCTCATTGTTCAAAACCAGGTCATATAGTCACACTTCACAGGCTATTTGGGAAAGAGAGTATGTTGTTTTTTATATCTCTGTCGTCCAGGAAGATGAAGGAGAAAGGGGACAAGAATGGCTTCTGAGTCAAGAGGCCATGGCATCTGCCACATGACTCTCACTACTTTTTGTGAAAATTAAAGAGAATGGCTTTCATTTATTAACATGAAATGGTAAACTCTTTTAGCTAATACTCTGAATTGTACTTACCTTTGAATCTTTAGCATTAACATAGTATTTGTATAAAAGAGGCTCAAGAAATGTTTATAATATGTTGAAAAAATAAAGATATGCTTCCTGGAAATCCAGGTGGCTTAATTAAAAACTCACATTAGATTAGCCTCATGCTCCTTGATAGTGTTTCTTTTCTGATACTTTGGGGATAATGCAACAGAAATAGTGTATAGGACATAGTCCTGCAACCAAACTTTGTACTGGAATAGAGAAATGCAGATTCAATGAAAGACCAGCTCAGTATTTTAATTCAGATTTTAACAACTGTTCACAAAAGGGATTGATTGATGGAGCACTAGAATATTTACCACCAAGAAAGCAGGGTCTTTAGTTTTTCTCTGATGAAGGTCTGGTGCCCAGAATAGTGTACTTCCCATATAGACACGCAGTGACTGCCTATACAACAAATGACTGTTGGCTTGGATTGATTTGAGGTTTATGGGGTGTGCCGTGCATTCTCACCCTGACCTTATCCTTTTCGGGAAACTTACTGGTGACTTTAATGAGTGGATTGCAGATCAGACCTGCTTTGATAAGGAACCAAGAGGAAATGTGAGTGCGTCGAATGACAGGCTTCCGATCTCAAAGACTTAGGGTAGGTAGAGGATGGTGAGGACACAGAAAGAAAATTTAAATAAATGCTAATACCTTCATTATATTTGAAGCCCACAATCCAGCTGCTCGAGTATAGGAGCACTGTAAACCATATTACATTTTTGGTGCACTAGCAGTTAGAATAAAGAATAATAATGAAAAACGGGAAGAACTTTATGACAGAGCCTGTTGGAAATGACTGGGTTATTTCAAGAAGTAGTGTGTTCTTGTAACTTCAGCTGTTCAAGGCTCAACAGGCTCATGTGCAGTGATGTACGGAAGCACTGTGCATGGATGACAGACTGGAATGCGTGATCTAAAGACCCCTTCTATCCAGGAGATAGAATAGCTCAATTTTTTTTTTTAATTTAAATCTACTGTAGTGTCTGCGTATGCGAAAGAATTCCTATCAATGCCTATCAGCAGAATCTAAAGGATTTTTCTCCAGTCTTGACTCCAGCTCTCACTGTAGCGTCATATTTTGTATGGCAATGACCCAAGCTGAGGATCACGGGGTGATCATGAGGTTCTCACGGGGTTCCCTTCCCCCCTTATTCACTGGTGAATTTCCAATCCCAACACCTTTCTGATTAGCCCTCTGATGTTCCTCACTGGCACCTAAGTGTCGGATGACATTTATTCATTCACTCAGTAAACATGTGTTGTGTTCCTACTGTGTGCCTAGTACAATGTTGTTGGACACAGCTAAGCTGGACCTCATATTCTAATAGGAGGAGAATGACAAAAGGAAATAGCACAACTTGGACAGCAGGAAGTGCTACAAGGAAAAGAAAATGCAGTTTTATGTCAGCTCTGGAAGAAAAGGGCATTTCAGGGAGTTTCGGGGGGGGGGTCTCTCTGAAAAGGAGGTGATTCGTGAAGTCACACCTGAAGAAACAAACTGAGACTATAGGACCTAGTTTGTGTGCCTCCCCACAATGGCATGGTCCCACCCTTCCTCGTTTGTTCACTTGCTCAATGCAAATCCCAGCTGCCATGGGCACTGTCTCCTATTCTGCTTCTGCATCTCTGTCAGCCTCCCCACGGGAGGGCTGGACTCCTGCACAGCCTCCAGCGAGACGTCATTGGCAGCGGACTTGGCGCTCAGGTGCAGAGGTTCCTCCCATCACTTCTAGAAAACTGCTATGGGACAGGGGGTCTGGGTTCCCCAGAGGCTGCCCTAAAGAGCCAGTCACACAACCTAGAGGTGAGGGTAAGTTGATTCCCTAAGGAACAAACTTCAACCAGTGAGAGACAAGAGACAGAGAAAAAGTGGCAGAGAAATTCCTCTTTTCTCTTGAAAAGACAGGATGTTCCCAGATGCAATGATGATGTCAGTTGTCTCTGGAGGAAGTTCTGGTACCCAAGCAACGCAGGTTATGTTTATTTGTCAAGATGCAGCCATTTCCTAACTCATCACCTTGAATTTATTTTTTCTCTTTTTTTGTTTTGCCTTACTTCTCTTTTTCCTTTCAAAAACCCCTGAGATTACAATTACTCATAAAGTCTTGGCTTGTAATCTTTGCCTCGGGATCTGTTTTTTAGGGAACCCATGCAAACACAAACACCATTCAAGAATTTTAGGGGTTGAATCACTGTTCCTAAACTGTGCATGGAGCAGCTCGGGACGCTGCAATGAATTCACAGGGACGTTGCTGGATATTTTAAATTTTCAAGGGAAATGCAGTAATACTGAACATCTGTTAAACACCACGCACACTATTAGTTCAATGTAGCTGACAGTTTCAACACTGAATCACACTACATTCTTTCAATGACATCATTATTTTTGGCAAAGCTGGGTTTTCAGTGGTCGCTCTTATAAAAAACAACACCATGTGAAAACCACTGTGGAACAGGAAATGAAGGCGGTGGTGTCTAACATGATTCCAAGGTCGGAGAAATTGTACCATACCCATTAATATCCTGTTACTAAGTAATTGTGTCTATTTAAGAATGATATACAAACATTTTTTTCTGTCAAATCATCTGTATTATTTTTCTAAAACAGCTACTAAAGTTGTGGAGACATAAAAGTTATTAAATTGTGAGCACTGAACAACCTAATAAACATAAATATTAGGTTCTTTTTTCGGCTTAGGCGTCCCAGGAAAAATAATCATTAAGGGTTCTGTGAACTGGAAAAGTTTGGGAACCTCTGAGGTAGAATGTTCCAGGTGGCAAAAGCAGCAAGAATAAAGGTTGGGAGGCAGGAACAAGCTCATTTTGGAAACTTCCTCTTTTTTTCCCCTTTAGTGACAATATTTTTATAAGCTCTATTACCCTTAGGTCGGTCTATAAGTAGCCAAGATCCTCAAAGTGTGTGTGTGTGTGTGTGTGTGTGTGTGTGTGTGGTTTACATGAGCTATTTGCTTTAAAGAAAAAAAAACATGATTATATGTTATTTCTTAAAAATATCTGATCACTACATATATTTTTAAACTGTGAGATATAATATTCCCTTTATTACTGATATTGCAGTCTTATCTAAACTCTAAAGAGATTCTTCTTTCTTTAAAACTTCATGCTTGAAGTCTTTTTTGGATCAGGCCTAGAATTTAGGACATTCAAATTTGGCATTTAAGACTGAGATAATACCTGTTTTTGAATGAACAGTCATTTATAATAGGAAGATGAGGTAAGAAACCTACCTAATGGGGAGTGGCTTTGGGTCCAGTGATGGAAATACTGTCCAGGTGAGGTTTGGGATTAGAAGTGGGATATTTCAGGATACCCACAGAAGCTCGTTTTCTCGTTTTTGTTACTGAAAATCATATGAGGTGCCTTTTTAAACCTGAATGTCAATTTCTTTTCCTGTAATTGGAATGCCTTTGACCCATTTCCAAGGATTCCACTTTGCAGAGTCAAGGTAACTAAGAAGTTGAATAAATAATTACAAGGTTGCTTAGTGACCACTGAAAAACAAAAAGGAAAAGAAATTGTCTAAAAGGATAACTGATATTTTAAGTAACTTTTCAGAGGGTTACCCACAAGACTTTATGTGATGAACACTGGGATCATTGTGCTTCTCAGTTGTAGGGTTTCCTCTCTTTCTGTTTTAAATGAGTGCATGTTCAATGACCTTTCCTTTCTTTACCCTGTTTTCTTTTGTTTAGCGGTCCATTTTTGTTGATACACTCTAAATATGTAAACACATATCTGATCGGTCCAGCTGGCTTTCCTGTTGGGTCAGGAAACATTCTGTCTCCTGTTGGTATGTATTGATTTAACCGGGCAGAACTCAGATTCTAGCTAGGGTGATTCAACTCTGAGTGTCACTGTTTGCTTACGTATTTTTCTTGAACTATTGTATCTATATTTACCCTCTTTTTTTTCCTGTAAATGGTAGCATACCTAATATGTTGAACTCAGTTTTTCTCTTCCAGTTAACATTTTTTAGATTGTTTTATATTAATATGTATCAATTTACCTTATTCTCTTAAAGACTGCAGAGAATTCCTTCATTTGGATGAATAATAATTCAGGCAATTAATCCTATAGTAACAAACACTGAGACTGTTTTCAGTCTTAAATTTCTTTGTGTACACCTGTAAGGATATCAGAGGACAAATTCCTAGAAGCAGAATGGCTAGGTGAATTTGGTCGCCAATTTCAAGTATTGATAGATATTGCCAAATTTCACAGTACAGAAATGGTCCCAAACAGCACCAATAATTGGAAACACTGTTGGTTTTCTCACACCATCACCATTAGCATCTATCATCAAGCTAATTCTAAAAAATGACATCCTGTTATAGTTTAAAATGGTATTTCTTTTATAATGAGTGGATTCGAGCATATGTTTACATGTTCAAAGCCATCTGTATTTCTTTTCGAAGTCAACAAACACTTAAGGATGGCCTACAATGTACCCAATTATGATGCTAATTACTGAGAACATGGGAATAAATGGCATGCACATGTGGGAGAGACAGGCAAGTGACCAATAGTTGCAGTGGCTGGAGTATCATGATGCAGTGGGGGCCCATTGGCAGCACACACATCTCAGTCCAGAAGGAGAGCAATGGAGGCTCCTAGTAGGGAGGAACAAGTGAACTAAAGTCTGATAGAGGGGTACCTCTAATAGTTAGCTAGGTGAATATTAGGGTGGCAGTTGGGTGGAAGAGGACACAACAGACCCATGCAGAAAAGGTGAAAACAGAGAGAGCAGAGAACTTCTGGGACTCATAGGAGTTCAGTCCACAGTGGCACCATTACAATGGTAGGAAGCGGAAGTGGGCGGGGCTGGCATGCCATCCACTCATGTAGCCTTGGACATCAGTTAAGCAGTTGTTTGAACATTGTTCTAGTGACCACATGACACAGATGGAAGATTTGTAGGTAGAGGATAAGATATCAGCAGTATCTTGTGTGCTGAGATAGAGAATTGGTTGTAGAAGGAATGGCAAACAGGAGGCTGTCTAGTAATTCAGGACAGATGAGGTTTTCTTTGTCTTAGGTGGGGTACACTCTACACAGGTGAGGAGCAAAGACCTCTGACCAGGCAGTGTGGGTATAATTCCTGGTTCCCCAATTTCTACAATAGTTGCATGAGCCTGAGCGATGGAGGTAGTGATTCTCATCTGAAGGTTGCTGGGAAAATGTAGAGATAAGTCTGTAAGGTATATGGTACAACACGTCACATACAAATGAGGGCTTATACATATACAAACGGCTACTAACCAGTAGCTGTTTTTATTATTTTTATTACCTGTCCTCACTCCACTCTGGAAATGCCCTGATCTCTGGCTAATTATAATGTACACACAAAGAGAATTACAGACTGTGGGAGTTGGGAGATTTGAGGTATTTTGTTCAATCTCCTAATTCTAGTCATAAGGAAATAAAGGGTAAGAAATCGAGCAACATATTTGGGGTTGTACAACGCTTACCTGTAATTCTTCACTGGTCTGGTTCTGTTACCACACGTGCATTCATGTATATATCATATTTTGTTACTACACTTAGCGTTAATTATGCACCGGTATCTTTCTTGTGTTTGTTGACAGCAAAGATTTCTTGGATGGAAACCTGTAATTTGGAAAACTATTCGTCTCACACACTTTGGAGCACATCGCTCAAACCCCATAGAGTTTTTGGTCATCTTAGAAACAAAAGCTAGCAGTGAGGTAGGTAAATTTGCAGAGACTGCAAGGTTGGGTTGTTTCAGCAAAGGGGTCCCAAAGTGGTTGGCAGCCCCTTATTGGGCGAGCACCTTCTCGTCCCTCCCACAGGACCCCAGCACCTCACCTGGATTCTCTCAGCCTTTCTACTTCACCGAGGGCCCCTGTGATCCAATTCAGCTGTTTAGGAGAGCCTGCTCTGTGTAGGAAAGACGCTGGGCTGGCGGTCAGGGATGAAGGGGTCCTAGCCCTCGCCCTGAAAAAAGAAGCAGGCACCTCGCCTCTATTGTGAACTTGACCTGCCCTCACTCCCTCATTTACCCTGCGCACGAATTCTCTCCTAGGTGCGCACCGACCGCGCTCCCGGTTGCCCCCAAGGTTTCCCGCCCAAAGGTGGCTTCTGTCCGGCTCCGAAGAGCGCTGGCGTGGAGAACGCTGCGGCGAGCCCCGGGCACGAGGGCGCCGGGACGGGGCTGGGTGCTGCCGCTCGCCGCCCGCTTGCCGGGGCAGGGCAGCCGGCCGTCCCGGGTCCGGCTTCCCGGTGCAGCACCGGGGCGCGGCACGCTGTCCTCAGAGTTTCCCCCGGGCGCTCTCCTCCCGGACGCCCGCGTTCGCGAGAGCGCCCCCAGCCGGCGGCTGCTCCTCCCTCTGCACCCCCTTCTCCAGCAGCCGCAGCCTCGGGGCAGAGTTCAAGTCCAGCCCCGGCTTGTGCTCCGGGTGTCGGCAAGGCCAGGGGGGCCGGAGGGCGCGGGTTTAAGGCGGGCGGGCGCGGGGAGGCGGAGGGAGGCGGCCTCTGATTGGCCGGGGAGGGGGAGTGGAGGCACGGAGTTTCCCACAATGCCCCGGTGCGGTGCAGCCGCGGATGGATGCTGCGGGAAGGGGCTGCCATTTGCCACCCCTGCGAGCGGCGCGCGGACCTGCTCCCTCTCTGCCGCGGCAGCCGCCGCCAGCGCTGTGAGCCGGCCCGGCCTGTGCAGCCGCACCGCCTCGCCTCCCTCCGCGCCCGGAGCGGTCGCCATGAACCCCAGCCTCTCGGTGGGAGAGGAGAAGGGGGCGACGGGCGGCAGCGGCAGCAGCGGCAGCGGCAGCGGCGCCGGGAGCTGCTGCCTGGGCGCCGAGGGCGGCGCGGACCCGCGGGGCGCGGGCGCAGCGGCGGCGGCGGCGGCGGCAGCGGGGGCCGCCGACCTGGAGGAGCTCGCGGCCGCCGGCCCGAAGGACAAGGACGAGGCGCTGGAGGAGAAGCTAAGGAACTTAACTTTCCGGAAGCAGGTCTCTTACAGGTAGGCGCGGCAGCCAGGTGCCGGGGACAGGTGTCGCCGCGGGGCGTGGGACCCACTCTTCTCTCTCGGAGGGGCGCTGCCACGGAGTTGGGCACCTGGCGCGCCCTCCCTCCTTTCCCCCCTCCCCCTCCGGGGATGTGTTCTCTTGTCATCCCGTCCTTCTGGGCTGGAGGGAAGTGCCTGGTTCCCCCCGTCACAGGAGTGAAGACTGAGTCCCTGAGATCAAAACAACAAAAATGCGCGCGCGTTTGTGGTAGGGGGGGTGCACATAGAGAGATGCCTGCTTTTCTTGAGACAAGTCCTCAAAGTTGTCCCTAAGCTGGTGTCATCGTCAGCCACTCCCCCTACCTTCCAGATTTTGCTGGCACTAACTTGATAGTTGAGATCACCCGAGGTGCAGGAAAGGACGCCTCTATATTGAAGAGAAATCCTGATGGAAGTGAAACCCTCATGAATGAAAAGTCAATGTGGGTCTGTGTCTGTGTGGGTCTCTGTCTGTAGATACGCAGCTGGTTATGGGGTGACACGTACACGTGCTCTCTCTACAAGGTGTGCCCAGAAGGACGACTTGGGGAACCTGCTGGCAAGCTAGGGGTGAGAATGGGACCATGCTTGCCCCTCAGGATGGATGCATTTTCGAGACAAGGGCCGTGTAGGATGAATGGCCACCACATTGTGATAAAAGAGTACCCCAAATTGTGTTAGGATCCAGAAATGAGAAACCTGGGTTCGGTAGGTTCTCTGCCCCACCCCCCAACAAACCCAGGTGGGAATAAAGGTATTGAGAGATTTGGAGGTTTTCGGAGACTACCCTTACTGCTTGTTAATTTTAAAAGTCAAGATGATAAGCATAGCATTTCAAAGATTTGTGCTTGCCAGGGCTCAGAGTAGATTTTGAAAAGGGGTCAGGAAAAGCATTCTTGTGACCCTACTCTTTTTGAGTTAGCAGTCCTTTCCAGAAACCCATATAAAGTATTAAGCTTGTCACACCATGTGCTGTTATGTAAGCAAAAGCAGATGACAGAGGTGTGTGGGCTTGTGAGGGTGTATGTTGTACTTATGGGCTGTGTGTATGAATCACTGGGATCCCCATAGGCACTGCCTGGTTTGGAGGCCTCAGTCTCCGGGACATGAGCTCTGGGTCTAACTGGTGGCTTCTGACGACTCTGAAATGGTCTTCCTGGTGAGGCTGCTGCTCCCACGTCCCTCGAGTGCATTTTCTTCACTGTGCACTGAGCTAGTTTCCCACCTGACGTGCTCTTTTAGCTACTTACATAGATCAGGACCAAATGGATCTTTCTCTTTATGTTTTTGGTTTCTAAAATTAGACAGGTGGAGGAGAACGGAGTCACTCTGGGGAGATATGCTGGGCCACTGGCAGTTGTGCTTGCTAGTTATGATGGCCTGTCTGGCCTGTCGGGGGACAGGGACTGCATTCAGCCTATTTAGGAATGGTGGATTGGAGGTGGGGGAGGGTGGGGAGCTGACTACATGAAGCACATTGTGGGGCTGGGCTCCCCTGTTACTGGTTTCCGTGAGACAGCTTACCTGGGAGGGCTACAAAGCCAGAGTTTGCAAGAGAAATCATTTCAGCTGGCCTTTTGGCAGCAATCATTCTCTGACACTCTCTCCTGGGAACAGGTGCTGTGCAGGGCCCTGGCTTTCTGAGTTGCATGGTCACACATGCATGTATAAGTGTGCACCCACAAACACAGCTGTGCACCCAGACACAGCGTATTTCTATGAAGGGATTGAATCCTCTGTAGAAAATAGATCCTACTTGGTGAACATCATTTCCTTTCCAATAAGACTGTTGGATTTCCAATTCAGCAACCCACCTGCCTCTTTGTCACCTCAGGTGGCTGCTTAAAAATGCCTACCACCTCAGACTTCCAAAACCAAACTCTGTGGGTGGGATTTTGTAACAGGCTCCTCCGGCAATGTATGCTGTGCTAATATCGGAACACTGCTGCCCTGTTTTTCCCAAAGGCTAAACAATTGACCTTTGCATTCATAAACTGTGCCCAGCCCAACTAGGCCACAAGGCCAGGCTGTCCCAAAGTCAGGGGAGAGACAACAAAAAGGTAGGTGATTTCATCCGGCACATGTTTGCCCTGGGTAACCCGGAGAGTGTCCCCATTTTCATTGTTATTGTTTTCAGAGTCATGGTCAGTGGCCTTGGCAGCCATTGTGCAGGCCCCAGGGGTAGCTGGGTTAGATTGTTTCACTGGTGAGTTAGTAGATGGTATGTAAGGAAAAAGCAGCTTTGGGTGGAGTTGGGCCTTGGCTCCTGAGGGAGGGTCACTGCCTCCCATTTGGGGCACCTGAGGACAGCAACTGGTGGGAGACAGTTAATGGAGGGAGGATTAGGAAGCCCACACAGAATGGAGTCTAAGCCAAGGGCTCAGTTAAGGTGTGATGGATGGCTGCTTGTATGAGGGGGATCATTTAGGGTGGGGAAGAGAAGGCTTGCAGGTAGGTCAAAAATATCTTTTGAAGAACATGGGTATTTGTGGAATGACACTTGACAGGAAAGAAGGGGGCTTTAGGGGAGGGTGTGCGTGTGCGTGTGTGTAGGGGGGTCTCATCTGCTCCTTCTGTTGCTAAGGAACATATAATCTAGGGTTTAAAAATAAATGAGGAGTGGGTGGGCATATGCAGTGACTCCTGTCTTTTTAGGAACCAGAGCCCTTTACAAAAAGCCTTTAAATAACCGTTTCTGGAGGCAGATTATTCATTTTGCTTGACTTTTACTTTGTTAAGTAAAATAAACCCCTTTATATATACCCTTCGATTTCCCCTTATTATCTTTTCTTTCTTGGCTTTTTCTGGGAACCATACTTTATTCCCATGAGAATTTCCCCTTTCTTTCAGCTTCTGCACCCCTAGAGCAAATAGTCTCTGTTTAAAGCTAAAGGTTTTAGAAGGCAGTCAAGTGAGCTCGTACTTTTCTCTTAAAATTACTACTTCTTTTTTCTTGGCAAATTATGGTGCTGCAACAGATACATATGTATAGGATTTTCTTAAAAACTGCTCTAAGAATTTTCATTTAAGTCAGTCATATTAAAAAAAATATTTTAGAGACACACAGGGGAGGGGGAGGAGAGGTAATCAACTGATGTTGATTGTGTACTAGGCCCTGCACTAAGTGATACTGTGTCTTCTGTCTTACCCACTCTTCATGACAGGCCTATGCTGTGCCGATGGTTATTTCTGTTTTACAGACAATGAACCTGAGGTGTAGAGCTTGGGGGAGGAGGCAGAATGTAAACCCAGATGTGATGCTAAATGACTTTCTTTTAAGACCACATCATGTTTCCTTAAACATTCATTTCTAGTTTGAACTCTTTCCACGTGTGTGCATTGGGGATGCTTGTGTGTCTGCAGTATTATATATACACTCCTCTGTAATCTATCACTGATCATATATATATATATATATATATATATATATATATATATAATTTTGTATTCTTTGGTCTGTGTCCCTTTGGCTGTATAATTTTAAGGAACTCCTCTGCTATTGCAGAAATAAAAAAGAATATAAATTTATGATCAGCAGAAAATAGATTGGTTTTGCTTCTGAGAACAGACCCACCTACATGACACCTGCCATCTCTATAAAGACACCCGCCTTAGCGTTGAACTCTCTTTTAGTAAAAAATTACACAGGTGTTGTGTAGGTGAACCTAGATCTAGCGAAAAGGTGGCCTGTCTGTGCCCCCGAGAGCAGCACGGGGTAAATGATGAAGTGTGACTTTGCTGGAAGGAGGCTTGGGCAGTTACCCTTACGTGTGTCGTGGTGGTGACTCTGTTTCAGTGTCTCTACTTACAAACCAGGATGGTGAGACCAGACCCTCCTTAAAGGGAGTTTTTGGTATGAGATAAAAATAGCAGCAAGGAGCATTAGACTTCTTAGACTAGGCCAGTAGTTACAAAAGGGTCTGTTATTCTTTATAGGCTGATGATAAGGACATAGTAGATTTCATTCTGTGTTTTGTCCTGCAAAGCGAGTTTATGCAATTATAAGAAAGACAGTTGGGATGTTGAAAGCCAAGTAGGCAAGCATAGACATTGTTCTCTCTTGCACAGAAATCAATAGTATATAGGGGAAGTTCTCTTCAGACTACAAGTATGCAGCACCCTGTTTCATAAATCAATTTTATTTATTTTATGTTTTCATCTGGTATTTAGATCAGATGAAAACCTTGGTTCTAATTTAATGTTTCCTTCCTCAGTAATTATGTGGGACGTGGCTAAGTGTAGACGTTCTCAGTCAGGACACACACCAGGCAGATTGCACTTGAACCCTGGTCTAGAGCACCTGGTCTGCTCTAACTGATCTTTCAGAGGCTTGAGTTTTACGTGGAAGTTTGACAGTGTTAGGCCCTGTGGGCTCCGGGGGTGGAGAAGATGAAGGGAGTGTTGCTGGTGTTCAGTTCTGTGGCCACAGCAGCATTGCCAAATTAATTTAGACTGGAGCTAGCTTTTTGGAACACTTCACTTTCTAATCTGAGACAATGAGAACTCCTAGGGAAGGCTGCACCATCCATGACCTTCTGGGCTGGCATCTGGGATACACATGTTCCCTGTTCAGCTCTGAGGTTGCCCTGAAGTGGGCGCAGGCACTCACTCTGTGAGACAGGCAACATTTGGATGCACCATTGCCTACATGTTGGGCTGTGACATTTGCTTTCTTACATGCGTTTACATTGGTAATATGGATGCTAATTATTCCCCCCTCCCCAGATCCTATAATTGCAGTTTTAGAATAATAGTTACCACTATTCAAAGACAACGTGTAAGCTTTTCTCACAGTGGATAACGGAAGGAAGAAGGTAAGGAGAGAAACAGAATCTAAATTGTTAGGCTTCTTCCCTTTTAAATTCAATTTGCTGGAAATAACTATAATAATAGACTAATTTCAAATTGCTTGAATGGGTTGGAGCTATTTGAACTGTTGGAATTGTTTGGACTGGTTTGGAATGTTACGTCTATCACGAGGCATAACAGACCAGCACGATGCAGGAGAAGATTAAAGGAATAAAAACACCAGGTTAAGTCTGCACATAATGCTCCCATAACCCATCTCTGGCTTGTTCTTCTCTAGGTAAACTCCTCTTTAGGACTGAGCTGAGGAGTGTCCACTTTCTGTGACAGGTGGCTGATCCTCCCCTGTCCTCAGACGGTACTCTCAAACAGCTGTGTTAAGACTTAATTGGAATTTCCTGTCCTGGAAATTAAACTAGAGTTTAAACCTGGCACCTTCTAGTTGATCTTGGGCATGTTATGGAACCCTTTGGAGGCTCGGTCTGTTCATCTCTAAAATGGGGGAATAGTAATACATACCTTGGAGGTTTGTTGTGTGAATTAAAATAAACTTTAGGTAGAAGACTCAGCACAGTGCTTTGGGTAGAGTTAACTTTTAGAAATATTATTACTCCCTGCTGAGTTCGTAGCTCCTTTGAAGACAGAAATTGCACCTTATCATTTAAGTCGCGGAATCCTGTTCTTATTGCTCAGTAGGTGTTGGATAAATATTTATCGAATGGATGAGTTTAATTGCCTTCTTTAAATAAACTGCTACTGTGCTCCGTTCTCCGCCTATCTCAACCGTGATTTTCGTTGCTTCTGCCTTTTTTCTTATTTCCACTTACTTTGTCCACCAGCCCAGGACTGTGTGTCTGTCTGCAGATTCCTGTGAGAGTCTCTGCACCAGCCAGCTGGCCAGCCCTTGGGGGCTGGGAGAGGGGTGGGTCTCTAAGTAGAAGCTCTAACTTCACCAGCTCTTTGCAGCTTGTCAAAGAAAAGGCCTTAATTTGCCTTCTGAGTAGCACTAATTAGCTCTCTGGCTCTCTGTCTGTCTCACCCCTTTCCCCGGGGTATCATTGATTTTTGCCTTGGGGAATGTTCTGTTGACTTTTCTTTCCTCCTGTGCCGAGAACTTAGAGATGTAGAAAGATGGCCGCCTCCCGTTCCTGGAATCTGTCAGGACAGTGATCCAGCCAGCTCGAGGAGACTCTCTTCTGTGTTCCTTACTCATTCTTATTCCAACTCACCTGGTCGCCTTTGGTGGAAGTTATTTTAGGGGGGATTCCTAGGTTGACTTAGTGACGCTCGGCCTTTGTTTTGTTTTTAAGTCAATAACAGTCTTGGAAAAGGTGCCAGCTACTTCTTAGTCACATAACATATAAAGCTCTTGAAGCATGGCTGGTGAGTTTCCTGACATCCAGTGTTCAGACACAGGGGGCATGAGCACTGCTCCGGGGGTTTTACTTTTATTTAAATTTTTTAATTTTATTTTATTTATTTATTTACTTACAGGGACAGAGAGTCAGAGAGAGGGACAGATAGGGACAGACACAGACAGGAACAGAGAGAGATGAGAAGCATCAATCATCAGTTTTTCGTTGCGACACCTTAGTTGTTCATTGATTGCTTTCTCATATGTGCCTTGACCGTGGGCCTTCAGCAGACCGAGTAGCCCCTTGCTGGAGCCAGCGACCTTGGGTCCAAGCTGGTGAGCTTTGCTCAAGCCAGATGAGCCCGCGCTCAAACTGGTGACCTCGGGGTCTCGAACCTGGGTCCTTCCGCATCCCAGTCCAACACTCTATCCACTGCGCCACCGCCTGGTCAGGCGGTTTTACTTTTATTTATTAATTGATTTTAGAGAGGAAGGGGAGAGAGAGAAAGAGAAGCATTCATTTGTTGTTCCACTTAGTTGTGCATTTATTGGTCAGTTCCCTAATGTGCCCTGACCAGGGATCAAACCTGCAACCTTGTTGTTTTGGGACGATGCTTTGACTGACTGAGCTAACTGACCAGAGCCCTGGGTGATTTTTAGAGAAAATCAGATCATTAGATGTGTGTGTGTATTGGCTGAAGGAGGGGCTGTGGTTGGTAGAGGTGGGAAGAAGGGCCCTTGCAAGTGAATTTTTAATGTTCTTTCCTTCCAGCCCTGAGGTTTTGTGAGCCATTGAAATGGAGCAAAATCTGTTTTTTAAAGGCAGTAGCCGTTTGACAGGGACTTGTCTAGTTCTTGTGCTTCACCACCGTGTATTTTGCTCAAGGGAAGTTGTCTTAAGATTTTCGGATTCATAAATAATACTTTGATAAGGAACCCATTCTGAGTTAAGCTATAATATGAATGGTTTGGCTTTTGTTGAATGAGGGGGCAAACATTCAAAGCTTTAGTAATAATTCAGCTGCAGTAAAATCTTTTTATTCTTTAATCACGTGAGAAACAGAGTGGAGTAGTGGTTAACAGCCATGACTGGAGCCCTACTGCCTGGATTCAGTTTGCCACTTCTTCCTGCTGTGTGACTTTTGGCAAGTTACTTAACCTCTCTGTGCCTTAGTTTCTCCAACTATGAAATGGTAACAATATTAGTACTCACCTTGTAAGATTGTCTGAAGGTTGATACTTATAAAACTCCTTGTCACACAGTAAGTGCTAGGAGTGTGTTTGTTAGAATGGTGTCATCTATACTTAAGTTCAATTAAGAAGTAGGTTTCTTTATTCTTCAAAATTTTGAGCATTGGTCAAATGTTGGTAACTAGTGATAAAATTATTCAGGTAATATGAAAATGAGATCTACACTTAGGAAATTTAATTTATAGGTTTTGGCGTTTGTTAAGATGCAGAATGTATACTTTTCATGGTTTATTTAAAAATAGTCACTATTACTCGAGGATGTGAAGAAGAGAAAGCTGCTTCTGAGGGCTCAGGAAACCAGAGCAGGCAGAGAAGGTCAAGGTCAGTGAAGAAGGGGTTGGTCAGTGCACAGAGGGATGGGGAGAAGCTGCCACACCTCCAGCTGGTGGCCTGGGAGCAGGAAGCCAGACTTAGAAGGTTGGGTGACAGGGGTCGTAGAGCTTTGCAGTGTCAGGAATAGATAAGTAGACAGACAGAGGTACTAGAAATAGAGTTGTCACCAGGGACTCCAGGACAGAGGTTATTTCTCTTCTGGCTTGGCTGCTGATGTCTGCTTTGTATGTGGGGACAATGACCGGCTGCCATGTCCTGACAGAGAAGAAAGCTTCCCAGATGCTACCTGTCCTGCATTATTTCAGAAGTGGAAGGCTCAGCCTTCTGGGATATGCTATCAGTTTCCTCAACCAGGCCAAACAACAGAATTTATTTATTTTTTAAAAATTTTAAGTGATTATGAAATATTTGTCAAACTCATGACCTTGACTCAGGACTATGAAATCAGTATTGAGGAAGGAAATTTGCGTTTCTTCTATAAAAGGTGAAGAAAAATACATCTGGTTGCTTTTGGGTACCATGTAGATTTTCAGGACAGAGACAGAAAATAGACTCCTTTGAAACGACCAAAGTACATTAAAAAAAAAAAATGTGTCATTTCTTTGTCTCTGAAAAAGATGTCAAAATCCTGTGGAAAAATAAAATTTTTGTTGGAAAAAAAAAACTTGAAAGCTATTTGTTTAAAGATGATAAAAGAGTTTTACATAAGCTCAGGGGAAGCAGTCAGGAAAGGTTCTGTGCGTTGGTTTGAGACAACCTTCTGGAACACTCTTCAAACCGAAAGGACTGTGTTCTCATCCTTGTCCTCATGTATGTGACAGGGCTTGAGACACTCTCTCACACACAGAGAGCATTCCCTGTAGAGGTTTTTGAGGAAAGAGCCCAATTTAAAGCAGTCTCTTCCTTTGAAGTTGGCCCCCTCTCAATGCAGAGACTAAGAGGAGGTAGGGTGTGTTTCTCTCCATTGGAAGCCCTGTCCTCAGCATCTAAAGTTAGACAGGAAGTTGGAAGACCTTGGACCCCAGACAGTGCCGGCTGTGAGCCTTCCCTGGCAGAGTGGACACTCGCAGGGCCCTTGGCCTTCCGGCCCACCTTGCTTTTTCTCTCAATGGCCAAGAAGCGACAGATGTCACTGTTATCCTTCCCAATGGCCTCTGATAAAACCATTCCCTGAGGCAGCAAAGGCAACCTGTGTACTTTCAAAGTATTTAAAAAATTTTTTTCCCATTGATTGATTGAGAGAGAGAGAGAGAGAGAGAGAGAAGCATCGACTCGTAGTTCCACTTAGTTCTATTTAGTTGTGCCCTCTTTGATTGCTTCTCCTATGTGCCCTGACTGGGGATCGAACCTGTGACCTCAGCGCGCTGGGAAGTTGCTTTATTCATTGAGCCACCTGGTCAGGGCTCAAAAGTTTTTAATCAAGTGTAGCTAAGAGAAGGGAAACGCTTTCCTAGGTTCAAATTTAGACTACACAGGTTAATTTATTTACTGACCTATTTGTGAATGTAAGTCATGATAAGTTACCGATTTTATTAAATGCGCCCTCTGTACCAACAACTGCTAGATAACCCTTCCTTAAGTAGGAATTCCTCCTGCGTCCGTTTACAGATAAAACACATGGAGGCTTAGAGTTTAAGCAGCTTGCCTAAGGCCACACACCTAGTTAAATAGCAGAGTTAAGAGCTGTGTCTAGATTCACCCACTGTTTTTCTTGTGCAACTTTTCACCCTGGTGGTGTTCCTTTCATTCTCCTGCATTTTCTGTGTACAAATAGCCGTATTTTCACCATCTAGGGGTTTATGGACCACCATCCCTTGAGAAGAGAGACCCTTACGTTTTCATCTTCATAACACAGGCCATAGAGGAAGGCTTCACAAAGGTTGATTGGCATAGAGAACAAGAATCCTTGTCCTGTGCAGGTGGAGATCAGGCACTCTGAACAGCAGGGGCCACTGGCCATTGTAGGGAGGCCAAGCGTGAGCTTTCCCTGGGTGAAGCTATATGAATTTTCCATTGCGTGAGATGCTGGAAGAAACCCAGTTCCCTGGGGCCAGGAGATGATTTGCAGGGATTATAGTCTGGTACAGCCCCTTCAGATTCTACCTCTAGTACAAGGCCTTTTGATGTGTTGCATCAGAGTGGAACCTGGGGCGTGTTGGGTAATGGTCCAGGTACAATGGTGTGGCGTGTAAGTTAGGACCAATTTATCTGGCTGAAAAGGCAAAAGAAATACGGTTTACTTTAAAAAATATGTTCTTAGGATTGCTCCCCTTTAACTGGAGGGCCTCTTCAGGCTACAAGTACTGGCAATCGAAGTTTTTTCCATAACAACATCCTTCAGGAGTCATAAGAATATTCATGTGTGCCATTATAGACGCTTAGAAAGTTCCAAAAGATCATTTGAAAAACCTGAGTCACTCTCACATTTGAAGAAAGCCTTCAGAATTCCTTAGCAAAATAAATTTCGAGTTTAAAAATAAACGTCGAGGCTATTTAAAGACGAAAACAGAAGCTTTCTATGAGCCAGTGTGGAATTATAACAAAATCGAAGGGATTTTTTTTTTTTAAAAGACAAATTTATGGAGATTTCTTAAACTGTTATTACTGACTAAATTTAGGCACTTGTAATAAAAATGTGTGTGCTTTACCATTTAGAAACCGGCTTTTACATAATTGATCTAATTTTACCGTCAAAACAATCTCAGGCAACAGGTTGAGAAGGTATTGTTTTCGTAGCCATTGTACAGTTCTGGGAACACAGGCTTTACCACTAAGTGACTTTCCCCAAGGCGCATGCTGTGAGGGACACTGCCAAGCTTGGTAGCGTCTAATAGTAGGCTCTGAAATCCCATCATCTTTTCCCTCTAGAACACAGCTTCCCCGTACAGCTCAGTGGAAAGATAATTAACAACATTTCCCTTGCATTCATTTTATTTATTTGAATTTATCTCAATTGTTACTCACCCTGGGCAAAGTTGGAATCAATCACTGGCCGGCCTACCAGATCTATAGTGTATCAACAAGCAGGATGACCTCCTGGTCATCTCCCTGACTCTTCCCATTGCTACGTGAGAATAGGAAACCACCAGTGTGGGGGTGTATGCTTAAGACTCCTCCTACTGGGGGAGAAAAGAAGATACAGAAATATGCAGGCTCTTCCTTTACTTTAGTTGCTAAGCAGCAGCCATTTCATTGTAAAGGAAGTTCAGTTCAAATAATGACATAGGTATTCCAAGAATAGTGTTTCATTTTTATAGCAACTGCATGTCCCGTCTCCTGATAGCATATGTTCCCGTGGCTTCAGTGGTTTTTAGGGGAAGAACTAGACGCCTCAACATGTGTATTGATTCTATGGAGAAAATTCAGTATAGTCGATCACCTAGTGATCAAACTCTTGTGTTCTATAACTGGTAGTAAGCAGCTCAAGAGGCTACCTGTACTTTTAAGGATTTGGAAATACCTCCAGAAAATCTGAACAGGTATGTGTTGGAGGCTGTAGTTGATATGAACTGCTAATGTCTCAAGGGAATACTCTAGATCATTTAGAATCCTAAGTGTTTGGAGTAAGATGATATAGAGCAAAATCTGGTTGCTGCCAAGGACCTGGATGGTGGGCAAGACTTCACAGTATTGAGATTTTGCCAGTGACCAAAGGCTCTTGAAAAATGAAGATAAAAGGAAATACTGTAGAAGGCTGGTAGAAGTCATGGAGTTCAGTTTTATCATGGAAAATGGTAGGAGGCTAGAGGAAGACAAGTATGTGATGTCCCTATAGGTGTGTGCTTCAAAGGGGAGCTGTCAGATTGCGAGCTGTTGCCTGATCTGTGTGGGGAAGCCCACGGCCCCGCCTTTCCAGGCGTTTCTGCCATCTCTGTTCTAGCTTACACAAGCTGTTGTGAAACTCAGTGTACTGAGACAAATATATGTATATTTTCTGCAGAGCACTGCTTCATGGGAGTGGCTAAGGGAGCGAACTTTGTTGTTCTCAAAGAGTGCCTCTTCTCAAATCCTGCTCCCCAAGCCATTTGTGAGAAAATACCTTTTTCCAGGAGCAGATGGGATGCTTGGAAGCTGGTCTTTAACTTCCAGTAAATTGCCTTCCCCATTGATGGCAAAGTACCTCTTCCAGGAACTAACAGTAATGTTCGGAGAAATAATACGTGGATGAATCCGCAAATGGCGGATGGTTATTCCCACTGTGGTATTGGGTTCATTACGATAGTTGGTTTTAGCCTCTCTCCGACAATTAGTGCCTCTCGCAGATTTCACTGTGCCCCTTTCTGCAGTTACTCAAAAACAGTTTTGGTGACACAGTCCTGGTCTTACAGAAAACCGTTATCGACATGGGGAAACCAAGTCAGGAAGTCTGGGAAGGCGAGGACTAACATCGTTGACTTCTTGGCTGGGTCTGAAACTACAGACGGACAAGATCCTCAGTGTCTCTATGAAAGCTTATCTGGCGCATGCTCAGTGGTATACCTTCAGCATTATTAATAGTAATATTATTAAGAATAACTAATATTTATCGAGGCCTTACCATATGTACCAGGAACTGAGCCAGGTGCTTTCCATACACTATTTCAGTTAATTCTTACAACAACTTCATGAGCGCGGAGCTATTACTATCCGTAGTTTTATAGAATAGCCAGCTGAGGCACGGGAAAAGGAAGTGACGTCTCGGGACCACAGAGCCAGCAAGCCACGAAGCTAGAACCCAAAACTGGGAGAACTCTCTGGTCAGTGCACTGAAAGATGACTCTGTTTTTTTTCCGGTATAAAAATGTATTAATATACTCTGTTTTCCTTTGAGATTTACCTCTAACCTTGATGTGTGGTCTTGTGGGATTGTACATCCAAGATGCTTGGCTCCTCATGGAAGCCAGTGAGGTCTTTGGAAGCTATTGTAGGTGGTGTCCTCTCACCACTCTGATAACACCCTAGAGCATGTGGCCTGAGTTTGGACACCTGGACTCTTTTAGACTTGGCCTCTTAGAGGACTGTCAAAGGGAGTGACACTTTGTTCATCTCCATTAGCAGTGCCCAGGTTGGGCAGTTCTGGCTGTCCTGGCTCCTGGCTTTCCCAAGCATGGATCTCCAACCAGCCTTTCTGTTGAATTGTGAACCATCCATATCTTCCTTTTTGTTTAAATTAACCTGGGTTGGCTACTTTTGCTTGGAACAACAACAATAAAAAGCCTAATTGATAAAGATCATTAGCAAATAAATGGTCCACCAGCCTCTACCGGTGAATGTGTTCAGTGCTGGGAGTTCTTGGCTACCTTAGGGAGGTAGTTAGGTCAGGTCAGGTCTGATTGTTAGAAAGCTTTTGTGGTAGGAAGATGAAAGTGTTACTTACTGAATATTTGGCATGAATTAGGCATTTTGTGCCTCCTTGTTTGTTGTTCTCTTGTTTAAATAACACAGCTCTCCGAGTGAGTTATTTCTACGTTACATATGAGGAAACTGAAGCTCACCAGGGGAAGTAATTACTTCAAGTCAAAGAGCTATTAATTGATGGTGTTCAGGTTCGGATCCAGTCCCAGGTCACCCTGCCCTACATTCCCCCGGCCCAGCCCCCCCCCCCCCCCCATTATACCATGCTGCCTACCTCTTGAGCCTAGAACTGATTCCTTTATTTTTTGACCTACTGGTATTTACCTTTTTGCTCCTGGGGCATGTTCAAGATACCCCTCATTCTTTTTCTATACGATAGGTCTTCAAATATTTGAAGGCAGTTATTTTTTTTAGACTGAACTCTCTTATTTTTTGTTCTTCCCTTATCTCTTATCAAGGTAATATTTAATCACCTTCATTTTTCTGGCTGTACCTAATTTGACATAAATTTGGATAAATTTGCTTTAGCTGTGACCATAAGACTTGAGTGCTAAACTAAAAATGTTGTCTAACCAGGCCCACCACTAGCACATATGCTATCTTTGTTTGCAACAGAAACAGATCCCAGTCTGGGTGGACAAATTCACAAAAATCCTCCCTTATTTCCGAGCTCTCTCAGCCCCAGAGCGAGGATCTAGCACGGAGGGGGTGGCACGGAGGCTGGATTTCAGTCTCTCTGCCACTCCTCCGGGTGCCCTAGGTGTAGGTGCGGCTCTGTGGGACTTAGTCCCCTTGGTGTGGCCATTGGTTGCCATGGGTATCTGGATTAGCATGGGTGCAGGCCAATCGTTGTGAAACTCATCCCAAAGCCAAATTTCCAGACTGCCAATTCAACAAATCACTGATGAGATTTCCAAAGTTTTGCTTAGGTTGCAGCCATTTTACTGAAGATTTGTCATCTCAGTTTGGCTAAATGTTTCTTTGGCATGCTTCAGCATTTACTTCAGACACCAGACACTTCTCGAATGTTCAAGGTTCCTTCTTCTTGCCTCCATCCTGCTCTCCCTTCCATCAGCCCTCCCTCGCTCCCTTTCTCTCTTCTTTCCTAAATAGGAAAGGTCAAGCTCTCTCTTCACCACAGTTGACTATTCTCTCTATTTTTCAGAGTTACGCTTGTAGCACCTTCTTCTTGACCCTATTTCTGGTAGAGAAATTCCTGTGGTTAACTCTTCTAAAACTGGCTGCATCTATTTGAGAGGTTTTGGCGAACTTTGTTTTAATGAGTTGACACAGATCTGCACAGATTTGTGCTTTGGCTAATCTATATTTGGTGGCAAAGAAGATTATTTATTTTGTCCAGAGGATAGCATTTTACTGTTTCAGGTACTAGGTCTGTGCTGTCCAATACCGTAGATGCTAGGGGTATGTGTCTATTAAAACTAACAAAATTCATTAAATTTGCACTCCAGTTCCTCAGTCACACAAGCCACATATGAAATGCTTAATGGCCATGTGTGGCTAGCAACCCTATATCAGACAGTACAGATACAGAACATTCTCACCATCGCAGGAAGTTCTGTTGTAAAGGACTGCTTTGAGGGAGCAGTGTCGTGATACTAATACTAATATATTGAACCCACAGAAACCTCTCACCAGTTGTCCCTGAATGACAACCTTGGGTGATACAGTTCTTGAATGAAGGAGTCTGGGTTCCTAATTAAGAAGTTACACTGTCGCAGTACAACTAGGATTGAGAGAGCATCGTTGGCGGGCAGAAGGGGAAAGTCACCCTTGGTGTTCTCTGTCATCCTGCTTGTCATGATGTTCCTCCCCTCCTCACTATAGTGGCGACTGATTTCCATGAGGACAAGGACAGGAGTTTGTCTTTTCTTTCTGTCAAGTGTGTCTTCCCCTACATGGCCATGCGTACAGAGCTCTGTGCAGAAGGGAACACGATCTATGTAACTTTTTCTGCCATCCAAGCTCAGCAGGTGGTCATTGCATTTGAAGGTAGAGGGAAGGAGGGGAAAGAACATTACTGCTTCTCCATCAGTAGATGCCTGAAATTTGGGCAGGGGCACAGTCCAAGATTCAGGGTGTCAATGTGGCTAGGGATGTGTGACTTCAGATTGTGTCTATGTCACAGAAATCGCCTACTATACTCCCTGTTTTATTCTTAACAGGATTTCCCATCATATTCAATAAATATTTATTGTAGGGTCACTGGTGTGTGTGCATGTCTCTGTGTGTGTGTGTAAATAAATGCTTGGACTTAAACCTTTAACCTAACTCACCTGATACCTAAAGGAAAGACCTTAGGAAGCTGTGAAAAAACACTTCAAGGACAAAGCTGAGGCCCCAGGAGAATTCTTGTGTGTTTGTGTGGATTCTCTCTGGTACTTTAAACTGCCAGTATTGCACACAGGGGTGTTCTAAAAATAACCCAAGTAGTGTGCATCCTCTGCTGTGAAGGGAGTGAGATAATTTGTGAGGATGATGAGATATGGAAAAAGAGAGAAGCTTCAGAAGATGTGAAATGAAATATAGGGGTCTCGATGGTCTCTGAGGCTCTCCTGAGCACTGAGTGCTCTGTTTGAAGTCTTGATGTTGAAAATTGCAAAAAGGTCCTTAAAAGCAAGCATCACTGGGAGAGCCATCGGGTTCTTTTCTTGCCTATGTTTTATAACATGAGCCGTCAGCCCGCTGGACAGAGACTTACGTGTTTTTTAAGACTGGTTATGGAATACTCACTTGTTATATGTGCAAAGCATTATTTCAAGCCCTTGGTGAGGAGTCCAAAGTTGAATAATAGATGATTTCCACTTGAAAATTGCTCCAGCTGCTTATAATATCTTGGGGAAACAAATAAGAAAACATATTGAATGCCTACATGCCAATACCACACTAAGTGCTACAAATAAAAGAGAAATAAGAAATTCGGTTATCAAGAATTTATGGTCCAGTGAGGGAAAGAGGCAAAGAATTATACCTGGAACCGTCAGTGTGATAAATGCACAGGAAGAGGGTTGCACAGGGGACAGGGCTGGGGAGTCCAGAAGAAGGGCACCTATGTCAGACTCGAAGAGTGGAGGAAGATATTTTGGAGCAGGAGATGGTTGAATGTGCCTTGAAGGATGAAGAGGAGCTAGCTAGGCGGATTTGTTCATGTCATGGAAGTAAACATGCCCCAAGTTCTCAACGACAGACTAGAAACAGAATTTCAGAACATAGTTCCTTTGCTTCCAGTCTCTTTTGAGCAGCCCCCAAAATACACCGTCTGAATTTTTTGAAAGAGCAGAGGGCTTTAAACAGGTTCTACTACCTAGAAAGCTATGCGTAGAGGACCTTTACTAAGCGTTGTATCTACTCTGTACCTGTTAGACGTCCAAAGTTTGAACAGAGGTAAATGGCAGTCACAGAGTGGCGCCCTGGTCACTCCTGGGCTGTCAGAACACAAAAGACGGTGGAGAGGTTTAGTTCTGTTTGGGAGAAGTTTCCTTGGACTTTGAAGGGCTGGTAGGATTTCAACAGGAGGTGACCGGGCATAAGGGAGAATGAGCAGGTAACATGGTCCAGGCAGCAGGAATTGTGTGAGAAAGGACACGGTGGGGCGACCGTGTGATGCGTCTGGGCAGCAGGGTGAATTGTGGAACAGTTTTGCTTTGATCCCAGAGGTGCGTAGTGGAACGTCAGGCCACAGAAGGTGAGCTAAGTGCTCATGACAGAGGCTTTGAGTGCTGTTGGAAGAATTGGGATTCTGTAGTTAATAGAGAGCTGTTGGAAGTTTGGGGGCGGAGAGGTGATGAGCGGTACCCAGCGTGGGGAAGACCTTGTTCTCCTTGGATCCATGGCCGCTTTCCACTCTGCAGAAGTGACACCTTCACCCTGCCACTAAACTATGCTGAGGGGACAAGAGCTTTCCTCCCTCCCCCGGGGCGTACAGCAGCCATGGTGGCCCTCATGCCTCTGGGACAGTGGGAAGGAGGAAAGAGGACAAGAGGAAGAAGGGTGGATCACAAATCCATGAGGATTTGGGAAAGTCTGAGTAGGGAGAAGGTGAGATATCCTCAGAGTCTGAACAGGCTGCTCATTTTCACATAAAGGCGTGTGATGAGCAATTAGATTTGATGTCCTTTGTTAATAATTGAGCTAATCAACATTGTTTTAAGTTCTAAGCAGGCAATTCTGTAGAAAATCTGGGACCATGGCTTGCTTGCCTCTGAGTTGGGTATTTTGTCGCTAATCTGTTTGAGAAACTCCCAAAATATTACCCCATTGGAATGTTTTTAATGAAGTGGAAAATCCCTCCCCGAACCCCCTCCTCCCAGGTTCCAATACCTAGAAATCACTGAGCAAATTAATGGAAGAAATAATGCGTTCTGAATGTATTGGACAATGGTAGTTGAGCAGCTTAAACACTGCTCACTGTCAAAAGCCCGTGCTTCTGTCTGACGCCATTACCTGAACAGAGGTCAGCTGGGTCAGTTAATAGAAATACAGGTAATTTTGCAGCTGGCAAAGATTTGCTTTCAGCAGCAAAGTCTCTTTTCAGAGCTCATCTTCAGTAAATGGGGTGCAGCATTGGTGGAGGAAGGTCAGTATGATCAGTTCTGTCCCTGGTTTTCACACTGGTTCCTGTCGGGTGAGGAAGCCTTGCTTCTTTCCTGCGTTACGTCCATTGCATAGCAGCTCTTGAGAGCTGGCTCACATCCTGTGGACTAGAAAATCATCGTTTTCCTCATATAAATGGAAAATAGAGAACACTAGGATAGAAGAGAGAGCAGCGTTGAGACCAAAGTATTATTAACAAGCAGGAAGGAAGAGGATGCTGGTCCAAGGACATCCAGAGCAATGAGCAAGCAGTCTTGGTTCACAGGCTGGTCGGACTGGTCTGATGTGAGGATTCAGCCTGCAAACTGATTTCAGTGTTAAGATGAGAAAACTCTCTTAATCCACTTTTTATTTTTTATTTTTTGTATTTTTCTGAAGCGAGAGGCGGGGAGACAGAGAGACAGACTCCCGCATGCGCCCAACTGGGATCCACCTGGCATGCCCACCAGGGGGCGATGCTCTGCCCATCTGGGGCATCACTCTGTTGCAACCAGAGTCATTCTAGTGCCTGAGGCAGAGGCCACAGAGCCATCCTCAGCACCTGGGCCATCTTTGCTTCAGTGGAGCCTTGGCTGCGGGAGGGGAAGAGAGAGACAGAGAGAAAGGAGAGGGGGAAGGGTGGAGAAGCAGATGGGTGCTTCTCCTGTGTGCCCTGACTGGAAATCGAACCCGGGACTTCCACACGTGGGGCCGGGCCAACACTCTACCGCTGAGCTAGCCAGCCAGGGCTTTAATCCACTTTTTAACCAAAGTGATGTAGAGATGACCAAGCAGAGTCCTAATTCTATCCAATGTACTAAAGTCTAACGAGGAAAATGTCCTATTTTTTTCCATGTTATTCAATGCAGCCAGTTTTGTCATTTAAGAAAAAAAATGCAATGTGTAATTACTTTCCTGACAGCCTTGACTCAAAAATGTTTTCTTCATTGCCTTCAGTTGACAAAGGCATAAATAAAATTAGAAAACATGTCTGCAGCCCTTCCGGTTGGCTCAGTGGTAGAGTGTCAGCTTGGTGTGCGGATGTCCTGGGTTCGATTCCCAGTCAGAGCACATAGGAGAAGCAACCATCTGCTTCTCCACCTCTTCCCTTCTCCCTTCTCTCTCTCTCTCTCTCTTTCTCTCTCTCTCTCTCTTCCTTTCCTGCAGTTATGGCTCAGTTGGAGCGAGTTGGCCCTGGGCGCTGCGGATGGCTCCATGGCCTCACCTCAGGTGAGGTAAAATAGCTCGATTGCCGAGCAACGGAGTAGTGGCCCCAGATGGGCAGAGCATTGCCCCCTAGTGGGCTTGCCAGGTGGATTCCGGTCAGGGCACGTGTGGGGGTCTGTCTCTGCTTCCCTGCTTCTCACTTCAGAAAAAAATAAAACACATCTGCTAATGCATCACTGTCCATCCGTGTTAGAAAATAGTATTGCCTGATGCTGAATGTGTGTGAGGCGGAGGTGTGTGCATGTGTGTAAGTAGGGTTTGCTCGTTTGTGTGTCACTTGCTAACCCTCAGATAGGTCTCAGTTCCTCTGCCCTCTGTCCCACCCCCCATGTCCCCTTCACAAATATGATGTTGCTGATGCATCCTGCACAGACAGCGTGGTTGTTGAGGTTGAATGGAACAATGCATGCACTTTGTGCATTGAAAGCCATATAGAAATGTACCGTCTTGCTCCCACATCGCCATGCTGAACCACATGTATGCTGTCTGCCATAGAATAAGGTGAAGACCTTGTGAACTTGTCAGGGTAGTGACATTTCTTCACGACAGCTCTGGGGCATTGGTTTGCTGATGGTCAGCCTCATTTTGGAGATGTGCAAGTGCAAGTAGAGATTTAACCAATATTTTGTTTCAGTTTTAAACTATAATGCTTATTTAATCAAAGTAGTATATAAGTGTAGTTTAATGCATAGTTTATTTTTTAACTAGAACCACAGAGCTTATAACAAAACCCCAGAGTTCCCCTCTTCTTTCTTTCCCATTCTCCCATTTCCTGAAAGCTGCTGTGATATCTTAGCTCTTTCTTTAGTCATATTATTTACACTTATATTTGTAAATAATATGCCACTAAGTGCCATTTTTCTCAACTGTATCCTACGAGAAGGTGAGGATTTATGTCTCTTTTATCCCACTAAACATATCCCTTCTTTCATTTTCCCAATATATTTATTTTACACTTTTATTTAAATAATTCATAAATGCTTCTAATATTGATATTTTCAATCTTATGTACAGCTGAGCCTCCAGCATGCTATTGGAGACATTTCTTTTTCTGTGTTATTGGTCTCATTTTTCTTATTTGAAAAATTTTTATTTTTCAATCACAGGATACATTCACTATTTTTTGTAATAGTTTCAGGTGTACAGCATAGTGGTTAGACAATCACATACTTTACAAAATGGTCTCGTCAGTATTTCAGGTATATTAGTCTCATTTTAAAAATTATTTTTATATGAGCTTATTTAAGATGGTCTTTTTTTTTTTCAGAGACAAAGAGAGAGTCAGAGAGAGGGATAGATAGGGACAGACAGGAACGGAGAGAGATGAGAAGCATCAATCATTAGTTTTTTTTGTTGCGACACCTTAGTTGTTCATTGATTGCTTTCTCATATGTGCTTGACTGTGGGGCTACAGCAGACCGAGTAACCCCTTGCTCAAGCCAGTGACCTTGGGTCCAAGCTGGTGAGCTTTGCTCAAACCAGATGAGCCCACGCTCAAGCTGGCGACCTCGGGGTCTCGAACCTGGATCCTCTGCATCCCAATCCAATGCTCTATCCACTGCACCACCACCTGGTCAGGCTGTATGAGCTTATTTATAACTCTCCCACAAGCTTCTTAACAGAACTACAAGACTCCTATTGCATTTAAACATATCAAGTAATGTGTCAGTTTTGTTATTTTTGTGTAGATGGCCCTCTTTTTTTTAAATTAAATTTATTGGTGTGACATTGGTTAATAAAACTCTATAGGTTTCAAATGTATAATTCTATACTACATCATCTGTATATTGCATTGTGTGTTCACCACCCCAAGTCACATCTCCTTCCATCGCCATCTCTCCCCCTTCAGCTCACCATCTCTGGGTTGGTTTGTACCACTGCTCTCATTCTTCCCCGTTTTCTTGCTTTCTCATTACTATTTTCCACAGTTGAAGTCCCTATTTTTTTAGATTTCCTATACTTTGTTTTTGGTTTATGCATAATTTGGGGGTGCACACATCCATTTCAGTGGCAACCACAGTACCACATTCTTGGATGGTTTTTCACCCAGGAACTTGCATCTTATTTTTAGATGACCAAGTTGAAAAAGTTTTCTAGAATGTGGGGCACATCCTGCAGTAGCTTCCTCGGAAAAGGTGCATAGGAGGTAAATATTCTGAGTCCTTTCATGTCTGAGAATGTCTTTTTAAAAATATCTATTTTCACACATGATGGAGAGTTTTACAGGGTATGGAGTTCTAGATTGGAAATGATTTGAGCTCAGAATGGGGGAGGCCTCTCCCTGTTGCTTCTCTGCTTCCAAAGGTGTAGTTGACAAGGCCAGTTCCATTCTGAATTCTCAGTGTTATGCTTTTTTCCTTTTCTCTTGTTTTAAAAAAATTTTTTTATATGTACTGTTTAGAAATTTCAAAACTGATGCGCCTTAGCATGGCACAAATGTTCATGATGTTGGCAACTTTTTAGCTGTCTTCCATCGGAAGAATGTTCAGTTCTAAGAACTATTCTGACATTATAATTTGGTGGTGAGCAAAGAGTATCTTCTTCCTCTCTGTTTTAATTATTGCTTTATAAAAATATTTATATTGTGTAGATATTTTATCTACCGGAATATTTCTCTAATTTTGTTTCCTATTAAAGTTTTTTTTTATCTGCTTTCTGGGGGGAATGTCCTCATTTATTTTCCATCCTTTTATTGGATTTTTAACTTTTGCGATCTGACTTTTAATTTCTAAGAGCTTTATCTTGTTGTTGTTTTTCCTTTAGTGCTTGTTTTTATAGCACACTGTTCTTGTTTCATGGTTTTAATATTCGTTATTTCTCTGAGGATATTAATGATAATTTTTAGACAGTTTATTCACTCTATATTAACTCTGTTTTTCATAAACATTTTTTCTTCTCTTTATGTTAGTATTTTCTTATCATGTACTCCAACTCCAAGGATAGTGTTTCTGGGGATTGTGTGTCTTTCTGGCTATTTCTCCAATATTTGGGCAAGACCCCACTAGGAGTGATTGGTTGGGGACTTGCTTTATTTTATTGGGAAAACGCTGAAAGTTAATATTTTCTGTTCAGTCCTCTGAGAAGACTGTGCTGCCCTCCTCCGAAGAGGTTTACACCTCGCAGTATTTCTCTGGGCTTGGAATCTTTATTATTCAAACCCAGTTGTGGTTGGTATTTTCTAGTTCCTTTCTAGAACCTGCCTCTTGGTTGAGTCTTTGTCCCCAATGCACTTAATTTCTAGCTTCCTCTGCCCTGCCTACATTGACTTATCTCTACTCAATTCACCCTCCGGCTTCTAAAAACCTGTCGTCATTCTCTTGGCTGTCATCTCACCTGTTTCTTTTATTCTTGTGAAATTACCTCCTTTATTCCCTTCACTTTCATTGTAGCGGGAGTTTCTGGAGGGAGCTGGGATAAAGGGATGTGTCTAATTTACTGTGGTGAACTGGAAATTGCTTAGAATTTTTGAACAGACATTAATGTCTTCAGTTCATTAGTACTTCTAAAGGGTGCCTTTTGCCTGTCCTGGTGCTCTCTCTGTGCCATGGGGAGGGATGGGTCATTTCACATCATTTTTCAGGCGTCTGAGTAGAGGAGACTCCTTTTGGGGCGTCCCTCTGGCATCTTGCCACCACCCAGTTGCCTTCATTCAGCTCACCATTCACCTTGTGACCGTCCACGAAAGTTCCAGAAGAGCAGTGCCCAACCTTGAACACGGTTTCTGCCAGACACCACGTCCTCCTCTGTCTTCTGCCTGCAGCCTGTGCTCTCCTGGTTCTCTGGGGAGTCCTGAGACCTGCCCTGCCACTCTCCTAGCAGCTCAGATGCCGGTCTCCTCAAATGCTTAGAGTTCATTTAGCACCAATGAGGTGCTCAATCTGGGATTTCTGAGGGACTGTCACTGGGGAGAGGCTGTTGCTAATGAGGTGCAAATTGGCAGCAGCTAGGGAAGGGTTGCTATTTCCCCAGGGAGGCCCCAGGGCAGGACAGGTTGCAGTGACACTTCCACAGGACAGGAGGCTGGCTGTGGGCTGGAAGGCCTGATTCCCGGCCAGGGGAGGCCCCTGCACAGTGGCTGGAGGTCTGTCTGGGCTCACACAGCCTGACCTTCAGACCCACTGCCGGCTGGCTAATCTCTTGGCTAGTTTTCCTGGCTAGCTTTCCTTATAAGTAGGAGAGGCTGAGCTCAATCATGGGGCTTTCCCGAATATTGGAGAGATAACTAGTAAGACCCACCGCCCCCAGAAACACTGGACTTGGGGTTGGAGTGCTAGAAGGTTAAGTTGTGGGTTTTGGTGGTGGAGTAGTGGTTCCAGGAGCTGCTAGGAGGGAGGCATATCTATTCCTCCTGAGCATTTGCCCACCAGTTTTGCATGGAAGACTCTCATTCACTGAACTGTCCACCTCAGTGCCCTCATCAGCTCTCTTCTGTGTTCCTGGAAGGTCCAACCTTCTTTCAGCCATCTTCACTTGCAAGTGTCCCACCAGAGCTGTGGCAGAGATGTGGGGGCGGCACTAGGTTCAGAACCAGACTCTGGAGAGAAAAATGGAAGGAAGCCGGTGGATGTGGGATGTTGAGTAGATGGCGAAGTGACTGTGTCACTTGGTCAGTATGACAGAATGTGACTGTATGTCTGTTTGGGTGATCTTGAGCAAACCTCCTAAATTCTCTGGCCTTTTCTTTTATTCCTCTTTGTCTCATTTCTTCTGACTTTATAAAGAGCTCCCTGGGTGCCAACCTAGATGCAAGGATGGCAGAAAGGAATGAAATGCAGTCTCGATCTTCTATTTTTCTGGTAGAAGACAGATGTACCAACAACAAGATTGACATGTGATAAGAGGTGTGCTATGCCAGAGGCAGGTAACCAGTATCATAGGATGATGGAGAAAGGGGCAGTAATGCTCACTGAAAGGGTCAGGGGATGCTTTACTGAAGGGTGACATTTGAACAGGTCGTTGTTCAAGGAACGGAAGTGTGCCTTAGAGAGGTCACAGCACAGGCAGGGAGGTTTGAAGAAGCATGGTATATTCTAGAAAAAACAAGTTGCCTGTTGATCTTAGAATAGAAGTATAAGATAGATGGATAGGCTATGGGTCTGAAAATGGACCAGGTCAGGTGATGGAGGGTGCCTTTTGCCACACAATGTGTTGGGCCTTCACCTTTTGGTGATGGGAATTGTGGTGGGTTGGTGTAGAGAACTGTGATGCTTTGCTAAATGAGGAGGCTGAGCTCGATGATCTTTAAGATCTCTTGTAGCCTGAACTTCTTCAATTCTCTGTGTGGGTACGAAGATGTGGGTCTGGGAACACATCTCTGTTGAGGAGTGTTATCTGCTAGGACGTCTGTGAGTAGGTGTTTAAATGTGGGCTGGACCCAATAGCTATATTGAGAGGTAACATCAAGTAGGGCGTGGGGCACCGGGTTCTGAGTTTAAGTATCCAAGTCCAGTTTCCACCTTTGATCATGACATTGACCCTAGCTTAAAGCACTTGACCTGTCTTTGCTTTGGAATCGGCACTTGTCAAATGGAAAATTTCACTTCTGTGCAGCTGGGAGTGTTTTCCTTTTCTTTTCTTTTTTCCTTTTTTTTGAGAAGTTTTATTTGATAATGACTTTAATATGCTTTAGGGCATTTGAAGGGAAAGAGGTTATTTTCAAGTTGAGTGTTATTTCTTATTGTATTATTAGTGATCAACGAATGTGGGAATAAGTTATCTGTGTGTGAATTTTGTTTAACTCACTTGTGCTGAGATTCTCCCAAGTTTTGATGCGTATTTAGAGTAAGAATCGGGTGGGAGTAGGGGAAGGGAGATGGGAATAGGTGTAAAAACCAGTGTTGAAGGAACTAATTTAGTGAACTATACAGACGCATAAAGCTCCAGCTGAGTGTTCCAGCCGGGTCGTTCGAGGAATGCACTTGTGTGGCTGATGACACATTTATGGACTCGCAAATGTTAGTTTGTGCTTGTTGAACTTTAAACCCCAGGGGATTATAATTTTCTGGAACCACATGAAGAACGTCTTGGCCCAACTCCAGAGCCGTTCCCAATCTTCGAGTTACCTTTTTGCTTTTGATTTGGGTGTAGTTTTTCAATTTTGTCTTGAGAATCTTTAGTTCACCGGCCTGCGCATCTTCTCAAAATACCATCCAGTTAGCTCACCTTTGTAACCAAAGGGATAAATAATTTCTATGTGGTTTGGTTCTCGTGCTTTGAGACCAGGTCACTGATGGTCTGACAGGCAAACATGGGTGAAGCCAAGAAGGATATTTGAAATATGGGAGAGCTGGTTAGGTGTAGGTGTGGACACTAGTTGTGGACAAGTGCTAATTTCATAGTTGTACACACTCCGATGTCAGCTCTGCTGTGTTGAGAGAGGCCCAGGACACACAGAGGAATAAAGCTTAGTAGATGTGACATCTCAGAGACTGGGCATGAGAACCATCAGTTGGTACCTTTTAGCACTGGTCTCCCCTATGTTCTGAGGGCCCTTAGCATTGAAATAATCCACTTGATATCTGTAGGTTGGTTTTCCTGTTGGAGCGGTGGTCAGTATGAACCAGACATTTTCACATCTGATCTGGGAGGCCTTTACTGCCTGATCACTAGTGAAATTATAATCAAGGTTATGAGGAGTGGGGTAGGTAGGGATGTTGCTATACTTGTATCAGAGGGGTCTGGTGATACTGGAATATAAAGAGTTAAGAGACCTGTTGTTGAAAGTTTCAGCCTTCTCTCCAGCCAACTGGAGCAACAGGTATAGATGTGGATGATAGCAGGGCTGTTATTATGTTACGCCCGCCTCCAGGAAGAGAGGGTCTTGATGTTTTCACCTGCACAATAGTGGCTTGGCAGTCTTGTCTACCTTGGGTTTCCGGAAGCTGGGAGCTGGAGTGGGTATGGACCAGCTGGAACTGATGTCTGGCAGTGGAGGGACAGCAAAGGAGACTCCAGGTCTGTGTTCCAAGGACTTGAGCCAAACTGAGTTTGTAAAATAGACAAGTAGGAAGACTAGAGTCTGGAGGTAAAGCCTGGAATGTTCTTGTGAGAAATTTATGCAACGAGAGAGGGAAACCCTTCACGGGGAAACTCTGGACCCTGAGAGCTGGTTCTAAGAAAGAGGGGAATGAGTTTTTGAAAGATTCAGAGGACAAACTACAGGTTTAATAAACACCCAAGAAAAGTAATAACGAAACAAATAATTCTACTTTTATGAACTGAAAGCCTTTGTTATTTATTGTATTTTTTTTTTCTGTGAGACAAAATGAGGACAAATCTTTTGGGTAATTATTGATATTTTCATGTTTGCAGTAGGATTTGAGACAGCTAATGCAGTGAGCCAGTGTGGAAAATGGAGGGCTCATTGCCATTTGATGGCTAGCATGGGTAGCCACTGAAAGATTTTAGATAAGGGAATGAATTTTTCATATTTGTCTTTCAATTAGATTATTCAAATGACTGCATAGAGGATGGGTCAACAGACTCTTGTGCCGGAGTAGGTAGGAAAAAATGACTGAGCTAGGAGATGGAAGCGATGGAGGAAATCTTTAGAATTTAAAACTAAGAACTTCATGATTATATGGACATTATTTATTGTGAATAAAGAATGAATGAAGGTTGACATCTGTGTTCCAAATGTGGTGGATTGGTGGAGCTAACGTCTCAGACAGCAGTAGAGGATGGTCAGCTGCACTGGACAGGGAAAATGGTGAATTAAACGTCAGTCACATTGCATGCCAGGTGCCTGTGAGCCATCAGGATGAGAAGGCCTATGTGAAAGAGAGTCTGACATTCAAGACAACAGTCTAGGCTGGATGTGTAGATTTTGCAATGGGAGCTGAACTTGGGGGAAGCAAATATGATTATCGAGGAATAGGCTGCAGGATGGGAAGAAAAGAGGACCTAGGGGATACTCTGAAGTCATATCAGTATACTCAGGCACACACAAAAAAAGAAGGGGCTCACAAAAGAAATAGGAGGAGCCATAGAGTCCCACTGCCAGATCTGTGTCACACTCAAGCTTCCTTCTTCCTCTCCCTTGTAGCATTCATTCTTTCTCGCTCTTCTTTACTGCAGTAGTTTTTATTTTCAGTGTGATAAGTGATATTATTGAGACATTGGACAATAGCTAGTATGATGAGTGGTGTGCAAGCCTGTAGGATTCTTCATGCCCTGATCCCCATCTTTTTCACATGCATGTCCTTGGTATGAACTTTGGTGGCTGATGGGTAATAGGATTTCAGTAAACAGAAGATATTGACTACATGAATTAGAAGCTATTTAAGAGTAAAGAAAGAAAGAAAGAATAAATGTACCATTTCATTAGAAAATTTGTTCTTAATCCACATAAAAGGAAGAAGAAATTTGTAGAGTGATTAGTGTTTTTTTTTTCTATTTCACAACAGACTTAACCCCCATTTCTTAAGCCAATCAGTTTGTTAATTTCTGACAAGGGAACAGTGAGAGCAATACCTTACCCATTGGCAGAAGTTGGACCAGTAGCTCCAATAATATGATTTTCTAAGAGGGACCAGATGTACTGGCTTCACATATTGAGGGGAAAAGGCTGTCACATTCCCCTTGCTCTCAGGGGCATACACAGTGTGTTCTTTTCTGTGCTGCTCTGGGGAGAAAGAGAAGATGACTTTTTGAAAGACTCAGCGGAAGAAATGCAGATTCTATAAATACCTAAGCAAAGTAATAATAAAACAAATAACTCTGCTTTTATAACTGAAAGCCAATGTTATTTAGCACTATTTTTTTACTAGGAGGCAGAGAGCAAGTCTTTTGGGTAATTATTGATATTGCTATGTTTGTAGTAGGATTCGAGATAGCTAAGGAGAAGCTTAATTTTCCATTGTACAAACTTGGAGACGTCTTGAGTAATCTGGAGACAGGAAATTGCTGCCAAAGGAGTGTATTTCCTTTTAGTTTATATACCTATTTGACCCTAAATCAGTGTACCATTTGTTTTTAAATATAAATGATATACGCACATAGTTCATCCTGCTTCTGGAATGTTTGGAGGCTTAGCTTCCTCTCTGTACTTATTCTCTAGGGAGGTTTATGCTCTTTAATAATACTTAGAGAGGCTGGAGAATTTCTTGTCTGGTTCCAAGCCTCAATTTATGTGCCAGGTTGCTTGGGGCAGCTCATATCCATGTGGTCAGAGAAGCTAGAAGCTGTCAAATGAAATGCTCAAGAGTGCAAGAGACTCACCCCTTCTAAGGGTGGTGTAGTTGATGATGGAATTTGAATTCTTCGGGGGCATTTCTCCACTTTTGTAAGAACACTTGACAATGTTCCATTGCAGTGCTGAGAAGTTTTTCTTAACTCCTGAACTCAGAGCCCTACTATTAGAAAGGGCCCACGAAGGCTTTTGGGAGTAGGGGCATCATGCTCCAGTACGGCTTCTCCTCACTTCCTCTCTCCATCCTTCATTGTACCTCTGCACTGACCCCTTCATCCCTCTGTGGAGAACCTTTGAAAAGACAAACCACTACTCAGTAGAGGCAGCATGGCTTCCCTTTGGAGTTTAATAATGTGTCCTGCACTATTTCTGTGCTTAACAAAAACCCATTTTGCCTCATTATGAATGTGCCTTCCCTTGGGCTTCCACTCCCAAGATTATTTCAAGGAAATTGGTATTCAGATATAAGTCTCATTGGTCCCTATCTCACTCATAACTATCAGAGTTCTTAAATATTTTGAACCAGGAGGTTATATATTTTTCAGTGTTAAATACACAACTTGAAATTCTAATACTCGATTTGGAGAAAAATCATTATATTTAAGTGCATTCGAATCTTGCCAGAAATGCATTTTGCCATCTGTTTCATGGTAAGAGCTGTTTCAAGATTTGACATTTATAGGTAAGGACTTTCTGCCATCTTTGTAAGTAGGCTGGGACTGGAGGGTGTGATAAAGACCGTAGGTCCTCGGGAGCAGTCCTGGATGTGGAGGATGAACTTGAATGAGGTCTATTTCTTTCTGTTTTGTTTCCATGAGTGATAAACATCCTTGATGTCTAATACTGTAAATTTAGTGCAAGCAAGGAGGAGGTTCCCAGGGTATTCTTGTCCATAGCCCTGCACACTCCAATCTGACATGATCCAAAGTCAGAATCTGCCCTGGGGATATGAGCTTCGGGTTCATTCTTACTCAACTACTGTAACACATACAAAGGACACTCTTAAATTTGCCAGAGCCAAGTAAGGGATCAAAGGCCAAGTTGGCATTGGTTTTCAGCTTTTTCACTAATGTGGGTTCATATGCAGTTGATCTTAGTTGTGCGAGGTGGTCCTGAAAGTGTATGCTGGTGCGAGAGCTGTGAGCACCAACACAATCACTCATGAGCACTGTGGCTGGTTCCCCTAAGTCTGTTCTTATGTGGGTGGATCCCGCCAATTAGCATCGTCAGTGGTTTATTTCCTTTGCTTAAAAGGAGGGGTTCCCTTCCTTCTGATTGCCTGTGAAATTGTGTCCCTGGCATTCTTTCACAGTGTCATTGTTTGAGGCTCTGCTATGTTGAATTCTTGACCATTTACGCACTTCACATTCTTGACTGTTCTTCCAACTGATGCTTACCGTGTTCCCATTCATCATGCTCAATGATGTGGGAGCCAGTAGACTTTCTTTTATGCATATTATTCTCTCAAATATGATTGTACACCCAGCTAATACTACAGAGTCAGTGTAGCTTCGTGGGTAGAGCTCAGCATTTAAGGTTAGATTTCCTGTGTTCAAATCATGACTTTACCACTTCCTAGGTGTGTGGACTTTGGCAAGTTATTTAAGTTGTCTTGGCCTTGATCTCATTTGTAAAATCAATATAGCAATAGTATCTGCCCCAGAGGCTTATTGTGAGTGAGGACTGAATGAATTAATACATGAAAAGGGTTTTGACTGGTGTCTTTCACACAGTCAAATAAATATCAGATGTTATATATGACAATCGTGCTAGAGCTCAGGATCTTGACCCTGCAACTGAACAAGCAGGATTTCTTTATCACTTGCACTCTACTATCCATTAAGACTCCAGCGAAATAGATGTGAAACTGCTTAAGAGGTTGAGCATAACCTTTGTTAGAGTTAAATACCTCTCACCTTCATGGGATATACAACGTAGATGATGATGAAGATAGCCAACATTTCTTGAGTGCTTATGATACACCAGGCCTGGCCTAAGCATTATGTATCTATCACCTTATTTATTCTTCATAAAAACTATATGATAGGAGGCTTATCTCCATTTTACAACCAGGTTGAAGCTGCGACTAAAACTGCAACTCAGAGACTTGGAACTGGGTGTTTAACTAGGTCCAGCTGCCTTGAGCTTGCAGTAGTAACCATTATTATGACCTGCTTCTTCTACAACACTGGACTGGCTCTTCTGTAAGTGGAAGCCCGGGGTTGGGTGGGAAGTACAGGGGATCTTCATGGGACTCACCACTTATGAGATGTTGGACCTTGGACAAGCCTTATTTCCCCAACCTTCAAAGCTTTCATCTGTAAACTAACGTTGGCGATTACTCTCTAGGTTGTGAGAGGCACAAAACAAAGTAAAATATATAACAAAACAAGAACAGGTAGATACTTCTAGGGTCATTCCTGACATGGCTTCACCAAGGCATTCAGAAATTAAGAATTACTTTATAAAGACCCAGATGGTGAAGAAGGGACAGTTCAGTCTGAGGGTAGTCTGCAGTTCTTTTCAACATGGAACCAGAGCTCGGTCACCAGTGTGACTTGGTCGCAGCTGCTGTACGCGTTACTCTTGTCCTGCACAGTCTGATTGATCTGGAAGGCTGAGTCACGGTCCTTAAGTTGAGTCTCCGTCTTTCTCAGTGGTCTCAGGGATTTACATGTTAGCCTCTAGTTCCTCCTGATAGCTTTGCAAAATGCTGGCCCTTCTTAGTCTCCTCTCCTCTCTCTTTTTTTTTCTCTCAAATAATTCTTTCCTTTAATAATGCTATCAGTGAAACAAGTTTTATCATGATCACATAAAATCTTACAAATATGTTTGTGATCTAAAGAAGTTATAGAAATACGTAATGTGCGATAAATCACAGGAGTGAAAATTCGTTAAAGAATGATCAGATTGTCCTGATCTGAGTCAACTACTCACAAATAAGAAGGGAGTTATAACAAGAATGAAAGGATGTTGTTGGATCCAGACTTTTTTTTTTTTAATGTGAAAACAGAGATGGAAAAATGTCATTGAACCTAAATATTTTTTAGTTTTGTACATTGTATTCAGGAGCTATATAGTATGCGTAACTTATATAAGGAAACATCCTGCCATTCAAAGTTAGATTTTCAGTGTTGGGAGCTTTTAACTAAAATGGAGATAATGGTGCTAGGAAGCAATATTTATTAATGTAAAATATTTATCATGTACTAGCTGTAAACCTTCAACCAAATCTTATACCATTTTCCGCCTCATGTGTCTATTTTCAGCACTGACAACCTGGTAAATGTTCTTTGATATTTCTTGCTCTTTCTTAGGGTGTTTTGTGTTTATTTTCTTCTGACATTGATCAGGAAATTATTTGGGGTGAGGGAGCTGGATCTTGCAGACTGATTTTGGGTGGGAGCAATGGGAGGTGCTATATTAAATCTTTTTTTGTGCCTGACCAGGTGGTGGCACAGTGGATAGAGCGTTGGACTGGGATGCTGAGGACCCAGGTTCGAGACCCTGAGGTCACCAGCTTGAGTGCAGGCTCATCTGGGTTTGAGCAAAAGCTCACTAGCTTGGACCCAAGGTCGCTGGCTTGAGCAAGGGGTTACTCGGTCTTCTGCAGCCCCACGGTCAAGTCACATATGAGAAAGCAATCAATGAACAACTAAGGTGTCGCAGTGAAAAACTGATGATTGATGCTTCTCATCTCTCTCTGTTCCTGTCCGTCTGTCCCTGTCTATTCTCTGCCTCTGTCTCTGTAAAAAAAAAAAAAAATCTTTTTTGTCAGTTCTTGGTCAACATGGAGCTTAGAATGGATCGTGCCATTTATGAAACCCCATAACTCTTCCCGTGTAATCTCATTAAAGGGCCTCCTGACAGCAGTAGGTAAGGAGTAGCTCAGGGGTGTTACTGTTTAATCCCTTTAAGCTCAATTTCACATTATTAGGGCCATCCCCTTGCTTTATCACTTTATCTTTGGCTAGCACACCATCGCTTCAGGAGCAGAATTCAGAAACAATTTCATTTTATCTATTGACAATAAGCACGTTAGACTGTCTAATGAAGGCTGATGTATGAGCTCAGTCTTTGGGCTTCTTGTGGTCAGTTAGAATAGGACCAGCTCTGCCACATGTCTGTGGTAGTCATTGGTGCTGTTCCCCACATAGTCGGGCTCTCGCTACATGTTGGGAACATTGGTAGTTGTCGTTCCTGGCTTCCTTATGTTTGGGTGGGGCCGCTAATCAGTTCTGGACACTATGTTGTGATTGCAGGTGATGTGTGTGACTGCTGGTCTGCCATGTTTATTTGCCAATGCAAACCCTTTCAGGGGTCCTTTATATTCCTACCACATTCTCCTTTGTCAGTGTGGGTCTTCAGAGAACCCCAGCGGAGCCTTTACAGACAGGCAGTATGGCCTACAAATAAACTGTTGTGTTTCAATAAATGAGACATGTCCTAAGAGCCTGCAGGAGTATATCTGCTCCGTGCCGACTAAAGCAATGACCCACGGCCAGGGGCTCGCACTCTCGGTGAGCAAGCAGTCAAGATGTGACCTCGGTGGCACTTGCTTTCTGTTTTCCCTTTACCGTAAAGTCTGTCCAGCAGGCTGAGAAAATGTAAGACCTTAATAATGAACGCCCCAGGGGCAAATTTGCTTAGTAGCTTCAGAATCTATTTATTTATTTTTCTTTTACAAAATGTTTCCTGTCTCTCCTTGTATCAGCCCTTGATGTTTTGTCTGGTGCATAGCAGCCACTTGATAAATGAGTGATGGATGAACTTGCACATAAGTTCATTCATGTGATGAGAACCTGCATTATAGAAGTGTTTTTGACTCCTCCTGAACCAACCATTGACAATAATTCTTCTACTGATGCAATGCTAAGTCATACTGTGGCCATTGTCAGGGTTCCTCTGATGAGAAGCGGCAGCCCCTGTGCTGGCTTTTAAGTAGTACAGTGGCCACTGAGCAAGCGGCACAGGGTACACCAGTCTCTACTTCCTGAGCTTGGCAAACCCCGGAAATGTACAGGGCTATTGCTCATGAAAGCAAGAGAACCCCTTCCTCCTGCGTCATCTTTGACCGTGGCATCAGCATCCACACTGCCGCTGGCTCTGGAAATATTTCCCCCTTTTTATTTTTTCAAACTTACGTGGTTTCAAGTCAACTAAAACATCTCTGATCCTGGGGACCCTCCCAGTCTCTCAACTTGGAAAAACCCCTCAGGGTACAGCTCAGATGTCTACCCTATCATTATTAAGTACTGAGAAGGAAAGGGACAGGGGTTAGGACAGCATGAGACTTCAGTCTGATACCTGGAGACAGAAATATCAGTGTTTATGACACTAAGCACAAATCCTGCCCAATTAGAGATTTCCCTTAAAGCAATTCCTTCTCTCCATTCCTCCTGACATCGCTTCCAATCCGTCTCTCACATCTGTTGATTACACTATTAAATTAGAATGGTGCCCGGGACATCGATAAGTATAAGCTATTTTGTCAGCCTTGTCTTCTCCCTGTCTCTACATTTCCTCCACTCCAACCCATGCTCTGCATCTTTTAAAAATAGATCAGATTCTGTCATTCCCCTGTATTTAAGGTTGTCTTGCCTTGTTGCCTAGGGGTACAGCCCCAAATCCGGAGCTCATTGGACCTCTTCAGTGGTGGTCCTTAACTCCGTTAGCCATGTCTGAGTCACTGAGGGGGCTTGTCAAACTCTCCATCCCCAAACTCTCTTCCCCAAGAGATTCTGATAGGCTTACGGTGATGGGGAAGGGAGACCGCACAGTCCTGGGAGGGGAGTGTGCAATTTGAGAAAGCTAACCAGGCCTTCTGAGACCACTTCTTTTTTTTTTTTCTTTTCTTTTTTTTTTTTTTTTGGTATTTTTCTGAAGCTGGAAACAGGGAGAGACAGTCAGACAGTCTCCTGCATGCGCCTGACTGGGATCCACCTGGCACGCCCACCAGGGGGCGACGCTCTGCCCACCGGGGGGCGATGCTCTGCCCCTCCGGGGTGTCGCTCTGCTGCGACCAGAGCCACTCTAGCACCTGGGGCAGAGGCCAAGGAGCCATCCCCAGCACCCGGGCCATCTTTGCTCCAATGGAGCCTCGCTGCGGGAGGGGAAGAGAGAGACAGAGAGGAAGGAGAGGGGGAGGGGTGGAGAAGCAAATGGGCACTTCTCCTGTGTGCCCTGGCAGGGTATTGAACCCGGGACTTCTGCACGCCAGGCCAACGCTCTACCACTGAGCCAATCGGCCAGGGCCTCTTTTTTTTTTTAATTAAATGTATCGGGGTGGCATTGGTTAACAAAATTAAATAGGTTTCAAGTGAACGGGTGCATTGTGTGCCTACTACCCTTAGTGAGATCTTCTTCCATCACCATAGATTTGAGCCCCTTTTACCTTTACTGCCCATCACCCCCTCCCCTTCTGGTACAAACATATAGTTGTCTGTGTCTGAGTTTCTGTTTGCTTGTTTTTCTTGTTTGTTCATTCCTTGCTTTTCAGTTTCATGTCCCACATGTGAGTCATGGACTTGAAACTTGGACTTTTTCTGTCTGACTTATTTCGCTTAGCACCATGTTCTCAAGCTCTGTCCATCACTCTTACTCAACTGAGGTACCGCCTGTGTTGTCACTTAGCATCGTGGAACTTCTCTCTTCATGCATTGTTTAGCTCACTCCAACTCAGGGCCCCAGTTCTGAAGTCGGGGCAGCCTTGACTCACCTGGGTGAACTAAGATTTAAGTTCCGTCACCTTCCTTAGCTTTAGTTTTCTTACCTTAAAAAAAAATGAGGATGTGGACCTCTGTGATCCTGATGGTATTTTCAGTGATAACATTCTCAGAGATAATGGCCACCTGAGAGCAGGTGGACTTGGGAAGCATTTCGGATGTTGAGCTCCGAAAAGCTTAGGGCAGGTTTTTGTGTTCACCTGCCTGGTTGCCTGCATATGTGCTGCCCTTGTTTGACCTTGAAGAGTGTGGTGGTTCTTTTATTCCCCATTGTTTCTAGCGGGGACAGTACTGTATAGCCACAAATCATTGTGTCACGCCTACTTGGGAAACCAACCACAGCTGCTTCTCGTTGGATCCTTGTCCAGGAAACCCTCAAGCCTGCAAGTTGCCTCAACAGTGTGTGACTTAAGGTGGCTCTTCTCTGGCCAGGAACCTGTTCTCCCCACCCTTCGGGACAGCAGAAGGGATGGTAGGCATTCCCTCTCCATTCACTCTTTTAATCAGAAACAGCACCCAAGATTGACAGGTAGGTAAGAAGAATGTTGTCACGCTCCACAGAGATGTCAGACCCGATGTGAGTCAGCGTCAGCTTTCCCCAAGCACAGCAGAAAAACAAAGCACCGGATTTACTGGAGATGTACACACACCAGCAGCTATTATGTTTTCTTAAAAAAGAACATAAATAAAACAAGGGAGAAGGCATACAGAGTGAAATTATCTTTCTAAAGCACCTTGGCACAATAGCGCTCACTGCACGTCAGTACAATAGTACAGCCATCCGTGTGTGTCAACCTGTAGATTTTAATGACAGGGATGGATAAACAAATAGGTAATAGCTAGCCCAGCTGCTTCTGGGTTTTTTTTCTCTTAACTTATTCTCTTTGAGAATGAGTTGGTGGAAACCCAGCTAAGAACGCAGACTTAACAAAACAAGTCATTTAAATCGAACGTAGAAAAGGAGACACGGACGAGGATTTTGAAAGAATATCCCATTCAGTTCCATAAGCCCACAAAGGAAGATTAGACCCGACAGACATTTCACTCTCCTCTCAAGGATAAACATCATTTTCCATTTCATTTGGTAGATAGGCAAAGCTCTGCTGTGAATAATTTTTTTAAGGCAGGCTTCTTATTTTTAGAGAGAGAGATAGAGAAAGGGACAGATAGACAGACAGGAAGGGAGAGAGATGAGAAGCATCAACTCATAGTTGCGTCACTTTAGTTGCTCATTGATTGCTTTCTCATATGTGCCTTGACCAGGGGGCAGGGGGTTCGGGGGGAGGGCTCCAGCCAAGTCAGTGACCCCTTTCTCAAGTCAGCAACCTTAAGTTTCAAGCCAGTGACCTTTGGGCTCAAGCCTGCTACCATGGGGTCATGTTTAGGATCCCTGCTCAAGCTGGCAGCCCTGTGCTCAAGGTGGAATCCTCAAGGTTTCAAACCTGGGTCCTCAGCATTCCAGGTCGACACTCTGTCCACTGCGCCACCACCTGGTCAGGCGAGCAGGCTTCTTTATGAAAAGAACAGTATATCCTGTTTGTGCTCCTTCCCTGTGACCTGAGCACTTAGTCCCCGATAAGTTCTTCCATATCCTGTCCCAGCCAGGGTGAAGGTTAAACAGCCGGCACACAAACATCAAAAAAATTCACCTTTTAAGTTTTTTATTCAAAAAATTCAAGACTGCTGTCTTTTTTTTTTTTTTTTTGGCAAGTCATTTATATCAGCTGAGATAGTTTTGTTTTTGTCACCTGGATATACGAGGGGCCAGATAGATGTGTTTAGAGGACAGAAGGGGGAGGCAGGTAGGTGAGGAAGGTTCCTCTGTAATTTGGCATTGATATGAAATTTACTCTGGAAAATTGACATACCTCCACACACCACCTTCACCTTTCTCGTGAGAGAGACTATCTTCTTATTGGGTAGAAGCTCATACAAACCAACTGGCCAACCTCACGCCCCCCTGAATCCATAACCTTATTTACGACAGGACATGTGGTTCCTTCACAACAATTATGGTATCACAGATAGAGGGTCATTATGCCTTCAGGTGTGAAAAACCAGTGCAACAAAGGATTAAAGTCAGCAAAACTAGGGAGAGAGTAAATTTAGACCTGGAACAAAGATTTTTATTTTTTCCAAGATGACATTTTTTACATCGAGTTTCTCCATGGAGTGACAGGGAACACCTCCTCAAGTTAAAGCCTATCCCATGGAGAGAGAGCTGAGGCCCTCAGCTCATCTGGCTACTGTTTCCCCAGCCACACGCGCATGTCTGTTTCTTCCAGGACACTCAATCATCCTTTTCCTTGTGCACTCACCCCCAAGGGTGCATCCCTGGCTGTGTAAATGCACCCCTTTCTTTCCCTTTCAGGTGTTGGAATAGGGTACGTCATCAAAGAGAATGATCTCTGGCTCTGGCTGGTTGGCTCAGTGGTAGAGCAGCAGCCCAGTGTGTGTAAGTCCTGGGTTCAGTTCCTGGTCAGGGCACACAGAAGAACTGACCATCTGCTTCTCTACCTATCCCCCTCCCTTTTTCACTCTGTCTCTCTCCCTCCCTCCCACAGCCATGGCTTGAATGGTTCAAGCAAGCTGGCTAGTTGGCGCCAGATGCTGAGGATGGTTCCATGGCATCACCTCAGGTGCTAGAATAGCTTGATTGCTGAGCAATGGAGCAGCAGCCCAAGATGGACAGAGCATCAGCCCCAACAAGGGTTGCCAGGTGGATCCTGGTTGGGGCGCATGTGGGAGTCTGACTTTCTGCCTTCCTGCCTCTCACTTAAAAAAAAAAAAAGAAAAGAAAAAGAGAATGATCTCTGACCTGATTCATAGGACTCTCTGAGGACCTAAATCCTGGCAGGCATTGGATGGCAGAAAGGGTGATTGTGTCACTCAGAATCATCACACAGTCACAATTCTTACCATTTTGTAGTTGGTGAAATTGAGAGCTAAGCCTACAGTCTAATTTTTCAGTCACATGTGGTTGGGAACTGGAGAGTCCCAAGCTTTCTGGTCTTTGGTCTAATGGGCTAATGTCTTTGTTGTTACCATTGTTTATTTTTTTTTGCTGTATACTGATAGCTACAGTGATATAAAGGACATTGTTCTTTAGTCTTTTGGTGCTCAATCCCCTTTGCTTCTTCCACTCTTGATTTTTTGTCTAGTTACTCATTTTCTAGTAGATTCGGAAAAGCTGATTCCATTTTCAATTCAAAAAAGAAAAAAAGGCAAGTCCCATTGGGCTTGGGGAGAGGTGAGGGTTTCTTTCATTCTCTTGTTATCCATCCACCCATCTGTCTGTCCGTCTATCCACCCATTTGTCCATCCACCTATCCATCCATCCATCCATCCATCCATCCATCCATCCATCCATCCACCTGTGTCTTTTGTTTTCTCCCTCTTCTCTCCTCTTTTCTTCCTCTGCTCTTTTCTCCTCTTCCTTTTTTCTTTCTTCATTTATTTTGCCTTCTTTCTGATATGTATGAAACATCCTCAAGAATACTTTTGAAGGTGAAGGACATCACAGAGACATCTTCATGAGAGTGGGAGAGTAGGAATGTGTCAGTGCCCAGAGAAGGGAGTTGGAAGGTGACTCAAAAGTTGGGGGGACATTTGACCTTCTCACTCTTTAAGCACCGGCTAGTACTCCCCTTTTTGTCCTGATCTGTGAGTCATGCCTTGTTAAAAGTTTCCCAGGCCCTTGAAGTAAAAAAGACAAATCAGTGGCTAAGAGTGATGGGAAGTACACAATTTTGTGAGACAGTGTAGAATGAAACCCTTTGCAGAATGGAAAATCACAGCGTACGGCACTTGAAGCACAGAAAGGGCACTGGCAGCTAGATTGCTACCGAACAGCATGCGTTTTAGGGGAAACTCTTAAAAATCTAAGGATATTTTCTAAGGTGAAGTAGCAATTCTTTGCTCCAAGTTATATAAAAATCCTTGCTTTAGAGTCTGACGGTGTGGTTAACTCCCAGATTTCACTGAGTATATAGTTATGGAGGATCAACTAACAGGTACTTGATTAGCCGTCAGGAGCACTAGAGGAGGGAAGACATTTTTAAAATAATATGAGATATATCAGCAAGTGTGAAATCCAGAAATAAGACTTGCATACCAATAAGCTTTGAAGTCAGAACGCCTGAGCTGAATCTCTGCTCTGCCAGTCTTGTCTGAGTCTAGTTTTATACCTATTAAAAATGAACATCAAACTGTTTCACTCCTTTCCTGAAACCAGTGAGAAGCCACCTAAATAATGTGTCACTCCAGCTTGTTCTAAGTGTGTAGAAGCTATTTGCCATCTCTATTGAGCAACAACGTTACTCCCAACCCCGCTTCACTCTTCAGTGGGGAAGCTGGGATCCTCAAATCCCTCTTCTTCCTGCTTTATTTCCAGTGATCATCTGGAGATATCCACAGTGAAGAATTGAACCAAGGGTTGCTAATGTTGTTGAATACTTGAGTGAGAATGAATCATTACAGAGGGGGATTTCAAAAAAAAAAAAAAACAAATACATGGTTCATGATCACAGTGAGTTTAAAAGCTAGTGAAGGATTCAAAATGGGTTCGTCTCATATTAACCTCGTCGGCCATTGTTTTATTTAGGTATTCCATTGACTGAGATGGATGAGGCTGATTGCCTTACTATTTTAGGTTGGGCTCCTATATGCTCTGGCTGAATTCTTGGAGGTTCAGAAATGTATTTTTAAAAAGCTTTTTCATTGATTTGAGAGAAAGGAGAAGGGAAAGAGAGAGAGAAAGATAGATAGAGAAACATCATCTTGTTCCATTTAATTGTTTCATTTAGATGTGCACTCATTGATTGCTTCTTGTTTGTGCCCTGATCCGGGATCAAACCTGGGACCTTGGCATGTCAGGATAATGCTCAGTTGGCTGAGCCAGGACCAGAAATGAAATGTATTTTTTTAAAATGGTTTTCCTTAGGAAAGAAAACAATTGACTTCTCAACCAGTCGAGCCAAAAACTGATGAAACATAGTGTCAAAATGATTACTTTTAAAGGCGTAAGTTGTAGACAGAATGAACTCAGTATGTTCTTATGAGGAGTTGGCCTGCCTTTTTAAAAAACAGCTTTATTGAACTTTTAAAATGCACATGCCATTACCTTTTAGTATATTCACAGAGTTGGACAATCATTCACACTATCTCTTTTTGGAAGATTTTAATCCTCCCCAAAAGAAACTCTATATTTATGAATACTCTCTCTTTTCCTGTTCCTCATAGCCCTTGGCTACCATTAATCTGCTTCTTTGTCTATGTATCTGCCTATTCTGGACATTCCAAATGAATGGAATCAAACAATATGTGACCTGTTGTGGTCCTTCCTTCCTTCCTTCCACTTAGCATAATAGTTTCAAGGTTTATCCGTGTTGGAACATGTATCTGATCTTTCTCCCTTTTAATTGTCAAATAATATTCCATTGAATGGCTATACCACATTTTGTTTGGCTCTATTGAATAATGCTGCTGTGAGGATCTGTATAAAAGTGTTTGTGTAACATATGCTTTCATTTCTCTTGGCTTTAAACCTAGGAGTAAAACTGCTGCATCTCTCTGTTTAACAGCCCTTTGAAATAGTCCATGCACTCTGAATGATCACTAAAATGTTTAGTACAACCAATTCAAAGAGTTGTGGCTAACCATCTGTACTGTGTGTGGCTGGAATACGTTGAACTGCACACTCATGCATGAGCCATCGTGTCTGGAAGTTTCATGCTTATTTGACGGGATAATTGCAGTGAGGGGGAAAGGATTGAGTGGTTCATGGTTCAGTTCTATTTTTTCACTCACCACTAAAATGAAACATTCTCCTGAGCCAAAGGCAAGAACTCTTCCCTCCCCTATCACTATGTGACAGCAGGTTTCAGAGTGGAATTAAAATAGAGTTTTCTTTTTAATTTGAAATTATTGGGGTGATATTGGCTCATGTATTTATGCAGGTATCGGGTGCCTGGTTCTACACATCTCTGTATTCTGTGCTCTGTGTTATCTAGCATCTCTCCCAGAAATTAAAAGTCCTTTTCATTCTTCACCAGAGCATCTCTGTGATTGAACAGTCAAGTTTCCGCATAGGGTGGCAGCTGATTTTCTCACTTAAGGAATCTCTTAGGGTCTTATAACTTTTAAGGCACTTAGTTTCACTTGGAAAAGTCTGTAGAAACCTGAAGTTTAGCTCTTCTGATGTCTTGGGGTCCTCCTAATGAATGTTGGTTTGCCTTTAGCCATTAAACCAGCTTTTTCGTTAGTGCTTAATAATAATGAGTCCTTTGAAAGATTTTTAAATGGGGTAGCCTTCTATATTGGGGCCACTGTGATTCACCAAAAAGATTCATCACACACCATTAGGAAAATGCAACCTAATTTAGATCATCTGAGAGGGAATTCAAGCCTATTGATAAGTATACTTATAGCTCATATCATGGCCTGCTGAGGAAGATGAGGGAGGGGATGTGGATCAAAATAGAATGGGTTAGAAGAAGAAAAGAGGGAGAGAAAAACATGCATTCAGAGGTGGACAGAAGCACGTTGAAGTAGAGAGAGAGGAGGAGATTTGAGTTCTAAGAGTTGCTGAGGGGAGGTGAGGTGAGGTGAGGTGAGGCGCTTGTCATGTGCCGTTGCTCACTTGGACTGACTTCTGTGCTAATGAGTTGTTTAAGCATTGCTCACAGCTCCTTCTACAGCAGCTTGCCAGGAGAATAAAATCATTCTTTGGACTCTCATAACACTGACCCAAGTGCTGCCTCTCTAGGAGAACAGATAAAATTCAGAGGAGGGCTGGAGGTCTGCCTGCCTTCTTGAAAGGGAATACAACCGACTGATATTGACTAAATTTGTATTCAGTAGCACATGCTCTCCATAGGTGATCAAATTTAATCCTCAACAAAGCCAGCAACAGGCACTGTCGTGACCATTTTCAGATGATAAAATAGTCACACAGTGATTTGCCAGGTAACACAACCAATTAGTAGAGGAGCTGAGATTCATGCACCATCCGTCCCCTGAGTGCTATTTTTCTGTGGCACCAGCTGCATCTAAGTCTCTTTCTAGAACTTAAAGGAACTATGGAAAATCATCCAACTTTGCAAATTGGTTGAAATCACTCCAGGCCTCAGACTGATAATAATTTGCTTTTATCAAATAGAGATGCGTCTCCGGGCCCCAGGCCAGCCAGGCAGGCTCTTCATCCATTTAAAGTGGAACAGAGTCCAGTAGGTGGCAGGGAATGCTGTCTCTACCCTTCACTCACAGGCTGTTTTCTGTTTGGCTTTGGAAATTCTTATAGGAGGAAAGTTCCTGGTTTCTCATGGAAGCTTGCTTATTGCAGTCATTCCCAGAGTCAGTCTTAGGATCATCACCATTATCCTTCCACCATTACCCACTCCCCTTTGAGTTCCGCATGGAGTTGCGGGATTCACTTCCCTGCTGGGCTAAAGATGGTGATGTAGTGTTAATCAGAAACTGAGTTTACAGAGAATACTAATGAATAAGGAGTCGGCAAACCATGGCCCATGAGCCACATCTGGTGTGCTGTTTTGTAAATAAAGTTTTATTGGAACTCAACCACACTTATTCAAATATGCACTGATTATGGCTGGTTTCTTTTTTTTCTTCAATAGCAGTCTAGTAGTTGTGCAACTGAGACCCTGTGACCTGCAAAGACAGAAGTATTTGTTACTAGCCCTTTACAAAACACATCTGTGGCCCATTCTGTGGAGGAACAAATCCCCTAGAGAATTCTTGGAAGGAAAGGGAGCGTGGATGTTAGCAAATTATGGGGTTTCTTACCCAGGCAGTAGTACTGTGAGGGTCTATTAGAGACAGTGTTTCCCAAGTGTTCCTTGTTGTGTTTGGGGGAATCCAAAGAGAAAAACTCTCTTGGCGAGATGTTGAAAAACCTCGTCAGAATAGAGGTTGAGAGCTTCTGATAGGAATGTTGCTTGTGCATCAAAATATAGAGCTGTGTGTGTGTGTGTGTGTGTGTGTGTGTCTCTCTCTCTCTTGCTGTGGTTCTTGTCCGGCAGGTTTGGAAATTGTGACTCCTTCCAGCCAATGCCCACTGCCAAGTATTCCAGCTGATGTTTTGTGATATTTTTTTCCATTCTTTAAAAATAAACTTTGTAGAATCCTTTTTTATTTCATGGCTCTGTAAATATTCTGTTTTGAAACATTTCATTATTTAGGTTATTTATATATAGAGGTCTGATAATGTTCCTATGAGAGTCTGTTATTTATTTCTTTTTGCTACATGTTATCTTATATTAGGAGGAGGGCTGAGGTTCGTTACCATGGCAACACCCTCACAACTGCAACAGTCTTATTTGGGATGCAAAAACTGTAGTGTTCTGGTGGGAGTGTAGCAGGGCTAGTGGGTGGTAGCCTTTTTTATTTTTATTTTATTTTAGTTTTTCAAGAAAACCTCTCCCTTGTCCAACCCTCCCGTATTCGTTTGTTTTAAGTTTTGCAATGTAGGGTACTGGAGCCATAAACGGACAGGGGACAGTGTTCTGTTTCCTCTCTCCCTTATTTTTTCTGTAGTCTTGATCTGCTCCATTGGTAGGGACACCCTGTTTCCTATCTGACCTTTTATTCATTTATGTAATCCACTTGTTCACCAAACTTATATTAAGACCTAGAGATGAATAAGATAGAATCCCAGTTCTCATCTTTTCTTTTAAATGCCAAGTTCCTTGAAGTCATTAATTTACTGTACTTAATTCATTGAAACCAATGTTTGTGAGTACTGGGTCTATACCAAGCCTGCAACATGCTTCGACAGTCACCAACACAATATCCCAACCCACTTCTCACTCCCTAGTTAATGATAAGGATTTCATAAGTTTTTTTGAAAGTAGAATTGAGAAACATTGAAAAGCATGCATCTTAGATGAACAATCTTTCTACATGAGTCCACAACCGACCCTTCATGGGGTAAAACCCACACATCTGTGAAGATATAGAACACTTGTATGGTCCTAGAAGTTCCCTCTTCCCTTCCCAGTTTCTTCTCAATCTCTAGCCCCCGGAGACAACCAGTGTTATTTTTTTTACCTTAGTTTAGTTTTGCCTGTTTAGAATTTTACATACATGAAATTAGGCAGTAGGTATTCCTTTGTTCCCAGTGTTTTTTACTTCACATAATCAGTGTGAAATTCATCCAAATATGTCCTATATTACTAGTTCATTCCTATTATCGCTGAGGATTATCTGGTTATATGAATAAACCACAGTTTGCTTGTGGATCTCCAGTGGATGGACGTGTTGGCTGTTTTTTATTTCTGTCTGTTGTGAATACATCTGCTCTAAATTTTCTTGAAGTCCTTTTTGTGGGCATATGTTTCCATTTCTCTTGGATAATTACCTGGCATTGGAATTTAGGGGTGAGGGTAGGTATGTATTTACTTTTATAAAGCTAAATCAAACCCTGCTAGATCTTAAAAAAATCTCTACCATTTTACTTTCCACTAACAAAGTATGAGAGTCCTAGGTTCCATATCCTACTAACATTTGTGTTGTCAGTCTTTAAATCTGGCCATTTTACGTGGGGTGGGGGGGATGGGGGAGAGTTTGTAATACTATCTCACCGTGGGTTTATTTTGTATTTCTCTGGTGACTCATGATGTAGGGAATTATATCTCATTGGACAGTCACATCTTTTGTGAAGTGTCTGTTCAAGATTTCTTTTTGTGCCTATTTTTAAGTTTTTAATTGAATTTTATCGGGGTGACACTGATTAATAAAAAATATAGTTTTCAGGTGTACCATTCTATAATACCTCACCTGGATGTGGCACTGTGGGTTCCCCACCCCAAGTCAAGTCTCCTTCCATTACCATTTATCCCCCTTCATCCTCTGCAATTACCACACTGTGTCTGTGTCTATGAGGTATTTTTCCCCTTTGCTTAATCAAAGGACTATTTTTAATTGTTTAAAATTTTTTTGATTACTGAGTTATAGGACTTTAAAAACTTCTGGCTATAAATCCCTTCTCAGATAAATACTGGGTGAATATTTTCTTCTAATCTGATATGTACCTATTAATTTTTCTAATATTATATTTAATTAGCAGAAAATTTCAATTCTTTTATGGTATTGTTGTTTTTTTGTTTGTTTGTTTTTTGTAACCTGTCAGAGAAATGTTTACCCAGTCCCTAGGTCATGGAGATATATATGATCCTATATTTTCTTCTAAAAGTTTTTTTTTCAATCTTAAATTTCACATTTAGATCTGTGATCCTTTATGAATTAATTTTCACACATGTATATGGGACATCAGCCCCTTGAGAGTAGGATCTATGGCTTTCTGACCTTTGAGTACCCCTGACCTAGTATTCCTGTACAAGGTAGAAAGGAGGAGGGATGAACTTGATGCTCACATTGTGATTGTTTTGTAAATGGGAGTTCTTTGGCCGTCCCAAAATATTTTCCCTCAGGCCTCTTACTCACGACACTGGGTTTTTAAGTACCAATATAAATTCATAAGATAAAGTTAGAACTACAGAAATTCATCAATTATCCAGAGGAAAGCCTTCCAGGAGCCTCAGAGAATGCACCAAGTGAGGATCTAATATATATATATATATCTTAAGGAATCCTGTAGAGATAATAAAGGACAACTATGACTAGAAGGCCATGGCAAAGTAAACAGTCAGTGATACAAATATTTCACCTACGGAGATGTGATTTAATATTTTATGACCACAAAGTCAGAGGCTGATAGTGATTTCAAAAACGAAGCAGCCCGTGTGGCTTTAATCTACGTGGCCAGCAATGACACAGGGGGACAGAGAGGGGAGCTAGGCCTCAGCTGGGCTCTGTGTATCCCTGTGCTTGCTCTGCTCCCTGGCCCAGTCACCTGCCTCTGTGGCCACCACTGAACAATGTCATCGACTGACTTGTAGACTCAAAAATTCCAAGTGATACAAAGCCTTTAAATAGGTTAACAACTAATATGGCTCTACCAGTATATAAAATCTGTACTTCAATCCTGTATGTATTCCACGCACCTTTAACTCATCAGGTGTGTATATATTTATTTGTGTGTTTGTATATACATCAGCATTGCTGTACCCACAGACCCCATGTCCAAAGCACAGCCAGGCAGGCAAGAAAGAGAAATAGCAGAGGTAGCTGGGTAGAAAGTGAGGGAAAAGAGAAGAGACTACAGGTCTGGAGAAGTGTCAGTATTTACCTACCTGGAATGAGTTATCTGTCAAATTCTGAAAAACGTTTCTCAAGTCTTATTCTTGCTGTCCTCCGAGAACACTTGCCATTTTTCCTGAGCATTAACGATCACAAACTGCTTGACCTTTGAACTGGTTTTCCAGCCTAACAGGAGCAGAACTAATCCTCAGGGGAGCATTCATTTTTCCAGGAGTCAAGGAGTTAAAAGAAAAAAAAAGAAGAAAGAAGGAAGAGAGAAGTGAGTCAGAGAACTTCTGTCTATGCGTCTGAGTCAGCTTAATGTGTTTAAAAGAAAAAAATAAAGAGCTGTGTGTGGAGACCTGCCTGGAAAAAATGCTGAATGGGAAGACGTGAGGATAGCTTATAGACCCGAAGGCTGGCGAAGAACGTTTGTGTGTTTTCAGACGCAGGGAGAGCAGCCAGCCATGGCGTTCCCGTGACATCACAGAAACCTTGACTCTTCGCTTGGCCATCTCGTGCGCCAGCTCGTCCTGCCTCCTTGTCACACAGACCTTAGCACAAGGGGTTATAGTGAGAGAAGAGGAGGGAGTAAGGCAAGGTGGAGCTGCTGGTCTACCTGCTGGAGGCCTTTGTGGACGAGATGCCATTTGGGAAGGGTGGCCTGTGAGACCTTGGCCACTAGCAGCAACTCAGACATGTGGGACCGCTGGAAAGGAAAACACCGCTGGATGGGGGGAAGGTTGAGTTTGATTTTATTTTATATTGTATGTCCGTGTGTCTGTGTGTGTGGGTGATGGTAGACTGGTGTGTTACAGTTACATGAACACACATGAATACCGGATGCAATTTTATTACATACATGCACGTAAAGGTGAATATTTTATTTACAGGTGGTGGTTGGCGGGGGTGGGGGGCTTTCAGAGTTGTAGATTTGGTGTAGTGGAAACCGCATGGAAGCTTCTACTGTCCCTGTGTTCACAAACACGTAACTTTCTGAGAAAAAAGAAAATCTTTTGACTGACCTATTTCAAAGTTTTTTTATTTTTATTTTTTTAAAAGCAGTTGGGAACATTGGAGCTCAGATTAATTCCTTCTTTTTAAACAGTGAAAATGTTTGCAATGCCTTTCACATTGCTCGAATTAGGGGCTATAATTGCTTTCTGGCTTCATATTGAGTCCGTTGGAGAGTCTAAAGGCAGCCCGCAGATAGGCCTCTATCAAGCGCTATTTTGCTCTTGTAAAAACTGGTGATTTCTCTATTTTAAAAGAGTGATTACTTTGCCCGTGGATGTTAGGAAATGCACCCGTGTCAGGCTCTGGGTTGCTTCTCTTCAACGTGTCCCTGAGGGGTAGGTGAGCGTGTGTTAGACTCGCTCTGATTCAGTGGCAGCTGGGGACACCAGTGCAGGGCATGGACACACCAGGCAACTTCTCACACATTCTTAGTACTAATTCACTCTGTAGAACAGAATTTATTTATTATTATTATTATTATTATTTTTTTTTTTTTTAGAAATAAACTCCAGGTGAATGTCAAGGATCTTCTTATGAGAACCACTAGTATTTGAAAACATTGGCTCAAATTAGTCACTTATAGCATAAGGGACCCAGTTCAGAAAGTACGTTTCAGTGACTGAAAAAAAATTTTTTTGATAAAGTCTCACAGAGATGGGCTTGCTTATTTACTTACAAACCTCCAAGGGATTATTACAATAGATGAGGTCCATGTATTTAGGTATGTGATGTTTTTCCCCTTCACCTTGTAAATGTCCACTTTGTTGTGATAGAAAGAACATAGATTTAGAGTCCGTGTTGGGTCCGGGTTCCTTGATTGTGCTGTGGCCTTCAGCAGGTTACACAGCCTCCGGAAGGCTCAGTGTTCCCATCTATGAAGTGAAAGGGATGCCGACAGGTCAGTGTGGTGATGGCTAACTCACATGAACTCTGTAGACTCGGGTAAAGCAGTTGGAAAACAGTTTCTCTATTTTTGTTGTTCCTTGGTCGCTACTATTTTTCTTTCTGTCTGAGCATTGGGGTTCTCCGTTTAAGTGGAAAATGACCCCCTTGCAGTATCTAAGTAGGACTTTTCTGAACTGGTCAGTCTATCTTTTCTTGACTATCAGCAGCCCATTCAGCCCAGTCCCCTGGTCAATATCTTGCTTTTTAGTTCTCATAGGCTCCCTCGGACCCATTGAGGCACCCTTATAGGGGAGCCCTTTGGGGTCACTATCTTAGGTCTCCAGTGTACTTGGGGAGGGGGTCAGGACACCTTTCCAGGCTGCCTAAGTCCATAATTGGTTTCTCTGGCAAAGAGCCTAATAGCATCTTTTCTGCCAGTTAATCATATTTATTCACTCTGATCAGAGTGAGGATTTTCCCCAAACTGTCATGTCTTTGCTGAGTTATTCCTGCCATTATGTACTATAAGTGCGGCATCATTTTGTACTTCTCCTTGCTTTTGCTAATATAAAAGAAATCCCATTATCAATAATTCCTGGGGATTTTACAGATTACTTTTACCAGTTCAAAATGAGAGTACCGTTCCCCGGAATGTGGAGCTGCAGTGGTAGACAGTATGTAGACATAAATTGGGGGTCCCATCTTATTTAGAAATCGAAACAGGGAGGAGAATCTCTCCATCTGGTGATTGCCTCCCCCCCCAACCTGCAACATTAACTCAGAGCACTTTATCCCTTGTGACCCTGACTCACCCTTCCTCTCTCTACCCCCTGGTGACTGTGACTGCTTCTGATGTGTGCTGTCCCACTAATTCTAGGGTGGCGCTGACTTACGCCTTCCTCTTTGTGAGGGCTGGGGAGAAAGCCGGTCTTGACTAATAAAAAGCATAAAAACTATCCATGCCTCCACTTTCAACACAAACATTTTTCTTTAAATTTTTTCACATTATATTGTTGCCTCTATGAATGCGACAACTCGGAATAATTGCCGGCAGAGTTTCCAAATAATTGGGGCCTATTTAAGTAAAGAGCCATGAATAATTTAAATCTGGCATCCTTTGTTGTTGTGTTTTTACCTTCTGTTTTTGCATTAGTAATAAACGCGTTGAAACTTTAAGAACAAATAAGTGCTCATAGTTAAGTGTCTGTGTCTGGGAAGCGGGACCAGGTGCAGGTCGGGAGACTTAGGCTGTTCATTATAAACATTCTGCACACTTTCTTTCTTCTTACCAGATGTATGTATTACTTGGATTTTTTTTTTTTTGATACCTCCGTTAGGTAGGCTCAGTTCAGATTAAGTAAAATCTATGGAGTGCCTTGTGCCAGACATTGTGCTGGTCATCTGAGCGCAGGGCTGAATGAATAATAACTCTTGCTTGTGAGTTCAGTCTACTTGGAGAGACAGAACAGATCAAAGGCATATTTAAATAATATGATGCTTGGAGGGAAAATATCTTCCTCCCTAGATATTTCATTCTTCTTTTAGTTTGAATTAATTTCTCTCTTTATGATAAGTGTATCTAATGATCACAATTCTGGGTTTAGGGGGAAAAAAGGAATAGATGAAACTTCATCTTGATTTGCTCAACATGGAAGGTGCCAGAATGAGGCAGTGGACTGCAGAGAGAGAGAGGCGTAAAATCAGGCATGAGTAAATATTGCTACTTTCTCTCTGGGTATGAGCGCGCAATAGTATAGAGTGGTCCTAAACCACAAATTGGAACAAGGCTATGTAAGGTCCAGGACATTCTTTATTTCTTGACGACCAAAGCTGCCAATTCTTATGCCACACCCAGAGGTCTTCACTTTTATCCATGACTCTGGAGCACCCAAGAACAACGTCATGCTATTATTAGAAGGTCTTCTCCAATTTCAGTTGGAGGCAAGCCAAACACCTGTTTCAGGCTGTAAGTCCTTACAGTTTTACTGAAAAAGCTTTCGGATTCACCCATAATCTGTTACATGTATTTGAGGAAATCTATCAGATTGTTCAATAATGAATGAGGCTTCACTTTCCTCAAAGAACAAAGCAGCATTACTTTGCATGTCACAAGGGTACCAAGTTATTTGATTTTTAAAATAGCATTGACTTGTATCATTAAAATATCATCGAAATAAAGACTTAGGTTTGGGGGTATCTATTCCTTTGTCTTAGTCAAGAGAAAATTTGCTTCAATTTGTAACCCAAAAGATGCTTTTTTGGCTTACTTAATTTCATGGGTTTGTGATTCCCACAACACTAAAAATATCTGGGCTACATGTGATGGGAAGGGAATCTGGTTTCCACTAACTAGTAGGTAAATACTTTTTTAGAGACTGAAGAAAGTGTTAGATTTGTGCAAAAATGAGCGAATGTGATTTCAAAGATAAAACATAAACTCAAATTGAGAATAAGAAGCAGAATTATACCAAAATGAAAGTGGATAGTTGTATAGATTTAACTTTTACTTACTTCATTCCAGAACTGTGCTTAACATCATTAGTGAAGTAGGTGACTGTCCACGTTTTATATTAAATGTGTAAGTAAAACTTAAAAAAACCCTGAAATATCTTCTTAGAATGCTCCTGCATATAATATATCACTTTTTACAGCTCATATTTCATTGTTACCAACCAGGAAATAGTAAGAGGTTTATCTTCCCTGACAGAGTAGAACAATTCTTTTCTTTTTTCTTTCTTTCTTTTTTTTTTTTTTTTTGTATTTTTCTGAAGCTGGAAACGAGGAGAGACAGTCAGACAGACTCCCACATGCGCCCGACCGGGATCCACCCGGCACGCCCACCAGGGGCGATGCTCTGCCCACCAGGGGGCGATGCTCTGCTCCTCCGGGGCGTCGCTCTGCTGCGACCAGAGCCACTCTAGCGCCTGGGGCAGAGGCCACAGAGCCATCCCCAGCGCCCGGGCCATCTTTGCTCCAATGGAGCCTTGGCTGCGGGAGGGGAAGAGAGAGACAGAGAAGAAGGAGGGGAGGGGTGGAGAAGCAAATGGGCGCTTCTCCTATGTGCCCTGGCTGGGAATCGAACCCGGGTCCCCTGCACGCCAGGCCGACGCTCTACCGCTGAGCCAACCGGCCAGGGCCGAGTAGAACAATTCTTTTTTTTTTTTTTTTTTTTTTAATAAATTTTTATTAATGGTAATGGGATGACATTAATAAATCAGGGTACATATATTCAAAGAAAACATGTCTAGGTTATTTTGTCATCAAATTATGTTGCAAACCCCTCGCCCAAAGTCAAATTGTCCTCTGTCACCCTCTATCTAGTTCTCTGTGCCCCTCCCCCTCCCTCTAACTCTCTCCCTCCCTCCCTCCCATGTCCTCCCTCCCCCCCCACCCTTGGTAACCACCACACTCTTGTCCATGTCTCTTAGTCTCATTTTTATGTTCCACCAATGTATGGAATCATGTAGTTCTTGTTTTTTTCTGATTTGCTTATTTCACTCCTTATAATGTTATCAAGATCCCACCATTTTGCTGTAAATGATCTGATGTCATCATTTCTTATGGCTGAGTAGTATTCCATAGTGTATATGTGCCACATCTTCTTTATCCAGTCTTCTATTGAAGGGCTTTTTGGTTGTTTCCATGTCTTGGCCACTGTGAACAGTGCTGCAATGAACATGGGGCTACATGTGTCTTCACGTATCAATGTTTCTGAGGTTTTGGGGTATATACCCAGTAGAGGGATTGCTGGGTCATAAGGTAGTTCTATTTGCAGTTTTTTGAGGAACCACCATACTTTCCTCCATAATGGTTGTACTACTTTACAGTCCCACCAACAGTGAATGAGGGTTCCTTTTTCTCCACAGCCTCTCCAACATTTGCTATTACCCGTCTTGTTGATAATAGCTAATCTAACAGGAGTGAGGTGGTATCTCATTGTAGTTTTGATTTGCATTTCTCTAATAACTAATGAAGCTGAGCATCTTTTCATATATCTGTTGGCCATTTGTATCTCTTCCTGGGAGAAGTGTCTGTTCATGTCCTCTTCCCATTTTTTTATTGGATTGTTTGTTTGTTTGTTGTTGAGTTTTATGAGTTCTTTGTAAATTTTGGATATTCGGCCCTTATCTGAGCTGCGAGTAGAACAATTCTTAACAGCACACTTTAAACCCATTTCTTCGGTTGAGATAGATACCTTTTGCTTTAGCTCCAGATATTAGGACAGACAACATTTGGAGTCAACATCTTTTTACAGAACTTCACCTTCAAGTGCCATAGTTCATCTGCTATGTTGAATGTGTTCTGGCTTGTCCTGTGTTGGCTTGTAATTTCTCCCTTGGACGTAGGAAGAGAGGAAAGTGTGTCTTACCCTGTCTTACCCTGTAGCAGGGCCCCGTGATCAGAGTGACCCATCCTTGAGCATACATGCTGTCCTTTCTCAGAATTTCCTGACCCATTTTCCATTTATTTCTTTTTCTGAGGAGATGAAACTGTCTTTTCCTCCTGACTTTCCCAGGCATCTCGCATGTTAGCTGGTATTTCATCTGCCATATGACACCTCTGTTATTATTACATTGCATCTCTCCGAATACGGAATGTCCACATTTCATCTCAGGAAAGACGTGCTTTTCCTGCAAGAGTTAGAGTCTCTGATGAAAGCACCCAAGGACCATTTAATAGAAAAACTCGAAAGACTTGCGAGCACAACTGAGCAGTCCTTCAGTCAAGTCGTGAGCACTTTGTTTGGTCCATGAGGGAGCAGGTTTGGCTTGGGAGGTATGAGGCAAGAATAAGGGTGGGCAGGGGTCCAGAAGGTGGGGGGGATTCAGGCACCTTCTGCACTATGGCCCTGCCCTCCTTCCTGGGGCTGGCCCTCCATGTCTGGTCCCCTACCTTTCCCCTGGAAACATGCCCTTTGCTTACTTTTTTAGTTGGAAGCAACTGGGAAGGACATTTTTCTGTCTGAGTCAGTGTTTCGCTTTTGAAGAAGCTGCTTCGTGACAGTCATCTGCTGTTATCCCTCTGGGTTTCAGCACGGTGTGATAAGGTTACTGCAGTCTGTGTGTGTTTTTCAATGGTTATGAAAATAAACTGTCCACATGAAAGTGCCTCAGCCCTCCCCACTGTCGGGTCTGCTCCCTCTGGCAGCGCTGCCCACTCCCCTTGCTGGTCCTGCTAGGATCTATTCACCTCTGCTCATTTAATGCCGCACGCTGCTGTCGCTGGTTTGCCAGTTGTCAACATCATCTACTGTCTTCTTTCTGTGAATGACAAGGTTTTAGACCAATGGTTCTCAACCTGTGGGTCGCGACCCTGACGGGGGTCAAAAGACCAAAACACAGGGGTCGCCTAAAGCCATGTGGCGACCAACAATCATGAGTCCCGTCTAACGTATTTCTTCTTTCTTCCTCAGGTACTTATATTAGTGTTTTGGTGAAATTAATGATAATACTATTTGGGCTGTAATCTATAACATTTTATAGAACAGCTTATATTTTGTGGGTACTTTCTGGAGGCAAGACACTGTTTAAGAGTTTTAGATATGCCTGACCAGGTGGTGGTGCAGTGGATAGAGCGTTGGACTGGGACGCAGAAGACCCAGGTTCGAGACCCCAAGGTCACCAGCTTGAGCACAGGCTCATCTGGTTTGACTAAGGCTCACCAACTTGAGCCCAAGGTCACTGACTTGAGCAAGGGGTCACTCAAGGCACATATGAGAAAGCAATCAATGAACAACTAAGAAGCCACAACGAAGAATTAATGTTTCTCATCTCTGTCCCTTCCTGTCTCTCTGTCCCTCTCTCTGACTCTGTCTCCGTCACACACACACACAAAAAAGTTTTAGATATGTTAACATATCTTCATAACAACCATATCAAGTAGTTAGAATTATTTTTCCCATTTTTCAGATTTGGACAGTGAGAGACAAAAGTTAAATGACTGTCATGAAGTCATCCAAGTAGTTGTTGGTGGAGTCAGACTTCAAATCAAAGTACATCTGATACCAGAGGCTACTTTGTACTCTTACACTCTTGAATTTACTATGATTTTGAGAATGTTATTCATAAAGGAGCCAAGTACAAACTATTATACTTCTTTTCCTTCTTTTATTTAACTTACTTTTATTTTATTTTTTCTTACTATTTCTTTTTTTTCCTCTTGGGACTTGTATCAGCTGTAAGTTGTTATATCCTGGGTGGATCTCCTTTCTTACCTTTATATCTTCATGACCTCTTGGTTTCCATGCTGGGAGATGGCCTGAACTTCATCGTTGAATTCTTCTGTTGACCTTTTGGTCTGTGACGTCTTTACATTCCAAGAGCTGCTTCTTATTTTTGGCATGTCCCTTTGTTTGCTTTTCAGTTCCTCCTTCCCAATTGTGTATTTTGGTCCTGTCTTCCATATTAGTGGCTTTCCTCCACTGTCTGGTGACCTTTGGCCGTTGGTGCTCAAATCTCTGAAGAGCTGCCGGGCACACGCAGCAGGTGGCCGGGGTGCACGGCTAGGGGGCTGTACTACCCAGTGAGTTGAGATCGGCATGTCTGTTCAGCTGGAGGCTCTCCAGTGGTCATCATCTGGAAGCTTCGCCCATGGGCAGGTCAGACTGTCCAGAACAGGATCTTCCTGGCTCATTCCTGGGAATGTGTGCCTCTGTAAGGTGTGGTGAGAGCCCAGTTTGGGGCAGGGGACAGAAAGATCTCACAGGGGCGTGAACTTGTACTCAGTTCTTCCTTCTCAGGCCGACATTGACTGCTGCATCCCCACGCAAGTCCTCCCCACTGTGTTGCTAGTTCCTGAGAACTGCTTTTGCAATTTCTCTAGGGAAAAAAAAAATCTCTCCTCTCCTGCCCTAATGGGGGGAGGCATGGCCACATGCTGAGGGGATAGGAGAAGGGGACCAGGGGGACTCTTTGTGTCCATGACACTGCTTCTATTCCCTAGCCTTTCTAAGGGCCTGCACTGCCCATCAGCCTGCCTTTTCTCGGCTTTGCTCTGAGAGTTTTAGCTTCCTTTGTTCTTATAGGTCAGTAATGACTTGTGTATTCAATGTCCATCTTTTAGAGGGCTGTCGACCTTTCTTTCTTACTATTGTCACCTCTCCTCTTCTCTCTGTCGTTGTGGACTTCTCCTTCCGAAATTCAATCCCTCTCCTTACGTGGCAATTTGGGAAGCAGAGATAAAACACCGTGTTAATACACCATCCTTAATGGAACCCTGATTACATCACTGCTGAACAAATTTGTGTCCTGGCATTTGCTTTATTTTCCTGGTAGGCCGGAGAAACCTACAGGCATGGATTCCGAACAACAGGGGCACTCGCTTTTCCTCTGACTGGAGCGTTCCTGATGTAGGCCTTTCTTCCTTTTCTCTTGGGAGTCTGAGTTCTGGCTGATCTCTTAGCTCTTTTCTCTTCCTCTCTTCAGCTGGAAGTGAAAGGGACAGAGTCAGGTTTCAGAAACCAGAGCTGACCTTCAGGGAAATGCACTGAATCAGCCAGGCTCCTGGTGGCCTTTTTCTTGCAGCTGTGTTCCCTGAGACCCTTTCTGTGTCACACTCAGGCACAGATGTCTGGGATCAGCTTAAGGTGTAAGTGTGACTTCTCCTAGGAACATGGGGAAGGCATTGAGGATGAAACTCCAACACTGAATTTTCTCTTCTTGGACAGGGGAGGTCTGGGCTGCTTTGAGGGTCTTCAGGGCCTTCCTAGAAAACTCAGTACAATCTCCCGCTCTACCTATCCTTAGAGTCAGACCAGGCCTGAAGGCCACGTGGCTGAATTGTTGGGTTGGTGGTGCGATTCGCTTTCATCATCTCATTGGAGGGAGTTGACATGGGCTGGCTCTGAACTTTGACCAGGGAGCGCTTTCTGTAAGAATGGTCATTGGAAGACTCTGATGGCTCAGATGAGCTGAGGAACGTTACCAGGGAAATCATTCTGAGGCTCCCAGTTCTTGGCCTTGCCCTGGGCGATAGCTTTGCCAGCAGTTTGGAAGAAGACAAGAAGCATGCCCATCAAATCCGCAACAGACACAAAGCTAGAAAGAATGGCCAATGTAATCGATGACAAAAATATGTCTCAAGATGGTTGGGATGTGCGGGAATGCTGGGTTAAAAATAACAAGGTGACATTTCCAAGGGATAAATGTAAAATCTTATTTGGGAGGTAAAAAGAAAAAATCAATGGTGATGATGGGAGAGGGAAAAAAAATCTACCACTGGTCGTTCTGGTATAGAAAAGACATTTAGGTTCTGTTTGACTAAAAGCTCAATATAAGCTGCTAAATCTGATGAGGCAACAAAAAAAGCTGCGTTAATGGAATCATAATGTATTGATCCCAGGAAGCAAGTAACGCCCCCGTCGGTGGTTAGACGCACCCAGAGAGCCCTGTGTTTGCTGGTGTGCCTTTCCTTCGACAGAGCAGATAGGAGTTTGTCAGGAAAAGGCAGTTAGTGAGGGGCCCGGGGTCTGGAAGGAGCTTCTTGGGAGACTCCATTGTTAGAATTGGGTGTATTTTAATGGAAAAGAAAACTGTTTCCTACTTACTAGCTGCAAAGCTGTTGGCAAGTTCCTGTCTGTGCCTCTGTGGCCGTATGTGTGAGATGGGGAGAGGTGAAGGAGGAGGGGTCCCTGGTAGTAAGTGCTAGATGATGGGACTAGAGGGGTGAGGGTGGGGTGTGATGAGACTGTAAGCATCATTTGATTTCAGGACAAGAATTTAAAGTTTATCCTGTGCTGTAGGTAAGCTATATGATCACCTGTCAATTATCTCCCAAACCAGGATATTGAGAGCAAAGGGGAGGCTTATTAAATATACCGGGATGACAGGTGTGAAATGGGGCCACAGCGGGCACCCCAGGCAGACTAGAAGGAAAGGTTATCCTGGGCCTGGGCACTGCTGGTGGAGGAAAATGGCCTTGTGGGTGCTATGCGACCCAGGAGCAATTTAAGCAGGGCTTGGATGAGTTTCTTTCTTTCTTTTTTTTTATTAAGTAGGAGAGGGGGAGGCAGAGAGACAGACTCCTGCATGCTCCCTGACCAGGATCCATCTTCCAAGCCCCTTATTAGGTGATGCTCTGCTTATCTGGGGCCATTGCTCTGTTGTTTGGCAACTGAGCTATTTTAGAGCCTGAGGTAAGGCCATGGAGCCATCCTCAGAGCCTGGGGCCAACTTGCTGGAACTAATTGAGCCATGGCTGCAGGATGGGAAGAAAGAGAGAAGTGAGAGGGGTTGGGGGAGGGGCAAAGAAGCAGATGGTCGCTTCTCCTGTGTGCTCTGACTGGTAATCAAACCCGGGACTTCCACACACCAGGCTGATGCTCTACCATTGAGCCACCCAGCCAGGGCCATGAATTTCTGTTAAGGAGCAGCACTTTTGCTTTGGCTGGAAATGACCTAAATGAAATTTAAGATCATTATTAACTAACAATACAAGTGATGTCTGTTGTGGGTACATAAAACGAGTTAAGCAGAAACCATCCTGCATTCTTTTAGATGCGTATATCTGGAAGTTCCTTCTGAATCATGAAACAAATTTAAAGTGGCAGAGTCTGTTCACCTGGAACAATAATTCTAGTGTGCTTCAGGGAGCGTCTTAAAACCATGGATACCCAGGTGCCACGCTGGACTTAGGAAGTCCAAGTAGGGGTGTGGCATGGTAAGACACGCGATCTGTTCTAGAGTGACACCATTCACATCTGGGATGAGCGGCAAAGCACTTTTACTAAATATTTGCTGGATCAAGGATAAGATCTGATCAAAGTCAACCCAGGGGCCGTCACTTGGCACCTTTAGAGGCTTAAGATAAATGTTACGATGATATATGCAAACACGGAGCAAATGCCAATGCAGTCAGACAGCCTGTCACTTAGAGCTTTGGTGCTTGGGCCCAGACTACTCTCTTTACTGGTTCGAGGTTTTGCAGCATACTTTTATCATCATTATAAGAGACTGAAAATCAGTCCATGAAGGTTGGGGACGATTAGGGGAGTCTAGGCAGACAGAATGGCCTGTGTGCTAGCAATTCACACATAGAAGAATGCCCCCTCTTTGATGGGTAGGTACCTCTGTTTTGTCATGAGAGGAATGAAAATAATCCAAGCAGGCCAGTGAGGACCACTCCTGTCCCATCCAACTTCTCTTCCATTGGCCGTTGAAGTCACTACTGCACCCAGGAACCAGGAACATCAGTGGATGATTGATTAGCCTAAGCCTTTAAAGAAAACTATACTTTAGGATACACTCCCAACATCCAGTGACCGTAGGAAAAAAGTGAGTCCTGGTCCTTTTCCTTTCATTCTCTCCTGAAGAGAGAAGTAAGCAAACACCAGCCTGAGCCACACGATTCAAACCTTTTGTCCTGGGTGAATTACATTCTAGGTAACAGAGAGAAGCTATTGGATTACTATTTGGAGTCTTTGGAGAATCATGGATAATAAATAGGACGGGAGCTGGAAAGCCGAGATAGGCAGACTTTTTCTAAAAAGGCTTTCAGAAATGAGAGGACTGTTGATGACAGAGTCTGACATCATTTGCATAAAACATTTCTGAGAAGTTCATGAAACAGTCAGTTTGTAAGTGCTTGGATAGGAAAGGGGCAATCCCTAAAATGCAAACACTAGATCGTGGAGAATGCCTTGCCCAAGGAGCATGAATTCCTTTATTTGAAGTTGCAAAGCCCAAGTAAAGACAGCAGACATGGTATATCTGGGTTCAGGAAGACAGTTCACAGAGTCTGTGTCAGGTCACTGCACACCCAGCACTTCCTGGATGAGATTGATGGATACGAGCTATCCACAAGGACACTCAGATAGCATCATCTCCGTTTGGATGACTTCTCCAGGGCCCTTACAGTTATTCTTTTACAAGCATGCAGACAGATTTCTCATGTGGACTCTGTGCATCAGGCCCTTATTTAAGACTTAGATGAGGATAAATAGAGCATGGGCCCCAGAATTTGGGGTAATCTGGTGTTGGGCAGGATGAGGAATATGTTGGATGAGATAGATAATCATGTTTCAAATACCTGTGGATCGTTGAGACAATGGACATCCTATTGAGATCATTCTTGGTTATTCACTCTGGTTCTCTGGTTGCCAGGAATTGGACTAGATGCTAGAATTAGGAAATGCACAAGCTATAGAAGGGAGAACAAGAAGCAGATGATATTCTGTAGCAGCATGTTGATGGAGGCGAGCCCAGGATACTGGAGGAGCACAGAGGAAATGAACCACATGAAGGATTAGGCTGAGTGAGGTTGGGGGGTTACTACTGAACCAAGCAAGACTTCCTGGGGAAAAACTGTCTGTGTAGTCAGTGTTGGGATGAGGGTGTTCCATATTCAGGGAGCAGCATTTCTGATGGTCTATTGACCAGGAGTACTAGACAATACGAGACAATGTGAAAAGCCAGTTTCCAGTGGCCACCAGGGACAGGGTGCTGGAACACAGAGATGTGTTACATACTCATTTTGCTCACTCTTCTGTTCCCCATTGCTGGATTAAAGACTGTCACTAGTGAGTTTTTGAGTGCTTTCCACGAGTGGGCGGTTTTCTGGTTGTTTCCCATGTGTTGCCTCACTTACACATCACAATAACTTGATGAGGCAGGCACTGTGCTGACCCCAGTGAAATGGGAAGAAACTGAGGCGGCAGGTGAAATAACTTGGCTAACACCCCTCAGCTGTTAAATGCCAGGGCCTCATTGGAAATTCACTAAAAGAACTTCACAATTACTTGTTAATCACCACGTGTCAGGGAGTACAACAGCAAAAAGGCAAAAGAGTGTCCACTGATTTGAATAACAGAGAAGGTATTCATCACCTGGTCCTGCCGTAGTGCTGGAGGGCACCTACGTGCAGCAGGTTGAAGTCACACCAGGAAACAGACAGGAAGGGGAGGCACCCTTCCAAAAAGGAAGATGAGTGGGCATGACCCAGAGCAGTGGTTTTCAACGGCCAGTCAGTGGACCAGTGGTTGAAAACCACTGACCTGCTGGGTAATGTGGGGTTAGAAGTGGATTTCGTTTTAAGAGGGGAAATTGTGATTACGTGCTTGAAGGGAAAGAGTAAGCAGAAAGGAATTGGTTTATGATTCAATTTCAATGAGGAAATTTTGATTTAATTAGATGTTCTTACCACAATGAAAGGAAGGAAGGGAGGAAGGGGAAGGGAAAAGGGAAGGGAAGGGAAGAGAAGGAAAGGAAAATAGTAACTATTTGACCATATGGATATGTTAATTAGCTTGTCTCTGGTGATTATTTCACAATGTATATCAATTTATCGAGTTGTACATTTTAAATCTATACACTTTTTGTTTGTCGATTATATCTCAATAAAGCTGGATAAAAGACCTGTAAGGAGGCAGGAGGTGATAGAATTCAGAGCAGCCCGAAGGTCATTGCCCTGGACCAGAGGTGGGAATGGCCCCTTCTGACCTGGAGGACTGAGGTATGGTGTGAGGACAGCAGCAGGAGGGGCAGGCTGGTCACTGCGGACTAGGATGCAAGGTCTCACTCTGAGGTTAGCTCACTGGGCAGAGCAGCATTGGCTGACCGCAGTAGGTGCGTCTGATAACTTTTCTAGGCATCAGCCTCTTTTTGCCAACCAAAATAGTTCGTACTGAACTTACCCCTTCTGCCTCCTTTCTTCTCTTTGTGTAGAACCTTCATTTCTAATCTCTGGTTGTTTCTGTCATGAGTGGTACTTTTTCATTTAGGAACGTAAAAGAAAATCCTCGGATAAAATATGGCAGACTGGAGGGGGGGAAGGGAGCAGCGGTGGTGGCATCTTCCTCTCCCTTCCCCCCCAGGAAAGGATGGGCATGAGGATGGGGAGGTGGGAGGCAATGAAGGGCACGGAGGTAGGGGCAACCAGGAAGCGGTTTGGAAGGAGACAGCTTGTTTAACAAGCAAAGCAGACAAAGATTAGAGTAACCATGACAACAGGCTACTGGCAGAGGCACTTAGGATTTGGGGAGGAGGGAGGTGGAAGGAGTTGGCTGAGTATCAGCCCAGAGTTTTGGAAAATGCCAGTACTTCCCTCAGGACTCCGGGCTGTTAGAGAAATCACCATAGTCACCCTACAGAGATGGGAAGGGAAGGAGGCGACAGGGAGAGCGGGAATGGTTAGCAGGGGAGATGCGTCCAGCTGACTCAAAGGAAGGGAGGAGCTCCTGAGGACTGGGCGGGGCTCCTGTGGGAGGTATAGATGAGGATCCGGGCGTCAGTCTAGCCCTGTGTCTTCCAGGCACACCTGTTCTTATACTCGGATTTTTTATCACTTCCCACTAGGGTAGCAAAGACGCCCCAACTCACTTGGCTTTTTGTTTTTGGTTTTTAGTTTCTCAGGGTAGCATATTTTTCAATTCTGAATAAGGAGACATGAGCCTGTCAAGCCCCCTTTCTAAGGATGCTCAGTGTGTGTGTGTGTGTGTGTGTGTGTGTGTGTGTGTGTAGCCTCTTCACCCAGCACAAGTCATGAGCCTGTCAAGCCCCCTTTCTAAGGATGCTCAGTGTGTGTGTGTGTGTGTGTGTGTGTGTGTGTGTGTATAGCCTCTTCACCCAACACAAGTCTGTCATTATAAGACTTTCTGGGAAGTCTTTTGCCTTGCTGTCTTGTAAAACCACTTTTCTAGCTGCTTGAGAACCACTATCCATTTACAATGTAGATACTTGAAAAAAATAGATGAATCCAGTTGTTCCTTTTTGAGTAGGCTCAAAGCATCTGAATGGAAATGTAAGAAACTGACATGATTGCAGACAAGCCATGCTCTGGCTTCCCTGTCTTCTCATCACAGCCAGGAAAGAACCGGCAGCCCTGTTGGGGAGGGACATGTTAGCCTTTCTCTCAGTCTCATGTGAAGTGCTTCGTAAATGTGGTTTTGAGAGTCCACTCACTTCTTCCCTTTCTAATCAGACCAGCCCCTTCCAAGCTTCTCCCTGCAGAAATCAGTGTTGGAACCTCACTTGGGCCACAGCCCGAAGTGCAGAGTCCTGGGCTCCGCCAGGGGCTCTTAGACCCGTGTGGGTGCAATGGGTGTAGGCACCACAAGTGTCATCCCTGTGATTTTTGTGGCTTTGATTGGGGGAGAGGTGGGAAAGTGGATTGTACCCATTTCCAAATCTCTGCCTCCAAATTAGCATGTAAAGCCCAGGCTACTGGGAAGAAAAGAATCTTTCGCACAAAGGAAAGTTCAAACAAGAGATACAGGCAGGACTCATGCTCTTTGTTCCAGCTGTCACAAGTAGCGGTGAGAAGAGAAAACGGAAGGAGGACTGATTTCCCCAGGGTGCACAGGAGGGCTGCTTCAAAGCTGGAAAAGTAGGCATGATTTTTCCGATTTTGCTATAAACCTCAAACTCCGTCCCTCCTTTTAAACTGACTTCAACCAGGTGGATGTAGCCTTCTTGTTCTTCTCAGCTACGTTCTAATGTATAAATGGGTAGATCTGTCCAGCAACATTACAAAGAGTGTCCAAGTGGCCTGGGGAACAGGCTCTTTATTGTGATTTCGTTGGTTTAGAGAGACGTCCCAATCCAGTGACTTCAATCTGGCTTCATGTCAGCAACAGCCAAGGGTAACAGAACTGTGCACTGTGGGAGGTAACTGGCTGCATGCCTCACATGGAGAGAAAACAAAGGAAGACTAGATGCAGGTATGAAATGATACAAGGCAATTCCTTACGTGCAGACCCGCCTTGGGAAAATTCAGGAGGATTCTGGGAGGGGGCGAATGGAACCAGGGCTCTCCAATAGGGTGTGAAACACACTGATGGACTTGCAGTGTCACCCCTTGCAAATAAACCATGTCATTGTGTAGAAACACACGCACGCACAAACCCCCACATGCACCTACATCCTCGAACACTCACGTGTCAATACAAATGCAGCAAGAGGTTCAGTTTCCCTCATTGCATTTACTGGTTTAGTAATCCAGCCCACAGGCATTCATTGGACTCCTATTTGGCTGAATGCAGTGCTAGAGCAAGGGAAAGGGCACGGGAGGGGAAGACCTGTTTCCGCCTTTAAGGAGTTGACAGGAAGTGAGAGACACACAAAAACAGGAAGTTGTGTTAGGAGATCGTGATGCTGTCATGATGGAGGGTTGTACACGCTGTAGGAAAGGATGATTGAGCCTCTGTAGGCTGAGGAGAGGAATTAAGGAAGGTGTAGGAGTCCCTTTGGGCTGCCAGGACTAAGTACCACGAACTGGATGGCTTAAACAACAATTTTAGAGGTTGGAAGCCTAAGATTAAGGTCCCAATCGGTTTTGGTTTTTGATAAGAGATCCCTTCCTGCTTTATAGACAGACACCTCCTCTCATATGTCCTCATATGGCCTTTCCTTGGGAAATGCATGCAGAAGAAGGGGAAGGGAAGGAAGGAATGAGAGGGAGCCAGAAGAATGAGAGGGAAAAAATGTGGGAGCGAGAGAGAGAGAGAAAGAGAGAGAGAGAGAGAGAGAACATGTAATAAGATGTGTTCTTATAAGGACATTAATCCTTATGGGTTCAAAGCCCCACCCTTATGACCTCACTTAATCTTCATTACTTCCAGTAAAGGTCCTCTCTCCAAATACAGTGGCAATGGGGGTTAGGGCTTCAACATATGAATTTGGAAGGGGGCACGAAAATTCAGTCTGTAACAGAGGCTTCAGGGAGCAGACAATGATTGCAATATATCTTAAAGAGTTCTCCAGTCAGAACAGACAGGGGGTGCATTTCTCCCTGCCTCCTCCAAAACAGAGCAGACCGGAAGAGATGGAATGGCTTTTGTGAGACTACAAATAATTTGAGATAGCTAGAAGGTAGAAAGGGAAATGTGGGCTTGGCACATAGTAAAGGGCTTAGATTACTTTGTAGCTGATGTCAAGCCACTAATACTACTTAAGGTAGGGGCAATATGTCTCATTGCACAGGAAGCAGAGAGACCCTGTGGGAGGGGGCCATTCGGAACTGGCATGGTAGCAGTTCAGTAGAGAGGACACGGGTGGATTTAGTGACTGACCATCAGAGGAATATCTTCTAAATGCTGTGTTCAGCTGATTTCTAGGTCCTGGCTTGAATGATTTATTCTCATAGGACATACAAATGTGGGGGTTGGGACAGGTGTTGAGGGACAGATTATGGGGACAGCTTTGGACGTTCTGAATGTGAGCTGGTCACTGCCAGCTGGTCAGGAGAGAGGTCTCAGGCAGAGATGAAATGTTGGGGAGTAGATGGAGTGTGAAGCTGGGTGACTTCTAGGGAAATCGTGAAGAAGAGGGCAGCACAGAATCCCAGGGACACCAGCAGTTCCTGAAGGAAGGATGGAAGCCTGGGGCTGAGAAGGGGTGGAAAATCAGGCAGCACAGAATCCCTGGGACACCAGCAGTTCCTGAAGGAAGGATGGAAGCCTGGGGCTGAGAAGGGATGGAAAGTCAGGCAGCACAGAATCCCTGGGACACCAGCAGTTCCTGAAGGAAGGATGGAAGCCTGGGGCTGAGAAGGGATGGAAAGTCAGGCAGCACAGAATCCCTGGGACACCAGCAGTTCCTGAAGGAAGGATGGAAGCCTGGGGCTGAGAAGGGATGGAAAATCAGGCAGCACAGAATCCCTGGGACACCAGCAGTTCCTGAAGGAAGGATGGAAGCCTGGGGCTGAGAAGGGATGGAAAATCAGGCAGCACAGAATCCCTGGGACACCAGCAGTTCCTGAAGGAAGGATGGAAGCCTGGGGCTGAGAAGGGATGGAAAGTCAGGCAGCACAGAATCCCTGGGACACCAGCAGTTCCTGAAGGAAGGATGGAAGCCTGGGGCTGAGAAGGGATGGAAAATCAGGAAATAACCACTCGGGAGGTCAAAGGAAGGAGCTGTGGTAAAGAGGAGGACGTGGTCACCAGTGGAGGTAGGTGTAGAAGGGACTGAGGAATGTCAGTAGAACCTTGTCCTTTGGAACAGCTGGTGGCTTTGGTGAGCGGTTCCCCTGGAACGGGGAGGGGAATCCCGAGGACTGGTGGTCCAAGTGACATCAACATTCCGTGGAGCAGAATAGAGTGTGGGTACCCAGGAAAGGGGTTTAAAGAGTCAAAGGACAACTTCCTTTTGTTTGTTTTGGAGATCCTGGAGAATGTTTATTGATAAACTCCAGAGAAGAAACAAATACATAAGGGAAATAGTAAAAAAAAAAAAAAACGCAAATAAAAAACAGGTAATACATACAGAAGTGCATGTAAAATATGCTCACAAAAATTAGGGGATATTTTAAAATGCGCTTTCAAGACCAGGATATGTGCAGATACTCCAGTACTTTCAGCCTTTTGTACACAGTGCATTTTCACCAATGAAATGGAAGTTGGTTTTGCATCTCATTTGCATAATTGAACAACTTTCTTTGACTTGTTTGCTTTTCTGATGTTCTTGTTTAATAAAAAAAATAAACAAAATACTTCTTTTTTTTATTTTTAGCACTTCATATTCATTTTGAAATATCCCCTCATTTTTGTGAGCAGGTATACGAAGCCCACGTGGCTGAGCAACAGAGATGAGAGGAGGGAAAACTGAAGGGGGTTAGGCGTTAGGAAAGGGCAGAGGAGGGAGGGGAGAGGAAGAGAGGGGAGGGGAGGGAGGGAAGAGTAAGGGAAGGGAAGGGAAAGATACTGAGTAGTTAGCCTTTTGAACACTGTGTTAAGCAACTCTTAAATCTATTCAGCGTATTCTCTGTGGCACGTTCATTTTAAAATCGGAATTTAGATTGAAAAAAAAAAAAAAAAAAAAACCTCCGCAAGTCTAAATACTTAGTCTTTTAGACCTTAGAGATGATTGAAGTTAAATAGCTCTTTTAAGAAGAGCACCGCATAGAAAATAACTAGGTTTACCCAGTTAAGTTTAGCATATAAAGCTCTTTGCTGAATGGAGTCTTTGTCAACCCCAGGCTGGAGGAGTGCATTGCCTTTTGATTTGGTGAATTCTTTAATTGGATTTTGTTTGCCAATCTTACTTTCTCACATTGTAAGATTTTAATAAATCATTATAATCATTCCCCGATGTCTTCCAACAATCACCTTCCTGATGGATTTTTTCCCCCCCGGTGTTTGCATCATCATGGGATTATTAGTGTAGCTTACAAATGAGTCAGAAAAGCACAGTGAAGCCAGGGGTGCATTTCCATCATTTCCAAGGTGTGAACTCGGGCACAATAACCAGGATCCCCTGAGGTCATGCTTGGCTGGAGGGACACAGCGGGTCTTGGCATATTCTCTCTTGTCTGGATTATTGATGAGAGGCTCTGCTTAGAAACGTGGGAGAGATCTGTCTGCTTGGTTATTAAGGCCTCTGCAGGAAACAGGTTTATTGGTGATGTGCGAGCGTTGGGGGTTCTATTGCATCCTAAGCTCCGATTCTTCTCTGTCGTTATTGTTGAGGAAGAACTTAATCAGTTTAACTGGTGTGCCTGGTGAACAGCTCCAAATATTCCTCTCCAAACAACCTTCCATGATTGACCTCCTTTTGCAAGGTCGAGGGGCTTTCTTGGTCACCCATTTAGAAACGGGACCATGGACCCACACCTCTTCCTTCAAAGCGCCAATGTTTTCTGGTTGGCTGCTTTGCTTATGGAGACACCAACACTTCGAGTTTATACAGTCAAGTTCCGTGATCCTGAAATGTAAGATTCCTTACAATGATTGCTGTTGGTTGTGTCTCTTTCTACAGCTTCTGCCCGTCTTTCTCCTTGCCCGCTCATCTCTGGGGCACATCTGAAGGTGGGCATAGGGGAGGGGACCTTCCCAGTGTCTGCACAACTTTTACCACCTCCCTGTTGCTGGAGGGTTGAGCAAGCCAAGGTTTCTTGGGGGAATGGGCGATTGCAGAATTTTCTAGACCAGACTTGCTTGTTTGGCAATTCAGTGCCCTCAAAGAATTACGAGCATTCAGTTCAATTTGTTTCTAGTTTGTTCCATATGTGAGTAACCAAGCCAGGGATCTCAATTGAAACTCAATTTTTTTAAGCCTGCAAAGCTTTGCTCACTTGCCTCTGTTCTTTGACCCTTCCCCCAACCCCCACCCCTGAAATTAAAGGCAACCATCTTGAAGCCATATGGGTGGGAAGGCAACAGCCCTAACCTAATCTCCTCTCTGGACTGGCTCCTTTGTTTGCTGGCAAACTTTTAGTGAGAGGTGTTGAGAAAGGCTCTATGTTGTATCATTTTTTCATTTGTATGTCTTTCTATTTTGAATCGGTTCTTGCTACTTGTAACTAAAGGCTTTTTGATTAATGCCTCATCAGGTTAGAGGCCTTTTCTTTTTTTGAAAACAAATCCTTCCTTTTAAAAAAATAATTGTTCCTCTTTGTACCTGCGGCGTGTAGCACGTACCGCATCCATCGTCCACACAGGTAACAACTCCCTGTTTGTTTATTTGGGTGAGTGCCTGTGTAAGAAAGCTTAGGACCAGAACTGCCTTCAAGAACCAAACACAGAAATAAAGTGACTTACACCTAAAAGAGGAAAAGACAACAGCGGGCGGAGGAAGGCACCTGCTTTAAAGCATGTTTGAGGTCTGCTGTGTCTGTCACAGAAGCTTAAGTGTTCCTGCACGTGCGACATTTTAAATGTTGTTCCCGAATGGGGAGAAGCCTGGTCTGCCCAGCCCTCTGCTGTAGACCTGAGTCACTGGACTGCAGGTGTGCAGCCAGCTCGCCCCAGGACCCAGGGGGAAGTTGCTGTTTCTGCCTCTGCCTTTTTTTTTTTTTCTTTCTGCTCAAAAGTTGGCAAATGCTGGTCATGTCGTGAGTCTATTTATAGCAGACACACATCTCACCACCTTGTTCTTTTCTTAGCATCAGCTTGACGTGTTATCAATTATCCATGAGGTGAATGACAACAGTGGGGACGTTATTTGAGGAAGGTGCCCCGAGGTGAGAGGGAGAGGGGGTGGAGGTCGCATGGGGACAGCGCCAGATGAAGAGTGAGCTAGATTCCCCTTGCTGCATTTTGGCCAGTGAATGGTTCCAGACGGCATAGGGGGGAAATCCCGGGTGGCTGCTCAGCAGATTCTGACTCTGCCCTTCTTACCTGTCTGCTGATGGCTGAAAAACCCACTTGGAAATAGATGGTGCAGGACACAGAGATGGTGATCTCTGGCCAACAGAGGTCATTTTTGTTACATTGTCAAGTCATAGGAGGGGTGGAGATAAGGCCTGGTTAGAGGACCCCCCAAGGAGGGAGGGAGGGAGAGGGTGGGCAGGGGCTGGAGAATTTCTGGTGGGAGGACAGACACAGGAGTGCCCTGAGGTGGCCCCTGCCCTCTGTCCCTGGCCAACCCTGTCTTCCCACCTCCCTTACACACTCGATTTTTTTTTATGTCTCCTTGGATTCTGGACCAGGTAGTGGTGGCTGCCTTATTATTCTCACTGACAATTTGCAATTTAGATTTCCTTTTAGAAACAACTTCTATTCCTTCTCCTTCAACAGAATATCATGAGGGAATCATTGGCCATCCCCTTTCCAGGGGATTGGCTGCCCTGATGTTATTTTCTTGTTTCTCTGCTGCTGTTCATTGGGGGCTGCTCTGTGGGAGTTGGTGGGATTTGCTACCAGAGCTCTTACAGTGATGCTCATGTCATTGTTGTTTTTCGCTCGGTAATTGGATTGTTCATGAAGGTGGTGGGACAGACAGGGACCTCTGCCTTTTCTATAATCTCTTAGTGTCATCCTTCCCGTCCTTGTCCTCTGTTCATTTAGGACCATGAACCTGAAACAGAGAAAGGCTGAGTTCGAGTCAAAGAGAATGGAAAGTGAGTTTTGGAAACAGCCCATCAGCTGTGCCTTTGGGTGTAAACTGGCTCAGACTTTGCACCTCGATCCTCTCAAGATTTTCTTGACTCCCATTTCTTTGCCTTACCCTCTATTTCTTGTGTCAGTGAGGGACCAAACCTTCCCCTTGATGTGTGTGTGTGTGTGTGTGTGTGTGCTCGCTCACACACGGACACCTTAGGGACAGGGCAGCCACATCCTGAAAGGCCTTGGAATCTTTGCACATTCCTAAATATATGTCGTGGGCCCTCCAACAGTAGCTGGCAGACTCTCCCTGGGATCCCGGCTCCAAGTCTAATGCCATCTGCCCAGCTAATCCACTTTCCGGGCCAGAGTCTAGCGCCAGAGTGTGTCTGGATCCGGGAGTATCCTGGTGCCATTTAAACCGACTCCAAGTTCCTGGGGATCAGTTTGCAGCCTTTGTTATCTGTTGGCAGAGGCTCCCTGGTCTCTTCCTTTCTCCTTTGCTCGGTCGTCAGACCACTCAAGTTTAACCTGGTGTATTATTTAGGGACCTCGCGGGGAGGAGTTGAGGCGATCACACTGAGCACAGAGCACCAAGCCCCTGGGGCGGATATTGTGTGTGTGTTCGTGTGTGCATGTCTCTGTGTATGTGCATGTGAGTCTCAGTGCTACCAGCTGTCTTAGAAAGATGAGTCTGGGGTGGAGGAATCTCTTCTGCCGAAGCTGCGGGAACCAGGACAGGTGCACAGGGCCAGCGTCCGAGTCCTCAGATGGCTGGTGAGTAAAAGAGGAACTTCCTGATTTTTGTTCTAAGTTATAGCAAAAAAAGAAAATGGAGTTGATATATATTAGGCCTTTCTGTTCTCCCTCTTCATAGACCCAAGTTTGTGAACCGGGACCTTTACTGACACCTTTGCAGAGATAGTGAGATCTGATTTCTCTCATATTTTTGCACTGATTATGTGATTGGAGGGATGGGAGTTTTTCATCTACAGATTTCATACCTGTTTGCCCACCTCTTCCTCTTGATGTCCCCCAGAGTTTATTATCCAGGGAGATAAATTTCCGGAATAGACTAAAGGAGGTTTGTTCTGGGAATGGATTTTGGAACTAGCCAGAGTTTTAGTCTGAATGTTATTGTGATAGAATTTATGATTTTGAAACATATCGATAGGTTGTTTGTGGTTAGGTATTTAAATCCATAGTCAGTCATAGGTACATGGTATCAAATATAGTTAAATGATTGGCTAGTAGAGTCTAGATATAATCAATAAGCAAAGATTCTGCTTTTGGGTTTTTTTCCTGTTATTATTATATCATTACAGTATTGTCTATTTTTAAAACTTGCTCCTTAAGAGTCCATGTGGGGTCACATGTTTCTCATTGAGACTGGCAAAATGATAATAAATTGTTCTTAATGCTTGTTTTTTTCGTTCCAAGGTTTAATGCAGGGATGGGAAAACGGCAGCCCACAGGTCAATATGGCCCTCTACTTGTTTTTGTAGGTCAAGTTTTATTGAAACGTGAGCACATTGCAGAGTGAAGTAGTTCCAACAGAGACTCTGTGGCCTACAGAGCCTAAAATATTTAGTATTTGACCCTTAACAGACACAAGTTGATACATTCTGGCTTGATTTATTCTTTCCCATTATGTACTTTCAAAAGATGTACAGAGATATAAAATAGTTAAGGGTATGTGTCTTTTTTATTGAAATATAATTGATGAATAACATTATCAGGTGTACAACATAATGATTCAGTATATGTAAGCGGGTATTTTATGGAAGAATGAGTCATTGCCTGTATGCTACAAAAGCAAGAGAGAGACACCTGAACCACGTACAGGATCACATCTGATAAAAATATAGGACAAGATACCCAACAAATATCTACAGGCTCTGCCAAGTAGAAGGGAGCCTGGCAGGTGCTTTGAGAGATACTCAGGTGAATGGAAATCTGTCCTGTGCTCAGAGTTAATTTTCGGATGGAAGAAATCTGCTACCATAACTGCGATTGCTAACGGGCTCTAGTAGTGTCTATAGAAAAATACACATTGTTATGAGATTCAAAGGCTAAAAAATGACTGCTGTAGCCCAGGGTAGTAGATGGAAACTTTGGGATGGAAATTAAGAAACAGGTAGTAGATAGTGATGGTTGCTTCTCATAATAGTCAAGGAGATTTTATCTCTCACCTCCAGATGCTCACCGAAGTAAATCTTTGCTTTGGTTGTAGAGGAGTCTTGTTTTTTTTCCCAAAGAATGGGCAGGAAGGCGTCTACAGCTATACCACCCTGAACGTGCCCGATCTCGTCTGATCTCGGAAGCTAAGCAGGGTCAGGCCTGGTTAGTACTTGGATGGGAGAAAGGGCAGGAGGAGCCTTCTCTAGTTATTTGGCACAAGATTCACAGTTATTATAGACTCAGAGATGCCTCATGTTAGGCCTTAGATAGGGAGAAAAATATGATTAAAAGCAAAGTAGATTAGGGATCTTCTCCTAATATCTCGCTCATTTAATAGCTGAAGAGACTGGGGCCAGAAGATCTAGTTAGTTGTATAAAACAGTCTCTGGAACTTAGGACATCTGACTGCCTGGTCTTTAAATTCTACTGTAGTGTTGTTGTTGTTGTTTTTCTCTTTTCTTTTTATTAAGTGAGAGGTGGGGAGTCGTAGAGAAAGACTCCTGCATACGCCCTGATTGGGATCCACTTCGCAAGTCCTCTACCAGGTGATGCTCTGCCCATCTGGGGTCGCTGCTCCATTGCTTGGCAACCAAGCTATTTTAGCACCTGAGTTGGAGGTCATGGAGCCATCCCCAGTGCCAGGGGCCAACTTGCTTGAACCATTTGAGCCAGGGCTACAGGAGGAGAAGAGAGAAAGAGAAAAAGAGAGAGAGAGAGAGAGAGAGAGAGAGAGAAGGGAATAGGAAAGGGGTGGAGAAGCAGATGGTTACTTCTCCTGTGTGCCCTGACTAGGATCGAACTGGGACTTCAACACATTGGACCGATGCTCTACCACTGAGCCAACCAGCCAGGGCCAGTTCCTTCCTTCCTTCCTTCCTTCCTTCCTTCCTTCCTTCCTTCCTTCCTTCCTTCCTTCCTACCTACCTTTCTCTATCTATCTATCTATCTATCTATTTATTTATTTATATATTTTTTCCAGTTTTTAAGCCAGACTCTCTGTGGTAGGCAGGATATCTCAGTGTTAATAATAGCACATAGTCCTCATGGCCTTAAAGACCTTTATTAGCACGCCAGTCCTATTTTTGGTCCCCCAGAATCCCTAGTGTCACAAATGGGGGAGTCAAGTATTGACAAAGGGCCTTAGGACTTTCTCACTCGGCTGCCCTGTGGGACTGCTTGTGGGGGTAGACCTTCCAGGGTGGGTGGGACAGTCTGCTCAGTTAGATCGCCCTATTCAAACTGCTGCTATAGGGTGTTACTGGAGGCGGGGGGAGAGGGGTGAATAGATGGGGAAATGGCCCACAGGTAACGGGGAGAACTTTGAACTTCCATGTAACTGCCAATCAGTAGTCATTTGCTCATTCATTCGACAGTTACTGACTGAGCACCTGCTGTGTCTTGTTGGTAGTGCCTCTACCCTGGTTCCTCTAGGACCGTAGTACCCTCTCCTACCCAGGCAGAGGTCTGCCTTCTTTCCGGACTTTCCTGATTCTGTTTGACTTTAGGTTGCTCTGTTTTCCTGTCCTGTCGCCTCTTAGGAGGACTTGCTGAGGCCAGTGGTGTGTCCTTGTGCTGGCCACCCTCTCTTGTGACACTGTGCTCTGCCTGTCTGTGTGTCCCCAGTCTCTGCAGCCAGTTCTGCTCCTGTTTTCCAGCTCCCACCCAACCTCATGAAGCACGTGCGTGTGGCTCCAGATCCGGGGTCTTACTGGAATGCCCGTTCACTGCAGGGAGCAGGTCCACCCCTACCCATATCCGAGTCAGGACTTCCGGCACACTGTTTCCACTTCTGGGATGGCATTGACCCGCGGCATATCTCTTCACTCTCTTACCAGCGTTCTAGGCGGGGACATAGTGGTGAAGAAGAACAAGCCCCCGTTCTCATTGCTTGTCCATTTGCAGATGAGGAACCAGGGTTGGATTTCGGCACTTCTCAGGGACCCTCATTTCTCATGTGTAAAATGATGGGTTTGGAGTTGGTAAACTTAAATATCCCTTTCAGCTCAGACATCCAGTCTATAAAATGTCTCCTCTTCCATCACTTCTACCCCCACTATTTCCTCTGCCTACAACTGATTGATTAGTGTGTTCAGCTAAAGTATATTAAAAAACCCCACAAAAGCAAGGAATTTTTACATAGCCCTGCCCCCCAAATGAAAGAGAGAAAAACAAGAATTCTTTAGATCCTGGATAAGATGGGCCAGTGGATACTGAAGTGGGAAGTGACAGCCCTTTGACGCCCGTGGCCTGAGTGGGGACTTTGCTTGGGGAAAAGGAACAGTTTTCTGTAGAAATGACGGCAGATATAACTGCTAGGGGAGGAAGGGTGGGAGGGTGAGTGTCATAGTTCTCACCGTATCTTAGTGTTGTTCTGCTCTTGTGTTTTGCAAATTGAGGAAACACAGGCAGCTGGTATTTTATGACTCGAGCATAGAAGGACAGAAGATGGAGGAGCTGTTTATCTCAGGTGAAGTTAAGAATCTTGTTTTATTAGTTTATTGATAATAGATTAGGCTGGAGCTGGGTTCATAAATATTTGATGATCATTCTGGATATGGCCACCATACATTTCAATTTCAAATGGTGCAGCCGGTTGTCTCTATAAAGAATCCCGGAGTCATAACTTCCATGCTAATATTTGGTTCAGAAAATATAATCACTGGTTGCTGTTACTGTCTGCTCGGCATGATACTAAATTATCTTGTCATCCAACTCAATTTTTATCATTATCGCTTTGGCAATTTTATTGGAAGAAGCCAGTAACTTGTAAATTGTAAAATGTTAATAATCCCAGTCATAATTTCCTCCCCTTACCAGGAGTCTTTAAGGCGCCCTCTCTCTATTCTGACTAATATTTTTCTAAAGGTTTTGAAAGGACGGGATCATGACTTGGATGATGGAATTATGTTGAAAATGGTATATTAAAATAATTTTATGATGGTCGATAAACAGTATACCACCAGACTTTGAGAGCAAAAAGTATTCTTTTGTGAGTAAAAGTATTCTTTTGTGCTAAATCGATTGAACTCTAGTCTCATAAATATAAATGCATTTTTCTGACAAGGAAATAAGGTCTTTATGAAAATTTGAAAAATGGAAAAAAATACAGGAGAAAATAAAAGTTCCTCCTGGTTTTTTTTTTTCCCCCCAAGAAATAATGCTAGAATGTAACATGTCCAAGAGGCAGAGATATTGTCCATCTTAAGTATGATTTGTTTCTGTGCTAAAAGTACTTGGCGCAGACAGTCAATATTTGTGGCAGGAATAAATTACTATTTTATGCATTTCCTTCAAGTCTTTTTTCCCTACATATATATGGAAATTATGTATTAATGATTACATTTACATATTTAAATTATATTCTGTGTTTCAGTTTTGTACTTGACTTGTTCATACCAACCATGGGCATATTTATACTTGGAAGTTCTTAGAGAGGATCAGGAAAAAAATATAATGAAAATAGTACCATATATGTAATGATCTAAGAATTTTTTGTTTATATGTCAACTCTTAGTGATTAAGAAATTTGGAATGGGTCTTTGTGTGTGTCTTCGTTCATCATCTATAGAACTGTATTTGTAGAATGAACATATAGGTATAGATAGTCACTGTTTGGTGATGATGATTATGATGATGATGGTGATAAAGAGACAAAATTAAGAGCTCAGATTCTGGAGTCAGAAGAGCCCGATTTTGGGTTGAACAAAAAGTAAAAGAGAAAACCTCATGGACACGGACAACAGGGTGGTGACTGCTGAGGAGAGATGGAGGAGAGTACAGGGGATGAATGGTGATAAAAGGAGGCCTGACTTGGGGTGTTGAACACAAGATACAGGGTACAGATGATGTGTTATAGAATTATGCACCTGAAACATGTATCATTTTGTCAATAGTAATAGATTATATGACCTTGGACAAGTCACATAATATGTATTCTATAGTCTTACACTTTACAAACCTTATTTCTCTGTCTGTGAAATAGGTTTGCATTTGTTAGGCTAGTCTAGCTAGAGCCTCTTGCCATAATAAATAAACCCTGGAATCTAATTGGTTTAATACAGCCAAAAAGTATGTTTTGCTCACACAATGTCTGAGTCAGGCCTGGATGAACAGAAGGGGATGGGGAGGGAGGGGTGGAATGCTGTCCTCGCTCTATGGACTCAGGATCCAGGTCACCTTCTTCCTGTATTCTGCCATCCCATCTCCACGTGCAATTTTTAGCAGCAAAGAAGAAAGCCTGGTGAGAGCACCCAACCCCTTAACTTCCTTGACATCGCAAATGACCCACTAAGTATCACTTCTCAGGTGAACGCAAGAATGGGGGCGGGAAGCAAAGTGCTTAGCTACCTAGGAAGGAAAGGGGATCTAGCAGTGGCGAGCAGGAGTGGTTTCTACAGCAGGATCTAGTCACAGTAACTTCAGTACATGTTGGAATGATCCAAAAACTTCACCGGCTTGTGATGGAAAAAAATTAGATTACACTTTATTTATTTATTTATTTATATGTTTCCGAAGCTGGAAACGGGAGAGACAGTCAGACAGACTCCTGCATGCGCCCGACCGGGATCCACCCGGTACGCCCACCAGGGGCAACGCTCTGCCCACCAAGGGGCGATGCTCTGCCCCTCCGGGGTGTCGCTCTGTTGTGACCAGAGCCACTCTAGCGCCTGGGGCAGAGGCCAAGGAGCCATCCCCAGTGCCCGGGCCATCTTTGCTCCAGTGGAGCCTCGGCTGCGGGAGGGGAAGAGAGAGACAGAGAGGAAGGAGAGGGGGAGGGGTGGAGAAGCAGATGGGCACTTCTCCTGTGTGCCCTGGCTGGGAATCAAACCCGGGACCCCTGCACGCCAGGTCCACGCTCTACCACTGAGCCAACCGGCCAGGGCCTACACTTTATTTTTTAATCTTCAGTTATTATGGCAAGGCACGTCAGTAGCCAAGTTGCTGAACATCACTCCCCAGCTCATAGCTGTCACCAGACGTGTGCGGACACCAGGGGCCTCAGATGTAAACCTGACTTCCAAGTCTCCAGTTCTGCTCATTCTGGACTCCCCTCCATCCCCCACTACCACAGGGACAGGTTCAAGCCTCTGCGTGCTTGAGAGTCCAGACCCGAGTGCCCTGCCCTACATCCAGGCATTTTTTTTTAAACCTCTGGGTTTCTTCTTTCAGGATAACTGCCAATGAAAACCCGTTTTCCTTCAGCGGAGGTTTCACAGTGCGGCTGTCCTCTGTGTCTCTGAGAGTGGGATGCAGTGATTGACGGTGCATTGATCCAAGTCTGGATTATTCGGGCTCAAGTCATGCCTCTGTGGGCTCCACTGGCCTATCCAGATTGGGTTTTGACAAATCTGTTCCCCCTCCATGTGGCCCTTCCTCCAGGAGCTGAGGAGGGAAGACAGGGCTTCCCTCTGCACACATCGTTCTTACACTGCGTCTCTTCCTGGGAGACAGGCTTTCCCACAGAGAATGGAAAGAAACTAGTTATCTTCTCTTTGTATGAATGAAAAGCCAGCCAAAGCAATCCTTTCCATAATAGAGACAACTATTGTCCAAAAGGAAAAATATATATATCTCCTTTACTTTGTAAGGCAAAATCCTACCCATGGATGTTTTTATAGCTTCACAACGATTTTAGAGTCTGGCTCCCACCAGAACTACCTTCCATTAGGTGTTAGGATTAGAATGAAAGCCTTACACTTCTAGTCTTTATCTTTATCTTCCCATTTTCTATCACAAACTCCATCTTAGAAAAAATTTTAGTCCTGTTTCTGGAGTCACGCCCCTCCCCCCTCTTTTGCACTCACACACTTAATTTTTTCCTTCCCAATGTCAATTTTTGTTCTTCAGTCATTTATTCTCTTTCTTGCGGTAACATTGAATGAAACACAGGCTATTTATATACCAGGGCTTTCATTCTGTGAGCATTTCCTTTGCGGTTTGCATATTGATCTCATCATGTGGGGCTGAGCCTGTTTCTGCCTTGGAGATGACTTTGGCCTGCACATGGGTCTGCATGTTAAGGCCCTGTGTGTCTGTGGGAGGAGAGTGGAGGTGACGGAGTGCTCCCGTGGGGGACTTTCTGCACACCTGGCCGTAGCAATGATCCCCCAGGCTGGCTTTGGCACTCCTTTCATTGAAGCTCTGTTTCTGCCCAGAGCAACTTCAAGGTCGCTACTGCTTCTCCTATTGCAAGAGGACCTTAACTAGGAAGGATTTTAAAACTTCTATTTCTTCCTTTATTCTCCCCCCCTTTTGGAGGTAACAGCTCAACCCGCCGCTGCCAGAGCTGACAGAATTGGATGGCAGTAGGTGGGTGAGGGGGAGAGGGGGTGGCAAGAGGAATGGCAGTCATCAGTTTGGGAACAGTCTCTGAGCCCAAGAACTGCCTTTGGCATTTGAGAACAATATGAGAGCGTTTGTCTCTTGCCCTCCTTGGAGGAAGGCGGGGTAGGTCTGACTCAAGCCTGGAACTATTTATGGGAGATCATTATTAAAGAAGAGATATTTAATTTTTCAATTGGGACAGGCTCGGAGAGACTGTGAGTTTGCCTGCTAAAACGTGTTGGGCACTACCGGAAACTTTTCTCCAGCTAGCCATGAGGCAAATGTAAATTCTCGACAAGAAGGTTTTTCAAGGGAATCAGAATCGGGCTTCTGCACTGTACTTGCTGATGTAAAGGCATTGTTCACCTAGAACTTTGTTGTTAGGCCGCAGCCCCTACCGTTCTCAGCCTGGCTGGAATGAAGAGGTCCTATTTTTAACTATTGACTGTGCTTTTTCAAGTCACCCGACATTGCAAATTTCATGAAATTGGAGCGAGCATCCAAATTTGTTGAGGTAGTGATCATACTAGCTTCAACCCTGAGGGGCTGTCATTCTCAGTGATGCAAATAAGTTCTTAGGCACAGGTGGTCACGATGGCAAGCAGGGTCCATGCAGATCCAGCACCTGGGGTTGGTTTAGTCTTTTCAGGCGTAGATGCCTCTTGGAGTACTGCCCTGTGCTTTCCAAAGACATCTTTCAGCGTCAGCCGTGACCTCTCCATGATCCTAGCACGGAGTCAGTGTACAGACCAGAAGGGACTCTGTGGGATTAACTCTCTTCTTTAAACTGGATCCGTGATTTTTACATACCTCTTCTCAAACCTTGGCCTTTCACCTGTCCACTTGCATCTTCTCTAAGTCTTGCAAATGTCAGGTTTGTGTGAAGAGGCATCTGTGAATAGCATTGGAATGAATAATACTTCTAATACTTCCAAGGTGTATGTACAGAAAAATGTGACTGTGGCAGGCTGACTTCTGCACACTTGACTGTCTTTTACTAGATAAAATTAAGGAGATTGTACAGTGAGACCTTCCCTGGGTGCAACACCTGCCGCCTTGGTTTTCTCCTTTCTGGTGTTTCTGATAGGGCGAGAGGCAAGAGAGGGGAGCCCAGTGACTTGCCACATGCTAAAATGGTGATGTCCTACGCTGCTGGGACAGGCACTTTATTGGCCTTCTTTTTGTTTTGGATTTTTCTGAAGTGAAAAGCAGGGTGACAGAGAGCCAGACTCCCACGTGCCTGACCCGGATCCACCCGGCATGCCCACCAGGGGGCGATGCTCAGCCTCTCTGGGGCGTTGCTCCCTTGTAGCCAGAGCCATTCTAGCGCCTGAGGTGGAGGCTATGGAGCTATTCTCAGCACCCTGGCCAACTTTGCTTCAGTGGAGCCTCGGCTGCAGGAGGGAAAGAGAGAGATAGAGAGAAAGGAGAGAGGGAAGAGTGGAGAAGCAGATGGGCACTTCTCCTGTGTGCCCTGGCTGGGATTTGAACCTGGGACTTCTACATGCCTGGCTGACACTCTGCCTCTGAGCCAACCAGCCAGGGCCTTGTATTGGCCTTCTTAAATGTTTTTTTCTAGTTCACAAAATAACCCTTCCAGTGAAAAGATCTATGAGCTTATTGTAAAGATGAGGAAATCGAGGCCCAGAGAAGTTAGTTTGCCCAATTGCTCAGTGTGTGGCAGACTGGGACTTGGACCCAGAACCATCTCTAAAGCCCAGTGTTACAGCTGCCTGGCAAACAGGGTGTGGCTCCAGTCCAGCCAGCTTTTGTCTAACTGCAGCCGCATTCTGGGGGACTTAGTTTTTGGTGACGATTATTTAAAATGAGAGCCATGGATTGAGCATTCTGGCATTAGCACATGATAGAAGCGTCTTTGGTTAAATATTTGCACAACTTGGGATGGCACTGGGCAGCCAAGCACGGAGCTGATTGTTGTGGAGGGAGATGAGGATCGGGCTGGCTTGGTAATTCCTAGTTTCCATTTCTTAGCAAGACGTTTTCTGATTCTCCTGCTTTGAGGCTGGAGGAGTGACTATATGTGACTCCCCAGAGACAGCTTGGTGGATGTTCCCAGGACATCTGCCACTGCTGAAATGTTGGTGGGGGCCAAAGTGGAGACCCAGGGTGGCCAGAAAGATGCCCCGGGGGAATTTTGTATGCAGCCCGACCTCAGGCATCCTCCCTTGTGGAAATTCCTCATGTCAGACATCCAGCATTCATGCCAAGCTGCCCCGATTCTGTCTCACTTTCCCCCAGCATGGCGTGAATGCCATACGAACAGGGAGATCGAGGAAGTCCGTCTCTACTCCAGGATTAATGAAACGAGATAGTTTAAATTTATTTTGGGATGTGGATTTCATCAGCGTGTCTCTCCGGCTGCATCAGCAGAAATTCCGAATCGCGTTGTAGGACTTCATGTAGAGAAGGTACTCAGAGGTAACTTGTGTAACTTGTTTGACTCTTTCATTTAATTCCAAGGCAAATGGTTGGTGGATATTCTCTGTTGCAGTGAAGATGCTTTTCCTTTCCTTCTCCAATCTTGAAAGTCGTAGTGAAGCAAAATCATTGGGCACCACCAGGAGATATCATCAAGACCCCAGTGCCAACCTTCTCTGGACAGCCAGATGGACCCTGCAGTTGGCAAAAATAGACAGCAGAGTAGATGTTCACTCTTACATGCTTGATTGACAAATAGGAAAAATAGGGAAGAAGGGGATTGGGAGGCATATGACCAAAAAAGAACTTCCTGTGGACAGTCTGGAGGGTCAAAGCCCCTGGGAGAACGTAGCAGACACATCTGTGGGAGCACTGTGCGCATTCGCCAAACTGTCTGATAACCACCCTCTCATTGGCCATTGTGATGACTCTGCCGTGTGTTGGGCCAGTGGTTCTGTTCTTCCTGTCGGAGAGAGGGAGGAGGTCCTAGGGGGATGTCCGCAGGTAAGTCCTTCCCAAGGACCCGCCGGAAGCCTCTACAATCTATTTCCAGCTGTTTTTTCCTCTTAGGCAGGTCACACAGCATCTCAGAAAACTCCGGGGAAGCCTACACTTTTCTTATTTACCAAGTTTTAACCATGAGGGCAGGCTGAGACTTTATTTTGTCTGTCCTTTCATTTCAGAGATGAGGAGAACGGGACTCAGAGAGAAGATGTGATGCTCGCAGGGTAGAAGCATTATGTGGCCCCAGCTAGTCTATAAGGTATCTGGTGCGAATTTGCAAAATGCACCATGGGAGAACTCAGCCCTGTGGGCACGGGGCTTGGCAAGCTGAGGTGGCTTTGTGCAAAGGAAGAGATGCCCTCTTTCAGGTGGACGCACAGCCAGGCTGGCACGTGGCTTAGAGAGCTGAGCGCGGGTGGATGCCAGCTCCTGGTCCCCTATTTGCAACGCACTAACTAAACTATGCCGAGTGGCTCCGTGTGGTTTTCCAGTTCATTTAACACAGATTGGGATGGGAAACATTCCTGAGTGAGGGAGTAAGCTCTCCATGAGGTAGATGAGGGTGTAAGTGTGTCTACTAATTGCTCTGATTTGGCATCAATCAATCAAACCCGGGGCAAGGAGGTGTGACTCTGTCTTTTCTTTTTTGTAGTTACGGGCAGGAACAATTAGGATGAAACCAGACCTCCATGTGCCATTTGGACCTATGATGGGCATTTTCAAAATCACAGCAAAGCAAAGGAACCTAATGAATGTCTGGCAAACTTCACAATGCGTATCCAGTGAATTGGATCTGAAAAGGGAAGAGAGCAAACACCACCTTCTCTGGGTGGTAAAAAAGCAAGTGTTCACGCAAGACAGGGCAGGACAGTTTGAAGAACCATTTCCCAAGCGTACAAAGTCAGGCTGGCATCAGAGGTTACTATGGGAAGGAAGCTTATGTATGTACCCCCCTCCTCACATTACAACAAGTGCATTTTATTCATAAGGTATTTTAGGAAGGGAAATGTTGCTATAACTTTGACAAGTCGTGACTAATTCTTTGGTGGTGAAAACAGCCCTGTGTTCCAGGGATGAGATCTTTCTTGCAAATGATCTTAGAGTAGCCAGAAATTCCCATTTGTAGAACTCATTAGAAATATAACACAAATAATTATTTGTAGGATCGTGTTTCCTGTGCGTCTCTCCCCATTCACCTGGAGTCCATGAAGCATGCTGGCTAAGGGTGGAGGCCTTGAGGTTAGTTTCGAATTTCACTTTTGTCTCATAGGAGCTGTATGGCATTGGTGAAGTTGCTTAATGTCTCTGTGCTTCATTCTGTATCTCTAAAATGATACTCACCATTGGACAGATATTTTATAGGGCTATACGCTGGTTGTGTTAAATGAGGTAATCCATGTGATTGCTTTGTGCCATGCCCGGAGTATGGAAACACTCGTCATTGGCACTTACCGATCGATGTTGGCTGTTATTGTTGATGGACTGTGAGGGACTATTTCTGTCTCATTTCATGTATTATTCCTGGATCGTGGGCCCATAGAAAAACAACAGATATTGGTTGAATAAACAATGGCCCCATTCCTCCATAGTTCTGGTGCGGTGAAGCCTCAGGATTGCTGATGATGTCATGTGTGAAATTAGCTCCCACGGGGCTGGGCCTTCCCTGCAATGTGGCGTGTCTGTGGCCACACTTCACTTACCTCCAGATGGATCTGCCCTTGCACCGAGGCAGCCATCTGTAGGAGGCTGGAGCTCTGGGTCTTAGTTTCTTAAAAATGGGCAGCTGTGTTCAGAGGCATTTCAAAGGACGGCACCATGCAATATTTAGGGAAAGAGGAGATGCAGTTATGGGTGATGAGAAGCATCCGAGGGACCAAGTCTGGGGCCCTAGGTTCCAGTCCCAGGATGATCGGCAGTAAGAGTTCCCTTCACCTGCTCAAATGGACCCCCTTTTTAGAAAATCAAATGAAATGATTGGTCTCTATGATCTTTCAGGTCTTCTCTGGCTTTTCTATGTTCCAATACTAAGATTTTATTTATTTATTTATTTATTTATTTATTTATTTATTTATTTATTTATTATTTTTTTATTCCCTTAAATGAACTGATAAGAGTTAGAGCTTCAAAGACTAGAAGACAGTCTTTGGCAAGTAGTTTCTTTATATTCCAGTGATTTTTCCAGAAACGCCTCTGTGAATATTTCCTGTAAATCAAGAATATTTCCGAATGCAAATAGCTATCTTCTGATGTCTCTGCTTTGCAAATTCGCATGCATTTTTTTAAAAAATAAGGCACGTCTAAATATTTTCAAGGAAATATTTTCAATGATTGCTCAAACTTCTGATTCACCCTGATTTATATAAGAGATAACTAATAAAGATCATTATTTAAAGCCACCGTTATTAATGACATGAAGGCAGATTCTAGGAAAGAAGTGGGGAGGGTGCTTATCTCTTCCTGTGGCTCCTGTCCTCTGATTAATGTAATCGGAGTTCTGGATCTGATGTTGAGGGCCTGACACAAGACCTTGACTGACTAAATCTGTTTTCTCCTCATTGGCATTCAGGCCTCTTGGAAGCTAGGGGTTTCTGATTGAATTAAGCTATTTTTATAACGTGAAGAAGATCCCATATGGTCAGTCTCAAGTTCTCTTTGCTTCCAGTGTTTGTCTTGGATGCTGGTTTGGCTTAGGACAAACAGGATGCTCTTTGTGGGTTTGCTGCTTGACCTTCACTTCTAAAAAGGTTTTAAGTGTCTTCTCCTTCAGCTGACCATTTTAAAACTTAAATTCATTGATTGCTGAGCACTATTTTAATGCATGCTCCCATTCAGCCTTCACAGCAACCTGAGAAGGGTAAAGACTATGATTAATCCCATTTTGTCTTTTCAAAAATAAGCTGCAGAGGAACTGAATAATGTCCCCACTGTCACAACAGCAAGCTAATAAGAGGTTGAGCCGTATCTGACATCCGGGTTTCTTTTTCTCCCAAACCCTTGCCTAAGCCTTGAGATGGTCTGCCTCTTTCAGAAACCAAGCTGGATAGCGATTGCATGCCAAATATATGCTATGTTAATATTGGAAACGATTTACTGATGTTTTCAGCACTCATATTGGTCAAGCTGCAAAATCGGGTTTGATGTTGATTAAGAGCATGAGGCCAAATTAATGATGCCTTCCTGGAATCTTCCCTTGGTTCATCTTGGGAGAAGTTATAATGGGATGTGGCAGGGAAGGAGAGACCAGAGCTGTGCGGGAAAAATAAGCAAATAACCCTGTTCACCAGTGTTTGTGTCGGGGTACAGCACGTGAATACTCAGCCACAGTCATTCTTTCATTTCCAGCTATTGTTCCCTGGAGCATGACCCCTGTGCCAGGGCGGCAGGGTTCAGACGAGTATCATACATCAGTGACAAGTTGTACTTCAGCCAGCGCAGGTGTTCGTGGTGGGCCACCAGCCTTGATTTCAACTCCAAGTCACTTCATTTCTCAGGAAATGTTGCCCTTTCCTGGTGCCGGGCCTGGAAGGGCCCACTCGATCTGTCCCATCTGGTGTGCTTCACGTTGGATTTGGAGGACCAAGACTCGGGCTTTTGCTTTCTTCCTTTGCTGACACGCAGACCGTTGGTAACCTTGGTGGGAGCCGGTTCCCTGGGCAGCTGGGAGTGGTGGATAGATTGTTGTGGGTTGAGAAATGATTGAGAAGCTGGTGGTGGGGTGGGGATGCAGTCTACATGAACCTTCTTTAATAAGCAGAGAGTAAGATTTGAGGGTGTTTTCAGGCTGGGAGGAGTAGCAGTAGAGAGAGAGAGGGAAAGAGAGAGAGAGAGAGAAAGAGTGTGTGTGTGTGTGTGTGTGTGTGTGTTATGGAGAGAATCAGTGTAGGGCTGGGGAGGCTATTTGAAGATGCAACCATTAAAACATAAATGAACAATAGTACACAAGGTGGGTTGGAGGACGAGGAAGGAAACAGAAGCAATCTTACATATCTGCCTTTATGTAGGAGCAATGTCCAAAGCTTTCCAAATAGCTCAGGACGTGGAGCTTGGAGACGTTTGGAGCAAATAACATGGTGGCTTCAGATGATTCACACAGTCTGACTGATCTTGGTGCCTTTCAGATCCCAGGAAATGCTTCTAAGACTATGCTCTGCTGCCCTGTGGGAGAAGTCAGCGGTGTGGGGCTCTTTGGAGCATAGGTTCTAGGGCAGCTACAGTGAAAGGCATTGGGAGAGGAAGTAAGTTGTCGACTGTTTTCAGCATATTGTATTTGTGAGAGCTTCTGGTTTAGACTATTTTACTCTGCCAAATATGTTGTATGCAGAATACTCGGGCATTGCAAATCAAGCATGGTTTATTTATTTATTTAGTACTTTTTTCTTCAAATTTATTTGATTTTTTTTTTTTTGTTTTTTTTTTTAGAAAGAGAGAAACATTGATAGGTTGTTCCACCTATTTGTGCATTTATTAGTTGACTCTTGTATGTGCCCTGACTGGGGATTGAACCTGCAACCTTGGTGTATTGGGACAACACTCTAACCAACTCAGCACCCGGCCAGGGACTAACCAAGCAAGGTTTAAAGTAACGGATTCTGCAACACGAGCACAATAATGCATCTTCGTTGAGTACCTATAAAACTCTATAGTATAAAAGGCATACAAAATACATATAGAGAAATATCTATTGAAAAAGGATTATACATACACTGTTGTGAGACTAGATCACTGTTTGGTCTACGAGCTAGTATTTGCATAGCTAATATCAACAGCAATTGCCACATAAGCAAAGAAATTCCTATTACAAAGGGTAGAAGTGCAGGTTTTCTCAAGAACTGTGTATAAGTTTGAAAGTATTGTTGGAAACTTTTACCAAGACACGGAAGTGTCCATATAAATTGAAGATTGTTTCATAAACATATGTAATTCATTTACAGTCACTCAAGCAGTTAGTTGTAGAAGGCCTGCTCAGGCAGCATATAAGACAGAGAGATGGTGTGGGTTTTTCTTTTGGGACCAGCAACTTGGGTTACTTTCAGCAAATTCCTGAGGGTCACATGGACCATGCTCCAAGCAAAGGGTCTGTGGTGTATTGAGTGATGAGGCCAGATTTAGAAAGTCAAGAAAACAAACGTGATGGGAAGCAACTAATCCAGAAATCAAGGTTAGGCAAGGTCAAGGGCTTGAGAAATAGAGCTCAAGATAATGACGTTGCCATCAGAATACAGATGTTGGCCTGATTTGTGGAGGAAAGGGTTTGGTCTCCAGTTTCTTTGGGAGTTAGTGGTGCTGAAGCACATCTGATCATGACAATCACACTGCTGATAATAGCTACCATTTGCTGGGTCTGTACCATGTGCCAGGAACGGTTAATTCAACAAATATTTTTAGTACCTCATATGTGCCTGTCTTGGAGAAAGGCTAAACAAAATAGACAAAGCCCCTGTTCTGGGGAAAGCTTATATTTAAGTGGAAGGATTAGAAATACACCGGAAAAATACTACTTTAGCCTGAGATTGTCTTTTCTCTTCTATTTGGATTAAAATATCTTTACTTAGAATTACTAGATGGTAGTTTTCTTTTAGAAGTGCTTATTTAGCAAAAAAAAAAAATTGGCAACTCTATCCATCACCCCATTTTTTTCCTCAATGATTATAATTCCTATTAATAGCCATTATTGTTTTTAAAAAACTTTTTATCTTTTCTGGGAGAATATTAATTTGGACAAAGTAAACTAACTAGGATCATGAGATTATCATTAGTCGTTGGGAGCTAAAGACTTGTGGCTGAACTTCCAAGACCTGCAAAATACAGGACACAAGATTAACCACAGAAATTAGGCTTCAGAATCAGTTGTGATAGAGAAATATACAAACTTACCTTAAAGACACGGAATAGCTCGTCTGTCAGACAGACTTGACTTCTGGGATTAAGAGTATTAATATGTCTAATGGGCCAATGTATTGATGAACTAGGAAGATGTATTGATGAGCAATGGAGACATGGAAAAGTCCCTGGGCCAAGAGAGCTGGTAGATTGGACAAGAGGGAACCTTGGCAGTGGATGCTGTTGGGTACTTGAGCTGCAGGGGCATAGACGGATGGGTGCATTAGGTCAGAGAGGCCAGATGCCAACCCTTACATTTGCTGCACCCAACTCACCATCAATTCTTTCCAAGTAGGAAAGGAATGCTATGGTGCTGGGAGAAGAAGACTGCTCCCCATACAGACCGAGAAATCAATGCTTTGTGTGGCTCTTTCTTCTGTAGAAAATAAACTGGCATTCTGGGTTTTTCTCTCCTTTTCTTCTGTGGAAAAGGGGTATTAAATGTGCTGACAAATTCTGGTTTCTGAGCCTGGGGACTAGAAAGCTGGTTGAGACTATCATGACATTAACCAGCATGACTGAGGTGTGACTTTCCCTGGGGGGGGGGGAACAAACTTTGATGTTGTCACTTAAAAATTTTTTGTTCTTCTCCATCCCAAGTTCATTGAGGAAAAATGGACAAATCTAAGCATATATATTTAAAATGCACACTGTGATGATTTGATGTACACTGGTAAATTATTACCAAGATCACGGTTACACATTCATCACCTTATGTATGTAATTAACTCTTCTTTTTGGTGTTGTGAGAATGCTTAAGGTTTATTTTCAGTAACTTTCAAGTATATAGTACTGTATTTATAGTAATCATGCTGTATGTACATTAGATTCTCAAAACTTTTTCTTCTTATAGCAGAAAGTTTGTGCCCCTTTTACCCACATCTCTCATTATCCCCTACCTCTCGCCTTTGGCAAACACCATTCTACAGTGTTTCTGTGAAGTTGGCTTTTTTTTTTCCCTTTAACTTTTCACATGTAAGGGATACTTTATGGTATTCATCTTTCTCTGTCTGGCTTGTGTCACTTGCATAACACCCTCCAGGTTCATCCATGTTGTCACAAATGGGAGGATTTCTTTTGTTATGGTTTAATAATATTTCATTGTATATATATATGCATATATATCACATATATATCACATTTTAAATTCATTTATCCATCACAGGATACTTAGGTTGTTTCTATATCTTGGATATTGTGAATAGTTCTGCAACAAACGTGGGTGTGCAGCTATCTCTTTGAGATACTGATTAAGAGGACCCTTATACACTGTTGGTGAGATTGTAAAGTGGTATAGCCACTATAGAAAACAGGAAAGAGGCTCCTCAAAAAATTAAAAATAGAACTGCTGCAGGACCTAGCAGTCTCACTTCTGGGTATATGTCTGAAGGAAATGTTGTCACTGTTTTGGAGCACTTTGTGACCTGCTATGATTTCTCTTTTAAAGTTTCCCCCCAAAATATCATTTTGAAGAAAACACCAAATGAATAGCATGTTTATTAAACAGACAGTCTGCAGAAAATTGTGTTAAAGAATAACATTTGCCATTTTTTATCAGGTAATTTTCAGCCAGTGCAACATACCCCCCCCCTTTGTTTCTTATAGGGAGTAGCTCCAAATTTTTGTAATATTTATATTCACATAATTTTATTCATGTGACTGGATTGTCCCATGATCACAGACAAAAGCCAGTTACCTTTTTATTTTTTTGTCCTTGTTTCTACTAGGATGGATTATTTGCCTTACAGGTTGTTAAAGAGGTGGGTAGAGAAGGGCTTAATCATAGCAAGATAGTTTCCTTGACCTTCGATTCTGACCGCAAACAAAATGTTCTGGTTCAAGCTTTTGCCATGAAAAATTATATGTAGTTTTCCTCATGGTTAGCAAATTATTTTACTTCTAAAGCTCAAGGCTGTTGACACAACAGTGAGCATCTGGGGGAGACATTTTTTTTTTAATTTAGTCATTTGGATGTTTTACGTGCAGTTTGTGAGGTTCACAGATTTGTAAACATTCTGATTGAGTAATTTGAGTTCTTCCCCAGCCTCTTTCATCTGCTCCTTTGTTAATATGCAAATAGAGCCGGTTAGAAGGGAGAGAGAACGACTTCTTTGCCCAAATACCCCTTTCTTCTGCATTTGATCCGAATGCCCTCTGTACTTGACTTTGAGCGGTGCATGATGGGTATGGACAGGCTTTGAAGAGGTGAAGTGAGAAGAAGCTGAGGCCCTGTGATTATTTCTTGAGTGCTTTTGCTCAAAAACTCTTTTTTTCAACAACAACTCTTGGTTTTGTGATATCATGGCTTTAGAAATGAAAATAAGATGAAATAGTAACTCGTTGAACAGCCGCTCTTCTCCTACCTACAGGATAGTCACGATCCTTGTGTTTGTCATTGACATAGGAAAGATGGGCTGGTAATTGCTGTCCCCTTTTCTCCCTTTTGTATGACTTTAGACACCTGATTATTAATGCTATCTCATTTAAGGAAAAAGGTCCTGTTTCCATGGAAATGGCATTAGAAAGTAGCTGTGGGAACTGAACATCTCTTCACCAAATAATCTTTTGTTTTCCTTTGCGCATCTTGAAAACAATAGCACCTTTGACTAACAACATGCATTGAATAGATGCTTTGATCAATAAAATGGAAACACATGAGAACTATTTCATTAGAGTTGATGCCAGACCTGTAATAACTAAGTAGCAAGGGCATTTAGGAATAAGGACTAGACCACCAGGGGAAGTCATAGAAGCTTAACCAGTGTGCATAAGATAAGACTCTCTTTTTGGTGGGGGGATTAAAATAGAGGAAGTGATATACCATGAGCATTGTTCATAACTGTATATGGTCAGTAGCAGAGGTCAATAATAATATAGCAAGAATTCTTGAACCCTAAAAGATATTTTTTAAAGTGAGAAGTTTGAGAAATTCTCACCTGGTTCTTAGCTGATTTCATGAAGTGTGGGTTGGTGATGATTTTGCCTCAGATGTAAATCCTTGATCCTTCAGGGCAGAACTCACAGAAAAGAAATGCAGCTGACCATATCCTATGTGAATTATTAAATTAGGATCTGCATTTCTTTTGGTGGTTTGGATCTCTGAGATATTTTTAGCAAGTGACATCATAATTCAGTACCGTTACATTTTGATTAATTATTTCATTTGACAGGGTTGTCTTTTTGTAACCAGGGGATTATTTTTACCTGATTTGATTTCTCAGAATGGTGTCTATGCAACAAATGTTTTGAGACCAGACTGGGATCGAGAGAGGAGTTATAGAAGAAGAGAGACTAGTTTGGAGGCCTTAGTAGTAATCTGGATGAGGGTGGTTTGAATTGGTGGGGACAGAGAAGATGCAATGAATGGAGGACTTCAAGACATATTATGGAGGTAGAATTGACTGAAGTTAGTGGTCATTCATTTTGGAGGTTGAGGGTGATGGAATCCCCAAGGAAGGGGTGAAAGGACCATTAACTGAAATAGAGGAGGGCCAAAAGTTCAGTTTGGGGCATGGTGGGTGTGGAGTCTTCCAGGGGATAGATAAAGCACGCTTTGAGAAATAGGAATCAAGAATCTCTTGGACCACAGATAAGACATGTTACAATAACTGACATCGGTGAGGATTCGAACACTCTGTTTCATCACTGATTTTAGGTAAAATATGACAGCTAAAAAATTAAGAGATGATATACTTCATAGTACCCCCCAAAATAAAGGAAAGACATCAGGTCAGGTCCCGTGGAAATCTGTTAGTAAACTTAAAGAGAATGAGAATTAGGCTCAAGGAGAAATTTAAAACTTTTCATATTGTTGTCTTTTGTTTTGATTTACATGGAAATTTATGCTTGAAAATGAAATAGAGCAGGGGTCTCAAACTCGCGGCCCGCCGAACAATTTTGTGCGGCCCGCAGACTAATCCACAAAGTTCAAAATATTTTGGATAAAATTAAGTAAGCCTAGGGGCCTACTTGTATTTTTCATTTCTCTAGCATCCTAGCTAGATATTAGCTTAGTTAACAGCAGTTGTGATGCGAACTACAGTTTCTGGTCGTTTTGTGACACTGAATAAACTGCATGTACGATTGTGCTTGTTGTACTGATTTTTTTTTGTTTTCAACTGCAGTGAGAAAAGTGTTGCGTATCAGTTGCCTTTTGTAGACCTAGTGCGGTCCGCCGAACGGCTGTGATCTTGCTCTGCGGCCCACATGCTGAGTTGAGTTTGAGGCCCTTGAAATAGAGGCTGTTATCAGAAGCCAGGAAACAAAAGCATAGGAAGAGAAAATAAATTAGTTATCTCCATTTTAGTTTTCTAAGATTAATTAAATCTATTTGTATTTTATAATGAGAAAAAATATCACAAAGTTTTAAAAAAGTATACAACAAGTTTTAAGTTATTTAAAATAGAGATACCTTTGTTAGAGTCTCTTTTTCATGTTGAAGACAAGTTTTGAAGCAAGTCTCAAAATTTAGAAAATATTTCTGTTATTATTTATTGATTTTAGAGGAGAGAAAGAGAGAAAGAGAAATATTGACTTGTTATTCCACCAATTTATGCATTCATTGGTTGATTCTTATATGTGCCTTGACCAGGGATCAAACCCGCAACCTTGGTGTATCAGAACAATGCTCCAACCAAATGATCTACCTGGCCAGGACAAGTTTCAAAGTTTTAATGTTGTCCTGTGCTATCTCCAGGTCACCTCAGGGACATAGTGATATAATAAGGAGAACCAGAGGGAGGATGTGATAGCCCTAAAAGTTTAATGACTCGGGGGGAGATAATGGACTAGGGAATATTTAGTTGTTTCGACAGTTTGTAGCGGTGGCCCCACTAAGTATCTCTTCCTCGAAGAATATATTTCAAATATCCTGAGCTGTAGATTTCTTACAGAGCAAAGGCAAGAATACCAAGGATGCCACTGATTTCTCTCTTCTCCTCCAGGTTGACTATTTTTTGATCAGCGTTTTTTCTTGGCTGCCCAATGTAGGTGAGCGAGCGCGCGCATACACATTTGGTGCAGCAAATACAGACGGAGGAAAGCAGCATAGGGCGCAGGTGTGGAGGAGGAACCGCAGGCTCCGAGAGGGAGTGGTGTGAAGGAACAGAGAGAGAGTGATGCTGGTAGAATACCTGTGATGTGTTCCTTGGGGAACCCTTTGCAGTCCTCCCACCCCTCACTCTCTACCTTACCTCTATAAAGAATTATTCCCTTCTCCACTCTGGTTTTCCTCCTTCATCACTAGCTGCCTCTTTTGCTAGACCAACCTTATCTTTCCAACTTATGACTTCCAGAGAGCCTCAGGGTGCAGTATTAGCGTATCTTTTCCTCCTCGTTCCGGTGCTCCCCACTGAGACCTCATCTGGCCCAGTGACTTTATTTATTTATTTAAAAAGACTTTATTCATTTTAGAGAGGAGAGAGAGAGAGAAAGGTGGGGAGGAGCAGGAAACATCATATGTGCCTTGACCAGGCAAGCCCAGAGTTTTGAACGGGCAACCTCAGCGTTCCAGGTCCACACTTTATCCACTGCACCACCACAGGTCAGACCTGGCCCAGTGACTATAAATGCCATATGTATGCCGAGACTCCCAAATGTGTATTGCCAGCCCTTCCCTATTCTGAGAACTCCAGGCTGCCTACTTGACATCTCTGTGTAGACATCTTCTAGGCATCTTAGACATAATTTTTACAAAACCAAATGCTTGATGTTTACATCTCCAACACTTGGTCCTCCCTCAGAGACTCCATCTCAGTAAACGTATCACCATTTATCCTGAAATTTTGAGTCATTCTTAGCTCCCCCTTTTCACTCAGAATTCACCTCCATTCCGTTAGCATGTAGATCCCTTATCAAGATATATCTGGAGTCTCGCCACTTCTTCCCACCAGCACTGCTACCAATCCACCATTTGCTAGATTATTGGAATGGCCTTCTAAATGGCTTCTCTGGTGACACCCATCCCCTTCCACATCCATTCAGATCTATTCTCCACACACCAGCTCATGAGAGCCTTTAAAACAATACTGTTCGTATCACTTCCTGACTCCACAGCCTCTAATGATTTCTTTGTCCTCTTAGAAAACCCAAGTGCTCATCATGGCCTAGAAAGCTCTGCATGTTCGGCCTCGGATGCTACTCCAGTCTTGTCTCCTGTCCTTCCTCCTTCACTCACCAAGGTCCAACCTTACCCAGTTCCATGCTCTTCCCCCACAAGACGAAAATTCAGCCGGCTTTGAACTTGGAATTACCTCTGTTTGGACCTCTCTTCAACCAGCTAGAACTTGGTTCTCTCTCACATCCTCTAAGGGTCTGCTCAAATGTCACCTCCTCCGAGAAGCCTTTGCTGACCCTTTATTCAGAAGAGCATCCCTGGTCCCACTCTGTTAGCTGCCGCTGCTATCACGATTTAACTCAGCATTAACTGTGTGTTTGTGTGCTGTCTGACTCTCTGCCTCTCAGCTGGGGGCTCGGTTGCACTTTTCTGTTTTATTTTCTCATCCAGAAGACCGCCCAACAACGAAGCATCACTGTTAGCTCCATAAATATTAGCCGACTGAAGAGCAAAGTCAATAACCAGGGAGATCAGTTTTTGATTTGTGTGACTTCTTATTTTGGCAGTGCCGGGAAAGAGGTGAGTCTGCGCATTGCTCACAGGTGTCTAGCGGGGGGCCTGGAGCAGGATTTTCACATGGAAATACGTGTTGGGTAAGTGAACAAATGAATGGATGGATGGATGCAATCATGTTAGTGAATTCATCACCAGTAAATCTTCATCTACTCTTTAGACCTATACCTTATGGCAGGGTTACTCTGGCAAAGGGACCTAACCTTGTCCAAGGGGTCCATGAAGACCTCTCTAAGGAGGGGGGGTACATACCTAACAGATACTGAGCACTTACTGCCAGCCCACTGCTGTGCACTAACCAATTTAATCCTCACAAGAAATGTGTGAGTTTGATGCTATCATTAGTCCTATTGTACAGATGGGGTAAAAGAAGGCATAGAAAGTGGATTAACTTATCTTAGGATGTACAGCTAGTCAATGGCAGAGGTAGATCTAGGCAGTCTAGTTCTAGAGCCTATGCTCCTAACCACTGTGCTATACATTCAAGTTAAAGATGAGAGTGGAGGAGTAGCCAGCTAGAGGGAGGGTTAGAATTACATAAGAGTCAGTGTTCTGGGAAAATGGAATTGTATGTGCCATGGGCCAGATCATGACCAGTTCCACTGAGGACATGACTGTTTCTCTATGGCTAGAGTGTAGAGTGAGTGTGCAAGAGAGTAAGCCATGAGCCTGGTTATTAAGCCAGGGCCAGATGTGGAGGTCTGATAGGCTATGCTGATGAGTTTGAACTTACCTTAGGCAATGGGCAACATTAAGTGGGTTTCAGCAGGAATGTTAGGTGCACAGGTTTGTTTTGTAAATAGTCCCCTTAGTAGTCTGTAGAGGCTAGTGGGAAGGCAGGCAGGTGGAAGGCAGGTCAAGGAGGCCTTGCAGTAGTCCAAGGAAGGGGTCAGGCTGACCTGGTCCAGGGCAGTGGTGGTGGTCCTAGAGAAGTAGTATAGATTTGGGGTCAAATGAAGAGGACATGGTGATGGGTGTGGGGCAAGAAAGAGGCAGATGTAGGTGGTGTTATGCAGAGGGACCAATTAATCACTTAGTTCACTTCTAGGATTTTTTTTTACAGGTAGACTAGTTATTGGTCTATGTACACTAGGCCTTGTTTACAATGATACTAATTACCGGACTGTCTGTATAGATTAGAAACAATAGAGTGCAAGACCTTGTACAAGCCAGGAGCCTGCTGTTCTCATAGAAGACTATGCGGAGGGTGCCCTGAATTTGTGCAGTACCTTAGTAAATCGATTACTGAGCCACAGTAAGTTCAAATAATGAACTAGGATGCAGTAACTAAGACATAGTATGTGAGGCTTTATGTACTAATAAATAAGAATTGCCAAGAACAATGAATAGTATGCTACGAATTACGATATAAAAATCTATTTGTACACACACATATATACTTGTAAATTTGTAACGTAGTTCTGGAAAGATAAATAAAATCGTTTTATGTAAATATTTCACATAGAATTGTAAAAGGACTGGAGGCTAATCGTGGTAAGGAACTTATTTTTTTGTACTGTCTGGGTTTTGTATCTGCATGCATTAACAATTAAAATAATGATAGCTTTTAAAAATTTAGAACAGTGACAGTTAAATGATTCAGCAAACAGGAGGAGAACAGACATCATACTAGCTTATAACCATTTTTTTCTATTTAAAAAGCTCTGAAATAATAAAACTTGGAACTATAATTATAAATCCAAGGTATAATTGAATATGAATGTAATAAATTTGAAATATGTTTTAGGGAGGGACAGCACATGAGATTCTTATTAAGTATAGAATAAACAAATTATTAGAAAAAAATTAAATGTAAAATGCTTGTAATTGCACATGAGTGGTATTAATTAACCTTAGAGATTAATGTATACACACAGGATTGAGATTTGAAAGAACAGAAAAGGTCTGGGTTTAGAAATGCTATCAGAGAAACATTAAACATCTAATAATTTTACCCAAAATTATTCACTTTGTGGATTACTCTAAGGACTCAAGCTTCTTTTTAGGGTGAAAAAGATCTTCTAAATGAAGAATTTTAGATTAGGCTTTTAGTTCTAAGATACTATGAGTTCCTTAAAGGTGACAGAGATCAGTGTCTTGCTGTAGATGTTAGAGCTGCCAGTGTGTCTTTGAGGATTTGCTCTGTTCACCGGGCACGTGAGTACCTTCTGAGAAATGAATGCAGAGTAGACACTGGAAGAATGATGTGAGTCAGCACCAGAGTATTAGATCAGCCTGGCCATTCTGGACTTTCTGTATTCTTATCCTGTAAGTAACCATGGTCCTTTGAGAAGGGGCAGGGTTCACAGGTCTTGCTGACTTGTGCAGCGATAAAATTGCTTTTGGACCAGATTAGTGACATTTTTCTAGAACTTGCCTGGGTTTTAGGTGAGCTTGGCCTCAAAAAATGTTACTTACTGTGTCTGCAGTAGTGAAATTCGCTGTTGGCATGGTATGGATGCCAGACGACCTTAAAAGTAAGTCTTGAGTAAAAGAAATTTCAAATGAAAGGCCAATTCCAGTTAGACACAGAATCGCTCCTCTTGGGGGCTTATGGAGGAGCATGGCTCCACTGGAAATCCTTGTTGAGTTTGGTTTAGAAAAGGATAGATTCATGTTCAAGGGGAAAAGGCAATCTGTTACTCTTAAACTCTGATCTGTTGATCAAATGCAGCAGGGCTCACCAAGGAGACCGTCTATTTTTAAGAGAGATTCCTGAATAAGTTGAGACAGATGTAACTAGTACTTGTCTGCGGAGGCTTCTGGGAGGCCCCTATGTAGAGAAGATGCTGATGGGAGGGACAGCCTTATCCTCACATTGTCCAGTGTGTCTGTGAGTCCATCAGGGATGTGAGAACGTACATTTTTTCCAGTGCTTGCCGAGAATCCTCAGTGGGCTGCAAACAATAGTAAGGTTCCTTTCCAGACACATTTTGTGTGGATTCAGGTTTGCTGCCCTGTTTAAATTTTAGCGGCATCTACACAATCTAGATGTCCAAGATATGAAAGTGTTATGTGCCAAGACCAGGAACTTGCCACTGACCGAAACACTGAGAGTGGAGGACCACATCCCTTGTGTGTTCTATAAAAAATTCATCCTGTTGAATAATCTGGTCCTTTTTCCTTGTGCTTCCATTTGCTGCAAGTCCCCCCACCAAGAAAATGGTTGTTAATGTCAGATGATGGCAGCATAGTCCAATCTGTGCTCCCTGGAGTCACTCGTGCCTCCAGTCGGAGGTTCTCTCCTGCATTGCACAGGGCCTGGCGGACTGCTGGTGGGGTCCGGAGACCTTTGTTGTCCCGGAACTGTGGTTTTGCCTGTGTTTGCCACAGTCCTTTCTGGACATCTGGCTTTTCAGAGGGCTTCTCTGCATCCGCCAGACCGTTGCCACCTTCTGAAGCTGTGCAGAGCTGTGGTGGTTGGAGCCTTGTGCATCTCACAGAGAAAGTTCTGGAGTCCTGCAGACTGGTCCTGACTAAGGGAGAACTCTTCCATTTTTAGTTATAATGCCTCTTCTTCACTGGCCTTGGCTCCTTCTCAGCCTTGTCTGCCAACGGTCACATCCCACCTGCTGGCTGGGCGGGCATCTCTTTCCCAAAGGGCCGCGCTTTGGGTTCAAATATCAACTGCATCCTTTCTTAACCTGTGGTTTGGGACAAGATACACAACCTCCTTGGGCCTCATCACACTCATCTGTAAAGCTGCTCTAATAATAATAAAAATAACAACATTGTGTATGGTTTGATTTTTTTTTTATAAAAGGACTCAAATGTTGTCCGACAGAAAGTAAATGCCCAGTTAGTTGCTCATCGCTGTTATCCTCACAGACTAGTAGCCATAGGACCGGTCCAGTTGGTTCTCATTTTAATTCACTTGAGATGCTGTGAATGGGCAGGGCCAGTGGGGTGAGTCGTGGCTCTCCATTCGAGGTGCGACTGCTCTCTGAGGACACTCTGAGAAGGCAACCTCCGAGAAGTCCTCTTCTGATGGAAGGGGACGGAGCTTTTAGTTGCCTCTTCCACTGTGTGGATTGCATCATTGGTCACAAGGATGCTAAGAGAAATTGTAAGTGCTCAGAGGTAGAGTTTAGGGAAACAGCCAGTGTGAGAAGTACCTGATGAGACATTCTGCAGCTGGGAATGGCCACGGGGCAGCAGACTTTATGTGAGAAGTTTTTTGTGAGAAGGTGAAGTTTCTCATATTATCTTGATAGAATTTCATCTCTTTGTGCCTCATTTCCATCACAGAATCTTCCTTTTTTCATTAATTTTCATGGAAATTTAACTGAACACTTCAAATATGTTACACTATTAAAACTAAAATTAAAAATATATTTGTGAGTTTACGTGCATGTGCATGTATGTGCGCGCGCACGCACACACACACACCATGTAACTTACTGAATGGTACCCACACTAGAGATGAAATGAGCAAATAGTCTTGTAGAAGCTCCAGAGCATCTTATAAAATGCTGATGTCACCCTGGCCAGAGGGCTCCGGTGGTTGGAATGTTGTCCTGATAATGCAGGCTTGTGGGTTTGGTCCCTGGTCGGGGCACATGCAGGAGTGGATTGATGTTTCTGACTTTTACTCTCTCTCTCTAAAATCAACAAATAAAAAATTTCAGGCCTGATCTGTGGTGGCACAGTGGATAAAGCGTCAACCTGGAAATTCTGAGTTTGCTGGTTCGAAACCCTGGGCTTGCCTGGCCAAGGCACATATGGGAGTTGATGCTTCCAGCTCCTCCCCCCTTTTCTCTCTCTGTCTCTCTCTCCTCTCTAAAATGAATAAATAAAATAAAATAAATTTAATAACTACATTGCATCCTACAGTCTCAAGCTCTATTAAAAAAATTCAAATAAAAGAAAAATTTAAAAAGATAGTGACGTCACTTAAAATGTGCTTTTCAACTCTTCTATTTCATTTTATTTTTTTATTTCCCTGAGAACTATTCCTTGTATCCTCAAATGCCAACAGCTAATTTCAAATAAGAGTACTGGTTTCTTCTAAATCAGAAAAAAAAATAAGTCTTTCTTTTCCTTTTCCTTCTCCTTCTTGAGAGCTGAGGAAAACACATCTGAGCCATTTCTGCCCATGATTAAATAATAGGGCCTCCCACAACCTGTAGCCTCTAAGCCACTGAATTGAATAAAGCAACCCTTTTGGAGTTTTTCTGTGTACAGGGCAAAATGAACAACTATTGGCTGCCGACTATTTGCTGGTCACTTTGTGGCCCAAAATAAGACCCAGTCCCTGTATCCAAGGAGTCTTGAATCTAATAAGAAAGATCTGGAATGTGAACTGACTGTAGAGTATAAGGGGACTGGGACAGGTTCCATTAGCAAAGATAAGAGCCAGTCTAGTCTGGAAGAAGAGAGTATAGTTAGCAATGAGCAAAAGGATGCTTTCATAGAACATTCTGCAAGAGGCAGGCAGGACTGAAAACAACATTGGTGGAAAAATTTGTTTAAGCCAGGAGATCAGTAATGGTGCTGAGAAATGTTTAAAATCAAGAAAAGTATGGTCAAGGGGTACTTACCTTGACCACGGAGAATTGGCACAGGGGGTCTTCTGCAGCAGTGGAAGGGGTGGAGATGAAGTTGGGGACTTCAGGAGAGAGCCTTTCTTGGTCAGTGATAAAATGTTTATGCTTGGTGTACCTTTCAGTCTTCCAACAGACACTGCATGTGTTGAAGGGGCCACATTATCATTTGCTTTTAAAGATCATTAAGGGAGTAGTGACTTCATTTTTAATTGCCTCCCTGCTGAGTTTTCCTCCTCTGGCATCTTTTGCTTTACGTTTGAGTTAACCTATTCTGGATCCAGCTGTTTTCAGGTTACGGGTACAAAGTAGAAGTGAGTGGCAGGTTGGTATAGCAACTGAATGTGATAGCAGTCGGGGATACCTGTGGGGATTGATGATGAACTTGAATAGTCGGCAAGCTTTTCTTAGGAAATTTTACAGTCAATTAAAGGCCTTTCTCACAGTTTTTATTCTGACAATGAATCTCTTTCACGAAGGCTCAGATTGTTTGAAGATGCTACAAAATGATAATAAGGCAGTTGTAAGAATGCATCATGATTCCCAGAGAACTAGAATATTGGATGTTCTCTTGTAGTTCTGTTAAAGTTTGTGAGTAAGAGAGATTTGGCAGAGACAAGATGGTAATGTGCTCTTTTATATAAAAGCTTTGGTAATTCCCGTTGTCTATGACCTCCATAGTAGGCTATTAAAGGCTTTGTTCTCTTGCCCAGAGATATCCATTTTCTTCTTTCTTTTCTTTTCTTTCTTTTTTTTTGTGAGAGATAGAGACAGACAGACAGATAGGCAGACAGACAGGAAGGGAGAGAGATGAGAAGCATCAGCTCATAGTTGTAGCACTTTAGTTGTTCATTGATTGCTTTCTCATATGTGCCTTGACCAGTGGCTATAGCTGAGCCAGAGACCCCTTGCTCAAGCCAGCAATCTTGGGATCAAGCCAGCAACCTTGGGCTTCAAGCCAGCGACCATAAGGTCATACTTACGATCCCATGCTCAAGCTGGTGAGCCTGCATTCAAGCAGGCAACCTTGGGACTTTGCACCTGTGTCCTCAGCATCCCAGGCCAAGTCTCTATCCACTGTGCCACTGCTCAGTCAGGCCAGATATCCATTTTCATACTGTTTCTTTCCTTCATACTGTCTACATGTGAGCCATCACGGTGCCTCTTTGGACCAGGACAAGACAGTCTCTGTCAGCTCCAGAGCCCCCCTCTGCTTTCCCCTCATCTAGCAAGATTTGAACCTAATTTTGGTGTCATTTTTCTCAGGCTGAGCTCAAATGCTACCTCCTTGGTGAAGCCTTACTCCTCTTTTCTAGGCAGAAATCACTCCCTGGTCAGGCTGCTGCTGCTTTTTGGGGGGTGGGGGAGCAGACTTTTCCCTCATTGACACATGTTAGCAGTGTCTTCTCAACATATAGGTATGTTCCTGGGTCATTATGTCTAGGGCCGACCTCAAAGTAGGTGGTGGGTAAGTCTCTGCCTCTAACCCCAACTCCCCATCCGCATCTATATTTACAACACTCTGGGGATTAGTGTAAAAACAAACTATTTTAACTACTTTGAATGTCATTTGACTCCATCCCTTTAGGTCATGTAAGAGTTTGCATTTCAAGTTCCTTTTGAGACTGCTGATACCCTTAGGAGGGTCATATCATAAATTTCTTTGAGGTGACAAAATTATGTTGGGTTACCTATTTAGTGACACCATTAGTTGAGCAAGATTGTGGTTCAGACAGGATAGGTTCCAGAGTAACAGGAAATTCAAGGGGGAGGGGTAGGATTAGTGTTTTAACATAGAAAGATAAACTTCTCTTGTTGATACTTTTACTGGGAACAGCCCTATGGAAATCCAAATCCTTTTTTTTTTTTTCTAAAATTTCTGCGAATTTCCAGAGGGCTTATGTTCTTAAGGTTATTTCTGTTCCCAGGCTCATGCTTTTTCTAAATTTGTTCAATTTCGGATTATCTCTATCCCAGTAGGCAAAGTCTATTCCATATTCATTGACCTAGTTGTGAAAATCAGCCCCTTCTTCAGTATCCACATTCATAAAGCCTCCTGCCTTTAATGCAAGGACTAGAGTTCCCTGCAGATTTAAGTGCAGGGAGGACTCTGGAGAATGAGGCAAAGGAGGCGTGTCCATCACAGCAGCGTAGCAACTGCCAACTGAATGGTTACACTGTGCTCTTCAAATGTCCTTCCGCCACTGCTTCACGAGGGTGTTTCACTGGTCACTTCAGTGCATTGCAAGCCCCCACCTTGTGCCATCTTTGCATGCTTCTGTCCTTGCCCCTTCTCTGCCTTTCCTTCTCTTGTTTCTCTCTCCATTTCAGAGTGAATGCAAAGCGATGGAGCCTTTGGAGCCAGACATCTGGGCTGCCATCTTGGCTTTCTTAGTTATTAGCTGTATGGCTGATATAAGTTACTTAAACTTTCCAAGGTCAATTGTTCCATAAGTAAAATGGGCATAATAAAATCAACCCTTTCACAGGTTCGGCCTGTGTATTGGAGGTCTAGAGCTGATGCTATCATTTGCCGACTTCTTAGGACCAGGGTACTCATATTTGCAGGTTCCGGGAGTGTTGGCTGCTGATGGTCTATAGCTGAGCCCAGTCCCAGGGACTCCACTGGCACAAGAGAATCTTATTCGTGGGGTTATACTCTGCCAAGGGACTGCCCATACCCTAGGACTGGTTGATGTGGAGGTTCAAAGTCTTGTCTCTGCCTAACAAGTCTCAAGGGGCATTCAAGCTCCAGAACTTCATGTGTGATCGATCAGCCGGGGCTATTGTTGCAACTGCATCACAGTTCTGCTGCCCCTTGGCCACCCCTGCCTCTCTCCTCCCCGCCCCCCACCAGACTCTCTCATAAACCTGACAGTTCCCACCTTAGAGCCTGTTTTTAACCTAAAGAAAATGGTTGAGCCCTGGCCGGTTGGCTCAGTGGTAGAGCGTCGGCCTGGCGTGCGGAAGTCCCGGGTTTGATTCCCGGCCAGGGCACATAGAAGAAGCGCCCATCTACTTCTCCACCCCTCCCCCTCTCCTTCCTCTCTGTCTCTCTCTTCCCCTCCTGCAGCCAAGGCTCCATTGGAGCAAAGATGGCCCGGGCGCTGGGGATGGCTCCTTGGTCTCTGCCCCAGGTGCTGGAGTGGCTCTGGTGGCAACGAGCGACGCCCCAGAGGGGCAGAGCATAGCCCCCTGGTGGGTAGAGCGTCGCCCCCTGGTGGGCGTGCCGGGTGGATCCCGGTCGGGCGCATGCGGGAGTCTGTCTGTCTCTCCCCGTTTCCAGCTTCAGGAAAATAAATAAATAAATAAATAAATAAATAAAAAGAAAATGGTTGAAAGACTCTTCAGTGCATACTAGGCACCCAGGAAGTCATTATTGTTTGGTGGGTAAGAGAATTTATTTTATGAGATTTGCCAGAATATTCCAGACATATACAAAACTACACGAGGAATCTTCACTAATCTGAAACTATGAACAGTGAGAATAAAATTACCCCAAATTTGGACAATGAGAAAATGGTTGTTTGATTTTTTTTAAACGTTATTTTACTAGAGGATGTTCTAATGAGCCTGCTCCAATGGAAAAGGAACCTTGTTACTTGTAATGGGCTCATACCTGGTACTAATGGGTACTGTCATTTTGTTGTCTCTGGATATCTGATTAATGACCCAGAACTGTTAAGGGTGCTGGCAGGTTACATCGCCATCAGGTTAGTGGTTAACCTGTGAAAAGCTGATATGTTATGATTTTATAGACAAAAAGAAAACTGAATGCCACAGAGATTAAGATCTTACATCTGATTTAACAGCCTTTTGGGCATTTCTTTCCTGACTCTTTGAAATCTCAATTTTTATTTTTATTTTTTAATTTAGTGTGTGTGTGTGTGTGTGCGCGCGCGCACACACGCATGTGCAAAAGGGAAGAGGTTTATTTAGGTGCTGTGACCTGGGAGAATGCTGACCTCTGTCTCAAAGACCATCTCCTCTTCTTGCTCAAGCCCATGGTTCTTATAGGGTTAAGGAGGGGAGGGATTTTTCCCTAATTATCTTGGTAGCTTTTTGTGTACTCAGGCCTTATCCACTCATCTTTTTAGCCTTTGGTATGCTCAGTGTAAGGACCTCCCCCTGCACCATCCCAGCCAATGGAGGGACTCCCCAGTACTCCCTGACCATCTATGGTAATAATTCAAATCTCGATTTCTTATACACATTGTGATTCAAATACACATTGTGTATTTGTCTTCTATGCTGGTTCCCTCATTAATGAGTTAAATAAAACTTTATCAGATGCTTATTATCTAATTGTATGAGGCTGTTTTCAACAGTGTTTTTTCATAGAAATGCATTTTTGTGTATTATTCATTTCTGAAGGGGAGTATTATGATTGGAAGGTACCCAAAAATTCACAGGAGCAATGGGGAGAAAGAGTCAACATTTTGAAGTTAGCCAAACCCTCTCATACTCAACTCAGACTTTGGGTTTGGTTTTGAAGTGTATGTGTCTTTTTTTTTTTTTTTTAATAAATTTTTATTAATGGTAATGGGATGACATTAATAAATCAGGGTACATATATTCAAAGAAAACATGTCTAGGTTATTTTGTTATTAAATTATGTTGCATACCCCTCGCCCAAAGTCAGATTGTCCTCCGCCACCCTCTATCTAGTTCTCTGTGCCCCTCCCCCTCCCCCTAACTCTCTCCCTCCCTCCCTCCCATATCCTCCCTCCCCCCACCCCTGGTAACCACCACACTCTTGTCCATGTCTCTTAGTCTCGTTTTTATGTTCCACCAATGTATGGAATCATGTAGTTCTTGTTTTTTTCTGATTTACTTATTTCACTCCATATAATGTTATCAAGATCCCACCATTTTGCTGTAAATGATCTGATGTCATCATTTCTTATGGCTGAGTAGTATTCCATAGTGTATATGTGCCACATCTTCTTTATCCAGTCTTCTATTGAAGGGCTTTTTGGTTCTTTCCATGTCTTGGCCACTGTGAACAGTGCTGCAATGAACATGGGGCTACATGTATCTTTATGTATCAATGTTTCTGAGGTTTTGGGGTATATACCCAGTAGAGGGATTGCTGGGTCATAAGGTAGTTCTATTTGCAGTTTTTTGAGGAACCACCATACTTTCCTCCATAATGGTTGTACTACTTTACAGTCCCACCAACAGTGAATGAGGGTTCCTTTTTCTCCACAGCCTCTCCAACATTTGCTATTATTACCCGTCTTGTTGATAATAGCTAATCTAACAGGGGTGAGGTGGTATCTCATTGTAGTTTTGATTTGCATTTCTCTAATAGCTAATGAAGCTGAGCATCTTTTCATATATCTGTTGGCCATTTGTATCTCTTCCTGGGAGAAGTGTCTGTTCATGTCCTCTTCCCATTTTTTTATTGGATTGTTTGTTTGTTGTTGAGTTTTATGAGTTCTTTGTAAATTTTGGATATTAGGCCCTTATCTGAGCTGTTGTTTGAAAATATCATTTCCCATTTAGTTGGCTGTCTGTTTATTTTGATATCAGTTTCTCTTGCTGAGCAAAAACTTTTTATTCTGATGTAGTCCCATTCATTTATCTTTGCCTTCACTTCTCTTGCCATTGGAGTCAAATTCATAAAATGTTCTTTAAAACCCAGGTCCATGATTTTAGTACCTATGTCTTCTTCTATGTACTTTATTGTTTCAGGTCTTATATTTAGGTCTTTGATCCATTTTGAATTAATTTTAGTACACGGGGACAGGCTGTAGTCGAGTTTCATTCTTTTGCATGTGGCTTTCCAGTTTTCCCAACACCATTTGTTGAAGAGGCTTTCTTTTCTCCATTGTGTGTTGTTGGCCCCTTTATCAAAGATTATTTGACCATATATATGTGGTTTTATTTCTGGACTTTCTATTCTGTTCCATTGGTCTGAGTGTCTATTTTTCTGCCAATACCATGCTGTTTTGATTATCGTGGCCCTATAATATAGTTTAAAGTCAGGTATTGTAATGCCCCCAGCTTCATTCTTTTTCCTTAGGATTGTTTTGGTTATTCGGGGTTTTTTATAGTTCCATATAAATCTGATGATTTTTTGTTCCATTTCTTTAAAAAATCTCATAGGAATTTTGATGGGAATTGCATTAAATTTGTGTATTGCTTTGGGTAATATGGCCATTTTGATTATATTTATTCTTCCTATCCAAGAACAAGGAATATTTTTCCATCTCATTGTATCTTTTTCGATTTCCCTTAACAATCCTTTGTAATTTTCATTATATAGGTCCTTTACATTCTTTGTTATGTTTATTCCTAGGTATTTTATTTTTTTTGTTGCAATCGTGAAGGGGATTATTTTTTTGAGTTCGTTTTCTAATATTTCATTGTTGGCATATAGAAAGGCTATGGACTTTTGTATGTTAATTTTGTATCCTGCGACCTTACTGTATTGGTTTATTGTTTCTAATAATCTTTTTGTGGAGTCCTTCGGGTTTTCGATGTATAGGATCATATCATCAGCAAAAAGTGATACCTTTACTTCTTCTTTTGCGATATGGATGCCTTTTATTTCTTTGTCTTGTCTGATTGCTCTGGCCAGAACTTTTAGCACCACGTTAAATAAGAGTGGAGAGAGTGGACAACCCTGTCTTGTTCCTGATTTAAGGTAGAAAGTCCTCAGTTTTATGCCGTTTAATAGGATGTTGGCTGATGGTTTATCATATATGGCCTTTATCATGTTGAGATATTTTCCTTCTATACCCATTTTGTTGAGAGTCTTAAACATAAAATTGTGTTGTATTTTATCAAAAGCCTTTTCTGCATCTATTGATAAGATCATGTGGTTTTTGTTCTTTGTTTTGTTGATATGGTGTATTACGTTAACCGTTTTGCGTATGTTGAACCATCCTTGAGATTCTGGGATGAATCCCACTTGATCATGATGTATTATTTTTTTAATATGTTGTTGTATTCGGTTTGCCAGTATTTTGTTTAGTATTTTAGCATCTGTATTCATTAGAGATATTGGTCTGTAGTTTTCTTTCTTTGTGCCATCCTTGCCAGGTTTCGGTATGAGGGTTATGTTGGCCTCATAAAATGTGTTTGGAAGTATTGCTTCTTCTTCAATTTTTTGGAAGACTTTGAGTAGAATAGGAACCAAGTCTTCTTTGAATTTTTGATAGAATTCACTAGTATAACCGTCTGGGCCTGGACTTTTATTTTTGGGGAGGTTTTTAATAGTTTTTTTCTATTTCCTCCCTGCTGATTGGTCTGTTTAGGCTTTCTGCTTCTTCATGACTCAGTCTAGGAAGGTTGTATTGTTCTAGGAATTTATCCATTTCTTCTAGATTGTTGTATTTGGTGGCATATAATTTTTCATAGTATTCTACAATAATTCTTTGTATATCTATGATGTCTGTAGTGATCTCTCCTCTTTCATTTTGGATTTTATTTATTTGAGTCCTGTGCCTTTTTTCCTTGGTGAGTCTTGCCAAGGGTTTGTCAATTTTGTTGATCTTTTCAAAGAACCAGCTCCTTGTTTTATTGATTTTTTCTATAGTTTTTCTGTTCTCTATTTCATTTATTTCTGCTCTGATTTTTATTATCTCCTTTCTTCGGCTGGTTTTGGGTTGTCTTTGTTCTTCTTTTTCTAGTTCCTTAAGGTGTGAAGTTAAGTGGTTTACTTCGGCTCTCTGTTGTTTGTTCATATAGGCCTGAAGTGATATGAACTTTCCTCTTATTACTGCTTTTGCTGCATCCCAGAGATTCTGATATGTCGTATTTTCATTTTCATTTGTCTGTATATATCTTTTGATCTCTGCGCTTATTTCTTCTTTGACCCATTCATTTTTTAGAAGTATGTTGTTTAGTTTCCACATTTTTGTGGGTTTTTCCCCCTCTTTTTTGCAGTTGAATTCTAGTTTCAAGGCTTTATGATCAGAAAATATGCTTGGTACAATTTCAATATTTCTAAATTTGCTGATATTGTCTTTGTGGCCCAACATATGGTCAATTCTTGAGAATGTTCCATGTACACTAGAGAAAAATGTATACTCTGTCGCTTTGGGATGAAGTGTCCTGTAGATGTCTATCATATCCAGGTGTTCTAGTATTTCATTTCATTTAAGGCCACTATATCTTTATTGATTCTCTGTTTGGATGACCGATCTAGAGCCGTCAGCGGTGTATTGAGGTCTCCAAGTATGATTGTATTTTTGTTAGTTTTTGTTTTAAGGTCAATAAGTAGCTGTCTTATATATTTTGGTGCTCCTTGGTTTGGTGCATATATATTAAGGATTGTTATGTCTTCTTGATTCAACTTCCCCTTAATCATTATGAAATGACCATTTTTGTCTCTGAGTACTTTTTCTGTCTTGTAGTCAGCATTATTAGATATGAGTATTGCTACACCTGCTTTTTTTTGGGTGTTGTTTGCTTGGAATATTGTTTTCCAGCCTTTCACTTTGAATTTGTTTTTATCCTTGTTGCTTAGATGTGTTTCTTGTAGGCAGCATATAGTTGGATTTTCTTTTTTAATCCATTCTGCTACTCTGTGTCTTTTTATTGGTAAGTTTAATCCATTTACATTTAGTGTAATTATTGACACTTGTGGGTTCCCTACTGCCATTTTATAAATTGCTTTCTGTTAGTTTTGTATCTTGTTTGATTCTTCTCTTTTGTTTTTCTATCATTTGTTTTTGTTTGTTTGTGTTCCATACTTCTTTCCTCTGTTGCTACCTTTATTAAGTCAAGTGTTTTTGTGGTGGTTTTTTCAAGGGTGGTTACCATTAAGTAATGAAAAGGGTACCTACCATATTCATTGTAGTACCCTATCTTATGCGTATTTCTGCACTTCATCGTCCTTTGCTACTGTTAATCTCCATCCTCTCCCCCCTTTTTTTCCTTTGTTGTCACAGTTTAAGTTTGGTTTTATTGTGTTCTTGGTGGAGCTGTTACTTGTGGTGTTGTTTTCTTTTGTTCTTTGAATCTGGTTGGAAAACCCCCTTTAGTATTTCCTGGAGTGGGGGCTTTCTGCTGATAAATTCTCTCAACTTTTCTGTATTTGTGAATGTTTTTATATCTCCTTCGTACTTGAAGGATAGCTTTGATGGGTATAGTATTCTTGGCTGAAAGTTCCTCTCTTTCAGGGCTTTAAATATTGGGGTCCACTCTCTTCTAGCTTGTAGAGTTTCTGCTGAGAAATCTGTTGATAATCTAATAGGCCTTCCTTTACATGTTGTACTCTTCTTTTCCCTGTCTGCCTTGAGAATTTTTTCTTTGTCATTGATTTGTGTCATCTTTATTATGATGTGCCTTGGAGTGGGTTTGTTGGGGTTAAGAAAACTCAGTGTTCTGTTTGCTTCTTGAATTTGAGGCTTTAGTTCTTTCCACAGGCTTGGGAAGTTCTCGTCTATTATTTGTTTGAGTATATTCTCCATTCCATTTTCTTTCTCTTCTCCCTCTGATATACCTATTATTCTTATGTTATTCTTTCTGATGGAGTCAGACAATTCCTGTAGGGCTTTCTTGTTTTTATTTTTTTATTTTTGAGTCTCTTTCTTCTTCTCTCTGTTGTGCCTCAAGTTGTTTGTCTTCTATTTCACTAATCCTATCTTCAATCTGGGCTGTTCTGTTAGCTAAGCTTGTTACCTCGTTTTTCAGCTCGTGAATTGAGTTTTTCATTTCTGTTTGATTTGTTTTTATAGTTTCAATTTCCTTGGTAATATATTCTTTGTGTTCATTGAGTTGTTTTCTGATCTCCCTAAATTGCCTTTCTGTGTTTTCTTGTATATCTCTGAGTATTTTTAAGATTTCTATTTTAAATTCTCTGTCATTTAGCTCCAAGGCTTCCAATATGTTAAGTCTTTTCTCCATAGATTTTTCCACATCTATTTGTGTTACCTCTCTTTCTTTTGTATCCATAATATTTGATTTCCTCTTTCTTATTGGCATCTGAGGGTGGTCTTGTTGATAGCACTAATTAGAGTTAATAAAGAGTAAAAAGTAAAAAAAAAAAAAAAAAAAGTAAAACACCCCACAAAAAAAAAAAAACAGTAATAATTTATTATTTCCCCCTTTTTTCTTTCTTCTCTTTCCCTCCTCTCCCCTCCTCAGGGAAATATCGTGATGACCTGTGAATTATATTATGCTAAATGGAACAAAAACTGCCTATAATGGAGGGTCTGATTTGGGGTGAAGAGTTCAAGGGGCAAAAAAAGGGAGTAGGGACCTACTAAATGCAAAAAAAAAAGGAAGAAAATCTTAGACAAGCATAAGATGATTTGCTTGTAAGTGATGGTCGACTAAGAGATATAATGAGAGGGATAAGAGGGAACCAGAAAAAAGGAGAAAAAATAAAGAATAATAAAGAAGAAAAAAATAAAAATAATAAGTAAAAATCTGTTGTATTAAGTGGAGCGAAGACTAAATACAATGGAGACCTTGGGTTGGGAGCAACGTAAAAAGTACCCAAAATGCCACAAAAATAAACAAACAAACAACAACAACAAAAAACAAAAGCGAAAAAGAAAAATAAAGCCAAAAAAAAACCCTTGAGTCCCAAATTAACTAATTTGTTCGTGATTGAGGATTAAATGGGAGGAAAGTAAAATGAGAAAAGAAAAAACGAATAGAAAGGAAAAAATAAGAAAAAGAGAAAAACGAAGGAAGAAAAAAAAAGGAAGAGAAAAAAACAAAATAAAGCAAAACAAAAAAAAAAAAAGAGGAGAGAGTGAGAGTTAAGTGTTTTGGAGTATAACCTTAAAGGAGGGTGAGGATGAAGAAGAGAAATAAAATGTAACACTCATGGGTAGTGTAATTCAAGAAAAGGGAAGCATAAGATGGGCAGAGAATAGAAGGACCGAGGTGGAGGAAATAGAAATAATAATAATAAAGGCAATAAGATAGAAGAAACAAACAACAACAACAAAAAAATTAGTGGAACAAGTTGTAAAGTCTGTGGATTTTTCTTGATTTTGAGAGGTTAACTTCTTTCTTTTTCTTTTCTCTCCCTCTTCCTGGTCGGTGACTCTGTACCCCAGGCTCTGCCCCTGTGTCACACTTAGGTAGGGATTTGCAGTTGATGGGATTCTATGGCAATGTCATATAATTGGCTTTAGTCTTGCTGGTAGTCAAGGCTTGTTGGCATTTGCAGGGTCCAACGATGAGAGAGTTTGCTTTCCTAGTCTCTCTCCTAGTCCCCCCTTCCTGAATTAGCAGCCTGGTGATCCAGCTATAAGGCTGCAACTGCTTCTGCCTGGGGAGTAAGAGGCTCAAAGAGCTAGGAAATCCCCACTCTATCCCCACTCAGCGCAAGGCTTTGGGAAAGGCTCTGGCAGTCAGAGCCTCCAGTGTAATCAGGCGGGGGTGGGAGCCAATTGTTGTCAAGGTGACTGTTCAGCTCCTAGCATTCAGTTGGACCACTCAACCCAGGCTTTCCACACTTTGTAGCCTGTTTTGGCTGGGAAGAAGAGGCACTAGTTTCTGCTTGCGACTAGTGTAGTATAGATCTTATTATCTGCCAAGTCCCTCTTGTTAGCGTTTATCCCTGAATATGGAGGCTCTATCAATCAGAAGTTGCCCCCGCCCCTTTAGCGAGAGGCACTAAAAAATATCACGCCTCTTATCTTGGATCGCTGAACTGAGAGAGATCTTATCAACTAGAACCCGAGGGTGCGCAGATTTCATGGGTTAAGCTAATTTCAGTGATTGGGGCCGCAGCTGTGCTCCTGAAGGTATTTCAGGCTGTCTGCGCACCCTCCCCCAACGCTTGATTGTTAGCTTGAATGGCTGGGTGAGGTGCCCCGCCCACAGAGAGAATCTCCCAAGTAGGAAAGACCGCCCTGGCTCCTCTCCCGCTCGCCCCGCCGCTGGCGGCTGGGGCGCACCGGGGGCAGGATAATGGGGCACCCTGGGTGTGCGGGCCAGTAGGGTGCTCTGGGCACGTGGAATGCCCAGGGCATGCGCGCGAATGGGGTGCTCCGGGCACCGGTGGCTGGAGACTCTCACTCGCAGTGCGCGGGCCGCTGGGAACGTTAGCGGTGCTCGTTCTGCAATTGGACCGTGCGCGCGCCAGCGGCTGCTCGCAGCTCCCGAGTGTGGGTGGTACTCACTCTGCAACTGGACTGGGCGCCCGCCGGTGGCTGCTGAGTGTGGGCTGACTCACCACAGGCGCACTTTCTCCGCAGCTTGAATGAATGTCCCTGCGGTAGTTAGCTTCCTCCGCACCCTCGTCTCTCAGATTCAAGTGATAACAGTCCTTTCGCTTTCAGTTTGTGTGGAACTCCGGAATGCTCCGAGGATAAATTTTTCTGTTTCTAGTTGATAAATTTGTTGTGATTTTGGGGAGATCTGTCGGACGCGCTGCTCACAGCGCCATTTCCGTGACGTCACTCAAGTGTATGTGTCTTTTAGGGCTTCTGTTAACAAAGTCCCACACGTTGAGTGGCTTAAACAAAAGAAATGCGTTGTCTTACAGTTTCGGAGGTGAGAAGTTTGAGGTCAGGTTCTTGCAGATTGGCTCCTACTGAGGGCTGTAAGGGTCAATCTGTCCCAGGCCTCATCCCGAGTTCCCGGTGGGTTGGGGACTATCTTTGGGGTTTCTTAGCTTGTAGACTCATCACCCCAGTCGCCCTTCATGTTCACATCATGTTCTCCCTGTGTGTGTGTGTGTTTGTGTGTTCAGATCTCCCTTTTTATAAGAACGCCAGTCATACTGGATTAGGGGCCTCACCTTAATGACCTTATTTTTAATTTAGTTACCTCTGTAAAGACCCTGTCTGGGATTAGAACTTTAACAGACAAATTTTGGTGGTGGCAGTAGGGCACACAATTCAAACCATAACAGTGTGATTACTTTTTCTCCATTCCCAAGGGTCATTTTTCCCTCAGTGGATACAGTAAGGAGAAGAATGCCAGTAACTCCTGAGAGAGCCCCAGTTAAGAAACCTCATCTTGTTTGAAAATGAGGTTTACCGTCACATAACTGCATGGCTTTAGGAATGTGGGTGTAATGGAGTAGTCTTGGGAACTCAGTGCTGTCTGACAGAGGGGGTCACAAGTTCTCAGAATTATTCAGCAGCCAGTCTGCTTTACAGATGCGACAGACCCCCCCAAAAATGCCTTTTTTTTTGGTGTTGCATTCATTTACATGAATATAATCAAGTAAATAATTCCAATGGCTTGGGATTGCATTTAAAAAAATATGTTGGTAGGTTTGTCTAAGGGGAGAGTATGGTGTTTTTTAATTTTGCATTAGGCAGGTAGGCAAGGCGAGGGAGAAGAATGATTCCTTTGGCAACTGTGGAATTGTTTACCATGACTAGAAGGAGAGTCTTCTGTTTGAATAACCCCTCTGAACTGCCGGACACGTAATGGAAGCTGGGTGAATGTTTATTGAGTAAGCAGAAGTGCCCAGGGAACTTGGGGTATTTGAGAGCAATCCAATAAGCACATATTTATTCAGTTTTACCATAGCTTCCAGTTTGTGTAAAAGAATAATGACAGCGGTGACTGTTTATTGTGCTTACTATGTGCCATGCATCCTGCATGCATTTTAGAAAAGAGATCTCAGCAACTGCTCGAGTTGGGTTATAGTGTTTTTATTTTACAAAGAAGGAAACTGAAGCTAATGGAGGTCAAGCAACTTGACGGCATACTTGGTAAGTAAAGTAAGGTGGGTTCTTTTTTTTTTTTTTTAAATAATTTTATTTTTTTAATGGGGTGACATCAATAAATCAGGATACATATATTCAAAGATAACAAGACCAGGGTATCTTGTCGTTCAATTATGATGCATACCCGTCACCCAAAGTCAGATTGTCCTCTGTCACCCTCTATCTTGTTTTCTTTGTGCCCCTCCCCCTCCCCCTTTCCCTCTCCCATTCCCCCCTCCCCCCCGTAACCACCACACTCTTATCAATGTCTCTTAGTTTCACTTTTATGTCCCACCTACGTATGGAATAATGCAGTTCCTGGTTTTTTCTGATTTACTTATTTCGCTTCGTATCATGTTATCTAGATCCCACCATTTTGCTGTAAATGTTCCGATGTCATCATTTCTTATGGCTGAGTAGTATTCCATAGTGTATATGTGCCACATCTTCTTTATCCAGTCATCTATTGACGGGCTTTTTGGTTGTTTCCATGTCCTGGCCACTGTGAACAATGCTGCAATAAACATGGGGCTGCATGTGTCTTTACGTATCAATGTTTCTGAGTTTTTGGGGTATATACCCAGTAGAGGGATTGCTGGGTCATAAGGTAGTTCTATTTTCAGTTTTTTGAGGAACCACCATACTTTCTTCCATAATGGTTGTACTACTTTACATTCCCACCAACAGTGTATGAGGGTTCCTTTTTCTCCACAGCCTCTCCAACATTTGCTATTACCTGTCTTGCTAATAATAGCTAATCGAACAGGTATGAGGTGGTATCTCATTGCTGTTTTGATTTGCATTTCTCTAATAGCTAAAGAAGATGAGCATCTTTTCATATATCTGTTGGCCATTTGTATTTCTTCCTGGGAGAAGTGTCTGTTCATATCCTCTTCCCATTTTTTTATGGGATTGTTTGTTTGTTTGTTGTTGAGTTTTATGAGTTCTTTGTATATTTTGGATATTAGGCCCTTATCTGAGCTGTTGTTTGAAAATATCATTTCCCATTTAGTTGGCTTTCTGTTTATTTTGTTATCAGTTTCTCTTGCTGAGCAAAAACTTCTTAGTCTGATGTAGTCCCATTCATTAATTTTTGCCTTCACTTCTCTTGCCATTGGAGTCAAATTCATAAAATGCTCTTTAAAACCCAGGTCCATGAGTTGAGTACCTATGTCTTCTTCTATGTACTTAATTGTTTCAGGTCTTATGTTTAGATCTTTGATCCATTTTGAATTAATTTTAGTACAGGGGGACAAACTGTAGTCGAGTTTCATTCTTTTGCATGTGGCTTTCCAGTTTTCCCAGCACCATTTATTGAAGAGGCTTTCTTTTCTCCATTGTGTGTTGTTGGCCCCTTTATCAAAAATTATTTGACTATATATATGTGGTTTTATTTCTGGACTTTCTATTCTGTTCCATTGGTCTGAGTGTCTATTTTTCTGCCAATACCATGCTGTTTTGATTGTCGTGGCCCTATAATAGAGTTTGAAGTCAGGTATTGTAATACCCCCAGCTTCATTCTTTTTCTTTAGGATTGCTTTGGCTATTCGGGGTTTTTTATAGTTCCATATAAATCTGATGATTTTTTGCTCTATTTCTTTAAAAAACGTCATTGGAAGTTTGATGGGAATTGCATTGAATTTGTATATTGCTTTGGGTAATATAGCCATCTTGATTATATTTATTCTTCCTAGCCAAGAACAAGGTATATTCTTCCATCTCATTATATCTTTTTCAATTTCCCTTAACAATGGTTTATAGTTTTCATTATATAAGTCCTTTACATTCTTTGTTATGTTTATTCCTAAGTATTTTATTTTTTTTGTTGCAATCGTGAAGGGGATTATTCTTTTGAGTTCCTTCTCAGTTGTTTCATTGTTGGCATATAGAAAGGCTATTGACTTCTGAATGTTAATTTTGTATCCTGCGACCTTACTGTATTGGCTTATTGTTTCTAGTAGTCTTTTTGTGGATTCTTTGGGGTTTTAGATGTATAGGATCATATCATCTGCAAAAAGTGATACCTTTACTTCTTCTTTTGCGATATGGATGCCTTTTATTTCTTTGTCTTCTCTGATTGCTCTGGCTAGAACCTCTAGTACCACATTAAATAAGAGTGGAGAGAGTGGACAACCCTGTCTTGTTCCTGATTTAAGGGGGAAAGCCTTCAGTTTAGTGCCATTTAATATGATGTTAGCTGATGGTTTATCATATATGGCCTTTATCATGTTGAGATATTTTCCTTCTATAGTAAGGTGGGTTCTTAACCGTGCACTCATGTGTCTCCCAAATTGGCCTCTCTCTAGGAGAGGTTACATTCTTGTTGTGGAGATCAAACATGTATAATGGAGGCAACTAGAAAACTAGTATATGAAGAGGCTAATTGTATTGTGTGTTTCTTTTGCTATGTGTGTGCATGCTGTTAGCATTTCACAACATTGCGTGTGTGTGTGGCATTGTGTAATGGTCACATATGTACAGTCTGAAGTTAGAAGCATGGAGTCAAATCTCACTTGGACCTCTTCTCATCTGTGTGATCTTGGGACACGTACCTTAATCATTCTTTGCTATCATTGTTTAAAATACAAAGTAAGGGATAATAAAAGTACCAATCTCATTGTTGTGAAGAGTGTATGAGATATGTAAAATTATTCAGCACTGGCAGAATGTATTTTTTGCTAGACTGTAAGCTGCAATAAGACAGTGATCTATATTTGTTTTATTCATTCATGTATTTTATACATCTGGAACAGTGCTTGGTATAATATAGATGTTCAGTATATAGATTGCTCAATGAATGAATATATATATTTCAATATGTGATTTCCAGGGCTTAGTTACATTAGCACATGTAATGGGGCAGTCAGATGCATGCACATCTGTGTATAACAGGAATTCTCAGGATAGGATACACATTAGAAATACCTAGAAGACTTTAAGTAGACTAGTTCTCAAGCCCCACCAGAGGCAAAGGTTGAGCATCGCTGTTGAAGAATCACTGTGAAAGTAACAGCTATAGACATAGAATAACACAGGCGTGTGTGTGTGTGTGTGTGTGTGTGTGTGTGTCAGACAGAGAGACAGAGAGCTACAGAGAGGGATAGACAGACAGGGAGGGAGAGAGATGAGAAGCATCAATTTTTTGTTGTGGCTCCTTAGTTGTTCATTGATTGCTTTATCAAATGTGCCTTGACCAGGAAGCTACAGCAGACCAAGTGACCCCTTGCTCAAGCCAGAGTCCTTGGGCTCAAGCTGGTGAGCCTTGCTCAAATCAGATGAGCTCATGCTCAAGCCGGAGACCTCAGGGTTTTGAACCTGGGTCCTCTGCATCCCGGTCTGATGCTCTATCCACTGTACCACTGCCCGGTCAGGTAACACAGCATCTTGATTGTGTTGAAGATTCAATAACAAAAGTGATTTTCTGAATGACTCATCCTTGGAAAACTGGACACAACTTTTGTTTCAATAGTAATTACATTCTTGTTAATGTACATTAAAATCATCAAAAATGCTTTGAGTTCATATGGAATATGGGTTAAAATTTGATACAAATAATGACACAGGTTTGTTCTCTTACATGAATCTTTGATGGAGTATTTGGAATTTGTGTGGGGCTGGGACATTTTGTTGTTGTTGTGTGAATGATCTTTAGTATTGCAGGTGGCTTGTCTAAGTCAACCTGGAAGCATCCTGGGCTGCTTTGTATATAAGCCAAGTGAGCACCATTATAGTATGGGGGATACATACACAGAGTGATTCAGATCTTGCTTGAAGCACTTGAGGAATTAAACCAGGGTACAGAGTAACTTTTTTAGATTCCTAGGTCCTTCTCTAGAGCAAGAACAAGTTCCATCTTTAATGTGCCAATTGCTTATTTCCTTGCTAAGCGGACCTCCTGATCGTCTGGTGCCTCCCCTCTGCTCACATGGGCTCCTCCTCCTCCTTCTCTGCTTACAGGTAGAGTCACTGGGAGGCAGGGTTGGGGCGATGGGGGTGGATTAAATGTAGAAACCTGGAAGGAGAGGAGAACTAGAGTGAATTGAGAGAAACCTGCAAAATAGATAATCAGAGGGTATCTTGGCTAAAACAACTGCTTATTTACATATTTTTCCATCAAATGTTAAATCTTTTTTTATGAAGTATATATACTGCACATTTCTTTCAATAAATATGTATAAACATATTAACCCTATTACATGCCCTGCGTAAATGTCGTAGCAATTGGATTCCATTTTAATGCTGACCTCCAAACCACGTTGATGGCTTAGGCTTCTGAACACTGAATTCAACTCCTGTTTGTCTTTATACTTGAAGCACTGCTTTGAAGGATTTCTGGCCCTCCCAGGGAAGACTAGCACTAAAATGCAAGGCCTGGGACATAATTCAGATCATCGTAATCAGATTTCTCAATCACTGATCTAATCAGCAAGCTGTTTTGCTTAGCGTCTTGGTCAAGTTCATCCATTAACTCAGAAGGCGTTTACTGAATATATGCTGTGTCTACCCCTGGGCTAGAATGTAATAAGATCAGTAGATGAATTGAGCCCTGTCCATTAGGAGTTTATAGTCTTATTGAATGAAGTCAAGGAAATAATAGAATGCTATTTAAGATGTATGCTGCCTTTTACACTTTAAATGTGTGAAAGGTCCTTCATGGCCATTTCTCCACTTTGAAGCTCCTTTTGTCATTACCATCACCCTCGACAAAGTGTTATAAAATTAATAAAAAGAATCATTGGCATCTCATGGTTTTACTGACTGTGGGTTTGAGAGGATTCTGAGCAGGAGAAAAGAACGAGAAATTGAAACCCCAGTGATTTTTTTATTGGAGCACATTGAAACATAAAATCTCTGTGTGTACCCTCCCCCCATACACAACAAATTCTACTAGACTCTTAAATGCCATCTGGTCAACCAAAATGAATCCAAATGGAAAAACAACTTCTACTGATTTGATTTAAGGTCCGAGAAATGGTGAAACTGCATTCTTATTTTGGAAGAAAATGTGCATATACTGTATATGTAAACTGTCGGGAAAAAGAAAAAAAGATTTTCTCCCATGGCTCTTTAGAAGAATGGAAAGCTGTAATCAGAAGTTACCTCGCACTCCCCTATGTACATAGCTCTCCTGATTGCTTTTATATGTAATGTCCTTTTGTGAGACCCACTTACAGCTACCAACTGGCAGCCACTTTGAGGTTTCTTACTTATTTTCCCCCTTCTTAATGTTTATATGTGTAGTAGATATATAGTTTTCTTCTATGAACATTGCAGAAAACCACCCTTAAATTTGCCTTCACAGCGAGGACTAGATAAGCCACAAAAGCCCTTATTTAATTGCTTCTCTTCAGGGACTGGGAATGTGTGTGGTTGAGCTGTCCTTCCATTGCAGAGCTTAGCCAGGGTTGAATGTTCCTGGCTTGTCTCTCATCAGAATGTCTCTCACCTTATGAGCACATTGCTCTTCTAGAGACACATAGGTTCCTTGCATCCTAATTTGATCGTTCGAGCAATGTGCCCCTCCTGGGCGCCCTCATTAGGAAGAGCAGTCAGGTTTTGGTGGTCAGAGGCCACAATGTCTCATGAGTCAAACTCATTTGTCCCTGTGGTTTTTCCTGTGACGGGAGATTGTGGTGACTGTTCGGGAATCAAAGGTGAAACCTGTAGATTCTGACCCTACAGAGACCTGACATTTTGGTGGTGAGAGCTGTGGGTCAGCAGATCACCATACAGAGTCGGTCAAAGCCAGGGCAAAGTCCTGCGGAAAAATGCTAAACAAGGTTGTGAACTCAAGTAGAAGAAAATTCTTGGGGGATAAAGGATCACCATCAAAAAGTCTTCCAGTTTTCTTTTCTTATTGCTCAATAAAATAGAATATACTTTGGGGTGAGGGGCCAAAACTGATGTTGTGATATGCTTTGGTGGAGGTGAGGAAAAAGAATATTGTGTCCTCAGAATGTCTTCACTGGAGGTCTACATACTTGTCATGACTCTTTAAGAGCTTCTATTAAGGCAAGAGCATCGCCTGCTGCCTGGTGGGAGCATCTGAAAGTGATCCTCAATGTGATCACTTCCGACTACCGAAGACCTAGCCACTACTTCTGGGACTTTTTCTGTAGGAATATAAGAGATTGTATATAGAAGTGTGTGTATTCATTCATATATATATATATAAAGGGCTGACACTTGCTGAGCTCTCAGACATAGTGGGTCACAATCCTGGTCTGAATTCTTACCCAACCTTTCTTGGGGGCTGCTGTACATCCCCGCAACGTTACAAATTCCATGTCTGGGTGGAGTCTGCAGGCTCAGTGAGCAGTAAGAAGAGATCATCTTGAGTTCTAGAGCCTAGCAAGGCTTTTAGATTCTGCTTTTACTCTTCTTGTTTACCCCTGTTGGCAAATTGCTTTTCCTTCAGTGGCTCAGCTGCTGGGATTCACCATGTATCTGGCACCACTGCCTTGCTTTCCCCCACCTCACTGTCTGTGGCCTTGGTTGTCTGCCTAGTGAGATGGGTGAAGGAGCCTGAGAGTTTGGGCCTCTCTGGTGTGTCTGTGGGTCGATGGTCAAATGGCAGATTCTTACTGTGATGCTCACGTCTGACGAGACAGGCTGCAGAGAGCGAATCGGGGGTAAAGTGCACAATGAAGTTGCTCATGCTTTCCATCAGGGCTCCCCTTTGACAGCTTGAGTAAGTTTGTGCACCCCCACCTGCCTTGTCACCCTAAATTAAGAGGTAAACTGACGCATGATTGAATGACCAGGAATAGAGATGATTTGGGAATAGCAGGAGCATTGCAATTTGGGACACACAAACTGTAGCAAGCTACAGGCGAGTCCGTTGATGGTTTGGGGGGGTAGCTGTTTTATGGGCAAAGGATGCAAGGAGACAGGGGAATCCGGCCAGAGTCCAAGCAGAAGGGAGGGGAAAGATTCTTGGCAGATGTTCACTGGTCCAGGGATAAGTTTTGGTCTTCTGTAAATCAGGCATTAGTGGGACAGCAGTCCCTCAGTTCTTCAGCTTAGTGTTCCTGAGGGCACATGTGTGAGATTCTTCATTTCATATCCTCTAGTTCCATTTGAGATTAAAATGATTTTGCACTCCCAAGGAGACGTTTGAAAACTTTAGCTCACAGAAGGAAACTGCATGTGCAAAATGCAGATTCCCAGACCTCACCCTCAGACCAATGTGGGGTCAGCATCAGAGATGCACCTGGTTCTAGTTCAGGTAATTCTCAGAGCAAGCATGGGCACTTCTGCAGAGGGACAGCTCTGGCCCTTCCAAGAGCCACTTAGTTAACTCACGGATTGGCACTCTTTTTTAAAAAAAATATTTTTTATTTATTCATTTTAGAGAGGAGAGAGAAAGAGACAGACAGACAGACAGAAGGAGGAGCAGGAAGCATCAACTCCCATATGTGCCTTGACCAGGCAAGCCCAGGGTTTTGAACCGGCGACCTCAGTGTTTCCAAGTCAACACTTTATCCCACTATGCCACCACAGGTCAGGCGGATTGGCACTCTTAGTTAAGCTCGAGACCTTTGTCTGACATTTTTTATGAAAATGTTCAGAAACTGACTTCTTTTATTCATGATGACACTTCGGGATCTCCCTGGGTGATTCCTGCTTTCTTCATTTATCTTGCTGTTCTCATTCTCCCCACTTTACTACCTCCTCTCTCTTCCCTTTTTCCAGCCATAGTCATATTTGCTTGCTAAAGGAGTTCCTCTTATTACCTTTGCCTGGCCAAAGTCAGAACTGACTTTCTTAACTTTTCCTACCTTCTTCGCCTGAATTCTCTAATGTTCCACTCAACAAACATAAACTCCAAACATCCTGTTCTAGATTATTCTTGCCATGGATCACCTTGGTAAGATACTGGTCTCTTGGGGTTTGCTATTTCTCGGCAGATACAAATCAGTCCTCTCCCATTTAGAAGCTCAAGCTGTCTGTAGCAGTCTTCCACAAGGGGAAGGGAAGGATGCTCTTCAGAGGAGTGAGAGTGGACTTGGAGCTGTGACTGGCTTGGAGAGCACTTTGGTGGGAAATGGAGGAATTTTGATAGAAGACCTCGCAAGCCTGCTTTCCTTGCTTTTACTGTCTGGCAGCTTTACACTTGTCTGAGTATTGTGACTGCCCTCACCCTAGGCTTCTGCAAACAGACCTGCATTCTGGCCTCAACACTAAAAAGGAGCTTACATTTCAATTTCTGGTCCGGAAGCAGTACTGCCCCAAAGGGACCCCCTCACCTCCCTGCCTGTGAGACCTGCCACTCTCTACCTTCACCACGAGCTTTAGAGAGAGAGATTCCAGCACAAACGTGAAGGTTTGCATGTGCAGAAGACTGACTCTGCATCATTTCTAACCCACGGGAAAGTTTCAGCCCTGTATTCCCTTCTGATGTTGGTTTTTCCTTTGTGTTTTTTTCTTCTTGCTGCAGGAAAGCCATCTCCCGGGCAGGCCTGCAGCACCTGGCTCCTGCTCATCCCCTCGGCCTTCCTGTGGCAAATGGTCCAGCAAAGGAGCCGCAAGCGACTCTGGACTGGAGTGTAGGTGTCACTTAAACATAATTCGATTGCATGTGTGGTCTCTTTGTCAGGGTTCCTATAGCTACAAGCAAGACTTAAGAATTTTCTCTATTTTTATTCATTCATTTTTTTAAAATACTTTTTTAGTTTTCAATTACAGTTGACATACAATGTTATATTAGTTTCCGGTGGGCAGCTAATTTCAGGTGATCAGACATTGTATGACTTACTAAGTGATCTTCTCGATCAACCTCACATCCCTCTGACACCATACATAGTTATTAGAATATTATTGACTATGTTTTCTATGCTGTGCTTTAACATACCCGTGACTATTCTGTGATTACCAATTTATATCAATCCCTTCACTTTTCCCACCAACACCCCTCCCGTCTGGCAACCGTTAAAATGTTCTCTGCATCTATGAGTCCGTTTCTGCTTGTTCATTTATTTTGTTTTTTAGATTCAATTTTTGATAGCTATGTATTTATTGCCTTTTATTGTCCATATATATTTTTTTCTTCTTAAAGACAACCCTTTAGCATTTCTTGTAATGCTAGTTTGGTAGTGATGAACTCCTTTAGCTATTTCTTGTCTGGGAAGTTCTTTATTTCTCCTTCAATTTTAAATGACAGCCTTGCTGGGTAGAGTAATCCTGGTTGTAAGACTTAATTTTCAGTGTTGCTCACGGACCAGTCTTCACATCTCTGATCCGTTCTCAGAATCCTAGGAACATGGCTCCTTTATATGAAGTCAGATGTGTTGAAGACTAAAATAAAACGCCCATGAATCATTTGAAGCACTACTGTCTGGGTATGCAGCTGTGAGATAAAAAGAAGCTCTGTGCGCATGCTCCACAGCTCCCACCATGCTGACAATGAATGGAACTTATCCTTTATGGCGTCGTGCAATCCAAGTTTGATTTCGTCAGCTCAAGCTGTCTTTTGCCTTCTTGGTATTTTTATAGAGGATGATGTCACTTAACATTCCAGGCACTTGATGTCCTCCTATCTGTTATTCTTTCTCCCCTAACCCAAAGGTAGACAGGTTTTGTATCAGTGGAAGTAGATATCTTTGCTGATCTTTAACATTTTAACCATAAGACCTCCTCGGAAACTATTAACTGGGGTTGAAGATCGCAGCCTGAAATTCGTACATCAGTTAGAACACATTTATTGAGAGTCTTCATAAGTGTGTCGAGTTCTTGGCAGAAGACATCTCTGTGCATTGAGAGGCTTCGTTGCTTCCTACAGAAATGTGAGGAACAGCAGGAAGGGAGAGGAGGGCTGCTCTAAAATTCTAGCCATCTTCTCTTGATGATGAAGCTTGTTTAGCATCTGTAGTTGAGCTGACAGTGGGAAATTCATGTTCTCTTCCCATAACCAAGAACATGGCAGGGTGGGGGAAAAGAGAAGAGTTTTCAGATTAAGTTAAATCAATTCTTTTTAGCACATATGCCATGATTTAATGTCCTTTGATATTACAATATTTCTCTCTCCCAAGCACACACTTATTAATCTTGTTTTCTATCAGTCCTGAGAATGCTCAGGTACAAACCTGAGTGCATTGAGTTGTGTTTAGAAAGAATGTTTCTATCCTGAAGTTTTCCTTTATCCCAGGACAGTTATTTAAGAAACTCTTAACCATAATCGGGCAAAGGAGATATTTACGCCAGTGATTACATGTAAACAAACGGATAAAATCACAAAGGATGCATGACCAGGCAGTGGCGCAGTAGATAGAGCATCGGACTGGGATGTGGAAGACCCAGGTTCAAAACTCTGAGGTTGCTGGCTTGAGCGCGGACTCATTTGGCTTGAGCACAGGCTCACCAGCTTGAGCATGGGGTCACTGGCTTGAGCATGGTATCATAGACATGGCCCCATGGTTGCTGGCACGAGCCCAAAGGTAGCTGGCTTGCAATTCAAGGTCGCTAACTTGAGCCCAAGGTCACTGGCTTGAGTCCAAGGTCACTGGCTTGAGCAAGGAAGGGGTCACTTGTTCTGCTATAGCCCTCCAGTCAAGGCACATATGAGAAAGCAATCAATGAACAACTAAGGAGACTAAGGAGCCACAACAGAATTGATGCTTCTCATCCCTCTCCCTGCCTGCCTGTCTGTCCCTGTCTGTTCCTGTCTCTGTCTCTGTCACACACACACACACACAAAAATCACAAAGGACATGTATGGATCAATGATGGGCGTGAGGGACCCAAAATGTTAATTTAATATTCATGATGTGCCAAGTAATTTTCTATTTGAGATGCAAGATTCTAATGAGGGTTTAAATTATTTAGATAGAAACTTTCATTAAGTCCTTTTTCTGCTCCTTGAGTGACATTAGTTAAGACACTTGATTCTGTCAGCCTAGGTGTTCTCATCTATAGATAGGGACAACTATGACCCCTCCTAAGGGGAACTTCATGGGTGTTGTTAGGATCAAATGTGGTTGCAAATGTGATGGTTCTTTGTAAATTGTGCAGCCTGCAGAATTATTTATCTAGAAATAAAATATTTGATGAATTTATTAACTCATCACACATTTGAGTACTTACTTTGTCCTAGAACTTGTGTTCGTTTTTTGGAATTCTGAGATGAGGAAGATGTTTCTGTCTTTAAGAAGCTTAGAAGCGCAGTGGGAAGAAAAGAAATCAACAAGTAAAATACAGGGTGGTGACACCTAGAATGGAGGGGTACATAGGGCACCATGTGACTGTGGGGAAGGACACTCCATCCCTGTTTGATGTTGGAAATAGTCATTAGAAATGCTTTTAAAAAGAAGTGTCCTGCTTGAGCCAAAGCTTGATTGTACATATTATATTCTGAATCCCATAGAGAGGTATGTACTCTAGTATTTCATCAAAATGGTATTATGGGCCGCTGGTGGGAAGCTGCAGCATATCAGAGGGGAGAAGTGACTAGGAACTAAGATGGGGTTCATGCGTAATGGTTCTTTGTTCCCCTCTCTTCTTCATGGGTGCCCTATCCTGTCATGTGGCCTGTGGCGTTAATCACAGTGGCAGAAAACAGTTTTGGAATTTTAACAATGGAGGGAAACTGAACGCCTGGTCTGAAGGCTTATTTAGAGAAATGCTGTGTAAGGAGTTTTAAGATGTGACTCTGAAAAAAAGAAACATAATTGTGGACTAATATCACTGTTAGAAAACAGAAGCCAAACAGTGACCAACCCTACAATTTCTAACTACAATCATGTGAAATGTTTTTCTCAGAAGAGAGGATTGTTAGAGATATTTGAGTGACTTTTTGATGTTGAGTTCTATGTGCTCCTTATACATTTTGGTTATTGGATTTATCATTTGCAGATATCTTGTTGATGGTTTCCTTCACTGAGCAAAAATTTTGAGTTTGATGATCATCTCATTTGTTTATCTTTGCTTTTTGTTGCCCTTGTCTGGAAAGATATATCCAAAAAAAATATGAAGAACAATGTCAAAAAGTTTAGTGCCTGTGTTTTCTTCTAGGAGTTTTATGGTTTCAGGTCTTACATGTAAGTCTTTAATTCATTTTGAGTTTATTTTTGTTTATGGTGTTAGAGAGTGGTTCAATTTCACAGTTTTCTGCATGTGTCTGACCAGTTTTCCCAACCACATTTATTGAAGAGACTGCCTCACCCCATTGTATATTCTTTTGCTAAGACTTGACTTGCTTTTACTTGAAAATTTTTTACTTTTCCTAATGAGTGTTGTTTTCACCCATTCCATTTACGTCACTTTAGTTTGCACATCTCTGCAAGGAGCTACACCAGGGTTTTCTGTGGTCTGTGTAAGTATGAGACTGGTCCTCTGGTTTGACCTGTCTCTGCCATTTCTGTATCCCTGCCCGTCTGCTCCCTGTGGTTTATCTCCCTCTGTCAACCCACTCTTCTGGACTTAATGTGTTTGTTTATCCGCTGCTATTTATTAAGCATTAATTTGGCTTGGAGTGTCTTAAAAGTCTCCCAGATGATGAGGAGGAGAATGGCAAGAATTTAAAAAATAAAATGGAGAGTTTGCCAATTTCTTGGTGTTAATGAGGATGACAGGTCCCAATAGTGCTAGTTATGCTTCTGGCAGAACAGGAGTGGAGCAGGCTGACAAGAGTCCCCTCCCCCTGACTCTCGAGTTAAATTCTCTTTCCTCTATTACCCTTTGGTTCAGGGGAAGAAGGTCATCTCAAAGGCCTATAACTGTGACCCCCTGGAATGTGTCACCTCTCCTCTGCTCCTTTCACCAGTAAGAAAACAGAGACAGAAGTGGTTCATAGTACCTCTGAAGTTGCGAGACAGATTAGGGTGACCCTGGAATTAGGATCTGAATCCTCACGTTTCTGCTAATTATAGAATCCCAAAAGGGCCCTGTTCTGACTCCAGTGTATGCTGGTCTCCAGGAGGGGCACAATCATTTCCTCAATTTCCCTTTGCAAAGGGCTTTGAGGAATGGCCTGCCAGGGGGCTGCCTGAGACACAGGTGAGCCCTGACTCAAGGAGCTCAGACTGTCGCCAGCCTTGTGAGTTTTGGTGATGAGTATACTGTTGTAGGAGTCAGTTTCTATGTTTTGAGTACATGAATTTAATAGTTTCCTTCACGTATCCCATTTTCATTTTTGTGTTTTCCTACTTAGGGATATATAGTCTCTTATTTTTAGTCTGCTCCCCAGAGTCCGAAGCTTCTTGTCCTGCTCTGATCGACCCAGATGGTTTAGCGTGACCTGCTGGATTTTCTGCCTTGCGTCATTTCATTCCTTGATGACTCTTTGCTCACGTGCACTCTCGCTGACTGTGCACAGGCCTTCCCCTTCATGCATGGCAGGGTCTGAACCCTTCATGTAGACATCAGAGCGGTCTCCAGTCTTCCGTTGACAACAGTAGACAGTTGGCCCCACTCAATGTGAAATTATATCCTCCAGAGATTTCCTCTCTTGCTCTCTGCCAGGCCATGCTCATCTTTTCAATCCAACTGATGCTATTTATTTTACTCACTTTTTACTAGGATTCCTCACGATACCTCTACCATCGTGCACTGTCTTACAAACCTTCGAAACAGATCAGTGTTTGTTTGTTTTTAGTTGGTCTTCTTATTCTAAGACCTTCGTTGGATTTCAGACTCCCTGAAGGGAGGGACAGTGTTTTCTGTGTGCTCTTTATTCTTCACAGTGTAAAGTATAGCTGTCCACGGGGGCCTCATAGCTGTCTGGTGACTGATGTCAGGGAATTGATTGATCATAGCCTTTCTACTCGATCAATAAGAAGGGAAGATTTCACTGGGAGTCGATGGGCTCTTAGATGGTTTATAGCTCCTGAAAGGTGTGGGAGGTGTGAGTCCAAAGCTGCTTAGGAAATAAATGAATTTATGTTATTTTAATTCCAAGTAACCCCTTTTAAATTTCCTTCCCAATACAATGTATTGTGTGAAGTCTTAAAACACACCCAGTTGTTGGATCTTTTCATTCCTCCCATCTGTATCCTCTCTTCACCCTCATGGTGGCAACCTGCAGGGGTTGCTTCCATGAACACCATGCCAAGCCCAGCCAGTTTGGGGGAAAACAAGCTAAATTTCTAGAAAGGCAATCATGCTCAAAAGGGAGAAAAAAAAATCTTATCTCCTGGGCTAGAATCCAAGTTTCCAGTGTAGAGTGAGTTAGCCTATTTAGAAAGTGTGTCTATTGCATAGACAATGTATGTCTACTCTTAAATGTCACATGCTGCTCTTGCGAGAGTGACTTCATCTGGACTTAGAGATGTCTTCCCTGGTTTTAACATTATAGCAGAGAGCATGGGAGGTGGATCTTATGCTGCCTCCACTGTTTTATGGTTTGTTTTTGACCGTTCTACTGGCCTAAACCAATGCCAAAAACAGTGGTGGAAAAGCCACCCAGATCTGAAAGGGCATGTTGATTTTAAACCTAGCATCCCAATTTCAATTCAGCTTTGTCTTCCCTTATTGGAAAGTGTCCTCCAGTCCTGAGGGCTAAGGAAAACAGAGCCTTGGCACCAACAAAGCCAGATCCTAGATGCAGACCACTTTTCCTCTCCTGTGGTTGATGGTGCTGAGAAGTGACGTGCATTCTCCCAGGCAGGTAGACACGTCACACGGTCACTGCACCGCCTCACTGTTTGGTTCAGGGACAAATTAGGGAAACAGAACCTTCATGTGGGATTGCTTTAAACTGGGTTATGAAACTGGGTCATGTTATCTTTAGAAACCTTGAATGAAAAGCCGGGAGGAGGCAGGGGTGTGTGTGTGCGTTGCGTGTGTGTGTCTGTGTGTGTGTGTGTGTGTGTGTACGCCCACTCATTTTAGTCTCATCTCAAATGACAAGTTTCAGCAGGTCTGTGCCTTCTTTATAAGCCTCGGGCCTCAACATTTTTACCTTTGGGTTTAGGTGTCATCACTAATAGAGACTGCCACTCAATGGTTTCTCCTGCTCCTGTCCCTGTTTCAAAAATGTCAGGTTAATCAAGAGATCAGATTGCCGAGAGCACGGGGAACTCGCAGCCAGGTTAATAGTGGGGGAGCTCTAAAGTGGTTTTATGTACTCTCACCAGTCCTTTAATTTCCAAAATTGTGATAATTTTAAATGAAATCACAGTGGCTGCAGGAGGGAAAGCCATACAATCCTACAATTTCACGGGTCAGTGAGAACTATCCAGGTCTGATCTGCCCCTTGGTGAGTGATTAACTAAACTCACACCATCCAGTAGAAATATATATAAAGTGGAAAGGAATTCTAAATTTTCTATTAGCCACATTTAATGTGAAAAAGTGAATAGAAATAGGGAAAATGAATTTTAGCACCATATTTTGTTTAACTAAATATATAAAAAATATTACTAGTTCAACAGGCAATCAATATAAAAATGATCAGTGAGATGATTTACATTCTTTTTTGTTCACATGAAGTCCTAAAAATCTGCTGTGAATTTTATGCTGACAGCACATCTCCATCCGTGCTCTAACTACATTATCAGCCATCTGCTTATTGGACAGCGGAGATCCAAACCATCTGAGACAGATTTTACCTGTTAGGATCCTGAAGGCTCTTTTCCTTTCTGTATTTGTAGGAACATTTACATAGGACTCATATTTATCATTTTCTTGTTGTTTTAAAACAGAGGATATCTTCATTGAGTGTAAATTATTAGCTGCTGGTGTCAGTGCACTCCATCTGTGTTACTCAGTTTGTGACACTCCCCCCTCTCAGCCTTTATCTGTTTGCTTGGAACTATTGCTAGGACTTCAGTAGAACTTGAGAGCAAAGAATCAAACTCTATATCATCTATCTATCTATCTATCTATCTATCATCTATCATATTTCTATCATCTCTACCTACCTACCTACCTACCTATCTACCTACCTATCTAATCCATCCATCCATCCATTCATCCATCCATCCATCCATCCATCCATCCATCCATCCATCCATCCATCCATCCATCTAATCTATCTTATCTACCTACCTACCTATCATCTGTCTATCTATCTAGATACACAGGTGGATCTCTATTTTTAAGTAGATTATATAAGGCAGAAAATATGCTAAGTCATAATAAATCATTTGAGTAAATCATTTCAGGAGGGAAGTTTTTGGACTTTGAGGAAAAGGCTAAAAATAGGAGAGATGTTCTCAGGTGTATCTATAGAGACCTGCCTCAGCACTCCCAAGTACAAAAGAGATGTTATCTTCATTTAGAAATGGGAGAGCTGTATCTTTTTGTCTGGCATAGATGGATTCTCTGAGTCGCGTACTATTTGAGATGGTGTTTCAAGATGGGTGTGTAGAAAAGAAAGAAAGACATTCCTGGGTGGGGAGAAGGGAATGAACAGAAACCACGACACACAAACGGGGAAGTGTGGCTCTATTTAGGGAAGAGTGACAAGGGGGTGGAATGTATGCAGGTGAAGAAGGAAAGTGAAGAGACACAGATCAATGTCGTTCATGGGAGGTCTAGGAGGTCTGCTTAAATTTGGATTTTATTTAATAAGTAATACGGAATCATTTTAAGTATTCTGCACAAGAGAGAAGCAGACCATAGCTATGATTTCAAGGAATTCATTATACAGCAGTGTCAAGTATCAGAGAGAATGTCAGAATCAGAGTCCAGAGCAGGAGGAAACAGGGTTCAGAGATCAGACATGCTGCTCTGTGTATCGTAAACAACTTGGGGGTGGATATAGATAATGAAGAAAATCCAGACAAAAATATGAGCAGAGAGTAGAAAGAGGCCTATGTTAGCTAGGATAGACTAGATTGGAATAAATACAATACCCAAACATGGCTAAATACAGAAGTTTACTTCTTATTTATGTAACAGCCTGGACAGTTCCACGTAGGGATTATAATAACCTGTCCCATAGTTATTCAGTGGCCCAGACAGAGAGTTGCTCTTACATTTCATCAGAAGGCTTCTAAAGTCATCCCAGCAAGTGGCTGTCCAGTAATCCAGGATGGGAACAACGCAGGCAGAAATGTGGGAGGTTTTAATGGACCAAGTCTGAAACTAGTACACGCCACTCCTGCCCTGTTCCATTGGTTAGAACTTGGTCACATGGCCAGGGAGGCTGGGTAATAAAGTCTAGCTGTTCAGGAAAGAAAGAAAAATGATGTTGGTGAATGGCTAGCAGTGTCGGCTGCAGAGACCAAGGAGAGAAACTGAAGCTCTTAATGTGCACAGGTTTTTCTTTCATTAGGATTATTGTCTTAGGGTATGTTTCCAAAAGTGAGATTGCTCAGTAAATTTATTTCTGTTTTAATGTATTATATTGCTTCTTGAAAGGCTTGTATGAGTTTGTTTCCTTTTCCCTATTCCCGGGATCTCCTTGGTAATTTTGAGTTGACTCAGTGAGTATCTATGGCTTCATGTCTCTCCTGATAATCCCTCTGGGCTGGCTACCTATGCCACCTCTCTCCTCCTCTCTCACCTTCTTCTCTGTTGATGGTACAAGGGACAAGAAGTATCAAGTCTAACAGATCCATCATAGACAAGTTCTTGAATCTATTATCTAATAATTATGGAGAGGCAGGGCAGGGTTTTCTGGGTCATTGGGTCTCAGACTCTGCTGCTCATCGTCACCTCCAGAACTTTGAAAACAACTGATATCGGGGTTTCATTTCAGCTTAGTTCAAAAGAACTCTCCGGGAAGGGTGCACAGGTATTCTTAAATACTCCCCAAGTCAGTCTAATGAGCAGTGAAATGTGTTAGAACCGCTGTGGCAAGAGCCTCCATCTTTGTCTTTCCTTCTTCCCTTGCAAAGATTGGCATTTCCAATCAGATCCTCATTCAAGAGTGAGGTTAGCTCATTAGTCCTGCTGTGTCTGACTCTGATGAGGTTTATCAGCAAGGTGGGATGCAGTGTGCAGGGGGCAAACACCCCTGACCCAGGGTGACAGCGGCTCAGTGTGTAAGTGATGTACTGCTAAGTTTGACTCCTTGGGCTGGCCTACTTGTCCCTACCTTACTTGCCCTATCAAGGAGTTAATTTCTGGCATGCCAGGATTGGTATTACCAATGGTTTTTGACTATTTCCCCATTGAAGAATGTTACAGTTCTGTTTCTTAAAGAGTTGGCAAAATTTTTGCTGTGTTTAGACTTCCCTAGCATTTGCTGCTGCAATTATGTGTTTAGTCCATATTCTCGGGTAAATTTTACTCTGTGGAGTACCCCACTAACCCAGTGCCTGGTACCCATGGTGTAAAAAAAAATGCTTATTGAATGAATTAAAGAATAAAAGGATTGTATCTTGTGAATGGTTAGACATTCAAGTTGGATGGTACATTTTTAGTCGTGGAATATTATAACTTGTAGAGATCAATTTCTTTAGGAAACCTAACAAAGAAATGCCTATTTATTCAGTTATTTATTTTTTTTTACAAATATTATCCTCATCTATCACTGTGTGAAAACTTTTAGGGTCTGGACCTATTCTGGACTGTTCTCTGTTTGCCACCAGAAATATTTGAATATTTTTAGAAGCAGGGAAATTTTTTCATTTGAAAAACTTACAATCAGTGGGAGTGGGGAGCCCTACTGCACTGGCAAAATGTTTGCATTAGTAAAAATTTATTAGGCTTTGAGTACACGGTGACTTTAAACTTAAAACTGGGTTTCAAAAAACCTGTGGCTTAGAATTATAATTTACCCATTACTAGGATTAGGATTAGGTGTGTTTTCAGTGTTTACTTAAAATACTTTAATATTACTATCCTCCTTTTTAGCTAATTTGCTCAGCAAATATTACCATGTCTATGTATAAAGCATCTATGGACCTAATTTCTATTATCATTATTGGCTTAAAGTTTTCTCCGACACCCTTTTCCGTTTCTAGAATTTTGGTAGGACCAACACCAGCAGTATTTTCAGGGGTAAAATGAGAAGTGTTTAAACTACTTGGGTTCACTCAATTTCTTATATCCCAAATCAGAATTTGAGTACTTTCCCCTTTAAGGAAACTGAAGTCAGGTGGGTCTCTTCCTTCCAGGAGAACGCAGTGAATGGAGAGCACCTGTGGCTGGAAACCAACGTGTCGGGAGACCTGTGCTACCTGGGCGAGGAAAACTGCCAAGTCAGATTTGCAGTGAGTGTGCCCCTCTGACGTCTGGGCTCCAACCTCACGGGGGGCGGGGGAGCCCTCCAAGTGCAGTCTGAAGCCAGTGGGGGTCACTGTGCCTGAATTTCCAAGGAGAGATTTGGGAGAGTTTGTCCCTTGTGAGACAGTTGACAGAGAGAGTGTATCAATTAACATGACCTCCAAGGGGTCAAGGTGAATGGTGTTCAGGCTTGGCTCTGCCTGCCAGACCTTGTTATTCATGTGCTGCCTTATGATAACACCCAGGGTTGGTTTGGGTTTGTGTGTTGGGCGGGAGAAAGGGAGACTATGGATGAGGGAATGTCTCCGTATGTAGGGGTGGGTCTATTTGTAGAGGAAGGTTCTCTGTGGAAGGGGCGACTTCTTTGCAGGGGAGTGTGGTGGGCATGACTATTGGCTAGCAAATAATTCACACTGAGTTCTTCAGGGTAAAATTCTGAGAACCATATAAATAGTCAACAGTCAACTGCATCGGACTATCCTTTGCTTTTTAAAACTGACTTTGAGTTCCTATTTAGAACAATCTGTTTAAATGTTAAATTCTCTTTACACTCTGTGAAGGGAACATGGTTGCCAGGCAGTAAGTTGTAAGGAGCTAAAATTTTAGTGTTAAGAAAGTGAACTTAAATTTTTATGTGGCTTCAGATGAGGGGTTCAAAAACAGAGTAATCAGAAATTGGAATAGTAAAGAAGAAAAAAATGTTCCTTCTTGGAAGATGGGCATCCTAATGGATGTAATAGTTTTTTTGTCTTATGCTTGTTTATTATGTGAAAAAAAGATTTGGGGCAAGATGGACCTTAGAATCACAAGTGAATATGTTTATTAATAACTAATAAGGAAGAAATGGAGTTTCCATCAAGGCTTATAGAAAAATATAGCCCCTGAGAACTTTTTTCAGGCTGCCTGGAATCACAAAACTGGAAACTAAGACCTTTAAAATTACATTAACTCTTTTGATGCCTAGTTAATAGGTTTTGTTTGGAAAACTTCATGAAAATTTTGGAAGACCAGGGTTTGTTTTATTGAAGTTGGGAATCACTAAATGTCACTGAAAGGCCCAGATTTGTAGACTCTTAATTTAAAGTCAAGGAACTTGGGTTTGCATCTCAACGTTACCACTCATGTGTGACCTTGAGAACTCTTGACCTTTGGGTGTTCTCGACCATCTCGGTGGAAACATGGAGTACAATGAAATTATTTTTAATTTTGCTTCCATCTCAGATCAGTATTTAATTGTCTACATTTCTTTTAATCTGGTTTACATTCAGTTGATTTAAATATCATTTCCACTTTGTGCGTATCTGTTTTTAATGAAAGTGTAATTGCTTGCAGTTTGGTTAAATTAACCAAAACCAAGAGAAGCTCAACTATTTGGACTAAAACCTTATAAATAATGAATTAACATTATCTTAGTTAATGACATCAACACTGGCCTTGATTACAAAAAGTGGAAAAAGTGAAAGCCAATCTTACTTGCGTATATACTTCTGAAATATTATTGACTGATATTGCTGCCAACGGATAGACAGTAATTTGTTAGGGAGTTCTGTCTTATTTTCAAACTACTGCCTGTGACTTCTTGTGCTCTTTTAAGGTGAGCCACATATCACTTCTTTTGGCAAATATCTGAACGTATACATACATCTTCTTAAATCTTATATTAATAATTAGCATTGCTACCCAGTGATTATAACTTGATCACTGTTTTCTATAGGCCAGGAAAACCAGCAAGGAGAATAAAGGAAATTTTAGATAGATGTAAGGAGGTGATAGAGTTGTGGAAATTCCCAGTGTTCTGTTGAACCTTTCTCCAAATTTTCTCCCGAAAACGCTTGGCTCTATTAAACTGACTTCCCAAAGTGTCTTGATGATGAAGAGGTTGCCTCTGAAAAATATTGATTAAATGAAGGGATAAATCAGTGAGGGACCTGAAGACCTAACTGTGTTTCCTCGTTAGAAGTTCTTGAAGGTTCAGTTTCTTCACCTATAAATTGAGGGTAATGTTGTTTGGAGGATTAATTGATATAATGCATTAAGAGGACTTATTTGCCATAGTAGTTGACATAATGAATTAAAAGGAAAAAATAAAAAGAACAGGAGCAATTTAATATATATATGTATATATATATGAAAATATAAACAAAGGCACCCAAATTAAAACAACTGTGGAGAATCAATATCGTGCCTATTCAGTTAAGCAGGGATTTGGAAAATAGTAATACCTACTGCTGGTTAGTTTAAGCCAAAATAGATACTCTCATTGTTTGGTGGCATGGGCCTAAATTGATACACTCCACGAAATGGGCAGTATATAGTAAAGCATCAAAAATCTGGCACTCTCTATCTGATTGGAGCATCACATTTTGAGAGGGACATTGGCAAGCAGGAGAAGATGCAGAGGAATGTGGTTTAAGTGGGTTTGGGGTAGGGGGTTTTGTAGAAGGATGAGTTAGATAACCTGGGTTGCAAAAGAGTACTGAAGAGGGAAAGGAGAGTGTGGACCTCCTCTCGTGTTTGAAGAGCTGCCTGGAGAGAGGGGAAGTCAGTGTTTTGCTGTCTGTTGTTAGGAAGGCAGAACTAAGTTCTCAACACTAGAATTCGCTTAATGGCAGGCAGATCTCACACTCCAGTAGAATAAACGTCATCTGGTAAACCTCTTAACACTGCGTTACTGTTCTTCTCCTTTCTGCAAATGCTGATGCACTGTGCCTGGAATTGGACTTGAAAAATCTGTGATTTGAACAAACACCTCAAATAGTTATGGTGCAGATGGTTCACAGACATAACTTTGAGAAATAGTGTATTATAAGAAAGAACTGGAACAATCAGAGCTGCCCAGGAAGGGAACAAGGTGCCTGGAGAGATGGCCTCAGAGGGCGTGTCTACAAATAAGTTGGATGGGCATTTTGATTCTGTGGGTGGTGATGGTTGCACATCTGCTTTGGGTAAGAGGTTGGGCAGGTAGGGCTCTAAGAGAGCCTCTGGTTTGAGTGTTTTATTTGCAGCTTTCTTAGAATTGAACATTTTTATAAGAAAAAAATGCACTTATTATTTTTTAATTTTTATTTTATTTTTCTTTAATTATTCATTTTGGGGGGGGAGAGAGAGAGAAAGAGAGAGAGAGAGAGAGAGAGAGAGAGAAGGGGGAGGAGCAGGAAGCATCAACTCCCATATGTGCCTTGACCAGGCAAGCCAGGGTTTTGAACCGGCAACCTCAGTGTTTCCAGGTTGACGCTTTATCCACTGTGCCACCACAGGTCAGGCGCACTTATAAATAATTGTATTTTCATTTCTTTTTTAATTTTTCCATTGATTTGAGAGAGAGAGAGAGAGAGAGAGAGAGAGAGGCATCAACTCGTTCCACTGAGTTGTGCACTCATTGTTTGCTTCTCGTATGTGCCCTGAACAGGGATCAGACCCATGACCTCAGTGCACCAGGACAAAGCCCTATTCACTGAGCCACCAGGCCAAGGCCTGTTCTCATTTCTTTCAATGAGCCACCTTTGAAGAATGCTGACTTGCTGAGCTAGGGACCAAATTACCATACCTAGGTGCTACCTGTAGTCTTCTAAATGCAGTGCAGGCAGAACACTGCGCGGAGGAGCGAACCCACACTGAGAGTGCCTTTGACTCCTTCCCCTGTTTTAGCAAAGCAAATGTCATGGGCAGACAAGTGAAGAGAAGGGACAATTCAGTGTGGGTTGAGTAGACAGAGGCGGCTTCGTGGAAACGGGGTTGGAGCACAGTTCTGAAAGATGGGTAACGTTTATGTAAGTGGAGTTGAAGAAGGGCAACATTTCGGGCAGGGAGAGGAATATGAGCAAGCTCAGAGGCAGGAATCAAGCTTCGTAAGGAGGAGGCCATCGTGAGGCATACATGAGCACCCCAAAGGGATGTGTAGGTAGGAAGGGGAATGAGGATGGATGTGTGTGTGTGTGTCCATGTTTTCTGAACCAAAACTCAGAGTGTGTGTTATAAATGTCTGTGCTTATGAAGCATGCCCATGTAATGTATTATCTAAACTAAGATAATTTGCAGGTAAAATAGCTGCTGCTTTAACATTCAGGGTCAGAGACGCACCTGTCGATGCCCTAACCTGTGGGGACATCACCGTAGTCTATTTAAAACCAGAGCTGTCCTGCAAATCCACAACGTCCTTCTGCCATGTGATTGATATTTGGGGGCTGATATTGGAGGGCATTGAAGGGAAGACAACAACATCACAGGACATGAAGACTGTCATAGGAGAGTGTACTCCAAAACCTCAGTGCTGAACCCAGTGACCTTTACAATCCTTCCTCTTCTAGTGACAACATTTCATACGGTGGAATGTCTGTGAGCTGTTATTTAATGGGATTAAAGTTATTTTCAAATCAGTGACAGTACCGAAATTAGTAACTGTTTCTTTTTCTGTTCTATAAAAGAGGAAGGGATTCAAAAACAGGGAAATTGGAACAGAAGGATGGCTGTTTCCCAGCAGGACTATGGGGGCAGGGGATTAAATAAAATTCCAACAAGGGCCACTCTTGCTTGGTGAGATTTATTTGGATGGACATTTGTTCATTCATTTATTGTGTTAAGTGTTATGGGCTGAGGACCCAGTATCAGAAACTTCAGACAGCATTGAAGGTGACAGTGAACTGTAACTGACAGCCTCACAGTGTAGTGGGTAGAAATTGTTCTCATGCTTTGTTGATAGAATATACAAAGATGTTCATCCAGTATTTGTTCCCGAAGAGGCTCACCCCTCCAGTAATAACCCACAGAGCACATTCCAGTGCACACCTATTTTTTACACTTAAGACACTTACTTGCCTACATCACATGTGGCTATACACAAGCATAGTCACATCAGTCTAGATGCGCCTAGACACAGATAGGCAACCTGGGCAGGAGTAAGGAGGTGGTCTTTGCGTGAGATGGACCTGGGTTCGAATCCTGCTGTTCTAGCTATGTACTCAGTAACCTTTGGACATATGGTTTCACCTTTTTTTTTTTTTTTTTTTTTGCTTCCATTTCTAATGTATTGTTAAGCTTGACCTCAGTGAATCTTATTTCTGACAAGTGAGAGTGCATAGGATGGGTAAGAGAAAAAATGAACTGTCAGACTCCAGGATGCTCTTACCAGATACTTCCTCTCTATTTTTAAAATGTTTTTTTATTTATTCATTTTAGAGAAGAGAAATAGTGAGAGTGAGTGAGAGGGAGAGAAAGGAGGGAGGAGCAGGAAGCATCAACTCCTATATGTGCCTTGACCAGACAAGTGCAGGGTTTTGAACTGGCAACCTCAGCGTTCCAGGTCAATGCTTTATCCACTGCACCACCACAGGTCAGGCCTCCTCTCTATTTTTAAAGGTGCATACATCACCTTCTTTTGGGTGGGTAGGCCAATGGACACTGTTTTTGCTTTTCTTAGTGTTATGTTCCTGTGTTTTGCTTTCATCTTTTCCTGGTGAATAATGTTTAGCAAAAATGACCAACCCCACCTGTAACACCTGACCTTAATTCTAAGGTGTTTTCCAACATTGCTTGCCACGTGCCTGAATGGATTGCACCAGGGAGGCCGTGTCATGTGGGAGTGAGAGGGAGTGGACAGAGAGGAACCAGCAGACCTGGGGACAGAGAGATTGGGTACGATCCTAGCTCTGTCCTGCTTCCCTGAGTTGCAGGTTTGTCTAAGAGATGATGAAGGTTATATCTGCTTCTCAGAATGGGCACAGGGATTAATTTAGTTCACAAGCGTTAATGTCCTCTCCCTCCTTCTCTCCTTTTCCTGCTTTCAATGGCATTACAGTAAATGAGCTACTTAGTGGTTTGGTCGGACTTTGGTTTCAGCGAGCCCTTTTGTTTGGGATTGCTCTGTCTAACCCAGACACCAAGACTCTCGGAGAATCACCTGTGCTTTCACTGCTGTCTGTGACAGCTGCGGTTTCCCTAGGTCATGGGTGGGACCAACTGGGTGTGACAAATCAAAGTGACCCATTCTAGAAAATAGCTCATAGGCCCTGTCTTTTTACTGGTGGGTCAGAAGGCTCATCCTTGTAATCGGGCACCACAGGATCAGCTCACAAGGATGCTGGCTGCGCCCCTGGGTCCCTGGAAGAAACTTGTAAGAAGGGTACAAGGGCACGAACTCCCTGCCCTAACTGAAGGGAACTTTCAGCTTTTTGCTATTTAAAAAAATTGCCCTGACCACGTAGCTCAGATGGTGAGAACATTGTCCCAATATGCCAAGGTTGTGGGTTTAATCCCCGGTCAGTACACATACAAGAATCAACCAATGAGCCTGACCAGGCAGTGGTGCAGTGGATAGAGTGTTGGATTGGGACATGGAAGACCCAGGTTCGAGACCCTGAGGTCGCCAGCTTGAGTGCGGGCTCATCTGATTTGAGCAATGCTCACCAGCTTGAGCCCAAGGTCACTGGCTCGAGCAAGGGGTCACTCAGTCTGCTGTGCCCCACCCCGTCAAGGCACATATGAGAAAGCAATCAATGAACAACCAAGGAGCCGCAACAAAGAATTGATGTTTCTCATCTCTCTCCCTTTCTGTCTGTCTGTCCTTATCTGTCTCTCTCTCTGACTCTCTCTGTCTCTGTCACCACACACACACAAAAAATCAACCAATGAATGCATAAATAAGCAGAATGACAAATTGAGGTTTCTTTCTCTCTCTTTCTCTTTCTCTGTCCCTCCCTCTCTTCCTCTCTCTGCTGCCCTCACTCCCCCCCTCTCTAAAATCAATTTTAGAGAGTCCTGTGCGGGTGCTGGCTGGCGTGTCTCTGTGTGCTGTGGGCATGCAGGTGAGAGGGTCAGTGCCCAGCACTCACTGCGGGGGCCTCGTGCCCATGCACGCACTGGGGGCTGCAGGTGCGCACTGCAGGGCACTGGCCTTGAGCCTCAGAAGGCCCGGGACCACGTACTTGCTGCCCCTCACATGCTGGTCGTCCAGCGTGGCAGATTGACGACCTGCACCCCCAGATGGCAGCTTGGCCGAGCAGGGTGCGGGCTGTCAGAGGGACCCGCGAGCGTGGCAGTAAAGCCCGAGCAGCTCAGCCAGCTCTCTGAGTTGTTTGGGTGCCAGCCTTGAAGATGCCATCTCTGCTTGCTGCCAAGGCCGTTCTCTGCCAGGGGCCTCTCCCACCATTAGGACACGGAGGAGCTAATGAGCTGAGATGACTCAGGGAGAGCGAAGCCATCCACAGAAATCATTTTGCAAAAGCATTTGCACAGACAGACCCTCTGCTCCTGACTCCTAGACTCTGGACAGGAGTGTAAGGAGTTGCATATTCCATGGGCGCAAGTGATGCTGCCGTACGTGTCTGGCCAGGTGGCCAGCATTTTCATGCAGTCGTTCAAGTGCATGCTTAGAACTGTGTCTGGCATGCAGCAGGCCCTCAGTAAATGCTAGCCATTGCTACTATTACACCTATCCTTGTTACAGCTGTAACTACTGGACAGAGTGCTGACCGCCGACCTGAGGAGGATATGATACTGATTCCGTCTGCTTTATGCAGTAGAGGTGGTGACAGGACACGGAGCCCAGGGAGCTTTAGGGTCTGTCACTCCTTCCTGGGTGGCTCCGGATCAGTGGCACCATTGTCTCTTTGCACAGTCTACTTTCTTTTTTTTTTTTTTAAACCAAATCATGTTATGGGGAACGTTAAGCTCATATCAAAACAATATAGTGTAGTGTTCATTAAAAGAGACTCGTGATCAAATAGATTTAGAAAACACTGAACACCTTTAATAGACAAATATGCATCACAAAGCTCTGGGAAGGGCGTGTGTGCAGGATTGCCTGCCTTTGTTCTGGGAGGAGATGAGGGTCATCGAATCTTATTATTTTTTCCCACAGAGCATCTTTCAGTATCTGTGGGATCTCAGTGTTCAGTGAAAAACTGAGAAATGTTCATGCAGTGCATTTTTTCCCTAGGGCTTTCCAGTGTTGATCAATAACAACTGTAAAGCCAGTAGCCAGGGCCACCATCACAGCAGCCTGGCCCATGCAGGTTCACACTGGATTCAGACAGACGGTAAAGAAACAACGGAGCCAAAACTGGTGGGCCATCATCTTTAATCCTAGCTTGCACCCAGCGGGCAAGTAAAAACACACACAGGGCTCCAAAACCCACTCACATTCAGTGCTCACAAAGCTACTGACTTATCCGAGTTTCCTAGAATCAAAGGTTTCTAGCTCACCAGAGTTATTTACCTCTGTTCCCCATCTCCTTCCTTCTCCCTGCACAAACTCTGTACAAACTGGCTTCTCACTCAACACCACCATCTTGGCTGCTTCTTCTGGCCTCCTCCACGTGGCTTCTCTCTGCTCTCCTTTCTGCTCTCTCCTCTAATATTAATCTCAGGAACCAAGAGAGTAAGCTCCCGTTCTGCCCCCCATTTTATAGTGTAGAAATCCAAACCTTTAATCCAATATACAAAACAGGGAAGTGTCTAATATCATACTAAGTTACTTATCTGGGGCATGATGGGATTGTACCACCCCACATCAAAAAGGGTGGGAAAGGCTTAGTCCTAAAACCAAGCCCCAGGCTACAAGGATCCTGCCTGCCCACAGCCCACCCCCAACACACATTAATATATCCTGGGCGACGGCTTCCACATGGGCAGCGCCATCTTTAACAAAGTGAGCATAATATATATATTTTATCTGCCCAACAACAATCCTTTGGGTGGTCATTGTTTACTTGTGCTTCAAGGTGAAGAAAAGTCAGAGATGCTTAATTACCATCCAGCTTCATAACTTTTCTGTATCTTTGCACAGTTCTTTTGCCTTTATTCTAAACTTTCATTAAGGTGTGTGTGTGTGTGTGTGTGTGTGTGTGTGTGATTTTATTCCTAGAGGAGAATTTTAGATTGAGGCTGTGTTTGTACATGGGCATATGTTTGTGTGGAGCAGTCCTGTTATTTGGTAAAAGTCATTTGCATCTGAATCAGGTTTGCATATCGCCTAGGCAATGCCCAGGTGTATGGAAATGTCCCTTCTTCTAATGTTTCTTAGTGCTGGGGATTCAGAATAACAGAATTGATGCAGTATTCTTTTTGCTTAGAGTCCCCAGCATTATTTGCATTAGCAGTTACCCAGAACCACTCCTGGCCCCCAGGTTGACACGTGTTGCCTGCTTCGTAGACCAAGCGACACAAGGAAACGGCGAAGGCTGCCCTGATGTCTTCAGTCCAGCAGGTACCGGGTGGGCTTTGGAATAGGATGCCCCAACTCTGGATCCAGGCTCTGAGACTTTTCTTGTTGTATGGCCACTGTTTTAAAATCATCCAGCCTGAGTTTTGCACCTATACAAATTGGGGAAATACCTGCTTCTTATGGTCCTTGTGAAACTTAAGTGCAATGGTGCCTATGTAGCAATTAACAGTGTGGCGAGTTACAAACACTCAATAAAATTTTGTCACTATGGTGCAGTGGATTGTCAGAGACTGAGACCTGAAAGGCAGTGCCAGAGTATTAAATGTGGGGGTCCATTGTCATCACCTCTTTCACTGAATAGGAGAAAGGGTGGATCTTATGAGGGGGTACAGCTGTCCTTGACCCTGTGCCCCTTCTCCATTCTCTTGATCCTTTTATAGCATGTATTCTTTTCTATTATTTAAAAACAATATCACTTACTCACTTGTCTTCACCCCTAGAGCATGAGCTCTATTTAGTTCATGGACTCTGCCTATCATGTACTCACCTGGATCCTCAGCCCTGAGAACAGTGACTGTCATTTTTCATGGAATGAATGAATGAATTTACTGATGCAATTGTTGAAGGAGACACACAGACACACACAGACACCTGTTACCAGATCATTCCTGCCATTTAAGTACCATTTATACTTAGTCTCCAGGATGTTTTGATTTCCTGCCTAATTATTTTTTTTTATTATATTTTTTGTATTTTTCTGAAGCTGGAAACGGGGAGAGACAGTCAGACAGACTCCCGCATGCGCCTGACCGGGATCCACCCGGCACGCCCACCAGGGGCGACGCTCTGCCCACCAGGGGGCGATGCTCTGCCCCTCCGGGGCGTCACTCTGCCGTGACCAGAGCCACTCTAGTGCCTGGGAAGAGGCCAAGGAGCCATCCCCAGCGCCCGGGCCATCTCTGCTCCAATGGAGCCTTGGCTGCGGGAAGGGAAGAGAGAGACAGAGAGGAAGGGGGGGGTGGAGAAGCAAATGGGCGCTTCTCCTATGTGCCCTGGCTGGGAATCGAACCCGGGTCCCCCGCACGCCAGGCCAACGCTCTACCGCTGAGCCAACCGGCCAGAGCCTCCTGCCTTATTTTTAAGGCTCTTCACAGGGAGATTCAACACTTTCAAGAGGCAGGCTACTGTGGAGTCTAAAGCCCTGTGCATCCAGTGTTGTGCCCACTGACAGCCATTTATTGGATTGTTTTTGAGGTAGATAGCTGTTTACCACTCTTGGCACAGGCAGTCATGGTGTGATTGCCGTTAGTTCATCCCCATGGGGCTCTAATGAAAATTGATTTTTCTAAAGCAATCATGTCAAATATGTTTACCTGTCATCATCAGTCTTGTTTCCCTAATCTATCACTAATAAAGGAAATGGGAGAGAAGTAGTCAGATAGTAAGAGATGGCTTTGCGTCAGAAAGACCTAGGTTCCACTCCTGTCTGGGGCAAGTTGCTTTATCTGATAGGGTCTCAGCTCCTTAGCTGTGAAGTGGGTGTCTGGTGCTCCCCTTGCGTGGTTGACATGAGCTGTATTTATAGTGCACATAATGTATATATCATACTGCTAGCCTCCTGGACTCTGGTCATCATGTCCTTGGGGTAAATGGTACGGCTAGGTGTGTATATATGAGTGAAAACCACATTGCCAGTTGGAGATAACATTGTAAGAGACTTGGGTGAACCATGTCTGAAATACTGGTCTTCCTGGGCTGGATTGATTAGAAGGCTTTATCTTAATCATGTCACCAATAGCCTGGGATATAGGAAATGGCAATGAAAAAGTAGCTAATTTACCACGGCTTGATGTGGCTTCTTATAGATACAGTCTTCCAGATTAAAACAAATGCCTGTAATTATTATTTAGAGATCTTAAACTGTGACCTTTAAAAACCAATTCCATCTATTTCCACAAAGTACACTGATAATGAGAACATTTTAGGATTCATATGACAAGTAAGATGGTGTCTATGGTCTATTACACCAGCAAGGATTAAAAGGCAAACTCTGGCGTTTCTAGTTCGCATTAAGCTTCAGATCTCTGTGATGTCCTTGTATACTACTTAGAACTAGAGAGTATCCTTCAGACAACATTGAGACATCATTTCCTGTCATCTTCATTATGACTTATGTAATATGTCCCGCCCATCTTCATTCGTCACTATCTGCTTCAAATTTGTGAGTACACTCATGTTTGTGTGGGTAGGGCTCTACTTGTGTGAATTTCTACTTACAAGTGTCTGTCTACTTGTGATCATATTTATACAAATTGTTTGTACATGTTGTAACACTTCAACTTTGATGTGAGATTACTTTGAAGAGAGTATAAATTGAGCGAGGAGCAGCCACAAAAGGGGCTGGACAGAGCCAAAGACAGGAGGGCACCACATCATCAGGTTAAAGCTATTGACCGGCCATAGTCATAGGAGTTGGCGCCAAAGCTGGGAAGCTTAGGGGAAACTAATGAGAATTCAAAAAAAGAAAGAGGGAGAAAAGACAAGGGTCAGAAGAAATACAAAGCAGAAACAAGAGATAGGAGTGACAAAGTACGGGGACAAGGATAATAATTATAGAATGATGAGATGTCCTTGGGTAAAATGAGAGCCGGGAGTGAGAAATAGAATTGTGGCTTTTTGAGTATTTCTCTGAGTTCATTAGACTGAAATCCTTTTTTAATGCATAATAGCTAGGAAGGAGGAGGTAGAAGGAAGTCCCAAGCAGTGTAGCAATCTCAGGCCAGTCGATGCAATAGAAAGTCTTAGCATTGTACAGCCCAACTCTGAGAGCGGCAGTGTGTTGGGAATTTTTCATTAAACTTGTTCCAGTCATCAGATTGGTTGGGCTATCCCCATACTTTTCATAAGCAACAGCTGCAATACGTATTTGTTTTTTATATCGACAACTGTACCTGAATTTTGTGTAGATTTACAAACGATCGTAGCGGTATGCACTAGTTACCCAATTGAGTTCCATGTAGACGTCTGTCGTTCGCATGTAGATTTCTATGGAAGTCCATTAGAGAATCCTTGTACCTTCTCATTAAAAAAAATATTCACCAACATAAGCCACTCTTATGAAATCACTCTTACAGAGAACGATTTGTTCAAGTTTTAATATAAAAGTAAATGATTGAGAAACATGTACTTTTCCCTCCCCTTCAAATGAACCCTGTGCCATTCAGACCACAGCTTTCTCCCATCCTAACTTAATGGACAAACACAACCAGGTGTCATTCTTTACCAGCCATGAACTTCAGCTTTGAATTTAACACTGGTTCCAGCTATTTGGGTCTTGCCAAACTGGTTCTCCTGCGAGTGCTGATTGGCTGATTTTCAGGGAGAGGTGTTCCTGTGTGTTCGGTGTTCTCATAGTCAGCTCGCAGAGTCTGTCCCCTTCCCTGAGTTGCCTACAGTAAGATTTTGGTTTTCTTGCTCTTCAAATGAAAGATAGAAGCTGTCAGGGAACTAGAAAGCTTTTATTTGTATCCAAATGATGACAAGATCACACTTTTCTTCTTCTCTCTCTGTCTCTCGGGAAGCAGTGGCCCCGACCCTCTGAGCCTTGGCTCAGGTGGGTCCTACTTCCCTTCTAGATCTACAGGAGTGTCCGAGATGACTTGGGAGGTGACTCTAGAAACACAAACCCTTCTCTATACATATTGCTTCAGGAAGTGTATTCCTTAGCACAGAACAAACTATGCTGTTTGAAGAGCACATTGAGTTTTATTGCAGTACTTAGAGGCAGTCCCAATCATAACCCAGCATGAGATGGGCAGTCAGCCGGTGCCAGTAAGCAGCAAGCTGACCAAGGTGTATAAGGTCCCAGTGTGTGACATCTGTGTTCCCCTTAGGGGAGGCCTGCAGGTGATTGGAAAGAAGTGATCTGCCCTATCAGTTAATCAACTCTTATACAACTGCCTTGTTTTTCTGTTCCATTCTTGTCACTCCAGTTCAGGCTATAATTTCTTGATACGTGAGTTATTACTGTGGACTCTCCTTACCTATTCTCTTTCAGAGGACAAGCCAATGTCTTAACCACAGCCTGCAAGCCCCTGTGTGATCTGGCCTGCCATTATTGTCTGGTCTCATCTCCATTGAGTCTACTCCGCTCCAGCAATGCTGACCTCTTCCTCACTCCTCAAACCTCCTAAGATCCTCAAGTCTCTGGGCTTTGTACTTGGTATTCTGTTTGCCAGGAACGCTGTTCTCCCAGATATCTACATGGCAGACTTCCTCACTTCCTTTGGTGTTTCCCAAAATGTATCTTCTCAGTGAGACCTTTCTTGGCCAACCTACCTACAACTTTAACTTTCCCCTACTTCTGATTCAACTCCCTATCCCCCCTGCTCTCTTTAATTTTTCTCTTTTAACACTTATTTCTGTTAGCATGTAGATTTCCCCTTTATTTGTTTTTTTATCTGTCTCTCCCAACAGAAGGTAAGCTTCATGAGATTAAAAAGAAATTAAGAATGTTTTGTCCATTGTGTATCCCCAATGCATGGAACAGTACCTGGTACTTAATAGGTAGTCAGTATTTTTTTTGATTGACTGAATTAATAAATTACTTATCTCATTTTCTCTTATCTTTGCCTTCTGTTTTCAGGCAGGCTAGTGGTACAGACCGCCACTGGATTAAATTACTATTTTTGGCCACAAAGTCTAAAAAACTCTATTAGTGCCCCATTGCTTAGGTTAAAATTTCTCTCTCTCAGCCTAGATTTAAGGATTTAATGTTTCCCCTGTTCATCTTTCTAACCTAATCTGCATCACCCAACAAGGACTTCTGTTTGGCAAGGCTGGCCTACTTGCTGGCCCTAGTTCTGTCCAGCATGTTTCTTCACCCCCGCAACTGGTACCCAAATAAATATTCCAGATCTAATTAGCTTGTAGACACAGGTGGAATCACATCAGCAGCAACAGCAGACCTCCGTTCTTAGTTCTGCCAAGTTATGAACACAGCCTGCTGCAAAATAACCTTCCCATTAGATATTTCTGGGGTTCCCCCTCAAAATACCTAAAATCAGTTGTTCAGCTCTAAGCGTTGTTGAAGCTGCTACCTAATTTTCCTCTGTTGTTTAGAGTGACTTTCTATCCTTCAAACACTCTTAGGGTGCCTCCTCACCTCTTTTGGGATTGCCTATATGGGAAAGCCTGTGTTCTGCTGGGGGTTTGGATTCCAATCCCAAAGCCACGAGTGCTTCAGGCTGGAGCTGTGTTGGGGTCTGACATGGGGAGAGTCTCTGCGAGTCTCTTTTCCTTTCCTCCCTCCCTTTCTCCCTTCCTTCCAGAACATCTGTTGAGCTCCTGTCATGGTCAAGCATGTTGGTGTTGGATTAGAGCCACATGGAAACACTCAGAGGAATCTCCATCTTCTTGGAACTCCACTGTGGGCCATTTCTCTTGCAGTCCCTAATGACATAGCTCCTCTGGCTCTTAACAGCCAGTGTCCCCACTCTTCATGACTCCGGACACCCTACTCTACCCAATCCCCCAACCAGATGCACACATGGAAGCTTCCACACCCATCAAACCTGGTGCCCAACAATGCATACAAGTGGACACCTGTGAGTCCAGGGACTGTGCCCCTTTAGACACACCAGACCATGTCTGGGTGCCTTTTAGAGCACATTAATAAGCATTAATTTTAAGAAGCATCAATACCTACTGTGTAATGAGACTAGATCTCCCTGTTTGAGTGTCCTTAATTTCTCAAATGTAAACATCTTTTAAGGTCCAGTTTGAGAATTTGCTTTCTCTGTTAGGTCATTTTTACTGACTCAGCCTCTGCGGTTTTACCCTCCTGTAAATTATACCACTTATTGTCTGAACTGTTCATTTAGCATTTAGCCATGTGAGACCCTCTTTCGTTAATGACTGTTTATTTCAAGTTCCTCTTGTCTCTTCTCCTTGTGTGGCTCACCAGCTTCTCCCAGGAAGGACAGATGCTCCTTCCTTGAGACTTCCTGTGCAGCACTAGGCATTACTTTAGACACATGGCGATGCTTCAACATTATTTATTGAGTAAATGTCCGAAATATGCTTTGGAAAAGTCAGTGTTTAACAGGCCATTGCAGCATCATGGAAAATTCACTTACATAGGATGTAAGGTTTCCATCATGTTTCCAGATGTGATATATGTGGACTGAAGCATATTGGAACACAACTGAGCGCTCTTGTATGCTGGCTTACGTGAGTCCCCCTCTGAACCTCTTCTTGTTCCTCCTGCTCCTTGTTGTTTCAGATATTCTAAGGGACTTGAGGAATGATTTAGTATGTAGTGTGAGGGGCCATGTCAGAGGGATGCAGCCCTCAGCAAGCTCTTGTCTGTCCAGAGGTCACATGGCATGAACACATGGTGTCTTGACAAAGGAAGACCTACTCTCCATCATGGACCAGCAGGAGTCGGGCTGTGGGTTGGGGCCGTGGAACACAGAGAGGTCTCCATGTGGTAGAGACCTTCTGTGAAGATCCCCAAGGGTCCCCTGGGCCCACACACTTCCTGGACGTCGGGCCCCTGTGCTCCTTGGACTGGGATCAGGAAATCCTGTTGTTACAGAGATACTGATGCAATGAGGAGCCATACTAGGGGTGTGGTGGAGCCTCAGGTGGCCACCCTCCTGGTTTGTCCATAATGTCCTGTGTTCTGCCTGAGGAACAGAAAAGGCACCGTGAGTGACAATGGAGGCTGTTCCTCAGCCCTGAAATTGCATTAATGGAACATCCTGATAATGTCACTCTTCATTTTTCCTAATATCAATTTACAGATTGCATCCCAGGCTCCCCAGAGAAGCAGAACTGGCCAGGGATGCTTGTCATTTCTTCTAATTGGATGTTGAAATAAATCAAAGAACTCTTGTTTTCATTTACCTTGAATTATAGAGCAACAGTATTCTAGGTCATGTTGCCCATAGAGCCAATCCCATTGTAAGGGCACCGAGTTCCTGCCTCTCTGAAGGCTTAGGAAGCTTCCTCTCCTCCACTTCCATGAGCACCCTATTCCCCCAGCCCCTTGGAAAGAAAAAGGGCATCCTTGTCTGTGTCCATCATGTCCACTCCTCCCACCAGAGTGCTCCTGTAGACTGAGCTTTGTGTCCATAAGAGAGCAAGAAGAGAGGATAGAATTTTGGGATTTCAGGCCACATGTATTGGTTATATTTTTTTGTGCTAGCTTCTATAACAACTAAGCCCCAATGTGAAGAATAACAACCAACCTGCTGAATTCATTTTCATGACTTTTCTTGATTGATCACTTTCTCTAGTATAGGGATGGCTGGCTTCATTGAGAGTTTTCTAAGAAAAATGAGTTTTTGCAGTACTTAGAGTATCTTGATTCTGGCATTTTTATCTTTGTATTTAGTTTTAATCTTGCAAATAAAAATAGGAACATAGCCAAGCACAAAAGTTCTGTATGTTTTGAGCAGTTTTCACCTGGTAGCTTATTAGATAGCGACTTCAAATAACTTTTATTTTATTTATTTATTTATTTTTTACAGAGAGAGAAGGACAGATAGGGACAGACAGACAGGGAGGGAGAGAGATGAGAAGCATTAATTCTTTGTTGCAGCACCTTAGTTGTTCATTGATTGCTTTCTCGTATGTGCCTTGATGGAGAGGGGTACATAAGAGCAAATGACCCCTTGCTCAAGCCAGCGACCTTGGGCTCAAGCTGGTGAGCTGTGCTCAAACCAGATGAGCCCACACTCAAGCTGGCAACTTCGGGGTTTTGAACCTGGGTCCTCTGAATCCCAGTACGACACTCTATCCATTGTGCCACCGCCTGGTCAGGCATGACTTCAAATAACTTTAACCAGTTTAAAGACATTCATAAGCCAGGAAGTCTGCAGTTAAGATATCTGAATCATTGGAACAGTTTCCATCAGTTGAGGAACTAAAATTCATGTATTTTACTACTGTGGGGACAAACCCCCCCCCCCCCAAAACTCCTAAGGCCTTCACTTAGTTAATGTAGTCACTTAATTTTACATATGGTTATAAACCTTAATTATCTATTTCTCCGATTACAGACTGTTTAGAAGGTGCCATTAGGAATTTGAGGGTGACAAAAGACAGGAACAGTGATGTTGAAAGAACATCTAGTCTGATAGAAGGGCAGGAACTAGAAAATGACTGTGTTCTTGGTAGTAAAATGCATCATGTTTCAGTGTTTATGAAGAAAAATTCAGATTATGTATTATTTATTCTGCCTTGAAAGGCACAGAACTACATAACATAGGGTCTTTTAAAATTCAATATTGTTGAAATAAAATTAGTTTTTCAACTTCATGTATATTATCTGTAAAACATTACCCTTGAATTACTCCCTATGAATGATATTAACGTGTATTACTAATCCACTAATAAGTAGAGAGATCACATATCTGAACCTGCTGGTTCTCAAACTGTTCTGGCCCAGATCCCTTATTCAAAATTTCTGACTTGGTTGGCCCTGGCCGGTTGGCTCAGCGGTAGAGCGTTGGCCTGGCGTGCAGAAGTCCCGGGTTCGATTCCCGGCCAGGGCACACAGGAGAAGCACCCATCTGCTTCTCCACCCCTCCCCCTCTCCTTCCTCTCTGTCTCTCTCTTCCCCTCCCGCAGCCCAGGCTCCATTGGAGCAAAGATGGCCCAGGTGCTGGGGATGGCTCCTTGGCCTCTGCCCCAGGTGTTAGAGTGGCTCTGGTCGCAACAGAGCGACGCCCCGGAGGGGCAGAGCATCGCCCCCTGGTGGGCAGAGCGTTGCCCCCTGGTGGGTGTGCCGGGTGGATCCCGGTCGGGCGCATGCGGGAGTCTGTCTGACTGTCTCTCCCCGTTTCCAGCTTCAGAAAAATACAAAAAAAAAGAAAAATAAATAAATTAAATTAAAAAAAAAATTTCTGACTTGGAATCCCACTGCAGAACCCAGGCTGGGAAGGAGGTATTCTGGTTTCAGCAAGTGCCCGTGGGTCCCTGAGTCTGCTTGATGGCCTGCCCACCATCTGCAGTGACTTTGCTGAAGCCTCACTGTGTCCTTGGTGCTCAATAGAACTTAAACCTAGCACAAGCTCAGGCACAGAGCCATACCAGGGCAAGAGTTTTTTGTTAAGGAAGGAGGCTTTCCAGGCACCCTAAAATCACAGCCTGTCTGTGGTGACCCTGACCCACCACACGGTGTCTGCCGTGTAATCTGCCAGGGATTTTGTGGAATCAATTCTGGTTTCCTTAACATCACCATGGCTCTGAGCAGCAGCCTGATGCAAGTACCCTGTGCATTTGCTGCAGGTGGTACTCCTGCAGCGATCTTCACCAGGAGGTCCCCGGCAAACAGGCGAGCGGTACTCACTTGCCTATGTTCACTCTGCTCATGAAAACTTGCAAACTAGAATTTTATTGTTGCCGTGAATGATGCTGTTACTGCTGCTGCCGTGGCTACTACAATGACTCTTATTACTCCTACTATTACTATTACTGCTTGTTCCTCTTCCCTCCTCCCCGTTTTCATTTCAGTAGTACAGCTGAGACACTTTTGATAGTGTAGTCGGATGCTTGGGTGTTCCTTAGCCTTTGTTATTTGCAAAATCAGTTGATGGTCAAGCTGATTTCATGTTGCAGACTGTGTTCTTTTCTCAGGGAGCAGAAGGCCAGGAGTAATTCCAGCACCTGTAAGCACCTCCGTCTGCGGACATGTAGACCATACAGGCTCCAGGGTTAGTTGCTGCAGGTTTGCAGTGTCCTTGGTTGATGGCCAGTAGCACAATGGATAGCTGGTGTCAAATGAGCAGCACCATCCGGGAGGAGGGAGGCTACCGAGTCTTTTCTGAGACTGCCGCTTCCAAGGTGGTAGTTCGTCCTCCCATTCTCCTTGGAAGGAGTATCCCATATTCTTTCTCTTCTCCTTGCCACGTTTGGCTCCAAAATGATACCCCAGCCGGAAAGTGGCACATCAGAATTAGGGAGGTTGCAGCCACCTGTATTATTAACCTTTTGAGTAGTGAGGTTTTTTCATGCTCGCTGATCCCCGAGAGTGAGGTTTTTTGTTGTTGTTTTTTTGTTTTTTTTTCAAAAAATGAAATTAGTTTTAGTTACAGTTTTTATTAACTTAAAATCATGTTTTTTTGATAACCAGTTTATGGAAATAAAAAGAATATACATTTGCTTTTTTTAATGTTGCCTTACACATTTTTAAAATAATTTTTTTTTACTCTGGATGGTCAGGGGGCACGAGGACGTGCATGAACGTTTATACTACTCAAAAGGTTAACTATATAGCTCTTAAGGGTAGGGATGCAGGGCCCTTCTTACCTGGAAGCTTTGGTAGATGATTTCACAGACGGGCTTTGTTATAATGTTTCTTTACATCAGGGGTCCCCAAACTACGGCCTGCGGGCCACATGTGGCCCCTGAGGCCATTTATCCGGCCCCTGCCGCACTTCCGGAAGGGGCACCTCTTTCATTGGTGGTCAGTGAGAGGAGCACAGTTCCCATTGAAATACTGGTCAGTTTGTTGATTTAAATTTACTTGTTCTTTATTTTTAATATTGTATTTGTTCCCATTTTATTTTTTTACTTTAACATATGTGCACTGCGCATAGGGATTTGTTCATAGTTTTTTTTATAGTCTGGCTCTCCAACGGTCTGAGGGAGAGTGAACTGGCCCCCTGTGTAAAAAGTTTGGGGACTCCTGCTTTACATGCTCAAAACCAGGAATTTTATGCAGACCCGCCTTGTCTATGCTCTGTGGAGAGGCTGAGCCTTCCTGGCTTAGACTTTACATGGCGCTGGCAGGCATGAATCCGGATTCCTCCCCTTTCTCAATCTCTCTCTCTCTCTCTCTCTCTCTCTGCTGCTTGTTTTTTATTGTTAGAAAAAAGGGGCACCTCAAGAAGTATTCTGGCCTGGCCTGTGGTGGTGCAGTGGATCAAGTGTGACCTGGAACACTGAGGTCACCAGTTCAAAACCCTGGACTTGCCCGGTCAAGGCACATATGGGAGTTGATGCTTCCTGCTCCTCCCCCTCTTCTCTCTCTCTCTCCTCTAAAATGAATAAAAATAATTTTAAAAAGAGAAGTATTCTGATTGTGAGTTTAAATTGGTATTGACTGTCAGGTCCATTGTATAATGCTTATAAGCATGAGCTCTGGAGTCAGGCTACCTGGCTCTGTGGACCCTACTTATATAACACTAGGCTTATCATGTAGGGTGTCTCAGTTATCTCATCTGTAAAATGGGAGTAGGAATAGTACCTCTTTCTTAGGGTTGTAAAGATTAAATGAGGTCTGTGAAGTGCTTACAAGAGTCCATGGCAGATAGCAAGTACTAAGTCCATATTTTTGCTGCTGTTATAACTATTATTGTTGCTGTTATTGGGTGTGAGAGTTAGACTTGTCTTCTTGCTTTCCTGAAGATTTGGGCGGAAGTCCCAAGTAGCTTGGTGTAGATTTGTGCCTGGGGCAGACGCCTAAATTGATTTACTCCTTGATATGCAGACTCTTTGGCAGTTGGGAAAGAAAACTTGTTTTGAAATTACATATAACTTGAAATGTTGGTCGGCTTTGCCCTTTAAGTACTAGAGTAAAAATGTAAGAAAAGAAGAAGAATAAAGAAGGACTAGGCAGTGGCACAGTGGATAGAGCACAGGACTGGGACTGAGGTGACCCAAGTTTGGAACCCCAAGGTCGCCAGCTTGAGTGCAGAGTCGCTGGCTTGAGCGTGAGACCATAGACATGACCTCATGGTTGCTGACTTGAGCCCAAAGGGTGGCTTGAGCAAGGGGTTACTCGCTCTGCTGTAGCCCCCTGATCAAGGCACATATGAGAAAGCAATCACTGAACACTAAGGAGCTGCAATGAAGAATTGATGCTTCTCACCTCTTTCTCTTCCTGTCTATCTGTCCCTCTCTGTCCCTCTCTCTGTCTCTGTCAAAAAAAAAAAAAAAAAAGAGAGAGAAAAAGAAGGATAATAATGCCTACATTTATAGGTTATGAAACTTAGAATAAAAGAGCCTGGTTATATTATATACTCAATATTAGCAGCTAGTAAAGTTATTATATTTTGAAGAGAGAATCTAGGCTACCCTAAGTCATAGGGATATGGAGCTACTTGGTGGGTCAAAGCACTGTTGATGAAGTTTGTCATGTTATTGAATGGTGAAAACAAAAATTTAAATCTGCTTAGTAGTATGAACCATTCCAATGTTTGATTTATTGACATGCACCCTCTTCAGTATCAAGGGCCTCTTTAGAACAGAATGTTAACATTTCTTCTTGTATTTTGCACTGAATGTTGTAGAAATCAGCCCTCAGGAGGAAGTGTGCGGTCTGTAAAATCGTCGTCCACACCGCCTGCATTGAACAGCTGGAAAAGGTAAGACAGCGCCACCTGCTGCAAATGTTACTACCTTGCAAGAGTTTGGACTTCTAAGACCAGGTGTCCATTTCTATGTCCAACTCTTATAAAAAACAACAACACCCTTTTAAAAAACGAAGTCCAACATTATTACCAAGTTAATTATGGAAAGACAGTGCTTAAGATTCAATCACTCTTTGTTTTCTGAAGTCTAATTTGATATCCCTTTATGTTGTCTCTTGGGAGAAGGCATGATAAGATTAGAGAGAAAAGCCTGCTATGCACTAATTTTCTTGCTAATAACAACTCATGTTTATAACAATGTCTATAGATTATCTAAGGTGACGATTTCAAAAGACTAAGAATCATGTTCAACGTTGTTCCTCATTCTTTGGGGCTTTGTTTTGTAGTCTCAGTATCTGCCGCTGTTGGTGTCTTCAGGTAACTCATTCAGGTCTGATGCTTATCCCTAATATAATACACTTTTCTTTTTAAATGACAGATTAATTTCAGATGTAAGCCAACATTTCGAGAAGGGGGCTCGAGATCGCCAAGAGAGGTGAGTATTTCAGAGCTCTCTCTTCAGAGATCAGCTTTAATTTCCCATCGACTCATTGGATTTATAGATATTCACCAGGGATTAAAAAAACAAAGTGTACCTTCCTCTACTTCACATCAGATTTTTATTACTAGGTCAAAAATACAGGCAATAAAATCCCCAAGTCTCTTCAAGGTGTGAATACTGCCTTCCATTCTTCGCACAGAATGAATGGGGAGTTAAGGCCTTACTGAATGGCCCTGAGGGGTGGGAAGGGGGCAGTGGGAGAATTAAAGAGGTAGTAAGGCAATGGTATTTTATTGTCTTAAGGTCCACTTTAACTTGATTTTACAATTTTGAGTGGGTGGAAACTATTCAGGGGCAGAATAGTTACTGAGAATTCCTATAAACACTGGAATCAGACTGTCTAGTTTCAAAATCAGCCCCAATGCTATGAAATTTGGGCCATCTCACCTAATCTCTCTAAATCGCAATGTTTTTATCAGTTAAGTAAGAAATAGATAAGTAGGTAGATAGATATACTGCTCACAGAAATTAGGAGATATTTCAAAAGAAATATGAAGCCATAAAGAAGCATTTGATTTTTTTAAATTAAACAAGAACATCAGAAAAGCAAACGACAAGTCAAAGAAAGTTGTTTGATTATGCAGATGAGATGCAAAACCAACTTTTATTTCTAGTCAGTTTGTTTTCTTTTTTTTTTAAATTTTATTTATTTATTTATTTTATTTATTTATTCATTTTAGAAAGGAGAGAGAGAGGGAGAGAAGAGAGAGACAGAGAGAGAGAAGGGGGAGGAGCAGGAAGCATCAACTCCCATATGTGCCTTGACCAGGCAAGCCCAGGGTTTTGAACCGGCGACCTCAGCATTTCCAGGTCGACGCTTTATCCACTGCGCCACCACAGGTCAGGCAAAACCAACTTTTATTTCATTGGTGAAAATGCACTATACAGAAGGCTGAAAGTGCTGGAGTATCTGCATGCTCCTCTAATTTTGGTGAGCAGTATAGATAGATAGATAGATAGATAGATAGAACAAACTATATCCAGAGCTCAATCCCTGACCTTACAGTCTGGTAGTGGAGACAACAGGTAAGTAAAAAAGTACAGAGAAGAGCAGGCTGCTGTGTTCATGGCAAGCAGAGGTGAGGACGAGGTGAGAGCTGTACTCAGGTCTGTTCAGCTTTGATTTAGAGGTTATGGAGCAGTGTGTATAGTCAGAGAAGACAATGTTGATGGAGGCTGTCAGCCCGCCTGTATTATTCTGAATGGTGTAGCACCATGCCCAAAATTGCACTCTCTCATTGGCAAAACGAGCCTGCAGTTAGCAGAACCCCTCCTCCTTAGAACATGGATTCCTGCCCAGCTGTTACCATCTCACGTGGCACGACTCTCCAAAAGGGGAAGAGAGGTACATGTAATTTTTGCAAAGTATAATTTCTCCATCACACTGAGATGACTTTTAGTTACACACACACACACACACACACACACACACACACACACACACACACATATATATATATATATATATATATATATATATATATATATATATATATAAACCCCCCCTTGGAAACCTTCCCGGCTGGTGCACTTCTCAAACTAGCTCTGTGCAGTGAAGAATAAGAGAGAGAGGAGAGAGGTTGTAGAAGGGGTTTCCTGGAGGAGGTGGCAGCTACACTGAGACTCAAAGGAGTTATCTGAGTCAAGGTGGGGGTGGTTAGGAGGTGAATGAGAGCCTCCGGGCAGAAGGAATGTGTGGACGCAGCATGTAAGTGGGAGGGAACACAAGGGGTAAGCCACAAGATTCAGGAGGCCAGCAGGAGCTGGACTCTGGAGGTTCTTGTAAGCCATGCTACAAGCTGAGTGTTTCATCCACAGTGATTGGGAGAGGGAGGCATTAAACCATTTTAAGCAGAATGTCTATTATCCTGGCTACAGTGTGAAAGCAATACCATGTAGTTCAAGAGTAGCAATATTAAAGGTATGGAAAAATTTTGAGCTAAATTAGTAATCCAGGCAGGAAATAGAGGGAATCTGAACTAAGAGTAATATTGGTTAAAAAGAATTGGTACATATGAATTTGAAGGGAACAGAATTGACAGGATGGTTGGATTTGGTACATAAAGACAGAGAAGTCCAGAATAAACCAGACTTGTGCTCTAGGAAAAACCAATTAGATGTTGGAAAATGAGTTGACTTGAGGATGGGGTGGATACGTAACAAATTTAGTTGTAAACTCTCAAGTTTGAGGGGTCCTTGAACCCCCCCCATTGGAGAAGCCCAATAGAAAGCTAAGTAGGAAGTGAATTTGGAGCTCATGAGAAAGATTGGGCTAGAGGTGACACAGTTGTGAATTGTCAGCATAAGTAGATAGTAATTAAAGCTATGAGACTAGGTGAAGAAATAAAATAGGAATGGAGGATGTCTGAGTACAGAGAAAAGCACTGATGTCTTCATGACAGTTAATGAAAAAAGACAACATGTTACTAACTAATACAAAGGGGTTGGGAGAAAACCTGGAGAGAGGATGAGCTGGGAGTGGAGGTTGCATAGAGAGCAAAAACTGTTGTCCCCGTCAGGTGTCGTCTCCCACTGTTGCCTATTATGTCAGCCAGAGGAAGGCTAGGGGTCATAGGTAGGGTGGAGAAAGTCTAAGAAAAATGATGGAGCTGTGCTACCCTAGTACAAAATAGCATTGGCCAGGAGATTACTTGGTGATAGCTCAAGTGAAGGAGAAACTTCATGTAGGAAATAGAAGGAATAGTGTGTTTTTAAGGTTGAGTTTATGAATTATCAACCAGGGGATCCATTGATTCACCTTTAGCTTTCTGTTCTTCGATCTCTTTTTGCATAGATAATTGTTATTGTATGTGCAATTTTTTTTAATTCAGTGAGAGCAGGGGAGGCAGAGTGACATGGGCCCTGCCCAAGATCCACCCAGCAAGCCCACTAGGGGGCAGTGCTCTGCCCATTTGGGGGCATTGCTCTGTTGTTGCTCAGCAACCAAGCTCTTCTTAGCACCTGAGGCAGAGGCCATGGCGCCATCCTCAGCGCCCGGGGCCAACTCACTCCAATTGAGTCATGGCTGTAGGAGGTGAAGAGAGAGAGAAGCAAGAGGGGGAGGAGTGGAGAAGCAGATGGGTGCTTCTCCTGTGTGCCCTGGCCAGGAATCAAACCTGGGACATCCACATGCCAGGCTGACGCTCTACCACTGAGCAACTGGCCAGAGCTGCAATTTTCTAATGCAAGTACTTTTTGTTTGTTTTTAGTTATCACTAATGGTGTCTCTTCTGTGAAGTTAGACCCTCCCTGAGTGTTTTGGAAACCTTCCCTTGTCTTCTTAGCAGGGACTTGATATTTATTTCTTTCCTACATTTTCTCCCCTTCTTCTGGATTTTTTTTTATCAGCATAAACAGGCTCTAATAGCTCCCCATCTTAAAAAAAAAAAAAGTGAAAATATTTCTTAACCACCTGCTGTGTTGTAGCTGTGGCTCCTAGAGTCTCAGTTTTGTATTCACTGCTAACCTTCCAGAAAGTGTGTTATAAATAAACAGTAGGTCCCCTCCTAGTCTTTTTAACCTCTTCTGATCTGGCTTTCACTCTAAGCAGTCATTGAAATTGCTTCTTTTTTTTTTTTTTTTTTAACATTGCTGGCTGCCACTGTCCTGAAAGTCAGGGGACCCTGAGTTGTCTATATTGATATTTAAGCTGGGACAGACAACCACATCAGTTGGGCAAAGCCCAGACTTCTGAGTTTGCTGGGGGGGGGGGGGCAATGGCATTACCCAGGCAGCGTGACTTGTTTTCAAAAGAGAGCTCATTTGGGATTGAATCCTGGAGACCTCCGGTGCAAAATATTAACATTTTTAGTTGCTTAATAATTCAGAAGCAGAAATAGTCTGCAGTGTGGAGGGGGTGGTGGTAGGGTGTAAGGCAGTTGAAGAGGAACTGTGTGATGCTAGAGGCACTAAATTACAATTTACCCAGCCATATAGAAATATTTTGGTATTTTAGCAGCTTGTAGGATTTTACTGGTACATATGAACCAAATAGCACCTCTGCTGTCTTCATGAAAATGAAAAGAATGATCACATATGAAACATTAAAAAAAAAGTGTTGGGTACACAGTACTTAACAAATGTTAGCTATTATTATTAACTTCTTTCTGGGAATATAAATATATATGTGTGTTTATAAATTATGTTTGTGTTTTATTAAACTGCCACTGTGGGAAAAGCAAGACATAAATTAGACTAATTAGTGGGACCATTATGTTTCCTTTTTTTATTATAGTTAAAAGACCATTACTCCTCCAGGATCTTTGTTTAGTTTCAATCTAAATTGATTTGACATTCACAGAAAAATAAAGGTGGCATTTGGAAATCGAGAATGCGAGTGCTTATTAGGGGTATTTTTGTCCCTCTGAATTTTATGCCTCGATGTAACTTTTTTCTCCTCGACGCTGATCTTTTTTCTCTGTTTCTCCATACTGAGCACAGTGCTCAGCAGAGTAAGTATTTAGTCTTTGCTAAATGACTGAATATATAATAAAAGCCCTTTTAAAAGGAAAGCATAGATTGTGGCCTGGCCATCAATAGGCATGTTGATCTCAGATAAAGTAAGTTTTCTTAGAAAAGGGCAGGAGAAGAAAACATTAGCAAGTATTTTAGGTGTATTGGCCTCAGGGGGATGAATTATATATGAATTGTTGGGGTCCGCCTGCACTGTTAACTAGGCTTGAAGACAACTTTCTTAGAGATGTACCCTAGGAGTCCCTGTGCCCCTGGAGTGATTGTGCATTTGAGAGGGAAGGGACTCTCCATGTCTCCTACAGCCCAAGGCAAGGAAAGACTTTGAGAGCTGATCTAGTTCCAGTACCCAAGGACAGCTGCAGCGCAATGCCAGACGTCACAACTCGCCTGCATCACGTTCCTGTCATCTCTTCCCCTGAGCTTTTCTCTCCCTTCGCTTTCACTCATAACAAATTCTCACCATCTACGTCCTGAATCGGGAGATTGGTTTCTGTCTGAGAATTTAATTTTTTTAAGTGCTTTTTAGCTCTGGGATATAAAGACACATTAAATACCTTTTTGTTAAAAATATATATATATATATTTGTGTGTGTGTGTGTGTGTGTGTGTGTGTAGGACATTGTTGTTTCTGGTTCTCTCCTTCACCTTTTCCCTTCTCGGGATATTTCTTTGACTTGCCTCAGTTACCTCACAGCCCAAGGTCCCCTGGCAGGTTCACAACTCTGCACAGGGTTTTATTAGGAGGAGTGTAGAGTGACAGCAGTCTGGTGTGGCCATTTGTCACTAGGAAGCTGTGGAGGTGGGACATGATGACTGGCTGGGCGTGGAGAGGTAGCTTCATTTTTCTAAGCGGATTCATGTTTATGGCTAGATCACGCAGACACATAGTTGTTTTTGTGTTCATGTGGTCTTGGGTGATGGTGTATAGAAATCTACATTCTTAAAACAAAGAATACTCCTGTTGGGGTTTGCAAACTTAAATAGACTCGCTTTACTTTGTTTTGTTTTGTTTTTTTTGCAGAATTTCGTGCGTCACCACTGGGTGCACAGGCGTCGGCAGGAGGGAAAGTGTAAACAGTGTGGTAAGGTAAGGGGCCCGCACCATGGCCACCGCAGGAGGCTCCCGGGGCCTTGGCAAGCCCCCAGGCCCACGAGTCCTGGCACCCGAATCCAGTGCTCAGCATGTCACTTCCTTTCTGAGAGGCCTTCTTTCAAGCCCCCTTTCCTGAAGAGGTGTTTTAGTTGTTCTAGCACCCACTGCAAGAGGCAGAGGTCTTAATGTAAGGAATTAGCACATTTTTAGAGAGATGGATACACTTTTGTGTCGAATTTCATTGTAGGTCGTTTCAAGAACACCACTGCCTCTTTTGTTAAAACTCCCTTTGAGGACTGCTGGATCTGCCATACTTTGATCGGCAACCGAAAGTCAGTGGGTAGTTGAATAACACTGCCTGTTTTGATATATTATTGTGGTTGAGCAGAAGCACAACATGGAAGTTTCTTCTTCAAGACATATGTTGCTTCCTCAGAGTATAGTCCGGTTTCCGGAGACAGGTGCTCTCCTCTTACGTGGTTATTTATGTCTGCTGCCTCTCTTAGTATGACTGGTGTGCTGTGGAACTCCATGGAGTCTACATGTTATTGACCCCAACACATTTGGGTTACAGATCTTTTTCAACATACAGAAACTCATTTTAGGATTAGAAGGCCCCTCTGGGAAGGTGAATCACACTACGAATATTTTTTTTTTCCCCAAGTGACATTAGTAGTAAGCTAGACTCAATAAAGGGTACATTTTGATTTGGTAGAGAGCAATGTAATATGGGAGAATATATTCCTCATCAGTGAACAATTCCTAGTTTGTGTCTTTAATCATGTGACTCTTCTGGGCCAACCACTATGGTGAGCCGACTGGTATGGCATTTTTGACAATAAAGGGATACAAAGAGCTATGTTGAGAGTGAGCGTGACCTGGAAAGCGTTACTTTAATTTTGCTGTTCACACAGGACCTCGAAGGCAAATCTTACGCCGTAGCCATTGGTTACCAAGTTCTACTTGGGAAGGCTACACACCTCACCCTCAAGGTGATGGCTCTCCATTATAGCTAGTATTATTACCTTCTCCAGTTTAACCCAGTGACTTCCAGTTGATTCCTTTCTTTTTTTTTTTTTTTTTTCATTTTTCCGAAGCTGGAAACGGGGAGGCAGTCAGACAAACTCCCGCATGCGCCCGACCAGGATCCACCCGGCATGCCCACAAGGGGGCGATGCTTTGCCCCTCTGGGGCGTCGCTCTGTTGCCTCCAGAGCCATTCTAGCGCCTGAGGCAGAGGCCACAGAGCCATCCCCAGCGCCCGGGCCATCTTTGCTCCAATGGAGCCTCGCCGCGGGAGGGGAAGAGAGAGACAGAGAGGAAGGAGAGGCGGAGGGGTGGAGAAGCAAATGGGCGCCTCTCCTGTGTGCCCTGGCCGGGAATTGAACTCGGGACTTCTGCACGCAGGGCCGAGGCTCTACCACTGAGCCAACCGGCCAGGGCCAAGTTGATTCCTTTCTATTCTATAAAGAGGACAGATGAAATAGGTTGAAAGGTAGAGGAGGTAAAAAGAAGATGAGGAGGAAAGGGGGAGTAGAGTGATGCTTACCAGGCATTTTACACAGCTGTGAAAAGAGCTCAGCCCTCCATTCTTACTTGTGCTCCCTTCCATGAGTTCCTCCACCCCCTTCCTTTCTGGTGTTGCCTTGGGGCTTGTGGGCTTATGCTTAGTGGATTGTAGACTAATCTACAACTTTCCCACAAACATACAGTGGTACCTTGAGATACGAAAGACCAACATATGAACTTTTAAGATACAAGCTGCGACTCGGTCTGTATTTTTGTTCAAGATCCGAGCGAAATTCAGAGATACGAGTCGTGATTCGGGAAGCTGCCACTAGTTGGTGCACTGGCACATAGGTCCAGTATCAGCAGTTTGATATATGAGTTGACTGACGAGCTCAGTTACAGAATGAATTAAATTCATATCTTAAGGTACTACTGTATTCTGTTTCTTCCTGTAGAAATATATGTAATGGTTATAAAAATAAATGAGCTTTCTGAAAGTTAAACAATAAGTATTGAAAGTGATTTTTTTTTCTTTTTATTTTTTTTTCTTTTTTCCGAAGCTAGAAACGGGGAGGCAGTCAGACAGACTCCCGCATGCGCCCGACTAGGATCCACCTGGCATGCCCACCAGGGGGCGATGCTCTGGCCCTCTGGGGCGTCGCTCTGTCACATCCAGAGCCACTCCAGCACCTGAGGCAGAGGCCACAGAGCCATTCTCAGCACCCGGGCCATCCTTGCTCCAATGGAGCCTCGGCTGCGGGAGGGGAGGAGAGAGACAGAGAGGAAGGATAGGGGGAGGGGTGGAGAAGCAGATGGGCGCTTCTCCTGTGTGCCCTGGCCGGGAATCGAACCCGGGACTCCCGCATGCCAGGCCGACGCTCTACTACTGAGCCATCCGGCCAGGGCCTCGAAAGTGATTTTTAACACAACATATAGTTAAACTTTGGTCAGCATGTTTCTTAGCCACAGGTGCCACACCATTATGAATTACTTGTTCATAAATCGTACCTATTTTAATATGTAATTAGTTTAAGTACATTAAACAGCATGCAGCATTAATTAAATGTGATAATGTCGAAACTACTCTTTCTTGTAATGAATCTTGTTAAAAACTAATTTAAAATGAACTGATAGTACAGTGTTCAGAGTTGAGAGTACACTTCTCAAGGAGTTATACTTGATAGCATCTTTGTATTGCAAAGATGACAAAGTGATTAAAAACATTTGGGGGGGGGGTGTACTTGAGCTAGGAATAGGGAAAGGGATTTCAGGGTCTAAAAACAATGAGAGACAGTGGCCTGGGGCTTTGGAGGTTGCTTTGGTATCCATTGAAAGCCCCAGTATTTACTGATCTGAAAATGTGTGTGGTCTGGAGGTCAGCTTTCAAGAGACCCTGCAGGGTTAGGGACAAGGAGTAGAAGTTCGGGGGTGAGAGGATCCATGTGCTGGACAGGCAGGGTTGGTTATTTGCCTATCTCTGTGTTTGTCCATATAAAACAGAAGAATCTTCTGCCATTAGCCCTGGGAGAGTCATTGAGGGCACAGAGTGGGCAATAGTACACAGACAAGGAAATCAAGTCTCTCTATGTCAGCATAGCTGCTGGAAGCCTGGTTTTCCTTTCTGCCCTTGGCTGAGTACCCGAAAAGGAGACACGGGCAACTGCCATTCTACCCTCTGCTGCTATTATTTTAGATTCCTCCTGTACGTGACATTGTGTCATATTTGCCCTTCTGTGTCTTGTTTATTCCACTTAGCATTAGGTCCTCCAGATTCATCTGAGGAAGAGAAATGGGGAGGAATTAGTTAAAGATATAACGTTTCAGTTAGATGAAGGGAATGAATCCTAGAGATGTACTATCCCACAGAATGTCTGTAGTGAACAATACTCTATTATATACTTAAAGTTTTGCTAAGGTATAGTTTTGCTAAGGTAGTATGTTGTGTTCTTACCACAAAAAAAGATAATAAAGAGAGTGGGAGGAAACTGTTGGAGGTGATCAGTTTGTGGATGGCATAGACTGTGGTGATGACAATTAGTTCAGAAGTCTGTAGATAGTAGTTGGTCAAAATGGAGGCCATTTTTGATTGGTCAGAAAAAATTGTCAGTGAGGTTGGTGTGCGTCTTGCACTTGAGATGCTCCAAGGGCTTAGTGTTTATCAGCTTCAGTTGTGGGATGCTCAAACGTCCTGGTGTGTCGGCTCCCACTGGTTAAAGGCAATTGTCCTCAAATAGCTCTACCAGTTTGAGATCTTCTAGCCAAGGTCTGATCGGATAGGAAAAATTTCCTTTGACTTCCGTGAGTATCGCATTGCTGTGGTGTTTATATCCCTGTTGGATAACTTTACAAAAGTGGTATAATAATTTTATTTAAAACTTCAATTTTGTTCTGCTAGAAATAATGAATTTAGCATCTAATTTAGACTTATGATGACCATGTTAGATATTAAAAAATAAAATAAAAAGTATATACATATATTTAAATGGTAGAGTATTTGAGCAAAAATGTTTGAAGTTCTCTGTTGTAAGATAAATATTGATTTAGTCTTATTTTATAATTCCCTTGGGTTTGCCCTTTGTAATATGTTGTGAGCTTCAGATATGTGAGTGAGAACAGAGAAGTTTATTTTGTTGTTGTTCAAAGTTTTGGGGTCAATTGCAGTATTGACTTGTGAGTTAAATTAAATTAAAGCAAATGGAGAATCAGGCTATGGTCAGGACATTTCCCCTCCCAAACCTCAGTTAAATACATAAGCAATAAAATATTTTTGTTTTATTTCAAGTAAAGCCCCTCCCCCCTTTTTTTCTGGTTTCAGCCAAGGCTTTGATGTTGAGTGCCATTTGGTACACGCCCCAGATTAGAGAAGAAAAAGAGGCAACAGAGCTTTAGCTGCTAAGAATAAATGCCGTTTAAACTTTATTTCAAGAACACAATTTGACTTGAAAAACTCACCCCTGCCCCAAATAACCTTATCCTTTTAGGTTCTTGGTATTTGTAATTCTGAAGGTAGTTAGATCCAAAAGTATCTGACCCGCCATCCCTATTTTTCTCTTAGATAGCGATGAATAAAATAGCTCTTAAAAATCATAGAGTCAGTTGAAAGTCAGTTAGGGCATCTGTCAGTACCATAATATCAAATGTGGGCCAGCATTTACAATGGGTACTTAGGAATCTGGCTCTTCTTGCTGTGAAAAATTCTGGCCCGAATCTCCCCCTTGCAGGTGGCCTTTGGGAACTTGGTCCACAAAGGCCCTGATTGAGTTTTATTTATGTCTTTGCATTAGACAATAACCCTGAAGCGATGGCTTCTGTAATTCTACCAGATTAAAATCCAAAACAAAGCATAGGGCTAATTACCACCAGGCTCATCTCCAAGGGATCCTCCACAATTCTGCAACAGGGCCGCACGCCTCAGCAGTGGCTGGCTTTGTTTCTGGTATCAGCCTGGCTCTCGGGACTGCATCTGTTTCTCCCTGAAGCCAGAAGGCCAGTGTTTAGTAGAAGGCAAGGCTAATACACTCTTCCCCTGTCCCATCAAAGAGAGTATTGTTAGTCGCAAATACGGGGTTAGTTAGACACTGGAGGACTTTGTCAGCAAGATGGCAGAAGACATTCCTGCTGGTAGGTCTTAGCAATAAAAGCACTCCATCATTTACATGTGCTGTGTTATAAAGACGTTTTTAAAGACATCACCCCATTTGCATCTCATAACTACATAGTGGTGTAGGAGAGGTTTTTATTGTAATGACTATTTTCAGCTGAAGGGAGAAACAACTGCAAGGGTTAAGATCCCTCAGCCAATAACGAGATCCAAGATCTCTTCTCAGCTTTACTGTCTCTCTGTCAGCATCTGTTGGATTTGCAATCGTCTGATGTAGAAAAATGTAGGAATTGGTGAAGCGGTAGCTGGCTAACTGGCGTGGAAGACGCCGTTTACCATGCATTCGATACCGCAACATTTAGTAGATATCTAGTGGCTTTGATGGCTGTCATGCCAACAATCCATCATATCAGTCTCCCACCATGGACCATGTCTGCATTGCAGACTTAATTAAAATGAAAAAGCTAGCATGCTGGCAGTGTTTGTGTGGGTTGCAGGAGGGAGCTGTCAGGAAGCTTGTTTCTGGGTGGTTTGGTCAGGTGTTTCAAGTCTAGATAGCATGGAGTTGGTAATTGGATTATGGTGTGGTAGCAGTGCCTCTCTTCAATCCATCAGGAGATCTGCATGCCATGCCTATGAAGTTCAAAGAGCTATGCTAAGTTGTGGGGAGTCTATTTAAGAACCATCACAGGACATCTCTCAAAAAGCTCTGATTCCACAGGAGAGATAACACACGTGCACGTAAAATAACCAACAACCAACGTAGGGGAGCTATTCATTAACACCAAGGGCAGGTGTGGGGTCGGGAGGGGGATAAGGCCTGTGGTTTAGAATGGGAGTTCTTTTCATGTGTAAATAGATTTCTCCGACTTAAAATTATCTACAGACATTAAGCAAGACTTCTTCAGCCAGCAGCTTAATAGCTTTCCTCCCCATCACATTTTCTTTTGATCACTTTACAAAAGCCCTGTTTACAAAATGTTTTTGTTCCTGCTCTGCAGTCATTTGTTCGGGTTTAGATTGTACCAGAGGATGGAATGGATGGGTTTTGGGAAGGCTAAAAATCATTCCCTGAGCATGACTGCGTGCTTCTTTCGGGCAATAATTGAGGGACAGCAGCAGCCAAAAAGCGCCTCTTCCATCCTTGATGGAAAAGTAATTCTGTTTGTTCATTTGAGAGGATTGAATTCATCATGCCGTTCATCTCATTGCTGCTTGCTGGGGAAGGATAAAATGGAAAGCTGCGTGTTTTGAGTCCCGGCCTCCCAAGGGGATGATGAACGCCCTTGAATTTTCTCCTGCCCCTTGCACTTCTCCCAGATCCTGGGTCCTGACTCTCTGAATCTTAATCTCTCTCTTGGTGGGTTCTCAGATGTTAAAGTTGTTAGAACCTCTGAGATGGGTGACCGTTGTGGTAAAGAGCCATGTGAACAAATAGTGGCTTATCTTTTGCTTTCAATAAACACATATCAGAACCACATTTATTTGGGGGGGAAACCCCACAATTTATTATTTTTAAAAAATTATTTTTATGTGGCTGACTTTAAAGAGTTCTTAGTAGTGCCTCCTCTCTGAACAGTCCAGATGACCCGGGAACAGGAAACTTGCGTGGCAGAGGGTGGAAGTTGTCAGTGCTGACTGTGGCATTTGCTGTCTCAGTTACCTTGAGTGGTGGGGTCAGTTCTGCATCTGTTTACATTCTTGGACTTCAGGAGGGCAGATGCGTACTGAGATTGATGTGATTTAAAATTTTCTATCTCTTGTCCTAACACTGCAGGGCTTTCAGCAGAAGTTCTCCTTCCACAGTAAAGAGATTGTGGCTATCAGCTGTTCCTGGTGCAAGCAGGCGGTACGTCTGGGGATGAAACAAAACAAAGTGGGCTCGTGTTCTATCAGAACAGGCTTAGGTCATTGCTTGAGTTCCTGTCTATAAGTGGAAGGTTATCCTAATTATGTGTTGTTTCCCTCCCATAGGATTGTTGGAGGAAGGAAGACAGATTGAAACTGTAGAATTATAGCATATATGATCTGGGAGAAACTATAGAGATAAATTAACCCCTTCACATTCAATACATACTGAATTCTGGGATCAGTACCTGGAAAATTCTCGCCTGGGACTAGAATCGAGGACCTCTCATTCCCAGACCATATGGTTTTGTGTTTTTTTTTCCAAACTACATTAGATTCTCTTCCTATGGTAAGAAGTAGTAGCATAAGGAAGAAAGCAACATGCAAGATTAGATAATCCTTCTAACACAGTAGTCCAGACTTCTTGATTCTTCTATTTTTGATGTGGGCATTTTTTATATGAGGCTATGTTAGGATAAGGATGTTTTTGTATCCTCTTTTAAATTTCAATGTTGCTACAATTGGTTGTATATGCTCATTGAAATGTAACTCTTCCTTACATTTGAACATATATGTTCATTAGAATCCAATAGTTATTTTTCTGTTTACTTTTTTCTTCCTTTTTTTTTTATTTTTTAATCCCTCTGTTCTAACTAGATGAGTTCATTTGCTTACTTGTTTGCCTGTGTACCTGTTCTTTTTTAAGTTTAAGCAAACAATGTAAATATACTCTAATTCTAGGTTGGCAAACTATGGCTCATAGGCCAACTATGACTGTATTTTTGGTAAATAAAATTTAGAACACAGCCATGCTTATCCATTTATGTGTTGTCTGTGGCTGTTTTGCATTTATGTAGCATCTATAGCTACTTGAATGCCAATGGCAGAGATGAGTAGTTGCAACAGAGACAGTGTGGTCCTGTAAGGCTGAAATATTTATTATTATGTGGGTCTTTATGAGTGACGTTTGTGGATCCCTGCTCCCACCTCCCAGTCCACCAACTCTTTTGAGTGACTATATAATTGGGGTATATGGTACCCTCATTGCACAGCCAACCTAGAAGGACAGAGACTAGCTTCAGATAGGGTAAGAGCTGGCAGCTCTCCTCACACGTCACATTTAATGAGCCAAATGAAGCCAAAAGGCAGGAGCAGGTGCATCTAGCTGAAACTCCTGAAATTAATGTTTTTGTGGGTCAGAACTTTTGAATTTTGGCAGTTCCATAAGACTTCTGTACACATCCTCTCCTTACACAAGAACACATTCCTCCACTATCAACAGCTCATGAGAAAATCACCTCCTAAAGAAGACAGTCAGATAACATTTCTCTGTTTGCAGATCACAGATAACAATAACTGTTGGTTGGGGGAATTATTCATTATTTTAGGAAATGGTTTTCATACTTGACTAATTTAGTAATTAGCCACTGGATCAGGTCAGAACTTGAGAATATGCAGAAATGAAGACAAAAACCTCCCTGATGTGATATAATTGGGCGGCCATCTTTGCCAGTTTTCCTGAGACAGTCCTCATTTATATCTTTTGTTCCAACATAATCGTTAACAGTGTTCCCTTTCACTCTTAAAATTGGTCCAGTTAAGATGACAAATTATGTGGTCACATTACATATAATCCATGTGGAGAAGGATGTTAAATTTTTAAAAATCACTATGATTATGACGTAAGGCTTGTAATTATTGTGTGATGTAATTTTATGTTTATTAGAAAACAGATGTTACCACACATGGTTATCACTTCTCAGACACACAAAAGATGATTGAAAATGTGATTGGCTGAAGGTCACTCAGTTCATCCGGGGATAAGAGTTAAGCCCCTAATACTGAGGCATTGTTATAATCATCAGTCTATATTCACTTCCTTCCTTTCAAAAACAAAAAGCACTTCAGACTTGCCAAGTATAACAGGATCGTGATATTTTTTAGTGGCTCTAACAAACCCAGCAGAAGCAATCTTTGTTCTTTGTTACTCCTTGGACTAAGAGCTCTCTCTATAGAAGAGACATCTTGCTTCTTTCCTGGGTTCCTTTCATTGGAAGACTACCTGGGCAGGATTTACATCTATGAGTAGAAAAAGGAGAGGCAGATGGTAGGCACTACCTTTCTGTTCATCTTCATTTCCTTCTCAACATTCTCTCAAATTAGCTGAGTCAGTGACCAGTATAAATTGAAACAAAAATTAAGGATGAATAGAACCCTCTGTTGATGTTAGAAACATTCAGAACTATAGGGAATTGTTACAAGTCTATTCTTGATTTTAATTTTGGGACGCCAAACTGATGACAATTACAAGGAAGCAAAATCTCAACAGATTGAGAAAATGCTCCAGAGAATGGCAGTTTTACAGCTTATTTTATACATTAGAATCAAAGGAGCAGACAAAAGGGTTATGTGAAATCCATTGGTGGTAGATTAAGGGGGCGGGAGAAAATAAAGCAGAAAATCTCTAGCATTGTCTAAAAAGGCAGAATAGAGAAACACATACTTCTTTTACACTGGTGGTTACAGGGTAGTTAATAGTTAACATTTACAACAGGAAGTGATGGTATGTGGGCAACAATATAACAGGGAGGGATTCTGTGGTCTTTGGTGGGTGGGTGATTGTGCCCTGAGGGGTCTGGAAAAGAGATTACTCTGAAATTTCGAAGGTCTGTTATCTTAGATGCAGGAAGACAGTAGACAGGCTCACTTAGGTAAAGACTGACCTTTGTTAAGGAAGCTACCGGCCTAGGACGTGACTTCCCACCATGAACTGCTTGTCCTTAGGAAGTTTTATGTTCAGATCCTCCTCTGTAGTTCCTTGGTCTCTGGCTTTGTAGAGCCAGTCATAATGACTTCCCCTGAAGTCAGATTTACTGTGTGGCCACTTTTTGTTCACATGTTCAAGACTTTAACATCTTTAGCTAAATACCCTATTTTAAAAAAGCTTAGAGATACAAACAACAGTATGGTGATTACTAGAGGAAAGGGAGATGGGGGAGGTAGATTAGGGTAAAGAGGGGACAAATGGTGACAGAAGAAGACTTGACTTTGGGTGGCGAACACACAATACAGTATACAGATGACGTATTATAGAATTGCACACCTGAAACCTATATAGTTTCATTAACCAATGTCACGCCAATAAATACAATAAACATTAAAATAAAAAAAGGGAAGTACTAAAAAAAAAATAACGAGGTTATAAAGTTTTAGCCGGACTGTCCTATAAAATTGACTTCTTGTTACCAATCATTATTAGTTTGTAGCATGGAAAGAATTCTAAATCTGGTCTGTAGGCTCCCGGGGCTGGTTGATGAGAAGGATGTGCTGTGTGTGTGTGTGTGTGTGTGTGTGTGTGTGTGCGTGTGCGTGCATGTACACATGTACTTATTCCTTATCACTGTGGCAATGCCCTTTGCACAGAATTGCTCACTGGCCTGTTTTCCTCTTCAGTTTCACAATAAGGTGACCTGCTTCATGCTGCATCACATTGAGGAACCCTGCTCCCTGGGGGCTCACGCTGCGGTCATCGTCCCGCCCACCTGGATCATTAAGGTGAAGAAACCTCAGGTAACTGCCGGGACCCTGCCGGTGCTGCTGGGCCAGCGCAGAGAAAGAGTAACTCTTGCTTCTTGCTTTTCTCCCCCGACTAGCCTTTGGGTTTCTATGATCTCTGCTCCTTCCTTACTCCCCCTTTCTCTGGTTCCCCGCTCAGCTTCCCCAGTTCATGCCATCAGCCCATCACCTCACTGCGTTGGGCTCTCTCATGGAACCAGCCCCTTCTTAGAAAGAAATCCAAGTTCTGCAGCAAGAATGTTTCCTTCCCGTCCACATGCTAATGCTATTCTCTTCAGGTGCTCGTCTGAGTCCCTTAAGTACTAATGGGGGGTGTGTGGCTTATTCTTGTATACCTCTCTTCTCTTCCGGCCTGGGCACTCCCAAGGAGTGAGTGTGAAGGCAAACTGTGCAACCTTCTGTGTTTGGTGGAGATCACCACCCCTTCCAACCTGAACAGCAGACTGTGGGGCATGACCTTCCTAAGTACACAAGGCCTGCTTAGGGAGCAACACTCTTCTCTTAAGGCAAAGAAGGATGCACCCTCTTCATACCGAATGTCATACTGTGTTCAGTCCTCACTGCCCTTTCTGTTCTCGAGGGTCTTTGCTTCAATTCTGAGAAACCTTTGTGGTTTCTCATAAGGTCATAACCTTTGATAGATAAGTCTTTACTTTTGTACTCGACATCTTAGATAGTTAGCTCCAAGTTCTGGGGTGGCAGGGAGAAGATTCTATCTCCTTGGGGTATCTGTACTTTAAAAACTGGGGAGTCTAGTCCTTTCCTTTTACATTTTAGAGCCAAAGGCCAAGAAATGTTAAATGAGTTGCCCAAGGTGACATACACCATTTTAGTACTGTGTCTGAAATTCAAGTGCACTGATTTCCAATTTAGTGTTATTTTTAAATCTCTTTAGCATTTTTACCTGTGTTTTTCCCCTACAATGTTCTAATCTCTCCATGAGCCTTATATTCAATATCCAGTTAAATCAACATGTTTTCATCAAAAACCTCAATGGTGTCAGGAAGCCAGCTGGGCATTGTGATTGTAATACATAGTCCATGCTCTGAATACCATGTAGTTATCTTAAGTAAAGATCAGGGAGAACATCATGAAGAAGGTGGGCCTATTGTACCTCTTACAGGTAGGTGGGATTTAGATCAGTGGGGAAGAGAGGAAATGGCAGAAGAATGTCATGAACAAGGGTTCTTAGTCCAAAATTATATCCCAGGACTGTGAGATTAGCTTGACCACAGTGGAAGGTTTATGTAAGGGGTGTGTTGGACAGGAGCAAGGAGCTGCCCAGGCCTGGCTGACGAGGAATTGTTTTATACATGTGAATTTGTCCTTTTAAGCAAAAGAGTAATAGAGTAAAAATTGTATTTTAGAAGGAAACAACCAGCAAGGGTATGTAGGATAACGTAGTATGGGATTTTAAGACTGGAACTAGACCAGGTGGGAAAACCTAGCATTTTTCAGGGACATGATAAGTTTACTTTTCTAAACTGAAAATCTTTTTATTATGGAAATTTTTAAGCAAGTGAAGAGAGAGAGAGAGAGAGAGAGAGATTACAATGAATTCTTTTGTAACAAACTTTTCTACCATTGTTGTTTTATATGTCCCCTGCCACACCATAATTTCTTTTCCTTTATTAAATTAAAAAAATTTTTTTCAGATGCACATGCAGTTATAAGAAACAATGTAGAAAGATTCCATGTACCCTTTACAAAATTTCGCCGTGTGGTAATTTCTTGCAGTATTATAGTACAATATATCACAACCAGATGGTAACATGATTCAATCTAGGTACAGAGCACAGTTTGTTGTCATAAGAAATCCTCATGCTACCTTTTCATAACTACATCCATTTTCCTTTTGTTCCCATCAGAAATAGAAGTCTCCTCCTTTTTATTCTTTTGTTGGGGTATCTTAAAATCAGATCTTATGTCATTTAATCTGTAGACACTTCATTTTGCTTCTGCAAAAGATCACGTTTCAGAAAGATGGCATATTTTGTCACCTATCAAAATGATTATGTCCTTAAAATATATTCTGATTGTCTCAAATATAATATTTTTCAGTTTTGTTCTTTTTTCCAAATCAAGATCCAAAGTTCGCAACTGCTTTTTTGGTGACATATTGTTAAATCTCTTTTAATGTGTGACAGTCCTCTCTTTCATTTTTCATGCTATTTATTTGAATAAATTAGATCACTTTACTGGTAGAACTTCTCAGATTTTCATTTTGGCTGATTAGATCCTTATTTTGTTTTAAAATGATTTCCCTTAATGCCCATATTATTTATAAAATAATACTTAGCTTAATTCAATTCAGGTTTAACTTTTGGTGGAAGGATTGCATGGGTGGTGGTGTATATTTCTGTCATATTGCTTTCAAAGGAAGCACCATATCAGGTTGCTTATGTTTAGTGCTGTGCAGGTTGACCAGAAAGCTCAGAAACTGTCATCATAATCCAACTATCATTAAGTTGTACCTCAGCCTTTTACCTATTGTTTTATCTAATAAGTATTATTACCTAAATCGATTATTTCATTAGGGTTACCGAAGGGTGATTTCCCAATTTTTACTTTTCATTTTTTGAGCCATGATTTTTTTCTATAATGAGACTTTTCCCTTATTGCCAGCAAATACATGACAAATGTTTGAGTATATACCTTTATTTGTAAATTTTCAGAAGACAGAATAAGTTATATATATATATATAAAATATATGATGTATTTTAAATCCATTGACATAGTGTTATTATATATTTTATTCATGTCATTCAATCTTTTACCAGTTAGAACCACCTCCAGGTGGCACCTGTCTCTACTTTTCATGAGCCATGATGCTCTTGATAGCTTCATTGGTTTCAGGAAATAACACCAGATGCCTGGATCATCTTGTACATTTCCTGTCCAAACCTGGGATCTGCCATTTCTCTCAGGAGTCTTGGTTACTTTTAATGGGAGGTGGTATTTTCAGTTCACAGTCTGGATGCTATAATCCAAACTTTTTTCATTACATATCTTCTTATTGTCTTCTGTGATTCGGGATATCATAATAAGAATAAGGAGAGCTAGCCGCATGTTAGGAAACATTTTGAGTCCTTTGCATGCACTGATTTTTTTTTATCATGGCACCCTAGAAGATGTAGGTATCCTGCTATTCCCATGTTGCAACTGATGATAAGGAGGACTAGAGAAGTCAAATACATTTCCTGGGTCCATACAAATACTAAATAGTTTTTAAGTGGCATTTGAACACAGGAATTCTGATTCTTGAAGTCAAGCTCTTAGTGACAGTGCCATGCTGTTCCCTGTTTTACTATATAGCAAGTCTTGTTGAATCAGATATCTTTAAAATTTTTGGTGATCTTTCTTCCATCAAGTAACCAATTAACTAAATTCTGTGTACAAGGTAATGAATGATGAGCTTGAAGGGAGTGCAACAGAGTAGCGGAAAAGAACTCTCTAGTTTATGAGCTAGACTGCCTGGAGTCATAACCTTGCCCTGCCACTCAATAAACTGTATAATCTCAAACAACTTAAAACCCTTCTGTATATTCCAGCTTCTCACCTGCAAAGAGTAGCTGATACTATTACCTAATTCATAGACTTTTCTTGAGGACTAATGAGCTAAAAAACAAAAAAAGATCAAGTACATTGCATAACACCTGGCTCATTGTAAACATTCAGTAACTCGTAGCTCTTACTATCCCTCTTGTTGGCTTTTAGGAATACAGGGTGTCAAGTGAAGCTGTATGTCAACATATGGAAACATTGGGTAGTGATATGGGGGTCAGGACAGAAGTTATTGATTCCTGAGCCATCTGTATTACAATGAAGCTGGGAAGAGCAGGAAATTTCTAAAGGAGAGGGTAGGAAGAGACAGAATGGGGGCCATGACCTTCTGTCTACTGTGCTCCCAAGTGCACCTTGAACTCCTACTATAACTATTGTATTTGACACTGAAGTGAGATTACATGTTCATTAGCATGATGCCTACCCCATGGGAGATGGTCAAGTCTGATCCATTAACTGGACAGAAGACTAAGAAAGCATCCACACCCAGATAGTGGGAGGAGGAAGAAAGTTCTGCAAAACAAGGAAAGAACTATAATAAACTAGAGTTTCATTATTGAAAATGGGAAGAAAAATAGGATAGCCATTGATGTTAAATTCAGTAGACATTAGAAAAAAAATAACAAGGATTGAGAAAAGTCCTTGTGTTTGGCACAGATCCTTGATGACATCAGAACCATAGCTTGTAGAATATGGGCATAGGTGGTAACCCATTAACGATGGTGTGGAAATAGTAAGACTAGAAAATTTATTGGAGACATTGGGAAAAGATGGAGAGAATTTGGAAGGTAGATGGAGAACAGCAGATAAAATATTTTTCCAACTTTTAGAATTTATGTACTATATATATGTTTCCCATACGTCTCTCTATATTTTTATATTCTACGACACTGCTTAAAATATGATAGAGGAGAAGATAATCTTAATTGTGCTAAAGAAACATTTGCTTCATTAACCACATTCAAAGATACTGTTCCGGTGGGAGATCCAAAGATGAATCAGATGTTCAAATAGACACAACAGTGCAAATTGTTGGGCATAGTGTTCGTGGATTCCAGAAAAGTTATTTTGCCACATGTAAACTTTTAATAAAAGAGTGGCCCTTTGATATCTGTGAATGTTTGCCTTTTTGATCAGTGGGCATCATTTAGGAGTGACGCACACATGGCGGCAAGGGAAAGGGACAAGACAGCTTGGTTAAGACCACTGCCATGGTAGTGAGAGGCCCTCACCTGGGAGGAAGGGAGTGCTAAGTGCTACCAGAGATGAAGAATCAAGGTGGAAACATGAAGCAGGGTTGAGCAACTTCAGTTGTGGAGATCAGCATAGGTTCAATTTTAAAACAGTTGCCATTTGGGCTTGGCCTTAGAGGATGCAGGGGGGTGTCACTGGGAAGAGGGATGAGGAAGGACAATACAGGTTGACGGAACATACTGACAATAGCAGTAAGATGGATCGTAGTATAAAGATAATATCGTTTGTGATGTTTGTGTCTAAGGAACTCTAGAGAGTAGGAGCAAAGGAAGTCTACTTGAATGTACAATGGTCAGGGAAAGTGGTTGCAAAAAGGCGATTTTAAACCATGTGTTATCCTTCTCTGTTGAAAGACCACTGGCTCCAAGCTGGTCAGTTATTCCTGGACCAGCTGTGCAGTTGGGAGTTGAGTGAAACCTTGATGGGGAGGGAAATGAGCGCTGTTTCGATGGTGTGCTGAATTTCATCATCAATTTATTTGGAGAGACCTAGGCAGTAACATATAGAACAGTGGGTGGTCCCTGCCGCCCACTAGTGGGTGTTCCAGTTTTCATGGTGGGCAGTAGCGGAGCAACCAAAGTATAAACTAAATAATAGATTTAACTCCAGTAAGTTGTTTTATAAAGATTTATTCTGCCAGAATTAGTGAAAATCCGACATAAAGTACTTGGTAAGTAATTATTATTATATGCTTTAACTTGCTATAACTCTGCTTTATAAATTTTATAAAGTAAAGTTACTTCCCTACTTTATAAATCACCATTACTGTGGAACCGGTGGGCGGTTAGAAAATTTTACTACCAACAGAGATACAAAAGTGGGCGGTAGGTATAAAAAGGTTGACTACCCCTGATATAGAAGATAGGTTACTTTAAGGAATAGAAAGAAAAAACAGATCTTAAAAGTCAAGCTTGAATCTGTTGATGTATTTAAAGTCAAAGTGATATTTACCGTTATAGAAGTTGCTGTTTTCTGTACTGAAAATGGGAGGGGTAATAGTTTGGTTGGAGAAACAAGATGAAGATGTTTAAATCCCAGTGCAAGTGCTTGCATCTGAAGGGAAGACTTTTGTTACAAGAGTTTTCTGTGGAGTCAAGTTATAGAAGACCTGAGATGTGTGTTTTGAATAAATAACATGATTTTTTATACATAATGTTTAAAAAAACTTGCCTTTCCTATTGAAAAAATAAACAAATCATAGGGAAAAGTCCATTTAGTGCACACACACACACATATGTAATGCATGTTAAAACTACCATATGTATTCTATGCTATGGATATATTAGTTTACTTAGCCAGCTATCTACTGACAGATATTTATATTGTTTCCAAATGTCTCCTTATAAAGATGCCATAGTCAACTAACTCCTTTGTAGCTTTGTATGCCTTTTTGTCATGCTAATCTTTTCTTATTCCTTATGATTGGATAATCTTAAAATGCTGTTGACTCATGCCGTGGAGTAACAATGACCAACAATATCCCTCAAAATGACCCAGGCCATTTTCTTTGGTCCATTCTCAAGGTTAAGAAATACTTCCTGTGATTTAGCCATATATGCCTGAGAAGCTGCTGAGATGCTGTCCTTAACTTTATTCTTTTTTTTTTATTCTTCTGCCTACCTATTCTCAGGACAATCTCTGTCCCCATGGTGTCACTGGGCAGGGCAGAGTGGGATACTCTTTGAAAGACAAAGTCCATGAACTCTCCCTCCAGTTATCTGTCCGTTTTGTCCAGGGTATCATGGGGAAAGACTTTATTTGGGGTGAAGGATGATAGCTTCTCTTTAAACTGTTACTATACCTAATTCTTTGCTGCCCCATAACCTAGACACATCCCTGAGGAACAGTAAAAGGTCGTTGGCAAGTTTTGTTCACAGTTGAGTGATTCACCAGTAGGCATTTCTTAACAGCCCAGGAAGGAGTCACACAATGATCAAGGTTTTGTTGATAGGATTATTTCTGCGGCAAGGTAAGATTGTCCCAATACCTGGTTTGAGAAAACAAAAAGCCTGTGTGTGTGTATGTGTGTATAGTTTTACTAGGACTTTAACAAAAGAGTGGGCTCAGACAGTACTGGGAACAAATGCTGTTGGAATCAGAAGAATGCAGCTATCTAAAGGAAGGCACAAGAGTTCACTGTTTGGAGTGCTGAACTTGCCAAGTGAACCCTTTGTATCACAGAGTTAGCCTTTGTTAACAGGGATGCTTTGTTTTGGAACACAGGACGAGTATTGAAAGGCTTCTTTTTTAATAGATCGCCAACAGTTCTACCCAATAACTTCTCGGTGAAATTTTTACATTCATGAGAAACAGTCTAATCTTCATGAACTCTCGCAACCATGCTGACCCAGGCAGCGTAAGCGAGATTATCAATCAGCAAGGCTAGGTGACTTGTCTGTGTCACGGCTGAAACACAACCCCAATCAGTCTGCCTTCATGTCTACCGGTTCCCTTTCTGTTGCCTCCTAAGACAAGTTCTGGATGGAGACAGGGCCACCTATTTGTGCAGGAACAAGAGGAATCCTCGAGAATGCTGAGGTGCTCTGTGACGTTCCGTACTGCTCATCCTTTGCTATTTGACTATCCGTAGGGCTGTAAACTTACTCAGAGCTCACATAGAGGCGTCCAGGTACTGTAAGTCAACCAATGCTTGGTCTTTGCCCCTTTTCTGTGAGATGAAGAAGGCCTCACATGCACTTGGCTCGGTGAGGCTCAGAAGCACTTGTCTTTGCTCCGTGTGTCAAAAAGGCTGTTCTGTGTGTCTGTTCCCTAACAGAATTGAGTTTCTTGCCTGCTCTGTTTTCAGATATCAAGCCTCATTTCAATGTGGTTTTTCCCCCCTACACTGTTTCCCAAATGTGTTTGATTGTCAGAATCACCTGGAAGAACTCTGATTTCTACAATCATGCTAGGAAACAACCTTAGGCTGATCCATTAGACCTTTCTCTCACAGTTTAATCATTGAACCCTGTCGAGAATCGAGATCTGTAGTGTATTCCTGTCAAAGCATTTGGCGTGTGCCGTGCATGGCTCTCGGCAGTAAATGAAATAAAACAACAAAGTGGTTAGGAGATAGGCATTCAGTGCCTAAGGGTCCTTTCTAAAATCGGGAAGGTCTCAGGAAGCGTTGTGAATTGTAGTAATACCGATTCATTATTTCAGCAATGATTTGAGTGCATACTGTGTACCAGGCATTTGTGCCAGGTGCTGGGATGCACAGCTGTGAACGAAGCCACTAACATTTTTGGAAGTCCTTATCATGGGATGGATACCCCAGCTAACTGCTTCACATACTTTTTCTGGTTTAAACTTCACCACTCTTCCGGGAGGTAGGTATTCTCACCTTCATTTTAAAATTACGAAACTGTTATTTCAAAAGTTTGGCTTGACTTGGCCAAAGTCTCAGCTCTAGTGACACAGATCTCATGACAGGGACATCTAGAATTAACACCCAATCCGTCCAAGTGCTTATCCCAAAGATCTGCCTTGTCACAGTATATATGCCGCTTTGTTCCACCCTTTCTACTACAAACAGACGTTCCCAACTCTGGCTGTGTGTTAGAATTGCCTGGGGAAGCTTTTAAGAAGTCTCTTTGCCTAAGTTCCACCCCAAATAAATTAAATGGTAATATTTGATGGAGCCCAGACTGCAGCATTTTGTAAAAGCCCCCTGGGTGAGACCAACGTGCAGTGATGGTGGAGAACCACTCCGCATCTTTAATTGACACAAAATAAACCCTGCGTTGGCCAGCCCAAGTTTCTAGCAGTCTTCTTGGATCATGTGGCTGATTAAATGCTTCAGGGCTTTAAGGGACTTTTCTTCCATTTTAAACAAACTGAAAGTAGTCAGAAGATAGCAAATACTTTAATACGGCAAAAGTTTCCCCAAAGAACGACATGATAATAGATGCCATTTAAAGAGGAATTAGGAAATTTGGAGATCTCTTTGTAGGTAGGGGTAGTGTAGTCTAGAGTGAACGAAGAGAAATAACCCGGGGTCTACAACACCCATGAACTTATGGATTTCTCTTTGCTGGTGAGACCTGGAGAACTTGCAGACTCTTGGATGGGGGAACAAACCTTGAGACAATGGTGTTTCAAAAAAGTTTCCTTCCTCCTTGGTGAGCACAGGCCAAAGATCAACTTATTTTTCTCGAGGTCCAAGTGAAAGAAAAAGAAAAACTAAATAGCTTCAATCTTGCTAATTTGGACATGTTAATATATGTACTCTAGAGTCTAGAGTCTAGACTAAGGTTTATTTTGGATGCTCTAAGAAAAAGTACCCTAAATAAGAGAAGAATAGACAGCTAAGTTTCTTCAAGCTATTTGAAAACTTTTAACTGTTCAAGCAATGCATGTTTATATACTTACGTCAACTTTTCAGTTAATAATTCTGTATTTCAGGCTTTTGACACTCTGTTAAACGTCTGTGATGTGGTAGTATGATGTCTTGCCTTTGTGAAGATGGCAGTCTAATTATTGACCCCACTAATTAAATCTTGTTTTGCTTGTTTTCAACAAATGAATTGTGACTGGCCCCGTAAGAGAGATTGTTTTCTGAAAATGGGATTCTTCCATTTTCATTGCCATCTGTATGAAATATTAAGTGTAAATGTTTAGTTGAAGTCATCACAAAGTTGTGGTACACAAAATCCCTAGAAAGAGAAAGAGAGAGAAGGTAAATTTGGAGTTACCGTATTTCCACAAGGTGGAGGTACTTCTTTGAGAAGAAAAAAAATCAAGGCTACGATGAGAAGGAAGACTTCTTAAACCAAGGGGTATTTAGAGAGGGAAAGAAAGAACAATGACTGCTAATTACTAGTATAAGTAACTTTACAGTGAATCTTATCTCTACATGTTCAAATTCAGACATCAGTGTCAATGGAATAGTTGGATCAGAAAGTTCCATTGCAGATGAGTCATTTTATGATCATTCCTTAAAACAGTCATTACCCCCAAGAAGAGTAAGTAGAGGGGGAAAAATAAAAAGCACAAAGGGAAACATGAAAAATGGCCTCCTTTTTTACATTTCCACATAGGTGATCTCCATACCGGGAGATGAACTTGAACTTGAACTTGGTTGGGCGGGAGACGGACCTGGTTGGGCGGGAGACTGGAGCCCCTCAGAGAATTTGGGATTCTTCCATTTTTACTGGGAGGGTTGGCAGGTATAATAATGTGTTGTTATGTGAGTCCATGAGAGCCTCCAGGGTTCTAACTCCCTGCCTCTCCGTGTGGTGGGGAGTCAGTTGCTCACTCTGCAGCACCCAGCTGAGTTCTGTCTGTGGCTTACCCATGCGCAGTGGCTTGGAAGTGTCAAAGCATGAGAAGCATGCATCTCTACAGCATGTACTGGCGTTACCTTCTACATGGTTCTGCATGGGAAAGCTCGGGGACTCTCTGCTTGGGAGCTCAGGTCTTCCTTCTTCCCTCACAGAACTCTCTGAAGGCTTCCAATCGGAAGAAGAAGAGAACAAGCTTTAAAAGAAAAGCCAGTAAAAGAGGAAATGAAGTAAGTGCTCCAGGGTCATGTTTTAATGGGATCCACCTTCCCTTCCGTAGCCTCCCGTGTCTGACACGATCTGGCCCAGGCTTATTATTTTGATGTATCTCTTACCACTCATTTCTCCTTCACTCTATTCTAATCACTCTGGAATTCTTAGTATTCTTAATAATAGAACCTCCTGCCCTGGCTGAGTCGCTCGGTTGGTTAGAGCATCATCCCAATGAGCAAAAGTCGCAGGTTTGATCCCTGGTTCAGGACACATGTAGCAACAGATTGATGTTTCTATTTCTCTCGCCCTTCTTCTCTCCCTCTAAAATTAATAAATAAAAATTTAAAAGAAGAACCTCCTGCCACTTCCCAGAGAATTTGCACTTGTCTGTGGAAGTATTATCCCAAAGATGATGAAGAGAAGACCTAACACTTCTAGTAGACAGAATGAAACCATAGCCTGGCTTCATTCTTGGGAAAATTATAGCTTGAGATACTTTCTTCTAAGATCTACATGGACCATCCTATTAGGAGAAAGCCCTGTGAAACAAGGGGTATCATTTTTTTTTTGCAAGGTTTGGGGTGGTGCTGGTGGTCTCTTGCTTCCATTGCTTTGGGCTGCCTGTCAGTCATGGATGTACGTCTCAGTTGTGCTGCCTTCTTCCCTCAGCAGGAAAACAAAGGCCGTCCTTTTGTGATTAAGCCTATCTCCTCTCCTCTCATGAAACCCTTGCTTGTGTTCGTGAACCCCAAGAGTGGAGGCAACCAGGTGAGTCATTTCTCAAGAGTTTAATTTGGAAGCTGCAGTGCTTTCTTGCAACACAGTTCGCAACACCAGTTAAAACGACACCTAGGACCCCACGCTTTGGAAGACAACCAATTTCTCAGGGTCAAGCTCATTATTGCTCCAGTAGGATGCAACCTTCCGCATTGCAGGGCTAGGTGAAGCCAAGGGGTCCTGTGATGTTAGCCACACACAACCGTGCAAGAGGCATGCCGAAACCTAACTGCTGCCTTTTCCCTTACAGATTTTCAAAAAAGATTCTTCTCTCTATAACCTCTCATTAATATGCTTCAGGGTTTCTCAACTCCTCTATTCGGGAAGCCCGTTATGACCTTATTTTTTATTCCTTCGTATTAAAAGTTAGAGCTGGCTACTTCTGGCCTTGCCTAAATCCTAGAATACAATTAACATGAACTTTATCTGAGAAGAAAGAAATCGCCTTAGAAAAGTTAAGTTTAATGACATACCTCGGGGGATACAGGTCTTTAAAGGACAGAATGTGTCTCAAATCCAGCTTTTGGTCTCATCATCTTCCTAAGGCTTCTTGTCAGTACCTTTCTGCGAGTTTTGATTTTGTCTGTTATTTTCATGTGAGATTCAATGATCAAATATTTTCTGTGTCCGTGAAGTGCACATCTTACAAGATTTTAAGCTAAGATTCCTTGATGTTTCACACCGAACAACTTAAAGATTTGGAACCATTTCATCACCCCAGAGGAGAAGGGGAGTTATGTAATTAAGATAGACCCAAATAGTTCAAGATGATGATGTTCTTATTACTAAAGATAAGGGGCATTTTCCAGAATATATTAATTATAGTAAAACTTCTCTGGTGGGTGCTTGTAAATTAAAGAAAATATTATTTCTCCACCCTTTCTTTCTTTAAACGTTTAGATAGCTTGCTGTGTTAAAAATCTCTATCAATAACAATATTTCCTCTTCTGTAATCTACATCATTATGACTGGTTTGTAATGTCTGTGTGTGGGGCCGGGTAGGTACTTAAATTTCAGGGGACTCACTCTGTAAAGTGCATGATTATCTAACCACTATGCTGTACATCTGAAATGAGTACAGAGTAATATTCAATGTCAATGGTAATGGGAAAAAATATATTTAAATATCTGTTAGATTGTGGAGAGCAGGGAAAAGAAATGTGTCATAAGCAGAGAAATAACCTATTTTCAACATTCTGCTATTTTGTATTGCTGGGCTATCTTCATATCGTAATGATGTGACCCTAAAACTGTCACCGGGGGAGGACCTGCAGAGGTGCTTCTGAGGAATAAGGTTCATTTTGCCCCACTCCATACCCTGTTTCTGGGGCAGGTCTTCTTATAGCTAACAAGGACCCGGGTGCAACTGGGGAAACAAACAAAGCTCATGTAACTGACTCCAGGATTTTGGCCACATGTTAAATATATTTTCTTATGACAGTCATTGTATAAAATGTACTTGGGAAATCATTAGAAGCTTTTTTTCCCCCCTAGGGCATGGGAGCTGGTAGGCAATCCTTGCCCTTTGGGGAGTGGACAGTCCAGTAAAGACAGCCTGCTCTGTACAAATTATTAATGACAGGGACTTCAGAGATGATCTAATGTTGCTTCCTATTTTACTAAATACAAAGGAGCTCAACGGAGCTTAAGTGAATTTTCTAAGGGCATCTTGTTTGTTAATGACAGAAAAGGGGCTAATGGGAAGAATAATTTAGGCAACATTAACTATATGAGAGTTTTAAATTGAGTGGATCAGACCACAAGTGCTACAGGATTTTAGAGGCAAGCAGCGACTTGGGGGTGATGAGGAAATGGTGTCAGGGCAGCAGCTGATAGAAGAGGGACAGCACTTGGCTCTGCAGAGGAGCGAATGCTGGAGTGATAACCCTCTTCTCTCCAAATTCCTGTTTATCCTTTTGAGGCTCAAGAGCAGCTTTCTGATTCATTTCTCGGATTGATTGCCTGTGCAATCACACTTCGTGGATTAGTCTGCGGGCCGCACAAAATTGTTCGGCGGGCCACATGCGGCCCACGGGCCGCGAGTTTGAGACCCCTGCCCTAGGGGCTCTGCAAAGGGTACCACCGGTGCTCTCTGTATGTCCATACTGCTGAGACACAGGCTCCATCGTAAAGGCCAGGGGGTGCGCCTTTGGACCTGCGATTTCTAGAACATGACATTTAGCAGTGAACAAATAGTTGTATGGTAAGCCGTATTTCATAGAAGAACAATTGTCATGGTGAAAATGATTGATTTTGAGGACAGTATGGTGAGTAGAGCATGCATATTATAAGAAATGTGGTTGGGTAAAGTTGAGAATGAGCCTAAACCAGTGTCTTAAAACTTGGCTGAGGATTTCAGATTTGTAATATGGAACAATTTTTCACTGTTGAAAGTTTTTTTTTTTTTTAATTTTAAAAATACTATATATTTTGAACAAAAAAGTAATATGATGAAAACATCTTTAAGGAAGATTTAGTTTGACACATTGAGAAGACGTGTAAGTCAGGAGGCTATTCACATAGAGTCAGTTGTATAGATGGATTGATGACTGGATGGATGGGTGGGTGGGTGGGTGGATGGATGGATGGATGGATGATGAATGGGGTGGGTGGGCAGATGAACTAGTGGATGGATGGATAGATGAACAGATGAATGAGTGGAATATATAAAGGGAAGTAAATCATCCAGATTTTACAGCAAATTATCCAACAGTGGCTTTGTTATTGGTGAGTATTCAGTAAAGGAAAGAATTATTGGCAAAGAGGTTGAGATGTGTTTGAGAAACTTGAGGTCACAGGGAGATATTCAAAATTTTAAAATGCCCGTTTAAATAGAGACCAAAGACTTAATGAGTTTGATGGGCTTTTTGTTTGTTTATTGGTTGGTTTTGTTTTTTTTTTTTTGCATTTTTGCTTGAGAATATGTTGCCCTAGTGATGTTACTTCTAGAATGTCTAGGATTCTCAGCTTAATATGGGTTCATCTTCAGTGAGGATGAGTAGGGGAGAGTCATGGTCAGAGATGATTTAAACCCCTCTGTTAGGGCTAGCCTTTCCCTGAGCCGAGGCTATAACTTACCCTCAACGTGGAAGATAAGGGTAGAGTCAGCTGTAAAATTAGGAGCCAGAAGCGTCTCCATCCTGGCCACACACCACAATAACCTGGGCAGTGTTGAAAATAGTGATGTCTTACCAACCCCATACCAATTCAACTAGAGGCTGTGAGGGTGGGACTCCTTCACCGGTCTCAGCTCCCGAGTTTATTTTCCTGTGTAGCCACGGCTGAGAACCACACTCTCTCCATAAGCTTGACTGTGCATATGAGTCGCTTGGGGATCATGTCAAAAGGCAGATCCTGACTCGGAGTCAACGGGTGGTCCTGAAATGCTGCTTTTCTAACAAGCTCCCAGGTGATGCCGTTTCTGCCTGAGATCACAGATCAGCAAGAGCTTTCTGCAGTCAGTACAAAAATACTTTGTTGTTAAATCCTGATTCTTGGTTTTTTATAGTTGACTTGTTCTACTGATCTGTTTAGGCTTCTAATTTAAGGGGGGAAAAAACTTAGGTGTCTGTTCTTTTAATAACTAGACTATATCGCCATCTTCTGGCAAGTAAAATACCTACAGCTTTTTTTTCTTTCTACACTTTTATGGGTGGACGAGAAATTTCCAATGCTTTGCCCAAATATGCGGACTAATTCTTTGTCCTTCTCTTACACAATCCCGTCTTTTAAACACATACCTCACAATAATTGTCTCTGTTTTTCTAACACTGAGGGTGGGGAAAATACTGGACTCGGGGGAAGATTTGGAGAATAATGGCACTGCCTTTATTTAAATGGGGGATCTGAATGATTTGAGGGAACAGGCACTGGAATCAGGGACCACAGTGTCCACTCTGAGTGTCCCCTGTGGGATAGAGGTAGCAGAGGGAAGATGAAGTCCCCCTCCCAAAGTCCCCATCTCTCTATGGAGACCCAAGGGCTCCAGAAATAAGCATCCTCTGTCATACTCATCTCTGCTTTCACTTCAAAACCTATTAGATATTTTTCTTGGTTGCCTATGACCCATTAACATCTCTCTACCTAAGTCTAATAGACACTTCTGATCCCTCCTGATGTTTCCTGCCTCGCGCTCTCATGAATGTCATCCGAACTCTCTTATAGATATAATTTATCCATTTCCTACAGAATATTATTTCTGTAGAAACTATCTAAGCCAGTGTTTCCCAACCTTTTTTGTGCCATGCCCCACTTTAACCTTTCTAAAATTTTTATGTCCCCCCCTATGTAACATACATAATTTTTAACATTAAAAAATTGATTTGTTCACTTAATAAACATAAATGATAGGTTCTAGGAAGAAATCACTATGAAATTGTTAACAAAACACAGTAAGTAAAATTTCAAAACATATAATGAAAAACAGAAATTTAAATTCCAAATAATTTTAATACAGATTTTTCTATATTAATTTATTATTTTAATTTAGTGTGATCCTTGTGCTTGATGCTTGCTGCACAGAGATTTTATATTAGGTTCCAATTTGGTTAGCTTTAGTCTCAAGTCTCCACGTTGTGTTATATCCAGCCGATTTCTTTTTTTTTTACCAGTAAATCATGTACAGCATTAAATCCACATTCAGCTAAAAATGAAGATGGAAACGGTAGCAATAGTTTTCTTGCACATTTGGTTGAATTTGGGTATTTGATTTCTGTTTCCTCACAAAGCCATGCCATTGCTCCTTTGATATTAAATAAAGCTTTAACTGACTCATCATTTTGCAATTCTGCGAGTTCTTCTTGATACTGCATATTTGATATATCAGACAAATCCACTAACATTGGCTGCATCATCCATGTTGGGAAATCAATTTGTTTTAAATCAGAAAATCTTTCTTTTAAATCAGCCGATAGAATATTCAAATGATTGACAATAACAAGTAAAGCGGTATCAGTTACTTCACATTTTTGGAGCCAATGAAACTGTTTAAAGTTTTTGTTGTTAATATGTTTCTGACATAACTCAATATTGGTAATGAAACCAAATATCTTTGCTTTTGCATCGACAAGAGTTTTCTTTGTTCCTTGAAGTTGCTTATTTAATATATTTAGTTTTTCAAAGATATCAGCTAAATAACTCACAAATGCTTTACCATCTATTGTTAACAGATACTTCATTTCAGGTTTGTCACTTAAAAAATCACTAAGAGTATCAAATAGTTCCATAAATCTTTTCAAACAGTTTCCTTTAATAGCCATCTTACTTCAGTATGAAGTCAAAGTCTCACATGGTCTTCATTTTGTTCTTCACAAAATAGCTTGAAAAGACGCTCACATTTGGCACTAGCTTTAATAGCATTAACACACTTTATTACTGTATGTAATACTTCATTCAGAACAGGCGAGATGTTTTTAGCTACCAAGTTTTCCCTATGAATAACACAATGCACAAGAATCATTTCTGGATTCGCATCTTTCATCAATTTTAAGCAGCCATTTTTCTTGCCCATCATATTGGGAGCACCATCTGCAGCACAAGATGTTATATTTTTCATTGGTATATCATTGACATCTAAGTAATTTTTTAGCTTATTATATATATCTTTAGAGGTAGTGGTGCTTTCTAATCTTTTACAGAACAACATTTCTTCAGCAAAATGTCCTTTATCAATATATCTTACATAAGTTATCAATACTGCCTCACTGTCTCTCAAAGTTGATTCATCCATTTGCAAGGAGAATTTTCTTGTTTTCAGCTTTTCAATAAGTTGTTTTTCAATATCCTCACTCATTTCATCTATTCTTCTGCTAACAGTATTGTCACTGAGTGGTATAGCTTTTACATCTTTGTCATCTTTTTCAAGAACCGTTTTAAGAAATGCTGATATTGATGGTTTTATTAAATTCTCTCCTATAGTGTGATTTTCTCCAGTTTTAATGATGAATAAAGAAATTTGATAACTAGCCTCAAGAACACGATTATTAGTTGAAGTATGAGCAGTAAATAGGGACTTTAATGTTCTTTTTTCAAAAATTTTCTTTAAAGTTTTAAAGTAACTCAAATCTGAATTAATATGAGCACTATGTTTCACCTTCAAATGCGCCTCAAGACGACCTCGTTTCATTGATTCGTTGGTCAAGCATTGCTGGCATAAAAGACAAAAAGGAATCCGCTCATCGTGAACAGTGGGTATGAACCCAAATTTTAAATATTCCTCCAAATATTGATGAGTTCTTTTCTTGCTTGCACCACTCATTTTACTATGGGCTATAAGAAATAAAAATAAGATCAATTAAAAACTAATATTAAAATATGTATTAAAATATATTCAATGTGACATAGAGTAAACGTATACTAAAAATTCATATTTATTTAAATGTATATAACACATTTACTACACTACCACCGCAAATCAAAAGGTATCTATATTTTTTCCACTTGACAAAATTTTCTGGAAAGTTACGCTTCTAAAATTAAAATTGTGCATGCACTATTATAGCCCCAATATTATTTATAAAATATTAGTGCTTTCTAGCCCCGATGCAAGAAGTATTTAATAAAGAGTTTAATATTGATAAAATAAAATCAAATACTTACCAATTATATCTATACAATATATATATATATTTATTAAATCAACGAGCTTTTACAACAGTTTTGACTGACACTTATTTCAAATTAACACCCACTGAATGATGTGAAACACTACAGAAGTTGCGATGGGCCAATTAGGTGAGAATAACTGCGTTGTTTAGCGAGTTTTTAAAACATCTGGGGTTCCCCGCGGCAGACGGCACGCTCCACGGTGAACCCAGGACGAAGTTTACTTGATGATGCCAATCACCCAGTTGATATTTTGTCTCGTCAGATGAAATTATACTTAATAATTATTTACCACAATTATTTAAGAATTGCATTTTTTTGTTAAATTTGGCACCTATCTCTAGCATTGCATTTAAATGGCCCAGGGCGAAAGAGTTAAAGTCGTGTGGAGTCCATTTTCAAATTGCCCCCCTTAACTATCGAATTGCCCCTCTGTGGGGCATGGGCCCCACGATGGGAAACACTGATCTAAGCTGATGTTTCTTTGTTTTGAGAACAAACTCTGTTTTACAACAGTATTATGAAAAGCAAAATAGCGTTTAATACAACTTGAAGCTGCCGTAAATCTAATATGGCACCTTAACTAGATGTAGGGTCCAAAGCAAAGGGGAAAGAAATGTTCATTACAGTTAATAGATCCTTATTAAGTCTCTGGTATCATACGCTGATTTTTTTTTTTTTTTTGCCTCTGATGGTTACTTAAACAGAATTAGTATCTCTTAAGTCGTAATCTTCATTTCTTGAAATTTGTTGGCGACCTAGTATTGTATGCCTAGCAGAAGAAGTGAAGTGGAGACATGAGCTCAGCCAATAGCCAAAGTGGAAAGGAGTAATTAACATCTACAGTTCATATTGCTCTAGGAATCTAAAGCTCAAACATGTATTTTCTAGCAAGTCGTTTGGAAAGTTTTGATCAATTGGTTTGTCATTAAGCTGACTTTTAAACGTAAAAGATTACTTGAGATAAATCCCCAACTGACTTGGTACTAAGGGCCTAGTATGGGAAGAAAGAACATGACCCAGTCTTTAGTTAGAATTATGTATCTAAAGCTATGTCTGAATTTTAATACGAAGCAAAATATGTCCTTGAGTGAAACTGTAGGAGTAGTTGTAATAATTAAGGATACAATATTGTTACTAAATTTATAACAAGCACGTGATAAAACAGAACTTTTAAATTACTGGTTTGGATAAAATGTGGAAAAAAAGACCTGCATTGGTCTCTGTGACAACTGGTACAACAGTGTGATAATTATAAACTATACTTTAGTCCTCACACCCTGATGTGTAATTTAATGACTATATTAACAAGGAGCCCAAAAGAAAGGTACCAACATTTACAAAAGGCTTATTTTGTGCCCTGTACTGTGCTAGATACATAACTATTACCGATTCATTTAATTCTTATAATCACCCTAAAAAGCTCCTATTTTATAGGCTGAATTTCTGCAAGATTATAAATGCTCGCCATCACCCAGTTAGAACACTCAAGTTATTTTAAATTCAAATAATGTGCTGTTTCTACCATACTAGGAACATACCATACTCTGAAATATGACGTAGTAGGTATAAAAATTTAGGGTTATTCTGAGAAAGTGCAATCGTGTTTTTTACTAAAGGAACTATCATTGTAAGCAACAAACTCTGCCTGCTGATTGAATATTATTTGCTCTGGGTGATAATGACCTAAAATAGATATCTTACGCATTTTTAAAGCTCTTTGGATGCTACTTAATAAAAAGATCCTTCTTTGCTGCTTCTTTGCTTAATTCCCTTTAAGAAATGATCTTTCGGCCCTGGCCGGTTGGCTCAGCGGTAGAGCGTCGGCCTAGCTTGCGGAGGACCCGGGTTCGATTCCCGGCCAGGGCACACAGGAGAAGCGCCCATTTGCTTCTCCACCCCTCCGCCGCGCTTTCCTCTCTGTCTCTCTCTTCCCCTCCCGCAGCCAAGGCTCCATTGGAGCAAAGATGGCCCGGGCGCTGGGGATGGCTCTGTGGCCTCTGCCTCAGGCGCTAGAGTGGCTCTGGTCGCAACATGGGGACGCCCAGGATGGGGATGGGCAGAGCATCGCCCCCTGGTGGGCAGAGCGTCGCCCCTGGTGGGCGTGCCGGGTGGATCCCGGTCGGGCGCATGCGGGAGTCTGTCTGACTGTCTCTCCCTGTTTCCAGCTTCAGAAAAATGAAAAAAAAAAAAAAAAAAAAAAAAAAAAGAAATGATCTTTCAAGCCGCCCTGTATTTGCTGTGACGATCATTTCTAGAAATGTCGCGTTTACTTAGAACATTCCCACAGTGTTCGCGTGCAAGAGAAGTGTTTGGTTTGGTCAAAGAGATGAAGACATGGAAATTGAAAAATATCAAAGTAGGATTTGATACCACTAACTGGAGAAGTTATATATGTGTGCTATAAATAACAGGAAGCCTGTGATACCTTTGATTCCATTAAAAATTTTTTTCAACAAAGTCCCACTTAGCTCTTATTGCCCATATTTCATAGTCTGCAAAGGCAATAGTATTCTACACATTACAGTAAAAATTAACGTTAAATCGCATAGGCTGACTAATAACTTCCCTGAATGGATTTTCATACATTAAGTAATGATGGTAAAACTAATGGATTCTATTCGTTAAGCACTTACGGCGTTGCAGACACTGTGATGTGCATCCCAAACATTATTGTTTTTATTCCTTTAAACAAGCCTATGAAGTAGGCATTTTTGTCTCCATGTTAAATAGGAGGGAGCTAAGCTTAATGAAATTATGGAAAACAGGATAAGCTGGAGTCTAACCTGGGCATTGACCAAAGATCTTGATTTTAATGGCTGCTTTAATCTGCTTATAACATGATTGGCTTTTATTTTTTTAAATAAGCAGTTAACACTTGGCTGTTTCTTTCCATCGTTGTCATTTTTCTTCTCCCCGACAGGGAACCAAAGTCCTGCAGATGTTCATGTGGTACCTGAATCCGCGGCAAGTCTTTGATCTTTCTCAGGAAGGGCCAAAAGATGCGTAAGTCTGGGGACACCCTCCATGGTCCGTACTATGTTAGGCAAGTGAGAAGGACTTCCTGCTTGGACATTGAGCCTTGTTATTTGGTGGCCTTGTGAAATATTTTCTAACGATTCCTCATCTGTCCTGTCCTCCCTTTGAAACTCTGTCTGATGTTTCCTCTTGTAGTCTTCGTTGGGTTAATTGCCCTCAAAGCACATTTTCTTGGTTGTTTACTCAGTGAGTATTTCTGTGTGTTTGCTGCGTATGTCTGTGCAACTAGATTATGAGCACATCTGGGACGTGAGAAAGGATCCATCTTTTCTCTACTTCTGCAGGTACAGCTTTGGGTGTGTACATTAATGGGAATGTAAGTGCGTCTTTGTGGACAGTGGCCATCTTTGTTTTTGACTCATTTGAATGAGAGGTTGAGTGCGCACATGTGTGTCCATTTGAGAGATTGATCGATTAATTGATTACTGCTATGGATGTCACATCAGGGTGGGGGAGATATTTTAATTCCCGCTCTGTCTCTCTTCTGAGTGTCTTAGAAATTTTATGCTCCAGTTTTGTTAGAGGTGTAGCAAATCGAGTCTAGATGTAGGTGACGTGTATCTATCTTATGTCTTCCCTTTGGTGGAGGGGAAGAGCAGGGACATTGTTGCTGCTTTCTGATCCCCTTTTTAAAACTCATTTATTAAGAGACTTTGGATGTCGTCTGATAAAGATTCTTTTTAAGTAAGTAACTATCAGAGGTAAAGAAACATCAGCTTCTGACACCAGAGACCTGATAGGGACCTATTAACTGTAATGTCCCTATGACTAGTTAAGGTGCCAGATTAGATTTATGGCAGCTTCACGTTGTAGTAAAGGCTATTTTGCTTTTCGTAGTACTGTTATAAAATAAAGTTTGTTCTCAAAACGAAACATTGGCTTATATACTTTCTAGAGAAATAATATTCTGTAGGAATGGATAAATTATATATTGAAGCATGCAGCATAACAGTAAATATAAAAAATCTCATATCGACATTCTCTTACTCTGTGAACATTTTACCACTAGATGGTGCTATGAGACCTCTTTTTTGGGAGGTGGGCCTGCATTTGGATGTCAGAGGGCAAATCTGGTACCCTGGCTTTTGCTCTTTTTAGAAGCTTCCTTTTCTTAAGACTTCATCACTTTGGTTAGACTTAGAGTAGACACTTTATAGATCAGCATAATGGACATGGCAGGACAGGAAATATTTTCAGAACAAATGTTTGATTTAAATAAATGTTTTCTAGAACAGAGCCATTCATAGCTTCACTTAGGCAAACATCTTAGCAGGCCAGGCTGGTGGCACTGTGTTTTCTTAAGAACCAGCATGAAAAGTAAAATGGTCTCGTTTTAAGCAGGCAAGTTTAAAGTAGAGACAAATCAGTAACTCTTCCCTCTTTGGACCGAGGTGTGTGCAGGGGTTTGGCTGTTAGTGAGTTGAGTGGTTGTTAGAACTGGGTGTGCGGGAGACATGGTAGGGGGGGGGGTAGCCTTCCCCTGCCTCTCTGAAAAAGTCTTCCTAGGATTAAGAGCGGGATGTTAAGGTTTGAAAAAAATAAACAGACCCACGAAAAGCTAATAAAATATAAGGAGAAGATATACAAGGCCTATTGATTGCCAATTAATGATTATTTTCTTTGAGAAAGCAGAGAGGAGAATGATGAGAAAAAAAAAAACAGGAAGAAAGTCAAAACCAATGAGAAAAATAAATGTGAGCTGACACATTCATAGAAATTATGGGATAGTGAAAACTCTAAGACAGTGTTTTCCAACCGCCGGTCCGTGGACTGGTCCACGAGAAATCCATGCTGGTCTGCGAAAGTTAACCGCCCTGGTGTTACATGAAGATTGAAGACCCAATCCTCTCAGGGTGACTTCTGCCTTAGTGGTCCCCAAATAATTCTATTTTCACCATTCCCCAAGTATAAAAAGGTTGATAGCCACTGCTCTAGGCATCCTAAAATCCCCTTCCAGTGTTGACTATTTAAAAATGATGTTTGCTGCCAACCTCTGGTCCAATTGTTGGAGTCAGTCCTCTTGGGATTACTTGGTAACTAGTTTTGGTGATGTTATTATCTTTTTGATTATACATTTTCTCCAGGAGATACCCTCCCACCACCCCCACCACCCCCCACCCTTTCTTTTTTTTTTTTTAATTTTTTATTTTTTCTGAAGTTGGAAATGGGGAGGCAGTCAGACAGACTCCCGCATGCGCCTGACCAGGATCCACCCGGCATGCCCACCAGGGGGCGATACTCTGCCCATCTGGGGCATTGCTCTGTTACAACCAGAGCCACTCTAGCGCCTGAGACAGAGGCCACGGAGCCATCCTCAGCGCCCGGGCCATCTTTTGCTCCAATGGAGCCTCGGCTGCGGGAGGGGAAGAGAGAGACAGAGAGGAAGGAGAGGGGGAGGGGTGGAGAAGCAGATGGGCGCCTCTCCTGTGTGCCCTGGCCGGGAATCGAACCTGGGACTCCTGCACGCCAGGCTTACGCTCTACCACTGAGCCAACTGGCCAGCCTCCCCCCATTTTTGCTATGTTTTCTCTCTGCTATGGCCAGTGACATTGTCTTCTGTTAACTGTGTTTTCTGTTTTCTCTCCAGGCTTGAGTTGTATAGGAAGGTACCAAACCTGCGAATTCTGGCCTGTGGTGGCGATGGAACGGTAGGTCCTTGAGATAGAATCCAGTTCGCACCCTTATTTCTTCCGTCTTTCTTTTGTTTTCCTGGTGGCAGCTCCCTTCATTCATTGCTGCCTCTCAGTCTTTCCAATGCCCTGAAACCTAGGTCTCTCTCCTGCGAACGGTAACCCCTCGGGGGTAGAAGGGACTAATCTGTTATCCTCGTGGGTTCAAACTTGATCTTTCTATATTGTTTCCCTCCCTTGACTCTGCTATATCCTTTCCTGTTTCACGAAGTAAGGAGGTAGCCAGATCATCAGAATGAAGCCTATAGGCTACTGAGTTCTTCTAAAAATACAAACTGACCCAGTTCAATTTGTCCTTAATAATTGGTCATGACAGTTAAGGAGAAGGAAGTGAACACTATTGACTTATTGCAATTTTTTTCCAATAGAAATAAATTGTTAGGATATTGACTAACATCAGTTTGCCTTAAAAGTGCATGGTCCCATTTAAGGTTGTTTTTGAAGAAAAGGTGGAATTGGGCTGAAGTTTAATGTCATGGTGTACTTTCCCCGTTTATGTGTCTCATCTGTTTCTCCATTTGCCCTCTATGTATGTTGATATATTTAGCAAAGGCAAAGAATGGAGAGTCATGACGTATAGATTCTGCTGTGCAGTGTCTTTTTCTTCTGGAGTTGGGCTCTGCTCTCATAGGACAGACTTTTATTATGAACTACCTATGGCTTTTCTCTAATTTCTCTAATTAGAACACTTTGTTCTCTAAGTAGCAATGAAATCTCATTTTCTCTCTCATAGCACATGAGCACTTAATGCAATATTGGATACACATTATAAACTAATAAATAAAAACGGAGGGAAAAAGAAGTGATCCCACCGGTCCCTTAAGATACTCTGTGAGAGAAAATCATCTATTGAATGTCTGTGCGTGAAAATAGTGTTTACTGTTCTCTAAGATCTGCAAGACATGTTATTGGCTTATAAAATGAACTATTTCATCTTACAACAATGAAAACAAACCTATTTCACTTTGTTTAATCCAGCATTTCCCAAAATGATTTGACCATACAACACTGTTCTCCCACAGTACCAGTTAAATTTCAGACCAGTTGTAGTGTTCTAGGGAGATATATTTAGAAATACGATAATATGGAGTTACCCCAACATTCTTTAGTAAGAATTATATCCAAATAAATCCTCTGTGAAGAAAAATATACTATTAATTAACTTAATATAGGCTATTTGTATAACTCATAATTAATTAATTAATTAATTTTTTGTATTTTTCTGAAGCTGGAAACGGGGAGAGACAGTCAGACAGACTCCTGCATGCGCCCGACCGGGATCCACCCGGCATGCCCACCAGGGGGCGACGCTCTGCCCACCAGGGGGCGATGCTCTGCCCATCTGGGGTGTCGCTCTGTTGCGACCAGAGCCACTCTAGTGCCTGGGGCAGAGGCCAAGGAGCCATCCCCAGCACCCGGGCCATCCTTGCTCCAGTGGAGCCTTGGCTGCGGGAGGGGAAGAGAGAAACAGAGAGAAAGGAGAGGGGGAGGGGTGGAGAAGCAGATGGGCGCTTCTCCTGTGTGCCCTGGCCGGGAATCGAACCCGGGACTTCTGCACGCCAGGCCAACGCTCTACCGCTGAGCCAACCGGCCAGGGCCCTCATAATTAATTTATTAATTTAATGAACACACACAGAGTCTAGCTCAACCATCCCCCAGTTAGTTATCTTTGATAAAAGGGAAAACTCACTTGTGACCCTTTACTACAGTTACCTTCCTCACTCTAGAAGCGACTTGCCTTCCCATAATGCTTAGCATCCCCTCACATCCTTTCTCCTCTGAATCACAGTGACAGCAGCAGACAAGTTGAGGATGTGCCTGGTGTCCTGAATTCATAGCTCTTTCTCTTTCTTAAGTGACCATGACCTCGGGTCCACATCAGCTCTCTAGTCTATCTTCCAATGTGGGGTTTCCTCGTGGATTGGGTGCTCTTACTTTTCCAAACTTCCCCATCATCCACTGATCTCCCATCATCTGCCTCTCTCCCCTGCCCCATGCTGCTTTCTTCTTCCTTTCCGCTGCTCAGCGTCCATGAAACATAAGGAAATGCAATATGTGCCCCGTTCAAGGTGTTAATTCACTGTCCTCGTCCTCTTTGAGCCGCTGGTAATGTTAGTGTATTGCAGAATGAAAATAGTGCTCAACGTGCACTTGGCCACGTTTAGTGGCGGGTAATGCTGAGCATAGACAGGAGGTGGCAGCATTGGCCAGCTGCAGTGGCCGTAGTCCTGCTGGGCTGCTCAGGGAGAAAGCCCAGGAGCTGGTATTCCAGATCCTTCGGTCTCGCTTTTCCTAACACAAAGGAAAGAACTTTGCAGTGGGAACAATGATTTCACCCAGTCGGGATAAGTTCCTTCAGTTGTGGTGGAAAATACACCAAGTACTATGTATTGCAATTAAACCATATTATCGAAGGGGTGCTGAAAAGCTAGTGGAGATGGTTTGGGACATATGAAGTCCCCAGCTAACCCAGTCCCTGCCCATGCAACCTGCTGTCTGGGCCTCAAACAGGAAGTGGTTCCTGGTGACTGGGAAGGGAGCGCCTCCAATGACCAGCGTTGAGCCTTGAGGACTTTTATATCGTGCTCATATAAGGATAGAGATACGGGTTAACAGTCGAGATCGTTAATGTCACTGGCTGTTGTAGGTATATTTGTTCTCTCTCTCTCTCTCTCTCTCTCTCTCTTTTATAGCACCTTTATAGCATGCAGGTGACAGGACACTTATTTTAAAGTCATTTGAAAATGATTTGTATTTAAGACCCTGTGAAAGAATCCCCTTACCTTCCCGTCCAAGGATGTGCATTATATCCTGTGACTCAGAATTGTTCTCTGCAGGCTCATGTCCATATGCTTTCCTTTCTCTGCACCACTTTGTTATCGCTTTCTACATAGTGGTGTGAACGGTTTCCAGGATGCTGAGACTGCTTTTCTAGCTGTGGCTATGGGGCTTCCATTGTGAGATGTCAGGGTGTTTCAGTGATGTCAAGGAGTTAGTGGGGAGCTGGGCTCACTGTCAGACAGAGGCTTTCTTGCTCCAACCCTAATAGGTATCAGCCTCCTATGGGCTGTGGCCTCAAGTCACAGCTCTTCACATTCTTTCCCTGACCTTTTATTTCTGGGCCGAGAGGGAACCTGGTTCCTACACAGTTTCCTGCCAGCAGGGGGCGAACTGTTATTCCCTGTCATCAGATGGAAGCCAAACTGCTAATTATGTTTGCGGAATGTTTTATTATGCGGAATGTAAGAGTATTCAGGAAAACACTACTCATTTCTAATATGATACTATGGAGCGTAACCATATAACTGGCCATGCACAATATTAAGGGCTTTATATATTTTACTCTATAAACAGTCTTGTGGGTAGGTATAATTATCTCCATTTTGAAAATCAGGTAAATGAACCTCAGTGATATGAAATAATTTAGTCAAAGTTACAGAGCCAATTTGATCTAGATTTGAAACTCAGTCTGATTCTGAGTCCTGTATTCCCTCCAGAGCCCTATGTCATATACCTGCCTAATTTTTAAATTCTTCTACATTTTAAAGTCGATCTCTAGGGAAACATACAGATGAACATGTCTCATTTTGCTTTATGAGAGAGCATGCACAGCAGGGTCCTTTTCCCTGTAAGAGACTTGCTACTTTGAAAGTGCCTGGGATAAGAGGTCTTTCCGTTTCCTGGCAACCGCATTAAAACATATATGTTTTAAAGAAAAATAAAACCGTCTGATTTCACTCTATAAAGCTGTCTCCCCTCAGGCTGTCTTGCCTTGTGACTTACTTGTCTTTCTTATCCCTCTTCTGGCCCCCAATATGGCTGTAGGTGGGCTGGATCCTGTCCATTCTGGATGAACTGCAGCTGAGCCCTCAGCCTCCCGTCGGAGTCCTTCCTCTGGGGACTGGGAACGACCTGGCTCGAACTCTCAACTGGGGAGGGGTAAGAACTCCTAGGGGCTGGCTGCTCATGCCAGCCAGCAACAGGGTCCTCTAATCCACAGATGTTCTAATGGGGGAGGGGCAGCATGCTACTGTTGTCTAAGGAATAAATTACAGTTGAGAACCAAGGTGCCCATGAACCATAATTGTATCTGCTAACTTATAATCAGCTAGAGAAGAAGGAAACATTTGGGATAAAAAAAAAATGGGGGAATTCCATAGGCCTGGGGCTTTCTGAGCTGTCCACTGAAAGACAGTGGGCGGGTTGTCCTCCAGTCTGTGTGTAAAACAATCACACAGACTTGACCCGACCCTGAGCCCTGGCCAGTACAGCAGATCTCATTGAGACTCACAGTTCTTCCTTTGGGAAAATTACAGCTGTTTTTGTGTGTTTTGTGTCTCTGGTCAGTGTCACCATGGTTTTGGCCGCATAGGTAACTGACTGTCCCTTCCACCATGGAGCCCATTTTGGGCAAGCTTAGGAGAGGGGGATCACCTGTCACCAACCAGACGTTTCATTATTTACTTTTTTAACAGCACTAAGATAGTAAGAAGGCACAATGTGCTAACATATGCTGTTTATATTAAACTGTTGCCTGGGTTGGGCTCCATGTAAATTATCTTCAGATGTTAGCTGATATTATTATGCCTTTTTGGGTGAATTAACCTCCCACAGGTGATAATTACCTTCAGATATTAATTTGGCTTAAGTACTGAGGTAACCTCCCAAAGGTCTTTTTTTTTTTTTTTTTTTTTAAGTATAAACAATAAATACAGGGTAGGACAAAAGTCGGTCTACAGTTGTATTTACAGTTTATTCTTGTAATATTATTTATGAATGATTGCATTATTTTCCATACAAATAACTATAAGCCTGCTTTTATTCCACCCTGTATTTTGTGAAGCAACTAATAATATATTATTCAGTGTTAACTCCTCTCACCCAAATGGATGCCTTCACCATCCTTAATGATCTAGCTATCAGTAATGTATGCTCAAGAAGTAAGTAGCTTTCTAACAGGGCGGGTCCTCAGACAGACTTGCCTTAGGTCCTGGAAGGAACAGTGTCCTCCTATGAGGTTAGGGAGAGGTGGGTAAAATGCAATGTTGATAGGAAAAGTGGTCTTTCGGAGGCTGCTTTGATTGTCCCCCAAATTTTTCTGTGCACCTCACAAATTCCTTTAATAGGAGACCTGGGGGAGGCAGCATCCTATTTTTACTCTAATATAAGCAGGCATCCAGCCTGGCCCCTAAAACCTACCAGTAACTATTGGTTCTTGGTGTTAGCAAAAATCACTCTTCAGCTCAAACAGCTAGCGTTCGCGTTTCTGTGTGCGCTATCTGGGATTATTATCTTGAATTCAGCGTACCTTGAGAAAAACGGTCTTCTCTCCCAGTCTTGCTAATTATAAAATAAATAAGGAGCTATGACAGAGGGGCTGTCCCTTGCACGAAATATCTTTGGCTGTACCGTGGTTTACCCCAGATGCCAATGGGTGTGCTCTTTGATTCCTTAGGGCTACACTGATGAACCTGTCTCCAAGATCCTGTGCCAAGTAGAAGACGGGACAATTGTACAGCTAGATCGTTGGAACCTCCACGTGGAAAGAAACCCAGACTTGCCTCCGGAAGAGCTTGAAGATGGCGTATGTAAGGTTAGAGAGTGCTTTCTTCAGCAGAGGGAACCCTGGAGCATCTGTCATGGGAAATGCATTTGTGGCTGGAGAGTCACATGCTGGTTTCTTCCTGTGAGATAACAGCAGAGGGTTTGAGTTTCTGGCTACTACGGCTGTGCGTACAGCACTACCCATTGATCCTGCCCCATTTGCTCCTAAAGTCCCTGATCTCTCCCTGCGTCCAGAGCTCAAGGAGCTGGTCTCTGTTCTCAACTTCCACACCAAGAAAACAGTCATCTGTGTTCTGATCTTTCAAGTTCATTGTAAATTCCTAACCTGTGAGAAGATGAAAAATATATATCTATGTTCTGAAGCATTGGGCACATGGTCTATCAAAAAGAAAGATAACTTCCTGAGATTTCTGGCTTGATATCCAATACCTCCCATGTTTAGGAAGTATTGACTAAGCCAATTTAATCACATACTTGGGACTTGAAGATACCTACCTCAATGTTTTGATTTAGCACTTTTCCTTCAGTGATTGAGCTTTTATTTCAACCCCAAGACAGGCCAAGGGACACAGTTGTAAATATGCTAATGTGGAGCCTCAATGGGGCATTAGGTTCTTCTAAGTTCTGGTCTCAATTTCAGATAGATTTGGTAGGCTGCCAAGTAGCTGCTTCCTCCATATGACTTCCCACTTCTTTTTGGTGATAATGTTTTCAGATTTTTGTATGCACAAGAATCTCCAGGTGTGTGCTTGTTTAAAAAAAATGCAAATTAAAAGGCCCAATCCCAGAGAGTTTCATTAACTAAATTGCAAGATAAAGCACCATCATTGCCATGTTGGATTTTGCTTTTTCCATCTTAAAATGGATTGAACCAGGTAGCATTTTAGATCAAACCAACATCCACTTATTATTAAAGCATAGCTTGTCTTTCTTACGGGTTTTCTTTTTGTTGTTGTTGTTTTCATGTACATCGTTCCAATTTTAGTGTATGTGCTGCCGAAGCGAACACTGTTTTCATGTACATCATGATCCTGAAATTGCACAGTTTTGGGTAGAGATCATGATTGCTCAGTTGATCTTGAGCTCACAACGTCACAATGTTGTTGAAACAGTACTTTATCTTGGGATAGGGTATGTCTTTCTAATAATGCATTGGACATGCAGAAATTGGGTAGAAAACAGCCAAAGTAAAAAGCAGTGTACCATATGGAAATTTTAAGGTCCTTTCCCCACTAAACTTAGAATGGTTTGGCCCTTGATAGAAATCTATGTTTAAATCTCTTCCCAGCAGCTCAAGTAATGGAAAGACTTCTTGGTGCAGCCTGGGAACATTAATCCAGATAATTAAAAGGCTATGAAAATGGATTTTTGAAGAGATGTGTAGGAAATTGGGGCAATTTTCTCCTGGAAAATACGAATCAGAACTTAATAACAGACCAAATTGGGATATTATTTATGGGACGGTGACCAGATGTTCCCCTGAGTTATCAGTGGATGCTAAGACACGGATTAGAACTGTAGCCAAAAGAACATAAATGGTAGAGACGAACATATCTGCTCTTGGCAGGATCACCAACCCTTGCTGTCAGTGGAAGGACTGATATTTTGTTTAACTGCAGGAACTGGACATTCTCAAACGGGAAGCCAGGAAAGTGAGACATGATTCTGGCATTGTTCTATGTGTTTAGTGTCTCTCCCTGTTCTCCAGTTCGTTGTAACCATTTCTAAGGGCTGATTGGACCTCTGAATCATTGTAAGCTCTGGCTCAGGGCCTCCCGGGAGGGGGTTCATTATTTCCATTAGAGACCACAGCAGCCCAGTTTTGTTCTTTCTGTATTAGTAGATCTTTCTCCCTCTCATTTTATTTTCCCCTTCTGGGTACAAGGTTCATTGCGTTTTTCTCTCATTGGGACAAAGTTCTCACTCTATTCAAACAGAAAATCTTACTGATCAAGGGGCACCTGAAACACTGTAATAAACTTACTTTTGGAATCTTGAGGGCTAAATGCTGATTTCTAACAGAGAGAAATGCATTTCTATCTGGAGGATAAACCTGACCTTTACCTGGAGACATTATCTAAACTGAGGTGAAATGACCTCTCTATTTACTTCAATGTTTACCTTCTGCTCAGAGTTGCAGAAGGCAAAGTGAAAGAATCATTTCCCTTCTGACATCTCCTACATACTCTTCTAACTGCTCTAACACTGAACTGCAGCCTTAAAATCACCTCAATTTTGCAGTTTTTCAAAAATTTTAAATTTGTTGTGTCCACCTGGTTCCCGGTGTCCCACCCAGTGCCACACTTTCAGAGCCCTCACTGTGCTCTCCGTTTCCCATGCAAAGTCCCCTTCCCTCACCCCCTACCTGAAATTTATATGATGTTATTAACCAATGTTATACCAAAACATTTCATATAAAATACTTAGGCTTTGATAGACTAAACAGGAATCTGAATAATATTGATAAATAAATGTATATATATATATACATACATATTTCTTTTTCCTCTGTATTGAGAATAGCTGAATGTCTCCCTGTACCTTATTGCTTATATGACTTTTGTCAAAAATATTTCTAAAGAAAAGGTAAATGGCAAACAAATTAAATATTCTTTTTAAGTTGCAATATTAATATGCTAACCATAATTCTTGAAAAAAACCCCACAAGTGTATTCACTGATTACATAGGTTAGATGTCATCCTTACAATTGAGTTTACTGTCTGAGTTTGAATAGCAAGCACGTCGTTCTTTGTCTTTATTGCCAATGCACAGCCCTCAGCTTAACAATTTCCAGCATCCACAAGAATGGGTCTCATTTCATAATCTATATTCATATCCCTTGTTTCCTATCCCATTTAAAAGTCTCTGGAGTATTGTGAATTCATTCAGACAGATTCCTTCCATGGAAATGCTCTCTACCTGAGCTGTGACTGACCTCTCCTCCCCCCAGAGACAGGTATCTGGTTTTCGCTTGAGGTTGCTCTTTCTGCCTGCTCTCACGCCACTTCACCTCCGCCTGTGTTCATCGTTACAGCTTCCTCTGAATGTTTTCAATAATTACTTCAGCCTCGGATTTGATGCCCACGTCACACTGGAGTTCCATGAGTCCAGAGGTGAGGACAGCGTCCTGTGCCCATCTCCCGGGGAGGAAGTTCCCAGCAGGTGTTTTGCATGTTCCCTTTTGTTTGCATATCACTTGCGCGTTGACAGTGTGCTTCCGTGTTCTTTCATTGTGACCTCCATGATGATCCTGGGGCCTAGACGAGATAGGAACTTACTATAAATGGGACCCTGAGACCTTCTTGTGTAGGGTTTCAGAGATGCTGAGCGATGGGACCAAGTATGTGCTGCTGGTCTTGGGACTGCTGCTCTTTACATTTGACTCAAAACTTTGAAGTTAGTGAACTGCTAAGAAATAATAAAGATTCTTTCACTAAAGTCATCGGGATACTCACAGCTTTTCAAACCACCTATTATTATAGTGTAACGCTTCATAACCAGGGCCATTCAAACCTGCTAGCAAAACACAAAGTCCTGCTGTGTGTGTGCCTAAGAGACAATACTCATCTTAGAACAACAGGGGGCTATGGTTGGTTTGGGTTGAAAGAAAACGGTATGATGGTGATTAAATTAGGTTCGAAAGGCACTGGAAATCCTCACTGGATGAGACAGATGAGTGAATGAGGCAGAGTGGTAATTTCAAGTACTAATTAATATAGAGTCAGGATTGGGGGAGCAAAACAATTTTTGAAAGACAAATAAGATGAAATAATGATATGGTTAAATATTTTGTCGACACCTATGTCATTCAGAACTGAAAAAGTTGAGGAATTTGGCTTATGTTTTGAAGCTTCGATCTCTCTTGGTTTCTCTGATTCTCTCTTAAGCTCTCTTCTTATTAATATAACTATAGAATACATCTCTGTCTATATCTGTGTCTATAACTATATCTGTGCCTAGTCCCTTGTGAGTATGTTACTATTTAACCAAAATGCTACTAGGCTGTGGGGTAGTAAGTAATATCTGAGATAAAAGTCACTAATGAGGGATTATTTTACTTCTTTTCCTTTAGATTCTGCAAGAACATAAGTGGTTTTAACTCACAGAATTTGAGAAACAGGGAACTAAAAGCTAGAGTTTGAATGTTCAGATTCCAGTAATACTGCAGGGAAAATTCTGATAACGCTTGTATGCACTAAACGTCAAGAGTGGAACTGTAGGATTAAGGCTGTGAGAATACAAACTAATTTTCTTTGTGTATTCAGCAATTTTAGTGGACTTTTCCTTCCTGGATTTGTGAGGCTTCTAGGGTCAACCGCTATGCCAAATTAAAGCAATACTAATTAAAGAGAGGGCCGTACCCTGCCCTTTCTCTCTGATTAGCCTGAAAACCACAGACAGAAAGGTTGGTTGATAACGGAACCACAAACACCCAAATCAGGAACATCACCACCCTTCCCATCTCCCTGCAATAGACAGTTCTTGGATATTAGGTAGTGAGAGAGTCCTGCATTGGGGCCAATATTTATAACCTGTTGCCCTTCATATATTTGAGGAGAGTTAATCTGGGGAGGTAAATGGAGTTTCCTTTTTCCATGTCTTACCCCATTTCTTTCCCTCATGTTCTTCAGGACACCCTGCATCTGGGCTTCCTAATGAAATTCTTAATTTCTTAACACTACTTAGAAAGTATTATAATTCACTAATGGATGAATTTCCCAAAATAGACATTCTGGCATGAAAAGGGGCCTAAATGAGTAAGTGGCCAGCAATGAGCTCATTCAAGGGAACTTAATATTTGGTCTAATTAATCTAGAAAGTTCTCTTAGTGGTACATTTCCTTGTCCTACAATGACACTTCTGTGCCTCGGTGTGAGGGAGGAGCAGGGAAAGACATCAGGGTGGAGGGACCAGCCTTAGAAGAGAATTCTTGTAGGAAAGTGATTTTTTTTTTTTAATTTTACGCTATGGGACTGTTTTATTTTGGAAAGCAATATGCTAATTGTGGTGTGTGTGTGTGTGTGTGTGTGTGTGTGTGTGTAGTTTAAAATGTGTGTGATTATAAAACAATTGGTTAAAAGAGGCCAAGCATTCATTTTGAATAGTTTATTGCTGAGGCTAATTTAAGTACTTTAGTGCAATTCAAAATGACATTGGAAACATTTGCCCTGCAGGTAAGCCAGAGCCCTTGAAGAAAAGCAGCCACTGACAGGCTGATAAGGGAGAATTAATGTCCCTTAAGAATAACAGCTACAATATTCATGAAGACAACACACAAATGGTACAAAATAAGTATCACAAAATATTGCAACCAGATTTGGTTGATATGCTGAGATCAAGGGTGTGAATGTCTTAGCATCTGTTAACATATTCCTTTTGCATTAAATAAAAATCATTATTTATTATAAAAAGTATAATTACTGGAGCTAATAGTCTTTTTAAAGAAAACTGTGTTTCATTGATTTGGATCTTCCCCATATACTTAACTGGATAGTCCAGAAATCTCAAGCTTAGCTGCAGACGGAAAGGAAAGATCGCAAGGCCATATTTCCAATAAGGGTGAATTCACTTATTTTTGTTGGTAGTGAGTGGCTGTTCTCAAGCCAGAAAAACTCATAGTTGAGACTTCAGACTGTTCTCAAACACAGCCACTCACAGTTTGAGACTTCATGGTAAAACTTGTATTGTGTGTATAAAATACTTGGAGTGTGACTCAGGGTCTCCTGAGAGCCATTGTGAAAATGAGCTTGGATTGAATAACCTATCAGGTATCAGTCAAAGAAAATATATAGTACGTTAAATTGGGAATTATGCCAACCAGTCCACATAAAATGGAAAATATATATAAATCCCACTAAGGCAGAATTCTAAAAAAAATTTGAATGCAGAAACTATATTTGGCATAGATGTAAAATAGCCCATCAAATTCACATGGGACAAATGCAGATTTTAACATTGCTGCCAATATTATATTTCTTTTAGAAGGGACAAATAAAGGGACATTTATTTTGAGATAGTTTATTGATGGTGTTACTGTATAAATTAATTCTTTTAGAATTACTAGTAGAAAGTCAAACAAGGGATTAATGGAGTCTTAACATTTTGATTGACTTTGCATAAAGAGTACAAACATTTGAATAATTTGGGTTTATATATTTGACCAGAAAGATGGTATACTTCATTTGAATGGAAAACAGATGCTTGCTTATTCTCAAAGTGGCTACATCATGTATGGTTGAATTGTTGTTGCTTGGGTGTCAGAAAGTGCAACAATTTGAACAGAATTTGAAAATGTAATAGGATTCATCATTTAATTGTCAGTTGCAGTCTTGCCTGGGACTTTAATCACTGTTGCATTATGACAGTGTTTAAAGACATCCATCGAAAATATTTCAATCTATTAATATATAACGATGTTAACAATGATTATGGTTATCAGGTGAAAAAGTTAGGGCTCACTCTGCCAGTCATACGGATTTAGATTGTCATCTTCTTTGGGCATGAAAGATATTAAACGCATCAAACTTTTAGTCTAAGATTGGATGCTTACATTTTTCTGCTTCACTGAAATTATTATTCAGGAGGAGTTAAACCTTATGCTACAAGGTCAAGAAAATACAAGTATAACTCTAGAATAGGCAGTGTTCAAACTTGATTTAGGATTTACCATTTTCACTCAATATTACAGAGACTTGCAGATCTGCATGTTTCAAAGGATTGTGAATGTTTCATGATCCCTATGGAGAACCGACAGTTGCTAAATTTCATTGTTACCCTCACTGCAAAGGACTCGCTCCCAGGCTCTTGCCCAGGCAGGAGGGCCCAAGCATAATTTGCCCTTGAGAAGCCCTCATTATTCCAGATTCTCTCTCTCTAATCCTTTCTTCCATCCTGAACCTGAGTGGCATCTACTCATCATTTAAGATTCAAGTCTGCCCGCCTCTGGGACACTCTGATCATTCCCTTGATGGGAACCCCCACTTCATTTCATGCAGACATCTTTCTGTAGCATGTTCACAGTGACATTCTACTTGTCATTTTCGGACCTGTCTCCCCCACACTAAACTCCACGAGGGCAAAAGACCATGCTCTAGTTATTTATTTATTTACTCAGCTATGAAAGAATATAGTTTGTTTTTAAATATAATAAACTGTTAATCTTCTGCTAAATTTTTCTGAATTACCTTATGGTATGCTTCCATCAGAGCAAATAATTGTGAATTGATTACATGTGCACACACATTTTCTATAACAAATAAATTACTATTAACCTAATATAAAATAAGTTAACCCACTTCAGTTTTTCAGTTATAGTTTACATTCAATATTATTTTGTATTAGTTTTAGGTGGACAGCATAGCGATCCCTGTGCTAAGTCCAGTGACCATCTTAATAAGTGTTTTGTTAAAGGAATGGAATTTTAATTGCCCCATATATAAGAAATAAATAATACTAGAAAGGCATGTATAGTAAGGGCAAGATTAGTTGTATAGGCAGTAAATAATATCGAGTTCAGTGGAACTGCTGGCAGCAGAGAGGTGTCAGGGGAAATTTTCCAGAAAAGGGTAGATAAAGGGAGATAAAAGAATGTGATATAGATGAGAATTAAATAGGTGAGGGTATTTTAGACAGGATAGAAAAAGGACAGAGGGACAATGAGCTTGTGATGGAGACGGGTTATATGACCGGTTACTGCAGAATGAAAGATTTCAAATGATGGTGTTAGAAAAATGAAGATAAAATTTGTCCTGAATGAAAAATGATGTTGAAAGAAAAGAAAGGTTTTTAAAAATATATATACAATTTAAATTGAAGATGGCAATGTTATGGTAGACATAAATTTTGGAGTTATTTATGTATACATAACAAGATTGGGCAAGGATTCAATGCAGGGAGTATAGAAGATGTGTGAGTTATATAGGGTTCAGATTGCTTAGCGATTTTTGTAAACATTGTGTTGAACTTCTATTTCTGAATATCTCCCTAACATACAGGACCTATTACCACCAAAAGGAGAGTTTAGAATCCCATTCTGATGGCACATATGTTGTCTATAAAGATGGGATTAATATATGTGACATCAATGGGATAGATTGTACCCAGAGCCTCATAATCATTATAAATGAATTACATCCAGAGCCAAATCATTTAGATGATTGAGATGATGGGATGTGGGAACTTGGAGCTAATGAGATTTAAATGAGACTTTTGGGTTTTGAGTTGTTGACATAATGGAATGAGACCATTGGGGACCTTGAAAAGAATGAATGTATTTTTCATATGTCAAGGATAGAATCATGGGGAGGTCAGACAGGTAGAATTTTTACCTCTGTGACTTTTGCCATTTGGGTCATGCTTGTTGGTTGTGTTATTTTACACTGGAAAAAGACTTTGTTGATGTTATTAAGGTTAATAGTTAGCTAACCTTAAGATAGACAAATAATGCTTGATTATCTAAGTGGGCACAATGCAGTCATGTGAACCCTTAAAAGCTAAGGTGGGAGGTAGAACAGGAAGTCATAGTGACTTGGCGGAAAGGGAAGCTGGATAGATTCACCTCTCTGAATGTTAGTATCTTGATAGAGCTCTATTTTTTAGAATTACTGAATCAACTTTTATCCAGTTAAATTACACCTGAGGTGACCATTTTCACCAACTATGTGAGTGAAATCACCAAAATCTCAATTTATTTCTTAATTCTAGTCTTTCTTGGGTTTTACAGAACATTTTCATCTCTTGAGAAAGAGAAGAAAACTTCCCTTTAAGGAAAAAACCCACTGTTTTCAGTTTTTCAAGGATTATAGGAAAACCCCATGAAGACGTGGGTTATTTTCCAAACCATACATTATAAAAAAAAAAAAAAAAAGCCCTGGCCGGTTGGCTCAGCGGTAGAGCGTCGGCCTAGCGTGCGGAGGACCCGGGTTCGATTCCCGGCCAGGGCACACAGGAGAAGCGCCCATTTGCTTCTCCACCCCTCCGCCGCGCCTTCCTCTCTGTCTCTCTCTTCCCCTCCCGCAGCCAAGCTCCATTGGAGCAAAGATGGCCCGGGCGCTGGGGATGGCTCTGTGGCCTCTGTCCCAGACACTAGAATGGCTCTGGTCACAACATGGCGACGCCCAGGATGGGCAGAGCATCGCCCCCTGGTGGGCAGAGCGTTGCCCCATGGTGGGCATGCCGGGTAGATCCCGGTCGGGCGCATGCGGGAGTCTGTCTGACTGTCTCTCCCCGTTTCCAGCTTCAGAAAAATGCAAAAAAAAAAAAAAAAAAAAAAAAAAAAGCAAATGTTAATCATTGGTATATGATTCATTTAATAGCTTTGGGCATCAGAGCCCTGAGAAAGTTCTGTGCCAGAACTGTGGTGGTCGTCCATTTCTCATTATAGCTGGCTCAATAGCTGGATCTGAATTTGGTTAAAATTAGGACCTATGTACCTACGACAAAATGTGCAGCAACAAAAATTCTCACTTGGCTTCTGATTCCGGGAAGCAAGAATGAACACAACTGAAAATGGTACCCAGACAAATGTGGGTCCAAAGAGGTGAAAAAGAACATGACATTCAGCAGCCAAATATATCCTGTAGACGGTCCAGACAGGAAAAAATGGTCAGCTCTGGGGCCCACAATGGGGATCACGGAGGAAGAGGACTTGGTGTCATTTTTATTTTCTTTTTGTCTACTATAACCTATAAATTAGCCTTTTACCTTTTGTACTATTTTATTTCTAGGGTTACAGTACTTACTTTGGTAGAAGAGAGTGAATGGTTAAGGAGAGGTTTGGAATACAGGGACTTGGAATAGATGAAGATAACTGTCCAAAACCAATCTATAAAAATACTGCTGCCCCCCTTTTTTATGTTTGCAAATCACAACCCAGTTTCTGTATCTTATGCTAATATTTTATTGTCAAAAAATCGGATGATGACGTCAGAGTAATGGCGGGGTAGGAAGCGATACCGATAAATCTCCCCCAAAACTCAACAAGATCTTCAACCAGAAACAGAAAAACCTATACTTGGAGCTTCCAGATGCTTCGCAATACACCCAAAGGTATGATTGAGTGAAAAATTGGCTAAATATATAACCAAACCCCGAAGGAAATAGGGAGTAAGAAATGCTCCGCCTTCCTCACTAACCTAAACAGGGTGGCTTTCTCTGGTAACTGTGAATATAGAAACTGAGGTGGGCAAAGGGGGTGAATAGATCCAGGCCGCCGCGGCACAAATGGCCAAACCAGGCTGTGGCATGGAGATCCAAGCCGAGGAAAATCTGATCCTGTGGCAACCCGGGCAATACAAGCTAACACTCGCGCCAAACCCAAACAAAGAAAGACAAGCGGAGCGGCCATTTTACCCGGTCTCCTGGTCGGTGTGCAGTTAGTGGGCGAGAATTTCTTCCTAGGCCCCGAGAGTGGGTGCCCGTGTTGCCCCACGGAGAGGCAGGGTCAGAGGCCTTTCTGTGGGCCGAGGGCAGAGTCTCTGGGCAGCCCCAGCACCCTGGGAAAGCCACGCATGGGAGGGAGTGAGAACTAATTCCAACGGTGGAGATTTTCCGTGCTGGAGGGTGTTTCACTCAGAGGGAAACGCGGCCGGCCTCATATCCTGGTTTGCGCGCACAGATAAGAAGTGAGCAGTTCCTCTGAGTGCCTCGGCAGTGCGCGCCCGTGTTATCGCACAGAGGGGCAGAGTCAGGGGCCTTTGTGTGGGCCAAAGCGGAATCTCGAGCCGCCCCAGCGCCTTGCAAAAGCCGCGCACGGGGACGGAGCGAGACTCAATTCCAACGCTGCAACTTTTCCCTGCGGTTGGGGGTTTCACTCAGAGCGTGAGACTGCTGGCCGGATATCCTGGTCGCAGACAGTGAATGAGAGTTTCCTCCAAGTGCCCTGGAAGTGGGCGCCTGCTTGTGTTACCGGACAGAGTGGCAGAGCCAGAGGTCTTTGAGTGGGCGGAAAGCCCGCCTGATTATGCTAGCAGCTCTGACTGACTGAGCCTTACCCAGAGCCCTGTGCTGAGTGGAAATAGAGTGGGGAGTTGCCAGCTCTTTGAGCCTCTTACTATCCAGGCAGAGGCAGCAGCAACCCCATAGCTGGATTATCAGGCTACTAATTGAGGAAGGAAAGACTAGGAGAAAGGCTCCAGGAACACGGACTCTCTCACTATCGGAGCCTATAAATGCTAATGAGCTTCGACTGCCAACGAGACTAAAGCACAATACATGACATTGCCATAGAGACTTATCAACTGCAAACCTCTACCTGAGCGTGCCAAAGGGGCAGAACCCGGGGTACAGAGTCACCGACCAGGAAGAGGGAGAGAAAAGAAAAAGCAAGAAGATAACCTCTCAAAATCAAGAATAATCTGCAGACTTTATAACCTATCCCATTTTATTATATTTGTTTGTTTGTTTCTCTTATCTTCATTCTTGAGACTTTTTTTTCCTCCTCCAATTTGGCCAATTAACTCTCTACCAGTCTTACTCTCTCCTCTCCTTGAACTACACTACCCATAAGTGTTACATCTCCCATTATCTTTTCTCTTCTCTTCCTTTCTCTCTATGAGGGTTGCACTCCAAAACCCTTAACTCTCTCTCTCTCTCTCCTTTCTTTTTTCTTCTTTTAGTGGTGCCCTCTTTTTTTCTCTCTTTCTCTTTCTTTTCTCCCTCTATATTAGTTTCTTCCTTTCTCCTTTACATCTCCTCTCATTCAAACCTCAATAACAAACAAATTATCTTATCTGGGACTCAAACCTATGTTTGTGGCATTTTGGGGGGGTTTTACTTCACCTTTTTAACTCACTAGCAGTGCTCCCATCCCTGGCTCTCCATATTATCTAGTTCTTGTTCCACTAAATACAATAGTAATTTTTTAATTTGTCCCCCCATTTTTCCGTTTTCCTCTTATTCCTCTCATCATAACTCTTAGACAACCAACACCTAAAAGCAAATCATTTTATTCTTGACCCAAATTTTTTCCTTATTTGCTTTTTGTGGGTCCATACGCTCTTTTTTTTTCTTTTTTCTTTTTTTTTCTTTTTTTTTTTCTTTTTTTTTTCTTTTTGCCCCTTTATTACTTTTCCCCAATTCAGGCCCTCCATCACAGGCATTGTTTGTTATAATTCACAGTCCACCACAAGATTTTCTCAAGAAAGAGGGGAGAGGAGAGGAGAGGAAAAAAGGAGGGGGGAATAATTTCCTTTTTTTAAAAATTTTTATTTTATTTTATTTTTCTTTATTTCATTATTAATTTTTTTTAAAAAAAACTCTTCGATTTTTTATTTTTTTTATTTTTTTAACTTTTTATTCTTTATTAAATCTCATTAATACTATCAACAAAACCACCCTCAGATGCCATTAAGGAAGAGAAAATCGAATATCATGGATACAAAAGAAAGAGGTAACACAGCTAGATGAGGAAAAATCTATGGAGAAAAAATTTAATATATTGGAAACCTTGGAGCTAAATGACAGAGAATTCAAGATAGAAATCCTAAAAATCCTCCGAGATATACAAGAAAACACAGAAAGGCAATTTAGGGAGCTCAGAAAACAACTCAATGAACACAAAGAATATATGTCCAAGGAAATTGAAACTATAAAAACAAATCAAACAGAGATGAAAAACTCAATTCACGAGCTGAAAAACGAAGTAACAAGCTTAGCTAATAGAACAGGTCAGATAGAAGAGAGGATTAGTGAAATAGAAGACAAGCAACTTGAGGCACAACAGAGAGAAGAAGAAAGAGACTCAAAAATTAAAAATAATGAGATAGCCCTACAAGAATTATCTGACTCCATCAAAAAGAATAACATAAGAATAATAGGTATATCAGAGGGAGAAGAGAGAGAAAATGGAATGGAGAACATACTCAAACAAATAATAGATGAGAACTTCCCAAGCCTGTGGAAAGAACTAAAGCCTCAAGTTCAAGAAGCAAGCAGAACTCCAAGTTTTCTTAACCCCAACAAACCTACTCCAAGGCATATCATAATGAAATTGAAACCAACCAACAGCAAAGAAAAAATTCTCAAGGCAGCCAGGGAAAAGAAGAATACAACATATAAAGGAAGGCCCATTAGATTATCATCAGATTTCTCAGCAGAAACTCTACAAGCTAGAAGAGAGTGGACCCCAATATTTAAAGTCCTGAAAGAGAGGAACTTTCAGCCACGAATACTATACCCATCAAAGCTATCCTTCAAATACGAAGGAGAAATAAAAACATTCACAGATACAGAAAAGATGAGGGAATTTATCATCAGAAAACCCCCACTCCAGGAATTACTCAAGGGGGTTCTCCAATCAGATACAAAGAACAAAAAAAAAACAGAGCCACAAGTAAAAGCTCCAAGAAGAACACAATAAAACCAAATTTAAACTGTGACAACAACAAAAAGAAAGAGGGGGAGAAGATGGAGATTAACAGTAGCAAAGGACGATGGAGTACAAAAGTACTCACAAAATAGTTTGCTACAATGAACAGGGTAGGGACCCTTTTCATTACTCAAAGGTAACCACCATTGAAAAAACCACCACAGAAGCACATGAGATAAAAAAGATAGCAACAGAGGAAAGATGTATGGAATACAACCAAATAAAAACAAAAGATAGAAAAACGAAAGAGAAGGATCAAACAAGACACAAAACTAACAGAAAGCAAGATATAAAATAGCAATAGGGAACTCACAAGTATCAATAATTACACTAAATGTAAACGGATTAAACTCACCAATAAAAAGGCACAGAGTAGCAGAATGGATTAAAAAAGAAAATCCAACTGTATGCTGCCTACAGGAAACTCATCTAAGTAACAAGGATAAAAACAAATTCAAAGTGAAAGGCTGGAAAACAATACTCCAAGCAAATAACATCCAAAAAAAAAAGCAGGTGTAGCAATACTCATATCGGATAATGCTGACTACAAGACAGGAAAAGTACTCAGAGACAAAAATGGCCATTTCATAATGGCTAAGGGGACACTGAATCAAGAAGACATAACAATTCTTAATATATATGCACCAAACCAAGGAGCACCAAAATATATAAGACAGCTACTTATTGATCTTAAAACAAAAACTGACAAAAATACAATCATACTTGGAGACCTCAATACACCGCTGACGGCTCTAGATCGGTCATCCAAACAGAGAATCAACAAAGACATAGTGGCCTTAAACAAAACACTAGAGCACCTGGATATGATAGACATCTACAGGACATTTCATCCCAAAGTGACTGAGTATACATTTTTCTCCAGTGTACATGGATCATTCTCAAGAATTGACCATATGGTGGGCCACAAAAACAACATCAGCAAATTCAGAAAAATTGAAGTTGTACCAAGCATATTTTCTGATCATAAAGCCTTGAAACTAGAATTCAACTGCAAAAAAGAGAAAAAAAATCCCACAAAAATGTGGAAACTAAACAACATACTTTTAAAAAATGAATGGGTCAAAGAAGAAATAAGTGCAGAGATCAAAAGATATATACAGACTAATGAAAATGACAATACGACATATCAGAATCTATGGGATGCAGCAAAAGCAGTGATAAGAGGGAAGTTCATATCGCTTCAGGCATATATGAACAAACAAGAGAGAGCCCAAGTGAACCACTTAACTTCCCACCTTAAGGAACTAGAAAAAGAAGAACAAAGACAACCCAAAAGCAGCCGAAGAAAGGAGATAATAAAAATCAGAGCAGAAATAAATGAATTAGAGAACAGAAAAACTATAGAAAAAATCATTGGAACAAGGAGCTGGTTCTTTGAAAAGATCAACAAAATTGACAAACCCTTGGCAAGACTTACCAAGGAAAAAAGAGAAAGAACTCATATAAACAAAATCCAAAATGAAAGAGGAGAAATCACCACGGACACCGTAGATATACAAAGAATTATTGTAGAATACTATGAAAAACTTTATGCCACTAAATTCAACAACCTAGAAGAAATGGATAAATTCCTAGAAAAATACAACCTTCCTAGACTGAGTCAAGAAGAAGCAGAAAGCCTAAACAGACCTATCAGTAGAGAAGAAATAGAAAAAACCATTAAAAACCTCCCCAAAAATAAAAGTCCAGGCCCTGACGGCTGTACCAGCGAATTTTATCAAACATTCAAAGAAGACTTGGTTCCTATTCTACTCAAACTCTTCCAAAAAATTGAAGAAGAAGCAATACTTCCAAACACATTTTATGAGGCCAACATAACCCTCATACCAAAACCAGGCAAGGATGGCACACAAAAAGAAAACTACAGACCAATATCTCTAATGAATACAGATGCTAAAATACTAAACAAAATACTAGCAAATCGAATACAACAACATATTAAAAAAATAATACATCATGATCAAGTGGGATTCATCCCAGAATCTCAAGGATGGTTCAACATACGTAAAACGGTTAACGTAATACACCATATCAACAAAACAAAGAACAAAAACCACATGATCTTATCAATAGACGCAGAAAAGGCTTTTGATAAAATACAAAACAATTTTATCTTTAAGACTCTCAACAAAATGGGTATAGAAGGAAAATATCTCAACATGATAAAGGCCATATATGATAAACCATCAGCTAACATCATATTAAATGGCACTAAACTGAAGGCTTTCCCCCTTAAATCAGGAACAAGACAGGGTTGTCCACTCTCTCCACTCCTATTTAATGTGGTACTAGAGGTTCTAGCCAGAGCAATCAGACAAGACAAAGAAATAAAAGGCATCCATATCGGAAAAGAAGAAGTAAAGGTATCACTTTTTGCAGATGATATGATCCTATACATCGAAAACCCCAAAGAATCCACAAAAAGACTACTAGAAACAATAAGCCAATACAGTAAGGTCGCAGGATACAAAATTAACATACAGAAGTCAATAGCCTTTCTATATGCCAACAATGAAACAACTGAGAAGGAACTCAAAAGAATAATCCCCTTCACGATTGCAACAAAAAAAATAAAATACTTAGGAATAAACATAACAAAGAATGTAAAGGACTTATATAATGAAAACTATAAACCATTGTTAAGGGAAATCGAAAAAGATATAATGAGATGGAAGAATATACCTTGTTCTTGGCTAGGAAGAATAAATATAATCAAGATGGCTATATTACCCAAAGCAATATACAAATTTAATGCAATTCCCATCAAACTTCCAATGACATTTTTTAAAGAAATAGAGCAAAAAATCATCAGATTTATATGGAACTATAAAAAACCCCGAATAGCCAAAGCAATCCTAAAGAAAAAGAATGAAGCTGGGGGCATAACAATACCTGACTTCAAACTCTATTATAGGGCCACGACAATCAAAACAGCATGGTATTGGCAGAAAAATAGACACTCAGACCAATGGAACAGAATAGAAAACCCAGAAATAAAACCACATATATATAGTCAAATAATTTTTGATAAAGGGGCCAACAACACACAATGGAGAAAAGAAAGCCTCTTCAATAAATGGTGCTGGGAAAACTGGAAAGCCACATGCAAAAGAATGAAACTGGACTACAGTTTGTCCCCCTGTACTAAAATTAACTCAAAATGGATCAAAGATCTAAACATAAGACCTGAAACAATTAAGTACATAGAAGAAGACATAGGTACTCAACTCATGGACCTGGGTTTTAAAGAGCATTTTATGAATTTGACTCCAATGGCAAGAGAAGTGAAGGCAAAAATTAATGAATGGGACTACATCAGACTAAGAAGTTTTTGCTCAGCAAGAGAAACTGATAACAAAATAAACAGAAAGCCAACTAAATGGGAAATGATATTTTCAAACAACAGCTCAGATAAGGGCCTAATATCCAAAATATACAAAGAACTCATAAAACTCAACAACAAACAAACAAACAATCCGATAAAAAAATGGGAAGAGGATATGAATAGACACTTCTCCCAGGAAGAAATACAAATGGCCAACAGATATATGAAAAGATGCTCATCTTCTTTAGCTATTAGAGAAATGCAAATCAAAACGGCAATGAGATACCACCTCACACCTGTTCGATTAGCTGTTATTAGCAAGTCAGGTAATAGCAAATGTTGGAGAGGCTGTGGAGAAAAAGGAACCCTCATACACTGTTGGTGGGAATGTAAAGTAGTACAACCATTATGGAAGAAAGTATGGTGGTTCCTCAAAAAACTGAAAATAGAACTACCTTATGACCCAGCAATCCCTCTACTGGGTATATATCCCCAAAACTCAGAAACATTGATACGTAAAGACACATGCAGCCCCATGTTTATTGCAGCATTGTTCACAGAGGCCAGGACATGGAAACAACCAAAAAGCCCATCAATAGATGACTGGATAAAGAAGATGTGGCACATATACACTATGGAATACTACTCAGCCATAAGAAATGATGACATCGGAACATTTACAGCAAAATGGTGGGATCTTGATAACATGATACGAAGTGAAATAAGTAAATCAGAAAAAAACAGGAACTGTATTATTCCATACGTAGGTGGGACATAATAGTGAAACTAAGAGACATTGATAAGAGTGTGGTGGTTACGGGGGGGAAGGGGGAATGGGAGAGGGATAGGGGGTGGGGAGGGGCACAAAGAAAACAAGATAGAAGGTGACAGAGGACAATCTGACTTTGGGTGGTGGGTATGCAACATAATTGAACGACAAGATAACCTGGACTTGTTATCTTTGAATATATGTATCCTGATTTATTGATGTCACCCCATTAAAAAAAATAAAATTATAAAATAAAATAAAAGAATTAATGCACTAAAAAAAAAATCATGAAAAATAATCTATGAGTTAATTGTCCAGAATCATGTCCTGAGATTTGGCAGCTTTTATTCAAGCTGGTCTTAATGAGTGAACTCTTTGCTGCTTTTCTTCATCGAGACAACGTTTGGAATTTGCCATTCAATAATAAGGTTAAGACTTAGCGTTTCAGGTGCTTCGCCATCTAGTGAGAAATGACTTACGAAAGACCTAGCTCTATGAAGGGATTAATTAGCATACCGAATGAAATAGCAGAAGGCAGAAACATCGGCAGTGGGTTCCCTTGGCATTTTATTCGAAAGAATGTAAGGAAATAATGTATCGCTTCGATATTGTACAAATCCCTTGAATTCATATGACACTTCTCTGATGTACATTCTTTTAAAATCTTTTTGTGTCCCTCAACATCTATAACATATAGGAGCAAGCTCAAAATTAAAACATTTTTCAGCTACAGCCTCTGTTGTCACATGACCTGTGCCTATTCAGTGGGTGATCTGCATATATATGTATTTATATTTATATATTTCCACCAAATTAATAACTTATTCTTCAAGGCCTGTTACAAATATAAGAGTGCCGATGGTGGTTAGGAGTTCTTTGCAACATGTGAAAGCTAATTCTCTTTTATGGAAGCTATGATCTGTGGAAGTCAAAGCAAATAATCACTCCTCCGCCTTCCCCTTCCCTGTATCTCCCTTGTCCTGTGTCCTTGCCAACCCTCTATTCTGAATAAAGTCTAGAGTGTCTCAACTTTTACTGTGCATAGGAATCATGTGGAGAGCTCGCTAAACTACAGATTACCCAGACCCCCCACCCCAAACACTCTGAATTTCATTTATCTGCTGTAGATCCTGATAATTTGCATTTTTAACAATCTCCCAGCTGATGCTGACGCTGCCAGTTTGTGGCTACATTTTGTAGAGTTGGACAGTGACAATGACAACTGCATGTAACTAAGGGGAAGACGGTAGTGAAGCTGATGAGTCAGTTGGATCTGTGTTGAGGGAGGAAGTAGAGGTGCTAGTCACTACCTTTCATGGGGTCTCCATAACAAAACTCCCCTTTACCTTTCACAGAAGCAAATCCAGAGAAATTCAACAGTCGTTTTCGAAATAAAATGTTCTATGCAGGGGTAAGTACCTATTTAATTTTGAAACTGTTCCGTATTATTTAATGCTACTTCCCTGTTGGTAGTAGAGATGCTTTAACTATACTACAAATAATTCTATACACATCTCAGATGTTTACACGTAGGTCGGCGCATGGTTAATGTTTAATATTTTGGTTTAAGAAGAAAAGGAAGGATGTATGTCTTAAGTTATTTGGCAAAAAGAGAGCCGGTGTTTATCATCTTGGAACTTGAGAGCCCTGAGGCTTCAAGTTGTACGGAGGGGATAATATCCAATGAGTAATGTGGAAAACAAACATCAAAGCCAACCTAGAGAATGGGGAAATTAGGTAGACTGAAAAATGTATGGAAAGTCTTAGGTAAGAACATAGTTTTTACAGGGATACCTAGGCATCAGTGTTTGGATGAGAACTTGGTGGAGCATGGGATATTTTTCATGGAAGCGTATATGAGATTAAAGGGGAATTTTTCTTTCTCCTACTGCTGAGGGACATCTTTGGAGGTGAATGGCCAGAAAGGGAAAAAAATATCTCCAAGATATTGATATTACAAGTAAAGCTGGTTTAAATTTATACCACTGAATAGAGGTACTGGAAATAAAAGAGGGAAAAACAAGACATTCTCAGGGGCAGTCCCTAAGACTCTCAGGAGCAGTAGAAAAGTCAGGAAAGACAGTCAAAATAAATCTTCAAACTGACCCTTGGAATTATCTACTTTTTACTCTCCTGCTGTGATCTGACAGTTTATTATAGGTTACAGTTTGAAAACAAAAATTTCAATTTGATAGCCACTGCACTACTTTATTGTGGATTCAGGAAACTTTGTTTTTGCATAATTTAGCATCATTAGGAACTAAATAATACAGAAGCAAAAGATTTGGCATAACCATGTAATTAAGATTTTTTTCTTTATTTTCTTGTGGTATAGGCAGCTTTTTCTGATTTCCTACAGAGAAGCTCTAGAGATCTATCCAAACATGTTAAAGTTGTTGTAAGTATTGAATGTGTTGACTCATTTCATTTGAACATGAATATGTATGCTACAGAAAATGAACCCCAAATACCAGTGTATATGCTCAGATCAATCAGAGGACTGCATTGAGCTTCAGGATCATGTTATGGCACTCATTCAACCAACGTTTAGGAGCATTTAACTATGTGTCAGGCACTGTCTTAGTTGCTGGGGATGAAGGTAGATAAGATGGCTAGTTTCACTCCTGAATAAACTCACAGTTCAATCATTGAGAGCAACATAATAAATGCTTTCATTCAACCACATCTATAATATGGTGGTGGCACAAAGGGAGAAATGAAAACTAATCATGGTGGGGTCAGAGAAACCTTCAATAAAGAAATGATGCTGAGCACGGGGTCTTGAAGTAAAAATAGGTGCTCACCAAACAAAGGTCTCCCGGGATTGTCTGAGGGATTTTCATTTTAGTAAAGTGCTTCTTCAGTTTTATTATTTTCTGGTTAGTCACTCTCTGTCCTAGTCATGATGATTCTTCATCACTGGATGGAGTTTTTCTTTTAATTTTAATTTTTTTGTGTGTGTGCTGTTTCTTCCTGTGTCTCTAACCCAGGTTTTAGACACACACTGCTTGGCGCCATGGGAGAGGGGAAGTTATCTTTTCTCTAAGAGCTATATTTTAAAATAGGTTATAGTTATTCAGAAAAAGAGAAATGTTTTCTTAGAGTAACCAAATTAAAAGAAGGAACGAGCATGACTTTGCACATACTTGTGTAAGTGAAGGAAAAAAGAAAGGGAAAATATAGAGATGGGGAAGAAGGGATGGGAAGGTAACAAGGCAGGAATTTATTCTGGGGTAGAGAAAGAATAAATATGTGACCAGAGGGGACAGAGAAATCTTACTTTCTTCACTTAAAAGAGGCATACCAAGACATGTCTTTAAAGTGACAGCTGACCATTGTACCGTAACACACAGGGGCACGAGGCTATTTCCACAGTGACATCACTGTATTTTTTCTTGAGTGTGAGCTAAAAAGGATGGAAGGTTAGCTAGAGCAGTTAGATGTACCAATTACAACAGAGCTCCTTATCTTCGCCAAGCGTAAAGTCAGTGTTTCTGAGGTAATAGATAATGCTCTATCACATAAATGTAAAATGTGTGTAGAAATACCAGACCATAGAAAGAAAAGACAATACCACATTCCTACATACAATATGATTTGCTCTTATTTCTGTTCTTTCTTCTTGCTCTCTTGATATCAGCATGTGAGCTTGCACACAGGAACATATTTTGCATGTAGATATTTTCCTATGTATGTGATGTAAGGAACAGTGGATGATTATTCTAAAGAGTTATAAAGTTGAAATGCAGTCACATGCTAGAAAACTGTGTAAAGCCCTGTACATGGTAAGGTGCCCAATCCACATATAATGCGATGACTTCCCAGAGTCACTGACATGTTTCCCAGGAAAAAAACAGTTAAAAATGAAAAAATTATTTGTTTTAAATACAATAATGTTAATTAGTTATTTTTTCTGTAAAGCAACAATGCTACTTTGCATGCTATTGTCTCGCATTCTATTTTATTTTATTTATTTTTTAATGTTTTGGCTGTTTACAACGTTCACTGTTAATAGTTTAAGATGCCTCCATTTTTTAATTTGTTGGCACAGTCATCTAGCAACTCATTTCTTCAAGTCCTTAAATAAATAGGAAGACTTCATGTTTGCTTAGTACCTGGAAGTATTGTAAACACTCTTTCAATCAATGTCTAGAATATAATTCCTATACAAATAACACTTTAAAATACTTTATTTTGGACTAGAAGGTTTCCTGGAAACAACTTTGTGAATGCTCATGAGAATTAGGCTGTATTCAGATCAGCTGGGAAAAGGAGACATCTTAGATCGAAACTCCTAGAAAAATCTTTAAAAGTTGGCGCGGAGCGTGGCATGTTTTACCGCCCCCTCCATAAGAGAAGGCAGTGCGGCAGTTTTGTGATGAGGGTATGAAGAGAGCAAATGGAAAATCAGCCTTTATACCTTTGACATAGTTGTGACTAGAGTTTTCTTCTTTTGACTTTGTCACCAATAGTAAATGCCAAAAGGAATCCAAAGCTTTTCCTTTGATTAGTCAGAGATACTCTTTCTTTTTAAGATTTTTTTTTTTGTATTTTTCTGAAGCTGGAAACGGGGAGGCAGTCAGACAGACTCCCGCATGCGCCTGACCAGGATCCACCCGGCACGCCCACCAGGGAGCGATGTTCTGCCTATCTGGGGCGTCGCTCTGTTGCAACCAGAGCCACTCTAGCGCCTGAGGCAGAGGCCACGGAGCCATCCTCAGCGCCCGGGCCATCTTTGCTCCAATGGAGTCTTGGCTGCGAGAGAGGAAGAGAGAGACAGAGAGGAAGGAGAGGGGGAGGGGTGGAGAAGCAGATGGGTGCCTCTCCTGTGTGTCCTGGCCAGGAATCGAACCCAGGACTCCTGCACGCCAGGCCGATGCTCTACCACTGAGCCAACCGGCCAGGGCCTCTTTTTAAGATTTTATTTATTAATTTTAGAGACAGAGAGAAAGGATGAGGGGGGGAATGGGAAGCATAAATTTGCTTCTCATATGTGCCTTGACTGGGCAAGCCCAGGGTCTCAAACCTGCAACCTCAGCATTCCAGGTCAACACTCTATCCACTATGCCACCACAGGCCAGGCACTCAGGGATATTCTTAAGAAAAGCACTAAAGATGAGGAAAGCCACACACAAAGGTTTGAGATCAATCAGGCCTGAGGCCCTTGACAACCAGGGTCAAGTCCAGACTCTAGTAGACCAGGTAATCTCAGAAGGTCAGTCACAATCTGTAACTGATTAACTTTATAAGAGCAAATCCCTAATGAAGAAAACACTAATTTATAATAGATTTTGAAAAGCTTGTAGTATATATTCCTCCCAGTTTTCAAAATATTATGTTTAACATTGTCAAAATTAATCTCAAAACCCAAACAAAACAAATCATTATATTCATGACTAATGTTTGAATCAGATGCCTACTGCTTCAACTTGAGACATCATTCTTTTTAGTATTTTAAGCATCTCTAAATTTTTTAATGTTGATACTACAAGCCTGAATATCTAATAATAATCTAAGGTCAAGAATGATGATAGTTCCTGAGTTTGGTAAAGCTGTAATCAAAATAAATTTTCCATCATAGTAATGGGGAAAGAGGAAGACTGTGGTATATACTATTGTCAACCCAGTTGTCTCTGATCGTTTTTTAAAACATGTGACTGTTCCAAAACCTTTGCTTTTTCTGCTTTGATTGTTTCAGTGTGATGGAACAGATCTCACCCCAAAGATTCAGGAACTAAAGTTCCAGTGTATAGTATTTTTAAATATACCCAGGTAAGCACTGTTCATATTTTTTGCCCTGATTTGACTCTGTTTAACTTGAGTTTTATTCGTTTTCATTATAGAAAATTTCCAGGTATGAACAATGAAAATCAGTTATCTCAATGGTTTATTAAAATTTTCCAGGTCTGATAATTTTGTTCTCCTTTTTGGTTTGTTTAGTCTTCTCTGCGGTAGGTATTTTGTTTTTTGGGGGGAATTTTTTTTTTACATGATATGGCATGTATGGTCTATACTTTTCCATCCTAAAGAATTCCAGGCAGCCCTCTGGACTGGAATATTTTAATTCTCAAATTACTGTTTTCCACCCCACAGGAATGGTAGGCTTGAATAAATTCCTGTCCTCAGTTTCCCGAAAGCTATTAGGAAACCATCCAGCCCGCTTTTAGTATGGAATTCACTCCAAATCATTGCCACATGATTGCTTTGAAACAATGGGATCAATTACAGTAGGATTTTTAGCCTGTTTGTTAACTGTCTTTGGTGTTATTATATACCTCGGGAGAAAGGGGTATTTAAGATGAACTTGTCTCAAAATAAGCACATTATCTCAGTAGCATAAAATTAGAATTTTGGCTCCCAAACCAAGATTTTGGAAGGGATGGATATGAGAACCTTTGTCATTTTGCAAACCAGGCAACTCAGACACAGAATCTGTAAATAAGTTCTATTTAGACTGAATTTAATTAAAATGAGAATTGTATGTAAATCTATGCCTAGGAAACCATATTCTAGTCTTCTGACTACTTTTGTCAGTCAGTCTTCAGTAGAGTTCCTTACAATCCTAGTCCAGAGGTACTTGCATTTTAGTGGTATAACCAGAAGACCTAGATTCTCAAGAAACATTAATTTTCTTCCTCTTTTTTTATTTGATTGATTTTTTTTTTTTTAGAGAGAGAGAGAGGGAGAGAGAGAAAAACATCAATTTGTTGTTCCATTTATTTATGCATTCATTGGTTGATTCTTGTACGTGCCCTGATAGGGGATCAAACCCACAAGAGGGCATCTCAGGATGATGCTCTACCAACTGAGCTACCTGGCCAGGGCTCCTCCTCTTTTCTTTATGTATCTCTTTTTCATCTTGCTCCTTTCCCTTCCTCCCTCTGGATTCCTTTTTCTCTACTTTGTCCAATTTTCTATATTTCCTCTTCTGTTTCAAATATTATATCTTTTTTTCCCATCCCTTCTTCACTCTTTCTTCCATCTTCAATTACCTTTCCCTTCTGCTGTGGGTGCTTATTCTCTTAGTTATGTATATAATATCAACTGCTTACCTACCTCAGTTGTCCTTCCTTTTTCTACTGGCTTGCGTGCGCATGTTGCAAGACCCAACTCTGAAAGCAACCACTGATAACTCATGGCACGCCATAGAAAGCAGACATGTGAACCACAGGGTGGTAAGTGTTGATAAATAACAAATTAGGAGAGAGTTGGGCACCATGGAATGCTTTTGTTGTAAAATCGTGGCTCATTTTTATAGAATGATATCTTGGAGACAGTGACGTCCATTTTGTTTTCCTCTGGATGTGCACCAAGAACAGAAAGCTGTTCTTACAGGAAGCAAGCATTGGATCTAACTCTGCATTAATCCCTAATGATGATCATGGGAGGAATGGAATACACTTAATTCTGTTCTGCATTTTACCTTGCAGATACTGTGCCGGCACGATGCCCTGGGGGAACCCTGGGGATCACCATGATTTTGAACCTCAGCGTCATGATGATGGTTATATTGAAGTCATTGGATTCACCATGGCCTCTCTGGTGAGCAATACCACTATTAAAATAAAATGCGTTTCAGCCACAGTGAGAATTTTTTCATTTCACAGGACTTTGGTATCATTTTTCTCTCCTGCCTTATCAATTTAGAAACTTTATACAATATAGAGTTGCTGGTAGAAAACAAAAATGAAAATGAATTCTTTATGACACTTAAGAAAATTGATGCACGTTTGTTTGAGCTTCAAAACTAAATGTTACTTGTTAATTTTTCCTGATTAATTTCCTACTAGAATTAAATGCGAAGTGTTCGTGTTAATTAAAAAGCATTATGCCACAGACATGTCCCGGCCTGATGAAAAACCTTGCCAATTGATGTTTTTAAGGGAAAAAGAAAGTGTCCATTTGCATTTCTCTTCAATTTGTCTTTTTAAGCATAAGATGGGCCTCTCCATGATCACAATATTCTGGAATATAGAATGGCATCATTTTTGCGACATTAATAAATATTCTGTTTCTGCAATATTGTAATCACCTTGTATTTTCATTTTGTTGACCTGCATAAAAAATAAAAATGATATCATGTAAGTGTAAGTTTAAACAGGTTTTGGCATGTTGTTCAGCTTATTGAACGATGAGGAAACCAATTAAAATTATGCTTATCATATCTGGTGTCAACCAGACCACACTATTAGTTTAAGAAGCAAAATAAAAGAAAACATCTGCTTGCAACTGTTGCTTAGCACTTGGTTGGTGCTGTATCTTATGCTGAAAGCAAGAAAGTTGTATTTCTTGTTCTAAACAAACCAGAAGAACCCTCTTTTTAACTCATCTCATAGATTCCAGTCACCTCAAAATACTGAGATTTAACAGAGCAGCCTATTGTGACTGTGGCAACAATGTCAATCTCCTGAGACAGTGATGTTGTTTGTTAACCATCTACCATCTTTAGCATGAAATGTTGTTAAGGGCAAAAAATAGGTCAGGGATTGATCTAATTTTCTGGATTGTGGCCCATGCACATTTTCCCTCTCAAGATCTTTATGTTAATTGTAAAAGAAGACTCGATCCAAAGCAAATAGGAATAAGTTCAAGAAAGTCATGTGAGAGGAAGAATTCTTGGGGGTAACCAAAAAAGACCATGTGTGTTTTACACATTCATTTATTCACTGGTTCAGTGAACATTTATTGAATGTATACCATGTGTCAGAGCTTCCTAGTCCCAACTATGTAGTAGGAAGCTGTCAGGGAATAACTATGTTGGAGAAGGTGATTGCTTGCCTAGGTTTGGAAGGGTGGGGTGAATATTAGACACTTCTCCATTGCTCTCAGGATCAAAATCTAAATCTTTACTTGGCCCTGCAAGACTATCTCTGATTCTCCAGCCTTTCCTACTGCCGTCTTTGCTTTCTTCCTCAAGGAGTCTCTGAAGTGCAGCTCTGAACATCCCTACTTCTTTCCTACCACAGGGCCATTGCACATGCTATCTCTCTGAAGCATTGTTTACTCTTCATCTTCTATAACTTTTCAATCCATATCTGTGCCTAGTTCTTTCTATAGTATTTTAGGGTTGGGGTTGTTTTCGCTTACAATTGTTTAGTGTCTGAACAGGAAAGAGAAGGCAGACTTGGGCATTTAGAGGAGGGTTTAATGGAGTGACTCTACAAATTGTGCATTAGATTTCCAAGAAGCAACAATGGATGGCATTATATTCCTGAGCTGCAGGTGCAAAGTCAAATAAGAAGTCATCTGTAACAGAAAGAGAACTATTTGGCCAGGACCACCCAACAGGAGTAGTACTTGCTAAGCGGAAGCAGCCAAGCTGTGCCAACCTGGCAGGAAGGGAGCCAAGGACAGAAATACAGTGGTATCACTTTTCTTTTCCTTCAGACCTTCAGCTGGTGCTTCCCTCTGGGGAAGTCTCACCAGAGGCTAGAAGACAAGGGGACCACTGACAGAGTCTAAGTGGGTCAGCCTCAAAGGATGCATAGAGTGCCAGCTGGGAGTGGTCCATGGTAGGCTTCCATCACTCCAGTGTATCCTTTTCAGGTACACAGCAGAGAGCCTGACACCTGGAGTTGGGGATGAGAATGAATGAGTTTTGTCAGGAGAGGAAGACTGGGACTTGGCATTCTGGGAAAAGGGACATTTATATACATTTGGAAGTATGAAAGATCATAGTCCTCCATGGGAACTATTAGTTCATACACTGTAAGTGTAGGGGAAAAATAAGAGTGATCTGTTATACTGAAGAGGCAGGCCCGGGCCAGAGTGCACTATAGAATTTATTTGGGAGTTTTGACTTTATTGCAAGGTCAAAGTCACTGGGGAATTAGTAAAGTATGCTCTTTAGTGATTGTTCTGGGAAAAGTTCAATATAAACAAAAATGAAATAACATATTGAACCCTCATGTACCATCATCACTTAGCTTCTATAATTATTAACCCATGGACTACCTTATGTCTTTCCCCACCAATGACATCCTTCCTTTTACTATTTTGAAGAAAATTTACGGCATTGTATTATTTTATCTGTAAATATTTTCAATGTGTTTTATACACACAAGACTTGCTTTTATGAATACAATCAAACCATCATCTCTAAAAATATTACAAAGGTAGCACCTGAATATCACTAAATATCTACTCAGCTCTCACATTTCCAATTGTCGTGCAAACACTTTTTGTTTTCTTAGGCTCTATTTGTTTGAATCAGGATCCAAACAAAATTCACTTGTTGTGATTGGTTGATATGACTCTTCAGTCTCTGTAAGTTTCCACCCCTACCCCATTATACATTGAAGAAACCAGACTATTTATCCTGTAAAGTTTCCCTGAGTCTGAATTGTGCTGGTAGCAACCCTGAGGTATCAATTAACATGTACTTTCTTCCTTGTTTCCTCTAGGTTGATAATTGTATCTAGATGATTCAGATATTTATTCCCCCAAATCTATTTTGTGAGTAGTGTTTTCTTCTTCCAAAGTGGCAGGCCTGTGCCAGATCATGGAGTCTGTTATAGAATTTCTCTACGAGTTTTTTACTTCATTTCAAGGTCACTGGAGAATAGGACAGGTTATGTTTGGCTATCTCTCTTTTTTTTAAATACCTGTAGTCTTTGTTAACCAATGTTCAGACCCAGGATTCACTGAGGGTTGAAAGTAGTGATACTCTCATTTTTATCCTTCCTTATTTATTGACTGAAATCTTTCTATAAAGGCGAAATTGTCTTTACCTATTATTTGGTTACTTCTCTATACAATTTGTGTCTAAAAAGCATAATAAATGATCATTTTCTTTATTTATTTTCAAAATAATAGGTTAGTTCACTAGCATGATGATGGAAGGGAATGATGAATTCAGGAGTTATTTATAGTTATTTATAGTGACTTTTTGTGAAGGATGAGCAAGGAATATAAATAAATCTGGGTGCCTAGCATAGGCCATTACGGAGAGGGTAACTATATTAAAGAAGGTAGAAAAAATAAAAGAAAGATAATATTACCAAAAACTGAACTCTGTTTTATGTAAGTTAAATTAAAAAACCTGTGAGACTTCTAAGGAGGTAGAGAAAGGGACAATTTGAAATATATGTTTAGAACTCAGGAGATTCCTTTTTGTTGGGACCCTTTTCCCTGTTCTGTCCTTAGTAAGAAAGGGAGACAAATAATAGTAGCTGGGACTTGGGGAAGAGAAAACAGAACCCGTAAATTATATGTCAATTGTTTTTTTTTCTTTACCTAACAATGAGTAATGTAATACATGCATACTAGCTAGCATTAAATATGTGATAGATTCTTGTGACTCTAGATTGCTTCCAAGTTAATAAAAGTTTCTACCTATGAAAAGCTGAGTTAAATGTAGTTTATACAGTACAATTTTAAACATCATAGGCTCTCTAAATAATATTGGCATATATTTCCATATTTTTATACAAGTGTTACCTTATGAGTCCTACCGAAGTACACTGTTCTTCTTTTTATTCAAGCTAAAATAATTTTACTTTCAGTCTTTCAGTTTCACATTTCTTGAAACTATTGTATTATTATATTTCTAAGAAAGTAAATTGTTTGAAAACTCCTATGTCTGTGTAAGATGATTATATAAACAGAAGAATGTAGTGATTTGGGTAGATGTGTGTGTGTGTGTATTTGTGTATTTAAAATATTCAGAGTGGTACTTTAAGAAAGATTTGAAATAGAATTATGGGAATGGCAAAAAAGATTGTTTCTTTTAGACCCTTTATCCTGTAATTGCAAATTTCAAAGCAGAAGTCCTCAATTCATTTTACTGGTTGATACACATTCCTACTAATTAAGATGATTCTTCATTGGATGCTTTGATAATGTGATTACCTTTTTAGAGTCTACACAGACCATAATCAGACATTGTAATTTGTATTTTTTTTCTTGCCACAATTTTCTGCCATTATAGTTGTGAAGGTCCTTTCATGTGGAGTCTGTTTCAAAATAATTTAAAACTTTTCAAGACAGTTCAAAGCATTATTCAGATTGAGGAATGGGAAGCCTAATTTGCTGTGCGGTTGGAATCCAGAGATTTCAGGCTCCTCAACTTTAAAGAAAGCATAGCCAGCTTTCTTTTTGCTAATTGAAATTAAAATATGTAAGTTCTTTGATATTTATGAATTAGAAAAGCAAAAAGGTTATTCAGGGAGAAAAATTGCCTAGAGAAATGTCTGGGTTGAAGTTATACACATGCCAAATAAGAACAATCTTTTATATATTTTTTTAAAGGAAAATCAACATTAACTGTTTGCTTAGTTTGATAATATAAACAGAAGTATATGAACTAAAAGTAAAAATATCAGTCATTATCACATGACTCATAACTATTAATACTTTGATGGATTGCCTTCCAGGTGCTTGATTTTTATGTTTTAAACAGACAGGAAACCATATTATTATAAATAAAGCCCATACTGCAATTTTATTTCCTTGACTTTTTATGTTGTTCAAGACCCCCACTATTATGTTGAAAACTTTTGTTGCTAATGAATAACTTATCCCTTGAAAGAAATGCTGTTGAATCTTCTTTATTATGAATAATATTTTCTCTGTGTGTTTGGTAGATGACTTTTATCACTTAAAAAATCACTTTCTTGTTTTCTAACAACTTTCTACCCCAAATGACACTGAACTTTATTATCTTTCTCCTGCATCTTTTGAGATGATAGTATAGTTTTTCTCATTTAAACCACAATGTGGTGAAATTACAGTGATGTATTTTCAGTCCTGTTAAACATTATTATCTCTTTAGTGATCTTTTGTTTATTTTATCTTATTTAAAAAATTTACATAGAACTTTTATTCAATATACTTTATGAGAAAAAGAACACTGTGAAGTGCTATATTTCATGTAAATCAATTAAAATAGTAAATAAATGGTGAAAAACTCAAAAGGGAAGCATGGTTTAAGTAATTTCATAAAAGAGCAAGAACATTTCTTCATCGTCATTTAAGAAAACAATTATCAAAATATAAAAGGTAGAGAAATCTCTCTTGTGGAAGAATGTATTTCATATTTCTGCCTGTTGATGGTTTCAGTTAAAAATTCTATTCTAAACACATGAACAGTCTCACTCTTCCCAACATGTTTATTTTAATCAATGATAAAACGGGACATTAGACTTCTTATTCTCACTGACATAAAGTGACAGCGTTTTTGTTGCACAGCAGTTTTATTGGCACTAACAATGGAAGAGGAAGGAAGTAGATTTCTAAATTTGTTAGAAAAAAATCTCTCTACTCCTAAAAATTTAGACTGAAGTAGGTCTTAGTCTTAGCTGTTATCAAGTAACCCAGGCATTAACCAAACATTGCCAACTTCCATAGGAATCTATGGAAAAAACATGTGAAAATACCCTTTTTCTCATTTAAACCACAATGTGGTAAAGTTACAATGTTTTATTTTTAGTCCTGTTGAGCTTTATTATATCTTTAGTTATCTTCTTTTGTTCATTTTCTTTTTTAATAAAAACAGTTACGTTTTCTATTTTTTGTTGTTGTTGTTGCATAAGGCTTTAAGACTACCATATTCATCATAAAAAACAATACCAACCAAGATTTTAGTAACTGTTGACTGTCTTCATTGCTTATTCTCAGGGTCACTGATTTCTGCCTTGGGCAGTTTGTTACAAGAATGAGGCTGGGAGTCAGGGGCTGGCAGTGGTGGTGACAAAGGCAGGTGAGGAGGCCTCACCCTTGCTTCTCCTCCCCCAAACTAGGACTGTCCATTCTTTTTACCTGACAGCAAGGAGAATGAGGACTTGAGTAGCAAGGGAAGGTACAGTCTGAGAACAGTAAATGGCAGAGGATGCAGTAAGTTCAGGGGCTGTCTCTGTGGAAAACTAGTGCCTTGCTACCAGAAAGGCACTAGTGGAAGGTTTCACAAGAGGAACATGTGCTCGGTTGACAGGTAGTTGAATGCCTGTCATTTATAAAACAATGTATTATTATTAGTAAATGATTCCTTCCAGCAAATCATGGGGATGTTTCTGGCTATTAGGGCCTGTGCCTTAATAGGATGTTAAGTCTAGACCAATCTGAGTGATGAAAAATAACTATTTCTCATAAGAGTTTTAAAAATTACCTTTAACTTGTTCCAAAAGTAATTTACTGTGGCTCTGCTAAGATGAATTGAATGGTCTACCCTGAAAAGCTAATTGTGATCATTTCTTTTGTGGCTGTGCAGCGACCTTGCATTGATTCTACAATGCCAATGAGACTGCACTTGACATGTATTTACTTCTTAAGTTTGTGTTATTTGATGTTGTCCTATTGTGAGGCTGAGAACAGGGATTAAACGTGCTCTACTGTACTGTATTATGCCTTCTGATACCAAAAGGTTGGAAAGTAGTTAAGCAATCTTCAGTCCTGTTAAACTCAGAGGAATAAGTTTATACCTAGTAGGTTCTGCATTTTTATTTGTCATTAGGCCTAGTCAGGATTAGGGGGTAAAAAAAAAAGAAGTCAGTGGGATTTTCTTTAGCAGATGAAAAGATATGGTTTTGTCAGATAAATATTGGGCTGAGCAGTAGAAGGCAAGAGAAATACATTGGAAAAGTTCTGAAGATGAGATAGTGGCTCAACTCCATAGCTTAACTTAAATGAATCATTTCAGTTCAGCCAGAAAAAAACTTTCAGCCGAATAACAGAGGGTCAGGTAATAGACCAAAAGAATTTTAGTAAATTCTCACTGCATTCTCTTCTGCTATCTTATTCTCTCATGAATTGAGTAAAATTGTATGTGAAGGACACGATTGAATGCTTTAAAAATAACAGTGTTTAAGTTCTTGACTTTTCAGTTTTTATTTTATTTCCCTCACTCTGTCCCTTCGTGTTCCTTTTCTCTTGTATATCCATGAGGATTTATGGTCAAGCTCATCAAAAGCATAGACATTTTTAGTGTATTTGTGTTAATGATTTATCCAAAGTTTCCTGTTTTCGTCATGGTTAACCACTTTCTGTATGTTTTATCCAAAGTCTTTTGTTCTAGATAGTGGATGTTGGGGTTTCTGGCTTTCCTGAGTGACTCTTAAAAACTACCTTATTTCCTCATGTATAAGATGTATAAGATGCACCTTTTTTCAAAAATTTTAAGGTCTAAAAACTGGGTGCGTCTTGTTGTAATTTTTTTTACCTGCCCTTCTTGCTTTTTCGTGCTTGTTTTTGCGCTCATTGTTGAAGACAGTGATTCGTCATCAGACACAGATGAGGACAAGCTAATGAATGAGAGTTTTGACAGTGATGAGGAGTTGTATGAATTTTATGATGAATAAAACTTGAGTTCAATAACTTTATGTAATACATATTTTTTCAAAATTTGGGCCCCTAAATTAAGGCATGTCTTATACATGGGAGCATCTTACACATGGGGAAATATGGTAACTCCTTGCTTTGTTTTGACTCTGGTTTTTACAGGCCGCCCTGCAAGTCGGGGGCCATGGAGAACGGCTGCACCAGTGTCGGGAGGTCATGCTGCTGACTTACAAATCCATCCCCATGCAAGTGGATGGGGAGCCTTGCAGGTTGGCCCCGGCAATGATTCGGATCTCCCTGAGGAATCAGGCCAACATGGTACAGAAGAGCAAGAGGAGGACGTCCATGCCTCTGCTCAACGAGTGAGTCTGCCCCTTGCCCACCTTTGCGACCACCAGGAGCGTGGAGAGGAGGGCACAGAGCATGTGCATGGTTGGGGCCTCACTGTGCTGAGAAGGGGTCACAGATTCAGGAAACTGCGCCATTCCTTAGTCTCTCTCACACTGTTCCTGTATGCTTGTCATTATTACACAGCGACCACATTCTCCTTTTAAGAATCATTACTGTGTTCCATACCAGATTGGTGATACCTCTTCACTGACCCCTTGCATAGACATTGACCAGGACCTGCAGAAAATCATTAAGAGTGACTCAAGGGCCATACAATGCATCCCGTGAATGCATCCCAGTGAATGCATTCTTTTACGTGTTGTTGAGAAGTCAGGCTGTCTGCCTCCTCTTCGCCCAGGTCACTTGGAGAGTGTTGGTTTCTCCAATAGCAGGAGGTTGGCAGAGCTGGGTTCGGGCTCATTGTCCCCACATGGCGTCTCCTTCTGCCTGCTGGTGAAATTGTCCTTCTCCTGATGCTCCCATTTTGGGGTCCTGTGCACAGTGATGCTGCAGCTCACTTTGCCATTCTGGGTGGCATCCTGTCGTCCGCATCTAACCTGACCCTCAACGCGACGCTTAAAGTGTATTCCACCTTGGCCATTTCCTTTCTTTGCCATCAAGATAAACTAATTTGGAATAAGGTAATAATGATTAAATGTTCCTTTTTTTTAAGCATCCCTTAATCTAATTTTTATTAACATGTCTATTTGGGGTAGGTGAAGGAGATGGAAAGAGATAGGGATTTGGGGCATTTTGGGGAATATCTTCCATATATCCGGTCTATATGCCTAATCTGACTCAAGGTAAGATCATTTTAGGGCTCATCCTAGGGTCATTCTTCCGTCACAGTGAGGGACCCTCCAAAGTGCTCCCCGGTTTGTGGGCTGTGATGCATGTTACCTGTTTGTACCGAATGGCTGGCTTCCCCTAGTGCCCGTGAAACAAGGACATGCTTTGCTATGTATTTATTGAGTCAATGTGACAATCTACAGAGGTGCCTAGAATAAAGCAATAACACAGGTGCCAGAGCTCACTGCCAAAACCTGACCACCTCTCGTGCCGAGATGATGTATGTCGAAGAACGGCATTAGACAGGGCTCTTCAAGCGTTTTAGTGGTTGGTGTCTGCTTCCAAGTCTGAAGCAGGCATGAGAGACGCTCTCTCTTCTGCTTCCTCCTTTCCCAAGATGACTCGGGACTTCCCAGCAGTTTCCTTAGATCATTCTCCCTGAGGTTTGGTTAGCTGCATCACTTGTTTTATTTGCATTTTGCAGTTAGTGAAACTCCTAACTTATTCCTGATGCTTTTACCTTCTGTTAGGTTGCCTATACCATCGTTGAGTTTCTATGTTAAAAAATAAGATGTCAGCAACAATATATGGTTGACCACGTTCTCTCTAGGAAACTTAGCGGTAAGCCATGAACCTTTGCGTTGGGGGAAGTCTCTGAACCACCAGTGAAAAGCCAACTCTGACATCATACTGTGGCTTGGGCTGTGTTGGGTCAATTATAGCTAGTTTGTGAAGAAGTTATAATATAGCTAAAAATTCTTAGTAGCCACAGGCAATGAACTCCTATTCTCATGTCTGGACCTTCTATGTTTAATCATTTTATCAGACATGAAATTGTTTTCAGGTTTTTAATTTCAAGCACCTCTTGCCTTTGAGAAAGAATTTGTATTTGCTTAGTAATTGTAGCATTAAGACTTCACTTAGGCTTTCTTCACATAAAAAACAAATATAAATGTATTCGTTTGTACTCATGGCACACATAGCAGATGCTGTGACTCCACAGATTTAGCTGCACAGGTGTTCAATAAGCCACCTCAACTCAAAAATAGGTGCATGCCACCAGGGGGCAATAGTGGCTCCATCAAAGCAGCCTTGGGTCATAAAAAAGACCTAGGAGAAATGACGATAATGCTTTTGAATTTTAAAAAGAAGACATATACCTTACAAATAGCAAAAATCTTTATTACAACTTATGATGAAAATTCTTTTAACACTGTATTTTTAGAAAATCAGTATAAGTGGCGTGTTTTCAAAGGAAAGTGAACCACCTAGTTCTTATATAAAACGTGCTCACTAAACCTTAATATCTTTCACCTTATCTTTTTTACTTCCTGAGATTAGATTGCTTTTTTTTCTGTTTTTCTAGAAACTCTTGTTTTGAAATATAACTTCTATCACTAGATTTTTAAGTGGAGTTTTCAGTTTAAGGGCAGCCTGGCCATTAGACCTTTTTAAATAAGTTTTCTTCCACCTTCTGAGTCTGCCAAGGTTTTCTCCCTTTTCAGCCAGGATTGTATAAAGTTCACCATTGCAGCCAAGTCAGAAAGAGATCATTGAACATATGTCTTTATTTCCTTCCTTCAGTTTTTCCATCCTTCTTTCCCATTTTTTCTTTTCTGTCTTCCTTTCTCCCTTTCTTATTTTTTTTTTTAAACTAGGACATATAGTTTCTTCTGTTTCATTTGCCTGTCTTTTTCAGAATAAGGAGAACTAGTTTAAACTGGCTTAAGAATTTTAGTTTAGAAAAACTCTGTGTGTTGGGAGGGAGGGGAGTTTCTCGGTCAGAAGAGGGTTGTTTTTCCATTCATCTTAAAGAATTATCCTCTGTTCACATAGCATGTTAACTGAATATTTGAGGTTTAAGTGTTTGAAGTTTAAGATGTTGTGGTTCCCTGTGCAGCTGGCTCCCTTTTCTGCTTAAATGCCAGTGCTCCTCGGGGATTAGCCCTTTCTCTGGGAGATCACATCAGCACCCCAGGTTTCATTTATGACTGACAAGCTAATGCCTCTCAGATCTGTATCTTCTGAAAAGGTTTCTTCTAAACATTGAAGACTCACCCCCAGATATCTGAAAGTCTCATAACAGCACCAGATTGCATAGACTACTACTAAGGGACTCATTAATTCTATTTCTTTTGCCTCCTCTCCTCGTCACCCAGTGAGCCTTTCTTATTCCCACGTGTAGAAATGGAACCACCTTCCATTCATTCACAATGTCCCTGGCCCCTGGAGTCCTCTGAGTCACTTTCACTTTTATACATCCAGTGCTGTCTTTGAAATCTACATCCTCTCTAATCCTCACATCTTGAACTCTCACACCGTCTCTCCATCCTGTCTGCTGGTTGTCTCTCAGTAGCACTGCTAAAATATGCTCATAGTTGATTTCCTTATTTCCAGTGTCACTGCCCTTCACTCAGTGGTCTTTTCCAATAGCCTAGTTAGAATGACTTTTCCTAAGAAATGTTAAGCCCGTATCCTTAGCTTACAGACTCTTACAGACTTGGTGACCATTGCCTTCTTCAACCTCGTCTTCCTGTGCTCCATAGAGCATTGGTATTCCTGCAGCACCAGCCTGTCGTGTGCCTCCTCTTATTTTTGCATTTCTGTTGCCCTCCTCACCTCCTTTCATCTACAAACCCTCCCTCAATTTCAAGGCTGCATTGAAATCCCTATGAGTCCTTTTCTGTCTACTTCTAGACATTAAATGCACCACTCAGTGTTCCTATAGTGTTCTTGCTTACACCATTTATCAGAACTAGTGCAATCATTGGTTTACTTGTTTCTTTCCCCTGTTCTGTGGGAAAGCCCTGGAGTTTTACTCTTAGGGTACCCTGCACCTATCAGTGTCCCTGAGACTCATGGTTACTTATTGAATAGGTCGCTCACACATGAATCAGATTTGTTATATTTCTCCAAAACTACTTATAAAATAATATGTCTAAAAATCTCCCGAATATCAAACTAATGGAGGAAATATCTTGATCATATTTTATGATAATAACTGGAAGAATTTCAAGTTCTTGTTCACATGAACAGCTAGAAGAAGTCCTGTGAGAAACATTCAATAGTGGGCCTTCATCATGTTACTGGAGCTTCATTTATGCAAAAAGGGAAAGATAATTTTTTAAAAGAACTTTCTTTGCTTATAATTCCCATTGTTATTGCTATAGACAAACTAAAAGGCTAGGCCCATTTATGTTCAGTAGTGCTGTCTCTATTGGTACAGGAGTATATCTCATTATATTATGGTTTATGCATCTACTTAAAATAGGAACTCTAGAAAATATCTTCCCACATAAAAGTAATAAAGATTTATTTAGGTTCATTTTCATGTATAGTAATGTGGTAGCCAGATAAATTCAAAATGCACTTTTGAAAAGATCAGAAATTTTACGTGATTTATTGTTTCAGGAGGTCTTAAGCTAGCTGTTACCCTGAGCTCACTAGTAATAAAGACTACATTGTTAAGGGTGATTGCATTGGTCAAGGGCAAAATTTCTGGTTGACAACTTTGTCTTGGACAACCAGAGTCAGTCTGTCAACCTGGATGCTGAGAAATATTATTGGTTATAACCAATAGTCCTTTGGGAGTAATAGGGAGTTACTTCAAGAATGATTTTACATGAGAATTTATATACCTAGCAGAAAAGCTATGTCTATTGTAATTATAGTGAAACTGTTCAAATCGTCTGAGAACAGAATTAGGTAAAAGTGACAGGAAATTTGGGGTTTAGTTTCTTGAATTCTACATTTTGTCTTTCCTAATAACCACTCAAGATTCTCTCCTTTATCTATGAAAGGACAAAAGGGAGATGTCATTTATATTTTCACTCTTCTACAAAGAATATGAGTGGAATTACATCTTCAGTTTGGTGAATTTAGGCTTTTGGAGTATTACCTTTAGAGTTCTTAAAAAGTCTTAAGAGTTTAAATGAAGGAAATTAAAGGTTTTCAAGATGGTGGTCTTTTGACATGAATACTCCCACAAAGCCCTGGAATCATGAGGACCAGGTGAAAGGATGAAATATATATCTTGACTGTCCTCAGAGATGTGTTGACTGTGCCAGCCTACCTCTCGTGTGTGTGTGTTAGTGTGTGTGTGTGTGTGTGTGTGTTGTACTTCCCTCTCCTTGGATGTCCTGAATGACCTAAACCAGTGGTTTTCAACCTTTTATACTTGGGGACCAGTGAAAATAGGAGAATTATTTCAGGGACCACTAAGGCAGAAATCATCCTGAGAATAAGTTATAAGAATAACTTGACTAAGATCATTGGGTCTGTAATCATACAACATCGGGGTGGTTAACTTTCATGGATTGGCTAGAGATTTCTGATAGACCGGTCCATGTACTGGCGGTTGAAAAACACTGAAAGCACGAGAGGAACATGGTAATCCGTCCTGGCCCGCAGCCCCGCCCAGCGCCAGCTCTCTCTCCGCATCCTCCCTGCACCCTGCCCTGAGCTCCAGTCTGTGGTTTGTCTTAGAGCCAGTGCTGCCATATGTCCTGTTGGCTTTGTCGCTGTCACTGGCATTTTGGATTATTTCCATGGCTGGCTTGATTTTCCTTCGCATTCACTGTTTGGTGACGCGTTCGTTTAATTTCTGTTTAAACTTTGTGTGTCTCTCTTTCTCTCTCCGGCTTGTTCCCTGTCTGTCCACGCTGTTGTGCTGACTGTCTCCGCTGCTCATTCCCTGCTGCCTCTAGCCTCCATCAGGTGCAAGCTGCGGACCTGCGGAGAGTGTCTGCCCCCCCTGGCTCCTTCACCATGTGAGTACAAAGCCGGTCAGTTTTTACATTTTGTCTCTCACCCACGTCTCCTCCTCAGGGTTGGAAGACCTGCAGCCTTTTCCTTCACAGATTTGCTTCTCAGAGACCCGCCTAACCACCACCACCACTGCCTTCTATACCCCTTCTTTGCTTGGAGATGGAGCTCTGGAGTCCATTGTGTTCTGTTCATCTCCTTGCTCTATGAGTTCACAGTTTAATTGCTTTCTGATTAGATACCTTAGCGCCCATAATTCTGTAGGAGTGTACGAATTTCCATACTAAGCATTGGTTTTTATGGTAATATCACTGGACCACTTCTGTGGTCTGATATCTATGGGTCACGGAGGATGCTGACGAAGTAAGTGCCTGCTGACCTGGAGCTGTGGAGAGACCCCGAAAATTATATATAGAGTTTTGAGTAGATACACCTGCACCTGTGCCTTTTTATGGGTTGAGGATCCTTAATTGTAATAAAAGAGTGATGACCCAAAACTATCATTGAGTCAGCAAAACACATTTTATAGACAGTAATTTGTACTTAACACATGCTGCACTTACATTTATTCTGGTGAAAACAGAAAAAAAGAAGATAGGTTTTTTGAGAATCCACTTTGGGACTGTGTTGTTGCATCTGTCTTGATCTTTCTTCTCTCTACCTTACATACGCTCAGCTAGCTTTTGTTATGTTTCGGGTCCTGTTGCAGGTGATTTACGTGTGTTGACTAATGTATTTCCCCACCAACCTTACAGCATAGGTGGAATCATTATCCCCATGTGGTACCTGAGTTTCCCGATACACTGCAACAGGTCACACAGCTAATGAGTGGCAGACTGGGATGCAAGGTCAGGCAGTCTGACTCCAGAATTTATGCTCTTAGCAGTTTATACTCTGCCCCCTTTCATCTGTAAAGATCCTTTCTGTTTCTCAGAGTCTGGTTGACTGAATGGCTTTTCAAAAATTCTTTCTTTCTTGATTCTGACTGTCAGATTTAGCTACACCCTCACTGGAGTTCACTATTGACGAGCTTATAGGTCTCAAGATTTGGTACATTGATATTAATGACATGAGTTCTATATCTCTGTATCTCCCGCTCTAGACTTAGGCTACTTAAGATCACTGGCCATGTCTTCTTATGAATCTTTGTGAACCCAGATCTGATCACAGATCTGAACACAAAGTATTCTGAAACTGAACATAATTGTTGGCGGGTTGGTGGAATGAATGAATGAGAGAATCCAGGTCTACACTGAACTGTACATTGTCTAACATCTAGAGATATGCCAAAGTGATGTAATCTTATTTTCAACCCTCGTCTTACCGATACACATTTATTTATTTATAAAAGCTTTTTCTCAAAATATTTATTTTGTACTTACTCTGTGTCAGAGACTGTTTCATATCGAAGGGTCAGCACAACAGAGTGCTGCCTTCAGGGACCTTAAAAATTGACGATCAAACAATCAATGAGAAGATAACACTTAATTTCCAACTGAGAGGTTACTGCTGGGGTATATTCTGTGTTCTGCACAAGGCCTGTCCAGCACACTTGAGTTCAAGCAATGGCTCTCAGTGGCCATTATTTTCAGCGGCTCTGTTTATGGGGTTCTAAGGAGTAAGAGTGTCAGCAACAGAAGCATGTTAGTTGCCCTATTTCTATCACTATATATAAATTAAATGAGGTGCTTTTTTTTAAATTTCAGGTGTCTATGCTATAGTGAGATAGATTGTCATGTTTTGATAGGGTAGGACAGGAAGGACACCTAGGTGTGGCCACTTTAAAACTAAAGTATTGATCTAAAATGTATTTATATGTAATATATTAAATGTTATATATTACAGATCTATATCTGTATTAAATATCATATAGTATCTATTTAGATATATTTATATCTCTCCATATAGATTTAGATCTATAATATGTAACTGATTAAATACTTATATAATAAAAAATTAAATTTGCATATAATTATTCAAATAAGATAACAAAACACTGTCAAGTAGAGCAGGGAGCGAGGAGAAAAATCTAAGCACAACAGTGAGTATTGTTTTTATCTATTATGGCAGTGGTGACTTAGCTGTGACTACCTCTCACCCTGCTATTTGCTAATTTCAGCAATGTTTAAAATCACATTAATGTTTCTTTGATCTTCATGAAAGTCAGGACTCTAATATGCATCTCATGCATAACTCTTTGCAACTTTGGCTTCTTTAACTGACCATAATGTACTTGGGTTTTAACAAAGTTGTTGCATGTAACAATCATTTCCCCTTTTTACTACTGAGTAGCATTTCTTTGTCTGGATGTTTTCATTTATTTACCCATTTGTGCACTGAAGGACATCTGGATCTGGGTTATGGCCAGCGGTGGGAAATTATTAATAGACCTGCCATGAACATTGATGAAAAGGTTTTGTGTAAACATAAGTTTTCATTTTTCTAGGTTAAACACCTAGAAATGGGATTCCTGGGTCATATGGTAAGTGTGTGTTTCACTTTATAAGAAACTGTTTTCTAGAGTGGTTGTCCCATTCTGTATTTCCACCAGCAGAGTGTGAGAGTTCCAGTTACTCCACATCCCTGCTACTGCTTACCATTTTCAGCATTTTCAAATTTTAATCATTTGATCATTCTAAGATGAGTGTCTTTTTATGTGATTATTTGTCTTCTATTTTAAACTCTTTCACGAAGCATCTGTTCAAGTCTTTTGCCAGTTGGGGGGGGCTGTTTGTTTTCTTCCTGTTGAGTTTGGAAAATTTGTCGTACACAGAGGGCAAAAGTGGGTTTACAGTTGTGAGTACATGAAACACTGAGTTCATTCTTGTATTCTTATTTATCAATTATTGTATTAATTTTCCTACTGTAAACCCACTTTTGCTCCACCCTGTGTTCTGGATGCAAGTCATTTGTTAAGTATGAGCTTTGTGAATATTTTTCTCAACAGTATATATCTTGTATTTTTATTCTTTTCATGGTTTCTTTTATAGAGCAAAAGTTTCAACTTTTGACAAAATTCACATCAATTTTTTCTTTATAGAGCTATGGTTTGGTGTTATGTTCAAGAACTCTTTGTTTAACCTTAGGTCATGAATATTTCCCCCTTTGTTTTTTCTTCTAGAAGTTTTATAGTTTTACATTTCACATTTAAGTCTATGATTTGTTTGAGTTAATTTTTGTGTAAGATGTGAAGCTTAGGTTAGTTGTGATTTATTATTATTATTTGCCACCATTGGTTAAAAAGACTATCTTTTCCCCTTGAATTGCCTTTACATTTTTATTCAAAATTAATTAGCAATAGGTAGATAGTTATGGATATATATATATGAATATATTTGGATATATTATATATTTATTTCTGGACTCTGTTCTCTCCTGTGTATCTACATATCTTTGTCAATGCCATGTTGTTTTGATTATTGTGCCTTGAAAATAAATTTTAAAATCTAGTTGTGTTGTTTTTCCCAATTTTATTCTTTATTTTTGAAATTTTCTTAGTTATTCAAGTTTTTTTGTTTGTTTGTTTGTTTGTTTTGGTCTTCCCACACACATTTTAGAACTGGCTTGCCTGTATCTCCAAATTCCCTTCTAGGACTTTTAGTGGAATTGTACTGAATCTATAGATTGATTTGGGGACTATAGATGTCTTTATTATGCTGAGATTTCTAATTCATGAATACTGTATGTCTTTTCATTTGTTTTTGTATCATTGTTTTGTATTTTTCAACATATGGATCTTGTACATATTTTTGTTAGATTTGTACCTAAGTATTTTTTGGAGCTATTTTAAATGCTAGATTTTACAATGTTGGTTTCCAATTGTTCATTGCTAGTATATAGAACATAAAAGTACAACAAATTTGTCTGGTTGACCTTGTATCCTGTGGCCTTACTAAATTCACTTTTTAGTTCTAGGAATTTGGTAAAATCCTCAGAATTTTCTATAGAGTCACACTTGTTTGTGAGTAGAAATTAGTTTATTTTTTTTCTCTTCAATCTGTATGCCTTTTATTTATTTCTTTTGTCATATTGCATTGGTTAGTATTTCTAGTGTGCTGTTGAATAATGGTGGTGAGAGTGAACATTCTTGCTTTGCTTTTGATGTTAGAGGGGTATAATTTCATCTTTCACCTTAAGTATGATTGTAAGTTGTAGATTTATTTGTTGCACCCTAATAACAGTATGTAGTAATGATTGCTATTATTCTCATTCCACAGATGAGAAGACTGAGAATAAAAAATGTTAGAAAATTTACCTAAGATTATAAAACTCTTTAGGTTAAGTTTAATACTCAGGACCATCTGCTTTGAAGGTAGCATCCATGACACTGAACTCTACTGTCAGTATAACCTTTGGTCATTTTCCTGTGTGTTTAAGTATATTTCCCATGTGTGACTTATATATTTTAATCAGATCATACTATGTAAACTTTTCTCTTGGTAAGAAAATGTGGAGATGAACAATAACTTAGAATTGAATTTTGAGTGTTTCAGTTGTATCAGTCTTGATATTAGAAGTTCGCAGTTCAAGTGTTATTATAAGAAAAGTGTCAGAATGACAAACCCCAGTTGCAGGTAAATTTTAGTACTGCTAAAGCACTTGAAGAGTCTTGTAGAATTGTTAGCAGCAGTATTTGGTTCATGAAAGAGGTTTGTTGCAAAGGGTCATGCTCTCATCTACAGGGGAGGGGAAGAGCCTGTGTTCTTCCCTTAGCAAAGGTGAGCACAGATCTCAGAATCTGGTGCGGTTATGTAAAAGCATAACATATTTAGGACTCCCTTAACATTTAAAATTGTATCTCTTTGCTTTTAAAATTTATTTTTAGAGGTGAATTATTCATGTCCATGGAGGTGTAGAACCAGTCTTATGAGTCAGCATTTTTTGCATAGGGGAAGGTCACTTCAAAAGTAAAGTGGATACTTACTCAAGTCCTCTGGCTTGCAGTGCAGGGTTTAAGGAGGCTGTTGCATAAGTCAACCTCAGGGGTAAGAAGGGTTGATAGTGGGAAGGTTTGGGTATAGGATATCTGCCAGGTCTATTGGGTGGGACCTCAGAGAGAAATAAATTCATGAAATTTTGTTTGTTCATTTAATCAAAATAAATTTTAAGAAATAAAATATAAAAAGCTGATCTTAAAAGTAATAGTTCAATAAACAAAACAGCTTATATATATATTTTAGATTATTCTACATACTTTGGCTTTTACAAGGAGAAGTTGAAATTAGGGTTTGAATAACCCTAATTAACGTGAATGGTATTGTTAAGCCATCAGGGTTTTCCAAGCCAGGTTGGAATTTTGGAAAGTAAAAATATTATATTCCTCTCACTCTTCTAATATGTATCTTTCATAAATAATAGTTATAGGGCCAAAACAAAATGGATGTTCTTTTAGTGCATCTTTTTAGTAGGCATTTGTGCGAATTTGTGAGGGCTGCTGTAATAAAGTACCCAGATTAAGTAGTTAAACATGAGAATTTCTTTTCACACAATTCTGGGAATGAGAAGTCTGAAATCATGGTGTTGGCCTCTCTCTTTGGCTTGTTGGTGGCCATCATTTTCCTGTGAATTCACGTTTTCATCCCTCTGTGTCTGTGTTGTAATCTTTTCCCATCTTTCTTAAAGACAGAGAAGGAAAGAGACAGGAAGGGAGAGAGATGAAAAGCATCAATTCTTCGTTGCAGCACTGTAGTTATTCATTGATTACTTCTCACACGTGCCTTGACTGGGGTTCAGATCAAGCCAGTGACCCCTTGCTCAAGCCGGCGACCTTGCAGTTTCAAACCTGGGACCTCAGCATTCCAGGTCTATCATTCACTGCACCACCACCGGTCAGGCTGTAATTTCTTTTTTTTATTGGTTTTAATTTGTTGTGTTTACATAGTTACATGTGTACCCCTAATATATCTCCCTCCCTCCCTGTTCTTTTTTTTGTTTGTTTGTTTTTGTTTAAATTTTTATTTATTTATTTATTTATTACAGAGACAGAGAGTGAGTCAGAGAGAGGGATAGACAGGGACAGACAGACAGGAACGGAGAGAGATGAGAAGCATCAATCATTAGTTTTTCATTGCGCGTTGCAACACCTTAGTTGTTCATTGATTGCTTTCTCATATGTGCCTTGACCACGGGCCTTCAGCAGACCGAGTAACCCCTTGCTAGAGCCAGTGACCTTAGGTTCAAACTGGTAGGCTTTTCCTCAAACCAGATGAGCCCGCACTCCAGCTGGGGTCTCGAACCCGGGTCCTCTGCATCCCAGTTCGATGCTCTATCCACTGCGCCACCGCCTGGTCAGGCCCTCCCTGTTCTTTTTGATATCCCCTTTGCCCCCTCCCCTCACCGCCTTCTGCCCTTTCCTCCATAATTTACTATCCTGCCCTCTATCTCTCTGTGTTATGTTTACATACTTTCACTAATGTCTTTCCTTTTTTTGATCCCCTCCTCTCTTCCCCTTTCCCTGTGGACTCTTTGAACCCTTCTCTGCCTCTCTTCCATTCCTCAGTTCTCATTGTTCACTGGATTCCTCATATGAGTAAGTCATATATTTTTCTTTCTCTGCCTGGCTTATTTTGCTTAGCATAATAGACTCCAGGTCCATCCATGTTGCCACAAAGGGTAAGATTTTCTTCTTTTTCATGGCTATGTAGTATTCCATTGTGTATATGTACCACAGTTTTTGATCCACTCCTCTACTGATGGACGATAGGGGTGTTTCCAGATGTTGGCTATTGTAAACAATGCTGCAGTAAACATGGGGGTGCATTTCTTTTTTTGAATTGGTGATTCGTTATTCTTAGGATATATTCCTAAAAGTGGGATGGCTGGGTCAAAAGGCAATTCTATTTTTAATTTTTTTGAGGAATCTTCATAATGTTCTCCACAGTGGCTGCACCAGTCTGCATTCCCACCAGCAATGCAGGAGGGTGCCCTTTTTTTCACACCCTCTCTAGCACTTGCTTTGTGTTGTTTTGTTAATGAGCACCATTCTAACAGGTGTGAGGTGGTATATCATTGTGGCTTTAATTTTCATTTCTCTAATGATTAGTGATGTTGAACATTTTTTCATATGCCCTTTGGCCATCTGTATGTCCTCTGTAGAGAAGTGTCTATTCAGTTCTTTTGCCCAATTTTTGATTGGATTGTTTGCTTTCCTGGTGTTGAGTTTTATAAGTTCTTTGTTGATTTTGGTTATTAACCCCTTATTGGACGTGTTGGCAAATATGTTCTCCCATTGTGTGGTTTGTCTTTTTATTTTGTTCATGTTGTCTTTTGCTGTGCAAAAGCTTTTTAGTTTCATATAGTCCCATTTGTTCATCCTATCCTTTATTTCACTTGCCCGTGGAGTTAAATCAGCAAATATATTGCTGCGAGAGATGTTGGCAATAAGCTCTCCAACTTACATTCAAGTCTTTTATTCATTTTGAGTTTATTTTTGTGAATAGTGTAAGTTGGTGGTCTAGTTTCGTTTTTTTGCATGTATTTGTCCAATTTTCCCAGCACCATTTGTTAAAGAGATTGTCTTTACTCCATTGTATGCTCTTACCTCCTTTGTCAAATATCAGTTGTCCATAGAGCTGTGGGTTTATTTCTGGATTCTCTGTTCTGTTCCATTGATCTATATGCCTGTTCTTATGCCAGTACCAAGCTGTTTTGAGTACAATGGCCTTGTAGTATAACTTGATATCAGGACGTGTGATACCCTCCACTTTATTTTTCTTTTTCAAGATTGCTGAGGTTATTCGTGTTCTTCTTTGGTTCCATATAAATTTTTGGAATATTTGTTCTATATCTTTGAAGTATGACTGGTAATTTAATAGGAACTGCATTGAATTTGTATATTGCTTTGGGTAGTATAGACATTTTAATGATATTTATTCTTCCTATCCATAAACACAGTATGTGCTTCCACTTATTTGTATCTTCCTTGATTTCTTTTATCAATGTTTTATACTTTTCTGAGAACAGATCTTTAACCTTCTTGGTTAAATTTACTCCTAAGTACTTTATTTTTTTTGGTTGTAATAGTGAAGAGGATTATTTCCTTAATTTCTCTTTCTGACATTTTATTGTTGGTGTATATAAATGCCACTGATTTCTGAATATTGATTTTTTTGTTTTTAATTAATTTTGTTGAGATGACATTGATAAATCAAGGTACATGTGTTCAGAGAAAATATCTCTAGGTTATTTTGACATTTGATTATGCTGCATTCCCATCACCCAAAGTTCAATTGTCTTCTGTCACCTTCTAACTGGTTTTCTTTGTGCCCCTCCTCTCCTCCAACCTGTACACTGTAACCCTCACACTCCTGTCCATGTCTCTGAGTCTCATTTTTATGTCCCACCTATGTATGGAATCATATAGTTCTTAGTTTTTTCTGATTTACTTATTTCACTCAGTATAATGTTATCAAGGTCCATCCATGTTGTAAATGATCCGATGTCATCATTTCTAATGGCTGAGTAGTATTCCATAGTATATATATACCAAAGCTTTTTAATCCACTTGTCCACTGACGGACACTTGGGCTGTTTCCAGATCTTCGCTATTGTGAACAATGCTGCCATAAACATGGGGGTGCATTTCTTCTTTTGAAACAGTGCTATGGTTTTCTTGGGTATAGTCCTAAAAGTGGTATAGCTGGGTCAAAAGGCAGTTCGATTTTTAATTTCTTGAGGAATCTCCATACTGTTTTCCACAGGGGCTGCACCAGTCTGCATTCCCACCAGCAGTGCAGGAGGGTTCCCTTTCTTTACATCCTCGCCAGCACTTATTCTGTGTTGTTTTGTTGATGAGCGCCATTCTGATTGGTGTGAGGTGATATCTCATTGTGGTTTTAATTTGCATTTCTCTAATGATTAGTGATGTTGAGCATTTTTTCATATGCCTATTGGCCATCTGTCTGTCCTCTTTGGAGAAGTGTCTATTCATTTCTTTTGCCCATTTTTTTTTTTGTATTTTTCTGAAGCTGGAAACGGGGAGGCAGTCAGACAGACTCCTGCATGCGCCCGACCGGGATCCACCCGGCACGCCCACCGGGGGCGATGCTCTGCCCATCCGGGCATCGCTCTGTTGTGACCAGAGCCACTCTACCACCTGGGGCAGAGGCCAAGGAGCCATCCCCAGCGCCTGGGCCATCTTTTGCTCCAATGGAGCCTCGGCTGTGGGAGAGGAAGAGAGAGACAGAGGAAGGAGAGGGGGAGGGGTGGAGAAGCAGATGGGCGGCTCTCCTGTGTGCCCTGGCCGGGAATTGAACTCGGGACTTCCGCACGCCAGGCCAATGCTCTACCACTGAGCCAACCAGCCAGGGCCGCCCATTTTTTGATTGGATTGTTTGTCTTCCTGGTATTGAGTTTTACAAGTTCTTTATAAATTTTGGTTATTAACCCCTTATCAGATGTATTGTCAAATATATTCTTGCATTGTGTAGTTTGTCTTTTTATTCTGTTCTTATTGTCTTTAGCTGTGCAGAAGCTTTTTAGTTTGATATAGTCCCATTTGTTTATCCTGTCTTTTATTTCACTTGCACGTGGAGATAAATCGGCAAATATATTGCTGCGAGAGATGTCAGAGAGCTTACTGCTTATGTCTTCTTCTAAGATGCTTATGGTTTTATGGCTTACATTTAAGTCTTTTATTGATTTTATAACCTGCCACCATGCTGAATTTATTTATCAGTTCCAGTAGTTTTTTGACTGAGACTTTAAGGTTTACTATGTACAGTATCAAGTCATCAGCAAATAGTGAAAGTTTTACTTATTCTTTTCCAATTTGGATGCCTTTTAGTTCTTCATCTTGTCTGATTGCTGTGGCTAGGACTTCCAGAACTATGTTGAATAAGAGTGGTGAAAGAGGGCACCCCTGCCTTATTCCTGTTCTTAAGGGGATTGCTTTTAATTTTTGCCCATTGAGTATGATGTTGGCTGTGGGTTTGTCACAGATGGCCTTTATCATGTTGAGATATGTTCCCTGTATTCCCAGTTTGCTGAGAGTTTTGATCATAAATGGGTGCTGGATTTTATCAAATGCTTTTTCTGCATCTATTGATATTATCATGTGGTTTTATCCTTCCTTTTGTTTATGTGATGAATCACATTGATTGATTTGTGAATATTGCACCAGCCTTGCCTCCCTAGAATAAATCCCACTTGATCATGATGTGTGATTTTTTTTTTCATGTATTGCTGCATCCAATTTGCTAATATTTTGTTGAGAATGTTAGCATTTAAGTTCATCAGGGATATTGGCCTATAGTTTTCTTTCTTTGTAGTGTCTTAACCTGGTTTTGGAATAAGTATTATGTTTGCTTCATAAAAAAAGTTTGGAAGTTTTTTCTCCTCTTGAATTTTTTGAAATAGCTTGAGAAGGATAGGAGTTAGTTCTTCTTTGAATATTTGGTAATATTTGCCTGTGAAGCCATCAGGCCCAGGACTTTTGTTTGCTGGGAGTTTTTTGACAACTCTTTCAATCTCTTTTGGTGTAATCGGTCTGTTTAGGTTTTGATTTTTCCATATTGATTTTTGAATGATTATATTTTTCAAGGAATTTATCCATTTCATCGAGGTTGTCCCATTTTGGGGCATACAGTTCTTCATAGTATTTTCTTACAATCCTTTGTATTTCTGCTGTGGCAGTTGTTACTTCTCTCTCATTTCTAATTTTATTTATTTGAGACCTCTCTTTTTTTCTTGGTGAGTCTGGTTAAAGGTTCATGAATTTTGTTTACCTTTTCAAAGAACCAGCTCTTGGTTTCATTGATCTTTTGTATTTTTTTTTGCCTCTATGTCATTTATTTCTACTCTGATCTTTATTATTTCCTTCCTTCTACTTCCTCTAGGCTTTACTTGCTGTTCTTACTCTAGTTCTTTTAGATGCAGGGTTGTTTATTTGATATTTTTCTTGCTTCTTAAGATATGCCTGTAATGCTATGGACTTCCCTCTCAGGACTGCTTTTGTTGTGTTCCATAAATTTTGTGTTGTTGTATGTTCATTTTCGTTTGTTTTAAGGAATTTTTATATTTCTTCCTTGATCTCATTGTTAACCTATTCATTATTTAATAGCATGCTGTTTAGTCGCCAAGTCTTTGAATGTTTTTCAGTTTTTCTATTGTAGTTGATTTCTACTTTCATGTCATTGTGGTCAGAGAAGGTGCTTGATATGATTTCAGTCTTCTTAAATTTATTAAGACTTGTTTTGTGTCCTAACATATGGTCTATCCTAGAGAATGTACCATGAGCACTTGAAAAGAATGTATATTCAGGAAGTGATGTCACGGAAATGGCGCCGTGAGAAGCGCGTCCGACAGCTCTCCCCTAAATCACAACAAATTTATCAACTAGAAACAGAAAAATTTATCCTCGGAGCATTCCGGAGTTCCACACAAACTGAAAGCAAAAGGACTGTTATCACTTGAATCTGAGAGACGAGGGTGTGGAGGAAGCTACCGCAGCGACGCTCATTCAAGCCGCGAGGGAGTGCGCCTGCGGTGAGTCAGCCCATATACTTGGGAACCGCGAGCCGCCGCGAGCGGCCAACGCGAGCCGCCACCACGAGCCGCCGCGAGCCCCTGCGAACCGCCACCGCGAGCGGCCGCCACGAGCCGCCGCCGCCGCGAGCCGCCGAGAGCAGCCGCGCGCGCCCGGTCCGGTTGAGCACCGCTGACGTTCCCAGCGACCCGCACACTGTGAGTAGGGGTCGCCGGCCACTGGTGCCCGGAGCGCCCCATTCGCGCGTGCCTTGGGCATTCCACGTGCCCAGGGCGCCCTGCTGGCCCGCACACCCAGGGGGCTCCATTATCCTGCGCCTGGTGCGGTCCAGCCACCAGTGGCGGGGCGAGCGGGAGAGGCTTGGGAGATTCTCTCCGTGGGCGGGGCACCTCACCCAGCCATTCAAGCTAACAATCAAGCGTTGGGGGAGGGGCGCGCGCAGGCAGCCTAAAATACCTTCGGAAGCACAGCTGCGACCCAATCACTGAAATTAGCTTAACCCATAAAATCTGCGCACCCTTGGTTCTAATTGATAAGATCTCTCTCAGTTCAGCGATCCAAGACAAGAGGCGTGATATTTTTTAGTGCCTCTCGCTAAAGGGGCGGGCAACTTCTGATTGATAGAGCCTCCATATTCAGGGATAAACGCTAACAAGAAGGACTTGGCAGATAATAAGGTCTATACTACACTAGTCGTAAGCAGAGACTAGTGCCTCTTCTTCCCTGCAAAAACAGGCTACAAAGTGTGGAAAGCCTGGGTTGAGAGGTCCAACTAAATGATAGGCGCTGAACAGTCACCTTGACAACAATTGACTCCCACCCCCGCCTGATTACATTGGAGGCCCTGACTCTCAGAGCCTTTCCCAAAGCCTTGCACTGAGTGGGGATAGAGTGGGGATTTCCCAGCTCTTTGAGCCTCTTACTCCCCAGGCAGAAGCAGTTGCAGCCTTATAGCTGGATCACCAGGCTGCTAATTCAGAAAGGGGGGACTAGGAGAGAGAATCCAGGAAAGCAAACTCTCTCATCGTTGGACCCTGCAAACGCCAACAAGCCTTTACTTCCAGCAAGACTAAAGCCAATTATATGACATTGCCATAGAATCCCATCAACTGCAAATCCCTACCTAAGAGTGACACAGGGGCAGAGCCTGGGGTACAGAGTCACCGACTAGGAAGAGGGAGAGAAAAGAAAAAGGAAGAAGTTAACCTCTCAAAATCAAGAAAAACCCACAGACTTTACAACTTGATCCACTAATTTTTTTTTGTTGTTGTTGTTGTTTGTTTCTTCTATCTTTTTGCCTTTATTTCCTCCACCTCGGTCCTTCTATTCTCTGCCCATCTTATGCTTCCCCTTTCTTGAACTACACTACCCATGAGTGTTGCATTTTATTTTTCTTCTTCATCCTCACCCTCCTTTAAGGTTATACTCCAAAACACTTAACTTTCACTCTCTCCTCTTTTGATTTTTTTTTGTTTTTTTTTTGTCTTGCTTTATTTTGTTTTTTTCTCCTATTTTATTTCTTCCTTCGTTATTCTCTTTTTCTTATTTTTTCCTTTCTATTCGTTTTTTCTTTTCTCATTTTACTTTCCTCCCATATAATCCTCAATCACGAACAAATTAGTTAATTTGGGACTCAAGGCTTTTTTTTGGCTTTATTTCTCTTTTTTGCTTTTGTTTTTATTTTTTTTTCTCTTGTTTGTTTATTTTTGTGGCATTTTGGGTCCTCCCAACCCAAGGTCTCCATTGTATTTAGTCTTCACTCCACTTAATACAACAGATTTTTACTTATTATTTTTATTTTTTCTTCTTTATTATTCTTTTTTGGTCCTTTTTTCTGATTCCCTCTATCCCTCTCATTATATCTCTTAATTGACCATCACTTACAAGCAAATCATCTTATGCTTGTCTAAGATTTTCTTCCTTTTTTTTTTTTTTTTTTTTTTTGCATTTAGTAGGTCCCTACTCCCTTTTTTTTGCCCCTTGAACTCTTCACCCCAAATCAGGCCCTCCATTATAGGCACGATATTTCCCTGAGGAGGGGAGAGGAGGGAAAGAGAAGAGAGAGAAAAAAAAGGGGGAAATAATAAATTATTACTGTTTTTTTTTGTGGGGTGTTTTACCCTTTTTTTTTTTTCTTTTTACTCTTTATTAATTCTAATTAGTGCTATCAATAAGACCACCCTCAGATGCCGATAAGAAAGAGGAAATAGAATATTATGGATACAAAAGAAAGAGAGGTAACACAAGTAGATGTGGAAAAATCTATGGAGAAAAGACTTAACATATTGGAAGCCTTGGAGCTAAATGACAGAGAATTTAAAATAGAAATCTTAAAAATACTCAGAGATATACAAGAAAACACAGAAAGGCAATATAGGGAGATCAGAAAACAACTCAATGAACACAAAGAATATATTACCAAGGAAATTGAAACTATAAAAACAAATCAAACAGAAATGAAAAACTCAATTCACGAGCTAAAAAACGAGGTAACAAGCTTAGCTAACAGAACAGCCCAGATTGAAGATAGGATTAGTGAAATAGAAGACAAACAACTTGAGGCACAACAGAGAGAAGAAGAAAGAGACTCAAAAATAATAAAAAATGAGAAAGCCCTACAGGAATTGTCTGACTCCATCAGAAAGAATAACATAAGAATAATAGGTATATCAGAGGGAGAAGAGAAAGAAAATGGAATGGAGAATATACTCAAACAAATAATAGACGAGAACTTCCCAAGCCTGTGGAAGGAACTAAAGCCTCAAATTCAAGAAGCAAACAGAACACCAAGTTTTCTTAACCCCAACAAACCCACTCCAAGGCACATCATAATAAAGATGACACAAACCAATGACAAAGAAAAAATTCTCAAGGCAGCCAGGGAAAAGAAGAGTATAACATATAAAGGAAGGCCTATTAGATTATCATCAGATTTCTCAGCAGAAACTCTACAAGCTAGAAGAGAGTGGACCCCAATATTTAAAGCCCTGAAAGAGAGGAACTTTCAGCCAAGAATACTATACCCATCAAAGCTATCCTTCAAGTATGAAGGAGATATAAAAACATTCACAAATACAGAAAAGATGAGAGAATTTATCAGCAGAAAGCCCCCACTCCAGGAAATACTAAGGGGGGTTTTCCAACCAGATTCAAAGAACAAAAGAAAACAACACCACAAGTAACAGCTCCACCAAGAACACAATAAAACCAAACTTAAACTGTGACAACAAAGGAAAAAAAGGGGGAGAGGATGGAGATTAACAGTAGCAAAGGATGATGAAGTGCAGAAATACTTATAAGATAGGGTACTACAATGAATATGGTAGGTACCCTTTTCATTACTTAATGGTAACCACCCTTAAAAAAACCACCACAAAAACACTTGACTTAAAAAAGGTAGCAACAGAGGAAAGAAGTATGGAACACAAACAAACAAAAACAAATGATAGAAAAACAAAAGAGAAGAATCAAAGTAGATACAAAACTAACAGAAAGCAATTTATAAAATGGCAGTAGGGAACCCACAAGTGTCAATAATTACACTAAATGTAAATGGATTAAACTTACCAATAAAAAGACACAGAGTAGCAGAATGGATTAAAAAAGAAAATCCAACTATATGCTGCCTACAAGAAACACATCTAAGCAACAAGGATAAAAACAAATTCAAAGTGAAAGGCTGGAAAACAATACTCCAAGCAAACAACACCCAAAAAAAAGCAGGCGTAGCAATACTCATATCTAATAATGCTGACTACAAGACAGAAAAAGTACTCAGAGACAAAAATGGTCATTTCATAATGATTAAGGGGAAGTTGAATCAAGAAGACATAACAATCCTTAATATATATGCACCAAACCAAGGAGCACCAAAATATATAAGACAGCTACTTATTGACCTTAAAACAAAAACTAACAAAAATACAATCATACTTGGAGACCTCAATACACCGCTGACGGCTCTAGATCGGTCATCCAAACAGAGAATCAATAAAGATATAGTGGCCTTAAACGAAATACTACAACACCTGGATATGATAGACATCTACAGGACACTTCATCCCAAAGCGACAGAGTATACATTTTTCTCTAGTGTACATGGAACATTCTCAAGAATTGACCATATGTTGGGCCACAAAGACAATATCAGCAAATTTAGAAAAATTGAAATTGTACCAAGCATATTTTCTGATCATAAAGCCTTGAAACTAGAATTCAACTGCAAAAAAGAGGGGGAAAAACCCACAAAAATGTGGAAACTAAACAACATACTTCTAAAAAATGAATGGATCAAAGAAGAAATAAGCGCAGAAATCAAAAGATATATACAGACAAATGAAAATGAAAATACCACATATCAGAATCTCTGGGATGCAGCAAAAGCAGTAATAAGAGAAAAGTTCATATCACTTCAGGCCTATATGAACAAACAAGAGAGAGCCGAAGTAAACCACTTAACTTCACACCTTAAGGAACTAGAAAAAGAAGAACAAAGACAACCCAAAACCAGCCGAAAAAAGGAGATAATAAAAATCAGAGCAGAAATAAATGAAATAGAGAACAGAAAAACTATAGAAAAAATCAATAAAACAAGGAGCTGGTTCTTTGAAAAGATCAACAAAATTGACAAACCTTTGGCAAGACTCACCAAGGAAAAAAGGCACAGGACTCAAATAAATAAAATCCAAAATGAAAGAGGAGAGATCACCACAGACATCATAGATATACAAAGAATTATTGTAGAATACTATGAAAAATTATATGCCACCAAATAAAACAATCTAGAAGAAATGGATAAATTCCTAGAACAATACAACCTTCCTAGACTGAGTCATGAAGAAGCAGAAAGCCTAAACAGACCAATCAGCAGGGAGGAAATAGAAAAAACTGTTAAAAATCTCCCCAAAAATAAAAGTCCAGGCCCAGACGGTTATACTAGTGAATTCTATCAAACATTCAAAGAAGATTTGGTTCCTATTCTACTCAAAGTCTTCCAAAAAATTGAAGAAGAAGCAATACTTCCAAACACATTTTATGAGGCCAACATAACCCTCATACCAAAACCTGGCAAGGATGGCACAAAGAAAGAAAACTACAGACCAATATCTCTAATGAATACAGATGCTAAAATACTAAACAAAATACTGGCAAACCGAATACAACAACATATTAAAAAAATAATACATCATGATCAAGTGGGATTCATCCCAGAATCTCAAGGATGGTTCAACATACACAAAACGGTTAACGTAATACACCATATCAACAAAACAAAGAACAAAAACCACATGATCTTATCAATAGATGCAGAAAAGGCTTTTGATAAAATACAACACAATTTTATGTTTAAGACTCTCAACAAAGTGGGTATAGAAGGAAAATATCTCAACATGATAAAGGCCATATATGATAAACCATCAGCCAACATCCTATTAAACGGCATAAAACTGAGGACTTTCTACCTTAAATCAGGAACAAGACAGGGTTGTCCACTCTCTCCACTCTTATTCAACCTGGTGCTAGAAGTTCTGGCCAGAGCAATCAGACAAGACAAAGAAATAAAAGGCATCCATATCGGAAAAGAAGAAGTAAAGGTATCACTTTTTGCTGATGATATGATCCTATACATCGAAAACTCGAAGGACTCCACAAAAAGATTATTAGAAACAATAAACCAATACAGTAAGGTCGCAGGATACAAAATCAACATACAAAAGTCCATAGCCTTTCTATATGCCAACAATGAAATATTAGAAAACGAACTCAAAAAAATAATCCCCTTCACGATTGCAACAAAAAAATAAAATACCTAGGAATAAACATAACAAAGAACGTAAAGGACCTATATAATGAAAATTACAAAGCATTGTTAAGGGAAATCGAAAAAGATACAATGAGATGGAAAAATATTCCTTGTTCTTGGATAGGAAGAATAAATATAATCAAAATGGCCATATTACCCAAAGCAATATACAAATTTAATGCAATTCCCATCAAAATCCCTATGAGATTTTTTAAAGAAATGGAACAAAAAATCATCAGATTTATATGGAACTATAAAAACCCCCGAATAGCCAAAACAATCCTAAGGAAAAAGAATGAAGCTGGGGGCATTACAATACCTGACTTTAAACTATATTATAGGGCCACGATAATCAAAACAGCATGGTATTGGCAAAAAAATAGACACTCAGACCAATGGAACAGAATAGAAAGCCCAGAAATAAAACCACATATATATGGTCAAATAATCTTTGATAAAGGGGCCAACAACACACAATGGAGAAAAGAAAGCCTCTTCAACAAATGGTGTTGGGAAAACTGGAAAGCCACATGCAAAAGAATGAAACTCGACTACAGCCTGTCCCCGTGTACTAAAATTAATTCAAAATGGATCAAAGACCTAAATATAAGACCTGAAACAATAAAGTACATAGAAGAAGACATAGGTACTAAAATCATGGACCTGGGTTTTAAAGAACATTTTATGAACTTGACTCCAATGACAAGAGAAGTGAAGGCAAAGATAAATGAATGGGACTACATCAGAATTAAAAGTTTTTGCTCAGCAAGAGAAACTGATATCAAAATAAACAGACAGCCAACTATATGGGAACTGATATTTTCAAACGACAGCTCAGATAAGGGCCTAATATCCAAAATTTACAAAGAACTCATAAAACTTAACAACAAACAAACAAACAATCCAATAAAAAAATGGGAAGAGGACATGAACAGACACTTCTCCCAGGAAGAGATACAAATGGCCAACAGATATATGAAAAGATGCTCAGCTTCATTAGTTATTAGAGAAATGCAAATCAAAACTACAATGAGATACCACCTCACTCCTGTTAGATTAGCTATTATCAACAAGACGGGTAATAGCAAATGTTGGAGAGGCTGTGGAGAAAAAGGAACCCTCATTCACTGTTGGTGGGACTGTAAAGTAGTACAACCATTATGGAGGAAAGTATGGTGGTTCCTCAAAAAACTGCAAATAGAACTACCTTATGACCCAGCAATCCCTCTACTGGGTATATACCCCAAAACCTCAGAAACATTGATATGTGAAGACACATGTAGCCCCATGTTCATTGCAGCACTGTTCACAGTGGCCAAGACATGGAAACAACCAAAAAGCCCTTCAATAGAAGACTGGATAAAGAAGATGTGGCACATATACACTATGGAATACTACTCAGCCATAAGAAATGATGACATCAGATCATTTACAGCAAAATGGTGGGATCTTGATAACATTATAAGGAGTGAAATAAGTAAATCAGAAAAAAACAAGAACTACATGATTCCATACATTGGTGGAACATAAAAACGAGACTAAGAGACATGGACAAGAGTGTGGTGGTTACCAAGGGTGGGGGGGGGAGGGAGGACATGGGAGGGAGGGAGGGAGGGAGAGAGTTAGGGGGAGGGGGAGGGGCACAGAGAACTAGATAGAGGGTAACGGAGGACAATCTGACTTTGGGCGAGGGGTTTGCAACATAATTTGATGACAAAATAACCTAGACATGTTTTCTTTGAATATATGTACCCTGATTTATTAATGTCATCCCATTACCATTAATAAAAATTTATTAAAAAAAAAAAAGAATGTATATTCTGCTGCTTGGAGGTGAAAGGTTCTAAAGATATCTATAAATCCAGTTGATCTAGTGTGTCATTTAAGGCTACTATTTCTTTGTTAATTTTCTGTCTGGAGGTTCTATCCATTGGTGTTAGTGGGATATTAAAATCCCCTACTATTATAGTATTGCTTTTGATTTTGCCCTTTTTGTCCATCTATTTTATATATTTAGGTGCTCCTATATTAGGCACATATATATTTATAATAGTTATATCTCCCTGTTATAATGCTCCTTTTATCATTATATAGTGACCTTCTTTATCTCTTACTATACCCTTTGTTTTAAAGTTTATTTTGTCAGATATTAGTATTGCTACCCCAGCTTTTTATTCCTTTCTGTTTGCGTGAAATATTTTTTTCCATCCCTTTACTCTCAGTCTACGTGTATCTTCTGTTCTGAGGTGGGTTTCTTATAGACAGCATATGTCCGGGTCCTGTTTTTTTATCCATGCAGCTACTCTATGTCTTTTGATTGGAGCATTTAATCCAGTTACATTTAAGGTTGTTTTTGATATGTAGTTGTTTATTCTATTTTATTCTATAATCCTCTTTTTCTCTATTTCTTTTTTCCTTTGCTCTTTCTACAGCAAGCCCCTTACCATTTCCTGCAGTACTGGTTTTGTTGTAATGAATTCCTTGAATTTTGTTGTTGTTTTTTTTGGTCTGGGAAGTTTTTTATTTTTTCTTCAATTTTAAATGATAATCTTGCTGGATAGAGAAGTCTTAGCTGTAGACTCTTGTTTTTCATTACTTTAAATATTTCTTGCCATTCCCTTCTGGCCTCAAGTGTTTCTGTTGAAAAGTTGGATGTCATCTTTATGGGGTCTCCTTTATAAGTAATTGACTTTCTTTCTCTTGCTGCTTTTAGTATTTTTTCTTTATCTCTTAACTTTGGTATTTTAATTATGATATATCTTGATGTAGGCCTGTTGGGTTTCTTTTTATCAGAAACCTGTGCTTCTTGAACTTGTGTGACTTTTTCCTTAATCAATTTAGGAAAGTTTTCAGCTATGATTTCTTCAAACAGTTTCTCTATCCCTTGTTCTTTCTCTTCTCCTTCAGGAACCCCTATGATGCAGATTTTATTTCTCTGTCACAGAGTTCTCTTTTAGTTTCCTCAGACTTTTTGAGCCTCTTTTCTTTTTGCTGCTCTTTTTCTGTGTTTTTATTTATCTTGTCCTCTAAATTGCTGATTTGATCCTCTGCTTCATCCAGCCTGCTGTTGATTTCTTCTAGTGTAGTCTTCATTTCTGATATTATAATTGCCATTTGTGATTGATTCTTTTTTATAGTTTCAGTGTCCTTTTTGATTCTTGCAATTTCTTTATTTAGGTGATCATTAAGTCCATTATCATAGTTTTGAGATCCTTAAGCATCCTAACAATCTTTATTTTAAACTCTGCATCCAGTCATTTGATTACTGCCATCTAATTCAGTTCTTATTCCGGGGATTTTTCTTATTGATTCATATGGTTTACATTCCTCTGTCTTCCCATTCTTTCTGTGTATGCTTTGCAAGCTTGTTAGAGTAGTGGTTTGAGGTTGGTTTATGGAATGCAGCTTCTTCTTCAGGACTTTATTCCTCAGCCTCTGCTGGTTACTTGGATTTTAATTCTCCTTAACTAGTAGACCCACTTAAAAATCTTAATTTCCCTGTTGTTTGTTTGCTGAGTCCAACAGAAAGTATCAGTGTTTGCTGATCCCAGCAGGGAGCTTCTATGTTTGCTGATTCCAGAAGGGGGATTTTCTGTTTAGGAGGAAGGAAGTGGGCATATCTTGTTTTTTGTTTTTTTCTTGGCTCCAGTTGAAACTGTATCCAGTAATGCTGTTGGTGTGGCCTCTGAGAAACTGAAGGTGTGTTCTGCCCAGTGCCTCTCCAGGGGCAGGGCACACAGTATGAAGGGGAAGGTGTAACTCAGGTCTCCCAGGAAACCTGAGTCACTGCCCCTCCCCATTTACTTCCTCCTTTTAGAAAAATCTTTAGTGCTGATTGGAACTGGAGAGCTTTTTGGAGGTGGATCAACTGGTTCCACACTAGACTTGTGCAGGGTGGAGGGAGTGACCCCTCCCCCAGCTATGGTCCCCTCAGCACTGAAGAATTACTCAACTCAGGTCAGCATCTCCATGTCTCAGTCTCCCCACTCTCCTCATGCATGACCAGTCCTCTCAGTCCTCCTTACCCCTGGAGCCCCAGGCAAGTGGCTGTGAGTGATATTTTCTGCGCTGGCCCTTTAAGGCTGCACTTTCTTTTGCTAGCCACTTCCCACAGACTTCTAGAACTCTCGCTCTTCTCCCTACTCAATGCTGTCAGGCTGTCTTCTCCAGTCCCTGGGTTTCTAGGCTGGGATTCCAATCCTGGGACTGAAGCCCCGCCTCTTAAGGTCTCTCTCCTTGCAATGAGAGCCTTAGCCTCCCCTCGCTCCTGGGAGCAGCAGAGCCCCCATTCCACCCACATATTCCTTTCCAGGATCGGTATGGATCTTCTCTGCTCCTTGGTTTTTGAGTCCTGTTCTTTTAGTCCAAAGCTGGTTTTTCACGATGATTGTTCTTAAATTAATTTGTAATCCAGTTTGGTCATGGGAGGTGGCAGTCTGTGCGTCTGCCTACTCCACTGCTATCTTGGAATCTGTAATCTCTTATTATAAGAACTCTGGTCAGTTTGGATTAGGTCCACCCATAAACTTCATTTAATTTTAATTTCTCTTTAAAAACTTTATTTCCAAATATGGTTATATTCTGAGGTACTGGGGGATAGGACTTCAGCATATAAACTTTTGGGGACACAACCCAACCTATAATAGCATTATATTAGATAAACTGGAATTTTAGTTTTTTCCTACCATCAATTATGTGAAGATTGAATTTTGTGTATATTACATGTATTGATAATTTAATTTGTTAAAAAATATATATACATATATTTAATGGTATAAGAAGGGCTGAAGGACATTGTTCTTTTATCTAAAGCAGATTCTCTGTGCTAATTATATGGGTAAAATAAGGTTGTTGACTTGTCTGGACACAAATTCATTTTTCCTGTAAAATAAGGTGGTGAGCAATATAAACTTTAAAAGTGTTTGAATCTGAGTTCCTATAACATTATTATAATAAAACCACTATAGAAATACAGACTATAAAAGGAAAGGAAAAGGAATCATTTTGCTAGTCTTTGTGAATAACAAATTTATTTACATATGGACTCTCCACCCAGAAAAAAAAACAAAACAATTAAATACTTTTAGAAAGTATTCATTTATATCTCTATAATAACATCACAACTGCAATGTTATTAATGGATTTACTACATTTAGAGAGAGAAAAAAAGGAAGATTTCAGTTTTTACTCTGGTATAACTGATATTATATTATAGTCTTCAATAGAGTAACAAGAACGTATCAGTAACAAAGAAATCTAGATGCTTGTTTTCAGCGTTCCAAGAGGGTGTTTGTTTTGGATCCCTTCACTGAGGTGGTAATGAATTGCATTTCATTTGTAAGAAAACTTCCATTTAATTATACCAGTGCAATTGAGTTGTCTTGGTCTGTCATAATATCACAGAAACACTTTTATGAAATGAAGAGAGTACCTTTTTAAAGGCATGAAAAGAAAATTCTTGTTGATGCTTGATTTAATTAATCCCCAGAACTCATCATCACATTTTGTGTCCGGTGAAATTCTAAACCTGAATTCAGAAAGTTCCAAAGTTGCAGCTACAATATTTGACTAAAATAAAAGGGGCATGGGAAGAATTACAAAAGAAACAAAGAAGTCAAAGCTTTTAATGTTGTATTTCAGATAACTGTAATTATTTTCTTTTTCTTGATTAATCATTGAGACTCAGCTTCTCTTGAGAAGTTGTTTATGTCCTCTAATTGGGTCATAAGTTAGTCTTTTGGTTTGATGGTATCTTGTTGCCCAGGCTAAGTAAAATAATTACGTGTTTTCTTGAAGAAAGGTTCTTGGCTTATGAATATGTTAGGATATTGCCTTTGGTAGGGACATCAGCCTCTTTACTATGGTAAGTGGAAGGAGAGAAAGAAATGGTTCAAGCAAAAGTACCCCAAATTATTTTCACATTTTACTATCACATTCTCAACAGAAACAATTCTTTCTCTTTCATTGTTTTCCTTTTAGTTGATATTTTTTACTAGTTATTTCATTTTGGTTTATTCTTTATCATCTGAGTGGACTAAATTCTTAGAGTAGACTAAATTCAAATAGTAGACTAATTTTTTAGTCCACCACTAAAAGTATATCTTAAGGAACTTTTCCCTCAAGTTTACTATCAAATTTTACAAGGTTATTTTTGTTGATTAGTAATTGTGGTAGTAGTGGTCGAATTGTCAAATGAGTTTTACAAGTTTGGTTCTAGCAATGTGTCTTTATTCTGTTCTTACATCAACAAGAAGAGTGGTTCAATAAAAAAATTTGTAGTCATTGGATCAGGCATTAGAGAAAGGTGATGAAAAGTTTCCACCTAATTGCCTAAATTGTTCAGTTGGAAGGAGAATTGGGTATAGAGGGCTTTCTGAGTCATTGCCTTTGGATTTCTGACAAGGAAACATGGGATCTTGGGAACACAGCTGTGCTGGGAGTGGGGGACTTAACTTCCCACCAGCTGTAGGCTGATGAATAACAGGGTTGTAGGAGAGTTCTGATGCCATGTTTCTCTCCAGAGCCAAATGTAGCACCACTGAACGTTCCAGACCTTGGCAAGCCATTGTCAACCTGGAGAGGAAAATATGAGGTAGAAAATAATGTGGAAATACTGATTGCCCACTCAGAAAAAAATAATTCTGCAAATAGTCTTTCTCTAATACCAAGATTGTAGGAAAATACAGTGTCCTTTTATAAAATATTTTGTATAGAAAGCTAAAACCATTTAAGGACATGTTCCTTATGTAATGCTGTTTATTTATTGTTGAGTCAGTACTTAACTTTTTATTTTTTGATAGAAGATAAAACATGGAATTCTCTCCTTACTGAGCCTGTTTCCTAGGGATGCAGAGCTACTTCCATACAATTTCCACAGTAACTTTTCAATAGGAACACATCTTGTGATTCATACATTCAATCCTTTCTGACAGTCATAAGAATTATAATATTTCTCAAACTTAATATATGGCCATGTTTATTTTCACTCCGTTATTACTTCATGCATTTGGGCTACTGCTTTGTTTGGTCATTTTTACTTATAAAAAATATAGTCAATAATATTCTAATAACTATGTATGGTGTCTGATGGGTATAAGATTTATTAGTATGATCACTTAGTAAGTTATGTAATGTCTAATCATTGGGGGTGTACATTTGAAAATAAAATGATATTGTATGTCAACTATGATTGACAATGTAAAAATTATTTAAATTTAAAAATTCTAAATTCTTGATTTTTTCCCTGAAGGTTTATAAGTGAAATAAGTGTTAAATATTTAAAAATTATATCTAATCTCATTTTTTTTGTAAAATTATTTTTAATGTTACACATAGATCTCCACTCAAATACCACCATTTGATTCATCCAAGTGTTTAGAGTTATTATTTATTTATTTATTTATTTATTTTTGCCTTTTTCTGAAGCTGGAAACAGGGAGAGACAGTCAGACAGACTCCCGCATGCACCCGACCGGGATCCACCCGGCACGCCCACCAGGGGTGATGCTCTGCCCACCAGGGGGCGATGCTCTGCCCATCCTGGGTGTCACCATGTTGTGACCAGAGCCACTCTAGCGCCTGGGGCAGAGGCCACAGAGCCATCCCCAGCGCCCGGGCCATCTTTGCTCCAATGGAGCCTTGGCTGCGGGAGGGGAAGAGAGAGACAGAGAGGAAAGCGCGGCGGAGGGGTGGAGAAGCAAATGGGCGCTTCTCTTGTGTGCCCTGGCCGGGAATCGAACCCGGGTCCTCCGCACGCTAGGCCGACGCTCTACCGCTGAGCCAACCGGCCAGGGCTGTTTAGAGTTATTAGACGAGCAAATTTACCAGTAGTTTTAAGCCTAATTTTGGTGTCTTTATTGATAAATGTGAAAGGTCACAAAATTTTATTTCTGTGAAACTGCACTTAAAACATTTTTTTATTTAACTTATTGGGATGCTATTGGTTAATAAAATTATATAGATTTCAGCTGCACAGTTCTACAATACATCATCTGTATATTGCATTGTGTGTTCAACACCCCAAGTCAAGTCTCCCTCCATCACCATCTATCACCCCCAACCTCTTCCCCCCCCCCCACCGCCTTTCCCTCCTGCACTAGCAGAAGAAACAGTCCCTAATAACCACATACTAATTTCACTCTATTACACCCTCATTCATTACAGTTTCAGGAGCATCGATATTTGTTACAGATTTTAATGGAAGCGTGAAAGTGTGCATTCCCATATGTATTATAAAATCTTCAAAAAATGTTTACAATTCTGTTTTGTTTCAACCAAGGGCATACAAGTATTTTTGCTCTTTGTTACTTACAGCCTATTTTTAGTCGCTTGGCCATTAAGTCTGCAAATGTTTCTTTGATAAGTGATAGTTCTGGTGCTCGAAGTTTACATTGTTTTGCCATTAGTGCTTATGGCTGACTGTCTCAGTGATTTAAGTTCGGTTCTGACCCAATTAATAGGAGAAAGGCCAGTAAACAGTAAAAAGAATCTATGGAGAGAGAGAGAGATGCTTTACGAAGAATTTGCAGATGCTTAGAGCAGTTTAGACAAAGAATAGAGAACCTCCATTCTGTATCTCACTCCTGGACAGCCATCAAGCCGAGACTGAGCAGCTGCTGGAAGATGCAATCATAGAGGAATATAGAACCAGATGGAGTAGCAAATACTGAATTAGAAAACATCTAATGTCTCTTTCAACCCTATACTGCTTTGGTTCCATGATCTGGTTAGAGATCTACAGGGGCTAGCTGTCTCAGATAATTTATAAGCTACAACATATCAGCCAACTCACAAATGGATTCTGACGAGGCCAAGAATCAGGATTCAACTTCTAATCAAAAATGGATTAACCTTTCAAGGTACTTTCTCTAGAAAAACATGGTGGGCAGTCGGAGCTCATAACTGACTACCACTCATGTGATTTTGGTTTTTAATCCTTGGTTCCAAATTCAAAAACTCCTTCACAACTGTTTTCAGATTCCTGAGCTGTTGGTTCTCTGCTCTAGGCAGAAGGCAATGGAATTGTTAAGAGTTTTGGGCCCTGGCCGGTTGGCTCAGTGGTAGAGCGTCGGCCTGGCGTGCAAGGGGTCCCAGGTTTGATTCCTGGCCAGGGCACACAGGAGAAGTGCCCATCTGCTTCTCCACCCCTCCCCCTCTCCTTCCTCTCTGTCTCCCTCTTCCCCTCCCGCAGCAAGGCTCCATTGGAGCAAAGATGGCCCCGGCGCTGGGGATGGCTCCTTGGCCTCTGCCCCAGGCACTAGAGTGGCTCTGGTCGCAACAGAGCGACGCCCCGGAGGGGCAGAGCATCGCCCCCTAGTGGGCGTGCTGGGTGGATCCCGGTCGGGCGCATGCGGGCGTCTGTCTGACTGTCTCTCCCCGTTTCTAGCTTCGGAAAAATACAAAAAAAAAAAAAAAGAGTTTTCTCTGAACTCGGCAGGGATCCAAACTCCATTTTCAATCTCTGTTCAGAAGCCTTGATATAACTTGATTTTATTGTTCAATGTAAGATGCCTACCTGGAGGAGTTTCCAGACAGGTGATTGTCAATAGCAGTTTGAAAATGTCCCAGGGTAAATTGTAGCAACTTCTAGGAAGCTGCTAAAGGAAGATATTGAGTATAGTTATTTTAAAATAAGGCCCAGCTTGATAGCAGATGAAAGGATGTGTTGGTAGAGGTTTCTGGTTCTCTGCTATTTCATTGAACACCAGACAATCCTGAAATGGTTTACTTACCATGCTGGAAGGGACATCTGTCCTTTCAACATTCTTTCCTCTTTTTAAAAAATTCATTATGTGTGCGGATCCCGCAAGATAAGATGCAAAGCAGTGAGAGGACATAACCCGGCATGGACTTATCTCCTGCTATAGGTGGAAAGAGGACGGACAGGGGCGACCAGATCTGGGCTTTCGGGGATCACAGAGAGAAAGCTTCCAGTGAGCAGGACACAGACACTCCGCTGGCAAAATGGGCTCAAGCCTCAGGGGCAGGACTTGTTTACATTTCATTTATTCGGTTTTTCCAAAACAGTTGTTGTGAAGCATGTGTCAGGATCTATTTTAGATGCTGGAGCTGCAAAGGGGAGGAAGAAATAGTCTTTCATGCCATCGATTTACACTAGAAATTAATTATTTTAATCAAGGTCCAATCATAAAATAAGGGCCAGTTGAAATGACTTCTGTTAAAGATTAGTAGAGACATACTCTATTATATCTAGGTTATGATCAGGTGGAATCTCACATTTACATTGCTGGAAAAAAATTAAAGCAATTTATTACTGTTATTATTCAATCAGGCCTCAGGGGAGAAAGGCTGACAGAGTGGTGGTGCTTTTCTGCCTTGCAATGGAAAACCCTTTGTATATATATATATATATATATATCAGTAACAAATGATTAGTTAAATTATAGTTCATCATAAAAATCAATGAGTCCACACAGTGAGTGTTTTAAGTGACTGGGTTTACACTGAACCATTTAAAAAATGTTAATAAAGATAGTATATGTATAAGATACAAAGGTAGAACATTGCATAATTTTAAGGGTCTCCTCTGTAGTATGATTTAGGATTTACATTCTTACTGTCTTTCGGTAGAGTATCTTGCAGACATTCACAGTCTTCACTTCCATTCTCACCTAATAGATCCTGTGTAACCGAATCTTGTCTTTCTACCCATGTCAACACATTCTCTTCGTGCTAAGGTTTGAGACCTACTAACTACTATTTAGAACTGAGTCTCTAGTTTTTGCTATGATGTGATTGTCCAGGACTGAATAAAAACAGAATATGGGGCTTTTGGAAATTGAAGAAGCTTCAGGATGCTAATAATAGTAACAAAACAACAGTATATCCTGACCTGTGGTGGTGCAGTGGATAAAGTGTCAACCTGGAAACGCTGAGGTTGCCGGTTCAAAACCCTGGGCTTGCCTGGTCAAGGCACATATGGGAGTTGATGCTTTCTGCTCCTCCCCCCTTCTCTCTCTCTCTCTCTCCCCTCTCTATAATGAATAAATAAAATCTTTAAAAAAAACAACAGTATATTATTTTTGAAGAGGGTAAAGGGGGGAAAATGGTGATGGAAGGAGACTTGACTTGGGGTGTTGAACACATAAGACAATATATAGATGATGTGTTATAGAATTGCACGCCTGCCCTGGCCAGATAGCTCAGATGGTTCGAGCATCATCCCAAACCATAGAAGTTGCCAGTTCAATCCCCAGTCACAGTACAAACAGGATCAGGTCAATGTTCCTGCCCTCCCTTCTTCCTCCCTTTCTCTCTCTTTAAAATCAATAAAATAAATACTTTTTAAAAAAGAATCACACAACCCTGGTCAGTTGGCTCAGTGGTAGAACATTGGCCTGGCATGTAGGAGTCCTGGGTTCGATTCCTGGTCAGGGCACACAAGAGAAGCACCCATCTGCTTCTCCACCCTTCCCCTTCTCCTTTCTATTTCTCTCTTCCTCTCCCACAGCCAAGGCTCCATTGGAGCAAAGTTGGCCCAGGTGCTGAGGATGGCTCCATGGCCTCTACCTCAGGCGCTAGAATGGCTCCCATTGCAATGAAGAAACGGCCCAAGTGGGCAGAGCATTGCTCCTTGGTGGGCACGCCGGGTGGATCCTGGTTGGGCGCATGCAGGAATCTGTCTGACTGCCTCCCTGCTTCTAACTTCGGAAAAATACAAAAAAAAAGAATCACACACCTGAAACCTATATAGTTTTATTAGTCAATGTCACCCCAATAAATTATATATATATATATATACATTTGTGTGTGTATATGTGTGTGAGTGTGTGACGCATGCATGAGTGCACCTGCACACACACACACACATAACATTTTTGAGCACTTACTACTTACCAGGAATGGATTAATCGCCTTACTTGGATCTTTTTATTCTATACTCACTGCATTTCTATTTTTTCTTTCAGCTTCTTTGTAACTCTTAGTACTTTTAAAAATTAAAAAAAAAATTTTCAGTTACAGGTGACATTCAATATTTTATCAGTTTCAGGTGTACAACATAGTTATTAGACATTAATATAACTCAGTGGTAGTCAACCTGGTCCCTACCGCCCACTAGTGGGCATTCCAGCTTTCATGGTGGGCGGTAGCAGAACAACCAAAGTATAAATAAAAAGATAGATTTAACTATAGTAAGTTGTTTTATAAAGATTTATTCTGCCAAACTTAGCAAAAATCCGACATAAAGTACTTGGTAAGTAATTATTATTATATGCTTTAACTTGCTGTAACTCTGCTTTATAAATTTTATAAAGTAAAGTTACTTCCCTACTTTATAAATCACCATTACTGTAGAACCGGTGGGTGGTTAGAAAATTTTACTACTAACAGAGATACAAAAGTGGGTGGTAGATATAAAAAGGTTGACTACCCCTGATATAACTTATGAAGTAATCACACCAATATTTCCAGTACCCCTCTGTCACCATGCATAGTTGTTATAATATTATTGACTATATTCCCTCTGCTGTACCTTATATCCTTCTGACTGTATTTATGACTGGCAATTTGTACTTCTTAAAATAAATTTAAAATAAAACCATCAGTACATTATTATGTCTTATTTTTAGATCAGAAAATGGTTTAGGAAAGGTAATGTCAGCATTCATAACATCAAATATATTGTCAGAGTTCAGATTGGAGCTAATATTTCTCTGACCAGAGACCCTGTTTGATGTACTGTAATATTGTGTTATTATTAGAGGTATTAGTCCAAGATGATTCATGTTTCCGGTGAGAAGAGGGAATAACGTGGTGCCAGTTGTCTAGAAATGAGCCTGGGGAACAAAAACACCCAGCTCATCTCTTTCATCCAGAAGGGGTGTCCGTGTGGAAGAGATGGGAATGCAGGAGTCTGCTATTCGTCCGAGGGAAACAGTGTGTAGTACAGAAATTGCTTGAAAGAAGGAAGAAATTTGAAGGCATAAGGGAGGAATTGATCCTAATGGATTGAAAGTCTACAAAGAGCCAATTAAAAAAAAAAGCTATTGACAAGATGTGCAGGAGAAGAGGAAGCAATGAGAGTTAGGTGTAAGTTGAATAGCAGGGCAAGTTCCGGTAGTTGTATTGATGGCGCTCCACTCCCCTGCCCCCGACACCCCAGGGAACAGGTGTGCACAGTGTGGATAAGGAAGCTGTGGTCTGGAGATTTCAGAGGTCCAGGGGATCATTCAGTGAGGGGTTTTCTTATAGTTTTTGAGAAGGTCATCATGGGGGATGACTGAGAGCAAAGTTCATATCCATGAACTCCTACTCTGCCCAAGCTCAGTCTTGACGTTCTGGAGGAAATGTGTGAGACGGTGACAGGTTAGGGTCACTGCCCAATTTCAAAGGTATTTCACAGATTGCTGAGTTCCTTTGGGATCCTTGAGAGGTTCCTTTGGAAGTCAGGTTCAGAACCCCAAATATAGAGCTTGCATCAGTATAAGAGTAGTTTGTGATAGATGTTGGCAAGGAAGCAAATGTATTTTTACCCAGGTTATTAGTCTCTTCTATGCTCTACTAACTTTCTTGGCAAAATTAATTTTAGAAAGCTAATGGCAGTGCTATTTCCTAGACTCCAGAGAATACCTTTGTCCTCTTCCACTCCAGTCAGCCATTAATGGGACACTAATATAATTTGACATAAAGGGACATAACTGAATTACTTGGTTTTTCTTTCATCTCTGTGTACTTTTTCTCCCCCATGTTCTACTTGTCTGTTTTCATGTTATGGCTCACCCTATAGAATGCCAGGTGAGGAAGACCCAGAAGAATGGTGACACCAGCCAGGATAGACAGTGTTCCTCCAGAAGGGCCCAACAGCTTGTCACAAGTGTCTAGGGAGGTTCCTTAAACCTCTTCCGAGACGGGGCATTAGCGGATGCTATGATGTATTAGGCAGAACCTTGTATAAGAGCAGAATCTTCAGAATAATAATTATACTGATAATAGCTAACATCTATTGAACACTTGCAATGTGCTCACAATTTTCTAAGCACGTAACCTGTATTGACTCATTTAATTCTTATAATATCCCTAGGAGGTGAATACCATTATTACCTCTTTACCCATGATGAAACTGAAGCACAGAGCTTCCTGAGTAACCAGCAAGTGCAAGAACTCTCCTTCAAGTCCAGGCAATCTAACTTGGAGTCTTGAGTTCCCACTTTGCTGAGCTGCCTCTTTTAGCTACTAGTATACCAGGGCCCAGAATAATTCAAAGGTTTTTTTCCATTATGGGCTCTGTGATCAAATGCTTTCCAGTTTGCTGATGGACCGTACCTATGGCAACATTTGATAGCAGACGAAACGCAAGGTACCCTGATCTGAAAACTGGGTTTAAGTGAGCTGCTGATGGTAGGAAAGAATGGATGCGTTGTCAGGAGACGAGGGCTGAGAGCAAGATAGTGAATGTGCAGCAAGGTGGATGGGAGAGAGAGAGACAAGTAGCTGGGAAGAGTTTCTGTTTTCTTCCATCTTGCTTAGCTCATCATTCTGGAGATGAAATGACACATTAGGTGAATTCATGTGGGATCAGAAAGTTCTATTCAAATGAATGACCCATAAGTGAGAAATATTGGTGGGAAGCTATGGTTCAGGAGGCAACAGTGTGTGGTTGGAATTGGTGGGTACAGATGAGAGGCTGGAAGGTGGAAGGATGTGGATAGGGAACAGATGCGGCTGGGTTTGATGAAGGTGGTGCACACTTGTCAGCCCCTGGGGAGCTCCCTGGAGGAGAGGTACAGTGACTGGTCTGTAGCCATTCTCTGAACCCGATTTCCCACTCTGTTGCTACTGCTGTGGCCAGGGCTTAGTTTGATAGCACCAGCCCTCTGGAGAAGACTAGAGCTCACTGCTAGTAAATCTGCTGTTATCACAAATATTGTATAGGTCGAGATCTTTCAACTTCCTTCCTCCCTGGTCTCCCATGACAGAGTGTGGTGGGCCACCACGTGCTACAGTTCCATCTTTGCTCTTATCTGCTACAGTTGCAGGAAAATATTCACTCATTACAGCCTATGCACTGGGGTGAACTTGGAAATAAAAATATCATACCCCTCTTTATGTCAGGATAAGCATTTAGTATGAACATTGTATGGTCACTCAGTTCATTGCTGAAAGTCTTTCCTATCTGCTCATATTTAATACCTAACTCTCAGTTATAATTTTTGTTTTTTACTCTTGTTCTGAGTTGTCATCATTCATTTACATATTGACACGCTTTTCAAATAATTATATTATTTTTTTTTAAATGATGATACTCAATGTCAAATAATCCCCACAACCCATTATGTGGAAATAACCGCTGGGGACCAGATTGTTGAACATTTCTTCAGATATTTCTCTACATATGCACATTCCAAGGTGCCACAGTTTGCATGAAGGAGATTATACCATAATTTTCCTTGACTTTTTGTCAAGGAAACATACCTGACAGTATGTTGATGTCAGACTTCTCCCTAGGTAAATGTAGATCTGCATGCTTGTGTGTAATATTTGCCCAGCGTTCTTCTGTTTGAAGGTACCACAGTTGACTAAACTGCTTCCGTCGACTGTTCATTGTAAAGAGTCTGAGCACCACATTGAGATCATCTGACTCTGTCAATCCAGGCTCTGTGACTTTGCTGTCATACCCATGGGATTCTTGGCATCATGTGACATAAGGAACATAAAACCATTGAATGAAGACTCCAAAGCTCTGCTCCCAGCTCTGCCACTTAGAAGCTATGTGACCATCAAATCACATTATCTTACTGAACATCAGTTTCCCTATCTGTGAATAATGGTGTGGGTGTGTGTGATATTTAAGGTCTGTTCTACTAATTTTCAAACCTGCTGTCAAACCCTAGCTCCTGTCACCACTTGAATACTTATGTCAGTTTTGTCACTGCCTGTGAATATCCAGCACAATGCCCAGTACAAAGTAGACACCCAACAAACACGTTTTAACTGAATACACCAATGCAACTGTTGAATATGGCTTCTCAACTTGCCCTCAGAAACATCCATCTTGTGGTTTAGGATTGGCTTAATTTTTATTTCAGTAAATATCAGACATTTTTATCTGCCCACCATCTCTCTTTAGAATTTTTGCACTTATATCTAAATCTCTCTCTCTCTCTCTCTCTCTCTCTCTGTGTGTGTGTGTGTGTGTGTGTGTGTGTGTGTGTGTATGTATTTGGGGGGAGAGAACTATGTATAGATGTATACATGTCTATATATGGGTGTATATGTGTTATTATGTGTTATTTTGGGAAGTTAGTAGAGTGGGAGTCTATATGGAGGAAGTTAACTGTTTTTTGCCCTAAAATATAGTTTTAGAGAAGAAAATTAGATTAATTTTTTCCTCTACCTCTTCCAGAATTGCAATGAAATTAAATGCTTGTGTGTGTGTTTGAGGTAGAAGTAGCAGTATTCTGATAGTATTTTAAAAGTATCAATTCTTCCATCCAGCCTTTCTTCTTTCTTTCTTCCTTCCCTTCCTCCCTCCCTTCTCTTTCTTTCCTTCCTTCCTTCTTTCTCTCTCTCTCTTTCTTTCTTTCTTTCTTTCTTTCTTTCTTTCTTTCTTTCTTTCTTTCTTTCTCTCTCTCTCTTTCTTTCTTTCTTTCTTTCTTTCTTTCTTTCTTTCTTTCTTTCTTTTTCTCTCCTCTTTCCTCTCTCTCCCTCCCTCCCTTTCTCTTCTTCCCTCCCTTCCTCTTCCTCTCTCCTTCCTCTGTCCCTCCCTTTCTCCTGCCCTTCCTTCCATCCTTCCACCATCCTTCCTTATTTCTTTCCTTCCCCTTCCTCCCTTCCTTTCTTCCTTCTTTATTCCCTCCTTCCCTCACTCCCTTCCTTTCTTCTTTACTACCTCCTTTCCTCCCTCCCTTCCTTTTCTTTATTGAAATGAATTAAGGAGTAATGCTGTTCTTTCTACTTGACTCAGTGGTGACTTTTATCCCATATTATGAGAAAGGAGAATCAATCCTCCATTTGAGAAAATTATCTGAACCAATGACATCCAAGTACACAAGATAATATTCAAGGACAAGTGGAACTGTGTCATACTAACATATTGAAAGAAATGTACTGATCTGTAGCGGTGGTGATGAAAACTAATGTGTTTTATTGAACAAATACTCATAATTAAACTGTTTTGAAAACATGACTTAAGAATGCAGGTAAAGAAATTGTGAAGATGAACCAAATGCCTCAGGAAGTTTGGTGCCCCCCTCTTCCATATTGTTAAACACTCTGAACTAGTACGGCTTGAATACTTTTAAAATGAAATACATGCTTTGTTCCCTTCCCAACAGAAGTACATCCTGCATGTGTTAAATCTTTGTCTCCGTTTGGCAGCTCAGAAGCTCCATCACAGGCAGTCTCTGCCGGAGGACGTCTGTCCCGAGAGGGGCTCTCGGGACTAGTGAGGGGTCTAGAGCTGTTTCAGCCGCAGTCCTGTGCTTTTAGGGCACTTGGCTTGCTTCTGATCATTTCCCTGTCTCTTCCGAGGGTCAGGTAGCCATGTTTGGTTGTCACGACGTATTCCCCTATCTCTTGACTGCTCTACGCCACTGCTCGCTGCTTTTAGGTCTGCTGCATGCAACTTACTGGGGAGCAAACCCATGCTCTTATGAGAATTTCCCCTAGATTAATAGCAGATATGATAGGAGTGGTCTCCAGATGCTTTCTCTGCTTATTTCCATGCCCTTAATCCCACTCTCAGAAACTTCAGGTTTCTGGAGAAGTGTTCTCCTGATAATTGCTGGTTTGACTGTGAACTTTTTCTTCTAAGCACGAAGAGAGGATGTCGCCTTTGGTCCCTGCAGGGGCACGTGACTCCCAGGTCCGCTCCTGGTGTTTTTGTCTGACTGTGCGGTTCTTGTTTTGCAGTCCCCAGTCTGTCCCAGACCGCCTGAGGATCCGCGTGAACAAAGTCAGTTTGCAAGACTATGAAGGGTTCCACTATGACAAAGAGAAACTCCGGGAAGCCTGTAAGTTGGACATGCCTGATTGGTTTCCTGTGATCTGCCCACCTTCTGCTTCTTGACCCTTCTTGGTTTGATGGGTAGATCCGTCTTGTATCTGAAAACCCTGGTGAGAGGGATGAAGGGAGGGGATGTCACACGTGAACCCCGAAGGATGACATGTGGGCTGAAGAAAATGGAAATGGAAGAGGAAATGAAATCATTTCATTCATGATAACAAGAAAGCACAAAGTTGGTGACACCACCTGGTCTAGTAACATCTAGAAAACTCTTGAGACAGCTTACCTGTCTTCCTGGAAGCTGGCATTGCCAAATACTGTCCTCATGCTTCATGCAGGTGTGACAGAGTTATCCATGATGACACGTCCGACACTTCTAGCTATGATGTGATTGTATGATGTCACAGAAAGGCCCCGGGATACTCAGTGTAATGATAAATTGATTCATTGATGGTGTGTTATTGTTTCTAAAATGTTAGGTTGAGTTAACATATGAATTATTTCTCCATGTTTCTATTTTCTAGGCACTTCTTTAAATATACAGCTGATTTTCAGGTCACCCCAACTGTCCTTCAGTATTTATTGGACACTTTTTATATTCTAGTCACTGTTTTAGATCCCTGTCTGTGTCATAAGACATGAGAAAACTGGGTAAACTAGACCAGAAGATAAGGCCCCAGATGTGTTAGATGTTAGCGTCCTGGACTCCCCCGTAGTTACGGAGGCCAGTAGTCCATTGCAATGAAGTCAGAGGAAATCAAGACTGGTGTCCAAGGACACGGGAGGGATGCCAATAGAAAGAAAGGCATTTTGTACAGAATCAGAGATTTATGCATTAAAACACCAAACTGGCTCCAAGAGTGAATCTGCCCGGAGTTGTGGAAGACACAGTTAAAAAGGGCAGGGATGGAGTGGGGGAGCATCTCTAAGACAATGACTTTGAGCTCTAGTTCCTGAACCTGTGGCCTGGTGTGGGGTTTTGTGGATGGAAATCCTGAAATCTAAGGACCCTCTCGGGTGGATGCAGGGACTTTTGGATCTGGAGGTGACAGTGAGCAAGGACCCAGTTCCGTGTTGGTCCTGTTACATAGCAGGGAACTCTGTGAGATCACTGTCCTCTCAGTTCTCTCTGCTGCTTCAACTTCCTCCGTCCACTTAGTTCTGTACCATAAACGTCAGTACCCCTTAGTTCTGCCCGACCCTTATCACTCTTACCCTTCACTCTCGTTTCCTTTGCTAGGAAAGTCGGAGATGGAGGAGGTATAATTCCCTGCATTGCTCCTTTTTGTAAATGACAGATTGCATTTTTCTACTGTCAGTGAGATTGTAAGTGAGAGACTAGCACAAAATCTAATCCAATCCAGAATGTGATGGGCATATATGTTTGCAATGGGAGGTCTGGCTGTGAGGTAAATGAAACTGACTTTCAGAGGTCACTAATTGTAAAGAATAGTGTTTCATGTTCTTTCTCGATTCAAACTTCTAAACAAATAGATTATGGGTACTGTATTGAAAATTAAACAAGAGAATGGATCTCAAGGGAGTGCTGTTGGGCAGTTTACCATCAACTCTGAAGGAAGTCAATCGGCAATAAGGAAACATTTGGAATTTTTGGCTTCTCTGTGGATTTCAACGATCTGTTCTATCTTTTCTATGCATTATCTGTTCATCGTCGGCATAAATAGTTATGACTTGAGTTTTTACAAGAGAATGACATTTCTTGGCAGGCGCTTTAGTCTCATATCTTAACACGATAAAACTTCTGTGTGAGAAAATTTCCTTTATCAAATTGAAGGGAGGTGATTTGGTATAATTATAGATCCAACAAATTCAGCAGTTGTCATTGAGACCCAAAAGAACAAAGAAACACTCCACGGAGGGATCAAAGAGTTATCTCATTCTAAAGATTTGGGTTTAAAGAACACAGTCTGCCCTGACCAGGAAGTTGTGCAGTGGATAGAGCATTGTTGGACTGGGATGTAGAGGACCCAGGTTCAAAATCCTGAGGTCGCCAGCTTGAGCACAGGCACATCAGGTTTGAGCGCGGGGTCACTGGCTTGAGCATGGGATCATTGATACCACCCCATGGTCGCTAGCTTGAGCCCCAAGGTCCCTGGCTTGAGTGAAGGGCCACTCGCTCTGCTGTACACCCCCCCCCCCCCGCTGCCACAGCACATATGAGAAAGCAATCAGTGAACTAAGGTGCCACAATGAAGAATTAATGCTTCTCATCTCTCTCCCTTCCTGTCTGTTTGTCCCTATCTGTCCCTCTCTCTGACTCTCTCTCCATCTCTGTCAAAAAACAAGAACAAATCTGTTCATTAGAAGTAAAAGTAGCCAGCTCACTCACTCTGCTTTTAATATATGGTGATGATGCTTCTAGCCCAGGGGTTGGGAACCTTTTTGGCTGAGAGAGCCATGAATGCCACATATTTTAAAATGTAATTCCATGAGAGCCATACAATGACCCGTTTACGTTATACATTATCCAATAAAAATTTGGTGTTCTCCCAGAGGACAGCTGTGATTGGCTCCAGCCACCTGCAACCATGAACATGAGCGGTAGGAAATGAATGGATTGTAATACATGAGAATGTTTTATATTTTTAACATTATTATTATTTTTATTAAAAATTTGTCCACGAGCCAGATGCAGCCATCAAAAGAGCCACATCTGGCTCGCGAACCATAGGTTCTTGACTCCTGTTCTAGCCCCTGGTGGCACAGGAAAGCTTGTCCTTTGGGGTTATTACTTGTTTCTTACTCTGTTTTGCTCGGCTTCTCTTGCGATTAACTACAGATTCCTGGGAGGGTTGGCAGAGGTCAAGTTGAGTATAAAGGCAAAAAAGCCAGTTCAAGTTCATGGGAAACATACATGCCAAAATAGGCATCCTATTTCAGAAGCATTAAATCAATGAAACCCATAGAACACATCTAGATAAAAGGGATTTTAGGAATGTACTGATCTGCATCCTAGAAGCAAAAAGGGAGTGAATACTCTTAGGTCATTTACTTATTGTCGACATTCAAAGTCTGAACTAGAGCACTACTTACTGTACATGACTGAGTTTAAAATATTAGTTCCCTTTCTTGATGATATACCAAGTGATTCATCTAGGCATCGTGGGCTGTTGACCATCACTGTTTAATAGAATCTTGTTCTTGTGTCTGGGTCATGATTTATATTACCTTGCCAATTGAATGTTTGTAGTCTAACAAAGCCCTACTTCCCATCTGGAAGGCAGGACTCCTTGCTAATTACAGGGCGGCAGCCCTTTTAATTGCCTTGTTTATTTTAGCATATAAAAGGATGGCCCTGCTACTTCAAATACATTTCATTCTCCTTTCATTTAGCCCCAACTCACCTGGGGGCATTTACCCTAAAATAATAGCACAAGAAGATGAGTCTTTGCCTGTTCCTCCCTGAGCTCTTGCTGGTAAATTTCAGACTGACTTATAACAATTAGAGTCTGATTCAGTGGCTTTATGAATTACCAACCCTCGAGAAAATGGTTATGATGGCCAAGGGATGAAAATCTATTCAACTTAAGAGGTGGACCTTACAGAGAAAGTAGCCATGTTAAAAAAATTTTTTTCTTATATTTACAGTAATGACAGTAGAGACTCACTCTTATAATCTGAATGAAGTATAAAACAGGATCTATTATAAAGCATGTAATCATATAGTTGTTGGGCCCAAGACACGCTGCCGCAATATCTCTCCATAGCATATTGATTATTTTGGATTCAAGTTACTTACTTAAGAATGGCCAGTGAAAGAAATTCCCTGACCTCTCTGTCCCCCTAAAAGTAGAAGATAAATCTTCCATGTTAAGGGTACTATTTTTGAACCTGGAGGCAGAATTCTCTTATTGTGAGATTTAAAGAACCCAGAGCCAAGGAGTAGGTATAACAAACCTTGTTGCTTCTTTATTAATTTGCTACCTACCCATGCCCCAATTCTGTTTAGGTTCCTCACTAATGAACACCCAAACCTGCTTAGATTCCTCTCTGATGGATGCTAAGTCATTTGTCCTCTCAGTTCTTCACCAGTGTATTGTTTGTCTAAACAGTATTAAAAGGTGCCTGGTTTGATTATTTCTTTGAGCATCATTTTGTGATTGGAGTATTATGTTATAACTGCCCATGCATACGTATTAAATGGTTTCTCTCCTGCTAATCTAGCCTTGTGTCCATGTTACGACTTTATTATTAGTCCAGCTGTAAGAACTAAAGAAAAATTGTGGGGGGATTATTCTTTCCTTTCCCTGATTTAGTCTAGATGAAGGATAATTGGCTTTGAAAATCTGTTGTCTTCTGTCACCATGTATTTGGCCCCTTTACCCTTTATTATCCCCCACCCCCTTTTGACCTTGGGTAGCAGCCACACAATACAAAATATAGATCACGTATCATGGAAACACACACTTGAAACCTATTAACCAATGTCACGCCAATAAATTTAATAAATTTTTTTAAGAATTTGAAAAAAAAAAAAGAAAGCCTGCTATATTTCTAACTTGAAAAGAGTTTTCTTGATACATAACATATATTTTTATCTCTAGAATAACCTGATAGTGGCCAAGATTTAACTCTGTCCCATGTAAACTGTCTAAACTTTACCGCTGGCTTTGCCTTACTCTGCACATTTGAGTTACTGGGATGATTCATACAAGTCTGGGGCTTGAAACACAAAAGCAAAACCTAGTTTAGAATGAATTGAAAACAGATGTAGCCTATAAAGGTAGGCGGGGACTAACTATTTTTGTATAGTGAATAGAATGTTCAACAACCCTCTACATACATTGGCTCAGGATAATGGATATCATCTGGATATTTATAATATATAATATCGAATACCAGTATATTATTTTCTGATAAAGACTAATGATATTGTAATGGAATTTTCCTGTTGTTTTTTTTTCTTTACTGACTTCGTAGAAGAGTCAGAAAAGTTTGTGTTTGAACTCAGTTGCAACCTTGACAAAGTAATTTCTCTAGTGACCGAATACTTCACCTCTCAAATGAGAAGACAGTTGCAGCTTCATACGGTGCTGGGGGTTAAATGTAATCTTGGACATGAAACTCCTGGTGCAAAAATCCGGCCCATGAGCATGCTCTCCAAAATTGGTAGCTAGGATTGTTGTGGTCGCTGTTGCTAGACACACTGCTGTCATAGCGTGCCTTTATCTCAGGCCCAGTATCCAAGCTCAGGGCAGCTGACCTCTTCAACTCATATCTCTCACTTCATAGTGCACACACTGCCACCCACCATATCACTGTCGCACATTCAGAAATAGAATAGAAAATGCTGATAAATAACACAGAAAGGGTGTGGGAAGGAAATATAATTAATCATTCAATTCACTTTTATTGTGTCTACTAGTTCAGAGACTGCTATGACGGCAAGATGTTTAAACCTACGAGACTTGTAAACACTGAATGCCCGTACTTGGTGATTTGGGCAGATATCTGCAAATTCCCTTTCTTAAGTCTTAATACAGTCTCATACTTGCATCATCTGGTAGCCAAAATGGTGAGGCCATTCGTTCACTGATGCATCCATGCCTTCAGAAACTGTATGTGCATCAGTTCTGTGCCAGGTACCACATTCGATGCTAGGCAGTAAAGGTTGAAAACATTATCATTTATTCAGTACATATTTATTGAGTGCTTACTCTGAACAAACAGTGGTGAACAGACACTAAAACCCCTCAAACAGAAACAGTCTCAGATTTGCTGGGGTATGTTTATCATGTGCCGAGGACTGTGAGAGAACTACAGAAACACCACCTGTTTTCCTACCAAACTCCATTTGCAGAACTAAAGGAAAAGAATATATCAAATATATACACAAGAATGAGAAAAGCTAATCTAACCTCTAATTAGTTGGATGACCTTGGGCAATGCATTTTTCCTTTTCAAGCCTTATCTGCTTAATGCAGTGGTTAAATTAGGTATTTCCTAAGATGTACTATATCATAATAAATCCATAGCCCTCTAGACATTGCATAGGGTTTAATTTTTTCCTCCTGAAATGTTTCCTTAGTAAAGTTTTTAAAACTCCGGCATCACTCATTGTAATGAGTATGAGCTTTAGAAAATGGTGTTAGTGCATTTTGCTCCGTGCATTTGCTAGGAACACTGATATATACACATATATATATATATATATATATATATATATATATATATATATATGTATGTATTTCTATCAATTGCTTCATCTGAAATTGAATCTTTCCCCCTCATTTAACAAGTTGACAACCAAGCTGTTCAGGAGAGATTAGGCCTCTGTTTGGTAGCGGTTGGCATTCCATTTTGAAATCTGAGTTAAAGAATGTCAATCTGTCTTCTGAAGGCCATTGTCCATCCCATTGCAAGTGTGTTTATGTTTAGTCTTTTTTTCATGAGGTGTCATTTACCCAGAGTTTTGTGATTAGTTTCTTTCATAGTTTTTCCTCTATTTTTTTCTGTGTGTATACATATATATGTGTGTGTATATGTGTGTATGTTTTGTCTGTAATAAATATCTTATTTTTTAATTAAAAACAAAATAGTAAGTAAATATAATAATACTTAACCCATATTATACTGTTACAGTGAGTTAGGAAATTTCTTAACTTTTCTGCACATGTCATGTAATTTAATTCTTCCAACATCTTTGTGTGAGACAGATAGTATTCTTAGTCCCATTTTACATATTGAGCAACTGAGGCACAGAAAACTTAAGGAAACTGTCCAAGGGCCTGACATTTGGAATACTTATTTACTCACCATGCTCTCTATGTCCACTGAGGAGTAGTTTTTATTTTCTTCTATATAATACCTTTCATAATACATTTGTTTTTAAACCTTCTCCAATCCCATTTCAAATGCCTTTTTGTGTTTTGACTTTGTCCTAATTTGCTATACTCTGGTTTTTTGGGCAGGTTTCTCATTTTGGACCTCTCTCTACTCTCATATAAATAATCAGTTCATAAATTCAACAAATATTCATGGGCTACTTGCCCCATTTCTGGTACTGTTTCAAATTATGGGGGTCTTGAAAAGCATCCATGTCCACAGAGCTTTATTCCCATGGGAGAGGAAGACAAATAATATAGTAGAACAGGAAGTGTTACCAGGGAAATAAAGCAAAAGATGACAAACGATTCTAGCTTTGATAAGGCTATCGGGGGTGGGGGCTATCCAAAGAGATGACATGTAAGTAGAGACCTCAAAGGCAGAATGAGCACACACATGGATTTCTGGCGGAAGAGTGTCCCAGATAGAGGCAACAGCGCATGCCAAGGCCATGTGATGCCACAGTCCTTGGAATGGTGAATGAACACCAAGGACGCTCACATGGCTGGAACGTGGCTGGTTGCAGTGGGGGTGGAAATGATTTTGAGGTTGTAGGAAAGGACCAGCACACAGATGGGACTTGGAGACCACAGAGATGGATTTGGTTTTATTTAGCGTGTCATGAGGAGGTTACTGGAATTCTTTGGAAAGATGTCTAATGACATGAGTGCATTCCTTCTGAATCATTCTGGATGCTGATTGCAGAATTGGTGGTTGGGGTGCGAAGGTGGAAATAGGGGCATCGGTACAGGCTAATATGCTCTGGTGAGTGGGAGAGGTTGGGGCACTTGGCAGCAGTAGCAGCGTTGGGGAGAAACAGATGGTTTCTGGATTTGGAGATAATACTGGTAGCATCAGATGATGCATTAGCCGTACTCTGTAAGGGGAAAGGCAACTGGAGGATGCCTCGCTCTGAGGTTCTGGCCTCAACAATGTGGTGAACAGAGGAAGGGGAGATGTAGAGTACCCAAAGGAAATCAAAGGAAGCACAGAGTGAGATAGAAAAAGAAAACAAGATCAGGAAGCTTGTTGGTTGGAAGCTAAGAGAAGAAAAGTGTTGTATAAAAGGGATGACAACTATGTCAAACACTCTGGAGAGATGGAGTAAGGTGCATACTAAGATAGAAGATGGTTATTAGTGATATCACAAGAGGTTGTCTGGTGAATGGGGACAGAGGTGCTGGTCAATAGAGTGCTTTCATATGCAAATGGCAGCAGAGAAAGTAACCCTCACCCTCACCCCCACCCCAGATTGCTGTGGAATCAAGGGGAGAGTTTCCTCTAATCTATAAAATACTATAGCTGTGTATGCTAATGTGTGCATGCTGATGGGACCAATCCACTTGGAGGGTAACTCGATTGAGAAGACAGAGGGCCAGCTGCAGGAGCAATGCCCCTGAGTAGGGGGAGATGGAGCTTGTGTTTGGGGGGGGGGCGGGGTCTCCAGAGTACAGGGAGGGAATGCAGAGGAGTGGGTACAGTGGCTGCAGATGGGGGTATTTGGGACAAGGGAGAAGCAGAAGTTCTATTCTAATGACTTTACTCTGTGAATAAGAAACATGCCTACTAGCCAATAATAGAGAGGGAGGGCATCACTGTTCAAGAAGAGAGGAGAAAGTTTGAAAGTCAATTTGAAGAGCAAGACAATGAGTGGCCTTCTCTAAAGAACTGCTGAACAGCGCTTTAGATATGAATCACAGAATTCATTAGCTTTCATAAGCACATAGACCAACTCCTCAGTTCCTGGGGGTCTTGTCTTATAAATGAGTTCGCGCTCTGTCTTCTGACTTCAAAGATTCAGATGCTAAGGGGAATGGTAGGTTGAAAGATGACCTTATTTTTAATAGAACTTTCTTTGTTGTCTAATTCTATGATCCAAAGCCATGCTTTGTTTATAAGAAAATAAGTGTCTTCAAAGCTATGCTGCATTAGATGTTAATGTTAGGTCTCAAATGAGGAAATGAGCCTAAAGGGTTGATGATAATATTCAATCATTTTATTGTTAGAACTTAGTCCTTGGTAATGAGAACAATCAATTACAGGTATATCCTTCAGTCTCTTCCCAAAGAATTGTTTTTCCTTTTCTTTGGCTTATTCTATGCACTCACACAGACACACAGTAATGACCAGTTCTCGTTGATGGTATGCTAGCCTGATTCAATTTTGTTGTCACCTTTCCAGGTTGACAATTCTGGGATGTCAACTCAGATAGTAGTTAGGTGTCTCTTTAAAGACTTCTTCCAAGAGTCTTATATATAAAATTGTTACATTATTTGTTGTGTTAATGTGAGAGTGACATCAGTCACTGCAGAGTCATGACATCATATTTATTAAATAGTAACACCTGGTGTTTGCATGGTCCATCAGGGTTCACAGAAGGTTCTCGTATACATGATCCACAGGTTTTATCACAAGAACACTTAAGAGTCATATAGTTATGGTGGGATTTTAATAAGAATTCTCATCTTATCTCTCATTTTTTTGTAAAGACACAGCTCTGCATTTATAGAAATGTATTTTTAAAAAGAGTTGGCATCATCATTCTTGTTATTAATTGGGTTTCCTGGCAAACAGACTCTGACACTTTTGAGTTTTTCACGTGGGAGGTTCATTGGGGATTCTCCAAGAGGCGACAACAGCTGTGAAGAGGGCAGACTGTGGGACGGGGTGGATGAAGAAACCGAGCTGGGATGCAGTCACGACAGAGGATGCCTGCAGGGACATTTAATTTAGATCTGGGATGGCCGCTTAGAGTTGTCTCAGTCAAGGTATGGAGGATTGGATATAGGTCAGGCTGTCCCCTGGGAGGGACACGCCTTGAGTGAGAAAGCTTCCTTTCTGGAGAAGAAAGCCATGAGCAATCAGCAGAGCTAACACTGCCACCAGCTAAGGGGCTGAGTGCCTCAGTGCCATCATAGATCTGGGTGGGTCACTTCTGCTGCAAAAGCCCCATCTTGTCTATGTAACTCAGCACCTGATGCTTTAACCAATGCCAGGAAGGAAACACCCTCATGCCAAAATCCTGAGTCTGTTCATCCACTTCTTCATTTATAACTATTTTATTGAATACCTACTATGTACCCAGCGCTGTTCTAGTTCCAGAGGATTAGACTCCTATGGTCACTAGCCTCCAAGTTTCTCTCTATATTCTTTGGCCTGATCTCCCTACTCTTTTAAAATCAGGAAATTGGAATACAAGTTAATGACTTCTTTTTAGAGGTGTCAGAGTTAGCTAAGTAAAGTACAACGTAAAATGTGAACAGTGACCTTTTCTTAAAAGTTCTTTTTGGCACGGTGTTGTCAAACCAAATATTCTCGGCTCAGAATTTGAGTAATTAAAATCGGAAAACTAAATATAAGGCAGTCTAAATTCCGGCTATGTCTAATCTAACAGTACAGTCAGAGAAAGCTCCAGATTCTTAACAAGATGGACATTTCTATACATGCTTTCAATTTATTTGTAAAGATATTAAACTGAGTGGACCCTAGGGCAGAAATATGTGCTAGGCTGAAAACAAACTCTTTGCAGATGGGCTCAGAAGCCCAATTTTGTGTGCTAATTACCTGGGTAAAAGCTGCAGGTCTTTCACAGATCACACTGGTGGAGAGCACTCCTTCTTAGTACTTAGTGGGCTCCCTGTGTCCCCGATTCTCTGCCGCTCGCTCGGAGTCACCAGTAAACAGAATTAGAGAGTTCCTGAGGTTGTCAGATGCTAAGGGTGTGCTTGCTCAAAACTGCCCTGTTTCAGATATCTGTACAACAGCTGTCTGTGCATAATTTGTTTACTCTTTTTGCTTCCAGAAAGAGACTTGGGCTCCTTCAGCAGATTTGAGGAAATCTTTCTGTCATTAATTCTCAACATGTAGCCAATCAGCTCAGAAACTCAGAGCGGCATGACTAATGGTGTCCCCAGCGTCTCACTGTTGGTGACCTTGCCCGTCACCGTACAGTGTGATGGACAGTATGATTTTAAAACTGTGCAAGAGATTTGAACCAGTGTCTCTTACCATCCTTCTGAGCATTAACTAAGCTTTGGGGACAGTTAGGCATCTTTGCCTCATACTTAATGCCTCATCTGACTTTCACATGTACTTGGCAGGCCAGGCCATGTAGCCAAGATCCAATGTCACAGGCATGTGTTTGTTATCTCCCTCCCAAATACTAGGGCAGTGGCAGTAAGTTGTCACTGGTAGTTCTGCCCTGTAGCTAGGATTTTGTAAATATTATCTTCTTGATGAGTATACCTGGAAAAAATTACATTATTTTTCCAACGTCCCTTGTCAAATACATTCTAGAACCTCTCAGTCAAAAGCTTCTGTCACATTTAACACTGGGAAAGAACTCCAAGGAGTTTTATGTGTCATTTTGTAGTACGAGAATTTCATGGCATGTGACATTAGGAATCTGCTTTGAGATGGAAACTGTCCATCAAAAATAGGCATTTGCATCGTTGTCAGTAAACTTGCACGTCAAGCTGGAAGATGCTGACATTTCGTAGAACTGTTTGATCTGGACTTTTGGTTTCTATTATTTATTAGAAGAGAGTATGGGGCCTCTGCCCATACTTTCCCCTGGCTTATCACTGATCATGCAGGAATTCATTAGGAGTAGGAACAAAGAAAATTCATGCAATTTTAAACATGTTAGCCATGATTGGGTTGCATTCTCCCTCCGACTCCTAATTTGTTCAGTAGACTGACTGCTTTAACATCCTTTTATTCTGGATCATTCTTTCTCCCTTCTGCTTTCCTGTGTATCGTGTCCTGTGTGCCAACGACTGGAAAGAGACATAGGAAAAAAAAAATCTGTAATGAATTCTTAGTTCCTGTTGTTGTGTGGTCTAGGCTTTGGGTGTGTGTCTGTGGAGCATCTCCCTTCCTCCCCCTTCCTCCCCCTTCCTCCCCCTTCCTCCCTCTTCCTCCCCCTTCCTCCCCCTTCCTCCCCCTTCCTCCCCCTTCCTCCCCCTTCCTCCCTCTTCCTCCCTCTTCCTCCCCCTTCCTCCTTCTTCCTCCCTCTGCTCTTGGTTCTTCAGGTTTGGGAATAGGCTTTCCCAATGTGCCTGTAACAGTATTCTATCATTCTAACACCAAAATCCCTTTCAGATATTTTAAGTGTTATCAACTGTCTTTGAGACATTTGTAAGTGATCTTAGCCATTCATCATTATAAGAACTACTTTCTTTCATATTATTTTTATAATTTGTTTCCCCTCACCCCCCCCCCCCCCCGCTCTCTATTCCTTTTTTATTCTGTACTCCCTCTAGCTCCACTGGCCTCAGTTCACTGTGGTATTGAGCAAGTTAGAAAACGCTTGCAACTCTAAACATGCCCACTAAACAACTTTGAGTCACCCTTGGTCATTTTCTGTGCTGTCCAATTGATCATAGAGCTGAATCTTTGACAGTATCTCTCTCTGGTATGTCTCTCCTTTCTTATCTTTACTGTCACTTGTTTATTCCAGACTTCACCATTACTCATGTCATTTACTCACCTCCTTGCCACTCACCTTGTCTCCCATTCATTTGTCAACCACATCTCTGCCAAGGATTTGCCGAAAATGTTGTCATAGAATGATTGAGCTGGAAATTAAACAGGCAAGGAAGACCGTCAAGCTTCTTGCAGTAGGAAGGACCAAGTGAACTCAACTGCTGAGTCACAGGTGGGAGAGTTTTTTAAGCTCTGGGATGAGCTAGTAGAAAAGTAGTGGAGGACATTAGTGGAAACATTAGTGCAGTTAGGCTACCTGTGTTTGCTAATTGTCACTTATCAACAACAATTAGTTAAGTTCCTACCTACCCATTAAGACTGAAAGCTAGGGCTTGAGGAAGACTGTCTTCCTCAATGATTCTATTTCAAATAAATGGCTCCCAGGTATTTGAGATTTTCCCAGGTAGTCCAACTGTCCAGAGGAGATTTACATCTCAAAGGTGGCAGAGAGAGAATTTACAATTGAAAGTCTTCAGTGTAAAGAAAGGGTCTATAGTCAGGGGGAAAAAGCTATCTGAAGTTTAGTAAAGCAAAGGAGAACATTAAGGCCTCCTTGATCGATATAAACCTCAAATCTTTGGCCCTGGCTGGTTGGCTCAGTTGATAGAGTGTCTACCTGGTGTGTGGGTGTCCCGAGTTTGATAGTTGATTAGGGCACACAGGAAAAGAGATCATCTGCATCTCCACCCCTCCCTCACTCCCTCCCCTTCTCTCTCTCTCTTTTTCTCTCTATCTCTTTTTAAAAAATTTTTAAAAATTTTTATATTTTTACAGAGACAGAGAGAGAGTCAGAGAGACAGACAGGGACAGACAGGAACGGAGAGATGAGAAGCATCAATCATTAGTTTATTGTTGCGCGTTGTGACACCTTAGTTGCTCATTGATTGCTTTCTCATATGTGCCTTGACCGCGGGCCTTCAGCAGACCAAGTAGCCCCTTGCTTGAGCCAGTGACCTTGTGTCCAAGCTAGTGAGCTTTGCTCAAACCAGATGAGCCCACACTCAAGCCGGCAACCTCGGGGTCTCGAACCTGGGTCCTCGGCATCCCAGTCCGACACTCTATCCACTGTGCCACCACCTGGTCAGGCTTTCTCTCACTTTTTCTATCTTCCTCTCCTGCAGCCATGGCTTGATTGGTTCGGGCAAGTTGGCCCTGAGCACTGAGGATGGCTCCATGGCCTCGCCTCTGGCACTAAAATAACTCAGTTGCTGAGCAACAGAGCAATGGCCCCAGATAGGCAGAGCATCGCCTGGTAGGGGGCTTGCTGTGTGGATCCTGGTTGGGGTGCCTGCAGGAGTCTGTCTCTCTGCCTCCCCTCCACTCACTTAATAAAAAAGAAAAATCTGAAATCTTTATCTTCTGATGAGAACTCTTTAGCATCTCAGCTCCTTAGCATAAACCCTCCCCCAAAACACCAAAGCGTCTGGCCTTGGCTCACCACCTTTTCACTCTTGCAACTACCCCTCTTGCTAAGTCCTAAACCTTTGCTTTTTCTCATGCCTTGATTTCTTAGCATCTAAGGGTGGTCTAAGACTTAGAGAATTCTATTTACCTACGTTATTTTTCTTCACTTGGGAAATAACTTTTCATGTAAGCATGTCCTGTCTTGGGAAATGTGCAGCTCCTCTGGGTTCTAAACACGTTTGGTTCTAGTCTGTCAGAATTCCTACTACAAGGTGCACGATCAGCATGCTAATCTTATGTCACTCCACTCTCCCCCACCTGTGACACCTTGAACGCAGGTACTCTGTTGTACTCAGTGTTGTTTGCCCAACTTGTAGCACTAGAGTTGTCCCTGGCACAAGAAAATCTTCAAATGTGTGCTGAATGATAAAGTGAGTAGTCTACGGCCATACCACCCTGAACGCGCCCGATCTCGTCTGATAAAGTGAGTGACTTGTATACCTGAAAAATATTTTGGCACAGTTTCTTGTACACATGATACACATTTGCAAAATCAAGTGAAAATGAATACCAGGAGTTATTACTCAAGATGATATGTGCCAAAGCATTTAAGAGGATTAAAAAAAATGAGTTGTATGTCCTTTGAGCTGCCTTCTCAGGTAGTATATTATCAGGATAAAAAGGAGAGCTCGGTGTGTAGTTTGGAACACAGATTTGTAAAGAACCTGCCTGCTAGTTTCTGGACACTACTTAGTTACTTTTATCTTATGGGTGACATCTTGAATTAACTTCGGAGAGGACTTGGTTTAGCCCAAGCTGCAAAGTTAGAACGCTAGGGTCATTTTTAATGACAAGGAACCAGGGGTTGTGACACCTTTGACAGACCCAGGCATGGCATGTTGAGGTATAAAGTTCTTAGAGTGTCATGTTTTGATTTTTTTTTTGGTGCTAATATGCCTGTCAATTTCCCCTGTTGGTTACAGGTGATCAGTGGGCAGTAAATGATGACAGGTTGTTATAAAATGGACTGTGGCAAACAGGGGGAAACCACTGGATAGAAATATTGCCAACTCATTCTGTTTAATTATTGTCAGCTCTCCAGTTAGAATTTTAGTTCCTCAAGACTCTGACACATTTGGAACTAATGATGTAAAATGAAGAAATTCTGCTTGTCCCTTACCATCTTCCTTTATGGCCCTATCTTGCTCTGGTGCCTGTCTTGTCGCCTTGATTTTACTTCTAGTCCCTTGTCCCCATTATCCTACTGACTTTCTGTAGAGTGTTAATGCCATGGGTAAGAAAATAGGTAACCTTTGTTTTTCTGTGTGTCATTATTCTCCAATATCAGCATAGTGTCTGTCTATAGGAAATTCAGAACAATTCCCTTTCTCTTGCTTTTTTACTTTTTAAGTAGTAAACTTTATTTTGATTTTTAGGCTTAAGTTGACATAAAAATGAAGTAGAAGGTGCAGAGTCCCATATATTCCCTCAAATGATCCCAGCACTTAGAGTGCATGTAGTTTCTATTACCAAAATTCTGCATTAGTGTTGTACATTTGTTATATTCAATGAGCCAGTGTAATACATTACAATTAACTAAAGCCATACTTCAAACTTGGATGTATGATTATGTTCTACAGTTTTATGGGCTTTCACAGGTATATGACATGTACCACTGTGATGGTATCCTACAGAATAGTTGTACTGCCTTAAGTACCCCTTGGCTCTACCTATTCACCCATCCCTCTTCTGTAACCCCTGGAAACCACTGATCTTTTTACTGTCTTCATAATTTTGCTTTTTCCAGAATGCCATCAAGTTGGAATCAAGCAGTATGTGGCCACATCAAACTGGCTTCATTCACTTAGCAATATTCATTTAAGGTTCCTCCATTGTCCTTTGTGGTTTGAAAACCCAATTCTCTTTGTTGCTAATGTTTTGTTGTGTGATGATCAGTTTGTTTATTCATTGAAGGACATTGTTTACCTATTGAAGGACATCTTGACTGCTTCCAAGTTTTGTCAGTTATGAGTAGACATACTAGAAACATTCATGTGCCAATTTTTGTGGGACATAGTTTTCAACTCCTTTGTGAAATTGCTGGATTGTGTGGTAAGATTTTTTTTACTTTTAGAAGAAACTAGCAAGCTATTTTTCAATGTGAAGATACTCTTTCACATTTCTACCAGCAAACAATGAGCGTTCCTTATGCTCCACATTCCCACCAGCATTTGATGTCAGTTTTTTTCAATTTCAGGTGTTCTGATAGATAGTGATACTATGTTGTTTTAATTTGCAATTTTCTGATGCTGTGATATTGAGCACCTTTTTCACATAGTTGGCTTATCTGCCAACTATATGTCTGCTTTGGTGAGATGTCCACATCTTTTGTTCACTTTTCTTTTCTTTTTTTCTTTTGTTCACTTTTTAATTGACTTTCTTATTTTTGAATTTTAAGAGCTCTTTGTATATTTTGAACACTAGTCTGTTGTCACATATGGGTTTTACAAAAATATTTTTTCCAGTGTCTTAGATTTTCATTATTTTAACAATGCCTTTCACAGAGCAGAAGTTTTAATACAGAGCAGAAGTTTTGATTTAATGTGGTCGAACTTACCAATTTTATTTCTTGCATGGATTATGCTTGTGGTATCTAAACATGTCATCGCCAAACACAGCTTACCTAACTTTAATGTTCTTTTCTATATTTTTCAGACTCTTGGTTTTATAAGACTATAAGTAGCTTAATGGAAAGCAAATGCATACTTGACATAAACTGAATTGATTGTCAGTAAATCTAACATTGATGCTTAAGGAAATGTCAAGTTTTTAATAAACATATCTCTGAATATTAACATAAAATAGTCATTCTAAAATTACCTATATTTTTGATGGTGTACCATATTGTTCCAAATCCCTTCTTATTTTATGAATGTCAATGCTGTCATTATATGTATTGGTCTTTTTTAGAAAGAGACAGCCTTTTTATTTTGCCTCCACAGAGTCTCTGCAATTCTAGTATTTTTATGTATATATTAGAGCTTAAAACCCAACCTTTGCAAACCCTTGCAATTCTAAGAGGCTTTTCTTTAAGGTCTCATACCTTCTTTTAATGATCCCATTGAAGGCAGTTTTGTTTGTGATTTGAACAGGTAAATCAATTATTTATTAATTGATTTAGCTGCAGTTCTGTTTTAACAACAATTGCCCTGTAACGGCTCATGTGTCATAAAATCAAATCCTTTCTCTTCTTCTTTTTCTTCTTTTTTTTTTTTTAAATACTGAGTTTTCAGCCCTGTCTTTCCATAGTAACACCTCGCTGAACACATCACAGGATCTTGCAGGGAATGAAATCCCTGCTGTGAGTTGTCTCTGTTTTTATAAATTTTAGTGTCAGAAGTGACTCTTTGCTTTTTCTCTGGCTCTGAGTCTTTGCTTGTGTCATAAAGCAGCCAGCCATGATTCCTCTCGTCTCTTCTTAGGTTTGCTTGATTTTTTTATTGACTTACTTAGGTTTAGCTCCAGCCATTAGAAACTGGCACGACACATTTTCTGCTATATAAGTCTCCCCATTTGGTCTGCTGAAATTGGTTTGAGGCTTTACAAATGACCAGCACATGTTGATAATAGAAGTGGGGGAAATTGATTAATTTAATAAGGCTTGGAGGGGTGAATACCTTGCAGATATTATGTACTCTACCGGCACTGACTTAATCTTTACTATAACCCAGACAGGTAGGTACTGTTAAAAAACAAAATTCAACTGAGTAAATGTGAAAATCTAATTGGCTTCATTTACCAACTTATGAATATAGCAGCATCCTAGATAGCAGATAGAAAGGACCTCCAAGGATCTGTACCGAATGAAAGGCTTTTCTAGTCAGAAGGAAGGTGAGGCAAGGAAACGTTTCAGGTGAGATCACCTTCTTTCAGGGAAAGGTGGAGATCTTTTCAGCAGATTACCTCACTAGTGTTGACCAGGTAATTTCAGACTGATTGGTTAAAGATTACATTCTTGGGAAAGTCTGAAACTGTAATTAGGTGAGGTATTGAGTCTTGGTTTGCTGATATGGGGCTTAGCACAAGTCACTCCATTTTGGGCCTGTTGTTTCTTTCTCTCTTTATTTCCCGTTAGTATCATGATTAGTCTCTTTACTTAGAATCTTTACATCCTATATTGCAAAGAATCAAGGGAAAAATAAGCTTGTGGAGTAATTTAAAAGTATCTGTAATTATATTTTTTTCTGAATGTAGATGTTTACCAAGGGTAATTAAACATTAAAATGAATGCTATGGGCCCTGGCTGGTTGGCTCAGTGGTAGAGCGTTGGCCTGGCATGCAGGAGTCCCGGGTTTGATTCCTGGCCAGGGCACATAGGAGAAGTGCCCATCTGCTTCTCTACCCCTCCCCCTCTCCTTCCTCTCTGTCTCTCTCTTCCCCTTCCGCAGCTGAGGCTTCATTGGAGCAAAGTTGGCCCAGGCGCTGAGGATGGCTCCATGGCCTCTGCCTCAGGTGCTAAAATGGCTGTGGTTGCAACAGAGCAATGCCCCAGATGGGCAGAGCATCGCCCCCTGGTGGGCATGCCAGGTGGATCCTGGTTGGGCGCATGTGGGAGTCTGTCTGACTGCTTCTCCGTTTCCAACTTCAAAAAAATACAAAAAAAAAAAAAAATGAATGCTATGGGAATATCTCTGCTCACAAAAATTAGGGGATCAGGGAACATACAGATACTCCAGTACTTTCAACCTTTTGTATAGTGCATTTTCGCCAATGAAACAAAAGTTGGTTTTGCATCTCACTTACATAATTTAACAACTTTCTTTGATTTGTCATTTGCTTTTCTAATGTTCTTGTTTAATAAAAATCAAATGCATTTTTAATCACTGCATATTCATTTTGAAATATCCCCTAATTTTTGTGAGCAGTGTATTATAGAAAAAACTATCAAATTAATAATGTCAAATGTTAACCATATTTGAAACTAATAGTTAGTAAACACTCTATCAAAAAATCTATGAGAAGCACTTTTGAATATCTGGTACATTTGTATTAATGAACTTTTTCTACTTAGGTGAGAGTGTGTAGTTTATGTTTAGTTTATGCAGACTCTCAGCTCTTCAGTTCAATGCTAGAAATTCTAATGCAAAGATTTTCATAGCAAAACAAATCATGTGGTTTTCCAAAAACAATCCTTATTAAAGTCTGATGTACTCTTATTATCTCTACTGTCCCCATAATGATTAACATCCTGCTCACAATTTTATAGTTGCATTGCTTTATAAAGTAAGCAACAGTCAGCTTAGTTCTCTGACCCCTAAATTTAAGACAGGGTTATGATAAGCCTGTCAACAGTTTTGATAAGCTGATTCATCATCTTCTCAAACCCTTGAAGCTGGCCTATTGGAAAGAGGAGAGTGAGAAGTCTTTAAATGTGCCCTCCATTCTGCCAAGTGTGTTTATGAAAATAAGTTTGACTTGACTCAGAGTTTTTCAGCCTCACGGTCATGCTCTGATGCCAAGAATTGTTCACCAAAACTCTGCTTCCCACAGATCACATCTTCCCCCAATTCCTGTGCAGCTTTAACCATTGGATTTGGGATTCCATCCTCACTCTTTGGTCAGCCTGTCCCGGTTTCCAGTTTCACTTTCTGAGCTCAGTGTTGAAAGCTAGGAGATACTACCTCCCCTGTGTGGCCCACGTTTGACAGGAAGTAAAAATATTTTAGAATAGGGGCTCTTAAGTGAAAGAAACCTGGGATGAAATCTGTGTCCCATTTAGTAGCTGTGACGTTGACATTCAGGGCAGGTTACCTCATCTTTATGAGACTCAGTTTTCTTATTTGAAAAATAGGAGTCATGATACGTGCCTCTTACGATTGGGGCAAAGATGAAATAAGATAATCAACTGATGACATCATTTATGTTCGTGTATTTTCTTCTCCTCCTTGGCCTCTTTCCCTTCTTTCTCCCTCCACTTACTCTCTTTTTTCCTCTTCCCTTTTCTGACCACAGCCCCCTGCTTCTCTCATGCCACTTCTCCGAGCCTCCAGGCTCAGGCTCAGGGCACCTGTTCCAGGGTGAGTGCTCCTAGTTCAGGCCAGCAGGAAACAGTTTTGCATCCGGGGATTCACAATATTGGTACTCTTATTTCCCTCAGCGTCCCTGACGTTATGAACTCATTGACCTCAGTGCAATTCAGGCAGACCCTACAGTTGTCCCAGGTTAGAATGTGCTTCAGGAATCTCTGGGAGGGATGTTCACCTTCGAGTTGGTCCATGGGGGTCTTTTGTTTTTCTTCAATCAAATAACTAATTCACATGAGGAAAATTTCTTACTGTCCTTGACATACCTCCAACTCTTTGTAAGACATTGTTCAAGTTTTCTTTTTCTTTTTTTAATTATTTATTATTATTATTATTATTCATTTTAGAGAGGAGAGGGAGAGACAGAGGGAGAGAGAGAGAGGAGAGACAGAGAGAGAGAGAAGGGGGGGAGGAGCTGGAAGCATCAACTCCCATATGTGCCTTGACCAGGCAAGCCCAGGGTTTCAAACTGGCGACCTTCAGCATTTCCAGGTTGACGCTTTATCCACTGCGCCACCACAGGTCAGGCCATTGTTCAAGTTTTCTTAAAACACTTTAGGCAATTTCAATTTAATGCCCTTTAAAATATTGATTTTTAAAGTTTTGGGCAATTCAAATCTATATGTAGGATACCTGAGCTTGGTCTCTTCCCTCACTATGCTTCTCATTTGTGGTGAAATATATATTTTAGAAACCATATTTTTTGTATTTTATTTTAGTGCATATGTACTTTAGAAGTTTTTTGGGTTTTTTTCTTTCTTACAGATAAAAGAGTACAGTTATGGAGTGGTTGCTAGAAGACTGTGGATTTGTTGTTAATTTATGCATTCTTCAGCATACATTTGCATAATGAGTTCAAGTAGTTCTAACTTCAAGTAGAAAAGACAAAATTAATTAGTAGGACCCGTTGGCATTTTTTTTCACAAATAAAATCCCAAGCATGCACATGTGAAAGATATAATGGATTTTTTAAAACCAATTAAATTAATCACATTCAGAATTATCAGGCATTTATATGAACAGAAGTAGGGAAAGAGGGTTAATAGAGGTCAGGGTCAAGCCTGAGAGGGGACCTAGGGCAAGACTCATGTCTTGGCTGGGAAGAAGTAATTAGTCGTATAATATTTTTAGGGTTGAGGATCACCAGTTAATTTCATAATGTCTTTCATATTTCTGTACCTAAACTTGTCAAAGCTTTATAATTGTCTTATCTACTAAGGTTGCCATAACAAAATATCATAGTCTGGGTGACTTAAACAAAAATTAATTTTCTCACGGTTCTCGAGGCTGGAATGCCACTCAAATGGGGGAGGAAGGATTTTGCCCACAAGCACAAACTCTATAGCAGGGGTCTCAAACTCGTGGCCCGCAGGCCGCATGCGGCCCGCTGAACAATTTTGTGCGGCCCGCAGACTAATCCACGAAGTTCAAAATATTTTGGATAAAATTAAGTAAGCCTAGGGGCCTACTTGTATTTTTCATTTCTCTAGCATCCTAGCTAGATATTAGCTTAGTTAACAGCAGTTGTGATGCAAACTACAGTTTCTGGTCGTTTTGTGACACTGAGTAAACTGCATGTACGATTGTGCTTGTTGTACTGATTTTTTTTTTGTTTTCAACTGCAGTGAGAAAAGTGTTGCATAATAGTTGCCTTTTGTAGACCTAGTGCGGCCCGCCAAACGGCTATCATCTTGCTCTGCGGCCCACATGCTGAATTGAGTTTGAGGCCCCTGCTCTATAGTATCTCTTCTTATAAAAAACTAATCTCATTATGAGAGCCCCACCCTCATGACCTCATCTAACCCTAATTACCTCCCAAAGACTGTATCTGCAAATATCATTATTTTGGGGGTTGGAGCTTCAACATATGAATTTGGGGGGCATTCAAACATTTTACCTGTGACAGTTACGTTAGCCCAAATGTCAAACATGTTAAAAGTCAGGCACTCCTTAGAAGATTAACACTTTAGTCAATTATTAGTTATTTATACTCAAGACACATCTGAGTGTATGTTTTGATAGAAGGAGGGACAAAAAAATAAGAAAGCTAGGGTAAGAAAGGTAGGTAAGGTACAGAGTAAGGGGAATACATTTGTCCTCCATCAGTCAAGAAATACAATTGCTACAAATTAGGAAGCACATTCGCTCTAACTAAATAGGGGCAAAAAGAAGAGCAGTTTTTATTTGTTGAATCAATGTACTGCTTGTGAAAAGGTTAAAAACATGGATGGTTTTAGCATACACAGAATCCAGTACCAAGGAATTGCAAGTTCTGGGTTCCCCAGAGATCAAAACTATAGTGCTCACTAGCCATGTATGGTTATTTAAACTTTAAATTAATTAAAACGAAATAAGATAAAAACATTGGCCTCTCTGTCATACTGGCTACATTTTAATTACTCAATATGACATGTGGCTAATGGCTACTGCATTAGACAGGGTTGCTCTGCAGACCTCTGAGGCCCAACTCAAGCAGATCACCCTGCTGCTTGTTATGCAGTGACATTAGCCATGGGACTGTGGCTAATTAATAAGCCTGGTGTCGCTTGTTGAAAATGGATTGAAGCAATAGGTATCATTGGGGGGTTGATTACTTCTCTACCCCTCCCTTTTGTTGAGGACGAGGCAAAGTTGCTGATTTTATACTCATAGTAGAAATGAATGAGATGTCTTTGAAAACTTTTTCCCATCTGCTCCCTTTTGATTCCAGGCCTGAAGTATCCATTTTCTCATTGTAGTTAAAACTATCTGCTCCCAAGTACATTGAATTTATAACCCGACTAACTCCATTCATTGATAATAGAAGGAAATCAGAGGTATTGACAGGAATCCACTGCTTCTCTTAATTAATTTAACTAGTTAATAATTGATTAAATTTAATTTTTTTTTACATTTGCACATTTGATATTAAGAGAAAATATCATTGAGCAAGATTCTAACATGGGCTCTCCTGTTAATTATCGTTAGTCTGTTGCCGCAACATTAGACTTAACTTTCTAGCCCCAAAGACTAGCTTTTCCTCATCATTCCTCAATGATTAGAAATCCTTATTCTTCTCTTAGCTCAGTGACTCGCCTTATTGGGATCTATTTGGTAGCCTAGCTGACGACAGTTACTTTAACCAGTACTTTACTTTAAGAGATCTCCTAATGGAATTTCCCTTCCATTTCTTTCCAAGGTACATGATTGCCACACTGAAGATTTTTTCAGTGTTTCTGTTTATATATTTTTTTAAAAAGAGACAAAGCATTTTCCAGATGATTATTCCTCAAACATGGGACAGTCACAGGGTTCCTCGCCCTTTTGCTTACTGCCTCTCTTGCTTAGCATGAGAAGAAATGGGAAAGGCAAGCTCCAACCCAACGCTCGCTGTCTGCTCCTGCTCCAAACCCTTGTTTCTTTGCCTACCCTGGAAAGTTTTCTCAGCTCTGAAAGGTACACTTTCTCTTTCAAACTTGGACAGATCCTAAGCCTGTCTTCCTCTCTTTTTACAAGCTTTTATTGAATACCATTTCTCCTCCAGCCATTGGAGCCGTGAAGGTAAACAAATCTTACTTCTGATGAGAGGGCCCATACTCACTCACAGGTTTGCATGCAGTTGTAAAGATGATGGACACTTTCAACCTTTATATATATGCAAGACTTTGGGAACTTAAAGGGATGGGACACAAGTATTGATCTCTAGGGGAAGCCAATCTAGAGGTAATACTGAGAAAGAAACTATGTCTTTTTTTCCTCTAGATCACCCTTGCTTCTCTAACTGAAAGAGCTAATGTGGTTCCATATCTTCAAAAAGCCTAAAATCTTGACTTTCAGGCAAGAATTAGTCCCTTGCTCCTATAGTTTTCAAATGGCTAAGTTCATATATGTTTACTATAACCTGTGCTATTTTATTATTATTTTTGGTTTCTGTGTATACCTTCTCTACCACTTTGTGAGTTCCTCTAGACTTTTCCATGCACTTTAAATATTTTTTATACTCTGCGTTATTAATTTTAAAGCATTTTTAGACCCATTTATTGATGATTAGGCTTCAAAAATAAACTCGATTGAAATGTTTTAAAAAATATTTTAGTGAATATCACTGTCAGATCATAGGCTTGCTGGTCTTTATCTGGTTAATTCAAAATTTTGAAATTTTCTCGTTAAATCATTAATTCAACTGTGTAATTATACTTTTTTTTTTTTTTTTTTTTTTTACAGAGACAGAGAGTGAGTCAGAGCGGGATAGACAGGGACAGACAGACAGACAGGAACGGAGAGAGATGAGAGGCATCAATCATTAGTTTTTCATTGCGCATTGCAGCACCTTAGTTGTTCATTGATTGCTTTCTCATATGTGCCTTGACCGCGGGCCTTCAGCAGACCGAGTAGCCCCTTGTTTGAGCCAGTGACCTTGGGTCCAAGCTTGTGGGCTTTTGCTCAAACCAGATGAGCCCGTGCTCAAGCTGGCGACCTCGGGGTCTCAAACCTGGGACCTTGGCATCCCAGTCTGACATTCTTTCCACTGCCCCACTGCCTGGTCAGGCTAATTATACTTTTAAAATCAGAAGTAACAATGTGCATTTTTTTAAGTTTTGGGAAGGAGACAATTTTTCAGTATTTCACAGATCTTAGGGTTATTTCTGAAGTAGGAGAGCCTGTCCAAGCAAGCTATTGTGTAACATATGCCACCTTCTAAATAGGGTATTTAAGGCACTTAATAGCTTTGCCCTATTATTTCCTGTGGCCTTGCTTCTACCACAGTTACACTGACCATCTTCATAATCAGTTGGACTTTTAAGCCATGAACCTTCTAGAAACTTTTTCTTTTCTTTTTTTTTTTTCCTTTAATGTTTTATGCCTATTTAGTTTAGCTACTAGCCATCAGGTAGCAATGGTGCCTTGAGCAGTTAAATCTCTCAGGTGGAGAACTATTGCAAACTGACAGAAAGATTAAACCCCATGCGGAAAGCACAGGGATAAGTGTCGAGAATCCTGATTTTTTCATTCTTTTTTGGTACATTGGCTATTGCAAATGCAGGCATAAATTATCAGCTGGCTGAGAGCGGGCCGCTGAAAGAAAATGGAACGAAGGCTGGCCAGGCGGCAAGGGGTGTGTGGAACATGAGGGAAGAGAAATAGACTGAGACCAGCAGGGAGGTATAGGGAGAATTTTGGGTTGAACTATCCAAAAGAAAAATAATATTTTTGAGATTTTTTTTTAACCCTCCGAAACGCATTTGTGTCGATCTTGAAAATTAATTACATATTTCATTTTAGTCTTTTTCTCTCTTTCCTTCCCCCTCAGCCATCCCTCTGGGTATTCTAGTTGTGCGCGGAGACTGTGACTTGGAGACTTGTCGTATGTACATAGATCGCCTGCAGGAGGTGAGTGTCTGTAGCCAATTACATATTTTGCTCAGTTTTCCACTTGTGTAAATAATTACCAGCCATCTTTATTTGCTTCTGCAACGAGGCATTTGGGGAGGAAATGGAAATGTGGTGGCCTTGTCTTTTCATCACACACCATGTTGCCCCCACCTCTCACCCCTCACTAGCTTCCCTGCTCAGGCGGCTGAAGTGGGGAAGGATCAGTCGGGTTAACAGCAGTGCGCTACTGTTCTAGTGTATTCCATAACTGTAGCTTGGAACTTCTGTTTCCTTGCCAGACTACATACCTGCATTTTTATTTTTTGAGCTCTACAGAATTTCAAAGGGTCCTAATAAATAATGAAAGAAAACAGAGGTTTGGGGCTATGTAATGTTTTGTATCTAGCACAGACTTCGTCAGAGACAGCTAGGTTTTTAAATATATATATATATATAATATATATATATATATAATTGTACAGGAAAGAAAAATCTTCTATATTTTATAGGATCTTGTATCAAAACACAAAAGAATAATCCTTTTTTTCCCCCTCAATCTCGTTTTACCATAGAGAAAGAGAGAGGAAAAGGTCTCATATATGACTTTCCTATGAATTTGAACTGCACCAGCAAAGCCAGGAGACCCTGCCCCCTTATTTCAGTGGTCATTGGTTGCTTCTTATAAAACTTGGGAGTATTCACTCTCTCTTATTTTCAGAGAACAAAGAGCATAAATAGCCACTCTTTATCATTGTTTCATGATGCAAGATGTACATCAGAACAACTGTTTTTGGATGTGGTCTAGACATTTGTTTTTTGAAAGCCATTGGATGATTTTGGTGGGTACCCCAACATGAGCAGCTTGCTCCCAGACAACGCATTATACATGAGTTAATGTCACAAATAAAAAAAGATATATAGTGTTTAAAATCCTTTCAAGTTGTAGCCACTTAGTTTTCAACATTAGATTTTATTTCTCTTGAAATAAGTTCAGGTAGGCAGTATCAAGTAATATGAAAAATTAAGTTTTCTCTTCAGCATTGTTAAAGAGAGAAATTGTGAATGATAATATTTTGGGATAAATGCTACATTTTGAATACTGATATGGGCAAGAGAAGAAAAGTTAACAAATTTTATCCTTGTGGCTTCATTTGGCTATTTTTGCCAAGGGTAACTTTCATATGTTAAAATCTGTGTACTTTTTAGCATGAGACTCAGTTCTAAATCAATATTTCTAAGATATAGTATCTTATTCTTCAGTCTGATGTTTGTATTTTATTGTGGAACCTCACTCAATTAATCTGCAATAGAAAGTTAATCACAATAGCTACCAAACTTTTTCTTTTCTTTCTTTCTTTTTTTTTTTTTTTTTGCTTAACACTTGGGTAACTTAAGACTTCACAGGCATTCAGTGGTAGTTCATTAGCATGGCATGTGGAAGTCCCGGGTTCGATTCCTGGTCAGGGTACACAGAAGTGACCATTTGCTTTTCTACCCCTCTCCCTTTTCTCTCTCTCTCTCTCTCTCTCTCTCTCTCTCTTTCTTCTTCTTCTTCTTCTTCTTCTTCTTCTTCTTCTTCTTCTTCTTCTTCTTCTTCTTCTTCTTCTTCCTCCTCCTCCTCCTCCTCCTCCTCCTCCTCTTCTTCTTCCTTCTCCTCCTCCTCCTCCTCCTCTTCTTCTTCTTTTTCTTCTTCTTCTTCTTCTCTTCCTCTCTTCCTTTCTCTCAGCCGTGACTCAATTGGTCAGAGAAAGTTGGCCCTGGGCACTGAAGATGACTTCATGGTCTTGCCTCAGGCACTAAAATAACTCAGTTGTTGAGCAACGAAGCAGCAGCCCCAGATGGGCAGAGCATCCCCCACCCCAGTATGGGGCTTACTGGGTGGATCCTAGTTGTGGCACATGTGGGAGTCTGTCTCTCTGCCTCCCTGCTTCTCACTTAACATGTAAAAAAAAAAAAAAGATTTCACAGTACAAAAATATGTAACTAGTGAAAACCAACGTATTGGTGTGCTTATCACACCAATATTCAACTAGCAGTGGGATTTTAAAAAATGGACTGAGCCTTAAAGAGGCAAAGTTTTAAAACTAGCTTAGGCACAGAGAGGAAGTTGATAAATCCTTGTGGGAAGCAGGTATGAGGACAGTTACCCAGGATTGTTGACATTTGTAAGTAGCAACACTCCCCTCATTAACAAGGGAGCCTGCGGGGCATGACAGCGGTGACAACTTAGTTATAAAACTTTATAAAGGGAGCCAGGCACTCAGAATCTACCAGTAAAACCTCATTAATTTTAACCCCGTTCATTTGCTCTTCGTGATAATGTGAAGGGGGCCAGTGATTTTCTCTTTGTGGTCTATGGAAACCTGTTTGCCAAACAACTCATCAGTATAAACACAATTACCCGGAGAGTGTGTATTTGGTTTAAGATAAATAATTTCTTTCAGAATGCTTAAAGGGACTTTAGAAGCTTTCCTCACAAGTCAAAAAGATTAGAAGCAAATTAAACATGACTCCCACTGATTGCAACAAAAGACTTACTTTTGGTCTTCTTTATCCTTGAAGTTATAATATAGCACTCACTTCTAAATGCCATTTAAAAGTGATAAGTTTCAAGAGCTAAATGGCCTTTCTCATTTCAGTCCAACTTGGTGTGCTTTTATTAGTTTTGGCATTATCTTCTTTGTGCAATCTTGATGAATTGGAGTGAGTCAGATACTTTCCAGATGACGTTAATAGTGTTAAATTGGGAATTCAAGGGGTAGAGTTATAGCGGCAACTTGTTCAAACCAACCTTACGGTATGGACCTCTCTATTTTTTTCCATTTTCTCATTAGGACCTGCAGTCTGTGTCTTCGGGCTCCCACCGAGTTCATTACCAGGTAACATAATTGACTCCCCCTGTTTCTTGCCTTCTAGCCAATAGAAGTTCATCTCTCAATTCAAGTCTCATTTGGACTCCAGTCCACATGTTCCCTGGAGAGAGCGTTTACTCTGAGAACCTAGGGAAGCTGGTATTCTGAGTCTTTCGCTTTTTTTTTTTTTTTTTTTTTTTTTTTTTTTTTTTTTTTTTTTGGTTTTGGACAGTCCTCTTCCAGCACAAATTTGGATGGAGGATTTTACCCCAGATTATTTAGAAAAGACGATATGATGAAGTGTCTTCAGTGCCACATGCTAGAAAACGCAACTCAAACTCACTTGACAGGGCAAGTGTCTACTGGTTCATGTCAGCTCCAAGTTCAGGGCAAGTTCATTCCAGACGCTGGAATTTATACAGCGTCTGGCCACGGTGGAACTTACACACCGTCTGGGCATGCTCCATTTTGCTGCCAGTCTTTGTGCTCTGCTCTCCGTTTCTGTTGATTTCACCACCGGACTCAATGTATCCCTGCTCCAAGATGGCTGCCGTCAGCCACGAGGGCTGCATGTTTCTCCTTTACCTCCAGGAAAAGGAATTTTCTGCTTCCCACAACCATCATGCACACATTCTAAAATGCGATCTGACTGATTGACCTAGTCTGCTCTTTTGGGCTGGATTTAGTGCACCCAGCCTGCCCCCTTCTAATGACCCACATCCAGTCCATAGCATAACACTCAGATAGCCTTTGCCTCACCAATCTCTGGGAGTAGTTTCTTCCCCCCTTTCCCATCTCTGCTGTCCAGTCATCCTCTTCCCCATTAAATTTCCCAGGCGTGATCCAGATATCAGGGCACAGTGTCCCCCCAAACTCTTACGGGGCACGTGCACAGCTCTCAGAGAGGCCCTTACCTGCTGGGAGGGGAGTGTGGGAGTCAGAGCATGCCAGTGACTCCCTCCAAGTAAATCCTTTCCCGGACCATTTTCTATCTTCATGTGGGGGAGGGGGTTAAAGATGTTTAATTTACAAATCCTGGCTTAGTACCTTCCTTTCAGTTTTGGTGTCTATTTTGCTCTTCCTGATACATTCAGTTTTGCATCCTTTTGCATAAAAAACAACCTTTTTTTTTACAACTCTATACCTGTAGCTTCTTGGAAGCTCTCTCCCCCTGCGAATAGACACCCTGTACCCTCTCAGGCAAAGCAACCTAAGGGTCCTGAGGCTGAGTGGCAGGGTGGCCTTGGCCTTCTTACTTGTTTGTACGTTTATTTCTCAAAGCACCCCACTCTCCCAGAGCCCTTGTTTCCATCTGGCTATAACAGAAAGAATAAGAATTCATTTAGGGTGTGCTTTCCTTGGGAACATAATATCTATTTCTGAGACTGGTGTTGTTGTTTTTTTTTACCAGCCATTGAAAGGCAAATTTCCACTTTATTTTTAGATAGAGCACAAGATTCCTCACATCTGTTATTCCCCCTATTTACCTTGAGCCACACCATCTAGGTATAGTTTTATCTTTATGATTGTAGTGTTTTTAAAGGCTAGACCTGATTTCTACCTTCTACAAATTGGCACTGTGGTAACAGTGAGGTTTTAAGAGTGTTTTTTTCTAAAGAGTGCATTTTTTTACTCACTGCTGTTTTGAACCTTTGCAATTTTAGCGAGGTGCATATTTCAGACGTTTATTGTAACTAGTGTTCTGAAACGAATGCCTTTATTTATTATCCTGGCTTACTTGACATCATTTTGGTGTGAGGGTTTTGATAGGTGGCCGCCTTGAACCATGCTTTCCTTATGCTTTTTTGGTAAGTATCCACAGAAATGAGAGGAGCTTTGAGAGGCTATATGCGATAATGATATTTGTTTCATTTATTAGATGATAATGAAAACATGCAGAAAGATTCATGGTGTTTGTCTGACTGTATAAAATTTTGCAGTATTTTTTATTTCCTTGCTGTCAGGTCAAAACCTGGTGTCAAAACTGCTGCATTATCAATGTCTCTTGAGAAGGTTTTGTGCAGGGACCATGCAGGGTCACTAGTGCAGAGATCAGAGATGAGTGTCAGGCTTCGCCTCATCCCCACCCCCTCCTGCAGAATTACACAAAACATGATCCTTCGGGATTACAGGAAGGTTGGACTAAAAGAGATCTAGAGAAACCCAGGATCTGCGCATTACACGGGGAGCTTAACCGAGAGAGACTGTATCTGAATGAACATGACCTGAGAATAGGAGGGTGGTGAGAAAACCCCCTGATCAGAACAGAGGAACCCTGATTGAAACAAGGAGTGGGGGAGGGGTGTCTAAACATTAACATTTATCTGGGAGACACAGGAGGAAGAAGAAGTTGGAGGGATGGTGAATAGAGTCCTGTTTTAGCTACACTCATTCTGGTATGCCTGTTACATCCAGGAGTCGACAGCTGGATTGGATGAATTTTAACACTCACTGAGAGATTGAGGACCCGAGGTAGAAACTGGAGGGTCATTAGCAACTGGATGGTAATCACAACTCTGAGGCTCAAGGAGGTCACCCAGGGAGAGTTCCCATATGGAAGAGCACAATCAGTCAAGTCAGAAGGCGTTCAGTCAAGAAGAGGCGTGGAAATTGACGAGCAAGCAGGAAGGCTGGAAATCAGGGAGGCTGTGGGATGTTGAAAGGCATGACGGAAACATATTTCAAAGGAGGAAGAAATAATGAGACATGTCAAGTGCTGTTGAGAGGCTGAGAGCATGCAGATCGATTTCTCTGTTTTTCTGGGGATGCATGTAAAATTCATGGGACAGAGGTGCCATTCGTTTCTGGTAGACAGCGACAAAACCAAATGGCAGGACATTTCATACTAAATCTTTTGTTTCCTAATTCAGAAACCCATAACATCGGAATCTCTACTCTGTCCTGGTGGAAGTGGGGGAGGGGATGATGTAGGAGAAACCTGTCGGGAACATGGGCCACAAAAGGTCTTCGATGCTCTCTAATGACCTTTTGTTGTATATGAGATGGCACTAAATATGCCTGGAGAATTAACTGATAGACTGAAGAAAGGCCAGTACGTTTAAAAACTTGAGACATTCTCCTCAGCTCACTAATTTGCAGTTGGGAGTTTAGCTGACTGTTTTCTAAGTCTAGAGGGAACTCGAGAGCAAACCGGCCTTTGGAAAGGCATGCAAGGGCCCACGACACCTTATTAGTGAGCCAGATGGCAGTTCCGCACTGTGGTTTCTTCCTTTGCCAAATTCATAGCGAATTGCCAACAAAGCACTAAGGCTCAAAAATGACACCTTGTATTAACCTAACAAGATATAATGGGTTATACAAGAGCCTGTTGGATATTTATAACCTGCTGAAAATTCCTGCCTGCACCATCTCTCTGAGGTCAAAATACAAAGTCCCTCCCACCCTAACGGCACCTCCTGTAGCCTGTAGCCGATCATTTAGACAAGCCAAATGCGTTGTGCTTCCAGTTTCAGGATGTTCCTGAGCTAGGCAGCTACACCAGACTTCATAGAGAAACTGGACTCTGCCTACCTGTTCGATAAAGATGCTTTTGGAACTACACTGCTCACAAAAATTAGGGGATATTTTATCCCTTTATATAATCATTTTGAAATATCCCCTAATATTTGTGAGCAGTACAATTTCTTTTCTGTTTATTTCCTTGGACTTCATTATACCCCTTTTAACCCCATAAAGTTACTAAGGAGTCCAGCAGATTCAACTGTTTTAGTGTTTCTCAACCGAATGTGCCCCTCATACAAGACATTTGGCAAGTTGGGTGATTTTGTGCATCACCACTAGGGAAGGAGGTGTTACTGAAATCTATCAGGTAGAGGACAGAGAGGCTGCTAACCATCTCACAATACACAGGACAGTCCCCCACAACAAAGGATTGTCCAGCCCCCAATGTCCATAGTGAGGAACTTAGGAAACTCGGAGTCATTCTAACCGCCCCTCCCCGGCCATGACCGGGAACCACAGGCCTTGCTGGTTTTGTTTGTCGACACTCAGAGTTTCCCCATTTCCCAGGTGGAAGGCTCCACGAGGAACTGATGGATCAGCACACAGAAGGATGCTTTCCAGAATGTTATGAGCTAATCATTTGAGATTTTAATGAATAGAATAAGATTTCATAGTAGGTCCAAAAAGGGCTCCATCCAGGTGATTTCTCTTTGTTAAGAATTTCCTTAAAACTAGCACTAGAATGGTTGGAATATCTCAACATAGATATAATATTTTTGAAAAGAATTTTCATCCTTTAGAGATGTCTTGTTACTTCCATGAGGAGAAACCCTTGGTCAGATCTGAGAGTCCACACTCACTTGCTCATCCTGAGCCTCCTTTTTTTACATTTTTAATTTTTTCTATGTACCTGTTGGATCTTCCTCTGGGGGATAGGCGTGTGTCGTCGTTCACCAGAGCTCCGCCTAGTCCGAGGCAAGCAGCATTTGCCCACAAATACTGGACTGATTTACCTTCGCTCGATGCCAGCTGTTCTTACTCATCTCTTTCCTTTCTTTGAAATCTCTTGCTCCCTAATTTGTTTTCTCTGGATCTTAGAAGAGTCTTTCAAGGGATGGACTGAAACAGGTATAAGGGAGTCATTGTGGGAATTAATTTATTTTGTCTTAGGGAAGGAGAGGAGTTAGCAAGGAATTTTGTAGAATTTTCCTTTGGGCTAAATCAAAGCTGTCAGAAATGGATTTAAAGAGAAATTAAAATAAGACTTGCCTGAGGCCCAGTCTGTTTGCTGCTAAAAAGTGAATATGATACTGCTCCTCCTCCTCCTACACACACACACACACACACACACACACACACACACACACACACACACAGTTGTCCTTAATGGAGGGCTTTCTCACATACAAGAAAGGACTCTTGAAAATGTTAGACCATCTCTCATTTCTATCTCCTACCCACACCATAACTATTTACTCATCTTTCAAAACTAGTTTTGGACATGGACATTCCCATGTCTGCATTCTTCGGCTGCAGGAGTTGTGGGTAGTAAAGAATTTTGAAAGATGATAATAATGGCAAGTCTATGAATGAGGATTCCAGTTACCTAAACAGGCATCTCTAAGCATCCCCAATGGGTCCATTCACCAAGGATGAAGAAACATTGCTATATAAGTTGATGATAAAACTAGAGAAAAAAAATGAATAAATAGATGTATAGTGCATGAGAGATGTCAAGGCAGGCAGAAGAAAATTTGCATAGGTAAAAAGAGAGAAATTGGGAAGTAAAGCAATTATTGACTGAACATCATTAAACAAAGCAGGATTTCCCAAACCAAAGGGATTTCTGTTTTGCCTCAGTTTATGTCTTACGTGTAGGTATTTTATGAAAGAGAATGAATTTCATTCACAGTGAAGGTATAGTTCAGTGCTGGGTGGATATTGCTTAATTAGATAATCTACTAGAGTGTGTATTGGGGTTGCCTTCATTAAATTACGTGCACATCAGCTATGAGTACTGTAATTGATTCTAAATTTAGGACAGGTTTGGCATATGCATGCTGAATAGTGGTTCAGAAAATTTCTTTATCAATTACATATCATTCATGCCAGTTGGCTTTAAAATATGTATACAAGAAACAGGTTTGCTTTTGTGCATATGGCTATATTTTTCTCATGAGAAATGGATTTTCTATTCACATATATCCAAAGAGAAAATTCACGTATCAGGGATTTTTGAAATGAGCAGGATATCTTAACATCACTTGTCTAAGGAGCATGCAATTTTAGAGGATTATTACATTTAAAATAGAAAGGAGCACAGTAAGTCCAAGGTTATATCATTCTGCCTACATTGTATAATAGTGAGTTGCTTTCATCTAAATCATGCCATACTTATGTGAAGAAAAATAACAAATCAAAAAATGAACAAGTCAAGTGCCTTATCTCTCTGATGAATCATTGATTTGATTATGCAATTTGAGAGGACTGGAGAGACTAGAAACCCTAAATTAGAGACCAAATTGTGACAGTGACACAGCCCAGGGAACTACGTGACTACCTTCTGAAATGCAGCTACGTCCACACAACCACATTGCTTAAGTTAAGTATGTACAGTCAGGTGCTTTAGACGGTGCGTATTTTCAAACTTATTTGTTATGGTTCTATCAGAAACTAGGTCTGTACACTTATTGTAATGTTCAGTGTTCACAAAGCAAACAGACTTCTGATTTTTTTCTTGTTTAGTGACATAGATGTTGCCCTGTCCACTCTAGAGGGTCCATGAAGCTAAGGTCCGCTCTCTGGGCCAGAATTTGCCCTCTAGCAAGGGGCTGTTTTTTCCTCACTTACCCTTCCAGCTCAAGACTGATTCATGGTCTATGCTATACTGCTGGTCACCCTTGTGCTGCCCCTGAACCCAGGATTTCTTAATACAAGGGCCACACACTCTACAACTGTGTCAAGCCCTCTGTGAGGATACTGTGAGCTGTTCGCATGATGGGAGGTATATCACTCACAATGTGTTAGTAATGAGAATTATGTAAAACAAAGTACCAGCAAATTCAGTATTATTTCTGTATGAACCTCACTCTCGCTCACCTGTATTCTGATTTTATTTTTTAAGTAGGAGAGAAAGGGATGTAGATAGAGAAGAGGTAGGAATGACATGAATCCTAGGTATATAAGAACTGAGTCACCTATGTGGTCACCATTAATAAGGATGTCAGTAGGAAATTCATGCTCCATGACTTCAAGTTACTGTGAGCACCTTTTCGACAATCAGCTACTCTTAATTATTGCTCCAGTTGTAATTCATCCAAATATGTGTTTGTCTTTGATATGAAGATCCTTAAGGCATTTGGTTTTTTTTTTCTTTTTTTTTCTTTTTTTTCTTTTCATTTTTCTGAAGCTGGAAACAGGGAAAGACAGTCAGACAGACTCCCGCATGCGCCCGACCGGGATCCACCCGGCATGCCCACCAGGGGCGACGCTCTGCCCACCAGGGGGCGATGCTCTGCCCATCCTGGGCGTCGCCATGTTGCAACCAGAGCCACTCTAGCGCCTGAGGCAGAGGCCACAGAGCCATCCCCAGCGCCCGGGCCATCCTTTCTCCAATGGAGCCTTGGCTGCGGGAGGGGAAGAGAGAGACAGAGAGGAAAGCGCGGCAGAGGGGTGGAGAAGCAAATGGGCGCTTCTCCTGTGTGCCCTGGCTGGGAATCGAACCCGGATCCTCCGCACGCTAGGCCGACGCTCTACCGCTGAGCCAACCGGCCAGGGAAGCATTTGTTTTTATTTTAATTAATTACTTGTGTCCTGTAGTCTGCTAGGTTTTGCAATCCTGGATTATCTTAGTCTTCTGATTTTACATAATTCTAGACCTCTGCTTGATTTTTAACTCTTCACCCAAAGTAGACATCGGTATAGCACCTTCCTGCTTTGAGTCCTTTTGCACCCTTTTCTTTTTTTTTTTTTTTTTAATAAATTTTTATTAAAGTTAATGGGATGACATTAATATTTCAGGGTACATATATTCAAAGAAAACATGTCTAGGTTATCTTGTCATTAAATTATGTTGCATACCCCTCACCCAGAGTCAGATTGTCCTCCGTTACCCTCTGTCTAGTTTTCTCTGTGCCCCTCTCCCTCCCCCTAACTCTCTCCCTCCCTCCCTCCTGCATCCTCCCTCCCCCCACCCCTGGTAACCACCACTCTCTTGTCCATGTCTCTTAGTCTCGTTTTTATATTCCACCAATGTATGGAATCATGTAGTTCTTGTTTTTTTCTGATTTACTTATTTCACTCCGTATGATGTTATCAAGATCCCACCATTTTGCTGTAAATGATCTGATGTCATCATTTCTTATGGCTGAGTAGTATTCCATAGTGTATATGTGCCACATCTTCTTTATCCAGTCTTCTATTGAAGGGCTTTTTGGTTGTTTCCATGTCTTGGCCACTGTGAACAGTGCTGCAATGAACATAGGGCTACATGTGTCTTTACGTATCAATGATTCTGAGGTTTTGGGGTATATACCCAGTAGAGGGATTGCTGGGTCATAAGGTAGTTCTATTTGCAGTTTTTTGAGGAACCACCATACTTTCCTCCATAATGGTTGTACTACTTTACAGTCCCACCAACAGTGAATGAGGGTTCCTTTTTCTCCACAGCCTCTCCAACATTTGCTATTACCCGTCTTGTTGATAATAGCTAATCTAACAGGGGTGAGGTGGTATCTCATTGTAGTTTTGATTTGCATTTCTCTAATAACTAATGAAGCTGAGCATCTTTTCATATATCTGTTGGCCATTTGTATTTCTTCCTGGGAGAAGTGTCTGTTCATGTCCTCTTCCCATTTTTTTATTGGATTGTTTGTTTGTTTGTTGTTGAGTTTTATGAGTTCTTTGTAAATTTTGGATATTAGGCCCTTATCTGAGCTGTTGTTTGAAAATATCAGTTCCCATTTAGTTGGCTGTCTGTTTATTTTGGTATCGGTTTCTCTTGCTGAGCAAAAACTTTTTATTCTGATGTAGTCCCATTCATTTATCTTTGCCTTCACTTCTCTTGCCATTGGAGTCAAGTTCATAAAATGTTCTTTAAAACCCAGGTCCATGATTTTAGTACCTATGTCTTCTTCTATGTACTTTATTGTTTCAGATCTTATATTTAGGTCTTTGATCCATTTTGAATTAATTTTAGTACACGGGGACAGGCTGTAGTCGAGTTTCATTCTTTTGCATGTGGCTTTCCAGTTTTCCCAACACCATTTGTTGAAGAGGCTTTCTTTTCTCCATTTTGCGTTGTTGGCCCCCTTATCAAAGATTATTTGACCATATATATGTGGTTTTATTTCTGGGCTTTCTATTCTGTTCCATTGGTCTGAGTGTCTATTTTTCCGCCAGTACCATACAGTTTTGATTATTGTGGCCCTATAATATAGTTTAAAGTCAGGTATTGTAATGCCCCCAGCTTCATTCTTTTTCCTTAGGATTGCTTTAGCTATTCGGGGTATTTTATAGTTCCATATAAATCTTATGATTTTTTGTTCCATTTCTTTAAAAAATGTCATAGGAATTTTGATGGGAATTGCATTAAATTTATATATTACTTTGGGTAATATGGCCATTTTAATTATATTTATTCTTCCTATCCAAGAACAAGGAATATTTTTCCATCTCATTGTGTCTTTTTCTATTTCTCTTAGCAATGTCTTGTAGTTTTCGTTATATAGGTCCTTTACATTCTTTGTTATGTTTATTCCTAGGTATTTTATTTTTTTTGTTGCAATCGTGAAGGGGATTATTTTTTTGAGTTCGTTTTCTAATATTTCATTGTTGGCATATAGAAAGGCTATGGACTTTTGTATGTTGATTTTGTATCCTGCGACCTTACTGTATTGGTTTATTGTTTCTAGTAATTTTTTTGTGGAGTCCTTTGGGTTTTCGATGTATAGGATCATATCATCAGCAAAAAGTGATACCTTTACTTCTTCTTTTCCGATATGGATGCCTTTTATTTCTTTGTCTTGTCTGATTGCTCTGGCCAGAACTTCTAGTATCACGTTAAATAAGAGTGGAGAGAGTGGACAACCCTGTCTTGTTCCTGATTTAAGGTGGAAAGTCCTCAGTTTTACGCCATTTAATATGATGTTGGCTGATGGTTTATCATATATGGCCTTTATCATGTTGAGATATTTTCCTTCTATACCCATTTTGTTGAGAGTCTTAAACATAAAATTGTGTTGTATTTTATCGAAAGCCTTTTCTGCGTCTATTGATAAGATCATGTGGTTTTTGTTCTTTGTTTTGTTGATATGGTGTATTACGTTAACCGTTTTACGTATGTTGAACCATCCTTGAGATTCTGGGATGAATCCCACTTGATCATGATGTATTATTTTTTTAATATGTTGTTGTATTCGATTTGCCAGTATTTTGTTTAGTATTTTAGCATCTGTATTCATTAGAGATATTGGTCTGTAGTTTTCTTTCTTTGTGCCATCCTTGCCAGGTTTTGGTATGAGGGTTATGTTGGCCTCATAAAATGTGTTTGGAAGTATTGCTTCTTCTTCAATTTTTTGGAAGACTTTGAGTAGAATAGGAACCAAGTCTTCTTTGAATGTTTGATAGAATTCACTAGTATAACCGTCTGGGCCTGGACTTTTATTTTTGGGGAGGTTTTTAATAGTTTTTTCTATTTCCTCCCTGCTGATTGGTCTGTTTAGGTTTTCTGCTTCTTCATGACTCAGTCTAGGAAGGTTGTATTGTTCTAGGAATTTATCCATTTCTTCTAGATTGTTGTATTTGGTGGCATATAGTTTTTCATAGTATTCTACAATAATTCTTTGTATATCTATGATGTCTGTGGTGATTTCTCCTCTTTCATTTTGGATTTTATTTATTTGAGTCCTGTGTCTTTTTTCCTTGGTGAGTCTTGCCAAGGGTTTGTCGATTTTGTTGATCTTTTCAAAGAACCAGCTCCTTGTTTTATTGATTTTTTCTATAGTCTTTCTGTTCTCTATTTCGTTTATTTCTGCTCTGATTTTTATTATCTCCTTTCTTCGACTGGTTTTGGGTTGTCTTTGTTCTTCTTTTTCTAGCTCCTTAAGGTGTGAAGTTAAGTGGTTTACTTCGGCTCTCTCTTGTTTGTTCATATAGGCCTGAAGTGATATGAACTTTCCTCTCATTACTGCTTTTCCTGCATCCCAGAGATTCTGATATGTCGTATTGTCATTTTCATTAGTCTGTATATATCTTTTGATCTCTGCACTTATTTCTTCTTTGACCCATTCATTTTTTAGAAGTATGTTGTTTAGTTTCCATAATTTTGTGGGTTTTTCCTCCTCTTTTTTACAGTTGAATTCTAGTTTCAAGGCTTTATGATCAGAAAATATGCTTGGTACAATTTCAATTTTTCTAAATTTGCTGATATTGTCTTTGTGGCCCAACATATGGTCAATTCTTGAGAATGTTCCATGTACACTAGAGAAAAATGTATACTCTGTTGCTTTGGGATGAAGTGTCCTGTAGATGTCTATCATATCCAGGTGTTGTAGTATTTCTTTTAAGGCCACTATATCTTTATTGATTCTCTGTTTGGATGACCGATCTAGAGCCGTCAGCGGTGTATTGAGGTCTCCAAGTATGATTGTATTTTTGTCAGTTTTTGTTTTAAGGTCAATAAGTAGCTGTCTTATATATTTTGGTGCTCCTTGGTTTGGTGTATATATATTAAGGATTGTTATGTCTTCTTGATTCAGTGTCCCCTTAATCATTATGAAATGACCATTTTTGTCTCTGAGTACTTTTTTTGTCTTATAGTCAGCATTATCAGATATGAGTATTGCTACACCTGCTTTTTTTTGGGTGTTGTTTGCTTGGAGTATTGTTTTCCAGCCTTTCACTTTGAATTTGTTTTTATCCTTGTTGCTTAGATGAGTTTCTTGTAGGCAGCATACAGTTGGATTTTCTTTTTTAATCCATTCTGCTACTCTGTGTCTTTTTATTGGTAAGTTTAATCTATTTACATTTAGTGTAATTATTGACACTTGTGGGTTCCCTGTTGCCATTTTATAAATTGCTTTCTGTTAGTTTTGTATCTTGTTTGATTCTTCTCTTTTGTTTTTCTATCATTGGTTTTTGTTTGTTTGTATTCCATACTTCTTTCTTCTGTTGCTACCTTTTTTAAGTCAAGTGTTTTTGTGGTGGTTTTTTCAAGGGTGGTTACCATTAAGTAATGAAAAGGGTACCTACCATATTCATTGTAGTACCCTTTCTTATGAGTATTTCTGCGCTTCATCGTCCTTTGCTACTGTTAATCTTCATCCTTTCTCCCCCTTTTTTTCTTTTGTTGTCACAGTTTAAGTTTGGTTTTATTGTGTTCTTGGTGGAGCTGTTACTTGTGGTTTTGTTTTCTTTTGTTCTTTGAATCTGGTTGGAAAACCCCCTTTAGTATTTCCTGGAGTGGGGGCTTTCTGATGATAAATTCTCTCATCTTTTCTGTATTTGTGAATATTTTTATATCTCCTTCGTACTTGAAGGATAGCTTTGATGGGTATAGTATTCTTGGCTGAAAGTTTCTCTCTTTCAGGGCTTTGAATATTGGGGTCCACTCTCTTCTAGCTTGTAGAGTTTCTGCTGAGAAGTCTGATGATAATCTAATAGGTCTTCCTTTATATGTTGTATTCTTCTTTTCCCTGGCTGCCTTGAGAATTTTTTCTTTGTCATTGTTTTGTGTCATCTTCATTATGATGTGCCTTGGAGTGGGTTTGTTGGGGTTAAGAAAACTCGGTGTTCTGTTTGCTTCTTGAATTTGAGGCTTTAGTTCTTTCCACAGGCTTGGGAAGTTCTCATCTATTATTTGTTTGAGTATATTCTCCATTCCATTTTCTTTCTCTTCTCCCTCTGATATACCTATTATTCTTATGTTATTCTTTCTGATGGAGTCAGACAATTCCTGTAGGGCTTTCTCGTTTTTTATTATTTTTGAGTCTCTTTCTTCTTCGCTCTGTTGTGCCTCAAGTTGCTTGTCTTCTATTTCACTAATCCTGTCTTCTATCTGGGCTCTTCTATTAGCTAAGCTTGTTATCTCGTTTTTCAGTTCGTGAATTGAGTTTTTCATTTCTGTTTGATTTGTTTTTATAGTTTCAATTTCCTTGGTAATATATTCTTTGTGATCGTTGAGTTGTTTTCTGATTTCCCTAAATTGCCTTTCTGTGTTTTCTTGTATATCTCTGAGTATTTTTAAGATTTCTCTTTTAAATTCTCTGTCATTTGGCTCCAAGGCTTCCAGTATGTTAAATCTTTTCTCCATAGATCTTTCCACATCTATTTGTGTTACCTCTCTATCTTTTGTATCCATAATATTCGATTTCCTTTTTCTTATTGGCATCTGAAGGTGGTCTTGTTGATATTGTTAATTAGAATTAATAAAGAATAAAAAGGGGGGGGAGAAAAACACTCCACACTCAAAAAAAGTAATGATTTATTATTTTCCCCTTTTTCCTTTCTTCTCCTCCCCTCCTCTCACCTCTTTAGGTAAATATTGTGATGACCTGTGAATTATATTATGCTAAATGGGACAAAAACTGCCTATAACAGAGGGCCTGATTTGGGGTGAAGAGTTCAAGGGGCAAAAAAGGGAGTAGGGACCTACTAAATGCAAAAAAAAAAAAAAAAAAAAAAAGGAGGATATCTTAGACAAGCATAAAATGATTTGCTTGTAAGTGATGGTCAACTAAGAGATATAGTGAGAGGGATAAGAGGGAAACTGAAAAAAGGAGAGAAAAAATAATATTTAAAGAAGAAAAAAATAAAAATAATAAGTAAAAATCTGTTGTATTAAGTGGAGTGAAGACTAAATACAATGGAGACTTTGGGTTGGGAGGAATGCTAGTGAGTTAAAAAGCAATGTAAAAAGTACCCAAAATGCCACAAAAACAAACAAACAATGGAAAACCAAAAACAAAAGCAGAAAATAAAAAAAAAGAACAAACAACAAAAACAAAAAAAAACTTGAGTCCCAAATTAAATAATTTGTTCGTGATTGAGGATTAAATGAGAGGAAAAGTAAAAGGAGAAAAGAAGGAACGAATAGAAAGGAAGAAATAAGAAAAAGAGAGAAACGAAGGAAGAAAAAAAGGAAAGGGGAAAAAAACAAAAAAGAACAAAAAGAAATCAAAAGAGGAGAGAGTGAGAGTTAAGGGTTTTGGAGTGTAACCCTAAGGGAGAGTAAGGATGAAGAAAAGAAATAAAATGTAACACTCATGGGTAGTGTAGTTCAAGAAAAGGGTAGCATAAGATGGGCAGAGAATAAAAGGACCGAGATGGAGGAAATACAAATAAAGGCAATAAGAAAGAAGAGAGAAACAACAACAACAAAGAATTAGTGGAACAAGTTATAAAGTCTGTGGATTTTTCTTGATATTGAGAGGTTAACTTCTTCCTTTTTCTTTTCTCTCCCTCTTCCTGGTCGGTGACTCTGTACCCCAGGTTCTGCCCCTGTGTCACGCTTAGGTAGGGATTTGCAGTTGATGGGATTCTATGGCAATGTCTTATAATTGGCTTTAGTCTCGCTGGTAGTCAAGGCTTGTTGGCGTTTGTAGAGTCCAACAATGAGAGAGAGTTTGCTTTCCTGGAGTTTCTCCCCTAGTCTCCCCTTTCTGAAATAGCAGCCTGGTGATCCAGCTATGAGGCTGCCACTGCTTCTGTCTGGGGAGTAAGAGGCTCAAAGAGCTGGGAAATCCCCACTCTATCCTCACTCAGCCCAAGGCTCTGGGTAAGGCTCTGGCAGTCAGAGCCTCCAGCGTAGTCAGGTGGGGCTGGGAGTCAATTGTTGTCAAGGTGACTGTTCAGTGCCTACCATTCAGTTGGACCACTCAACCCAGGCTTTCCACACTTTGTAGCCTGTTTTGGCTGGAAAGAAGATGCACTATTCGCTGCTTGCTATATAGATCTTAATATCTGCCAAGTCCCTCTTGTTAGGTATATCCCTGAATATGGAGGCTCTGTCAATCAGATATTGCCCCCGCCCCTTTAGCGAAAGGCACTGAAAAATATTATGCCTCTTGTCTTGGATCACTGAACTGGGAGAGATCTTATCAATTAGAGCCCCGTGGGTGCGTAGATTTCGTGGGTTAAGCTAATTTCAGTGATTGGATCCGCAGCTGTGCTCCAGAGAGTATTTCAGGCTGCCTACGCGCCCCTCGCCCAACGCTTGATTGTTAGCTCGAATGGCTGGGTGAGGTGCCCCGTCCACGGAGAGAATCTCCTGACTAGGAAAGACAGGTTTGGCGCCCCTCCCAGACTATGGCATGGGGTCCGCGGCTTCTCAGAGCACGCCGGTGGTTGCCGGCACTCCCTGGGACGCGGCTCGGGGCGCGCGGCTTCTCAGAGCACGTGGTGGTTGCCGACACGGACGTGGCGGCTCGGGGCGTGCGCGCGCTCGGCTTCTCAGAGCACGCCAGTGGTTGCCGGCACTCCCCGGGACGCGGGGCCTCGGCGCGCGCGGCTTATCAGAGCATGCCAGTGGTTGCCGGCACGGACGTGGCGGCTCGGGGCGTGCACGCGCGCTCGGCTTCTCAGAGCACGCCGGTGGTTGCCGGCAGGGACGTGGGGGCTCAGGGCGCGCGCACGGCTTCTCAGAGCACGCCGGTGGTTGCCGGCACTCCCCGGGATGCGGCAAGTGGGGGGGGCGTGCGGCTTCTCAGAGCACGCTGGTGGTTGCCGGCACTCCCCGGGACGCGGCGCGGGCAGCTGCACGCGTGGGTTGACTCACCACAGGCGTATTCCCTCCTCAGCAACAGTCCTTTTGCTTTCAGTGTGTGTGTGGAACTCTAGGATGCTCCGAAGATAAATTTTTCTGTTTCTAGTTGACAAATTTGTTGAGATTTTGGGGAGATCTGTCGGACGCGCTGCTCACGGCGCCATCTTCGTGATGTCACTCTCTTTTGCACCCTTTTCTACGTCTATACCAAGTCATACACATAGCCATATATGGATACATTTAAGATATTTTGTTTGTGTTTTAAAATAAGAATGTATTTATATTCTTTGTGCACTCGCTATACACATTATACCACAATTTATTTTTAACAATAATATAGCATAGATATATGTCTTGCTAATAAATGAAGCCCAACCAAGTTTTTAAAAACTGCCACTCTGTTTCACGGTTTATATTTAACCCTATCTCTGTGGGTAGACATTTAGGTTATATACAGTTTCTGCTGTTACACATGGTTTTTGTAAATAGTAGTGCAATAGGCCTCACTGGGAAGACATGAAAATCAAGTTGTAACAGAAGTGATAACCACATCACATGCCAACCGACTTCCTAATACTGGCCAGACTGGTACAAAGTTTAGATGTATAACACATACAGCCAGTTATCTAAACTCTGTAATCAGAATTTCCTTCACATGAGTATTACCTCAGTTCCTTGTCTCTGGATTGTGGTTCACTATTGTTGACATTGATTATTGTATTTCCATGAAAGTCTTAAGCAGATAGGTGCATAGGAACTAGAAAGTGCACAGACAACATGCCCAGAGAATTCGAGGGAGGAAAACTTCTGGGTTAACAGGCAGGGAACTATCTGGTAAGAAATATGGAAGATTAGTTTGACATGTAATGAAAGCTGAAACTCCGGAAAATCCTTGAATCCCAGAGTTGAAGGAAGGTCTTCATAGCCATCAAGATCAACCTAGCTTTTACCTGTTGTATGTTTTTGCTTGAGCTGAGTCAAAAAACTTTTCTTAAACATATATACCCTCCCCATTCTTCAAAACCCCAAACAACTCTAATGCCTCTAGAAGCAATAAAAGTTGGTATATAAGATCATGGACTCTGTAGTAGAAAAGGCCTATATTTGAATTGCAACTTCTCTATGTAATAAATGGATACTTCTGAGAGTTTACTTAAACTCTCAAAGCTGCAGTTCTTCATTCATGGTTTGTTTTTTGGTGTGGGCAGAGAGGGTCAGGAAGAACAGTGGGGTAGATGGTGGGATAGAAATACAGGGGCTAGATTTTACACCTTCTTAATGACAGAATGCTTATGGCTTAAGAATAAGCATAAGAATATGCACTGAAATCCATCCTACTCAATGAGACTGCAGCCTGATATTTCTAAACGAACTCTGGCAGTGGCCAGGTAACCCTAAAACCGAGTGAGATGGTTTTGTGAATTCTACTAATTTTTCTTGTACCTATTCTGCCGGGCGACATATCCCAAACACGAGACTATTCAGTAACTGAAAGAAAAGAAAAAGATAAGTCTAAATTTTGGGTAATATAGAACCATCAAGGACTACAGAAGAAGAGCAGTGTTTATGGATAATTCTCAGATGTAATAAAAGGGAGCATATCGGATGTGTCCGAAAAGAAAGGGGTGATTACCAGCTCCCAACATGTTATTCATTGAGTCGTTGACAGCCTGTTGAGCTTATCCTGTAATGCCAGACAATAGAAGTGAGTCAGGGCGGAAGCTGTAGGTGGAGGCCTTGAAGTGGAAGGAAAGAATAAAGGAGGAGCTAGAATCAGCAGCCTTCTGCTCTGTTTGACATCGTGACGCCTGACTTTTGTGCAAGTGGATTGCATGGTTTAGGATTGTACTTCTTGGCACATCTTAGCTATCCATCAGTGTCAGGACTCTTTGAAAACTTCAGCCCCCACCAAAGATTGTTAGCCCCAGACTTCAGACTTGAGAGAAAAGGGCTTTTTAAAATGTGCGTTGAGCCTTCCATTAGCTCTCTCAACAGTTAATGTCCTCTGCTGTTCCCATTACCAGATTCCAATTCTTTGGGAAGAAATTCATTTCCACGAAATTGGTGACTTTTGACAATGGGCAGGAAATAAATGAACAGCACAATAACTATCACTTGGAAAAAGAAGTTGAAATCTGATAAGTCAGACATCCAGCAATTCTAATAATTGGAGCCAGAAGGGAACTTGGGAGCACCCAGACAGCGCACACTGCATCAGACACTTGCTGAAGTCACGCCTGTGCTTTGTTCTTCTTCACGACCTTATGGATCACGTGCCTTGCACTGCATTAGCTTTAATAAATACACGTTAAAGAGATTGGTCATAATCTGTCATGGGAATAAAAATAATGGACAGTTGTGTGGCAACTGACAACCCAAATCAGCAAATGAGAAAGATAACAATTTTGGTAAAACTAAGCAAATATCTAGCAAGCATAGTTACTATTGAATGGGGATGTTCTGACAAATACTACTGTTGCCTATAAAAGATGTTCAGCCTTGAAGACAATACCCTGTATTTAAGAAAATTTTGTGAGAAGAGGCATTGAATTTCTGATTAAGATAAACCCTATAAACACCAAACCAGCAATGACGTGACTTCAGCCTTTGTTTGATATCATTCTTGTTTGTGTCCACTTAAATGAATCTGCCTTATCTCTTTTCTTTGAAACCCAGAATCTGGTAACAAATGCTCAGTTAGTAAGTGATGGAGTCAGGGTGGTTAAATACTCAAAGCTAGTTTTCTTGGCCATGAACTTCATGCCTGTAGGCTTGGATAAAGATGCTCTCACATAAAAAGGTATATAATTATATCAATATTACTTTACCAGGTAAGCAAGTCTTGTGGCTGAGGCAATATACCAATCTCCATTTTGTTAAATTGAATTAGACTAAATGATATCCAGTATTTTCTAATTTGAATATTCTAATAAGACCATTATTGATCTTTAGGTTTTTTTAGAATGATAAATCAAGTATTTCTGTATTTTTTTTCAGAGTTGATTTTAACCTAGGGAGATTAGGATTATTTTTTCATGGTGGTCTCTAGCACATTTGACATCAAAATTCAGATAGTATCCTTGGTGTTTAAGTTTTTTTACCGTTAAGGAAGACACCCACATTTGTTTAACAGATTTATTCGTTAGCTTTCATAGTTGCCACATAATATTTCAAGTACCTTTCAAATTTCTTGATGTGTAATTAAATTTCTCACCAAACTGAGACATGTTGGTAGGTTTATATGTTTTATAAAAGTCTATTAGGAACCTTACATTTCTGAAAAACAAGATAGCACATGTGTCAAAATAGAATTCTTAAAATGTTGCACATAATTCTCACTTAATAGGTACTGAGCACATGTCAAGATTTCATTTAGCTTAACCAGCAGGTGTCAAAGCCAGTCCAAAGAAGAAGAATGTATATTTACCTCTGCATCCATAGCTATGTCAGGTCTACATGTATAAATATAAAATTTGGTACCACTCTTCAGAGAGACCAAATTTCCTCTATCAATTATTTAATTTACAGGAACCATTCATATTTAAAACTCATATTTATAATTCATATACCCTCACTTTTTAATAATAAAGTGTATCCCTTTTGTCCTGGTATCTTTATGTCTTTGGTTCTAAAACTTTAGCATACATGAGACTCACCTTGTTAAAAACAGTGATGTATTGTAGAGTTGTGCACCTGAAACCTATATAATTTTGTTAACCAGTGTCACCCAATAAATTCAATTAAAAATACCTTTTACATTATGACTACATTGCCAAAATATCTTATGCTGAAGAGAAGTAGTTTGAGGTAAAGCAATTAAAAAATAATTGTAGTTTCTTTTAAGCATAGAGACCTATGTCTATGAGATATGTTAAGAACAAATACACTATAAATTAAAACCTTTATAAATCAATTAAAAATTTACAAGTCTAATAGTTAGATAAGTACTTTTTTCACATAAAGTGTTTTTTTAGAACACATTTCTAGTCTACGCTCCTAATGAACATAGCTTATTGCTTTAAAATGAAATAAAAATAAAATAAAAACAGATGCCTGGGTTCCGCCTCCACAGAGTCTCATGGTAAGGGAAATTTTTATACATATGTAGAGAATGCACACATTAATGACAGGCAGTTCCTCAGTGTCACAAAGAGAAAGAAAGAAACTTCTTAAATGAAATAATTTATCCCAGGTTCTATTATTTATGAATGCTTAATGGAATAATTGAAAACCTCCTAGAAATTTTATGCAGGAGTTGTTTTAAAATTTTTTACGTGTAATGATTCATTCCAAAACAGAGGTCCTATTTCTGTTTCTAGTAAAATATAATTATATATGATTTGGTCTCTCACTAGTGTTTTGTTTAGGAAAGGATGCTCGCTCTTAGAACTAGGTGGTAGGATACAGTGTAGAGCAGGGGTCTCAAACTCGTGGCCCGCGGGCCCGAGTTTGAGACCCCTGGTGTAGAGGGAGGGAAGCCCTTCATTCAAATGGAGCCACGGGATATGTGTATCTCTTTCCAGGACCAAGAAACCTCCTTCCCCAGGGCACTCTCAGCTCAGAGACTCTCCCCACGGTGGTGCTTTCTAGATGGTGAGTGTTTCTGTATTTGACGGAGGGGCGAGGGTTGGGGCTGCAGCAGGGCAAGGTATCTATTGGTGGAGTGGACTCTGGTTTTCCAAAGGATGATTCAGAAACTCTTCACGGGGCTCTATGTGGTTGGTGTTTCCATCTCAACCATGTGGACTTGCTGACGTGGCAACACAGTTGTTCTGGAGTTGTTAACCTTAGAGCAAGTTGGTTAACTCTGGCTGAACTTAACAATGTTATGTCTAAGCTGCCATTTTCCTTCATTGCTCCTAATCCCCAACCCCCATTTCCTAAACCATGCCGATACCTCTCTTAAATGGAGGAAAATAGGTTCAGCAGCCGTGGGATGGGTACCAACACGTTTGTTGCTTGCCTATCTGGAAACTTCCATATGGTTTTCATTAAACTATCATTTCAGTGTGATGCATAAATTTTTATCAAAGCATAGAAAATATCAGTTGTGTTCATATCTGCTCTGCTGAGCTGACATTGGATGCAAAACAGGTCAGTTATTTTCTGATTGGTTCATGAGGCCATTTTCCATTGCAAGCATCTCTCGCTCCCTGGATGCCGCTCAGTTCTACTTTTCTACCCAGTTCCCTCTATTGATTTCCTTTCCTGTGTATGTGCTACCCAGCATATCTCCCACCCCGTAGCTCTCTCTCTCTGCTTATCTGTGTGTGCATCCAAGAAGATACTAATGTGGTTACGAGTATAACAGGATGTGTGATGTATGAACAGTACTAAGAAGAGGAACACTTGTATCCCTCTGAAATCTGACCCACATAAATCATGACATAAGTTTCCATTAATGGCTTGTCAACTACCTCTGAAGGTAAATCACACTTCTTTTCCCCCAGCCTTTTTATTCCCTTGTGATGAGAAAAATATTTCTTTTTCCGGAATTCACAGAGGAATGGCTTATATTTAAGAAAATGATGAAAATGTATATGCATGGTTCTGTATACAATCTGTTCTGTCTGTGGTCTTTGATGAACTTGCATATTCGTTTGACTCTATAAGCAGTTTTATTGAAGTCCTTTACGAGGTGATTACAGTCACGGCTGGAAGAACAGAGCAGAGGAAGGCCTTCCGAGGCAGGTCCCTTCTGTTCTCCTGTTGCTTTCAGAGGGCCGGGACTGGGGCTCGTTTCTCAGCTCATTTCCTTTGGGGAAAAGCTAATCATTAAATAGTTATGATTTTTGGAAGAGTTATTTGCATTTTAAGTTTTTTTTCTTTCTAGTACAATGTAGAGCCTCTATTTAAAATATCTGGACTTTGTTAGATAGAGTTAAGCAAGGAGAAACATAATGCTTTTGAATATGAAGGATAATCAGAATAATTTCAAAAAACCCAAGTTTGTAAGGTGTTTTTGCCCTCAACCTACAGCTGCAGCCTGGTCAGTCCCTTTTAGAAATGCTTAAATTATATGTATGTGTACACGTACACACACACACACGCACGCACACACACATACATTATTGCTCTTTTGCCTTTCTTCAGACACAGGTTAGGGACTCAGTTTTAAGGTAAAATGATTTCTTTAACACCAGATGTGGCCCCTGGCTCTGCCTCTTCAAGATCTTTTCCAAAAGAAGTATCATTTTCTTGGGGAGCCTGGCTAGCTACAGTTTTCCCTAGCTCTGTTCACTTCTGTCTGGGGTCCTAAGCTTTTCCTAATAGATTTAGAGACTGGCCAGTAATCTGTATGACTGGAATTGTAAGGTTTCTGATTGACATCGTAGGACAGAAGGTTAGAAATTTAGTGCCAGATCACAGAACACTCTGAATGCCATATACTATTTTTTTTTTCTAGCAACTTCTGCTGATCGCTTCTATCGAATAGACAGATCTCAGGTAAGTTTCTGTGAGTCTACTTGGGAAAGTGAAAACTTCCCAAGTATATATACTTTCTGGGCAGCTAATCTTATACATCTTTCTAACAAAAACACTGCAACATGTGCACATTTTGGAATGGTACTATTTGCCTAAGCTATGAGCTTTTTATTTGTCTTCTTGTGTTTTGTGATTTGTGGACTGAAGGTGATATGGCTTGACCTTTTAAATGAGCACGGAAAATAACTAGACTTGTAAATATAATCACCAGCCTGCACTTTAAATTTGTATTCACCCTGCTACTTATAAATACAGCTTCGCAGTCAAATTGTTTGCTTTCTTAAAATTTTAGATCTCAAGTATATATCTAGGCTGCTTGGTTTCAACTCATCACCTCTCAGAGTTCAGTAATAAGAAAATAAAATGCTTATGCCTAATGATAATAAGTGTTCCCACTGTCCCAATTCTCCTGCAAATAGAGTTGAGTGTGGAATCCAGTGATAAAACCAGTTAGTTGTTAACTATGCATTTAGCCTTGACCAGATCCGGGGACTGGGAGTCCAGGTTATTGTGCACTCGTGCTGGACCACGTTCCAAGTTGGGCTGTCACTTCTTTGATAGTATTTGGGAAGAAGAAGAGGCAAGACTATCTCTGGTTATACCTAACAAACTCCTGAAGCCAGCTAGGAACCCAAGCGAGGAGGGATCCATCTATTTCCCTCCCAAGCCTCTTGCTACGATGTTGCTTCAGGGATGGATGTCCACTAGTCAGGCCTCTGAAAATTCACTGTAGTCATTCGATATGTCACAGAATTTCATTATTCTGCAAAGCCAAGGAGTTTTGTTTTGTTATTCTTCCGATGAGAGGTTTGAACGTCCCTGTCAGTCATCCAACAGGCTTTTTTTGTTCTCCTTTAGGAACATTTGCACTTTGTGATGGAGATTTCTCAAGATGAGATTTTTATTCTGGATCCAGATATGGTACTGTCGCAGCAGGCGGGGACACCACCAGGAATGCCTGATCTGGTGGTGGAGCAGGCTTCGGGGTGAGTATCCTCTCCTGTGGCATTGTGAGGATGAGACAGCCGCAAGGTGCCATCAGTGTCTTGTTTGGCTTTGGAATTGACATTTCTAATGACAGAAAACTCTTTTTTTTTTTTTTTTTTTTTTTGTATTTTTCTGAAGCTGGAAACGGGGAGAGACAGTCAGACAGACTCCCGCATGCGCCCGACTGGGATCCACCCGGCACGCCCACCAGGGGCGATGCTTTGCCCACCAGGGGGTGATGCTCTGCCCACCAGGGGGCGATGCTCTGCTCACCAGGGGCGACGCTCTGCCCACCAGGGGGCGATGCTCTGCCCCTCCGGGGCGTCACTCTTTTGCGACCAGAGCCACTCCAGCACCTGGGGCAGAGGCCAAGGAGCCATCCCCAGCGCCCGGGCCATCTTTGCTCCAATGGAGCCTTGGCTGCGGGAGGGGAAGAGAGAGACAGAGAGGAAGGAGGGGGTGGGGGTGGAGAAGCAAATGGGCGCTTCTCCTATGTGCCCTGGCCGGGAATCGAACCCGGGCCCCCCACACGCTAGGCTGACGCTCTACTGCTGAGCCAACCAGCCGGGGCCAGCAAACTCTTTTAAAATAGAGTAGTCCCTTCTTCATCCATGGGGGATATGATTCAAGACACCACCACCCCCAGCCTGGGTGCCTGAAACTATGGATAGTATCAAATCCTTTATTTTCCCTTTGCATACATACCTATGATAAAGTTTAATTTATAAACTAGGCACAATAAGAAATTAACAACAAGACCTGATAATAAAATAGAACAATTATAGCAATATACTGTGATAAAAGTTATGTGAATGTGGTCTCTTGCTCTCTCTTTTTCTATTTGATTGATCTTATATCTGAGACAGGAAGTCACTAAGTGACTAACGAGCAGTTAGCGAACACAGCACGGAGACCCTGGACAGAGGAATGATTCCTGTCCTGGGTGAGACAGATCGGGATGGCATTAGATTTCATCAGGGAACTCAGAATGGCATGAAAGTTAGAACTTATGAATTGTTTATCTCTGGAAATTTCCATGTAATATTTTCAAACAAAGGTTGACTGCAGGTAATTGAAACTACAGAAGGTGAAACCACAGACTAGTTAGGGCTGCTGTACAGATTTTCTGGTTGTGGTTTGTTAGCATCTTAGGCCCTGGCCGGTTGGCTCAGTGGTAGAGCGTCGGCCTGGCATGTAGAAGTCCCGGGTTCGATTCCCGGCCAGGGCACACAGGAGAAGCGCCCATCTGCTTCTCCACCCCTCCCCCTCTCCTTCCTCTCTGTCTCTCTCTTCCCCTCCCGCAGCCAAGGCTCCATTGGAGCAAAGATGGCCCGGGTGCTGGGGATGGCTCCTTGGCCTCTGCCCCAGGTGCTAGAGTAGTTCTGGTCGCAACAGAGTGATGCCCTGGAGGGGCAGAGCATCGCCCCCTGGTGGGCAGAGCGTCGCCCCTGGTGGGTGTGCCGGGTGGATCCCAGTCGGGCGCATGCAGGAGTCTGTCTGACTGTCTCTCCCCGTTTCCAGCTTCAGAAAAATACAAAAAAAAAAATTGTAGGGTGGAACAGATGTATAGCTGTGTATAGGAAGCTGGAGCTAGTGATATCAGAGCTTTGCTGATAAGCACAAAGGGTGATCTAACCGAGGGATTGGGAACCTATAACTTGCGAGCCAGATGTGGTTCTTTTGATGGCTGCATCTGGCTCGCAGACAAATCTTTAAAAAAAAAGTAATAACGTTAAAAATATAAAACATTCTCATGTATTACAATCCATTCATTTCCTACCGCTCATGTTCATGGTTGCAAGTGGCTGGAGCCAATCACAGCTGTCCTCCAGGACAACACCAAATTTCTATTGGAAAATGCGTAATGTACACGGGTCATTGTATGACTCCCATGGAATTACATTTTAAAATATGGCGTTCATGGCTCTCTCAGCCAAAAAGGTTCCCGACCCCTGATCTAACCCTAACCCTGGGAGTTCCAGAAGGCAATGGAGAAGGCCAACTTCATGGTCCGTGTTCTGTGAGTCAAGCCTGTTCGTGGTGAGGAGAACAAGTGAGATGATGAGTCCTGCTGCAGAAGCAGTGGTAACCAGAGTCAAGGTGTCCTCCCAGCCCACCTGAGCAAAAGAATGAGTCACATCCTGTTGATCCAGTCTGTCCTCGATCTCGTCAGTGTGGACCCATTCTGCCAAGCTCTCCCTGGTCTTTGACCTATTACTTATTCCCTCCCTGTCAAATCATGGCCAAAAAAACAAGGCTTTGTCTGGGTTCAACCTATATGAACTCTAGCTGCAAAAAAAAAAGTAGCCTGAAAAATACACAAGTACATGAATCAGTCCCTTTTGTATTTCTCACCAGCGGCCCCCACTGGACAGAAACCAGGAGCAGCCGAGCAGTGAAAAGATGGGCTTTGTATTTTTTATTGAGAGGAGAGGAGGCAGAGACAGACTCCTCTACGTGCCCCACCTGGGATCTACCTGGCCAGCCCCCTGCAGGAGATGCTTTGCCCATCCAGGATGTTTCTCTGTTACTCAACAACCAAGCTAATCTTAGAGTCTGAGGCAGAGGCCACAGAGCCATCCTCAGTGCTTGGGGCCAACTTGCTCCAATTGAGCCATGGCTGTGGGAAGGGAAGGGAAGAGAGAAAGAGAGAGAGAAGTGAGAGGGGGAGGGGTGGAAAAACAGATGGTCACTTCTCCTGTGCTTTCTGACTGGGAATCAAATCCAGGACATCCACACACCGGGCCAACGCTCTACCAGTGAGCCAACCGACCAGGGCCAACATTGTATTTTTGAATCTGCATTTCTGCATTAGGCTCCATTACTGGTTTTAAGTTGCATTTTAAGTGACTTTGTCTTGAAATTCGGTTTTCCCATCTGTGAAGAGGGCAGAATTATACAAATAGTTCATGATGGTTGAGAAAATTAAAAGGAATAATAAATCTGACGTACCTAGTAAACACCCAGTAAAGGTGAATTTCCCTTCTCACATTTATAGACAAGACTTATCTTGAGAAAGTGCAGAGTAGGTCCTGTGGCTGACTTTGCTGACATGTCTGGTGCCCGTCTCTCTCCCAGAATGTCAGACTGGTGGAATCCTGCGCTACGGAAACGCATGCTGAGTGACAGTGGCCTGGCAATGATAACACCACATTATGAGGACTCGGATATAAAAGATCTCAGCCACTCCCGTGTGCTACAGTAAGAGTTTTCTCTCTATTCTGTTCTGGTGTCCCATTCTGATTCCTGGGAAGGGATCCTGTGGGCTCTTCACCAGTGGGGAGGCTTCTCTTTGCAGTGGTGTTTGTGCTGTCTCATGACTGTGTCACCCTGTGGTTTGACATTTCATTCACTTGGCTCACCTGTACCCACCCCGGCTCCCCATGAAGCTGCACTTGTCCTCTCCCTTGCTCATGAACCACACACACACCTTCCATGTGGATCTGTAAATACATTCATCTCCAGCAGTGTTTGCTTTTCTGGAATCCAGTGTTGACTAGACATTTCTGTGTTGGCGATGTCATGAAGACATGCCTGGGGGTGACCATGAATAGTTTGGAAGTGATACATAGTTCTCACTTGTATGAGCATTTCAACACACTGATATAGCTGTGTTTCATTTGTGTCCAGTCCTGAGCCTGTGGATGTGTGCTCACTGCAATGCTACCGAGAGGTTTTGCTGGCTGAAGGGGAGTGCTGCTCACATTATAGATTTGGCATTTGTTCATAGATCAGAAGAGTAGGTGCGCTTTCTTGCGAGCCGAGTTCTGATCATGGTCAGAAGCAGAGTGAATGGTGGAGTTTGCAACAGTGTTGGTACATTTGTGTCCAGAGAATCCTCCCTCCTGTTGTTCCATCTTGCAGGAGCAGGTGCTAGGAACAGGGACAGTGTGTGTTCCCGGACACACTCAGTCACACCCAATGTGTCACTTCAAGCCTATCACCCTGTTTTAGAGGTTATGCAAGTTCATAGCAATTCATGGAATTAGGGTTTCCAGTCCGATCCAAGGCCCTGATTGAAAAGAGACAATGGCCCGGTAACCACTTAGTCTTATTCTTTTTATGAAATAACAAGTTTATTGAAATCTTAGAATCCAAGGGTTAACTGAAGAGCAAGACAGTCTACTGTTTCCATAGGAAGAGAGAAAGCGATTTCTGTGTGACAAAGGGGAGAAAAATGAGAAATCTGAAACTAATTATTTCATTGGTAAAAATTGTACTTAGACATTCTCAGGGCATAAATTGACTCCATTTTAATTGCTTTTCTCTGCTACCTCTTACTTCTGGTTTTGCTGTGTGAAGAGTAGAAAGGAAGAAAAATGAATTACTATGGATTTTTCTTTTTAATTAATCCATGTTGTTAGTTTCTGATGGCATTTTGATTGCTTACAATTCAGAGTGTTTTTCCATTTTGTTTTATACAGAATTGAGGCTGTGAACCTGTATGAGTCAGCCACACATTGATGGCTTAAAAAAGTGGTCATCTAGCTGTGGGAAGATTTGTTTGAAAATTAAAGTTTTATTTAGCTACAGAAATAGCAAGTAAACCCAGACAAACCAGACAAATGTTTTAGTTGTCCTCATGCACAGGCTATTTCAAAAAATCAGAGGACGATCTCAATCAAGTTTCCTGTGCTCTAATTTTTCTATATATAGTATATTTATATACCATGATATATGAAGTTAATGTTTCCAAGATAATAAATATGCTTCCCATGAATCACAAATAAATGTACTACTGTATAGCAACCAGGTTCTTAAAATTATATCAAAATCAACTCTTTATTTTTCTTTTGGGTTATCTTTTCAGAGATTTCTCTTACTATTTTATCAATCTCCAATTGGCAGCTGTTTTCCTGGCCCTTTATACTACTTGAGCTCTTAAATACACTAGGGCTGCTGACTCTGTTTGAAAATTTTTTCTGTCAAATATCTTGGAAAACAAAGTACCGTTCAGACATCCGCCCAGAGCCTTTGAGTCCTTCCTGCTGACTCTCCAGACAGTCAGGACTGGAGACAAGCGTCCCCTCTGGCTCTGCCTGCACCCCGGCTCACAGAACCAGGGGGCAGGGTAAAATGGTGTTTCCGCATCACTTCTCAAAAGAATAATACCCTAATCTGTCCTTTAATTCTTTTTTAAAAGTTTTTATTGTGTTTATTAGTTCCTTAGGAAGAACATCTCTTTATTTCCTTCAGAGATCATTTCTGATATAAATAAGTATAATTGCAGTTATGGAACAATGCAGTTATGTATTAATAATATATGATTATCATATATGATATATTCTACATTAATATGTCACATATATTAATATTAGTATCAACTAATATATATTGATATTAATTAATATATAAGTAATAAATATTATCATATAGTTAATCACTATATATGTATTATGTGTGTATTATATATATGTAATATATATACATGTATTATATATTATATGTAATACATATTACATGCCATGTAATGTATTTACTACATATCATATATATTACATATATAATACATGGTATATATAATATAAATATATAATGTAATATTAATATAATAATATATAACATATCAATAAGAAGTATTGATAGAATACCTCTTACTTGCTTTGTACCATAGTTAAATAATCTTAAATTCTTTCAACAGTTTTTATATTTCTCCTCTGCTTAGCAGCTGAATAAACTGAGGCTCACGAAGATTAAAATATTCTTCTTAGGTCCCCCAAGATAATAGATATGAGAACTGTGGCTTGAATGAGGTCAGCTTGACTTCTAACTCTGTGCTGTTTCCATTGTACTGTACTACCTTCCCGAAGGGCCAGTGCAAAGGCCGGTACCCAGAGTCCCAGGGCCGGAGAAAGATTTACTTTGGTTTCTAATTTCCTTTTAGCGTTTGCAAATCAGCTACTAATAGCTTCACAATGTATAATTTATTCAAATGGCTGAACTGTTCAGTGGTTAAGGAGATCATTATTTTTGTATGGTTTAATGAAAGTATAAAAGCTATTTGTCCAAAAAATAAAAATAAAGCTATATATCATTATGTACTTGCTTTTTTTTTTTTAAAGAAAGAAGGCCACTACAATGTGTAAGATGATGTGAACATGATGGTGAGCTCAAAGTCAATGCCTCCACATGGCAGTACTAGTGCACCTAACGTTAACTCACGAGTTAAGTGTGCAATGATTTCATGGCAGTGCTATGGCCAGCACAATAGTTTTATTCATTCAGCCATTCATTCATTCATTCTATAGAATTTATTGGGGTGACACTGGTTATACAAAATTATACAGGTTTCAGGTATACAATGACATCATCTGTACACTGTATTGTGTGTTCACCACCCCAAATCAAGTCTCCGTCCAACACCATTAATCCTGCCTATGCCCGCCTCCATCTCCCCCAGCCTTCTTCCCGGGCAGTTACCACACTGTGGCTTGAATGAGTTTTTCTAGACATCACTCAGATGAATGTAGGTATGAGAAATGTGAAGCAGTTTCCTTATGCACTTTAATTATGGTTGAGTACTATCCAATGAAAACAGAAATAAAAGTAAAAGCACTTAGTAGTAGAAAAATTTGTAAAGATAGGGTTCCACGTACTGTGTTACCTATTAAAAGTCCTTACACATATTGTTAACCATTTTTTTAAGAAACATTATTATGAAGTAGCCTGCTTTGCATTAGCAGACATTTGAAAAAAGAAAATAGTCATGCATGCCATGTGGTGGTGTAAAAATCAAACCAATGCCTTTATTTATACAGTACCAGCTAAAATGAATATGAAATTTATAGGACCTAACATCTGATACCATAATACTTGTTATGAAAACAAGAGGAAATAGAATTCTCTGCTTTCTCCACATTTCCCTTTTTAAATTTTGATATGAAAAGGATGAGTGTTTAAAGAGTTAATGAAAAATGTTAGACTAAAAAAGGACTTTGAAGGATTCCGTTCTTATTTTCTTTAACCTTTGCACAGAAGTAGTTAAGGGTCTGCTTCTCATCATTATATAACCAGAATGCACCTCCACTAATTAAATGTACTCAATGACAGTATAGTCTCGCTCTAGCTGATGTGTGCTTAAGCAAGTTCATAGAACTGGCAAGTTATTTAGAAATATCCAAAACACCTAATAATACTTTAAACTGAAAAATTAAATCCTTTTTAGTGTAGTCTGTATTTCTGAACTACCATTATCAAGAAAATAGTTCTGAAAACAACCCCCTTTCAAAACCTCAGACATTCTGGGCTAGCTGTGGGAGCAATAGCTTCATTTTCCTCTTGTCTTCTGCTATTTCCTTTACCTAATTTCTTCTTGGAACATTAGGTGGTAGCCCGACTCCAATAAAAAAGATAATTGGACATATTGTCAAAGCTCCAGCTTCTCAACAGGAAGACAGACTATTTATTGAGCAATGATTTCGGTTGTGGGAATGAATATCTTTCAAACATCACAATCAGATAAGAGGAAGAAAATTAATCTTCTTAGTAGGGTAGAGGTTTTGCTCAAATGGGTCTTGGAGATGAAATCGGCACTGTCGGGATAGAGACAGCCCCTTGCATCTGTTTTGCTAAGATAGTTGGGTCCCACCCGCACTTACCTTTGACTGGTCTAAATCTTGTTCTCCCTGGCTAATCGCCTAGGCTGGAAAAGCTACATTTTAGCTGATGTGTATCTTTCTTTCTGACTCTCTTTCTCCTTGCCTTAGCTCAAGTTATTACCCTCTCTGTTTAGCCAAACACAAAGTAATACACTGTCCCTTTATGTGTGCAAAATATTTCATAAGAGATTATTCTCTGATCTTTTTATAATTGTTCCCCAAACAGTTGTGGATATTGGGCCTCCAGTGCTTTTTTGGTTATGGAGTTCCACTTCCATTTCCAAGGTTAGTTAGTGGCAGAGCCAGAAAAGAATTCTTTATGCACCAGATCTGTTTTGACCAATATTGAGAGGGGGAAAAAAAGTACTTGCTAAGGTACACTAATAATAGGTCTCTAATATTAAACATTCATTTTATTGAAAATGATATCAAGAAATTCTGCCCTTCCATTTCTATGAGTTCCAAGTTTTGCCAGTGATTACAACAGGAAGAGATACTATCACTGTTGAGTGGCTCTCTTTGCTCATTTGGAAAACATGGCGGCCTCACCTACTTACACTGGAGGGATATTGTGAATGTGATGGAATTTGATTGGATCCTTCTTTAAAGCATGTGAGTTCCTTGGATGGACAAACTGTGGACTGCTCATCCTGTGTTCATGGCACTGTGCACCATACCCTGTGTAATGGCCATTCAGTAGGGCAGGCTTGTGGGGTGGGTGTTGGGTGAATGGGTGAATATTGGAAGTTAGAGAAAAGGGGCTTCAACAAACCAAAGCAGAATGTCTATTTGTAGTGCTGTAGGAAACCCAGTACTAATCCCATAGCAGTTGTCAGAAAATGATATATAAAATGTGTCACATTTTTGTTAGACTGTGGAATTCATTTACATATTACAAATTGTAATAAGGATCAGTTCGATCCAGGGGATTCATTCACAGAGTAAAATCACAAAGATACATTGAATCCTGGACTCCGAGATGATGCTATTTTACAGATGAGATGGTCAAAGCAGACTATGGTGGGTCCAGGACGTTGCAGGAACTGTTGAGGAGCACAGTGGTGGGGTGGGGTGGGGTGGGGCAGAGAGGAAAGGTCGTGTCCATGAACCTCTGCAGTGAGATGCTGGCGTGGTCCCCACACCATGTGTGTCGCTGGGTTATTTTGGTTATGTCAGTGATGGTTAGTCTTTGAAGAGGTTTTAGAGGTTCTTTGGGTGGAAGGGAAGAGACTTGGCACATAGGGAGCCATCAGACACCCAATTTTATAGATGGAATAGAATCCTTGCACTTTCTAGGGATTCCCAACCAAAGGAGAAAAGGCAGAACCAAAACATTAGGAAGCATGGGGACCATATGTCAGAAAAGTGATTTTCCTAAGTCACTGCCCAGGCAGGGGGCTGTAGAAAGGACCTCTCAGGATGTATTAGGGTCCTCTTTAGAAACAAAGCAGAGGAGACACCTCTTTTCTCCCAACAACACCCTCAGCTTTAGGGCCTTAGGCAAAACCAGTAAAAAGGTGAGAGAATCTTTTGTGACAAAACCATTTAAGCACCTTTGTAAAACTGGGAAAATGATAACGTCATCTCTCTGTACAACCTGAATTTGGAGAGAGTATTGTTAGGCCATAGAGGAGTGGGGATATTTCTTGTTTTCTGTGGCTGGGCTAGAAGTGGAGACTTGGGTGCTCAGCCTGTCTTGTGTCCCCTGGGAGCAGCCATGTACTGGTGGCAGGGTCACGAGGCATTCATTTTTGTGCAGCTGGTCCTCTTGTCCCTGAACCAGTTGCTGGATCTTCCTTAGGGGCCTAATGATGACATTAAAATCTCATTAGTTTGGTAATTAGAATAAGGATATGTAGTTGGGTAAGTTGGATGGGACCCAAGCTCAAACGAGTTGGCGTCAATGGAGGGGATGTTAGTCCTACAAAACATTGGCCTGTCTCTCCTTGAGTCTTTCTAAGCAGTGGGGTTAAAATTTAGTCACGAATGGTAAGAATCCTCCCCCAGAGCTTGCTGGGGAAATGGCCATGCTGACAGGAAAGGGGACCAGTTTCTGAAGACTCAAACTATGGTATTTTCCTTCCTTTCTGAAAGGGGACAAATATTCAATGTCAAGTCCACTGTCAACGTCTTTCTGAGAGGACCCTGCCCTGTGGAGTCCGTGTGCCTTGGGGACATTACGGGGCTTCCAGGACAGGTTTCTGCCACAGGAGGGAAGGTGGGAGGCAGCTTCTGTCCTCAGAGTATCGCTTTCTAACTAAGGGTGCCCGTCAGGCTAAATGTTTGTTTTTTTGATGTTAGCAATCAGAGAAGAGAAAAGCAGCCGCCGTTTGTCCTGAATGTGACTTTAGTACATCCACCGGTGACATGAGCTATCTCTGCAATAAGTCCTCCCAAGTGACCGTTGGTCGTGAAGTTCACCTTGGCAAGATGGCCCCATCCTCTTGCATTCCCCTGAGGTCACCTAGGAGTCCGATCACTACTGCCCCACCCCTTCCCCTCATCTCCACAGAGAGGGGCAGAGACCTCAGGGAACATAGGGGCAGGGGTGCTAGGGACAGCGAGGCATTAGGAACTGTGGCCAGGACTGCCGAGGTCACCAGGATCCAACCTGCAGTTTAGCTCTTCTTGATGCCTATGGGCTCAGCGGGTTTTAGACTAACAGGCCTTTTTCATTCCTTTGGTCCCATTTAAAAAATATGCAAGCAGTTATACTGAAAATGATGGTTTTTAATGTGAAACATCACATCTTTTATAGCTGCATGACTGTGCTGTGTCCAGTATACATTTTTTTTCATGACTTCTTCAAAATGCTAAAATGCTTTCCAGCAGTATTCGTATTTTAGGCAGTAAAAAGTGTGATGGTCGTTTCCATGTTGAATGAACTTGTTGAACATTGGTTTTGTCAACACCCTCTCTTTCTTTGATCTATTTATGTTCTATGTCCACTGTCCAACTTTTGCCCATTTCTCCTCATTGCTTTACCCACGGAATGCAAAGGAACTCCCCTGCCCCATTTTAGTTGCAGTTCTTAGGAATGAACAGTAGGTGGCAGTAAAATTTCAACCTCAAAGGGCATTTAGGGGCTTTCTCAGCAAACTGATTAAGGAGCTTGTTTTGGAGAAATTGAACTGTCCAAGCCAGCAGTTAAAACAGAGGTATTTTTGAAATGCCAACTGTAACTTAACCCAGGAACTTATTTAGAAAACACACCAGATATTTCAAGTACAGCTCTTGTGGGGATTATCAGGGTCTTTCTTTGGGTAGGCGAGTCTTAAAGAAGAGGAGATTACGAGAATGAAGGGAATTAGAGGAATTTACACACCATGAAGTACTCACCAACAAACTTTTATTATTTGAGTTCTGGGACTTGTTTCCCTATGTCCACACAAATGCCCGATTCTCCCTCCCTCCCAGGGTTTCGCTCTTTTCGCACCCTCCCTTCTGTCGGTGGTGAATGTTACCTTTGAGCTGTTTGGCAGTCCCTGAATGGGTCGGTGGCCACTTGAATAGCGAGTGTGTGTGTCTTTCATTTCAATGGCACTCTGTGTGGCTGCTGTAACTTTCATCTCTCTCGCCTGCTCTCGCCGGCCCTCCCTCTTACGGACCAGGCTTTGTGCATTGTCTTCCCAGCAATATTCATAATTAGAGGCAGGGAGAGCAAACAAAGGGAGGATTGTAGAGTTGATGGGGATGCTTGGTGCTAAGGGGTTTGGGGTCCTAATGGAGATGCTTTGGGGGCTAGAGGAACGGTGGTCATGGTGTCACCCACATCTGTGATCTCACTCTTTCTCCCTCAAGCCCCCACAATGATGTCATTGGCTGGACATAGCAACCTCCTATGCAGTGCACATTCTGGAAGGTAACTCAAGGGGGAAACGCTATTGTCCAGAGATGGTCATCTACACAGCCGGGCTTTCAAATCACGTTAAATCATACTTGGGCTGCCTTGATGTCTGTGACAATTCTTTGTCCATCCACAGGAAATAAATTGAATGGGTGTAGTAGCATCATCACTTTGAAGCAAAACAGAAGACATTCAATGCAGGTGGTGTTTGTGCAGCCATGGTGCGGACTCTTGAAATGTGCCTGGAAGGGGTGCCCAGCCGAGAAAGCAGGGTCCATTGGGGGCCATCAGGAGCCTGTTGGCAGAGACAACCAGCAATAATGGTTCAGGCAGGGAACAGAATCCAACCTGGGTGATTTTGCCCGGGCCTGAATGTCCCTAGTGGGAGGCTGCTTTACAGAGAGATTGGATCCCGCCAAAGTGTGACAGAGGTAGGTGAGATCAGCCCAGGGGGCTCTCAGGGCTGTGGTCAGGAGAGGGACAGAAAACCAAGGAAGAATGGCAAAAGAGAGAGAGTGGGAGCATTTAGAGTGGGTATGAAGCTAGAAACCCTAGACTGCTCTGCTTCCTCCTGAGTGAGAAGGCAGGTCAACCCCATGCTCGTAGGAAACAGCGCTTTGTAGTGCTCCCCCCAAAGCTGGGGGACAGAGAGGAAAGGCAGGCGTGAAAAGGAAGATGGACGAAAGAGAATTGCTCTCAAGGTGTGTTCTTCTTTGTTCCCTGTTGGGGACTTCACAGCCGAGGAACAGTTTAGTGGTGAGGTGCCAAGCGAGTGGAGAGACAGCACTGTTCTAGTGCAGCCTGGCATCCTCCATTGTTCTCTCTGTAATGCCATGATGGCAGCCAGGAAGTGAAGGACTGGCGCCCCCCTGCAGGCCTGTGAGTTGGTATGGACAGATCAGCGCGCCCCTCCCCCATCCACAGTGTTAGGGAAATACTCCATTGCCGAGTGTTTTGGGAATATGGCTCTCTGTTCTTGTAGCCGGTTCAGTCTTGGAGCTTACCCTGTCCATGTGTTTGCTCTAAGTTCACCTCCATGTGACTCCATCTCTTGGCCAGCTCCCCGCCAGGTGATGGTTTATGAATGCTAAGTAGTGAGTATGTGTGTTGGGGACACTGGGAAGGGAGACACACCTTCATTTGTGGAGTAGTTCTTCCCAGAAAGTAATAGACTCGTGTAGATGGGTCCCCAATAGTCATCTAATTTATCCTCTGTCTCTAGGAAAGGTTATCTAAAATGGATAGTCTAAAACAAGTAAATAAAATGAAATGGATAGACCTCCTATCTCTCCCCAAGGAAGGAAGCGATACAGAAATTCCAAGGAGAGCCAAGTAGGGAAAACATGGATGCGAATGAATCAAAGCCAAGGGATAAAAACAAAAGAAAAATGTTATATATAAAGTAAAAAGGAAAAAAGTAGAGTCAGGACAGCACTGTTCAAATTAAAAAGCTATTGTGTTAGGATGAGCTTGTAGGTTGAGAGAATTTCATCCAGCTCGCCCAGAAATGCGTGCATCTAAAATGTATCGCAAAACATCTTGCTGCATCGCAAAGGCTGAAATAGTCACGATGCCCGTCCTCTCAGTTCCAGGTTTGCTGATTAAAAACAATAAAACATCGCAAGAAGTGCAATGCTTCTTAAAGACTCTCTTGCCTTCATAAATATAACACCGTTTTGCTCTTTCGGAGAAAACCGAGCACATTTTTCATTGTCCTGAAGCTTTGGAATTGATCTACTTGGAAGATTAGAAGGCTTGAAGGGCAGCATGCAGATGGCAAGCGATCTAAATAACAGCCTTTGAGTGTCTCAGAGACTCCTGTGTCTTAAGTGACGTCACGGTCTGTCCAGCACAGTAGCCACTAGCCGATGTGTGTGTGATGTCCCATTCCCTAAGACTCTTGATATCTTCATACAGTAACCTTATAGAAAAGGACTCATTCCAAGATGTTATAAATATATTTAGGTGGATCGTTTCATAGTTTCAGACTTTTCTTTGGAAACATCCCTATTCCAGAATAGAATAAGGCACCATGGAGACATTGCCTGACACTATGTTTTAAACACATATATATATATATATATATATATATATATATATATATATTTTAAGTTTATTGCTTTATTTTAAGAATTCAAGAAACTCTTTGCTTTTGCATCCCAAATATGGCTGTGCCGGTTTCAAATTAAAAATACCATAATTTTACCAGTTAAATTATATAATTCCCCATCTAAAAATAATGTCTTGTTTTCCTGGAGCTTTTTCTTCATTTTCAAGTTCCCAAGTGTACCCTAATTTGAGAAGTGTTGCCTTCATTTAAAAGGAAAGAAAAAGCATGAATATTCTACCACTCGGGGTTATACTTGGAAGCAGACTTTCACCAGCAAGTCTTCTAATCCAAAATTATAGAAAAATAAATCAAAAAGCAAAACACTTCCACAGAGCTTGAGTGGATGAACAAATCGATGGATCATTTCTTAATATACTGCTAATTGTTATTCATCTCCTCCTCTTCTTCGTTTTCCAGTGTGGTGGTGACACAGGAAAAGCCCTCAGACTTTCTCTAGAATGTACTAGTTCAGGGAGTCGGGGCGAACCTTTGTTCGTTTCCTCTGCTGTAGTTTCTTATTCAAGTTTCCATTCGGGGAAGGCTGTTTCCCTCTTTTATTCCTTCCTTCCTTCCTTCCTTCCTTCCTTCCTTCCTTCCTTCCTTCCTTCCTTCCTTCCTTCCTTCCTTCCTTCCTTCTCTTTTTCCAGTTCTAAACTTCCTGGAAATCTGGGAACAGTTTTTCCCACTCTGTGCCACGTCCTTTTAGCATGTTCCCAGATGATGTATGTTGGCACATCCTGTCCTGCTTTCTTCTTGGGCATTTTTGTATAGAGGGGCTGGTTCCTCTTTGGTTATTGCTCATATTTGCGAGGCTGAGTTCTGTCTGGGATGAAATGGCCCTGCCTCTATGTCTCCAGCCCTGTCTTTAACAGCTCCTTTACATACTAGCCATGCTGAATTACTCATCGATCTGATAACAGATGATGAGATCCTCATCTGCACCTTTTCATGCCTGTGGCTTCTACCTGGTATGCTTCTTTCTTACTACTATGCTTCTGCCTGTCCTGCAAAGCCCAGCTCAGTTTTCTGAAGCCTTCTCTCCCTCTCTCAGGATGAAATCGGTCTCCTTCTCTTCTCTGATACTGCTTTATATATGGGGCTTTACGTTTGTTTGTTTGTTTGGTATTTTTCTGAAGTGAGAAGCAGGGAGGCAGAGAGACAGACTCCCGCATGCGCCTGACTGGGATCCACCCAGCATGCTCACTAGGGGGCAATGTTCTGTATGTTGGCACATCCTGTCCTGCTTTCTTCTTGGGCATTTTTGTGTGCTGTGTTGCTGTGTTGCAACCAGCACCATTCTAGCACTTGAGGCAGAGGTCATGGAGCCATCCTCAGCACTTGGGCCAACTTTGCTCCAATGGAGCCTTGGCTGCAGGAGGGGAAGAGAGAGACAGAGAGAAAGGAGAGGAAGAAGGGTGGAGAAGCAGATGGGCACTTCTCCTACATGACCTGGCCAGTAATCAAACCTGGGACTTCTATACACCGGGCCGATGCTCTACCACTGAGCCAACAGGCCAAGGCCTCTATATGTTTTGATCGTTAGATTTTTCCCCACTTAATGGCAACCATTTGTTTACATCTTTTTTCTTCACTAGATTATCAGTCCCTTGAACTTGATGTCTTGTTCACCTTTATATCCCCAATCACTTGACCCAAGGTTTGGGACTTAATGAGGTCTCAAGTAATAATTATTACTCAGGTTTAACTCAACAAATAGAAAGAGTCAAACCCGAACAATACCTTTTCAGGTTTAATATAATAAAAGGAAAAGTTTTAAACGCAGTGCTTGAGCTGTAGTTCTGTTGTGTTACTTTGCAGGTTTTATTTTATTTTTAATTTTTTCATTGATTTGAGAGAGAGAAAGAGAAGCACCAGCTTGTTGTTTCACTTAGTTCTGTTTAGTTGTGCCCTCATGGATTGCCTCACGCACGTGCCCTGACTGGGGTCAAAGCTGCGACCTCTGGGCGCCAGGTCAACACTCCATTCACTGATTCACCTGGCCAGGGCCTGTGTGGCTGAATTTAAATAAAAATATAAGAAAGACTGAGAAAAAGCTAAATAAATTACAAATATTCTACAGACTACAATAAAAGACCAATGATCAAGAAAGCGGTGAGGGAGAGAACTTTCGATACTGGAGTTATCTGAACACTCGTCACAGTTCAGCCCGTGCTGTCTCCCAGATGAAGTGAGTGTGGAGGCCCCTCAACAGTCGGGGCGGGGCTGCAAACCTCCCAGGTGCGGTGGGAAGGGGGGCCACGTGCTTTTATGTATTCCTCAGTTGTTGGGCTGAGGACGAGGATTTGTTCCCGGGATCCAATCCCTCTCTTGTTGTTGTTGTTTTTTAAAAAAAACACAACAACCCACAACTACTTAGCTTGCTGATTTCACAATCTTTCTTGCCTCCTGAGCTCAGTTCTGTAAAACATGTTATGCCCATGTCCAGGCATAATGTACGAGGTCCACGTCTCCGTCGTATAATTGAGTGACTTGTTACGAGGCAAGGTGAAATACTGAGTGAGGATTGAAATACTCCATATGTCTTGAAATTCCACAAATCCAGGCATGTGTGGGAGACATTCAGGCCAGAAACTGCACATGACTAATCCTTAGAAAACACTCTGAAACCGATCGTTCTTCCCCACTGCCCAGACGCACCGCAGAACACATCCCCATGGGACCTGCACCGAGCCATCTGGAATACTTCAGATTTCAGATTAGTTCTTTACTTTTGCAAAAAGGCAGCCACAAACCCTACTGTCTGAACCCTCCACCTCAGACACTGCGACGTTCATTTTCATGAGTTTTTCTTCATTCCTGTAGTTCAGTGAGAAATTAATTGCAAACAAAATCTGAGACGTTTTTTCCTTCTCATCAGAAAATACCAGGAGTAAAGAAGTTTCTTGTGCATGACTCTTTTTTTATGCCTTGGGCAGCATAAGAAATTATCTCACCTGATTTCAATATGTTTTTCTTAGGACTCACCTTTCAATCTGATGCTACCTCTATCTAACACCCTCATCTTTACCCATTCCTATTTGTGAAGCAGTTTGTGGGTGTCTCTACTACTGGGTGTGCTGGGTGGCTTTGGGCTCTGAGAGTGGCCACATTGTCACCAGTTTGGAGCTTCAGGCTCATTCCCCAAGCTCTTCCCTCACAGCTGGCTAGGAGCTGGCGGCCTGGTTCTGAAGGGCATCTGAAGGAGACGTGATCATTTTTTGAGGAGCACCGGAATGTGTCTGAGTCTGAACAGCAGTGTGATGATGCCGCAGTTAATCCAGCATTTGAATGGGGGCCACTATGTTTTAAATAAGACCTGGCCCTACTCTTCAAGCGGCTCACAGCTTTGTGGGGAATACCCATATGTGGACAGCATGGACTAGGGGGTCTCCAAGGAAAGGATAGATCAGAGCCAGCCTAGGAGATCCCATGGTACTTCTCAAGCAGCTGGCTCTGCTGTGGTAACCTAGGGTGTCATTAGGTTCCCTTTCACTGTTCCCTGTGTCCATCGCCCAATACCAGTTTTCTTTCTACTGAATCTTGGGACCGTCCGTCACTTTTACATGCAGCAGTTTACTTGAAGAGACCCGTAAGTTGAAATGATTACACACCTTTCCACTGATGATGACCTTACTGTGTCTTTGCGCTTACTGGTTCACTTATGTCACGGACAAAAATATTACTGATCCGTTGGTGAAGTAAAGCCGTGTCTGGCATCTCAAAGGAGCTAAACTTTTCCTTCAGTTACTGTGCATCCGCTAAGTCATTCTTTTCCCAACTTTGCCATTACATCTCGTAAATAGTGGTTATAGCAATGGGTAGTTTTATTGCCAGGTTCTTTCATTGGCCTTCAGTCATGTTCCTGCTATGGCTTCTACCGGGCTAATTGTTTAGAGGAGAAGACTTCTCCCAACTGATTTTTAGCTCTCCCTTTCAAAAATCTACCACCCCTGAATTCCATATGATATGTCCCTGTTTCTTCCCTGAAAAGAATGAATTAGTAGCAAGTTTGTACCCTTCAAACCTGAGGGGAAATTCATCCACAAGGTTGTATCTGTATATTGCTCAGAGTAACTCCATTAATAGTCAGGCTTGGAAGGAAAAAGGTTTTTATTGTGAAAGGCGCTGATGTGATGCCTCATTGGAATCTGTTGTAATTAGAGTGGGAACCCGAATTGTATGCAAAAGTCTTCATTTTATAAAAGTTCTGTGACCTCTCTCCTCATCCTGATTCTCACAGGTTTAGAGACATACAGCCAGAAATAGAGGGTCTGTGCCAGTCTCATCCAAACGTTAAATTCTACAAAGAGTGGGGACAAAAATCAATAATGATAAGGGTGCCCATCATTTCTTTGATTCCTTTTTTTTTTGGTCCATGATTTGTTTTTACCTACGGACATTCAGTCTGGTGCTTATTTACATCTCTGCCATTTTCTCTGGAGACCCGGACATGGAGCACTTAGTGACCCTCTGACCCCACAGGAGTTCATCTGTTAGCACAGTTGATGAGTTCTTTTTGTGTGTGTGATAAATCCAGATGTGACTAGGTTTGCACTGTCCTGTGACACCATGCAGTAGACACTTTAGTGATGTCTAACCCGCAACCAGTCTAGGTAAGCTTTGGAAGTTATCGATTGGAACAACTTGAGGAGAGTTACTGATTAGACTATGCCATGCACCCAACACATTAATTACACCATCTACTCTATTGAAATTTCCATTTAACTGAACTTTGGGGATATCATTTTTATAAGATTATTTTTGATCGTTGTTGTACTTGTAATTATCAGTATCATTAGCAAAAGATTTATCATGCTTATTATCTCCTTTTAGGTCACCCGTCTCCTCAGAAGATCACGGTAAGACTCTGTCTTAATTATACTGATTCAGGATTAAAAGTCGAGCTCTGGCCCTTGCCTTTCACTGTAAGAGGGAAGAATTATTTAAGAAAAATCTCTAAGAGGTTTGTCTTGTACCTATTTCTTTTTAGTGTGAAATGTAAAGTGCTTTTAAAAACTTAAGTCATCCTAGCTAAGTTTAATATCTTGGATTTCTTAGAACATGCCGCAACCATTTTGGTTGACAGTGTTAAAGCTTGATGCAGTCTACCTGATTTCTGTCCCCTTGCCAGAAACGTTTTGTGACTTCAGGCTAGCCATACAACTTCTCTGAGTTACAGATGTTTTTAAATGGGGGTTTGTAGTAGATGTTCCTGAAAGTCCCTCCCGGTGTGGACACTGAGGTTTGCACAGGGTGTTACGGGTCTGAAATGAAGGTAATTGGTAAGTGGTGGGAGTTGCTATCCAGATGAGGTGAGTTATTTGTATTTTAAGGAACAACTGTTTCATTCAAAGGATAAAATGTATGGTCTTGTTACATCTAACTTTTGGAGCTGTTCACTGATTCAATCAAACATTCAAAAGCGTTCAGTAAGTGTCTACCGTGGGTCAGTTATGCTGTATAATCATGTTGTACAAACTTGCTGTTGTGGTGTGTGACACAGAAATTTTCCCCTCAAGGAACTTATGGGTCCGATAGGGCACAGGGTGGTGGAATGACCCATAGCTACTGCCATACAAGGTAAAATGTGATGAATCTAACAAAAGAGGGCTAGACTAGGAGGACTCTAAGAATTCTTCTGGCCTTCCCCGTATGCAGCCCCTCACTCAGCGAAGGGCCCCATGACCCGTTCCGCCAGCCAAGTACAAACCATGAGAGCTGCTTTAAGCCTGCTTCTTCACCCCCTTGTTTCTACCTGGTCATTCTGCTTCTTATCTTTCTCTTTTCTCCATTCTCTCTTTCATCCCCACTGCTTTAGGATAGGGTCTTTCCATACCTTTCCTGGATTTTTTAAATTGTCTTTTACCTGCTATTTATACCTCCAGATTGCTGCCTCTAGTTCACGCATGCCTAGATAGCACCAAACTGACCGTCCTGGAGTAAAAATCTACTCCCATTGCCCATAGGGTAAAATATTTTCAGGAGACCAGTAACTGTATTCAGCTTTCCAGTGCTGTATTTTAACACGGACTAGAAAGTTCTAAATGATGGCATCTTTGTCTTCTTCTACTGCTTATTGCTTCTTTGGGCATCTTTTCCCTTCTCTCCAAGCTCTGTACTCTCGCCATGCAGAACTGCGTCTCATTTCTGGAATGCTCCGTGTTTATCACATCTCCCTGCTGTTAGCCATACTGTTCTTTCTAATAGGAAACGGCTCCTCCTTTTCGCCGTGCACGCAGCGCACTGACCTTTTGAGGCCTTGTTCATTATCTCTTCCGCTGCGAGAGCTTCCTGGCCCGCTTATTGTATCAGATACTTTCCTTCGTTCTAGAATTTAACACATGACTTTGATGCTTGGTTGGCCCGTCTCCTTTGTTAGACAGTGAGGTTGATATAGATCCCGACAAGTAGAAAATATTAAGATGTTTATTAAATGAATGTTAAGGAGAGTGTGAGGAAGTTTTAGGCCGGCCTGTTCTGATGTCATATAAAATTTCTCCCAATGTTCGAATCAAGTTCACTCATGTTCTATGATGAGTCATGTAGCAAATGATGTCTAGGACCATTAAGTCAGAATTAGGCAGTCGGCCACCTAATGATGACCGATTAGTATATGCTGTTGTGCTTATTGGTGTTGGCATGATTAGGTTTTTTATTGCAAAATTAGAGGTCTTTGGACTTCCTGATTGAAATGATAAACTAGAAGTGTGTGTTTGGTTTGTATTTTTAACTAAGATTCCCTTTAATGGCCTTTGTTGGCTTTTTCCTTCCAATCAGTAAGAACGGACCCCCCTTCTAGTGAAAGGTGAGAAGGGGACTTCTGAATTGTAAGTCTGTCCTCTCTCAGGGATTCTTAAGGTTATGCACCGTCAGTGAGCATATGTCAGTGTCCTTAGAAGTCCTGCAAGGTTGTGGCCACCAGAAAGACTGCTCAGTGTTAGTAGCACTACTTCAGAATTGATTATTTTAAGAACTGATATATGTGATTAGTCAAAGAAACATTAGCCAAATTAGAAGGCATTTATAGTTTCCTGGCTTAAAAAATTCCTACATGTTCATTACTCTGTTTGATTCTGCAACTTTCCCAGACTATTCAAACATGAACTGTAACAGTATAATGCCAATTTATCTAATCTTACCTAATTTTTCATCGTTTAGCCTATGTATCCCTAGAAAATATTCTCATTCCTTTCTTTATCACCAAGATATTTCACTAGCGCTTACAATGTGTTTTCTCATGGTCGTACATTGTATTTTCTGTGGTTAGCATAAAATCTCTTGACTATCGTATCATCAAGCTTACATTGGTACACAGTAATGACACTGCAGGATACTTGCATGACAGATAAGAGGTGACATTTTTGCTTTCTCAAACTTAAGGCTGGAAAAATTGGGGCACAATGGACAAATGATAGTGACACTGGACTAGAAAATCCTGTTCCTCTTGACTCCCTACTTCGTTTGCTTCTTCCTAATGATCATACTTCTCCCTCTGAAAACCGATCATTTCAGCTATCTCCCAAACAGACTTCGTTCTGGAGAAAAATCTAATTTTCCAAAGTTCAGTAACCCTGACATCTCAGATCCCACACCACACATGACCTTTCCATAGAAAGTATGCTTGAATATCGTGGCTTTGTCACTTACCTTTCTGAGTTTGTTTTCTTGTCTATAAAGCCGGGCTTTTTGTATCTACCCTGCCCACATCATGGGGTTGTTGTGACTTCAAATGGGAACTTGCCTGTGAAGTCACTTTCCAGTTTGTTAAGAAGCATCCCCCAAACATAATGCTACTGTAGTCCCAGCAGGACACGAGGAGCTGCGTTTACTGTTGATGTTTGCTGGGCATTGGTGCCACCTTTGGAAAGTTAAAAGATGCGCCAGTGAAGGAGGGGGAGAAGGGGGGGAAGGTGGTAGTGGTTGTGGTGGAAAACTGTTTCCTTCAACATTGTTATTAAATCTTAAATTTTCATTGGAAGGCTTTACATCTGGGTAAAGAGGAGTAAAATGGGTAATTTAGCTTCTCGAAACTAGAAGGAAGGTTCTGTTTATGATTAGATGTGTGGTCACGTAGAGTTGATAATACAGGCATAAATGAAATGTAAAATGTTTCCATTTATATACCATAGCCTCAGAGTCATTAAAATACAGGCTAATATTTACTGAGTGCTTATTATGTGCAGACACTGTGCTTTAGCGATGATATTTTTCATTTCATCTTTCACAAAAAGCAGAGTAGATCTTACGCTCAATTTTCTAGTTGGAGAAACAAGCTCAGAGTTCTTCAAAGCACTTGCTTATGATCACACAGCTTGTAAGTGGTCGGAATGGATTTTCAAACCTCGTTCTAACACTCGCTCGTTGACCCACCAGGTCCTCCGCAAAATGATGGGCAGCAATGAGTTGATAGAATGATAGAAGGGGGAAAATCTCTCTAACAAGAGTTTATCTACTACAGTGTCAGTCATTTCTTTTTAACGACAAAACAAAAGGGAACAAACACAACCACTTCTCCCTCCTGCTGGGAAGGATCTGTCCCCGCAGGAAAAAAAAAAAATAACCACCAGTGTCATATTCTCTCCTAATTAGTTAACTGAGTGAAACCGAAGCTTCAGGGAAACCTGCCATGCTCCATCCCAGGGGCAACATTACGCTTTAATGTTACATCTGGAAGCTGGAGTCTGACTCCTTGTCAGAAGAGACAGAAGAGACGCTTGGCAGTGATTGATTGCCCGGTCCTGTGAGTTCCCTCTGCGTGTAGTGCCTGTCACTTCATTGTTTAAATTGCTCCTGAAGCCACTTCTTGTGCCCAGAGTGCTTTGCTGGCTCCCAGCTAGCAGATTCTGTTCCATCCTCAGAGCCTGCTGATGTCACGGGCCTCCCAGAATGCCTCTGTGCCGCTTCTCCCTGTGTCCGTGCGCCACCGGAGGGTCATGTCTGTTCATTTACAGAATAAGAGGCAATAGTGGCTTTCCTGAAGGGAATTTACAACAATCTGATTCTTCCCGGGATGTCTGAAGCAGCACCCCTATTCTGTCATATCTCCTAGCCCTGCTGGCAATAATGGCTCTCACATTCTGCAGCAGCTATATGGTTGCTATGGCAGCACGGTAATGAGGATGGAAGTAAGGGGCAAATGGAAATAAAACTGGAACAGCCATAGTCACTTGTGTGGGTGCCCAAGGATGAGTCCCCCATTAGGCTGGAGCCATTTATACTTTGCAGTCGGTCATGCAAAGAAGCATGTTGGGGTGAAGCCCAAAGCTTGTTAAAACATCAGTAGGTACCCCTTTGGCTTAAACATCCTAGATTCATTTTTCTAATATAAATATATAACCTATCTACTTTTATTATAATAGACCATACTTATAAAGTTGTATAAAATGTATCGGCTCAGTTTAAATAACCGAAAGGAACTACTGTGGACTCAGCCTAAGAATCTGGAACCTTCTTGGTGGCCTAAGTACATTGTCTTCCTTCTCCTAAGAGATAATGACTATTCCGATATGTTTATGACCTTACTACATGGATGCATAGTCCACACATGAATGTGTACATATATATACAATATGTATATATATTTCACACGTGTGTATAGTTTTATTTTGAAATTCCATAAATTAAATTTTAATGTAATTCTTCTGTGATTTGCTTCTTTTGTTCAGAATAATGTTTTTGTAATTCATCCTTGTTGATGAAGACTATATTTATTAGTTTCTCATTCTGCTCATGAATAGTTTTGTTTTATTTATATTTTTGTTATTGCGGACAATAATACTATCCTTTTTCTTAACTCCTCCTGGTGCCCATGTGCAAGAATTTCTCTAGGGTTTTAAACCCAAGATGGCATTTTTAGGTGGTAGGTTATACACACATTCAACTGATCCCATGATGACAAACGAATTCCCAAAGTGATAATGGTAATTTACACTCCCAACTGCAGAGGGTAAGGGTTCCCATTGATCCACATCCTCACCAACACTGGATATTAACTGATTAAATTTCTTTGCTAAATTAGTAAGAGTGTCAAATGGTATTTCACTGTGATTTTCATTTGCATGAAATGATTAGACATCCAACTGGGCATTATTTCAAATACTTATACATCACTTGTGTTTGCTCTTCTATGAAATGACTCTTGTTTTATCTAATTTTTCCACTAGGTTGCTTTTTTTTTTAATGATGCATAAACATTTTTATGTATTCTAGATAAAAAATTTTTGTTGACTGTATGTATTGCATATTTCCTCCAGTTTGTGGTTTATTTTCTCAGACTTTTTTGAGGACTAGATAGTCTTTAATTTAAGGTAGTCAAATTGTTAACATTTTCTCCATGGCTTGTATCTTTGGTATATTCTTTAAAGAAATACATTCATAGCATAATCATAAAGATATTTAAGATATGGTTCCATATTCTCTTCTCTAATTTTTATAGTGTTGCCTTTCATGTTGTATCATTTAATATCTTGGGATTGATATTGTGGTTTGATGAGAGGTAAAAAGTTCAATTTTGTTTTTATTTTCTTAGCACACATAATCGTCATTACCATTTATTTTCTTCACTGACTTGCAAAGCCTGTTTGTCTCCCCATATATATATGGGTTTACCAATTCTCTTTTCTATTTTATTGACCTATTTATCTATTCTTGTATAATACTGCATTATTATTATTTTTTTTTTCATTTTTCTGAAGCTGGAAACAGGGAGAGACAGTCAGACAGACTCCCGCATGCGCCCGACCGGGATCCACCCGGCCCGCCCACCAGGGGCGGTGCTCTGCCCCCCAGGGGGCGATGCTCTGCCCATCCTGGGCGTCTCCATATTGCGACCAGAGCCACTCTAGCGCCTGAGGCAGAGGCCACAGAGCCATGCCCAGCGTCCGGGCCATCTCTGCTCCAATGGAGCCTTGGCTGCGGGAGGGGAAGAGAGAGACAGAGAGGAAAGCGCGGCGGAGGGGTGGAGAAGCAAATGGGCGCTTCTCCTGTGTGCCCTGGCCGGGAATCGAACCCGGGTCCTCCGCACGCTAGGCCGACTCTCTACCGCTGAGCCAACCGGCCAGGGCCAATACTGCATTATTTTAATTGCTTAAACTGTGCTATAAATCTGGATATCTGGTAGAGCATGTACTCTAAAATTTTTTATTCTTCAAGAGCATCGTGGTTATGCTTGAACTTGTGCTTCTTAATGTAAATTTTAGAAGCAATTTGTCAAGCTTTATGTTGCAATTTTTATGATATTTCATAAATCTGTGAATCAGTATAAAGAGAAACGATATCTTTATGATGTTGAGCAAACTAAATTGAAATTATTTGGCATAATATACTCTTATATGTACTTAAAAGTTAAGGAAAAAAATGATCAGCATTTCTTAAAGATAAATGCCTGAAGTAAGTGTTCTAAAGTAAGCCTGTGTTGAGGTTTAGAGAGTTTAAAATATGTAACTCCTTTAAGACTACACCAAATTATGGCATACTTAACCAACCACTCTAAATGTATTGCATATATGTAATCCTCACAACAAAGCTAGTACTTTCATAATTTCCATTTTACATATGGTGAAACTAAGGCACAGGTCTATTAGGTAACTTGGCCAAGGTCACATGAATAACTAGTAAGGGTTAGAGCTAATTCCCACATTCCCACTCAGGTGATCCTAGATCCAGATCCTGTTCTTAGCCTCTTCTCTATATTATCTCTCAACAGCATTGCTCCGATTTGGGCTCATGTAGTAGTAGGAAATTATTTTTGCTGAGTAGAGACCTTATAATTATTGAGTGGAATTGGTTATTAAAGATGAGGTTTTTTGTTTTGTTTTTTTTCATATCAGTGAGCAGTACCCTTGACACAGAAAAAGAATTCAAAAATATAGTATATTTTTTAGGTGATAGGAAGAAAAATAGTGAGGCAGACTCCCACATGCGCCTCAACTGGGATCTACCCAGCAATCCCACCTGGGGCCAATGCTTGAGTACTGAGCTATTTTCAGTGCCTGAGACTGATGTGCTCAGACCAACTGAGCTGTCCTCAGTCCCTGGGGCCATGCTTGAACCAACTGAGCCCCTGGCTACATGAGGGGAAGTGGGGGAGAAGCAGATGGTTGCTTCTCCTGTGTGCCCTGACTGCAAATCAAACCCAGGATGTCCATATGCTGGCCAGATGCTCTATCTGCTGCACTGGTCAGGACCCAAAGATATAGTATTGATCCACATCTACCCCCATACTTCCTTAATCAGGGAAACAGAGATCTCATTTCTTGTCAAGAGCACTCATTCTTAAAAAGGTAGAATTCTCAAAAGTTAGCTACTTCTTATGAAAAAAATCACAGTAGAAAGACCATTATGATCAAAATAGTAGAGTTGATTAAGAAAGTGAATGGTTTTCTTTTATTTTCCATAAGCTATTAATTATCAAAATGATGAGTTACATTTGGCTGATAATATGGATGAAACCATCTGTAGATCTTTAATCGCCCTGCTAGGAAGTGCTTTCCACATGGCCCATCACAGTACACCACTCTGCAGGACTTTGGGCTAGCTAAAGCAAAGTCTCTACACTGTTCTTTTCTCTAGCTCCCTATTCAGTGTCTAAGTAGGGAATCCCATATTGGCTTTTTAATTAGAGTCAAACAGTTTAGTGCTCATTTTTGATGCTCTTCTCACCCTGGTTTAGCTTATGTTGCTCTAGTGAATTATTTCTACTCCCTGTGTGTAGATTCCTCTTCCTGTCCCATCTCCCTTGCGTTCACTGGGCCATACTGTTTACATCAGCTCCCACCATCTCTCTGGCTGACCACCTTCCTCATCCTTCATTCAAGTCTCACCCCCTGCTCGTTAATTCCTGTGTCTTGGAACCATCTCCCTAGAGTCGAAGGACAAATAATGATGAAGTTTCCTGACAACTCAAATGTCCAGGATTTCTCCTTCTCTATTCACTTACTGTTTTGTTTGGGTGGATTCCAAAGTACCCCCACCCACACACACACAAACACACTGTGGGTAGATAGTGTTGCCATTCTTATTTCACTATAAACCCCATGAATAGAGATGTTGCCCCATTCTACGCTGTATTGATCCCCTCTGCACCCGTCTCACTGTTAGGTTTGCTGCAGGATGTGGTGTTGACAGACAGAAACCTCCAATGCGCATCTTTGAATTCTGTTGTAGCCTGATTTAACGTTGTTCCCTGTTGTAGAAGATAGGTTAGTCCTGGTTCTTTTCCAAAGAGAGTTAGTCCCTAATGTGCTAAAGGGATAGCCTTCAATGGTGGTCTCCCAGGGCGCTCCCCAAAGACTGTGTGAGAGGAAGGGGATATATGACACCATTCTTTTTCTTGGCTAGTCTTCCTTCACCAATCCCAGGAAGACAGGCAATCACGGCTGATTAAAAACACAAAATAAAACAGAACAAGCAAAGAAAACAAAACAAAAACCCTTAAGCTTTCCCAAATCAGGTTATATTTCTTCCTCCCGAGTCCTGACCCTGCTATTCTCTCTCATTCCCCTTTATTAACTCTCACTGTTGACTGCAACCATATAATCCTTTGATCCTTTGGGTTACTTTGGAATGCTTTGTTGGTGATAATTTTCTAATTATCTTTTGAAGCCTTATTATAGCTACATGTGTGGGGGGTGCTATTTAGTAAAATTTACCCACAATTTTGCTTTAGATTGCCTTTGGCCTCAGAGGATATTTAAGTTAAAGTATTTAAGACGTTGCAAAATAAGAAAGTAACAGGAAAAAAAAGAAGGCAGGAGGAAGGCTAACCTCTTGGTTTGCTTTTATGTGATGGGAGAAAAGGTCATCAAATAAGATGATACGTCATAGATCCTCTGGCAATGATGCCACTGTGGATTTCTTTCCTAAAGATAAGTCACTTTCGCTGTAGATAAGTGTTTAAAAGGAAATGGAGAATGCCTGACTTGGTGTGAACGTAATTATCTCTGATAGTAAAAATGAAAAGTCCAACTGTGCTTCCTTGTTAAAGTGTACTGTGCTTATTTAAGATACACTGTTCACAAAAATTAGGGGATATTTTATTGCTCCATATTCATTTTGAAATATCCCCTTATTTTTATATTTACTATATGAGAGGATACTGGTAAATAAATAAATGCTCTGGCCAGATAGCTCAGTTGGTTAAAGCATCATCCTGAAGTGCAGAGGTTACTAGTTTGATCCCCAGTCAGGGCACATTCAGGACAGATTGATGTTCCTGTCTTTCTCTCTTTCTCTTCCTTCCTCTCTCTCTAAAATCAATACAAATTTATAAAGATAATAATATGAGGATATTTGGGTTATATGAGTGCCGATGTAATCAAGGGGCTAGGCAGCTCCCCTGAAGTTTTTTGCAGTACAGTCCTTATGTGAGGATAATTGTTATTCCACTTGTCTGTTTTCTATTTCACTAGAAACCCTGATGTCCAATGAAAACTTCATCCCCAGTATGCTCCACCTGAGGCTCATTTTAAGGCAAGGAGTGTGGAGGCACTGGTGATGGGTTGCCCTGAATCACCGTGTTAGCCTAAGCATCTCTTCCCCTGATGACCAACCAGTTGCAAACTATTAGACCGTGTTACTTGTTCATTTGGTTCCTAAAAGGTTAATATTGGATAGGCAACTCCAACCTGTGTGTGCTAGGCCCATGGATTTTCTGGGTGTGTTTTTGTTTACCCGGGCTGTCTGTCATGGTGACTTAAGCCTGTGCTATCCCGGACAGAGCTGCGAAAATGCTTATCAGTCTGGTTCTTACAGAATTGTCAAGTCAACAAAACACTTCCTGTTTTTCCCAGCCTTCTCTGTCAGTCGTTATTTTCTGGGTCCATTTGGGGTGGCCAGAATTTTAGGGTGTGACTTTCTTAGCATCATACAACCTTCGTTCCCATACCAACGTGACCCCTCATAACACCCTAACCAGGGGTCCCCAAACTTTTTACACAGGGGGCCAGTTCACTGTCCCTCAGACCGTTGGCGGGCCACCACATACAGTGCTCCTCTCACTGACCACCAGTGAAAGAGGTGCCCCTTTCTGAAGTGCGGCAGGGGGCCGGATAAATGGCCTCAGGGGGCCGCATGTGACCCGCGGGCCGTAGTTTGGGGACGCCTGCAAGCAGTTAGGACTCTAGTGTGTCCTTTCCACAGAACAGTAACTTTATTTTCTGCACCTTTCTTTGTCAGAGCCAGAAAAGTGTGCGACTTGGAGACAACTATAAAACTACCTCCCTTTAGCCCTGGCCAGTTGGCTCAGTGGTAGAGCATCAGCCTGGAGTGCAGGAGTCCCAGGTTCAATTCCCGGGCAGGGCACACAGGAGAAGCGCCCATCTGCTTCTCCACCCCTCCCCCTCTCCTTCCTCTCTGTCTCTCTCTTCCCCTCCCGCAGCCAAGGCTCCATTGGAGCAAAGTTGGCCCGGGCACTGAGGATGGCTCCATGGCCTCTGCTTCAGGTGCTAGAATGGCCCTGGTTGCAACAGAGCAACGCCCCAGATGGGCAGAGCATTGCCCCCTGGTGGGCATGCCGGGTGGATCCCAGTCAGGCACATGCAGGAGTCTGTCTGACTGCCTCCCTGTTTCCAACTTCAGAAAAATACAAAAAATAAAAATAAAACTACCTCCCTTCCAGGCTAACCTGGGAAACATTGAGAAGAGAAGACCTCTTCCTACTACCTAATGATGCTATAGTGTGTTTGACCCATCATTACAGCCAAAGAAGGGAGGCAGAGGAGTGCCCTGCAGGGGAAACAGGCTCGCGAGGCAGTCTTTTCCACTCTGGGTGTACATTCTGGCTTTCCTGCGTCCTAGCTAGGTAGCCTTGAGCAAATGACTTAACCTCACCAAGCCTCAGTTTTTCCATCCATGAAATAGGGATGATGCCAATAATAGTCCATATCTAGTAGATATAATATGAAGATTAAATAAGATCATGCAGGTAAAACATTTAGTTGTATGCCTTGCACTTCCTTCGCTTGCAAATATGAACAAAAGAAAGGGACAGAGCAGAACAGCAGAAGTGCAGGCGAGAGCAAGAGAAGCCCTCAGTGTTAAATGCCCAACATGGGAATATGTTTGCCTAGAAATAGAACCGATGTGGCCTATTTGCATGGATTTAGGAAGTTATTCAAATCTATTGTTTCCTAAATTTGCTGGAAGTAAATATTTGCTTCAGATTACAGCCCAGTGGGCTGAAAGTGACTTGTATCATTCTGGGCAAATGGTCACTTGCCCGTGGATGGTAGGGTCAGGCAGAGATGAGAGCCTTGGTCTTGAGTGGTACGAACCAGTCCCCTGCCCTGGCTCTGTCCTCCGCAGGCTGGGCAATCTGGGCACGTCACTTCTGCCCAGCTGAACTGGCTGGCTGGCTGACAACTAAGGGTTCTGAGTAGTGAAATGCATGAAGACAACCCCAAAATGCCATCTCCAATTTTGGAAAGGTATTTCGGAGACAGCCACACCGGGCTCCCTCCGGGTACGTGTGCGGATTCCTGCCGATGGGTGTCTGTGTGTTATTCTGCTGGCAATGACGACAGCACTGCCGTACCCACACCTCACCACGTGCCTGCTCTCCGAAAAGAATGGAAATCGACTTGGCACGTGTGTGAACGCTGCGGGCTGCTTTCACACGGTGGCTTTCTCGAACAATGAGCAAAATACATTAGTATTTCATTGTGCAGCTTACACCTTTTCCTCCTGAAAGAGCTAAGCCCCGTGGGTTATTGAAAAATGGATTTGTAATCAGCCAGAATCCACTCGGTTTTGCTCAGTCTGGTGACATTTCCATACCCTCTCTCACCCCAGTAAGTGAGGGCAATTATTTCAGCCATTGCAAAAACTAACTGAGGGTGGGGAAAACCCTTTTAAAACCCCCTTTGAGCTGTACTGTTTGGGGAGCTGGTGGCTATTTCCCTGGCCATGCCCTTGTCTCGTGCCTGGCTTACCCCATGGGCTTCTTCTCATTCTCAGAAAGTTGTGCCCCACCAAGTCGTTCTCCTCTGGGCATCTGACCTCCCAGTGATCTCCCTTTGCTTTAAGCTCCTTTTTCTCCTTTGAGGAAGAGGGTGATCATCTTGGCCAGGGGTAGTCAACCTTTTTAGACCTACCGCCCACTTTTGTATCTCTGTTAGTAGTAAAATTTTCTAACCGCCCACCGGTTCCACTGTAATGGTGATTTATAAAGTAGGGAAGGAACTTTACTTTATAAAATTTATAAAGCAGAATTATAGCAAGTTAAAGCATATAATAATAATTACTTACCAAGTACTTTATGTCGGATTTTCGCTAAGTCTGGCAGAATACATCTTTATAAGACAACTTACTATAGTTAAATCTATCTTTTTATTTATACTTTGGTTGCTCCTCTACTGCCCACCATGAAAGCTGGAATGCCCACTAGTGGGGGGTAGGGACCACTGGTTGACTACCACTGGTCTTGGCCAAGGTTATATTCTGAAAATGGGGTTCCTGAGTGGTTGTCATTGACATTTAACCATAAGTCTTTGACCTCGTGTCACTCTCTTGGAGTCTTGGAAGGTATTCTCCCAGCATGCCCCCATTTTTTTTCTTTTTTCTGTCTTTCTGACTCATTTCTCATACCCCATTTGAGACAGCCCCCCCCCTTTATCAAGTGAAACCGCTTGTCACTCTTCCTCCATGACTCTCTGCCAGCTGGTCTGTACAGAATAGTCTTGTCCCAACTTTTCTGTCAATGCAAACATTCCCTTTATGAATGATGCCTTGCAACTTCCCTAGGAAATCCTTCTGCACATCATGCTATTGCTTTAGCAGTCAGGCTACATGGGGATGTTTAAATACACACATGTGACTTCCCAGAGACTCTTACTGTTCTTGAGAACATATATGCATTACTAAGGAGAATGAAAGTTTAGTCTTCATTTTATTTCTGTTCACAGCAACTAGACAGTAAAATCTGCTCTGTTCATAAATATCCTTAAAGATTTATACATCCACCAAAGCCTGTTCTATTTTGGATCTTTGGAGCAAACTTCGGAACCAACCATATATGATACTTTATAATTTTTGCTTCCGAAGTGTTGAATTGCTTAGTCAGTCTCAGCATAGCGCTGAAGTGAAGGACACTTCACGTCTCTGAAATATGATGCTTAATTCTACATTTCCAATTACTATCTGCTGTATGCTGATATTATGGGGAAGATGCCAAATTCGTGTTTTATTATCACTTAATTGCAGATACCAGTGATCTTGTCTGTATTTACACTGAGAAGTGAGAGCCAACTCTAGAAGCTTTAAAAAGTGTACACTTTTGCTATGTGTGCATTTTGCTGGTCTGTGTCCCTGAACGTGACCTTGGCTGTCTTAACTCCTCCTGGAGTTAAGTTTGTTGCAGTTTAGTTTGGGCTAAATCTGTCTTTCTGCTTGGTGGGAAAGGCCTTCATGTTACAGAACGGTCAGCGAGCTGCTGGGAGATGATAAGTGGCCTCACGTGTGCCCTGATGACTGGAAAACCCATAAAGCTATCATCTTTCTGGGCTCTGGGACACACTTATTTGTACTTGGATCCTGGCCTTATACACCACTTCCCATGTAGTCTTGATGTTTGGTTAAAACCAATCACCATCCATCACTTTCCAGTGTGTCCTGCTCACGGCTATCAGTGAGTGACATATAAGTACACTTTTTGACCTAAGTTTTTTCCAGAGGCCCTGAAGGACACTGCTAAAATGCACCCATGAACACAAGGAGACCTATGGTAGGAGGGATGCACACTGACCTGGGGCGGGGGGAGGGGAGTGGAGAAGGAAGCCAGAGGCCCTGATGCTCTCTCTAAGGGCCTCTGGGAAGGTCATGGAAGCTCAGGGCAGGATTTGGTCCCCTCTGCTCATCTGGGAGACTCACAGAGTCCTTATTAGTTCTTTCACTTCTCTTGCCCTCTCAGGATTATAGCTTTATCATCCAAAAGGCAGGAAAGCTAAAATAAACAAAATGGGCTTATCTCAATGAAATTCTCTCAACAATCTGGGGAGGGAGGACCTTTGGAGAATGCTTGATTTCCTTTTTTTTTTTTAATCTCTTACATTGCTGAAGCCATTTAAATGTTAGGGAGCAAGAGTGTGGTATGTAATAGAATTATGTTGGGTTCATGAATTTAGTAAGGTGTCATCAGAATAAAACCTTATAGAAATTTGAAAAATCCTCCCTGTGGGTAGGAGTTTAACATTTATTGAACAAAACTAGTTGATAGAACTCTGTCATAACGATGCTAAAAAATGAATTTATATATTTTTTGAGTTTTAAGGGAATTGTTGAATATTACTTTCGAACGTGGTACTGTATATAAGAAAATGTTGACCTACTACATCCAAAGGTGATACTATGTCATCAGTAGAGTCAACGTTAATTTTGAGTCGTACAGACTCTTAAGAAGATATGTTCAATAAACTCTCTGCTTCCCCTCGTAACTATTGGCACAAGTTTTATACAACTGGATGACAGTGACATACTGTAGCAGTGGGAGAGTGTGATTGCAGTTGACCTTTTCACCTGTGAACCTTGTCTTCACAAACCTAATGCTCAAAGAAAATGAATCCCTGAAATTTGTTTTGACACTGATTCAAGTTTGCTACTGGTATTCTAAGAAGAAACATGCATTGTTGCTTAGTATAAGGCTCTAATTTGATCCATAATGTAAGCATTTTTCCAGTCTGTTGAGTTACTTGCAATGGTGTTTCAGTGTAGTTAATAAGCACCATTAGATCCCAAAGAGATTTTAAAATATTTTCAACTCCAGAATTAACTGCTGGGTTAGCACAGGTGAGTAAAGTGGGTTCTTTTCCATTTCCTAGCACATCTTGCTTGCTCCAGGGTTCAAAGAGTACTGAAACAATAGCCAGTTGAATCACCAGGCCACTAGTATCAACCGAGTACTTATTAAATACTTTGTGTATTTCCTGTACCACGCAGTTTTCAGTGAGGGATGGAGTCTGGCTAAAACAAAGAGAGAAAATCAAATCAAATCACGGTCCTTGTCCTCGTGGCTTAATTGCAGAGATGAGGGTTAGACACGTGAAACAACCAGAGAACAATTGCACAACAACAGATAAACAAACTGGATGCTTGGGAGAGACATCTGGTCCCTCTACTGTTTATAGCTCATTCCAGCGGTGAGTAAGGAGAGTGGAACGGACTGTTTCTGAAGGGACACGTCCTGGTCCTCTGGCAACAAGGTGGAGTTATCCTGCCAGAGGGAACAGTGGATGGGGCTGTTTGTTATTTTCCTCCAAATAGGAAACCTCTTTAATGCTAATATTAGCTTCAAAAGCATTGCTGCGGCAGACGGAAGGAACCCATATACATTCATGCATTCAATTAGCAGGGCCTAATTGAATTGGAGGACTAATTCTGTCATTAGAGAGAAGCAAAACCTATTTATGTCTCGTCTCGTCTCCCATCTATGGTTGCACACTTTAAGAGAGATTTGGCACTAGTGGTGTTTGAATATTAGACCATTGCAGCATTGAATGGCCTTTAGATGCCACCAATGAATTCATCCCAAGGATGATGAGGTGATAAGATGAGAGTGAGCTGCCTTAGATGTGTGCTTTGCGCCCTCCACTGCGTATTTCAGTGCTGGTAGGCAGAATGTGAGTGGTATAGGACTAGATTTCAGTGAGTGATTGCTCCCTCCTCTCCTCCTTCCGCCAGCCAAGCAGTCTCTCCTCTTACATCTGATGGTTAAAGGGGGATTCCAGATCGAGCTCCCTTAGCTAGAATTCCTAATTCAATTCTACAAACACTTGTTGTCTGCTTACTCTTCCCCTTGCCTTTCTTCTTTCTGCTTCAGAAAACTGGTCCTTCAGATAAGCAGTTCTCAGCCTTTTTCATTTTTCTGCCAAGATACTCAGGGCATAGAACAGATGCAATTGTTCATGGCCATTTCCCAATGTTCATTGGAAGTCCATACCAATCCTCAGACTTGAAGGACATCACAGTGCATAGGTGTGATGAGACAGATGGTATTTTCCCCAAACAGCCACGGTATTGTCACCCATCCCACATGGTCTTCTCAATGTGACTTGGACTCTCTCCAGTGAGATATGGGATATGTCCTCTCTCCTTGGATATTGGCAAACTTAAGACTACAGCAGAAGTGAGCCTATGTGACTTCCAAGGAAAGATGACTTCCACTGAGGTCTCCTTGGGAAGGTCGTTTTTGAAACCCGGCCACCACGTCAGGAGGAAGCCCAAGCAGCCCATGGGAACCCACGCAAGAGGAACCAAACCTCCCAGCTGATGCCAGCTACCACTTATGTGTCATGTGTGTGATCCTCTTGACAATGCAGCTCTCAGCTCGCAGTGGCTGCCCCAGGTGATTCCAGGTGGAACAGAGACAAATTCTTTCTGCCAAACACAGCACAAGTTGCAGATATTTGACCGAAATAAACCATTGTTGTCTTAAGCCATTATGTTTTGGGATGGTTTGCTAGGCAGTAATAGAGAACTGATACAAATGTGTACATCATCATAAGAATGATCTCGGCACTTTTCTACTATGTTATAAAAGACTCTCAGTATTTTAGCCTATCATTATTAACAAATACTGTGGCACACATCTATTGTCACAACCCCCATCTAGAACTAGATTAAAATGCAAAAGTTTTTAGAAATAGGTCATTCCTTCTTCCTCTCACCTTGTCGTGGACTTGTTTGGTACGACTGTAAAATAGTATTAATTACAGTCATGTCCTAATTAGCACAACCACAGTATGTGTGTTGGAATAATGTCTCTGTGTCTGATGATTCTACTAAATCCCATCTTGGGGAGCTAAGCCTTCACAGTTTGTTGCTCATGTCCCATGGTTGGCTGCTCGCAAAGTACAAAAATTAGAGTGCATCTGCTAAGGACAAGTTATGCCAATATGTATGTCAGAAAGGTGCTTGGACTGCTGACAGCGCAGGCTCTCTGGTCACTAAGCAGTAAGTCACTTTGAATAAAGGAAAAGTATGAAGACTCTGCTGATGATCAGCCCAAGGGAACTGTGAACAGAATATTTGCCCTTGGTGGCATGAAGAAGTGATCTCTTAAAGCCATAAGCTGACTTGACTTCAGTTTGTGATACATTCATGAAACTTTTGCTCGGGGTCATTTTTTTAAAACTTTTGTTCACCTTGCTGTGAGTTAAACCAAGGAGAAATTACATGGTGGAAAGATCTCTGACCTAGAGATGAGAAACAAGAAAAGAAAATAGAAAAGATACCAAAAATAAACAAAATTCCCTCTGTCCTTCAGCTGGATTCTAACTTTGTGACCTTGGAAAAGTCAAGTCACCTTTCAAGACCCAGTTTCCTAATTTATGAACAGAGAGGGTTAGTCCAAGGCTAAATATGGCTCCAGAATGTGGAATATGATGACTTCTGAAGGGGTAGTTTTAGGCTGTGATTCTTGTTTTGCAGATGAACATATTTAGGAGTAAAAAGTATACAGAACTTGGCAAACTCAGACATATATATAAGGTCTACCGGAAAGTTCTGTCCGTTTTTGGAATAAAACAAAATACAAATTTTTCTTACCGTCAATAAACTTTATTAAATAATATAATTGCCATTATTATTAATGATTTCTTGCCAGAGTGAGGGCAATTTGTATATCCCATTTTTGAAAAATGTTTTTATCTTTTGATGCGAAAAATTGAACCAGTGCTTGTTTGACATATCTTCTTCATTTTTGAATTTTTTGCCCTTCAAAAAATTTTGTAAGGACAAAAACTAGTGATAGTTGGAGGGTGCTAAGACCAGGGAATATGGTGGATGTGACAGAATTTCCCAGCCTAGTTCTGCAATTTTTTGATGAGTCCCCAAAATACAGTGGTGTAAATGAACTTTATCAGTAGCCATGGGTACACTATCGCTTCACATATAAGACTAACATGAATCAACTTTGTTTTAGTTAATTTGCTACATCAGTATGTATACATTAACTGATAAAAATAGGCACACATGCGCCAAATAAACATGTGCTTACGTGTCAAAACTTGTTGTGATAGAAACGGACAGAACTTTCCGGTAGACCTTATATATTTATGATTTCCAATGAGTCAACTAATGTTTTTCCCCCTAGATCTCCACAAGTCTCTCTTTGTTTGATGTTTTTTGTCTTTACTCTTTATTTTTTTCTTCTGGAGTTAAAAGAGAAGATTTAGTTGACTGCTATCATTAGCAAAAGACAAATAAACAATTTGGAAATAAAATGATTGAAAAATTAAAAAATAACTAAACGTGGAAGATTAAACCTCTTCAACAGACACAAGAGCTCAGAGTTGCAACTCTAGTCTATGTATAAGAATGTTGTTATTTCAGTTGATTTGTTGAGAATTACAAACATATATGTGGCTTTGCCAAGTTCTGTATACTTTTTGTTCTTAAATATTTTCATCTGCAAAGCAAGAATCCCAACTTTAAACTGTCCCCAAGGAAATAGTCAGATGCCAAATACTCGAGTTGGAATTGGTCTTAGTCTAACCTTATTTCCCAGATGCAAAATGGTTCATTTTTTCTGTGTAAAGGGATTAAAAACATCATCTTTCCGTGGTGTTCTACGCAGAAGACTGTAATGGTCAAATTCTCTGTTCTTTGAGCTTGTTTGCTAGGCATAGGTTCACATGAACCAATTTTATCTTCATGTTTCTAATAAAACAACTGAAGTTTGATAACTTGTCCAAGGTTACAGTGAGCTAATGGCGCTCACTGGACTTAAACTCAGACCGTCTGATTCTAGATTCGGTTACAATTCCTTCCTAATTTGGGCTTCTTGCCAAAATGTCGGTTCCGTGGGAGAATGGAGTTTATTTTGTGGTTCTGTTCCCACATCCTCAACAGGGCGTGGCGTGGCAGGAACAGGCAGGCCAGCCAGTGGCCCCATGGACTGCTTGTCCTTACGCTGATTCCAGGTGAGAGGAGCCATTTTTCTCTTCCATGCCCGAATGTCTGAGGACGTCTTGACTCTTGGGAATCCAGACCCCAGGAACAGTAACAGAGAAGGAAGACTACAGTCCTGACATCTCATCCCAGTTTTCTGTCTTGGGATGTTTACTGGATAGCAATGTATTGGAAGGCATAGCACTGAAGGGACTACAAACCATCTCATGTGAACTAAGGTGTCACCTTCTCCCCGCTGAAAAATGTCAATGTCTTCAGTTCTCCACCCCCTTCCTTTTCTACCTACCCAAGTTTATGTGATTTAATTAGGCAGGAACTTACTCATCTATTCAGTAACCTTTTGTCCTATTAACGATTTGACTTCCTTTGCTTCTTTACATTTGGGGGCATTGTTTCTGCCACATAGAGTTGTTTTGGGAAAAGCTAAGAAGGCAAGCTCTGAGCTCAAGAAATAGTAAGGGATAATGCTGTAATCGTAACAACTCATTATTGGTTTTTAAGCTTGATCTTTCAGAAGGTTATTATCTGGAGTTGAAGACTAATGGATACAAACTCTCTTTATGCAGAGGCAACCTTCAACAGCAGTGTTCAGGGGGAAGGACATTAATCAGGAGAGAGAACTGGGCCTTGTGCCTGATAATGTTTGCATAATAGCTACCCTTGGGTGTACTGCTTGACTTAAAAATAAATATTCATGCTTCCCATCTCCAGCACGATTGGAAATTATTTGTGGTTATGATTCTGTTATGTGATCTTCTACCTGTTCACGTGGACTTGAAGCTGGGAGGCTGGTGGAAATGAACGAGCATAAATCACAGGCTTGTGAATGAGTCTGGGGTGGAGACTGCAAAGGGCTCCAGACTGGGCAATCCAGGGAACATGAGCTGGGAGCAGCTCATAACTCTGTCTCTAGGAGGGGGGGCAGGCTGGCATGCTTACAGCATTGGTATACTTTTAACTCTTCACTGGCTTCGCATCTCCTGCAGGACAATATCCAAGTGCCCTTTCTTGACATAAATGGTGTTCACTCAAGTGGTCCCTGGGACACTGCAGCACATGGCCTGGGACCACTCTCCACCTCAGATGTGATAATATGCAGCTGTGTGCAGCTTCCCTCGGGCACCATGACTTTTAACTTCCCTGTCTTTGTTCATATCCTACCTTTATCTGGCAAGAATTTTCCAAACCTCCTTTGCTAATTACTTCTACTTATGGAAGAGTTGGCTTAAACTGTACCTCCACCAAAAAACCTCTTTTTAAACTCCACAGCCAGCCAATACCCCCTCTCTTCTTCTCTTCCTTCCTCCCTCTCTCTTCCTTCTTGCCTTCCCCCCTCCCCTGTTCCCCCTCCCTCCCTCCCTCCCTTTCTTCCTTCCTCCCTCCCTCCCTCCCTCTCTTCCTCCCTCCCTCCTTCCTCTCTCCCTCCCTCCCTCCCTCCCTCTCTCCCTCCCTCCTTCCCTCATCCCTCCCTCTCTCCCTCCCTCCCTCTCTTCCTTCCTCTCTCCCTCCCTCCCTCCCTCCCTCTCTCCCTCCCTCCTTCCCTCATCCCTCCCTCCCTCCTTCCCTCCCTCCCTTTCTTCCTTCCTCCCTCCCTCCTTCCCTTCCTCCCTCCCTCCTTCCTTCCTTCCCTCCCTCCCTCCCTCCCTCTCTTCCTCTCTTCCTTCCTTCCTCTCTCCCTCCCTCCCTCTCTTCCTTCCTCCCTCCCTCCCTCCCTCCCTCTCTCCCTCCCTCCCTCTCTCCCTCCCTCCCTCTCTCCCTCCCTCTCTCCCTCCCTCCCTCCCTCCCTCTCTCCCTCCCTCCTTCCCTCATCCCTCCCTCCCTCCTTCCCTCCCTCCCTTTCTTCCTTCCTCCCTCCCTCCTTCCCTTCCTCCCTCCCTCCTTTCCTCCCTCCCTCCCTCCTTCCCTCCCTCCCTTCCTCCCTCCTTCCTTTCCTCCCTCCCTCCCTCCCTCCTTCCCTCCCTTCCTCCCTTCCTTCCTTCTACTTGAAGTGCTCCCTAAATAGACTTGATCCTGGGGAACTCCTTCATGGTCTTGCTTTATTACTTACACACACCAAATTTTATTTATTACACGAGTGCTTTAAGTTAATGAATTCGTTTTCTTTTCTCTTTCCTTTATTCTTTTTTTCTCTGTTTTCTCTATCTTTAATTTCTGGGGAAAATTTTAGTATAATCTTGAAAACATATACTTGACACGGTTTTGAACTCTGCATGAACTGCCCCCTTGGCCAATTTCCCTTCCCTTCTTTCTTTCCTAATGTGGATATCCTGCATCAGTGAAGGGAGCAGCTTGTAGCATACAAGTCCAGACTGACTTGTTCTCCCAGACCTGCAACTGCTAGTGTCTCCTCCCACGTCTCCCCCCCCCCCCCAGCACTCTGATGAGGGCTTTACCTTTTGGCGTTAAGCATCCTCTCATTGGCTCCTTCCTTTGACGGGCACTTATCAACAGAGCTATGTTGGCTTGACTTCACCCCATTGCTAGACTCCTTCCGAAATAGTCATGTGACTTTTGTGTACAGTCACAAAAGTCCCCAAAAAACTACCTCTTGTGGTAATATTACATATCATGTCTATTTATGAAGCATTTTTGTTTATTTTTTTACTATAGGGAGATGAGCAGGATGGCTGTTCATGTTATTTTATAAACAAGAAAGTTGATTCAGGAAGATTGAATGACTTCTTAAATTTTTGTGTCTAGTCAAATTACAGAGATTAGAATTAAGAATCCAATCCAGTGCCTTTGCCACAACACCATAAGCTTTATAACTCATCTAGACAAGTTTCTTCCATTTTCTGTACACCTCTAGGAGAGCTCTGCATGGTGAGCTGACAGAGGGCCCTAGACAGGGACCTGGACTGGGCACAGGGACCTGCATGATGGTGACGATTAGGCCACCTCGAGCTCTGTGCCCCCAGAGTCACTTTCCTCTGAACCTCAGTGTTCCCATCTATAATATGAAGAACAAGACCTATTTTCTTAGGTTATTCTGACATAATATTTATTAACTCACTTTCTGTTGTTGTGATCTCTCTCTTGCTCTCACTCCTTTCCCTCTTTGCTATATTTTTTAGTCAGTTTAGCAACAAACTGCTGTGTGTCGACAATATACAAATCATGGTGCAGGTGCCTCGGGCGGAGGGAGCGGGCATGTTGCTTGTAGCTTGTTATGAGAAGGAAAACTTCTTCCCTCTCTTTCCTGGTCTCCTTTATTCTCTATTCTCTTTCTACTCTTCTTCCTCCGTGTCCAAGCAGCCCTCATCACTTCCATAGGTTTCCAAGGGTTCTGTGTTGGTCAGAGGGAAGACACTTGGTCCTGGGCCACTGAATGAGTTAAACACGCCTGTGGTCCTTTGTATTTGATCCTCCAGGGCTCATAAATGCTCCATAAGGAATCCTGGATGGCTTTGCTCGGGAGCAAAGTCTCCATGCACTTTAATGCATGGTACTGGATTTTTAGCCAACCTATATGAGTTGCTACTCAAACAAGAACCATAAAAATAAATTGGAATAAATAAACCCTTTGAAAAATAAATTATTTTCTCCTAAACTTTTGTGACATTGAAGCTTAAAACAATTTATTTTTAGTGTAGTTTTAGGTTATTTATTTTTCACAAGTGACCATTTCCAACCAAATGCATACAATCCCTTTAGGAACCCTAATTGTCATTAGACACATATGTATTCCTTTCTCCTTTTATCAGTCCTGTCTTCTTCTTTTTTCTTTTTCTTTTCTTTTTTTTTTCTTTTTTTTTTTTTTGGTGACAGGGACAGAGAGAGACAGAGAGAGGGACAGATAGGGACAGACAGACAGAAAGAGAGAGAGAGAGATGAGAGGCATCAATTCTTTGTTGTGGCACCTTAGTTGTTCATTGATTGCTTTCTCATATGTGCCTTGACCGGGGGGCTACAGCAGACTGAGTGACCTCTTGCTCAAGCCAGTGACCTTGGGCTCAAGCCGGTAAGCCTTCCTCAAACCAGGTGAGCCCACACCCAAGCTGGTGACCTCAGGGTTTCGAACCTGGGTCCTCTGCGTCCCAGTCCAACACTCTATCCACTGCGCCACCGCCTGGTCAGGTAGTCCTATCTTCTCATTCCTCTTCTGCCCCCCACATGACATGTGCAGGGACTTCTATTTTTTCCCCTAAGGCTACATATTCTTATAATTAGTTTAGGTTACCTACGACTTTTAGAGTTCTTTGTAACAGTCACCATTGAGTGAGATTATTTTCTTCAGGACATTATTAAAATATACATGTTTCTTCTCCACTGTTTCTTGTCCTGTTCATTTCCACAGAAGTAGCATTTGTCATTACAAAATACACCAAAAAAATTACTGGCGAATTTTGAACCCCAAGAGGACAAAGTGGAAGGAACTGGAAAGAGGGAAATAAAATCAGTCATGATTAGGCACCTACTGTGCGTCAGTGGATAAGTTTGGAACATGCACATGATTTAATCAATCCTTTCAGAAATCCTAAAAGACTTAGACTTGCTGTTTTACAGATGTGGAAACTTGAGGCTCAGAGGGGTTAAATGATACTCTTGGTGTTCCACAGTTTGTGTCAAAGTAAAGATTTGAACCCCATCTGTGCAACTTCAAATTTCATGTTTCCTTTGTTGTCCCTGGGCTAGAGGGTGCTCTGGTAGGCTCTAGAATAATACAGGGAATGGGTGCCTGGGTAGGGAGGGGTTGAAGAGAATGCTTTAGTCTGTTCTAAGAATCAACCCTGGGCATGCTTCTTCTCCCTGTTCCCTGCTTCAAACGTAGACTATTTCTGCAAAATGTGGACCCAGCCCTTTGTAATATTTTAGTGAGAGGGTCTTCTACTAATGAGACATCTCTTTTGTCTTTCACAGCCATTTTGCAGGCAGTAATAACTGGTGATCTTATGAAGGTAAGACCTCTTCCTACCAACATATTTGGGGATTTATTTTTTGCAGTGAGAGGAGGGGAGGCAGAAACAGACCCTTGCATACACTCTGACCAGGATCCACCCAGAAAGCCTACTAGGGGGCGATGCTCTGCCCATCTGGGTGTTGCAACCAACCTCTTCTTAGTGCCTGAGGCTGAAGCCATGAAGCCATCCTCAGCATCCAGGGCCAACTCACTCCAATGGAGCCATAGCTGCAGGAGGGGAAGAGAGAGAGAAAGAGAGAGAAGGAGAGAAGTGAGAGGGGGAGGAGTGGAAAAGCAGACCCAGGACATCCACATGCCAACCAATGCTCTACCACTGAGCCAGCTGGTCAGGGCTGGGGAATTCTTTAAGAACTTCAAATGAACATATTTTGCACCGCATTTTCATGATCCCATACATCATTTGTCAACCCCCCTGCTGTGCTGACTGAGGAGAAAGAGGAAGGATGCTCTAGTGCAAATGGACCGCATGTCTCCAAGACGCAGTGCTGACAGTGCCCTGAATTCCTGGTCTCTAGAAGCTGATATTGGAAGTCCGGAGAGTTCTTTTTAGATAGCTCTTGAAATGAATGCATGTGTGAGAATTACTTGGGCAACAACCAGAAATACATTCTTCAGGCTAAAGTCTGTGTCTTCCAATATTATTCCATTTTTGTATCTTGGGGGTCACGGGGCATACTCTGATCCACCTGGAGCTTTTTCACTTGTGCTTATATTTTTTGGTGAATTCTAGTTCAGAGGGCAGTAAGTGGTCACCACTGCCTCTAGAGGGAATGTGGATACTGAAGTCAGATTGCCTAGGTTCAGACCTTGGCCCTGCCATTCCCTATACGTGTGACGTTGTAAAATTATTTAACTCTCTGTGCCTCAGTTTCTTCATCTATAAAATGAAATACTAATATTGCCTCTCCACTTTGTGAGGATTGAATGTAATACTGCCTATAAAGCTTTTAGGCCTATTCCTATCACATAGCAGGGACTCAAAAATGTTAGCTATGTTATCAATATAATGTTAGTGTTTTTAAAGAGCTAATCATAGTGGAGATGCAAATATTTATTATAAAGTATAATATAGTGTATGACTGTTTGAAAAGCTATCTGTGGTTCTGTGTCCTTATGATTGCCATATGTCCCTGTAAAACCCACCCTGGCATTGATCAGCTCTGCAATATGGGCAGCTCGTTGGGCAGAGGCTGTGCCATCCTCACCAGCCTGTGTGGAGCGATGCCATTGCAGACCCCAAAAACAAAAGCCTTCAGAGAAAGCTGAGAAGCACTGACCTTGAAGACAGCCTCTTCCGAGGCACAGCTGTTGAGTGCACTGAGAAACCTCTGTGCTACATTTGAAACAGGTCGCTAGCAGAACACACATAAGGAGACAATTGCAAGCATCTTGTTCAAGAGCTTTAGACTCATCCTGGAAATTGTGCCTGGGTGGTGGGCTGTCCAGATCGCAGTGTTACTGGGAATTGTTACTGACAGGAGAAAAGGGCTCTCTAAGCAGTACGCCTATGAGTTCAATGCCATTTCCCAGCCATGGATTAAACCAATGCCATTCTGTGCTCCCTGCGTGGCCATCTATTAGATTCTGGGAGATAGTGGCATGAGTAAGTTCTGATCCCCACCCATGCAGAACTTCTAAGCTGGAGCATTTTTGCAAGATGTATATTTGAAAGCTGTTCGTTTTATTTTGTACATGGCTTTTAGCGCAGGCAAAGACTTGGCCAGGTCCTTGGGTATTATCACCGTGATTTTTTTGTACTTAATCAAGAATTATTTGAGATATGGGAAGTCACTATATCCAGCCAGTTGTCTTATTACATTCTCTGTTGCAATTATTTCCTAAATGCTTAAGAAATAAGGCAAGAACACCTTATTTACTATGAGATGAAATACAGGGGGCTCAGAGTGTTTTTTTCTTTTATTCTTTTCTCTTTTTTTCTAGTATTTTTATTCCCTTTTCTTTCTTCTTCTCCATGTTCTTTCATTTTTCTATTCCTTGCAGAAAGCACAATAAATATTAAATATTCAACTCTGTGTGTGTGTGTGTGAGTGTATGAAAGAGAGAGAGAGAGAGAGAGAGAGAGAGAGAGAGAGAGAAAGAGAGAGAGCGCACACCCATCAGTAGAGAACAAGGAACCCCAGGAGCCATCCCATTGTGAATGCTGTCTTGAGTAGCTTTCATACAATTGGGCCACACAAGATGCCCATGGACTCACATAATGTTCAGCATCTAAAAACACCACAGTAAGTCAGAATCAAGACAGCTGATGGATTGGGTCTGTGCTCCTCTGTTGAGCCCAAATCCCTTGTGATCTGTCCCAAAGAAAAGGACTGTCACTGTATAACAATGCAATGAAACAGACCAGAATTCTCTTAGATTTTGGTGGAAAACTATTTGCTACTTTTTCCTGCTGCCCCAGTTTTGGGATTCAAGTCCCCGTATGTTCCTTACTTCCACTCAACCATTTTTTTATAATCTATTTCTTAGGAAAGCTTCCGTGATTCTTTTTCCATCCACACTTCATGCTTCCCTAGTGCCCTGTGGTGGCCCCATCACCGTCCCCCTCTCCATTCAGGTGGAGCTCTTACGCATCTGTCTCCCCAGTGAACTGTGAGGTCTTTGAGGCCAGTGACTGAGTTGCCTCGCCTATTCCCCTGGCCTCTGACACATGGGAGTGCTATGGTTGTCTCTGAGTGGAAGTATGAACTATGAGTTTCCTCTCTTTTTTTTTTTTTTTTTCTGAAGCTGGAAACAGGGAGAGACAGTCAGACAGACTCCCGCATGCGCCCGACCGGGATCCACCCGGCACGCCCACCAGGGGGCGACGCTCTGCCCACCAGGGGGCGACGCTCTGCCCACCAGGGGGCGATGCTCTGCCCATCCTGGGCGTCGCCATGTTGCGACCCTCCTGGGTGTCGCCATGTTGCAACCAGAGCCACTCTAGCGCCTGGGGCAGAGGCCACAGAGCCATCCCCAGCGCCCAGGCCATCTTTGCTCCAATGGAGCCTTGGCTGCGGGAGGGGAAGAGAGAGACAGAGAGGAAGGCGCGGCGGAGGGGTGGAGAAGCAAATGGGCGCTTCTCCTATGTGCCCTGGCCGGGAATCGAACCCGGGTCCTCTGCATGCTAGGCCGACGCTCTACCACTGAGCCAACCGACCAGGGCCAGTTTCCTCTCTTTGACCTTATGAGATGCTTGATTTCTTTTCATAATGTCATGCCATCTAACTTTTTGGTGGTAGACACATCCCTTTTGCTTCTTACCTTCTGGGTTATTTGCACCTTATTTGCCCTAAAACTACCCTTTAGAACAGGTGTCCCCAAACTACGGCCCATGGGCCACATGCAGCCCCCTGAGGCCATTTATCCGGCCCCCCACCGCACTTCCGGAAGGGGCACCTCTTTCATTGGTGGTCAGTGAGAGGAGCACTGTATGTGGCAGCCCTCCAACGGTCTGAGGGACAATGAACTGGCCCTCTGTGTAAAAATGTTTGGGGACCCCTGCTTTAGAAGCTCTGGAAGGCTCTTCTTGTTCTGTGATACTGTTGTTTGGAGACTAATGACCCATTGACACTTTCTGTAATGTTTAAAACTTCCTGAACTTAGACTGTGTCCTCATTTAACTACTTTAATGTTGGGCTGCAAAATCTGTTTGTTTGGTTTTTGTTTTGTTTTTTTCCCAGCCTGTTCTCATATTTTAGGTATTTTAGGTTCGCTGAATCTGTTTCTCATCCCGCAGATTGTCTGTAGTGTTGCTGAGTCAGTGTTGGGTGGTTGACAGGATGCATGCAGGCTGGAGGGCAGACCCAGATAACGAGGGGAGCCGTACATGTGTATGCGTGTCTGTGTGCTATGTGCTCGTGTACGGGTATCTCACGAAGGAAATGGGGAGGAGCTTCCATATTTGGTAGTCAGGTTTGGTAGAGATTGAAGGAAAACTAAAGAACAGGAAGGGAGTTACCTACCAGACACCACACTAATCCTGCCTGTAGCTTTAATAATTCTTTCACTCTTCTCTACCTTCCACTCCCTAAGAATAGGGACCAATGTCCAGAAAAGAAAAAGACACAAGGCAGAAAAAGAAATATGTAACTCAGTATATTGTATATTTCAGTCTCCTTGGTGGGTTCAGCACCAATTTACCCTCCCAGGAGTTAGGGAGACAATGACTATCTATTTGAATTATAATATAATCCAGGGAGGTTACTTCATCTTTCTGACATTTCTCTGTGTCCTCTGAGGCTAGAATCACTTGTGGTTTGCTCCATTGGTCTTATTTTATCACCGACGAGCTGTTTGCCTTGTTCCGGATTCTGCCTAAGCTTCTCTTCTACGTCTCTTTTTCAGCTAATAGAAAGCTATAAAAATGGAGGCAGTCTGCTAATTCAGGGACCGGACCACTGTTCACTCCTTCACCATGCAGCTAAAACCGGCAACGGGGAGGTTGTGAAATATATCCTTGACCACGGTGAGTAGGCACAGTGAACCAAGGATCACTTACCCATGAAATAGATTGCATTAGCTACGTTGGCTTTCACCCGGGTTATCTTCCAAATGGTGGAGATGCTCTCCAGCTTTTACCTGAGTCTCCCTGCTTATTTGAGGCAAAGTGATTGTAGACCACTCACCCACCTGGGTACTCTGGACCAATCAAATAATATAAATAATTTCCATAGCAAGATCTTGGCAGAGTATTTGGGGGCTGATTGATTAAAACAAAACAAAGCAAAACAAAAACAAAAATCAGTGCAGATTGGCGTAAGATGTGCTTTATTTATTATTTGTGGGAGAGCTTTTATGTTTTGGGAAGTTAACTGGTTGGGACAAGGTACCTACTCCGCATTTGTAGTTGATTATTCTCAGGATTAACAAGAGTATTTTTTTTTCTATTTTCTAGTTTTTTATTGGTATTTTTGTTATTTGAATCTCATTCATCTTTTCAACTCAAACCACACTCTGTTCTCTTTGGAAACATCAGTGGTCTCCCATCCTCTGCAGCAGGTCACATTTGCCTCCCGGGTGGCTCTCTACCTGGAGCTAATTTGGTGTTATATCATTTGCTGGAAGCAGCTTGTGATTTTTAGCATCTTCTTCTAATAGCCCTTCAGAGGCACAAACATGCAATGAATGCCATGTCTTGACGATTCTCATAGCTTCCTACATTTATGGTGTTTCTATGATAAAGAACAGGATTAAAGGGGGAGGAATCTGCCTAGCATGGCTGTTTTCTAAGAAGAAAGAGCCAAATAGTTCTGGCTCTCACAGAGATCTGGGAAGATTTTCTATCAGTCCTATCAGGGTGCCTGTGGCCAACCTTCTGTGCCTCCAAATTCAGGCTAAAAATAGAAATCATATTAATAGATATTCACAACTCATCTTGCTCTTCTTTTATTCAATTTAGCAAATGTCTTATTGGATTTATTTATTCAATTAGTCATTCAACAAATATTTGTGGGCCGCCTAGTAGGATGTACCTTTTATAGGCTGGTACACACACAAAATTAAGATAATACAGTCACTGTTTTCAAGCTATTGCAGGCTAAAGAAAAAAATATCATCATAGGAATAATTAAATTTAAAACAGTTAAATGGTTTAAGTCATATTGCAAATGCACAAATAAAGAGCATAGGGATAATTATCAAGCTCCTATGCCAGATGCTTAGACTAACATCATGGAATCTCTGCACGGGCTTTGCAAGGTAGGTATTAGACCGTCAGTCACAGTAGACTCACTTGCTTTGCTCTAATACCGTCTCACCATGAAGAGTTTGCTTGAGCCCCAGTCCTGAATTAGGGTGGAAAGAGCGGGTTAGGCAAAGGGAAGGGTGTGAAAGTAGGATGATGGTCATGGCAGGGCTACTTTCCCCCTTCTAGGCTTGGTTGACTAGTCCTAACCCTAAGCCCACCTGCTCTAGAAAACCCAGGTGGGTAAATTTATTCTTGGTTGCTGTGTCTGGCATGTGTGTTATTCTGTCTCCTGCTCCCCTGCACTCTATCCCCTGCGATTAAAGCATTCTTCTTTGGGCAAGACTTGAAAAGCAATGGTGGCATCTTTACTTCTTGCTTCTTTCACACACACAAAAAAAGTTTTTAAAAATCTTAGGTCAGAACCCAGCCCCACAGACAAGGCATAAAAACCACAAAGAAAGCTCCCATGGTATCTTCCCTTAATAGAAATGATCTCGAGATTTCTAATACACAAAATTTGGGTGAGCTTTACATCTATACTGTCTCTTTATTTACCATTAGCTCAGGTTAAAGCAGTTCCTGGTCTCTGTCTTCTTGATTATTGTCAAGCTTTTCTTCCTAGTTTTCTCTCTACCCAATGAGATTCAGCGCTTGTTTGCATCCTTAGGCTATTCAATACCCACTCAGGTGGACTTAGGTGAGCCACTGATACCTACTTGAGTGATAGCACAGTTTAGGGACTCTCTCTCCCTTTATCTCTTTACCTGTCTTGAAGAGCTAGCATTCCCCCCTCTGTATCAGATACCTGTTGGTGTCTCCTTTGGTCTCACTCATGAGGCTTCAGCAAGGTGCAGCTTTGGCTGAGTCTGTATGGAACAGGGACTCTCACATGTTTGAGGCTCTCAGCTGGGATGGCTGAAACACCTGAGCCTTTCTCTGTACCTGGGATTTCGTCCCAGGCTTCTTCACGGCATGATGGTCTTAGGGTTCAAGCAGGGGAGAATGAGAGCCTTTGGACATCTTGAGGCCACACGGGAAAGTTCTGCATCATCTCTGCCACATTCTGTTAGCTAAACCCAGTCACAGAGCTGGTCCCAATTCTAGGGATGGGCTTCATGGAAGGAGCTGCAAATAATTTGTGGCCGAATTTAATCTACCATTGTTTCCTTACTCTCCATCTTCTTCACCTAAAAATGATGACCCGGCCGGCTCAATATCCCGCACTACTGGTCTACCTGAACCCCCTTGGAGCTCCACTCTTATTTATCCCTTGGGGCGTTCCCTGGTGGTCTAGTGGTTAGGATTATTTATCCCTTGGTTCTGGGCCCTAAGGTTGCTTAGCAACAACAGTTCTTCAACTTTGCACGTTCTTAAACAAGTGTCGCCCCCCTCCCCTTTTTAGCATAAATATGTCCCATGCAATATTTGAGACATATGCTTCTCTAAAAACAAAAACCCTCTCCTCACTTGAGTCTCCCAGGGGCAGGAGTGATGGGGCATGAGATGGTATTTCTCTACACCCTAGATTTTCACTTCCTCTCCTACTTCTTTTTTCACTGTAGCCCGTGCTCATAGGGCTTGGAGTTCCTAATAGGTCTGTACACACATACTTTGCCCGGCATGAATTCCAGGTGGCACGTTAGCCTCTTAGTGTTCTGACCGAAGCCTGACATTCCAATATGAAGCGAGTTTCTCTTCCATCTCCAGTGTCTCTGGCAAAGCGTGAATCCCAGGATATACAGCTCTCTGTGTCAAAACTGAAGGACACCAAAAAATTCCTTTGGGGGGAAGGTGCTTATTTTTCCAGTTCTTTTTGCTAGATTTTGTAAACTAGTCAGTTTTATATTTATGCTTATAAGAAAAAAAAAAAAACACTTCAGATTCCTGTAATCATCCCGACTTGATTCACAGGCCAGTGGTGCCCATGGTCACGTAGACGTTCGATCCTCCTTCCCTCACCAGGATCTTGGCCTGAGCAGGGACTGGAGAGAGTGAAGCAAAAGCCATTTTTTTTTCTGTTTGCAAATAAAATATTATGCTCTGCAGTGCAAGGGCCACTGCCTTTTTGATGAATGGTCAATTTTGAAACATTTAGTATTGTAGTCAGACAATGAAAAACTAAATCACAGTTGGTTTACATTGAAATTAGTATTTATTAACCTGATAGGCATCGCCCACTTCAGGCGTCACCTCGCTCTCCTTTCAGCTTCTTCAGGAATATAGATGCAAAATCTTTCGACATAATCAGCCCAATTCATCAGGTTCCTACAGAGCTAAGGTTTTCAGCTCATCTACAGTTATTGTTGTTTGTTTAGTATCTTTAGTTGCTGATGCAGTTTATATTCCCCTGTGCATTTGGGGACTGAAAATCACCATTGCAGAACTACTCATCTCTTTTAAATTATAGAAACCTCTTTAAATTATACTGTTCTTGAAGACCAGGATAAGGGCATGGGAAACATGACCCTTCCTCTTCTCTGAATCATCTTCCAAATGTGATCTCTGCTTGGGGAAACCGTCTCCCCCAATTGAATAAGGCTGATCACCCTGGAATCCCCCCTGGTCTGACAAGGAAAAAGGCCTTTTCCACAGTGTTTTTATGAGACTGAAATTTGAGGATGCATTTCAGACAATGGCATCATGGCTATAAGTTAGTATCAAATTTGCAATAGATAGGGCTGAGCAGTTTGAATTCACATAAATAAAAAGAAAAAAAAAAGATATATACTGTGTCCAACATTAAGAATACTTACTCCTCCTAATCTGGGATGCTATCTCTTGATGTATTAGTGTTTGTTTGTTTGTTTGTTTTTTAATGTATTTCAAGGCTTCCTGTGGCTTCCTATGATACAAATCCTAAACACTGTTCCAAGACCTGACTATGAAGATGCTTGTAATGACAAGGCTCCTGAGAAAACAGGGGACCCTTTCTTTTTAAGGGGCACGATGGAAACTGTATGTGGCCTGTTTGCTTTGCCCCTTCACTGGGTGTTTATAGTGAGCAATGCTGTCCACAATCAGGGGACACCCCCGACTGGGAGTCGTGAGAGCTCACACTCCGGCCACCACATCCCACACCCCACACCCCATTTATCTTCGGGCCCTTTTTAAACCAGGCTGGGGACTGCGGGGGGGTGGGGGGAGGCAAGCAATGTGCAGCACACTCTGAAAAGCCACATGAGGCTTGTGTTTTTTCCCTCCTGCATCTTTTTTGGGACTTCTTGTCTCAGACTCACATGCAACATGCTGCTTTCCTTTATGAAAAAGTGGAATCTGGGCATTTGGATGGTTGAAAAGAGGAGAAGAAGGAGGAGGAGGGGGAGGAGCAGGAGGAGGAGGAGCAGGGAGTAGAGGAGGTGGAGGAGGAAGAAGAAGAGAGGAGGAGGAGAGCTGCCAATCTCCAGGGACAGGGTGGAGCAGGGAGATGCTAAGAGATTCCCGCTGAGAGCCCCCCCCCCCCGCCCCGCAGGGGTTCCTGCTTTTCAGCCCCTTTCAGCCATCTTTGTTACCCACTCCCTCCTCCTGGTTTACCCTCCAAAGGACTTCTGTGTTGTTTGTCTTTTCCACCCCGCACATGTTTGTCCTTTTGTTATCCCCCCCACTCCCACCCCCTGTCGCTCCCCACTGTGTTTCCTGATAGAAATCTCACTCATGCATTTCCTTTTTGATTTCAATGGCTTATTTTGTCTTCCCTCTGTTTCTGCTTTCAGTCTTTCTTTTCTCTTTTTTTAACCCCCCTTTTTTCTGCCCCTGGTCCCAAGAGGAACGACCACCACCCCGCTGGGACAGGGTGACGGTGCTGTTAGAGTTCCCAGTGCCAGCTCTGCCCAGATCTGTGCAGCTTTTGTCCCAGCCATGGGGCCATGGGAGGATTTGGAATGGTCTGCTGGCAGCGTCAGGGAGACTAATGGGAAATGAGGTCCGGACTGAGCGAGGCCACGGGGAGGTGGGAGGAATAGCAAAGGGGATTTAGTGGATGCCTTGGTGTGTGGGAAGCAAACTAAAAAATGCATGAGACAAAAGACACATCATATTTGATACAGGTGCAGTATTGATCAAGTTGCATCCGTAAGAACCAGGGTGTGGGCCCTGGCTGGTTGGCTCAGTGGTAGAGCGTTGGCCTGGCGTGCAGAAGTCCCAGGTTCGATTCCTGGCCAGGGCACACAGGAGAGGCACCCATCTGCCTCTCCACCCCTCCCCCTCTCCTTCCTCTCTGTCTCTCTCTTCTCCTCCTGCAGCGAGGCTCCATTGGAGCAAAGATGGCCCAGGCGCTGGGGATGGCTCCTCCGCCTCTGCCCCAGGCGCTAGAGTGGCTCTGGTTGCAACAGAGCAACGCCCGGGAGGGGCAGAGCATCGCCCCCTGGTGGGCAGAGCATCGCCCCCTGGTGGGCGTGCCGGGTGGATCCTGGTGGGGCACATGCAAGAGTCTGTCTGACTGTCTTTCCCCATTTCCAGCTTCAGAAAAATACAAAAAAAACCCCACAAAAAACATGAAGAACCGGGGTGTGCAATGGAAGAGTGAACACTGGGCAGTGAACCCAGTGAACCTGCATTTTGGAAGGTTTGACCACCATGCAGTTCACTTTCTTGTGAGATCTGCGAGGTTTTACTTCCTTTCGTATTCCCTGGCCATCACCTGAACACTGATGTATCTATTCCCTTGATGTGTTTCTCTCATTTTTTGACTATTTCCTATAGAACACCATCTTTTGAATCTAACCATGTTCCATTTATGGATCTTGGATCCACAATGATTTTTAAATGCCTTGCATTCATTCATTCATTCACTTACAAAATTAATTCTGTCCTACCAGCTCTTGAGAAAAAGATGTTATAGCAACAATTACTGCTCATCTTTAGTGTTCTAAATGCTTCATGGGTCTGAACGCTTTTAATTCTCACAATAGCCCTACACAGTCAGTCTTCTCATCTCTATCTGACAGGTGGCGGAAACTGAAGTACGGTGAAGTTAGGTCAGTTACCAGAACTCGCACAGGGTATAAGATGGCGTCTCTGCCCTCCACATTCCTAAAACCCAGCAATGGGCGGTGAAACATGGATGGACAACCACCACGCAGGGTCGTTTGACATGAGTGTCGTATTCAGGGCTCCAGTGACAGCCTATGCAAGGCTGTGTGAGGGCAGGGACTGCCTTCCTGCGAACATGCCATAGAGAACTGTGTAGCTGTATCCCTTCAAAAGGGATTATGAGCTGTGAGATGGAGTGTGGATTTATGGTTAACCCTGGAGGGACAGAGAGCCAAGATTCCCTTTTATATTCAGGGGACAATTATGCATTTTTCTACTGACAATTCAATGGTATTCCTCCAAATTCTTTAAGGGAGATGACATGGTATTCACAATCACTTCATATGTATCCACAAAATACAAAAATAAGCCCCAAACTTCATTGGTATATATTGAAGGAATTTCATTATTTTTATTTTCTCTCTCTCCCCTATTCTCTCCCTTGTGAGTAAGACTCAAATGAACTTTCCAAAAAATCACAGATGCTCTTATTATATACATTTTTAAAGAGGATTTTTTTTGTGTGGTCTTTTAAAATTATTTTTATTCCTCTGGCCATCTTCTCCTTCAGATTTTATACCAATGCCACCAAACTGCACTGGGTACCATTAAACTGTACCATGCACTTACTAATAACCCCCAACAGGCCATTGAAGGTTCAGGTGGGAGGGAAACTCCAGCCTTGTCTTGGGCAGCACCTGGCACTCACTCCTTGTTTCCTCCTCTCCACCCCCTTGCACTGTGCAAACACTGTTATTTTAAAGTGGGTTATAAAAATTACGAGAAAATGTACCCGTGCTGTTGAGACTTGCTCGCCACGCCTATCTGTAATCAGCCAGCAGCCACCCTTCCTTATTCGCCAGCTACCCACTCGCCAGCGTCCACAGTGTCTGCTGTTCATGGGAGGATGAGAAATTAAGTCCATCCATCCAGAGCCTTTCCCGAAACCTCTAACTGGAGTTTCTTTAGATAGTAATGTGGAGCAAATGTATCTACTTTTAGCATTGGTGCCTCTTTCTCATGCCCCTGGCAGCTGCAGAGAGGAAGGGAGGAAAGGAGAAATGATAAGCAGCCCCAGGCCAGCCACACACACACACACACACACACACACACACACACACACAGGATAATCAATTCTGCCATCGTTTGGGGTCTGCTGCATCCATGGTGACTCTTGTCAGAAATGTGAGGGACACGGTCCTTTCTCATCTCTGTCTCCCCTTCCAGAGAGTCAAACAGTTGCCATTTCAGTGCAGATGACGCTGCTCGCTGTCCTCTCTCTCCAGGGAGGTTGGACCCTGGAGTCCATGGACCCACTGGAGCTACAGCTCTGAGTGCTGAATAAAGGAGAGAATAGACAAGGCTAAGTATTCGTGCCATCAGCAGTAATGATGGGGACAGAGCTACGACTACTGAGGCTGGGCTGCTGGTGTTCATAGAAGTCCTTTAAAAACAAATGGCTTAAAAGGTTTGCTGAAGGTGATAGTTCTTTGAAAGAACCATTAGATACCATAAGCCTTCTTGCACCTGACCTCATATAAAATGTCCTGTTGGCAACTGAAGAGGCCTGGGGTACCTGGTTCTCAGGACATAGAATTCAAGTCCACAGGTGGCTTCATATTTAGGGAGGAGTGAAGTGATTCATTTATATCTTTTTCTTTCACTGATGTTCCAGCATCTTGACATGGTGTGGCCTGCTGTGTTCTGTTAGAGAATAGGACACTCCAGAATATCTAAACTAGGGGTCCCCAAACTACAGCCCGCGCGCCGCATGCAGCCACTTGAGGCCATGTATCCAGCCCCCCGCCGCACTTCCGGAAGGGGCACCTCTTTCATTGGTGGTCAGTGAGAGGAGCATAGTTCCCATTGAAATACTGGTCAGTTTGTTGATTTAAATTTACTTGTTCTTTATTTTAAATATTGTATTCGTTTCTGTTTTGTTTTTTTACTTTAAAATAAGATACGTGCAGTGTGCATAGGGATTTGTTCATAGTTTTTTTTATAGTCCGGCCCTCCAACAGTCTGAGGGACAGTGAACTGGCCTCCTGTGTAAAAAGTTTGGAGACCCCTGATCTAAACTTTAGGCCTTGTGTGCAGTCTGCCAGCTACTGTTTTAAGCACAAAGAGAGGGAGCCTGCAGGCATGACATTTAATGTCGTATTTGGATAGAGATCACAGTGGGCTTCCTGGAAGAAGTGGTCTCAACCGATACCTACAGGCTGCATGGGGTTAGGGGGTCTGAGGGCTGGGGAGCAAGGCAGTGGTTCAGAAAGTGGGAAGGCGGACATTCTAAGCAGTGTTTGCAGACCGAATGAATTAATTAGGGAACATATAAAAACATTGTGATTGTGTAAACTCATAGAACATTTTAATTCCTTATGAACCATCTGTCCCATGGTGTTTATGCATGATATTTTTTCCAGATCTCGGAAGGGAAATTTTGTGAAAAGTAGAATTTTAGCCAATTTCTAAATAAAGGATATTGGACTGCGTGCTATTTATTGTCTCTTGTAGTTTTACCATTCCATTCTGTGTAAGACCCAGTCCCAAACTCCCTGCTGCTGGTGAATGAGAGACAATCCTTAGAGCCTGCCGGATTGTCCCCTTTCTCCCAGGCAGCCACTTAATTGTCTCTCACTTATTCTCTTCCAATTGATTTTATTTCTTCAACTTAATTGAAAGCTTCTCGAAGGAGGGGGTCACGTCACTCTTTTGTAGCTTCCGTTCTGCACATATTGGCTGGTTGTAATTGGGAGCTCAGTGGGGCAGAGTTAGAGGGGTTCTTTCTTTTTTGTAGAGAGGGAGGAGGGGATCTCATTATCCCTATGACAAATGTTTTTCTCGTGCAGCTTCCCAAGGCATTTTAATTCTGTGATTGTAGACGTTTTTGTTAATAGTTTTTAAACTTATTTTAGTTGTTTATTTTTAAAAGTTTTCCACTGATTTGAAAGAGAAAGAAAGAAGCATCCACTCACTGTTCAATCTAGTTGTTCCATTTAGTTGTGCACTTGTTGCTTGCTTCTTGTATGTGCCCTGATGGGGGATTGAACCAGTGACCTTGGTGCACTGGGACTATGTTCTATTTACTGAACCACCCAGCCAGGGCCATTCCTGAACTTACTCTTAATGGGCATCTTGCTTTCCTCTTGTTTAGGACCTTCCGAGTTATTGGATATGGCAGACAGCGAAACGTAAGTGTTGTTTGTCATTACATAGTGCATGAAGTATCTAGGGCATACGCTAGATAATTTTCATGCCAGTGATGAAAAGTCCACTTTCAGTTGTGCAGCGCTAATTTTCCAAATCAAAAATTGCTCAATAAAAATGGGTGGCAAGTGTTATTATGGTTGCACGTGCAGTCGTTGCTGGTCATCACTTAGCGATTCCCACAAGCAGGGTACTCCTGCACTGGTGCATCTTGGACTGCTAAGAAGTCAAAACAGATACATTTCCCTTTTTTTATTTACTCTTTCTCAATTGGGATTTGTGAGAAAATTAAGCCCTAAGGCTCTAAGCCAGTGGTTCTCAACCTGTGGATCGCAACCCCGGCGGGGGTCGAACGACCAAAACACAGGGGTCACCTAAAGCCATCGGATGGATTTTCCCCCGCCAGGGTCGCGACCCACAGGTTGAGAGCCGCTGCTCTAAGCCATCTTTGCCTGTAATGAAACATCTTTGCTGAGTCTAGAATGGAACAGGGTCTACAACCCAACCACTGGTGAGCTGAGAACATGGTAGTTCCATCATTTTTGTGTTCTGGGGTTCAGATGAGGGACACTGCAGGAGCAAGTCATCTTCTCCGGAATGATCCCCAACCTGATAATGTGTGTTTTCAACATTTTCCCCCTAGGGTAGCAAAATAACTACTACTCTCTGAACAGAAACAAAGAAAGGCCAAGCATCGAACCCTGAAAGCCGTAGAGAACCACTAGAGAACTCCAGAGAAACTCAATAGGCAACAAGGCATGGGCGGGGTGGAATGGGGAGAGGCAGCAGGTGTGGTGAGGAAAAGTAGAAATGAATAGAGTGAAGGACTGAAGGACGAGGGGAAGGGGAGGAGCCATGAGTCACCAGACGTGGAAGACGCTGACCATTACTGCATAGAGCTTGTCCACATACCGTATATCCTACGGGCAAAGTTGTCACCTAGCCCAGTGTGCCTTCTCTGAGGCCTGGTTTGATCTTCCATGAAACACTTGGGCATTATATAGCTTTTCCATTTTGGATCCCATTATATAGCTTTTCCATTTTGGATCCTCCTTATCTGCCTGTTAGAGAGGCAGAAATAGCCACTTTCCATTGCCCACTTCCCACACTGAGTGGCTGGATCTTGGGCCTGTTTGCAACTGGGGACAGCTATGGTTCCTGAACTCTCCCTGCTTCTCGCTATGCCTCCCAAGTCCTCTGTGGTCGCCCTGCCCCTTCCACCTGCCCCAGGCAAGAAATCCAGTAGGTGGGTCAGACTGAGTATTGGTCTGGTTCTTTGAAGTTGAGTTCTCAGGCATTATTTCTAAGGGGCCAGATGGGGGTTTGCTAAGTCCTGGGCAATGGGTCTGAGGGACCATGGTCCCCCATTGCTGCTCCCTGTGTTTCATCTAGTGTCCCTCCTACACTACCTACCTGTGTCCATGGAGAGAGTTGCCTCACAGTGTTCAGACGCCTCTGAACACACATCATCTATCTAATAGTACCATGGAGTCTTACCGAAACCAAACATCAGTAGCTGAAAACAAAACAGGCTGAGTGCAGCCTGTTTAACCAACACCATTTAAAAAAGAGGCTGGCATCAGATATTAGGGTTCCTTGATGACTAACTCAGTGCATTCTTAGACACCCCCCCCCCATCATTCACCTCTCCCATTGGGCCTTGCCTGCGGCCAGGGTGGGTCTCAGCCCTAAGACAGAGAGGCCAGACAGAGGCAGAGGGGCACAGAGCAACAGCGGCAGGGGGAGGAGGTACCCATGCCCCCTCCCTGCAGCCTCCACGTCCACCCCCACCCCCAGCCCCTTGATGGGTGGTTTGCATTTCGTCTTTGATTTAGGGGTGAGACCGCACTGCACAAGGCTGCCTGCCAGCGGAACCGGGCTGTGTGCCAGCTTCTGGTGGACGCAGGAGCATCTCTGAGAAAGACGGACTCCAAGGTAACTCGATGAGCGCGTGCAAGCATCCACCCGCTGGGCCAGATCGCAGGCAGCCTTTCTGCGCTCATGGAAGTGCCTGGGGCTTTGGAAAAAGGAGGAGAAAATAAAGTGCTTCATTTAGAGAAACTGCAGTTTAAATGTATAAGCACAAAGGGAGGGTGTGTGCTAGCCTATGGGGCTTTATAAACCTCTGAACGTTTGGGGTCCTCCTGCTGAATGCCAGCCAACAATTTGTTGTGGGGAAGTGAGGTTCAAAGCCTGGGGTGGGGGGTAGGGATTAGGATTATGTTCAAGAACATTGGGGATTTTCCCCTTCATCTGCTTAATCCAGTGTATCTTAAACTCGTGAGTTATGTGGTCCCATACATGAGTGCCAAACAGATTTCCAATCCCTTATAGGGAGTGAGGTCAGGCTGCGCCATGCATTGTTGCCATTGCAGAAAGCACCCAAGGAAAGGGTTAAGCGCTGGCTTGGAGGAGGAGTTAGAGCTTGTAGCATTGACCAATGACAGCCGCCCATGAGAGGGCGGAGCTAATGCAGATCATCCCGGGAGGGAGCCTGCTCAGCTCAGAGAGTTCCCAGGCACCCTGGGGAGACTCCTAGACAAGGCTCCTTACTGCAGACGGTGGCAGAGAGAATTTTAATACATAGCTAGATAGCTAGATGAGGACTTCATTAAGCAGGTACTGAGTAATCTAAGTTTGGGGCCAGTGAATGGAGCCAAGAAACATAGACCAACGACTTAGAAGCCTAATAATAAAGACTTATTTAGCCCCATTAGACTTATTTAATTGATGAGCATTTCCAATGTGCAGTTTTTACCCCCTGAGGACTTCTCACCCTGCAATATATGTTGTGAAATGACATTCTTGTGTGGCCCTCTTTGCTTTCTAAGCCAGTTCTGAGACACTCACAGCGTGTAAAACACTCCACTTCCCTCACAGCCTTGCTCTCTGCTGAGGTCCCTGGCAGCCTCCCTGGGCTCCAAACACATGAAGCCTGTGTTGTGGTTTCTAGCTGGTCTGTTACCTGCCTGGGTTAGTTCACTGGGGATGCAATTTCAAATGGCAGATAATTGCTCAGTGCGATATTCTTGCCAGCTAATACTGGCACGCAAATGATTTGATGTGTGACCTGAACAAGGAACGCCAATCCTGGAGATAGGATCAGTGGAGGCCATGATCTGAGGTAGACTTGGGCTTGCTGGAGCCACTCAGACCACAGCAGGGCAGATGCCTGTTTATCACACAAAAGGCTGGTTTTACACTCCACTCAGATCATAAAAAGAAGGTGAGGAACTCCATGAAATGGAGGGATAAACCAAATCCTGGGCAGGAGACTGGGCTCCTGAGCAAGCAGCCTACTTTTTTTTTTTTTTTCTTTCATCTAAATGTCTGTATCAGATTAATGGGCTTAATGTTCCTTGCGATTTCTTCCAATTTTGTGTTATGTTTCTGTGTGCTTTTTCCCAAGCCGCAAGCCACTTAATAATGACTGTGATTGTGAACATAGTGCATTCTCGCAGGAAAAAAACCCCAGCAAAGCCAAATAATACATAAAAGCAAAAATAGCTAGAAAATGCCACAGCCTAGACCAGTGATTTTCAACCTTTGTTTCTCACGCACTCATAAACTAATTACTAAAGAAAAGGGGCCCTGACCTCTTCTTCTTTAGTAACTAATTTATTTGTGCCATGAGATGAAAATGATTGTATTTAGTCAGGGGCACTGACCTTAGTAGTGTGTGTTTGTGCCATGAAAAAAAAAGGTTGAAAATCACTGGCCTAGACCAAGGTGTTATCAAAATTTTAATGGTCTCACTTCACACGTACGTATGTCTCTTTTCCCCTCTCATTTTCTTATGTAGGCAATGTCGTACTATATGTGTGTGTGTGCTATTGTGTGACTTCCGTTTCCACCCAACACTGTGTTCTAGAGATCTGAGCATATGAAGTGCTATAGATATGCTTTATGCTTCATTCCTTTCAGGGGCCCTTTGTTTTGCCATTTTGTGATCTGATGCTAGGTGAAAACCTCAAATATGATCACTAGGACTGAATTTTCTGGATTGTTTTTGGAGAGAAGCAATGTATTGAGAGTTTTTCGTAACAGACAACAGTTCCTTAAAAACCATCTCCCTGAATAGAGAATGAGGAATTCCAGCTTCTACTGAAGTAAAGACAAGGTAGTCTACTAATTGTATGCACAAGGTGAATAAAATTATTATAGTAACTTTAAGCTAGTGGATAAATATTAAATCCCCACCAAAGTAACATTTTAGAAAGAATCCAGACCCATGGTTACTTCTTTTTTATCCTCTGCGCACATAGCCCTGGAGACTGTTAGGACAGGCTTAATTGAGATTGATGCTGTCCGTTGCAATAGCAGAGCAGGAGGCTGAAGTTTTTGATAATTTTTGTCATACTTGGGTGCATTTACACACAGAGCTGTTGCTTGCATACAGTGATCATGTCTCATCTCTGTCCTTCCCTTAGAACTTAATACCACTTATTTCAGTAGATAAAACTCTATCATTGCACCAAAATTAGAAGTTTCAAGGAATGTTAAGTAATATCCATAAATATTCAAAAGAATGAAGAGCTTCCCTCCTTTTATTGCTAATTTTTATTCATTGGCCTCATTTAAAAAGTATCATGTGTACATGCTTGTGTGTGTGTGTGTGTGTGTGTGTACACATACAGATATACATATAGTATTAGACTAGGCTAAAAGACATTATACAATCATTTAAAGTAATGCAGAAGAGCATTTAGTGACATAAAAAGGTTTGATATATTATGAAGGAAAAAAGCACATTATATAACAGTATATAAACAAAGTATAGTTTCATTTTGATTAAAATAATTATGTACAGAGCTATAGAAAAGGAAAAATAGTTACTCTGTAGAAGGTTAACAATGGTTATCTTAGTATAGTAGAATATATCTTTATTTTAGTCTTTGTGCTTTCTTATTTTCCCAAGGTTTCTTTAATCAACACCTGTCACTTTTACAGTCAGAAATTAACTCACTTTTTGGAGAGATGAGAATGTCCTAAATTGGAGAGAAACTAAGTGGAGTCTTTGAAATCAGCAAAGAAACCCTTTTAGATTGTTATGACCAGCCCTTCCTCTCGGGTTCGGCTTGTTGCTTCCCAGAGTTAGTTAGTATAATAGAGTCACAAACTAGAAATCAGATGCCTGCTTCCCTATTTATCTATTCAGTGATTTCTACCCACCTTCTTTGTGCTACCATCTCTTGCTGTGTACTCAGACTCTGTGATCCCTAGAGGAAAACCCCACCTCTCTAAAGCAACGGTCTCTTCCTTTGGGACTAACCTATCCTACATGTCCCATGTGATGTTTCTATCAGATAATAGATTGCAAGGTGCCTTGTGAACTCTAAAACGGTAAATGTGGAAAGATCCTTATTAGTGAGGAACCTATGAGTAGCCCTATTTCTTTGGGTTTTTAAGAAATCACACCCCATGTGTTTGTGTATCTTTCATTTCCACTTTTACCTACAGGGTAAGACACCGCAGGACAGAGCTCAGCAGGCTGGGGACCCGGAATTGGCTGCTTACCTAGAAAGCTGTCAGAACTATAAGATCATTGGCCATGAGGACTTGGAAACAACTGTTTGACCCTGGTAGATGGGCAGAGAGAACTTGAGCGGTTATATCACCTGTGCCCTCCAAGGCAATCGGGCAGCTCCCCTGGAAGAAGCTGATGGAACCCACGAATCTGTCTTGCTCCTGCAAGAATCTATCTGCGACCATGCCACCAGTTTTTAAGGGCTACCAAGATGTACAACACAATATGATAGCCCACGGAGGACGAGGCAGGATACCTGGAGATTTGTGGAATACGAGTTCCACAAAATTTGATCCTTACCGCTTCCAGCAAGTAGCATGAATTTTTGTGTTCACCTGTATCATTTATTTTAAAGACTCAAAGGATGTTCGTATACACGGCACTGGTCCCTTCTCCCCCGAGGCAATCATCTTCCCCTGTTGCGCACCATTTTCCTGGAGCTACCCATCAATTGAAAAAATGCGATATGACCTGTTTTCTTCCCATCCATTCTTTGAAGACCGCAAGACTGTCTGAAGGTCTTTGAAATCCCTCTGGATGTCCTGCAGAAATACAACTGTACAACTGCTTCCGTTTCCAAGACTAAATCCACCAGAACGACTTATTGACGTTTTGCATGTCTCCCCTCCCACCCCAATCCCTTTTCATCATCTAGGAGCTGGGAGGTGCCACATGGATAATGTCAACTTGTGCATGGTATCTCTGAGGTATGGTGGGGTGGCATGGGAGTTGCCTGTTCTCAGCGGGACCTCAGAGAGGTGACCCAGGGGTCAGCCCCGCTTGCAAGGGCTGTTGCCGATGGCCGCAAAGGACGGGTTCAGCTTGGGTTGTTTGTATAGCTCCGTACTGCCTACGTGTAGCCATCTTTGCCTTTTGCTGCAACAGAGACAAGCAATGGAAGAAGCAAAGGCTGCAGCTCGTTTGCAGAAGCACTCAAGTTGAAGTGCTCTTTCAACTGCTGAAAGCCGTGTGTGGGAACTGCGGTTACAGGAAATGGAGCGCTATGCCAGCGTTTACTTCTAGACTTTTTTTTTTTTTTTTTTGAGTGATAATGGAAAGCAGGCTAATGGACTTGAAATTAAACAGCAGAAGCAAAAGTAGCAACATATGTCAAAAAAAAAAAGCTCACTTAAGTAAGAAAACAGTCACTGGAATTTTTGCGCAGAGGCTAATAAGTACAGACTCTTGGGTACTGTGGTGAGAGGAGGCCCATGTGAGGTTTTCCTTCTGAGGTTTTGATTTTCATTATCCCAAGTATGCCTTGTCCCAAAGACAGAGCCTTGCTGTGTGAGTTTCACTGCCCGGGTCCTGGGACGCGTGGCCCTTTCTGATGGATGCCTCACGGATTACTTGTCAGGGCCCACGGTCATACCTGATAGTCCTACAGCCCCATTGTACATGTGCGAGAAAATCTAATGTATTATTGTTTCTATTTTCTTCACCAGGAAGTTCTTACTGCAAAGCACAGTGGGATCCCAGACAGTAGTATCTTTCTGGCAGTGGAGTTGTAACTTCTAATCCTGCCAGATATCAGTGGGTACTTATAGGTACCTCTATTAAGGACTTTGTGATCGTTCAAATATCAGGAGCAAAAGTTTTCCAGCTTTAAGTGAAAAATGTCCACTTGACTTGGGCACGAGTCAGAAAGGAGAGTGGGTGATCCAGGGTTTTTGCCTCGGATGACACTTATGTTGCCAGAGTTTTCCACCCATTTTGCTCTTATACGTAAGCAACATGCTTCCCTACTGTTTCTGCATGCATGCCTAAACAATTGTTTCTCTCCATTTAATTTAAAGGTCCCGTGGTGGCGTGTTGCTTATCTGTATCACACTCTGATCACATATCATTTTGAAAGCGCAGATACGATACACTATGAAGCAGGAATCACCTCTCAGTGGATGGGGATTAAATCTCTCCTTAGTTGTTCCAAAATCAAACGCCTGGCGTTATTTTCAGCTGTGGGAGGAAGGGTTGGTTGCGAGTAATGTATTCCTCTAGAGCTGTCTTAGAAATGGAACTAGCTTTGGGGTTTTATGGGGAAGGGAAAAAGGACTGCAGTAGATTGCTTCCAGAAACTGGGGGGGGGGGGATATATGCTCCAGGAGAATTTAATCACTGGGCTTCTGCTGGGAGTCGTACAACTGGCGGGATTGTCAAGGAGATGTTGTGATGACAGAAATATAATCCTTAAAATGACTGAAATCTGGCTTTGAGTGGTGCCTTCCATCCCTTGGTTTAAGCCAAACGCTTGGCTGTGCAGTCGGTTACCCAGCGGCCATTGCCGGGATGAAGGACTTCATTCTCACCGGCTCTCATCTCGAATTTCTCTGCACACTTCAGTGCAGCCCGGAGAAAATTTAGGGTACAGGTGGCTGCGAGCCAATCCAAATAGCTCCAAACGAAGTCGCAAGTAAATCCCTGGAATGAAAATAGATGACGTACTGACTGCTCTCGGGGTCTTGGAACATTTGGAAAGTGTTCAAAACCCCTCCCCCCCAAAAAGTATTAGAGTCTTGCATTATTGATGGAGAATGCAAATATCTCTCTGAAAAAAGCAAACACTCCCCGGACTTGGACTTTCAAAAAGAAAAACTTCAAAAAATGAGTAAAATAGTTACATATTTAGTGGCATCAACATTAATTCTACTTCCTGGAGCATTTTAGTTTTTAATTGACTGCTGAGTGTGACAGTCCCGGGCTTTGAAAGAGCTAAGGCTATATGCTCCAAGGGTTTTCAGCTCAGTTTAGGGCTATGGGACCCCCTTTTAATGAGCCCTCGGGAAGTATAGAAGTAAGTCTGGCCCTGGTCTGAAAACCCACATAACTTTAATTTAGAAGACATAAAACCATAGACCTGTAGAAATACCATTTTCTACAAAACCTACTGAGACAGCAGCAGAGGTGCCTAGCTCAGCCGATGTGCATCTGTGTGCGTGACTCAGAGGAGCGCTTTCTGTCAGGGCCCCATCTGGTTCGGGGTACCATTTTTAGAGGAGGTTGATAGAGGCATGAGAAATGGAGAGTCATTAAAAGACAACATAATAGAACTTTAAAGGTAGTCATTTGCAGGGCCTTGTATTTCCATTTTACCCAGTGGATGCAACAGAACCCAGTCTGAGTTGTGTTTTATCACTTTCAAGGACATAGTAAAGCACAGAAGCCCAGAAGGACATAAACACCATGGCTGGCAATGTCCCTTGGAGAGGTCTGGTCACTTCTACAGAAGCTACCACCTGAAACCAATGCGATTTCTGAGACGTGATGTAGCTGGCATGCAATGTGGTGAAATTAGTGAGGACTGATGGGGAGCCTTGCACCCCCAAATCCCCCCCCCCCGCCTTTTCCTAAGCTCTGACTTGCTTGGAAAGAGGCTCAACAGGTAGCTAATTTTTATTTGGACCTTGTGACAGTTTCTTTGTGGAAGGATTTCTGAGATTTATTGACTAGATTCTCCAAATATCCCTGTCTTAGAAAATGTGGGGCAGCAGTCTTAATTTTTTTTTACATGTCAACTTTATTTAAACTATATTATTTATTTTTAATGATAAAAAATAGAACCTGCTTTTTGTAGAAAGTTCTAAGATCATAAATGGGTATCATCTGCAAAGGCAGGTTGCTCTGTGCTGATGTAATAATGTTCTCTGTTCCACTTTCTAGAGATCTCTAGTATTAACCTGATAAACATTTAAACATTGCTGCTTGGACATCATGTCAGAAATACTCTGTGCCTACGCTGGCCCACCCCATGCATGTAGAAATATATTTATTTGTATACAGATATGTGCATATATACTATACACACATATTGCATAGTTTTAAAAAAAGAAAACATTTGAGAAGCATGCTGATCATCCATATATGTATAGTTCATACCAACAGGCAAAGACAAGGCAACAGAGAATTTCCATGTATTCATTGTTGTTTCTACTACTACTAAGCTTAGTTCCATTTCCAAAGCACATGACACTTGCTCATGCCTATATCATGAAACCCATGACCAAGGGGGCTTGTAATAGTTTATGTTACCTTCCCCCAAGCATGAAACCTACCTGAGCCCAGAAACTGGCCTCAGCTATTGTTGGATCTCAAGTGGAGGGTAAGTGTGACGCTTACACATTTTACATGGCCGAGTTTACAAAACTGCACGCAGTAGGTTGCCTAAGGCTATGTAATTAGGGCAAGCTGTTGTCAGAAAGGTGTAGTAACGTGGACATGGGTTGGGGTCTGAGGAGCTTGGCTTCCTCCAGCAGGTGTAGCTAATAGAATCATGGAAACAGCATGAGGTTTTATGCAGTTATGTTATTTAAAAGGAAAATAGATCATTGTTGAAATTGCCCATCATACCCATCAAATGACTAATTGTCCTACTTACATTTATTATTTTCATTTTTTGGGGGGGGAGAATACTGTTAAATTAGTTTTCTAACTACATCTTAAACATTTATTTAATATGAAAAAGCTTCTGATCAGATTTTCTAGAACCATCTCTGCATCAACTTTTTCATTCTCTAAATACCACATTCAGCTGACTCTCAGTCTTACAGTGTTTTCTCTGCCAGGCTTTTCAGCTCAATCTTGGCACCGTCGTCCCTTTTCTGGGTCCCAGTCATCACTCATCTCTGGTCGCTCCAGGTGTCCGACCGTAGCCATAGTCCTGCCCCTGGACGTCCTGCCTCTGCCTTCAGTGATTTGTCTGTGCAGATACCAAAATCATCCTGAGCTATTATGTTCAGAATGCATTAAAATGAAATTATCCACTGGGATAGTATCCATTTTTGCCTGAGGGACAAATAGATTTCCACTGACCCTGGTCATTCTATTGAGTTCCAGCAAGCCTTATTCCGAGCAGTAATCTGCAGGATAGGGTTAGCAGATTTCTTAGTCACACCAGGGGAGTCCACGATCATGGTCACTTCTTCTACATCGAATGATGTGAACAGTGCGTGCCTTGGAGTCACCTGAATGACTGGATTATATACATGGTATACTCTTGTGGCCGTCCATGGATTTTGGGCTGATTCACCATGATTTAATGAGAAACCTGAACATAGGAACTAAGCAAGGAGTTGCACCCCTGGACAACCTGCTCTCCTAGGATACTGAGAGTCACTGAACTGGTCCCTAAAAGAAGCAGGAAAAAAAAAATTCTAAGCCTGTTGAAGCATTACATTTTAAAGTAGAGATTTGAATATTGGGTGATATCATCATGGATAGATTCCAGAGTCTATTTATATATGTATTCAGTTATTCAGTCATTCTATGTCCAATCATGTCTGTGAAGCGATCATCCATTCATGTATTGAGTCATTTATTGTAGATATATATTGATCACATACTCTGATGCAGGCACCACACTAAGGACATAAGAAAGAATATAAGAAACAAAACTCTTGACTTCAAGGAGCTGACAGCCTAGGAGAATAGTCAAAATCCACTGTGCTGAGTTATGGGCAGGAGAACCCCCGCGTCCTCAGGGAGCATGCTCAGGGGCTCAGCTAAGTCTTCCTTGTGCCAGTCGCTCTTTAGCCAGCCGTGGTTTACTTCTCTGGACTAAGATTAGAATATGAATATGCAGGATAAATAATGATACTTTGCATGTCCTTTTCCTTGGAGTCATGGTACTGTTCTTAAAATAATATTTGCAACGAAGACTTGAAGATGAAGCATAGAAATGCTACTAAAATGAGAGCTAAAACTCAGTATCCTAGATCGCCAAGGGCATAACTAGAAACCAGAGGCAACATCTGCAGTGGGTTTGATGAAATAGAAAGAAGATGAAGTGTCAATATTGTCAAAGAGTGGAGTGGGCACCCTTAAGGAGTTATAAACTTTCAACCACTGAGAGTGTTCAAATAGGACACATGACCACCTCAGGGGATACTGTGAATAAGGGACCTGTCATCTGAGAGAACTGGAATTAGATTTGTTTGAGTTTTTACGTTTATCTTTTTTTTTTTTTTTTTTTTTTTGTCTTTTTCTGAAGCTGGAAACGGGGAGAGACAGTCAGACAGACTCCCGCATGCGCCCGACCGGGATCCACCCGGCACGCCCACCAGGGGGCGATGCTCTGCCCCTCCGGGGTGTCGCTCTGTTGTGACCAGAGCCACTCTAGCGCCTGAGGCAGAGGCCACAGAGCCATCCCCAGCGCCCGGGCCATCTTTGCTCCAATGGAGCCTCGGCTGTGGGAGGGGAAGAGAGAGACAGAGAGGAAGGAGAGGGGGAGGGTTGGAGAAGCAGATGGGCCCTTCCCCTGTGTGCCCTGGCCAGGAATCGAACCTGGGACTTCTGCACACCAGGCCAACGCTCTACCACTGAGCCAACCGGCCAAGGCACGTTTATCTTTTAAAATGACTTTGTGAAACGGCAGGATTTCATTTGAAAAAAATTTTAAACATCCTGACGTTTAATCTTGGATACATCACTTTGTGAGAGGCTTTAAAATCTTGTGGAGAGCCTGACCAGGTGGTGGCACAGTGGATAGAGTGTCAGACTGGGATGCGGAAGGTCCCAGGTTTGAGACCCTGAGCTTGCCAGCTTCAGCGTGGGTTCATCTGGTGTGAGCAAAGCTCAGCAGCTTGGACTCAAGGTCGCTGGTTACTTGGTCTGCTGAAGGCGCACAGTCAAAGGCACATATGAGAAAGCAATCAATGAACAACGAAGGTATCACAATGAAAAAACAGATGATAGATGCTTCTCATCTCTCTCCTTTCCTGTCTGTCCCTATCTATCCCTCTCTCTGACTCTCTCTCTGTCTCTGTAAAAAAGAAAAAAAATCTTGTGGAGAATAACCTTTAGTTATAACTTAAACCATTTTTAAACCAAGTAAGCATAACTCTAAGAGGTATTGAAAAGAAAGCACACAAAGAGGTACAACTTACTCAAAAATACTTCTGGAGCATTATGGATTTTGATGAATATTCGTAGGCATTTTTAAGTAACATCCTATTAGAAATCGGTTTCAGCATCTGTCTGTCTAATATTAAAAAAAAGTGCTGTGATTTGATATTCTTAGAATTAAATGTAACCTAATATAACCACAGAGGAAAATTCTGCCTAAAAGATATTTGGAAGCCAAGACTAAATACGTGAAAGGCAATCATGGAAAACGCCCTGGCGTCCGCTGCTGGCATGCTGAGCACAAGGGGCAGCTTACCCATAGAAACTGGAAAGTGATGAGTCTGGGTTTTTCCCATTTTCCAAAGTTTCAATATTTTGAGCCAGATGGCATCTGAAATGGGAGCCTCGGGTGGTGGGAGCAGCTGAAATGAGCTTATTTCTCAATCTTTAAGTGAAACACATATAATTTTCAATAGAAAATTGTGAAAACAATTCATGTCTATACTGTTTATTATAACAATTTCAGTACTTTTTAAAAATGTTAGTGCTTTAGTATTTTGATGTGGGTTGTTTTTGTTTTGTTTTGTTTTGTTTTTGGATGCTTTTGGGCTTTAGTACCAACCCATGAGGTAGATAATGTTGATAATATGTTTTGGATGAATAAATGGAATATCAGAGTGGTGAATTCGATGCGCACAAATTTGTATAGTAATTGGTAGAGAATTCTTTGGAAATTTCAGGCTAATTTGCCTGCAATAGAAGTTTTCTAAGTAAATAATTTTCCACCAGTGTTTTCAATATTGTTTTACATCAATCATTCAGATTTCCATAGATGAGAAAAATACCTGCAATCCCAACAGGAAGATGTGAAGTTACAAACTCAAGAGTTTTTTTTATCCAAGGCTAATCATCTTGGATATATTTCAAGGCAAAATAACTAAATAAGTAAATAAATAAAGATCCAATGCTTTGGTACCCAGGTGGATTTCACAAGAAGTAGTTAAGATTGAGAGTGACTTACTGGCTTTTCTACTGTGTGATTGTCAGCATTTAAAAACATTACTACTTCAGGTCCTTGGATAATATTTGTTCCAGTGTCATACTGTTATAACATGGATGAGAGGCCATAGGAATTTAACTCTTGTTTATATCAATTATTCTGTGGTACAGTTGGTTTTGTTATATGTTGTTTCACTTAAAGTGGGGGAACCTATTGTTGACGTTAAGTGAGGATGTACTTGTCTGTCCTGTTTTCTCTCCTTGGAAGTCACTCTGGGAATGATCCTATTTCATAGCACTGCACCAAGAAGCACTGCCATGGTCTTGCCATTAAGACTTTGAAGCTGTGGCTCAGTTTGCAAGCTTGAGTGTGTCATATGTAGTCCTATACCTAGAGTCCTCGTACACCTGGGGGAGTCGTGCTGTGCACGAAGTAGAAAGAAACCGGCTTGGGGTAATCTCCCATTCTGAATCTCACACTCTGCAAGGCTCCTGTCTGGGCAGGTTGGTGAATGTGGATGAGAGGGATGTTTGATCTGGAAGGAAGTCACAACCGGATGAAGAATGAGAATGTTTGGAGGAGGCAGGTTCCGCAGGACTGTTAGCGTCAAGTTCTGTAGGGAAGATGATTTGCAGAGACGAAAACAAGGCTGGGGAGACCAGGCACAGACATGAAAGGGGGGAGTTTTATAACTTACAGAAGGATTGATTGTTTCTCCTAAACAGTACACCCAGAATAAAAAAATAGATTGGGCTTTCTAAAAATCAGAGACACTTATCACAGCTAGCATTTCTTTTAGTATTTAAGTGGAAATTGAACAACTGAATTAGGGATCATGGAGAAGCAATCGCTTAGTTGTGAGGGAGCTGGGACCAGAAGACTTCTGTGATATTTTCCAGGTTTAGATTTCTATGGCTTCAGGCTGAAACAGTACTCATAGCAAGCCCCGCCCCTCTTTATAAAAATAAAACACCACTACCATTCATTGCAAATATATCCCAGATCATTTAGAAGCAGATACTTTGTGATCCTAAAGCAATTTGCTTTGCTTACACACACACACACACATGCACACACACTTTATTTTTTGCTAGCCAATTCCCAAGTCTCCTGAATAAGATATGTGTCTACTAAGAACAGTCACAAGTTCAGGAATGAAAGGGAAAGCAAAGAATTGGTGTTCATTTTCCTTTCCTTTCTAGTTGTTTGTTCTTTGGCGTGTGCGGCTGAGTTTAGGACTTGGAGAAGGAGCAGAAGATGTCTCTATTTTCTGGTAAAAAAAAAACAATCATAGAGGCAATTTCTAGAACTTATTGTCCTTCAATAGAACTTCACCTCATATCACCAGACAAGTGTGGCTCTCATGTTTCTGGTTAAGTGGGCTACAGTTTTAATTGCCCATCTTTCCTTCCATAATAATTAGGCCCAAGTCTTATATTTCAGATAGGCTGGATGGGGGAGGGGGAGAGAGAGGGAGTTACTCTTGAGATAGTCTGAATAAGTACACCCTTACCTGGATTTTGGCTCAGGGAGCCACTCCCGCCCCTTCTCTCCCCCCTCCTCTGCCCCACGCCTTGCCCCTGGCTTGGGAAGGTAAAGAAAGAATAGAGTGATGGGAAAAGAAAGAAAAAAAAAGATTCTCAAGAGTAGTAAGGGTAATGAGGCTCTAGTCTTAACACAAATTGCCATGGCAACCCCCAAATAAATAATATATGCTCCCAGCCAACTTTGATCCTCATGAAAAGCAAATTCAGAATATATGGAATAAGATTGAATTTGATCAAAGTGGCTTCAAGGGGTATCATTATGAAATTTTCAACATACACAGTTTAGTAGAATTAGATTATGTGTGGAATTTGAGGGAAAGTAGGGCTCTGATAATGGAAGAACTTTCTAATAGTATTTTCTAAAAGTCTGAGTGGTTTTTTTTCTTATTTTTAAGATGTTTTTCCAAGTCTGTATAGGAAGTTAGACCTATGTCTACAGACTTGTGTTGGTCTATAATTAAATTTGAGAAAAATAAGGACAATTTAAGGAGTTCTTCACAGATCTAAATGTGCTCAATCCTAAAAGATTTGAAGGCTATGTATGACTTTCTTACTTGGAGGTTTACATATAACCTTTCTTCTTTAAAATTAGAAGACATAGGAAATGTTTGCAAATCGACTTGACTTGAAAAAAATCAACAGATGAAAGCCCTAACTTGTTTTACCCTATTCTTTGTTTTAAATTCATGGGTAATACTCTCAAATATGTTGGTGAGATTTATCCTTTTTAAGACATCTAATTTTGATATTTACTGCGCCTTGTATAATGAGTGCAAATGGTTCCTGACCTTCTGGATTTTATAAACAATAAAAATTTTCATTCATTGCTACCCCTTTCCCATTTATTGGACTGAGGCTCTGACCACCTGAGTAGTTTACAAAGCAGCAAGAACCTAGATTGATACTAACATCGTGATTGTGGGCTGGGAAGTGTGGGGCCCTCACCACCCTGGGAAATGATATTTGAAACTTTAATTGACAAAATATCCTAGTAAAATTAGAGTATTTTGCAAAACGCATCTTTGGAAAGTCAGAGTCTGGATTAGTCTAAGTAAAGGTTAGCAAGTCTGTTTTCTATTTAAATTGCCAATAGTTAAGTGGGCGACCGTCCCTCTGAATATTATGTGAACCATAGCTGATTGAAAGAGAGGAAAACCATTCCTGTAAATAATTGAGGAACAGAGAGGACAGTCTCAGTTCCATAAGAATGGCTCTATTTTGTTTTGATTTCTGAGCGGGCAAAGGTTCCTGGGAAGCCAGAGTACCTGTGGCTGAGGGTAGTTCACTCGTGAAGGCAGCATCTGCACCAAGAGCTTCAGACATATTACAAAGGGCTCTTTCGTCATTTCTGATTCTGGCCTATCATGTCCCAGAGCCATGATTTTGCAAAGGTGCCAACTCGTGGGTGGAAGTCAAAAAGAAAAAAATAAGCAGCTGTGGCCATAGGATGATGAAGTTTTATTTCCAGGTAAAGTGGGATCCAGATAATATGGAACAGAGGGGAAGGCGGGTGGGAAGGGGGTGGGGAAGAATGAAATTTCTTTTTTGGTAACAAATTCATAAAGTATTTTTCCCGAATTTTCTTGCATTTCCTATTTATATGACGTATCTTGATCACTGTGTCACTCTCCAGAGATTTTCAACAGAATTAATTTTGGGAGACCGAACTAATCTCTGAAAAAGAAATGGGCTAGTTAACAGTTCCTCTTTCAGACTTTTTCTGTATTGTGAATTGTGTGGAAATGTACAGAATAAAAATTAAGAAATATAGTGAGTTTCTTTTCTTTGGTTACTGGCTGCTATATAGAGCTGCTGTGAACACTGTGCTTAATGGTGGTTAAATTTGATTTTAAAATATTTTTATTAAATTTATTGGGGTGACATTGGTTAATAAAATCCAAACCAGGATGTAAGTGAAGAGTTGACTTTTAGGGAAGGCAGAAACTAAAAGGGATTGCTGATAAGGCAGAAATTTAAAAAAAGAAACAGAAAAAAAGACACTTCTATTAAAATGAGACTAACGGAGGCTGACCTAACCAGGTGGTGGCACGATGGATAGAGCGTGGGCCTGGGATGCTGAGGACCCAGGTTCAAAACCCTGAGGTTGTTGGCTTGAGCGTGGGCTCACCAGCTTGAGCACAGGGTTGCTGGCTTGAGCATGGGAGCACAGACATGACCCCATAGTTGCTGGCTTGACCCTATGGTCACTGGCTTGAGCCCAAAGGTCACTGGCTTGAAGCCCATGGTTGCTGGCTTGAGCAAGAGGCCACTTGCTCTGCTGGAGCCCCCCAGTCAAGGCACATATGAGAAAGCAATCAATGAACAGCTAAGGTGCTTCAATGAAGAATTGATGCTTCTTGTCTCTCCCCTTTTCTGTCGTTCTGTCTCTGTCTGTCCCCCCTCCTGTCCTCCGCTTAAAAAAAAAAAGACCAAAGACCAACAGAGGCCTGATTTACCTTCCCACCTAAATTTAAACATATGTAGTAAAAATAATCATTGTTAAGACATCAGGAAAAAATAATCAAAATCTCTGAGAGGTGGAAAACGAAAAAGGTCTAAAAATGAGTAAGCTCTATTATTACCCGTTTACAGACTTGGGAGAGATCTGGACAGTAGCTCAGGGAGGGGACAGGGAAGAAGAGCCAAGCAGATATCCTGGGTTGGGAAGACAGAGCTGAGAGTTGGGGAGACCAAGGCAGCTAGAGCTTACAGAGCAGAGTATCCGAGAACTGCACAGGGAACTAACCCCGCAGATTGGCACAGAACCCCCTTAGGTATTCAATGCAATACATGTGTGCAGACAGCAACTGAGACTGGAGAAGGAACCACCCAAAATGCTTAGAAGGAACAAGAGCAGCTCACACAGGCCGGGAATGATGCCTGTTGCCACGAGGCACGCTGCTCCCTGACCGTCTGCTCTAACCATAGCTTTTATTTATAATAAGACGTGGCAGTCTCTGTTTTCCCACTCTGGTTCCATTTCCTCTTCCTCTCCGGCCACAGGGCTAATCACTGTGATGGTTTTGTGTGAATCTCAGCACATCCCATCTTTGTTCCTGCCTTCCACTTCCCAACTTCTGTTAGGTACATCCCCTGTCACAGCTGTAAGCCTTTACTTCTTATCGTGTACCAGCATTAAAAGCTGTATCATTGATTTTTTTTTTATCTTAAGAGTTGAAAGCCAAAAACATTGGGGTGTCATTGGCATGACACACTAATGTAGATGCGGGAGCACACAGTGGGCGACAATTACATCTGTCTCTGAAACTTTTCGATGCCATGACTTCTATGCCAATGAAACAATGTTCCTGTTATCCATCAAATAATTTCTCATCTCTTACATTTTTTTTTCCGTATTGCATTTTTTTTTTTTTTTGTATTGCTCTGCATCATCTTTGGACTCCGGTAGTTTTTGTGAAACAAACTTTTCTTTCTCTTGGTTCTGGTTATCTTTCTCTGTTCTTGTGAAAAGAGAAAACAAATCACTTTTTTAATGTTGCTAAGTATCATTTAGTCCACTCATCATTTATGGAATCCACTCTATTCTTTCTCCTAAAGGAATTGGTCTCAAAGTCTGATGGCTTCTGGTTCTGATTCTGATCAATTGTTTCCCAGGCATCCTGTCCAATTATCACCTTTCTTCTCTGGACTTCTTTCTTTTTTTCTTTTTAAATAAATTCTTTAATTATGTGCACCTACTTATTTGCTTTTATTCTTCTAGCTCTTCTTTGGGCTTCTGCATTTGTCCAGTCATTTCTGGACACATTTCTTTTTTTCTTTTTAATTTTATTTAGAAAATTAAATTTAAGGAGGTGACATTGATCAATAAGAGTGCAGGAGGTCCTCAGGTTACAACAGTCTTGACATATGACGTTTCGAGTTTATGATACTCCCACAAAAACTTCAAAAAAATGAGACGTGTGTGTTTTGGTTTATGCCTTTAGCGTTGTACTTACAGACTAGCCTGGAACAATTCTTGAAGAGGGTAGAGAGGCCTACAATAGATCCTGTACCCTCTACATCATCTGCTTCTGGAGATGAAACACCTGTGGTACAGGTAGAATCATCTCCAGGGTCTCCTGCCTGTTCCTTAGGCAATCCTGACTCACCTGACCCAGTATCTCCAGCACCTTCTGCAGGTTCTCCTGCCTCTCCAGCTTGCTTCTCCCATTAGGTCACTCTCTCTCGCTTTGTAATGCCCCTTCCAGTGTGCAAGTCAACCATAGGAATAAAGGATTGTTTTTTACGCTCATTTTTTGTCATTTTATGTTACTACAGTACAGTGTACAGTACAGTATATTTATGTCCTTTTCCTTTTTCTGTGGCTTAGATGTGTTTTTATATTGTAGATTATGATTTTACAACTGTGTTAGGATAGCTAAGTGACTTAGGCTAGGGTGTGTTTCGACTTACACCAAAATTCAGGTTACGTCACTCTTAAGAACAGAACTGTGTCATAATCCGAGAACTCCTTTTATACAGGTTGACACATTTCTTAGTTTCTTGGTTTGCTGGAATATAGCCACAAATTGCTCATTAAAACTCAGTTCTCGGAAAATAAATTCTCTGAGTTCTGGCATGTCTGAAAATGTCTATTTTATTCTTTCCTTAGACTTTGTCAGTCTCTGGAATTCTGCTTCCCACATTATGGTAATGATAACGAGAAAGGATGTTGCTCCTTCACTGATCAATCTAATTAGGCATCGAGGTTTTGTTTCTCTTTGGCATTTCCTGAATCAGTGTGGACAGCCCTAGGATGTGCATCTATGATGCTGGTTACAAACTGGGGGAGCTGGGTCGTGTAACATTCTGTCTCTTTCTGAGCCTCAGTTTCCTCATCAGAGACATAGAAAACAGCTCCACAGACCAAATGGGATTGCTGTGGACATTAAATGAGATACTGGCTAGAAAAATATTTAGAACAATGCCTAGCACATAGTAAGTGCTCCATAAATGATACCTCTGAAAATATATGGGAGGTGATTCCATTGATGAAATGGTTGTATTTCTAGCACTGTTCCCTGTACTATGGGGCAGGAGACAGGCAGAGACGGGCCTGGATGCTTTTACCTCGGGTGACTTAGTTTATTTAATCCTCTTGACTCTGTTATTGAAGTCCTCACCTAAGTTTGCCTTGACTTTTAAAATTCCCCCTAGCTTATAAAAATGCCTCCAAAAATTTAAGACATACAAACTTTGACAGTAATAAGTAAGGTACAGTTCTGACAACAGATTGAGAAAAATGTAGACCAAATATACCCAAAAATTAAAAAAAAAAACAAAAAACACACAGCTTGACCTAAAGTCTAATTTCAGATTACATCAGGCTGAGTATTGCTGACTCAAGTACAAATCACTGTGAATATCCTTTAGAAATGATTGCACATACAACGTGTATTACCCATGTAGGTTTAAAGTCTCTGGATACTTTCATTATTCTCAGTATGCATGTTTTAAAAAACTGTCTTCGTTTTTATGAAAATCACCCGCTTTCCAGACTCAGATGGTATAGAACCAAACTTTTGAAGATTCTTTATAAAACTCCCGACTATACGTAAGTTGCAACCATATCCCGCATATACTTCAGTATCCCACAAGATTCGGTTTCACTTTCTGTGGCTCGTGCTGTTGCTGAAAGTCTCTCTTTCAGTTTCCTCTGTCTGTAACTTTTCATCCCAGCTCTGAAATCGTTTGGCCTGACTCCTCTGAATTTAGCTTTCATATACTTGAACAGAAAGGGACATGGCTTCTTCAGCCCAAATGTAAGGTCTGCAGTGAGGACCGTAATATATTCCCACAAATTAAGGCCCTTTCATTGTCCCTGATGACTGGTATGAAGTATAGCCAGTGAGCTGTTTTCAATTATCTGTATAGAAAAATCAATGGCGGCATTTTCTGCTGGCTCAGGGAGCTTTTCAGAAAGAGCTTACAGCTGTTCTGCCCGCCAGCAACACTCATGCCTCCAACAGAGGCAACCAGGCGCGAGTTTCTCAACTCCCTTAGCGGTAGACTCTGATAAAAAGTCCATACTCAATCACCTAATGCGAAATGTGCCATTTAGGTTGTCAAGAGAAGGGGTGATGCTGAAGGACTGGAATTTTCTCGCTCTCACCCAAACCCAGGTCATATTTTCCATTCCATTTATCTTGTCTGAAAAGAAGTAGGGAGTAACGGGTTGGATGAGCCACAATTACTAGGATGTCTTCCATGTGGTTCATTCGAACGAGCTAGACACTTGATTTAATGGGTCCACTCAACAAAAGCAAATCCCCCAGAGATTTATAAGTGCTATTGTGATTTTATTTTCAAAGAATGAAACGTCAGCTGTTGGAGCCTGTGTGGAAGCAGTTCCAGTATACACACTGGAATAAATTTATGGGACCAGAAATCCCATATTGGTGTCCCTGGTTGATTGTTACTTTGGGCCCCAATGAACCTCACCTCCTGATATGAAATTAATATTCTGAACAGTCCTTATGGAGTTATTTTTCCCTTTTGCTGATAAGACATCAGCTGATATGAACCAAGTGGTGGTTTGGTAGACCCTTGCACGTTGAAGCCTATCCCATTGGTAAGGCTCCTTCTTGAACCCCAGTGGGAGGAGGAAATGGTAGATAACTTTTATTTTTTTAGTCCAATCAGTACTTGAATGTGCAGCATTGAAGTGCTGCTAATTTTACTTCTCCTCCTTGAGCTAGAGAAGCAAGCACGTTAATATCCAAAATACATAGTCAACGTCAATGGACACAAATTAGTAATCAATAGAGCTGATAAGGTGAGACCACCCAAAAACTCTAAAGGAAGAGCTAGAAATAAAAAATGAAAGGTCTAAGGGGAAAAAAAAAATAGAACTTAAGAACTGTTGGCATGGGCAGAAGTAAATGATCTGTTGAAAGAAGAGCAAAATAACTATTTTCCCCCTAGAATGGCTTTCTATTAAGTCCATGGTAGTTAAAATAGGAAATCTGAAATGTTGTTAAAATGCAGAACCTGAAATTCAGCATTACAAAAAATAAAACAAAAAGCAACAAAACCCAAAGTAGGTACAAGGAACTATGTTTTGTCTTTTGGGAAGAGATCATTACAATTTGTTCACAATATTGAATGGAAGATCATCTGCCCATGCGAAGTAATAGTTATAGCAGATATGTTTATTGGTTACCCCCAAATTTTTGCAATGTCCATCTCCTTTGCCTGCTTCCCATTACAGAGGCTGAAAAATATCCTATCTTCAATTTATTCAATCTTTATTTCAGGTAAAGTCATATATGATCCCGTCATTGCTAATAACATGTAAGGAGGCGGGACAGGTGTCTTCTAGGAGCTTTTGGAAGAGTTTATTCTTTCTCTGTGAAACTGAGACACTCAAAGAGAAACCCCCTTTTCAGCCCCTCCCCCAGAGACATAGTCATCCCGTAGACACAAGTTATGGGACATCAGGAGCTCAGAGACAGAAAAAGGGCTCAGCATTTCTCAGACAATGAATCAATGGCAGAGACCACTTATTTCCAGAGTCTGGTTATATGAGACACTCTTAGTCTGGTTTTTCTGTTATTTGAAGCTGAAAGCATTTCTAACTATTCCCAAAAATGGAATCCACACCCTGGAAGGATAGAAGTCTAATGTCTCATTTGAATTCCATCATGACTTTTCTCTTAACAATTTCCAATTTCCAAAGGTAAGTAGTCATAATGATTCCTTACCCACAGATCAAAATGTTATACTGTGTGGCCAAAGCATCATGAAAAACTGGGGCAGGTGATGACTAAAAAAGACCAGAATAATTCTGGGCTGGTCCTGGCTCAAACCCCAACCCGACCACCAATAGATGTGTGATCTCATCTGAAAAATAGCATAATGTGTCCTTGACCTCACAGGGTTGTGAGAATTGCATGTGATATCTGTCAATTGCTTACCCCAGTCCCTGGAACATGAAGATAATTACAGCCTGAGTTACATAATTTGCAAAATAAATGTTCACTTGTATAGTCATCTTCTTAATATCAGTCTTCACTTTTCCAGTTTTTCGGCCAACCTTTATTCTGTAGTTGCTTCTCAAATATACTTACCTTTCTCATTTTGATAAAATCCCCATTGGTGCCAACCTTTTTTCTCTGCAGTTATTCAATCCTTCAGATATTATGCACAAACCAAGCACTGCTTTCTTTGTACCAAACTCACTCTCACTCATCTAAATAGAATGAGGCCAAAATTAGTGTAATATAAGGGAAGTTAAGGGAGAAGGGCATAGGATAGGGGTGTAAAATTAAACGGGCACAGTTACTCAGCCCTACACATATAAAAATAATACCAGAGAAACTTCGACTAGCTGTGGCAGGGGACTGAAGAAGAAGTTAAGATAGCAAATATACACAGAGAGCCCAAACTAACTGCAAAAAAGATAACAAAACAAGAAGACTCACACACATGCACATAATAAAAGAAAACAAAAAAGCAAGATGAATTTAAGACACTGGATTTGTAGGCTCTAGGCAACAAAGGAACTCTGCTTGCAAGTTGACTAAATTTTGTCAGAATATTTGTTTAAATGGGTAAGAGAAGAGTGTTGGCCTGGGAGATAGGGGTGGGGTGGGGTGGGGAAAAGGCTTAGTTAAGTTACCAGCTTTGACACTTAAGTAGCAGATGAACAGATTTCTATTTAAACAAAGATGTGGCTTCCCTTTTCTCCAGTCACTTTGAGATGAGGAACCACCAAAATACAGTTACCTCCAAGTGGGAGAGAAATGAAAGAATTAGTCATTAGCAAAGTTTCTCCTTTTCACTGTAGACATAGGAACATCAAGAAAGATAAATTAAACACCCCTTTTAAAAGGGCAAGCTGTAGTTTGGAAAGATTTTTATTACAGGGTTGAGAGCTTCTTGTACAAATTGATTCAGGATACATTATGCATGGCCTAATTAAAACTGTCAATTTGTGCTATGATCGCTTCTAAATCTTGCTTAAATACTACGTTCTTCATTTGAATTGCACAGAAACCTCCAAACTCAACATTTCCAAATGTTGACAAATTTATAGTTGTCCAGTCCTGCTTTCAAAGGTTGGCCCCATCATCCACAAAACTGGAATCCTAGGGTTTATTTTTGATTTTTTTTTCCCGAAGTTAGAAGTGGAGAGGCAGTCAGACAGACTCCTGCATGTGCCCAACTGGGGATCCAACCGGCATGCCCTCCAGAAGCGATGCTCGGCCCCTCTGGGGCGTTGCTCCCACTGCAATCGGAGCCATTCTAGCGTCTTGAGGCAGAGGCCATGGAGCTATTCTCAGCGCCCAGGCCAACTTTGCTCCCATGGAGCCTTGGCTGTGGTAGGGGAAGAAAGAGAGAGAGAGAGGGAAGAGAGGGGGAAGGGTGGAGAAGCAGATGGGTGCTTCTCCTATGTGCCCTGGCCAGGAATCGAACCCAGGACTTCCATACACCTGGCCGACACTCCACCATTGAGCAAACCAGCCAAGGCCTTTGATAACTTTTTGATCAACTCTCACCACTCATACCCAATCACCTTCTGCTACTTGTCAATTCTTTTCTATCTAATCAGTTGTCCTGCCATTGCACTTGAAGGTTTACTTATTCAACCACATTCACTCTTTCTACTCTTCTGACTCAATGCAGCCAGCATGAGACCTTTAAAATGGACATCTGATATATGGTACTCCACTGCTTACAACATATCAAGGAATACCTGTAATAGTAACATACAGCCTGACTTCCTAGTGGATGTTCCAAGGTGATCCATAGACCTGACCCATGTCCAGCTCTTCAGATTCATCCCCTATAATCTCTTTCTGAGCATCTTATGTCATGAACATAAAATGCAAATCTATAATAAGTGGTCAGTTGTATTGTTTCAATTTTGGTGACTCACACATATACAGAGATAGAAAGGAATAAAAATCGTGTATCTATAGATTGGCTTTTTCCTTTGACCTAACCTTTTATTTTATTGTCTAGATTTCTATTGAGATTTCTACTCACATCAATCAAAACTGTCACCCCATTAAATATAAACTGATTAATCAGCAAGGTAACTCAAGTGCTAAGAATTTAATGTTTTACAGCCATTACTATTTCTTTAAAGTGTAAAAAGATGGTGTGTGAAAATTACATCTAGACTTGATCATGACAAAATGAGGAAATGAGACTAGGTTGTGATTAAATGAGGTCTTCACTTTTCATTTTCAATATACTGGCATTCCCTTGGGACAGTAGATGTATATTGTATTCAACGGAATTCTTGGATATGAAATTTTATTTTCCCAGACAAGAACGAGTTGCACATTGTCTGCTCTGGTTTCAAGAGAATGAAGCCTCCGGATACACTGAATGTGAATGGAAGCCCAGAGGCAACCACTCAGAAAGCAGCTGATTGGGTCACTCAGTTCCCACTAAATAATTTAGCATCTCTAATGGAAATCAGAGCCCATGTTTCCCTAGTGGGGGAGCAGCTCTTCTGGGTTACCCAATATTCAGCCAGCTCCTCAAGAGCTTTAGGGAACAACGCTAAAGTAAAAGGTAAAAAAAAAAAAAACATTTTAATGGTGTTCATAGTCTCTTGGGTGCTTTTCTGGTATGAGGTTCCCAAATTCCTGACAGCTGCTGCCATTGTGAAGAGACAAGGGAGAGGAAGAGGGAGGACCAAAAAAAAAATCAATATTTAAATCTGAAACAGCAAGAAACTTCAGCGAGGGGTGCCAGTATGAACCAGTTTGTGTATGTGTTTGGCCTTTCAAAAGACCCTTGTCTTAAGAGAAGACATTCAAAGTAAACAACTCATTAGGAATCATGGGGCAAGGTTTAGTTAGCTCCTGACAAGCACATTTAATTTAAGGGAGGATATTCATGTGAGACTTGTCTAGAAATTTCAATAACAGAATGAACTGTTGCATAAAGTAATGTCCTTCCCCACTCCACCCCCAGCCCCCTCTCTCAACAGGAAGAGAATATTGATTTCCTATTCTTGGCCACCAGCCCCGCCCCTTTCTCACTGTAAGCATTGAGATGAATGAGTCTCTAAAAGCATTAAGCAACAAATGGGTAATCACCACACTGCTGTCTGTGGGAAAGGTGGAGAGAGGTAGAAGAGGGTAATTAGTGCGGGGTGGGGAGTGATGGAAGGACACTTGACTTGGGGTGGCAAAGACTTGACACAAACTACAGATGTTGCATTATAGAATCTACACCTGAAACCTGTATAATTTTATTGACCAGTGTTAACCCAATAAATTTAATAAAGAGCTAAATAAATAAAAGCAGTAAGCAGTCTTCAAGAGAGGACCACTTTATGAATAATAAAAAAAAAAGGTTTACTATTATTGGGTGGAAATGTTCAAGAAAAAGTTGGAGCTTGTATCAAAGGCTGTTGGTGCCCCAACATTTGCTGTCAGCTCTGAGAAGGTGGCTGTGAGACTCATTGTATCCAATCCTGGTTGGCGCTGGGCCCAGCATACAGTGGGATTTCTGGCTGATGGCCCCAAACAGTGGGCCGGCTGGCGCCTGGCCCAAGGATTAGAGAGCTTTCATTTCTTTGTCTCATTGATATTAGTCACAGAATCTCCTTTTTCATGCACAACCCAAACCTGTGCAGGGAGTGGGGGGTGGGGGAGAGGGTAGAAGCAGAAATTGCTGCAAACGCTGAGCTCTTGGGCCCTCGAGAGGAAGAAGTCTTCCATTTCCAACTCAGTGATCCAACATCTGTATTTATCTCGTTATACACATTGAACAGGAAATGGAGAGTCTGGTATGTCCCCGAAAGGAAAATTGCTTTATAGATAGAAGATACTGCATGTTAACTTTGGATGAACAAGGTGTTCGGTGTCTTAAGGCTTCTGCTTTCTCCCTTTCCCTTCTCCTCTGCTTCTCTCTCTCTGTAATGAGCTAATGGCTATCCTGAAATTTCATCTCAAGGAGCAATTTTGGTAAGCAAAATTGGTGGATGCTTTTCCTTCAATTTCTAGATGTGTGTGCATGTATTTGCTTGTGTGCACCCTTTGCCAAAAGACCATGTGGAATATATCATTTGTGGACAGATTTCCTTTGATTTCTTCTTTTGCATGTAGATGCATAATTGTGCATCTCTGTGCAGGTATATGATTCATGCTTTGCAGAATCTATCTGTAATAATATGTCCCACAGCCACATTCTACTTGAGTCATGGAAAATGTTCTGCTGCGTTCCATAAGATAAACTTTGGTCTCAAATAATAATAATCATGTCTTATATATTCATACCCAGTGGAAACTGAAAGTCATACTCAAAATAAAACTTGGACCAGGAATTACTAAATAGGAACCAATCTTAAAATAAACCACAGAGCCTCAACAGACCATAACAAAATGACTCAGGCTCACATCTCTTTCCCTGATTCCCCTAAAAAAAAATTTCTGATACAAGAGAGGAAATAAGAACATTTTAAGGAAGGCTAAATCAAGTACATATGCACCATGAAGGTTCTCTCCATTTTATTACAGAACTGGCGTTAGTGAGAAGTTAGTTATTCTCTGGTATAAAATATGTATATTTTCTGGACTAGCTGAGTGGCAGAGGAAGAGACAGAGAGAGAGACAGAGAGAAAGAGAGCAAAGCCACTTAGATAATACATAAATGCCTCTATGAAAAGATGTCACCCTTCTCATTAGCAAATTCAACTCCCACTTCCTCAGCTACAAATTAGTAATGATATCTATCCTTACAGGGCTCCTGGTGTGTATCAAATGAGAAATTACACGTGAAAGACTGTAAAATTTACATTATTCAAAGAAAGTCGTGTTCCTATAGCACTTGAAGACTAAAGGGGAAAATGAAAAGAAAGGTGGATTATTTGTTCTTGTGAGTACATGTTAGCGAAGGGTTTCCAAATGGCTAAAATCTTAATAACATTTATTATGATAAAATGTTATTTTATCATAAAATATTTTATACATTTTATTAAAACCACATACTCAAAAATAGCAGGGCTTTTTACAGATTACTAGTCTAGCCAGATTTTAGAGGAAAGAAAATCAAAATCAAAGGACAGCAGCGTGTTATCCAAAATAAAAAATGTAACCAACAGCAGATCAGATGAATCAACTCTACTCATTTACACCCCACCCCACTTTTTCTGGTATCTGCATCCTTGCTAAATGACAGCTTGCTGGGTTTTTCGATAAACAATGAGCTCAGAGAGGTGGTGGTATTGACTGGGGCAGCCAGCATGGCTGTATAATCTTGGAAAGGCTTCACGGTATAGGGGGAACTTGACCTAAGGGTAGCATTCAGGTAGTGCAGTAGAGCAGTGGAGACCTCATTCATACAAGTATCAACCCATGAGACGTAAAGAAACGTGTTGTGCACAGAGACTGTTGAGGAGAGCTATCCAGCTACCACAGAAATAATTCACTGGGGGCTATAAGAAATTAAGGAAGAATTACGAGAAACTCAATTTTACATGCTGCTTTTCAAATCAATTTTACCTGATGGGATTCAAGTTGAGATTCTTGAATGAAAGACTGCCAAGATGACAAGTTCTGAAAAGATTTTCTTTTTTTTTCAGGCTGTCTCCATGCTTTGCACATCTGCCAAATTCACCTTCCGAAACACTGCTGGCACCATGCCAGTCTGTTTCTGAAAGCCCCAAGTGTCTGTAGCATCCACACTAAAGGTGAATTTAAGATTGGCCATGATATAAACTCACTCCAGGTCAGGTTCATTCCCGGATCCGGCCCCTCTACTTTTTAGCCCAGTTGTCTATGAACCAACCCTGAATTCTTTCTGAACTCTGTGGGCTTCCTCAGTGGGAAAAATGGCAACATTAGGGGACACAGGGTGAAGGGTTCATGGGACCTTAGCCTTCGTTTCTTTGAAACTTCTTGTGAATCTATAGTTGGTTCAAAATTAAAGTTTATTTTCAAAAAGCCAAAATGAAAAAGAGAAAATTTGCCATCTCTGTTTTCATTCATCACAATGTGAAAAACCCATTCTTCAAAACCCAGTCTAAGACTTTCCATTTCTTCTCATTAAAAACATTGTTTTTAATTTTTGCTGACTTTTGCTGTCTTCAGAGGAAGAAGCACACTTCAATATGAAAGCATACGCATGCACAATCTCTTTGAGGACAGGGCACAAGTCTTTAGATGTCAAGTGTCTTGGTGTACCCCTCGCCACCAGTGCTGCCCAGCGTGAGCTGGCCCAGGAGCAGTATTCGAGGGTGGACTGGTCAGACATCTACACAGCGCAGACGTTCTTCTGGGTTGACTATCAGCCCTCTGGTTAATCATAGAAGTTAATGCTTGCCTTTGGGAAATGAAGAAAGAAAAATTGGTTTCTTAAAAGAGTTTACTTTCAAAAGTCTTGGGATGTAGTTTTTCTTTAAGGGGATGTATATGTTTAACAATATGCATTTCCTTTTTCACATGAGTTTAGACCCAGTTTAATGCAGTGTCTGATCCAGAATTCAATGTAGGATTTTAAAGTTCTTTGTTGACTGAATGGATCATAATACAGTGTTTATTAATTACCAAGCCGTGCTCTAAACAGTGTTCTATGAGACAAGCCCTGTTATGATCCTTACTTTTCAAATGGGGTAAACCAAGGCACAGAGGGATTAAGTAACTTACCAAAGGTCACACAGCCAGTAAGAGAAAGGCTTGAGCTTTGAAACCAGGCAATCTGATGAGTCAATGCTGTTACCCACTACACCACACCATCTCTTCATTTTATTTTGTAAATAAACTCTTTGAGGTCATCTAAGAATTTTAGTTCTATACAATGAAATGCACCTGTTTTATATGTACAGTTTAGTAGATTTTTTTTTTTTTTTTTTTACAGAGGCAGAGATAGACAGGGACAGACAGACAGGAATGGAGAGAGATGAGAAGCATCAATGATCAGTTTCTCTTTGCGCGTTGCGACTTCTTAGTTGTTCATTGATTGCTTTCTCACATGTGCCTTGACCGTGGGCCTTCAGCAGACCAAGTAACCCCCTGCTGGAGCCAGCGACCTTGGGTCCAAGCTGGTGAGCTCTTTGCTCATGCCAGATGAGCCCGCACTCAAGCTGGCGACCTCGGGGTCTTGAACCTGGGTCCTTTCGTATCCCAGTCCGATGCTCTATCCACTGCGCCACCACCTGGTCAGGCAGTTTAGTAGATTTTTGACAAATGTCTACCTACTTGTAGCTACTGTATCAATAGAATATTCAGTGGTTCTGTCTATGTCTCCCCAACCTCAACTTGCATTCACAGGCAGCCAACCACTGACCTGTTTTTTGTGAATGTAGATCAAGCTTGCTTTTTCTGGAATGTCATCTAATTTTGAATCATACAATATGTGCTCATAGATGTCTGGTTTATTTTGCTCAGCGTCATGTTTTTGAACTTAATCCATGAGGTTGCATATATCAGTACAGTGGTACCTTGAGATACGAACAGACCAACATACAAATTTTTTTTTAAAGATACGAGCTGCGACTCAGTCTGTATTTTTGTTCGAGATCCAAGTGAAATTCCAAGATACAAGTCATGATTCGGGAAGCTGCCGCTAGTTGGCACACGGGTCCAGTATCAGCAGTTTGATATATGAGTTGACTGACTTACGAGCTCGGTTACAGAACAAATTAAATTCGTATCTCAAGGTACCACAGTAATTTATTCTTTTATTGCTGAATAGTTTCTCATTGAATGGATCTACTGAATTTTATTAATACATTCATCAGTGATGGATTTTCAGTTTGGGGCTATTATGCCTAAAGATGTCATTGACATTTATGTACAAACTTCTGTGTAGGAGACATATTTTAATTTAATTTGAGTTAGTGCCTAAGAGTGAAAAGTCTAGATCATTTGGTGGATGTGTGTTTAATTTATGAGATGCTACCAAACTGTTTCCAAAGTGGTTATACCATTTGATATTTCAACCAACATCTGGGATTGCCAATCTTTGTCATTTTAGCTCTTTGAGTAGGTATGTGGTGGTATCTCATTGGGGGTGTCAGTTGGCATTTCCTTGTCAGGGAAAATGATGGTAAGCATTGTTTCATATGCTTCTTGGCATTTACTTATTTTCTTTTGTGAAATGACTGTTGAGATCTTTTGGCAACTGTTTACTTGGCTGATTGATCTCTGGTTACTGAGTTGTTATGGAATCTTTAATGTCTTGGATCACAATCTTTGTCAGGCAGGCATTACGAGATTACTTCTTTACATTCTCAGGATTGCCTTCTTGCTATTTTTACTGATGGTTTTGAAAGAGCAATGATTTTCATTTTGGCGAAGTCCAATTTATCAATGCTTTATAAATTAGTGCTATTTATGTTCTATCTAAGAAATCTTTGTCTACTTAAAGGTTGTTTTTTTTCTCCTACTCTTTTTTTTGGAAATGTTAGAGCATTTGCTTTTATATTTGGATCCATAATTCACTGTGAGTTAATTTTTTCCTACCGTGTCAAAGTTTAGTTGTTTCAGGACCAGTTTTTAGAAAACCTATTTTTTTCCCACTGAAATATCTTTGAGTATATTTGTGAAGTGATAACTTTGTTCTCCATTGACCCATCAGTCTACCTTTATGCTGGTATTGTGCAATAATTTTGTTCCTTTTTGCTTTACAGCAGGACCTGATACAAGCAGTGTGAGTCCTCCAACTTTGTTCTTTATTTCAAAACTGTTTTGCCTATTTGAAAAACTTTGCACTGTCATAGATATTTTGTTAGCAGTTTTTTAAAATTTCTATAAAGAAGCCTATTGGGGTTTGGTTTGGATTGCATTATATCTATGGATAGATATGGACAGAATTTATCTAACCATCTTAAATTTTCCCATTGATGACTATAATGAATTGCTCTCATTTCCTTAGGTATTCTGTGACTTCAATCAGAAATGTCTGGTGTTTTTTTAATGTATAAGCCTTCAACAGATTTTGTTAAATTTATCCTGCAAAGAGTTCAGACATTTGATATATATTTTCAATATTTCACTTTCCAATTGTTTATTGCTAGAAATAACTATGAAATTGATTTTTATAATCTAAAAGTGTACCCAGCTGAAGGCACTGATAAGTTCTAGAAGCTTTTTTTTGCATTCCTGTCAATTTTCTATGTACATACTTATTCATAGAAGAATACACAACAATTGCATATGTTCCTTTCTATGATTTTTATTTCTTTTTCTGGCCTTATTGCACTGGCTGAGATCTCTAGCACAATATTGAATAAAAGCAGTGAGAGTGGTCATTTCTGCCTTGTTTCTAATCTTAAGTGGAAAGCATTTACTATCACTCTTAAGTATCACATTGGCTGAAGGCTTTCTGTATATATATGTCTTATCAGAACAAGGATATTCATATATATCCTTCAGTTGCTTGAGAATTACCATGAATGGATGCTGGATCTTTTCAAATGTGTTTCCTATATATTTAATGTGCTCTTTTTGCTCCTCTGCTTAATCTATTAATATGCTGAGTTATACTGTTTGATTTTTATATGTAGAGCCAAACTTGCATTCCATGGATAAATAGCCAACATGCTGTACAGTATTATTTTGTTTATCCATCGCTGACATGAGTTGATGATATTTAAGAAGGACTTCTGTGTCTATCTTCACAAGGGATATAGCATCCATAGATTTTGTTTTCTTGTAATGTATGACCAAACTCCTTTAGCTATTTCAGTCTGGATTTCCTGGATAAATCTGGGTGAATCTATGGTCCAAGGCCTTCTCCTCAACTTTGCCAACCTAGAAACCTTGATTTTAACAGTTCTGAACAAGACAGACAAGATTAAAGGGCTTACATCAAGATACTTAGGTTTGTCCAAGAAGGACTGAAAAAATGCTAATTTAAAAAATACCAGGAAGAAATTGTAGCAAGCATTGTTGGTTGCTTCCCAAATCCTTTCCACCCCTTTCCTTTGCTCTCATAAATCATGTGACTATGTGACATGGGGCACTAATCTGTTCTCCCCGGGTGTTAGGCCTTTCCTACTTTCAGCCAAATATCTCAGAAGTTCCCTGAAAGCATATTGATGAGTCTTGGTTCACAAATCAAAGATGTATCAATTTGTGCAGAATCAAAAATGGAAAGATCTGGGTCTTTGAAGAATTTACCGACCTGTGTTGCTTATGAGATAAATTCTTTAATTATTTAAGCTGTTCTTAGGTTCATTTTTGTTTTGTTTTTTAAATAAAAAATAGCATGATCATTGTAAAGATTACCAATGATAAAAGTGAGTTTTGTAATCTAGTCATAGAGATCAAAACAATGAAGTAGAAGTTTTTCTTTTCTTTTTTTTTTTCACTACCTTTGAGCTATTTCAGAGAGAGGAAAAGAAATGTATTAATGGGCCTTCCATTACACTGTGTGGCTTGGATAAATTGTCCTTTAGCATTCCAGGAGCAGTGAGAAACCCGATGTGATAATCGAGAGTCCAAACATCCTGCCAAGTGGGCCATCTAAGAGACAAATGACAAATCTTCCATTGGGTTCCTTCACATGTTTACATTTCATGCTTATCACACTTCTCCTTGTATTTGTCACTAAAAAATCGGTGACCTCATTTTTAAAACACCCTTAGGAAGTGTTATAACTCCTATGATTTCAAATCATCTTGCATTAGTTATATTTTAGCCTGGTAACACGCACACAGGGGGCTCATTAATTACACCTGGACAGGCTGGGAGATGGCAGAGACAGCATGGTGAACATCAGCCTAAGCCAAGACACTGCTGATAGGAGCTCTGGGAGGGGGCAGAGAAAGTGTGAAAGATAAGTTTGGAATTAATTATTCTTCACAAGAAACAGGGACAAGGGGAAGAAGTTTAGAAAGTGGATTACTGCCCTGGCCGGTTGGCTCAGCGGTAGAGCATCGGCCTAGCGTGCGGAGGATCCGGGTTCGATTCCCGGCCAGGGCACACAGGAGAAGCGCCCATTTGCTTCTCCACCCCTCCGCCGCGCTTTCCTCTCTGTCTCTCTCTTCCCCTCCCGCAGCCAAGGCTCCATTGGAGCAGAGATGGCCCGGGCGCTGGGGATGGCTCTGTGGCCTCTGCCTCAGGCGCTAGAGTGGCTCTGGTTGCAACATGGCGACGCCCAGGATGGGCAGAGCATCGCCCCCTGGTGGGCAGAGCGTTGCCCCTGGTGGGCGTGCCGGGTGGATCCCGGTCGGGCGCATGCGGGAGTCTGTCTGACTGTCTCTCCCCGTTTCCAGCTTCAGAAAAATGAAAAAAAAGAAAAAAAAAAAAAAAAAAAAAAAAGAAAGTGGATTACTGCAGCCTCCTAACTGAAATCTCTGCTTCCATTTTTGTCTTCGTGTGTGGTCTAGTCAACACAACAGACAGACCCTATTAAACTAGCCAGGTTCTGATAGCCTTAGTGACTTCTCACCTCATTCAGAATAAAAGTGGGGTTTCTTACATAGAAGGCAAAGGGCATTCCTGATCTGGCCCATTATTTCCCTGGCCTGGATCCATTCATCTCTCTACTCACTAACCCCCTTACTGGTCTTCTAACACATGAGCAAGGTGTGACCACAGGGCCTTTGCATTTGCTGATCCCTTTGTCTAGATCAGTGGTAGTCAACCTGGTCCCTACCGCCCACTAGTGGGCATTCCAGCTTTCATCGTGGGTGGTAGCAGAGCAACCAAAGTATAAATAAAAAGATAGATTTAACTATAGTAAGTTGTTTTATAAAGATTTATTCTGCCATTTTAGTGCAAATCCGACATAAAGTACTTGGTAAGTAATTATTATTATATGCTTTAACTTGCTATAACTCTGCTTTATAAATTTTATAAAGTTACTTCCCTACTTTATAAATCACCATTACTGTGGAACCAGTGGGCGGTTAGAAAATTTTACTATTATACTAACAGAGATACAAAAGTGGGTGGTAGGTATAAAAAGGTTGACTACTCCTGGTTCTAGAGGTTATTTCCCCAAATATTTACTTAGCCAGCTCCCTCAACTCATTTTAAAGTCTTCACTCACATTTCACCCTAACCCTGGTTGGCAAACTGCGGCTCGCGAGCCACGTGCGGCTCTTTGGCCCCTTGAGTGTGGCTCTTCCACAAAATACCAAGTCGGGTGCTACCTCGATAATGAATGTCCCTACCTATATAAGTTTAAAAAATTTGGCTCTAAAAGAAATTTCAGTGACTGTACTGTTGATATTTGGCTCTGTTGACTAATGAGTTTACCGACCAATCCAGGGAGTCCTTCTGCCAAATGGACACTTTTATCTTCCTTCATTGTGGTATTTTTCCCATGCCACCTTATCACATCTTTTAAAAATTTAACTAATGGGTTAATTCCATGTGCTTGTTTATTTATATAAACAAAAATGTAAGCTATATGAGAGTAGAACCTTTCATCCTTGGTCATGGCTCTACTCACTCAGAAACTTAAGTGTTCAATGAATGTTGGCTAAATGAATGAAACGATTGGGAATCTTAAATCAACACAACCACGACTATACCGTAGGATGGAGTTTGGATTTGAAGTTGAACATTTCAGAGTGCATTAGAAACTGTCTTCTACTTAAACCTTGGTGTGCATACTGGGTTGAATTAAATTAAGACTAAGCTCAATCTCATAGATTACTATTTCTTTAAAAAAACCTCTCTTTATCCTTCCATTATATTTTTTAAATGAATGGTTATTAATGATAGTTAGGGTTTTATAATCTCAGCTCTATTAATATTTGAGGCCTAGTAATTTTTTGTTTTGTTTTGCTTTGGCGGGGGGGGGGGGGGGTCTGTCCATAACTTCTACCCACTAGATGATAGTAGCAAGCTTTGACAACTGAAAACGTCTCCAGTCACTGTCAAATTGTCCTTGGTTGAGAACCACTGATGTAAGTAATTTTCCTATATTCCCATTTGAATAAAGGGTTGTATTTTAGAGATAGCACATGTAACAGAGCGGGAATCGTGGGGCTCCCGTGCTTACTCTATGCACCTTATAGATAAGCACCAAATAACTAATGGCAGCATGTCACATTTGTAGACGTTAAGATGAACTTTTAGGAAGAAATGGAAAATAGATAAGCCCTTGTCTCATGCCCTTGCAATTCTATCTCTGTGGACTGGACTGATGTTGAATGTTGGGAAGTGTCTCCAATAAAGGGCCTGGGGAAAATAATTGTAAAAAACTGATACTGTGCATTCCTCCCCAATTTATACAGGTAAAAATCAGATTAAAACAAACACTACAGAAAAGAGAAACAGGCCACCTGAAATCTGTGTGTAGAAGGAAGACAGTTCCTTATTCACTTATTTCATTTGAGGATAGTATGGGGCCCGTGTAGGGAGAGCTTCGTCATGGGGGTGGACTGGAGGTGGGGTAGTGAATTGCTCATGCCTATTCTTTTGAGGAAAAAAAAGATTGATGGATCGATTTCAAGCCCTACTTGTAGAGACACCTCTTTGTCCCCACCCAGAGCCTCAGTGGGACCATTTGTCTACATTGCAGTCAATATAAGAGCCCAGAGTCCCTAAGAAGTACTTGCTACAAAACAATTCCTATTTGGGGGGGGGGGGATTTAGGTATAGTTCTAAGTAAATGTAAATTCTAAGAATTATAGTAGGCACTTAATAGGTATTTTTCAAAGTGGATCAAAGGAATGTAACCTCAGGCCTTTGGGAATGAAAGTGTATTTGACAGTCACTTTTGAGGTGGACAGCATCAAATGATGAGCAGAAATGAAGTAAAAGGAGCAAGATAATGAACAAGAAGGAGCTGGTAAGTGGTGTGAATTTCAAAATGTAATTTTGGAGACTGTCTGGGGGTAAATTTGTTTTTAAACGCGGTCCTTTTGCACCATGCTTATATCTCATCTATATTATAAATATCCACCTGTGTTGCACCATCCTAGGGATATTACCTTAGCCTCTTTCCTCATTAAAACAAAATGGAAATTCCGGAAAGCCATGCACCCTCAGCCTTTGAGTTTTACAAACCCTTGGAGCTTGAGCTGCATTGATTAATTCCCTAAATTCTTGGGTGTCAAAGACATGTCACTGAATAGGTTACTAAAGGTGCCAAAGAAGCCCAAAAAGGAAAGAGCCCCCTAAAGGAAAATGGTATTTAATTGGGAACTCTCAGACATCTGCCACTCTTTGTGACAGGCGCAGAAAGGTACTTTGCACATTTTCCTGACGTACAGGTGGTAGGAAAGACAGCTGAAGGTAACCCTCGCTGTGTGTAGGCAGGAAGTTTGAGAGTGGGAAAGATGGAGAGGGTGGGTGGTTTTGAAGATCGTGCTTTTTCATTCTGAATATCATTAAAAAAACACACAACTGTCTGGGGTCCAAATTGTAACCTGAAACGCCATCCATGCTCCCTTGAAGATGTCCTACTTGATGAACTGGGGTATGCAGCCACCTAAAGAACAGGTCGTGCGTAAAGTTGTGAGAAGAAATAGTGTATGGGTCTCTGCTAAAAACAAAGCCGTGTTCTACCTCTGGCCTCCCGGTTCAAATCAGTGTGCATGCTCCTGCGGGGAGGGCCTGCCCCTGGGGGATTCTGCTTTTAATAAGCTTCCCAATCAGCTCTTGAGAGAAGGCGCGTGCTCACTCCTCCCCCCCCTCCCTCCAGGCCTGCGTCCTCCCCCTGCCCGCGCCAGCCCCCCAGCCCCCACTTCTCTTCCGTTCCCTGCCTGTCGCAGCGGAATTGAGTCCAAGGCAGGATCAGGTTCCCCGCCTTCCAGTCCGAAGATCCCGCCAAGGGAGCCACGGAGCAGAGGAAACCCCGAGGTGAAGCCAGGGGAAGAAAGGGACCAGTGAGCCAGCAGCCCGCCAGCAGGGAGGGAGCAGCAGTGCGCGCCTGCAGCTGCAGCGACAGGGGCACCTGGACCCGGAGCAGAGCAGCCAACCTCTCCCCTTTCAACAAAGGCAGCCTGAGCGCAGCACAGCACGTTTGCAACTCAAAGTAAGTGGAAAGGGGCGCGCCATTCTCCCAGAGGTCTCCAATGGAGTTTCCTCCGCCTCCTGCCACTTTTCGGGGCGCCCGCTAATGGTGGTGGCAGGAGTGGGAGAGGGGCCGCCTGGGTGACTTTCCAAACTGGTTTGCTCCAGAGGCAAACTGAGGGGTTTGTGGGGGGAGGCAGGTCAGGAGGGTCAGGGTACCCAGCGCTGAATGGTAGGTAAGTAGCTTTGTGATGTCATGCATGCATTTGGAGAGTGTTCCTGCTACCTGCTGGAGGACTGTGCAGGGGCTTTGCTCTGTAAAAACTGCCTAAGTAGGTGTGTCTGTGTTGGGTGAGGCACCTGAGCAAGCAGGCCTCCTTTCCCATCCATTCTCTGTCGCCCAGGACTTGCCCGCTGGGGATTCTTACTGGCATTTCCAGATTCGATGCGGGAGCTGGTTCCTTCTTGTGCGGGCAAACACCCAGCTTCTCACAGAGCATCCAGCGCTCCTGTCCTGCCTGCCAGCCCCAGGGATGGTTCTAGAAAGAGTTCAAGCCAAAGTTTGAAAGACACCCCTTGAACCCCATCTTCATTTGCATGCTAATCTGAATAACTGCCTTGTACCCAGGCACTTGAACTCCTTTTATTTCACCCACATAAATAAAGCTAAGGTCCATTTATTACTCATTTGTCAGAGTCTCAGCTGCTGAGTTGATGCTTCTAATAAGTTAACAAAGTAATTTTAAAGTGAGGAATTTATTTAACTTCTTCCCTACTTAACACCCCAAACATGAAACTTACACACACACACACACACATACACCTTTGTCCTTAACACAACACACATACACACTCAAGAACACACACCAAGTTTATCTTACACTCTGTTGTTAACTCACCCCTCTGTCTGTTAACACTACTTTGCAGATGTGGGGACACACTGAAAAAATAGGAGTGGCTTGTGGGGGAGGGGTGGCGATGAGAGGAGAGAATGAACAATGTGAGGGACATCAAAGGTCCAGCCTGTGGTCATCTTTTATCTTAGTAGGCATTTTGCTTGAGCAGCTTGAGAAAGGTGGTGGTGTGTGTGTATGTGTGTGTGTGTGTGTGTGTGTGTGTGTGTGTGTGTGTTTTGGAGGGAAGGGCCTGGGAGGAGATTCGGGAACTAAGAACAGCTTTTGAACTAATATGAAGCAAGTTCATGATCCCAGGGAAAATGGAATTGGTGGACCCGTGGAGCCCATTTTTGCCCCTTGGTATACAGTATAGGGTTGAATTGTTCTATGGAAACACTACAAGGTAATGGGAGCATCTCCCAGCACAGAAAATCAAGCTTGTATTTCCCATCAACATTATGCTTCTTTTTAAGTAAATTATGCATTTTAAAGGCCAAATCATTCAAGAAAATAAACTTTTATAGTCCAAATTCAAAGGCAATTAGAGTGGATGTTATGTCTCTTCCCCTCTTTGGGACATGAGTTGTTTCAGAGTGGTGAAATTTATCCTTTCTCATTTAAAGTAGAAGATGAGATTTTTAAAAATTATTTTATTGAAAAATAAACCAATGCCCTTATTCTGTGCTTTCAGAAATGTTTTGCTTTGAGCTCTCTAATTATACTTTCAGTCTTTAGAAAGTGATTTTTCTCTCTCCTGCTCTTCCCAGGCCGACTTTAGGACATTTCCTCCTCATTTAGTGAAAGTCCTTTATAAAAGCTTACCCACCTGAAGTCATGGATATCTCACTAGGTGCTATATTCCAGCTGTTCACTTGTGGATACAATTTTGTTATATTTTCAAAGCTAGAGCTGTGAGAGAAATGAAATTACAGTTAATATATAGCTTTTTATTACTTATTCATTTAAATGAGGTATTATGCAAAATAAGAATACTATATAGTTAACAGTATATATAGTATAACACATGTATCATATAATAATACATAAGTTTTGGGTTCCTAGACCTCTTTCCATGACACTTGGAGTAATAAATTTACTAATTTATTGAAAGTTTTCATGTACCTTATTTGGTCTTTACATGTAGCAGTATGTTGCAGTTCTCACTTTTTTATTTTGAATTTAAATTTAATGGGGTGACACTATCAATAAGAGTACATAGGTTTCAGGTGGACATCTCTATAGCATTTGAACTGTTGATTGTGTTGTGTGCCTATCACAATTGTTTTAATGGACATTATTATTTTTTAATGGCCTGATTTGTATTTTCACAAAACCTGCTAACTGTCAATAACCCAAAAGAAATAGAGTCCCAAAATAATTTAATTACTTTTATCAATAAAATCAACCTTAGAAGTTAAATACCTTAAGCTTCAGTGTTTTTCCCCCTTTTAAGACACTCTTGCTTTCTCATTTAAATGACATTCTCAGGTGCATTCTGCTCATATTCCCATTTACCATGTGATTCTTTTGTTGCTACTCAAAAATTTTCTCTGGAGACTTGAGTTTTGTTGGCTTTTTCAAAATGGTGTATACAGTATAGGTCAACCATAGATGGAGGGCCAGAAGTCCGAATTCAGAATATGAATTCTTGTTCTCCTAACACTTATGCTTTTTCCTATGATAGCATCGTGCTAAGGGGAGTTGTTCTTGAGTTCTCTCCGGAAGGTCATGTCCAAACTGAGACCACCCAAGGTGATCAGTGAGCAAGCGTGGTCCACACCTGAGCACACCTCAGCCCACTTTAAGGTGTGGTTCAGAGCCTCCGGCAGAGGCATGGCTCTCCAGCCAGCCTTGCTCCATTGCTTGAATGCCCAGTCTCCTCTGGCTGCTCTTCTAAGGAATAATCCAAACTTTTGCCTCCTCTTGGCACAGGGCCATGCCATTGCTCTAAGGCAGGGGTAGTCAACCTTTTTATACCTACCACCCACTTTTGTATCTCTGTTAGTAGTAAAATTTTCTAACCGCCCACTGATTCCACAGTAATGGTGATTTATAAAGTAGGGAAGTAACTTTACTTTATAAAATTTATAAAGCAGAGTTACAGCAAGTTAAAGCATATAATAATAATTACTTACCAAGTACTTTATTCGGATTTTCGCTAGGTTTGGCAGAATAAATCTTTATGAAACAACTTACTATAGTTAAATCTATCTTTTTATTTATACTTTGGTTGCTCTGCTACCGCCCACCATGAAAGCTGGAATGCCCACTAGTGGGCAGTATGGACCTGGTTGACTACCACTGCTCTAAGGTAAAATAATATTCGGAGATGGACCTTCTCTTTATGAGCGAGGACTGCTTTTTTTTTCCATCCAGATTCAATTAGCTTGAGTGGGATTTGGGCCATGGTCTCCCTTTGAAAAGTTGTTCTCCATTTTTTATGTGAGTGGCCAATTCTAATTCCATGCACTGGGCCATTTTTTCCACACATTTCATGCCAGGCTTGAATGTGGCATTGTTGTTCAGGTGTCATATGATCTTTCTAGATTGCCAACTAAAATGAGCCTTTTATTCCTCTCTATTTTAGTATTTGGTAAATAAGAGGTTAAAATTTTAGTGGTTTACAAGGGCAGCTGTAATGTAATATTATCAGAAGGCATTGTCATTATGGTAATATTATGGACTGATTATGTAGATTACATTCACCACAGATTCCTGTTTCTTAAGGGTAGGCAAGAACTACAGTGAATAGTCCATGCTTGAGATTGTTGGAAAAATAAAACTTAACTTCTTTTACTGGGCTTTATTTTGGAGCCATTTCTTCACAATAGGTGTACATAAAGTAACATTTCAAATGAAAAAAGATGATCATAATGAGTCTCCAGAAAGCAGAATCCTTAGATTCTTAAATTTTATACTTAGCAAAAATAAAATAAATCTCTTGCTGTGTATTAATTTTGAAGAAGTGAGTCATAGTAACTGACAATGGAGCTCTTAAGTCTAACAACTGTACTTAGTAAAAACCAAAACATCATTAAAAAATACAAATAGCATGTTGCATCTCCAACCTTTTGTTTCCATTTCTTTCAGCTCTTCTGCTTTCCTGTGCCCTGCTCTTCTGGCTCTCGTTTGTTCTTTTTCTGATCAAGTCGTCATCATTTCCCATCCAACAAGCCTTGTGGTGACTGGCCTGATTCCTTTCCCCTACCTCCTGTTATGTCCCTCTGTCACCAGGGATGGTTGCCTATATGTTAGAATGCATGGAAGGTTGAAACTTGCTCACTAGATCGAAGTCAAGAGTGAATTTTGACCCTACTAGATTTTTTCCCTTTTTGACTCAGACCCTGGCTAAGAACAGCTTACACTCTGATCACTAAAAAAAAAAAAATGTTGACTTCCTTTTCTTCTCCAGACTCCAGTATAGGAAGGGGTGGAGCCAGGATTACTCACCTTCATCATATTCTCCCAGGTCCTCCCTCAACCAAACAACGTTTCTTGCTACAATGGTAGATCACTTTAATAATATACTTATTATATAAGTGCAGGATGCTTTCCATTGTGCTGGACAATGTCATGTTTAAGAAATATTTAAGTTTAGTTTCTTTCCTCTAGGGCTCGGTTTTCCAATTCCAAACACTTTGTGTTTGGTAAAAGGTGCTTACTTGTGAAATCCTTTGTTGGATATTTATTTAAAAGACATCTCAAAGGAAGAAAGTCCAACCTACTCCCACCTATCTATGAAAGAAACACTTTTATGAGTCACATTCATTTTATCAAACTGATGGTACTTTACATTTCTTTCTTTTCCTTATCACATAGTCCATTGGCTGCTCAACCTTCTTAACCTCCTTGACATCATATTATCTTAATTTTTTTCTAACTTCTTTAGCCACTCCTCCCATTGTTTTTTGCTCCCCCTACCTCAGCTTCCAGATGTGGACATTTATTTCCAAATATTTTTGTTCTCTCCTGCTCTCGCTCTCTCTTCCTCCCCCGCCCCCTACCAAATGCTTCATTGTTGATCACGACTCTTTGAGTGTCTGCTCCAATTATCATTGAGGAAACTCCCAAATCTCTCTTATTCTCGATTGAGTTTTGGTCTTGCATATTTAATTGTTTTTTGAATAAGTACGGAAGGGAAAGACTTGAGCACAATCCTATTCGGGGAAGGAGATTGAAATAAAGGACCTCTTGTTATTTTATTCTTATCCCTAACAGCCGCCTACAGGTATTGACTGTTCTATTACATGTCCGATTGTGTGACAGAGCTAGGAAGATAAATCAATACCCCTTTAAGCAACCCGCAGTCTATCAATATATATGTGAATAAAAAGATTAAAACACAAGTTAAGACAAGTGAGAGTAAAATATGGACTCACAGGATTTTTGTTCTAAGCAGTTCCAGTTACAAAGAGATGAAAAAAAAAGGGGGGGGGGAACATTTTATGAGAAAAAGGACAGGAACTCCCAAGTACTAAATGGAAAAGGTGGTAATATTTATTTCCAAAGCATCACTGTCTTCTTGTGGGTTTCCTGTCATTTGTTTTGGAAGAGCAATTGAACTCTCTATTACTTCGTGTTTTCATTTCTCATTTGCCACATAATAGAGTAGAAAAACAATGATTGAAAGTGACATCTCAAGAATTCTGTTGGAGTTATTTAGAATACACATAATTTTAGAAGCATGACACCTCATCTGAGATGTTCTTTCCAAGAAACTTTATACCAGATGTGAGATGACTGTTCTTCGGTGAAAAATATAGACATGGAGGAAAAGAACACACACAAATCCCCCAACTTCAGCTGTGGCATTTGGAACTATAAGTGAGCTAGAGGTGGAAGGTGCCCAGAGCAAGTTTGCAGAGCAACCTCCCTCTAGGGGGAGCTCTAAGTCTCCCCTCCTCTTTCCTTCCCAGCCTCTATTCACCCTGTCCAGAGACTTCAACCTCTGCTTTGCCAGCAGTGTTGACTTGGAAGAGCACATTTTTACTCACTGTTACCACCGGCTCTGCCCCACTCACACTATGTACCCCTTAAAGGTGGAACTCTTCTTCATCTCAAGAACTGTAGACTATCTAGCATAGGACCCTTGAAATGCCCCCCCGCAAATATCTGGCATTTGAGTGAAAAAATAACTAAATGACTCTGAATACCCTTCTTTCTGCCCTTCCCGCTTCAATGACCTTGACTGTCTGTCCTTGATACCTAATCCTCTTACATATCACTGATGTCAATTCCTGTTTATAAATGGTTACCGAGGAGTGGAGGGATGGAAGGAGGATAGTAAAGAGAGACAAATATACGGTGATAGAAAATGATTTGACTTTGGTTGATGGGCGCACAGTGCAATCAACAGTTCAAATACTATAGAGATGTTCACCTGAAACCTTATTGATCAATATCACCCCACTAAATTTAAATTTTAAAAAGCCAAAAGAATAGCCCCCCCCCCCATTTGCAGCCTCACATCTCTCTGTTCTTTATCTTCTTCATTCCAGAGGTCCTACATACTGGCCAGTTCACATCTCTCTGTTCTTTATCTTCTTCATTCCAGAGGTCCTACATACTGGCCAGTTCTCTGGAGTGTCTTCCTAACCATACTCCACCTCCTTTACCTTAAGGCTTCAAACCCTGTTTGGCCAGTGACTCATGCTACCGCCAGTATGGACAGAGAAATCTGACCCACCTCTTTCACAAACCATATAATTCAAAGACTACAAGACTGATCACTTGAAGCATTTCCATCAGAGCTTCAATGTGGCTATAAAACATTTGCGTTTCAGAACCCTTCACACTTATTTTCTCATATTTTTGCAACAATTCTACTTAGATAGGCAGAGCAAGATCTTTTTTTTTTTTTTTAATTGATAGGGTCACATAAGCTTACAGTGAGCCCATTAAATGCTATTTAAACAAAGGTCTTACAATTCTTAGTTTGGATATTTTTTTATCTCTGTTGTATAATGCCATCTCTTTCTTTGGCTGATTCATTTTATGTGCCGGTTGCCTCTCATGTCAAACCTGAACGCCAATGTATGTGTAGTAAGAGCCCGGTTAACCTAGGGTAATGGGCCCTTGTTTTTAGTATCTATCAGCATAACTAGGTCATGTCTCAGCATCCAGATGCCTACGGTCCATCTTCAAAGATTCTGATCTGAGAGGGAGAATCGAGGAACCTGGACATGTGACGTCAGGATGCAGGTGACACATTAGCAACTTTAGCCCTAACATTCCAATATTTGAGATTTAAAGTAAAAGAAATCAAGGTGTAAACCACAGCTACTCTTCTTTTTACTAGCTGTGTGACCATCAGCAAATATTGTGGTCTTCAGTTTTCTTATCTCTCAAATGAGGTCATTGGTACTTATCTTCTGGGATTGACATGAATATTAATTTAGAAAATGAATATGAAATATTGACCCCAGAGTCTGATTGCTAGGGAGTGTTTGATGAGGATGATGAAAATGCTGGTCATGGTGACAGAGCAGCTGAAGAAGTCTCCCCCCCCCCGTTTTTCCTCCCCCATCTTTTTGCTCTTCCTCCCCCACTGCCTGTGTTTCTCATGCCTAGTTGGTTCTCTGACAAACTAAGGATTGACATTTGGATGCAGGAACCGGCATTTATTCCATCATAGTTCTGACTGTTGTTTGATGTAGGATGTAGAGTATGTCACTGAATCTTCTAGAACCTCAGGATTGTCAGCTCTAAGATGGTGATGATGCTGATGATATTACCTGCTTCGCCGACCTCACAGATTGGTGATTAAAAGGTAAATTGTAACAAAGCAATGCTTGTAAATGGTAACCTGTTATACTAAACATGGCTATTAATAAAGTCAGGGCAGTCTGTTCTATCTTTCTCTTTCTCCAGTTCTGTTGCTTGTCATTGTCGTTTTCTCAGGACACCCAGAGATTGCCTAAGACGCTGGAAGGTAAGTTAAAATAGGAGGGAAGATGTGTGACAGGTGTGAAGAAAAGGAAATCTGAGTCATACTGAAAAAACAAGTGAGTAGACAGTCCTAAAAAGGATACACATCAAATTTTTCAATTGGTTATTTTCACTACATTGAGTCTTCACAGCTGATTGGCAGTGCGTTGTTTGTGCTGTAACCGTGATTCTCACACTTCCCTGTGCCTACCAAGCCTTTGGAAATCTTGCTGACATGCAGATCATGTTCAGTAGGTCTCCTGTAGGCCTTTAAGAGTCTGTATTTTTAATAAGCTCCCTTGTGATAGTGCTGTTGGCCTGGGGACCTCACTCAGAGTAGCCAGCCATTGGTGTTTAGTTTAACAGATTGGAGAGGATGGAAGAGAGAGCAGAATTCTCCAATCATAAACTCTATAGCTTAATAAAACTAACATACAGAATAGAAACAGACTCATAGATAGAACAGACGGACAGCTGTCAGAGGGGAAGGGGGTTAGGGGGCTGAGTGAAGAAGGGGAAGGGATTAAGTAAAGGAAAAAAACTCATAGACACAGACAACAGTGTGGTGACTGGTGGGGACTGAGGGGAGGGAAAGGGGATAATTGGTGATGGAGGGAGACTTGACTTGGAGTGCTAAACACATGGTGCAATGATGAATTATAGACTTGTACGCCTGAAACCTATATAATTTTATTAACCAATGTCACCCAATAAATCCAATTAAAAATAAGTAAAAAGAATCCAACGAGGGCCATGGACAATAATAACACTTCTTGCTGTATGCAAAAGCTGCTCATACCTATATCGTCATGTCTGAATAATATTTACAATGTTTGATTATTTATAAAAAAATTTTGCAGACACCATCTGAATTGCTGTTGACCCAGCTGAAGCCCCTTAAGAGTAAAAGGCCCCGTCATTTCAGGACATTGGGTTTTGTACAACATGTCCACAGAGACATTTGTTCTATGCCAAATGGCCCTTGATATTTGGTCCTGTCCAAAATGTCCAGCTCTTAGAAAAAAATGTCCCTCATTTTAAATAGCCCATAATGTTTCCCTCTATTTTGGCTTACAGAATTAATACATAACAAACATGATCATGTTTTATTGGTCCAATGAATAATTGTGTTGTGGCCATATTGCCAATAATAGCCCTTCTTGCCTTGGTGGCCTAGCTAGTATTGCCATATGTCAAGGACCAAACACAAAAAGCCTTTTGGAGTAGACCAGATGTCTCAGTGAACATTTTGGACAGGACCAAATGTCCACTGACTGGCCCATTGTGTGGCATGGACTCAGGCTTATTCACCAGCGCTTCTGCTAGGGCCCTTACCTGACAAGGGTGTAAGTGACCCAAAAGCTGCCTTCTTCATTTGCCTTCAAAGCAAGTGCAAAAAGTGCTTAGGAAACTTCATTTTTAATATGCAATGGATGTAATGCCAGATCTTTCCTTTGTGCAAGAGTGTGCTTTTCCTCAAGGTTTGAACATCTATTACTTCTTTCGATTGTCCCCTTCCAACCTATAATGGAAGTGGAGCAGGTATCATCTATCTGTGTGACTTCTTGGGGGACATTGGGCTTCCCAAGAAGGAACCAGAGCTTTTTGCCTCCAGGTCTAGATGTAATCAACAGGAACATCTCTGGTAGCAAGTTTAGGTCACAGAAAGTCTTTCCTTGGGCTAAAAAACAACTGGGAAACCATACGAAATGTTAAAACAGTGTTTTCCTAATGGCCTTCCTAATTCACTAATAATAAGACCTAGGAAAGGCTTTTAGAAAACAACCCTGTTCCCAATAGCAGAGAATCATCTCAGGTTTTTTTGTTTGTTTGTTTTTGTTTTTTGTATTTTTCTGAAGCTGGAAACGGGGAGAGACAGACAGACTACCGCATGCACCCGACCGGGATCCACCCGGCACCCGGCACGCCCACCAGGGGCGATGCTCTGCCCACCAGGGGGCGATGCTCTGCCGCTCCAGGGCGTCGCTCTGTTGCGACCAGAGCCACTCTAGTACCTGGGGCAGAGGCCAAGGAGCCATCCCCAGCGCCCGGGCCATCTTTGCTCCAGTGGAGCCTCGGCTGCGGCTGCCGGAGGGGAAGAGAGAGACAGAGAGGAAGGAGAGGGGGAGGGGTGGAGAAGCAGATGGGTGCTTCTCCTGTGTGCCCTGGCCGGGAATCGAACCCGGGACTTCTGCACGCCAGGCCGACGCTCTACCACTAAGCCAACCGGCCAGGGCCTCATCTCAGGTTTTAATATGTAGTGGTCTTCCTTTCTGAGTGTAAGATCTTAGAGGGGTTCCACTGGGCATCTGCCAGCTGGCCACAAGAGGTGTCCCTGTTAAGCTAGAAGTTGAATCTTTGGCTTAGAAAAATACACACACACACACACACACACACACACACAGCTTGCAGCTTTGAAGACTCTTATATAAGGATCCATTTAGTTCTACAAAAAATATTTTCTACAAAAAAATAAAAAATGTTGCCTTTCATATACATTATATCATATTCCTTTAGACATAGTCCAAGGGGCCCAAATGAGGATGCCTGAAATTGCTATAGGAAAAAAAGTAGGTAGCTTATTAAATTATTTTAACAGAGGTAAGTGTTTAAATTTTGAAACAGTAAGATAAAGTTCCCCTCCCCCACCTCATCTTCTGTTCTTGGTTATAATATACATTTAACTAATAAAGTCAATGTCTGGCAATATACAGACATCTCAAATATAGTTCAACGAGCATCAGATTTGTGAAAGGTTAATTTTAGTCATGTGAAAAATAATGAAAAGGTTTTTTCATTATGATATTTGTTATTAGGAAAATGCAAAGAGAAATACCTTGTTTTATTTCTTTCTGAAAAAATATGTGTTCTTGGTCCAAATTTTTAACAATTATAAAAAAGGAAAAAACGCACTTATAATTTTGCTTAATTTAGACACTGCCGTTAACATGCTGATAGACTTCTGCTGTAACTTTCAAAAGTAGTTGTTTCAATAATTGTGTTCTACTTTGTAGGTCAACATTATAATTGACACATGCAATATTTTTAATAGCTGTACATGTGTCACCACATTGCATTTGTTTCTACAAAATGAGCCATTTAAGATGGGAAGTCAATTTATTTTGTTTGGCGTAGGTAAATTTCAACCATTGTTTTTTTTTAAAAAGCTTAGTAAATTATAATATTATGGACTCATAAAAAAATAGTTGGAAATAGAAAAATGCAAACAAACATAATCGCATGAAACAAACAAAAAAATCTTTGTCCCAGCAAAGGATGTGTTGCTTAGATGGGAACAGACGATCCTGGGGAGCTTCATGCGTGCCAATGGGAGGTCAAGCTGAGTAAACATTGTCTTCCATTCTTAGCCTTGAGGACCCTTCCAGATACATAGCAGGGGGTAAAAGCCTCCCCAGGGAAGCCACAGCTGCCTGATCTCACCCAGGTCCAATCCAGCCCAGTCAGCAGGTCTAAGGAGCCTGGGGACCCTCTGAGCAGGTCTGAGCTAAAAGGAGGGGGCCTAATGCACTCTAGGTGGGCAAATGGGGCTGGGGAAGCAGTGGACCTCCTTGGTTCACGCCTCTCCAGGGCTTGGAACCCTTTGTGGAGGTATTTATTTGTTCTGTTCTGATCTGGAATGACTAGTGTACACATTGGCTCCAGTTTAAAGTGAGTCCGATCCAATCTGGGTTTGACAACCACGTTCCTGTCCATTGAGGAGGGGTTGAAGAAAGTTACATAAAGTTAAATGTGGTTATCGACTAGGCCAGCACTGGAATTCCCACCCATTTGAGCCTAAAGAGTGATGGTCCTTTTTAAATGGCTGTTTTAGTCCGATGGGTAGGGATCCCAGAGTTTGCCCTCTGATATGTGACACCTGGAGATTTGAAGATGCACATCAAGGCTGTCATAAAGGAACGTGTTTCGGAGCAGTAGATCCAAAGCCACTGAGCAGGAATAAATGGGGAGAGGTGGGTTTCCAGCAATGTCTCTAACTAGATCCACATTTCCAAAAAGTAAGCTAACTGTGGGTTTCTAACGTCTCTTCCAAGCGATGGTCATTTTCAAAGGCAACAGGACTGTGAGGTGAAAATAAGTAGAAGTACACTGGAACTGAGACCTTAGAGAAAACACCCCCAAATCTAATAGAAGAATCCCTACACTTAGGGAAAAGAATTTCAGACCTTACAGAAAATTTTCTTAGGTAGGGTTGAGGTTTCCTTCCTGGTAGATAAACATGGAGTCCTTTGGGCCCATCAGGCACTGGGGGGAAGATTTCTCTGGTTGGTGTTCCAGAATCTCCTGGGCTCCGGGTGCCTCTTGGTGTAATAAGGCCATGAAGTCATTCCAGCTCTATAGGGCAACCCTGGCTCCTTCTTATGCTTCTCAGAGAAAGTCTTTGAAGACTAAACATTATCAGTTGTCCCAGTGAAGAGTTCCTGCCTCAAAATAGGAACTCCCTTGAACCCATTGTTTCCATACATGTTTCCCTTACCCTTATTGGGGGGGGTCATGAAAGGAGATCAAGGAGGAGACTAGAGGCTCTTTTTCAGGGGCTGGAGCACAGAGGATCCCTCCTGGCTCAGGGCTTCCCTGCACAAATGCCAGTGAGCTAGTTCCTGGGTTAGTTGTCTACTGTGAAGTCCATTCACCCACTGCAAAGTGTTACATGAAGTATCTTGTTTCAATCAGAAGAAGTTTAGGTTTGGACATTTCTATTAAATAGTTCAACTTGATTTTGAAGAACTAATATTATTCCCTTGTCTGCTTCTCATCTCAAATGAACCCCTCCCTTAGCTAATGTCCAAGTCCAAACCAAGAGGTAACCAGGTTTGTCACTATCCCGTAGAACCCGAGCAGCAATGGCGAACAAGTATGGGACAGGTAAAGGTGTGACTGCTCTTCTTAGAAAGATGATTTCATGTTTCTTTGGTGGGGAAGGTAAGCCTAAGTATTAGAAGCTATTTTCATCAAAGGGGAGTGGATTTCATTGCTCAACTGATGTGACATGGGAGTGCTTATCTCTGTTCTTGGTGGAATTTAGGCAAAATCACACTTTGTTCCTTGAGAATGCTCATCTATTTGTATCTATTACGACGCATAATGTTGTAGTGAGACCAGAGTGTCCTTTAGACCTGCAGAAAGGCCAAGGACGCCTGAATAGGAAGCGGTGAGAAATATGACTACAGTGGAGACCAATTAGTAAGACTTTAAGGAACAAGTAACAAAATTCTTCCAGAAGGTGGAAATGGAGATACTATGTGACAAAGGCTAAACAAGTAAGTTTGACTGACTTTTACTGAAATGTGGAGGAGGAAATACCCAGTGAGGAGCACCCTGTGTAACCTAGGGACATTAAAGCATATTCTAGAAAGGCCAACACATGGCAATAGTGACTGATGTTTTCTGAGGCAAATCTGCCGATAATTATAATAAATACCTCCACATGGCATCTAAAGGACATAGTTTTCATTTAGAGGTCTCCAAAATGAAGCCATTTCAATTATTAAGTCATCTTGGATCATTGGTCCCTTGTATGTAAAAGAAGTCACTATATTAATTCTGAGGTCCCGTGGCCATGTGTGTCATTGTTCCTACTATACTGCTAGATAATTATTTCCAGTTCTTCACTTTACCACTGCCCAAGTAGCAAGTGGCACACAGTAGGTGCTCAACTCATGTTTGTTGTTGCATAGAATAAAGATAAGTTTTTACCTGGTTTCTGCTCTTTCCCTCATCCCCCCCGCTCTCCCTCCCTCCATCCTTGGAAAGATTTAATATTAACCAGCTGGCCCAGCCAAACATTGTGACATGAGCAATCATTTTCCTTGGTAGCTGTTCTTTTCTGCTCTCTCCTCTATACTCAGGGATATTTCTGTTATCAATGTCAGGACACCTAGAGTCCTGCCTTCTGCTATTTATTGTGTTAAGACATCGTATATTCAGGCTTCATGTTGGCCATTGGCATCCCTACCTTCCTTTGATGTACTGCAGGGACACATGACAGTAAGGCAAAGTTCAGGACCTGGCAGCATCTCTGATGTTCTGAAGTTTCTAGGAACTTCCAGCGGCAGGGAGGAGCCTCCATCTCTTATCATCGCTACTTCTAGAAAACTGAAGACTTTGCTTTCTTTTTTTATGATTTCTTCCCTTTTTGCTTTCCTGAACACAGTTCATGAACTTTAATGATCACATCTTATATTTATTGCATGCTTTCTAAAAACAATGTGTTAAATGCTTCCCCAACAACCCCATGGGATAAAGGTGATTTTCATTCTTAGTTTAAAGAAGAGGAAACTGGGTCTCAGAATGTGTAACTTGTCCAGGATCACAGGCGACTGAGACAGAGAATTGATATTGTTGTCCTAATATTTCTAACCACAAAACTCTCAGACATCATGCTTTTCTACCTCCATTCCCCTGTTCCAGGACAAGGGCTCCGAGCATCTGAAGATATTCTGGTTCAGCATTCCCTTCCCCCTAGCCAGTGTCTAGGAATATCCCCTCTCTTGCACAAAGAACTCTATCTATTAGTCCTCTCTGATTGCATACTATTGTATGTTGTTTCTTTCTCCACTGTTCTCTCAAGCATCGGTTTGCCAAGCCTGGTGCTTCAAGGGGCCTGCACCAAATCAGGGGAGTGTAGGCAGGAGGGTGTCCGGGAGAGGCTCTGTCTGTTCGTCCAGCCTGCTATCACCTGACTAAATTGTTGGACGGCTGTGTTCCAGCCCCGAGGGAGGCCACAATGCTGTGTTTGTTTGTGTAGGAGAGTCTCTGGCTTTGATTAGCAGCTAGCTCCACTGCAGCTGAACATACAATAGGGACCAAAGGATGGGGGGAAAGAATCCTGCTACAGTTTCCCATTGGAATGCATTCATGGTCAAGCTTGGACATCCAGCAGTGGGGCACAGAGGGAAGGGGCTGGGAAAGGGAAGGTGACGGACTCTCCATGCCCCCCAGGCTCTTGTGCATGACAATTCGCTCCTTCACGTGGTGGGTAGAGCCTCTCTCCCTCTGGATGTCTTTTACCATTAAGGTGTGAAGCTGATATTGATGTGGTTTGATGAGGGGCAAAGGCTGGAGGGCTGAAAGCATGAAAGAATACTGTGATTACAGGATGGGTGGTTGAACACTGTGAAAAGGAGGCACCTGTCTTAAAGGGATAGTCACACACTGAAAAAACAAACAAACGAACGTAATTCCTGTGGCTGCATGAAAAAGGTAAAAATAAGTATGACAATAACTATCAATTATGAAAAAGAGGGGAGTAGGAAGTTTTCGTTTCAGAATGGAGGCCAAGTTAATGATTTCGTAACGCAGACAAACTGATAATAGAATTTTGTTTCTTCTTATTAAATTAAATCTTCTATTGTAGCTACCCTCATCCAGTGATAGCTGAATAATAAGATGTCCGCCTGGTATAAAGAGAGCCCTCATATGTCCTTAGAGGAATGCTTAATTTAATGAGAATTTTTAATCAACAGAATACTTGTCTGAGACAAAAAGACATCACCATCATCTTAGCCGGTTGGGTACCTGATGTGAGTGCTCACAATAGGAACAAAGTGAGCTTAAAGAAAACTATACAGTGTAGTAAATGAATAATTGGCAGTGAGTGGTCCAGTCAAGTTATCTAGAGGAAGAAGGCATTTTGGTCTGAGTGGATAGGGATTCTGACTGCATAGACCGGTAGGATCTTCCAGGACAGAGTAGTTTTGTATATTGGCCAGAAGGCAGGGGGGCAGCACCCCACGTGAGGGACGGAGAAAGAGGACCGCCAAAAAGTTGATGGAAATCTAGATACTGGGCTGGGGAGTGGAGGGGTCAGAGAGAGATGGGCTTGATTTGTGCAGAGAGGGGGTGGCCAAAAAGTACAGGTCAGGATTAGAAAGAAGTGTTGGGTATAATAATAGAAAGATCTTTGAAGTGTAAGCTACTCTGCTTGAATTGGATTGTTTCAGACGTTCAGGAGTCATTGAAGGTTCATTCTCCACAGCAAGAATGGAAAGAAACACTTGATAGATCACAGGGAAGATTATTTTTTAGAAAAGTTGCAGATTAGGAGAGAATCAGTTAGGTTTCAAAAAGTATCCCCTTGTGTACCATCCTGCTTCCCCCAGCCCTTGACCTTTTCAAATTCTAGAGATCCTGTTGCCACTTGAGTGCTTTGCTTAAAATACCATCCCCTCCATAAAAATTGTCTTTATTCTCCTGGTTAAAATGAATACTTACTCCTTTTTCTGTTCCACGACTTTCTATAATTTTTCTTCTATAATTTTTAATTTCATTCATTCCAAAATGTACAATGAGCACAATATGCAGGCTCTATGTTAAGTACTAGGACTATAGAGATGTCAGTAGCCTTCAATCCTCACAGTCTAGTTGGAGGGGCAGGGTGGGCACATGAACGGCTAACCCGTACAGTGTCTGAGCAATGACCTGGATTTGCACTTCTGAAAACCCCTAGGAGAGACATCTAATTTAGTTGGGAGTGGGTTCAGGTCAGGCTTCCAGGAGGAAGTATAGCTCCTGACTTGTGTTTAACGACTGAAGGAGATAAGGGAGCACATGGGACTTCCAGGTGGAGTTGCTGTGAATCCTGGCTTTAGTCTTGTCATAAAACGGTTAAATGACTTTAACTTTAGTTAATTAACAGTGTTCCCCCAATAACATCATTCATATTTGAGTATATATATTAATTTTTTAGTTGCAGTTTACATTCAATATTATTTTGTATCAGTTTCGGGGATACGGCATAGTGGTTAGATAATCATATACTATTTTACAAAGCATTTCCCCTGATATTTCAAGTACCCACCTGACACCATGGTTACTGCAATATTATTAACTACATTTCCTATGCTGTACTTTACATTCTGATGACTACCAAACTACTTCTCAATCCCCTCACCTCTTTCTCCCAGTCCTCCAACCCACCTCCCCTCTAGCAACACATTTTAGTTTATTAACCATGAATAATTACATGAAATACAAATTTGACTGCTGGCTACTCAGTCCACAAATCATTAAATAAATAAAAGGTGTGCTTTATAATCAGTGACCAATCACATCAGTTCTTTCATAGTCTGTCTATAATCAGCCCTTTACATGTGTTATTTATTTTATGCACAGACAGCGGAGCATGTAATTTTTTGCCTTCTTGTCTCCCACTATAAACCCACATGGGATTTTTCAAAAGTGGATAATTAAAAAAAACAACAAAGAAATTAGCCAAAAAAGATGAAAGTACAGTCAAGAAATGAGAAGTGATTTAAAACTTGAGTGAAATTGAAATTAAACATAATGGAATTAGAAGAAATAACTGAAGGTGAGAGAACATTGGCCCAGCTACCATTCGAGAGAATCTATGTATGCAGCCAAAGATACTTCCTGAAGGCAAACTCATAGATATAAACGATGAAGGCAGGGAAAAGAAAGATGCCCCAAAGGATTTGATGCTGGTGAAACCTTCATTTTAATGGAATTCTTAGGTGTATTTTACAACCTGGAAAGCATGAAGAATAAAATGTTGGAGCCCTAGAAAGGGGTACAACTATTAAAAATCTTATACAATTTCAATGATTAAGTCAGTCTTCTTATTGTGTAACTTGTAGTCATATATTAATGATATGAATAACAGTGTGGTGACTGCTGGGGCAGGGGTGGGGGGAGGTGGAGGAAGGTGGAAGGGGGATCAATGGTGATGGGTGAAATAAATTTTAATAAATAAATAAATAAAATTAAAAAATTTATACAACAGAATATTATTTAACTATAGAATGAAATAGAGTATTGATATATGCTCTAAGAAGCCAGTTGCAAAAGACTACATATTATATGATTATAATAGTATGTAATTGATAATAGAAAATCATATTCTGTAATTCCATTTATATTCATATCAAGAACAGAGAACTCTATAGAAACTATGAATAGAGATGAGTGGTTGTTTAGAGCCGGGGTGGTGGGATTCAGGGGAGAGGGGTACAGGTTTTTCCTTATAGGTAATGAAAATGTTCTAAAATTGACTGGTGATGGTTGCATTATCTGTGGATAGGCTGAAAAAAATTGAATTGCACGTTTTAAGTTACATATATACATATAGATAGAGAGAGAGAGTGACAGAGAGAGAGAGAGAGAGAGGGAGAGGGAGAATCTATCTACATATAAATAGATTTTCTCTTTATAAAGATGTTCTAAATTAATGGCTAAAATCCAGGACATTACTAATGTTGCAAATCTGAATTCTTGGTTTTGAAAAAGGAAAATCACAATTCTGCAGAGAAAGATAAAAATAGTATGAAATGGAAATGAAAGGGTAGGGGAAGAAGCTGTAACAGGCATAGGCCAGAGAAGAAGATTCTTTTAGACTAAGTGCTATGCTTGGGTTGTTACCATTCCCCAGATAATGTAAAGTACTATTGTAGTAACAACCACAGAAACCTCTTCATATAAATATCTCACTTTTTATTTGTTAAAAAAATACATAAAGTAGTTGGTTAAAAACTATTTTAAAACCAAACAGAAATCCAAACCATGTTTGGTTTAAAGGATTATCTCCTCGCAAAACAAACATCTCTTTGGTTCTTAGCCAAGCTCCAAGCAGGAGTAAAGCCTTTACTGAAGCCAGTTTGATAAGGGGTATTAACCTTAGAGTTTGGAGGAGAAAGTGGAGCACATGAAGCTCTGCTTGTAGCTTGTTTTGCCTGGAGCATGAAAACAAGATCGGCCATTTTCAAAGGAGGTATACCAGCTGTCTGGTTGTTTCCTTAAAGGTCCATTAGCTTAGATCAGGAGTTGGGAATCTTTTTGGCTGAGAGAGCCATGAACGCTACATATTTTAAAATGCAATTCTGTGAGAGCCATACAACAACCCATGTACGTTACACATTATCCAATAAAAATTTGGTGTTGTCCCGGAGGACAGCTGTGATTGGCTCCAGCCACTCGCAACCATGAACATAAGCAGTAGGAAATGAATGGATTGTAATACATGAGAATGTTTTATATTTTTAACGTTATTATTTTTTTTATTAAAGATTTGTCTGCGAGCCAGATGCAGCCATCAAAAGAGCCACATCTGGCTCGCAAGCCATAGGTTCCTGACCCTTGGCTTAATAGGCCACCTGTGGACACAAAGTGCATTGTTAAATAGTCATCATCAAGGCACAGAACATGCAGCTCACCTCAAAGCTTATTGTCTGTCTGGGGAAAGTAAAGCCACGAATTAGAACACAGGGGTTCTCCCAATCCCAGCTGCTCTTTGAGATGAATAAGCTGCACATCTGAAGAGGAATAACAAGGTCTCCTGTGAGGCAGGTTGACAAGGAGGGTCAGCATCAGAGAATCCAGAGCGCTGGTTCATGGAAGGCTACTGCTGTTAGGAAGGAAACTCGATTGACAAGCTAATGTCAGAAAATCAAGAGAAAGTGGACAATGCCAACTTGAAAAAATCCCCATAGTGTTATAAAAATTTACTTTTTGAAAATCTATTTAGTTACCAGCCTTGTAATTCTTTCTACAATACTGCTCACATTTGTGTGTGAGCTTTTTGTATCTTATCTAAACATCTTCCAGAGATTTTGTTTCCTTTCCTTTATTTCTCCCAATGATAGCGTCATGTTTTAGATGGAGCAAGCATGTTCTAATCTTTATAATAAATAATTATAAATGGAAGGACACGTGGTAAAGTCTAACAGGAAAATTGCACTGCAGAATTCCCTAGAACTGTGAAATGGTCCGTTTGTAATTGAATAGAGTGGGCAGGCTAGTTAGAAAACATAGTCTGCATTTTAGGTTTGACACTAAAATGGTCTGCTCTAAAGAAAGATTTAATACCCCATATGTGGCTTTTATTTTTATTAGGTGGCGTGAGGAGCAAGTGTGAGCTTGGGAGAAGGGGCCCGTGTGAGTGTGAGTTGAAACATGAGTGGGAAAAGAAAATAAGTAGACTTTTATTCCCCTATGGCATGAAATAATAACAGTAATTAATAACAATAATTTAAAACTGAAAATGCTCCATGGTTGTCTTTTATTTTTTTATGATTTTTTTATTTTTAATTTTTTTCATGGTTGTCATTTAAATATGAATGTACACATCTGTGTCATAAGCCAGCAAGCACATATTTAGCACGCATGTAGAAGACAAAGGAATTTCCGAGCTAGAGAGAGGCAGGTTTTGTTTTCTGACTGTCCTGGAAACACAGACATGTGGGTTCATAATTAGTGGGGTATGTATTCAGGGGGCATATCAAGCAGGGTGGTAGTATCGAGCATGCGCTGAAAAAATGACCTAGATTGTCTTACCATTCCCTTTGACCCTTTGGTGTCACCTACATGTAGCAAAATGTAAAGTCAGTGAGTCCTAGCAAAGCCGTGAGAGGCTGGGAGACAGGCAGCCTGACTGCCCAACTTCGGAGGCCTCATTTTGGCAGTCTGTCCTCATCTGTGCAGGTTTGAATGCCCTTTGTGGATGTCTAGAGACAGCCTGAGCCTTCAGTCAGATTCTGATGAAATGGAAAACAAAACCCTACAGGGGAGAAATCTGAGTTTCCATTCCAGTGACTACAGAGAAAGCTGGGCAGCCAAAGAAAGAATCAGGAAGTATGCGAGGCTCCTGCTGTCTTGCCGAAATGACAGGGAGATGCTTGCTTTCGGTCCCTGGGAGTGTCTCGGTTCAATGTCAAGTTTTAAGGAAATACTCCAGCGCTCAAGTTAAGGGGGTATTAAAGCCATGCCCTCTCGGGAACCTGAAGCTTCCAGAGAAGAAATGGGAGGGGGAAAAAAAGCTAAGTTTTGTAACAGCTAACATTTTTTTCCAACCAGGAACTCTTGTAAATGCTTTCTGTATATGACTTTAGTTAATCCTTGCATGAATTCTATAAGGCATGGAAACAAAATTAATTTTATTTTACAGATGAAAAAATTGAGGCTGGCAGCTGTTAAGCAGACTGCACAGGTCTTTAGTAGGTAAGATTTGAAAGCAGGTGTGTGTATTACTTGAGAAGTCATAAGTGGTTATGCAAATCCAAAGTACAGAGTGTGGGTATTAGTGGGGTAGACGGAATGATAGAAAAATAGATGGGTAGGTAGGGTAGATGGATCAGAAAGATTCTCCCTTTAGTCATGTTAAAAGGGAGAGACAAATGACATTAGTTACAATAAGAAAACGAAACAGAACCAACAAGAAAACGTGGGTACTGATGGGGGGACAAGTTAACTCTGTGTATTGAGTGCTATACTTTATTTCTCTCAAAATGTTATTGTTCTATTTTAAAAATAAGGAAACAGGTCTCAGAAAGCCCAAATAGATTTCGTAAGGCATTAGCCTGTAATTAGCAAAAGCTAGATTTGAACTCCAATTGTCTGACTCCGAAATCCGCCCTCTGCCAGTAAGCTCCCAGGGTATGACAGCAAACACCCTGAATGATGGGGGAAGAGTAGCACACCATTCAGGAAAAGCCCAGGACCATTTGATCATTCACAGCATGCACATTTATCTGTCAGGTCTCTGAGAGGGCTGGGACCCGACTTAAATGAAATTTAGAACCCTACCATGTGTCATCTTAAAATTATACATAATGAGGACACAACAGTTAATATTTCATGTGGAGCCACATATGATAAAATGCTACAAAGAAGAATCTGTAGAAATCTATCTGCCTTTCCTACTCTTTAAAATCTCTGGACTTCTTATCGGGGCCAGTGTGGGGATGACAAGGTACTGAAGTTCTTCATCCATTTTGAAGTTCCATCTCCAATGAGCTCTCTGCCACTAGATTATACTTCTTGTGAAGAGAAGTTTAAGTCCATGTTATCTGGGAATTCTTTAAACCCTCTAGCTAACCTGACCAAGCACTCTTTGAGCTCCCAGGGTACTTATTCACCTGTCCGAAGTCCCTCAGCTTCTTACTTGATGCGTCTTCTCTCTGCAAAGATGAAACTATTCCAGGAAGGGACTACATCTATTTTTTTTAAATATATAGCATAGGCCCTGGCCAGTTGTCTCAGTGGTAGAGCGTCAGCCAGGCGTGCAGGAGTCCCAGGTTCGATTCCCGGTCAGGGCACACAGGAGAAGCGCCCATCTGCTTCTCCACCCCTCCCCCTCTCCTTCCTCTCTGTCTCTCTCTTCCTCTCCCGCAGCCAAGACTCCATTGGAGCAAAGTTGGCCCGGGCGCTGAGGATGGCTCTGTGGCCTCTGCCTCAGGCATTAGAATGGTTTTGGTCACAACAGAGCAACGCCTCAGATGGGCAGAGCATCACCCCCTGGTGGGCATGCTGGGTGGATCCTGGTCGGGCACATGCGGGAGTCTGTCTGACTGCTTCCCCGTTTCCAACCTCAGAAAAATACTATATGTATGTGTGTGTGTGTGTGTGTGTGTGTGTGTGTGTGTATATATATATATATATCTCACAATACCCTGCAAGGCAACATCATTTCCATATTGAGTGCTCTACATATTATTCCCCAGTATTTAATTAAAGCATTCTCCCAAGAAGGTCCTCTAAAGTGCAGAGACAGAAAGAAGAAGCCCGTAGTTACCCTTCACTGCATTTGTTGATGTGGGTCTAGAATATTCTGAAGTTTCGGGGCTGGATGAAAAGGAAGCCAGTAAAGTTGCAAAGTCTACCAGATTCCCCAAAGCCGGGATTCTGTGAATGTGGTCAGGAGTTTGGGGGTATATGGGGTTGCACACTGGGGACCTCTGGGATTCCTATCACCTTCTTTATCTGCAGTCTCACACCCACTGCTCAGTTGGAATGCTTAAAGAAGACATCGTGTGCTTGGATCTTGATACAATTCTTAATATTCAAGTTTAAGTTTCAAGAACCATGGGGGAAGAAAAAAAAATCATTCCGCTCCTGAACTGAGGACACCAAAGGACAGAATAAGTGCCCTTCAGGCCTGGGGACCAGGGCAAAGAGGAGAGGGCTGGGAGCCTGCAGCGGCCTCCCAGCCCTCTTTCTCTTTTCATCAAGCCTGACGTCCCAAGTGATGGATTTGCTCACAGAGTCTCCAAAAAGCTCTAGGTGACTGATGTGATTTCTGATTAAGATTGCTATGCATGTGTGGAAATGAGAGAGAGAGAGAAGGAGAGCGAGAGAGAGAGAGACCACCAACCTGAGAGGAACCCCATGTCCAACAAGCGAGGCGGGCTTGGTGACAGACAAAGCCGTTAATTGTGAGCAGTTCCACTCAGGGGCCTGGGAAACTCGAGCACAGAGGGGTGGCTGTGACCCATTTGGCACAGGCAGTGCTGGCCTTGCATATTTCACCCTCCTCCCTGGTCAAACACCTGGGCGACCTCCTGCGTGCAGCCCTGTTCTCGGAGATTTACGATGTTTACCAAATCTGGCTGCTGGCTAATTTGTGGGAAAGGTAATGCTTTGGGGAACCCACTCTGTAACCCAATGCTCCCCAGGAGGGCTTTAGTCCCCCTGCTTATTGTTCTTGCTGAGTTGCTGGCCAGTTTTTGCAGTAAAGAAAAACGCATCCCACTCCCTTCTGGGCTCTCTTGGTATCTGCTGTCAGTCAATTTTGAAACCAGCCCCCTCTTGTTTGAAAGATATGAGGCCCCCCCTTTTTTAATGTGAGCTGAACTTGACCTATATTTATTTATACCAGTGCCTCACTTGGTATTTAGAGTTCTGGAAATGCCTCGCTCCAAATTTCTCAGGAACAGGACTGGTTTGTCCCCCAGGGGATTTTATTATGAGATTTGTGTCCTCTTCCTGGGAAGGGGGCCCTCAAGATGGGAATTACAGGGGTAGGAATGAATGCAGAGGGGAAGCACCTTGTTCAAGTGAGTGAGGAGACAGAGTGGAGCTGAGCTGAGCTAGTCTGAGTTCAGAGCCTTGAGAATTTTCTTTCTTACCACCTCTCTTTGCACCCATTGCAAAGCTGTGGGTCTGAGGACCACACTTGAAGAATAGGTACTCAGCGTCAATTACCTCTCGAGGAAGAAGGATCTTAAGAGGTTATTCTATTGAGAGGTTTACTGACTATATTCAGTAGAGCCATTCAATTCTGAAGAGGTGGCCAGGGGTAAATGGAGTAGGCAAGGGGAAGGGTCCTTGCCTACTGATATAATAAGAGCAACTTATTTTTATCTGTTTTGTACATTGGAGTTTTATACATGGCTTTATTTGATCAGAGGTTTTGGCTCCTTAAAACAAAAGTGAAACTACCAATTTAGTCCAGTGTTTTCTTTTTAATATGAAAGGACAGAGACAGAGGCAGAGACGTCAGACCCCAGATCTGCATGACCAGGTCTCTCCGTTACGTAATGCTACCTCTCACCTTCTACAGTTTAGCTACACGCATGTGCTGGGCTCTTGTCTTTCAGCTCCAACCCTCCTCCCCTCTACAGTCTACCCTGTGGTGCTGGGGTTGAGACACCGCAGACCACATTTCTGTTGTGCCAGTTATCCCTAGGTTAGGCTGTCGATCATGGTTACTGGAGAAAAACTCAGAGTGACTCAGAGGTTTAAGAGCCTGGGTTTTGTGTGAGTCCAGCTACATTTCCCTTTTCCATGTTCCAAGAACTTGACGTGGCAGATACTGTCCTAACTTGCAAAGGAGAGAGCTGGTGAGGGGGTGGTGTCAACCTCGTTTATCGTTCTGGATCACACACAATGAAAAATGTTGGGCTTGATTTCCACTGATGTCAGTCCAGAGGTTATAAGAGATGAGATTCTTCGAGGCTGCCACATTACTTCTCTGTGATTTGTGGTAAGAATGTAGACGTGTGGTTGTCCCTTCTTTCTCTGATCGCTCCAGAGTCCTCAGAAGAAATCCAGCCCACACCGCAGTCCTCATCGCCATCGTCAATGCAGTAATAGGACAGCAGCCCTTTGGGCTCTCAAGCCCTTTCTTCACTGGGCACTTTATCACAATTGACCACAGGTGTTCATTTGATTAACTGTGATGCCATTGCATGGCACAATTATTAGCAGCCTCTTTTCCATTGGTGTGGAGTTCAGACCCAAGGACACAGCCAAACCAATCCCTAAATGCCACTGAAAAGAGTGATTCCTGATCTCGCACCTGCTGTCAATTTCTGCATCAATCAGGACCAGCCAAGAGATAGACCACACCCATTATTTTCACAGAGAGAATGAATATAAATACTAGTCAACCAGGTGTAGAGTTATTAACTAGGTAACTGAGGAAACCTAGATTCACAAAGGTGTTTTCACCTCTGTGACACCCTTTCTGTCCCTAACAGAGGAGGGGAACCAGCCTCCCTGACTGACTCACATGGCAGCTAATACGTCTTCCTGTCACCATCCTCACCTATACATCTTACCTTTGTTTCCAGGTGACTCAATTCCCAAAGTCTCTTCTGAGTGCCTCTGACTGGCAAGTCTCTAAATCACCTGCAAAACAGTGTTAAGATAGGCTGGGAAATATTGTTTGTTTTAAAATTTGTTTTCTTACTGTGTATCTGCTTTGCTTTCAATTTTGTACTTCCTGGAAAAGGGTTGGGGTGGGTATTGAGCAAGCCAACCCATGATATAAACTTGGAGATAGAGAAGACACATGACTCTCAAAGAAGTGTTTCTTTGGAGACTTCAGTGGGGAGTGAGGTCAAGCAGGCGGGCTCTGGGCTGCAGCAAGATGGGGGAGGAACAGGAAACCAAAAGAGAGAAAACGAGACATTCGTACAAATACAATCAAGCACCTAGAAGCATTTGGTAACAATATAAGTATAAATAACACATATGACAGTCTAAAATTATTTTGTTTTTATTCAATCTTTTTCCATTTGCTTCTAATAATACCTGTAAAGTAGGTAAAAAGTTGTTGAATGAGTCTTAATATCAACCAATGCCTTCACTCCCAAATATATGTTTTATACATTTGCTTTATTGTAAATTATTTTAAGGTAGAGTCTGATTTTACTTAAAATTCAATTCTTTAAAATTTTTATAAAAATATATAGAATTTTCTAGCCCTTTCTTCACCTTACATTCTTTTGGTCTTCCCTTAGACCAGATGTTAAAAATTTCTCCAGTGTTAAAAACTTTTACTTTTCATTAAATGTAGGGGAGAGGTAGGAGAGTGGTTAAAAAAAAAACTGACAAAAGGAATGTGTCTAAACTGAATTTGGAAGCTGAGATATTTTATCATTTGTAAATTCATATAATGATTTCTTCTAGCAAGCATGTGAATGACGCTCAAACACCTGGTTTGGGAATCAGTCTTGTCCTAAGAAAGGAACTTACATTGTCCGGAAATCAAATAGTTCTCAGATGCTGTATCTCAGTGGATCCAGCAGGAGGCAGTATCAACGAGTTGGGGCAAGAACAGGAATGAACTTCCATGGAGGCTGCCATGACCCATAAGGAAAATAAGGTGGTAACAGCCACCCAAGTCCAAACTTCAAATCTGATAGTCAAAGTAACTGGTGTGTACACCATTCATCTCTGGACTGAGTTTCAGTTCCTCTGAGCAGATTACTTGTGGCATGTATGGAAAATCAGCATCACAGATCAAGTGGTGCTAACTGCTGGCATCAAACCCATTATTTTCATATGAAGGCCCTGAGGGCTTGGAAAGGGATGTGAGTGCCCAAATTTTCAGGCTAACCAGTACTTGCTGAAACTCAAGTTCTGTAACCCTGTTTCGTAGTGCTGTGATTTTTTTTTTTTATGCCGCATTTAGCCCTGGCAACCCGAACAGGGGTTGTTCCCATAACTTCCTAACACACATGCGATCTTCCTAAAATGCAAGTCACATTTCATTCCTAGGAGGCATTTAGATCTCTGAACATCTCAGGAGTGGTCATAGTTAGCAATGCAAACTCAAGGCGAGTCAATATTAGCAAGGAGGTAAATAAATTCAGAACACATTTCCAGATTTGTTGGAAGATGAAAACTCAGCTTTTTGTTATCCTTGGTCCAGATTTTTCTGTTACTGTTAAAAACAAATTGTAAGTTAAGCTGTACAACCATTGGTTTTGGCATTTTTTCAAAGGTTTTTATCTCCCCCCCCCCCTTTTTCAGAAGACCTCATTTATTCCTAGCTCCCCCCTGCTCCCAGGGGGTTGGAAACTTAGCCAGGGCATTTGATTTATATAATTAGCCTTTCGTGAGTAGGGAAGGGCCTCTCAGTCCAGCTTGAAGTGAAGTGAATTTGAGGAAAAGCATTTTTCCTTTCTCCTTCTCCTTACCCTCCCTCCCAATTCTAGTCCTCATGTGTAACCCGATTTCCCGGGGAAAGCAATGATTCTACAATCCAGTGTGATCTCACCCTGTCGCAGCTTTCAGCCAGAAAGACTTAGAGCCCATCAATTTCATAATAATGGCTGTATAATGACGGTCCCTTTGGTATTGCTCTCACCCAAATCCCCTGTTTCAAGGCGGCTGGCGGGAAGGACAAAGGCTAGTGTTTCAGGAAGGGCAGATTTAGGGTAGATCAGCCATGGAAATCGCCATTGGCTCACATGTCCGGGACCTAATGAGAATCTGGCAGAGGCCCAGAAAGAATTGCATCCACTCTGCCTCTGCATTCTAGCCCCTGTTTCAGGACTTTCCGTGAGAATCTGTACAATTGTAAGGGGAGGAGGTGAAGGAAACGTGCAGGGAAGGGGGTGCTCACAAGAGTCTTTGCGGTAGGTTGACCTCTGTCCTTTTTAGTATGGCAACAACAGCTAGAACCTTTGATTGTTTCTTTGATGAGGGGGTCTTTCACACTCATCTCTATGTCCCACTGTGTGACTTTTGGAGTCGCTCAAGGGCTTCGCCCTTGGCAGTGGTAAGTATGTATACTTGAAGCCCGTGAGGTTTCCACTCGATGACTTGGCGCTCATGAGAGTTTGCCAGTTTTCCCATCGACCTCATCCTTATTTCTCTTCCCAGTCACATCACCTCCTTCATGCACACCCTTATGTCTGACAGCGCTAGAAGACACAGATAGTCAGAAAAGGGTCCCTAGAGATGAAAAACTGTAAAAGGAAAAAAAGTGCGAACAGTTTGGAGTAATGCCAGATTTTCTGGCACAGAAGTTTTAGAATTCTGTTTGGAAGTAGCTAGAGAAGGTCCATGAGGAAGTAGGGAGATTGTTTCCTGCAAATACAACTCCCGTCGAGTGCTAATGGTGCAAGTGACGTCATGGTGGAAGACAGATGGACTGAAACATGATAAAATCATCGTCCTGCCCCAACATTTTTATCTGAATGCATATGGTGCATACTTTGATTCATGTACAATGAGAACATTTTGAGGTGTTCATCACAGAGATAGCAACTTGTGTGAAAAAAAAAGAACCAGGTTTTCAGATAGATGATTCATGAATTAGGAAATGTTTACATCTTGTGGGGGGGAAGAAGAAAATACAGTGAATGCACCCAAACTATTGAAATCTTTCTAGTTTTGAGATTGATCTCAAGTTCTGATTTTATTTTTCACTTACATTGAGAGGAAATATTCTTTGTTGCCCGGTCTCTGTGTTGTTACCAAGTCGGTCACCTGGAAGACTGTTGGCCAGTTTGATTTGGGTCACTACCTTTGTTGCAGTTTGATCTTGGGCACATCAGCCAAGATTGTAGAAATAAAGATCGACTGTGGGTGTAACCTATAGATGCTATAACTTGCTCTCTGATATGTTGAAACATTTCCTCTGGATGGGTGTCGGCTTGTATGTGAGTGCTCAGTTTGCAGCTCTCTGAGCAGGGGTCCTATTTCCATGTCTTCCAGCTCCAAAGCAGCGCCACTTGGATGTTAAAGAAAGGATGGTCCCAGTTCCCAGAGTTCCCATGCCATCTCTTCTGCCCTCCCTATAGGTGCACTCCTTTTTTTTTTTTTTAAGAAGCTGTAATATAAGCAGTAGGCATTCATTTTGAAACAGTTGATGCCATGTAGGTAACTTAGTTTGGGGAGGTGTGCAATGCTACTTTTCACCTGCTTGGGTTTTTGGAGAACCTACCACTTGCATCCACGTGGGTTCCCTTACTCCTCTCTGTCTTCCCTGGCACCTCTTCCCCTCTGCCTGTTTCTTAGCATGCTTTTCAGCCAGTAGTGCTTTCTTTTGCTTATTGATGAATGAGTTTCCTTCATCTTTCTCTGTTTTATGGAAGGGTATGGGGCAGCGGGGTCTGTGAATACCCATAGACTTTGGCTGCTCCCATTTTTCCACTTGGCTCTTCAGTTCCATGGAGACAGAAAATGGAAGGGAGCAGCAGGGTGGAAGGCGCCAGGGTCAGAGGTCAAGAGTGGCCACTTTTGAATTCGAGCTTCTGATTTTTACTGAGGATGACAAAGGAACTACGTAAGTCCTTGGCTGTCAGAAGGTTCAAAGCAAAGGGAGGAAGGGGGATAAAAGGAGGGAAAGATCAGAGAGAAAGGGAGGGTGCTACCCTGGGGTCAGTTAGCATTATTTGCAGTGTTTCTTAGGAGAGTGTTTGGTGACTCCTTATGCTAATCATGGTGTTTTGTACCAGCCTGCATATCTTCTCAAGGGCTGGACATAGACTATATTATGCAGTCTATCTGGAGACTACACAGTCTCCTTACCTTATAGACGATTTTATTTAAGACTGTTTCAAACCATTGTGCAAGATCAAAGCTTTTGGGGAGGTGTTGAGGGAGAGTTATGCTACATGTTAAATGTGTTGTTACTTCTTAGAGACCCTGCAAGTCTCTGAGAGGCTATTTGTATCCTATTAATCATTATATACACACTTAAGTTTATCTGTGTTAGTGACTGTCTCATGGCTCAAGAACTGGTAATTCTGTAGAAGCAGTGCAGGGAATGAGGTCTGCCTGGTTTTTCACTCATATATGCCTGTTTAATGCCTCAGATATAATTTTGATGAGGAGTCGATTGATGTCAAAAGCAAATCCTAATTTTCCCACTGAATTTTAAGGGCTCAGTCTCCACTCTTTTTGTGTTTATGCCCTTAATACAAACCTTAGCAGTGTGTAGAAAGAATAAATGATACACAAAAGGGATTTAAGAATTTCTCAGATATTTTTAGCCCTTTTTGTATGCTAGAGTATTGCTTGGTTTCTAGCAAATGATCCTAATGCAAATGGAGAGTCATTTTGTAAGAGAGGTTTTTAGGAGATTAGATTTCATTTTGTCTGGGAAAACATTTACATTTCTATCACTTAATAATAATCAGATGGACTCCTCGAAATACCATGGTTCAGTCTACATTACAATAAAATAAAACAGGGTGCTCTATAGAACAGTCATTTCAAAATCTCTCATATCATCACTTGGGAAACTGAAAACTTCTTTTTCCCTGGGCTCCATAACTAGTGATTTTGATGTGTGACTTGATCTGTGGATTGTCATAACACAGGGCAAGCAAAGAGAGGGTAAGCCTTGCAAATAAACTTTCTGAGTCTGAAACACTCAGTAGAATTCAGAGCCATATATGACAAAATTCCATTATAACAACAATAACAACAACAATAACAAAAATACAAAGAGGGTGTTATAAAACAAACCTATTTCCATGTCTCATGCAGCTGGCCCGTAGAAACAGAGCCTTATTGATATGATTACAATAAATACTATACAATGAATAAACATGGACGTCCAGTGCTTTCTCTTTGAGGTCATATAAGTGATATCCATTGTTTCATGAAGGAGCTAACTTGCATAATTTGCATCAAGATAAGAGAGAGCAGAGCTCAAATGACAAACATTTTTTGCCCTACCATTAAATGGCGTTTGCTATGTAGTCTGACCACCTTGCAAGACAATCAAATGATATATTCAAATGCAAATGATTTAGAATCGTAAAAGCACCAAATGCGTGCAAACTGAGGTCCACGACTGCATTCCTCTTAACATACTTCCATTTTAATCCTATAATGGTAACAATAATATTGGCTACCTCTTGGGATTCCTTATTGAAAGTGACTTGCGGAAGAAGGTGCTGCTGGCCCAGTCAAAATCCTTGTGATGTTGGCATTGGTTGGTTGCAGATTCAACTCCTTTGGGCTATTTCTGATTTCCCTTCCTCTTCGCTTCACCCCGTCTATGCTTCTGAATTTTATTTTACTGGATTTCAGCTGATTGCTAGAACTGTTTCTTTTCATTTTGAATGCAACCAGCCCATCCTTTTGCCAGTAGTTGAATACCGTGTTACTGTGTTGACCACACGCAAGCTGTGTGATAAATAAGAATTCGCAGACGTGGCTGTGTGTTGCCTCTGCTTTGTTTCTCATTGGCTGGGTTAACATCTTTATGACATGTAGCTTCCCTGAGGGTTAGGTTTCACCTCAGGAAGGTGGGCATACTACAGATTGTCCTGCTTCCTGCACAGAATGGTTGGGATCAAGTAAGAAACTCTGCAGAACGCTCTTTGTGAACCATAAATTGCTAAGCAAGTGGAGGGACTTATTAGACCTTACTTTTTAAATTATTACATGGACTCCTTTAAATCTCGGTATAATTTTTAGTTACACAGAATTTTTAGGATTCTTATTTCTAAAAAGAGTGCCTTTAGGCTGTACTGTTTGCAAAACCAAGCAATAACAAAGATAACAAATATTAGACGTCGTAAAGGACACACATTAATATCGGAATTTGCCTTTTTGCCATGAACAGTGCTATCATGAGCCCTTCTGAGGCCTCTCATAGGTGCGTTTCAGGGTGTATTTGCACAGAATGGCAAAGCTATTAGTTTGATCCCTTGCTGTGTTCCTTAGGAAACTTGCTAAATGGCTTGATCTTTTGAAAACTCAGCTTTCTGATTTCTAAAATGGGGTCAGCAGTGATAACGAAAGGGTAAGGGTTAAATGAGATGAGAGCATATAAAATATTTAGTATCGTGTCCAGAACCAAAAAGAAAACACCAACAGAAGTAACAACAAATAACAATGTTAACAATTATAATTAGAAGTAGTCCATCTGGGGCACTGAATGCCTGAATAACATGGCCTTAGGGGGCTACCAAAGGCTGGACATATTGCCAGTGAATGGTAGGTATTCTGGCCAGAAGCATGTAGGACAGCTCAGTGCCAGTTTGTATTAAATCCCAAGGAGCAGTGACCATTCTCTTTTCTCTTAGTACTTAACGCCATTCTTTGGAGTTCTCCAGTTATTCCTGATTAGTCAGAGGCTCACCAACGCTCACCTGCAACTGACTCCCCAGATGAACCAGGCTGAGAGCAAGGGCAGGCTCCTGTCTTGCCTCTGGTTTGCTGCGATCCGCCAAATTTGATGCCATCTCATTTCTCTCATTCTTGGACATTTTACAGATCTTGCTTCAGTTCTTTGCTCACGAGCTAAGTTCTGGGGAAGAAACCGAAAGAGCTTTGTTGAAATTCCTGGCAGTGAACCCTATCCCCTGCAGAGAGGTGGTGCCAGGAGCCCAGTGGGTTGAGAGAGTTGGCCGCTTCCTGCTATTTGGGGCAGGAAGGCAGGAAATAGTCCTGCAATGGGGGCTAGGGAGAAAGAGGGGCTTCTATAGAAACAGTCTGTTTTCAATACGGTGTGCTGAGCCACCAAGCACGTGCATTGAATTTTGACTGCATCTCACTGTGTCTCAGTGGCTAGCTAGCCCGTGGCCTTGTATTCGTTTACATGAATTATAATAAAAGGTTTATCACTCTTTAATTACTAACATTGTTATCTTTTTTTTTTTTTCGTATTTTTCTGAAGCTGGAAACGGGGAGAGACAGTCAGACAGACTCCCGCATGCACCCGACCAGGATCCACCGGGCACGCCCACCAGGGGGCGATGCTCTGCCCCTCCGGGGCGTCGCTCTGTTGCGACCAGAGCCACTCTAGCGCCTGGGGCAAGGCCAAGGAGCCATCCCCAGCGCCCGGGCCATCTTTGCTCCAATGGAGCCTCGGCTGCGGGAGGGGAAGAGAGAGACAGAGAGGAAGGAGGGGGGGTGGAGAAGCAAATGGGCGCTTCTCCTGTGTGCCCTGGCCGGGAATCGAACCCAGGACTTCTGCACGCCAGGCCGACGCTCTACCACTGAGCCAACCGGCCAGGGCCTAACATCGTTATCTTAAAACCTAGGTAAGGATCAGAAAAAATTGAAAAAGAAAGTTGTACTAAAGAATCCTTCTGTATTTAATGACTGGGACAGGTTGTTGTTTTATCTCCCTCTGTTTAATGTCTACTCAGAGACTCAGTAAGCTTTTGGACAATCCAGATCAATATCTGGCTAAGTCAGGGGAAAAAGAAAGAGAATCTAAAGCATATTTACTTGGCTAATGAACACAGAGTTGAGATTAGTTTCATTGAAATTCAATCAAAGTGTGAATTAGTACAAATCTCAAGGTTGTCAGAAGCTCAAGATGAGAAACAATAATGTTTTTAAATCTAAGCATTTTCCTCATACATTCCAAGTTGCATGTGGACCTATTTCATGTTTATTCTTGCTCTTTAATCTTTGATTTAGGTAGTGTTGAAAATCTACTGAACAGCTGCTTGAATCTTTGCTGCATATAGTAGGAGCTACTTCTGTCATGTGGCAGGAAGTAGATTCAGAGCAAGCTTGTGTCAGGATAAATGGATACGGACAGAAAACACACACTTCCCCATTCTTGCCCACTGAAGGAAAGCTTCTAGCCCGGTGATACCCTCTTGATCTAACATCAGTTCTTTGGGATATTTTCTAATTGCCCCTCCAACTACTCTCTCCAATCTTCTCCATTCTGCTCTGAGTAGCAGGAGGCTAGGCTTATAAGGGCTTATCAATAGATTTTTTTGCCATCTGGCTGGATTGGCTTTGGCCAAGGAAGGCACTGTCAAGAGATCAGAGTGGGGAAACAATGAGTCCAGGCCTGTTCATTTCTCTCCCTCCCTTCCTGCTCTTCTGTCACTTTCCAGAGGCTGATGGTCTTCGGGCTGTCCTCTCCTCCAGTCCTAGCTCTCCAGAGGTTCTTGCGATGATCACTGATCACTCCACTTTCCACCTCAGACCTGAAGGTGGTAGCGCCATCTTGTTATTGCTCACATCGGTATGACCCAACATCTCTCCTTGGTTTTGCTGAACCCTTCTCACCTCATTTTAAATAATGCCTTTATTCAACCCTCATCAGTGAAGCCTCTTGAGGATGCCATTTGCTCCCTGCTAGGACTCCCCTGTTGATTTTGCCAAACCTCCATTCCACTTGGTCGGTTTTACTCACTGTGTCTTAAGTATCCTCTGTGGCTTTTCTGCCTCCACATGTGTAATGGTCCATGCCCTTTTAAATCACACCAAAACCAAATTTAACCATGCTCACCTGGCAGGTCATTCCAGAGGGAAGGGACAGGCATAGATTCTTTGGGGGGAAAATGATCATGTGCTATTTTATAACATGCTTTATTTAAAAATATAATATTCAACCTTATTTATCTGTTCACGTCATGTGGAAACTTCCTTGGACAGAGTTCATTTCTTTCAATTCTATGTGTTTCCCCATGATGTAAACCTCTTTGTTCTACACCCTGGAAATGGTCTTTGCTGATTTAAATTAGCCCTGATTGGGAATATTTCTTGAATCTTTTGTGTGGGTAAGTAAGCATAAAAACAGCTTGATTTTCAGGACAGGACAGCAAGCTGCCCAGATAACCACGAGCATAACCAAATTAGGACTTCCAAGGCCATTGGATCTACCTTGATTCTCAGGGTTTGATGGAGATCAGGAACATTGGAACCTGCTCAGACACCCAGAAAAAGAATCGTGTTTCTGTGTTTGATATAGATGTGAGCTCCAAAACCAAGTGTCCCGACTCTGTCCTATGCTTCTACCCATAAATCCCCCTTCCTTTCATTTACTTCTTTCTTGGTCAGCCTCACTATTTAAACATGAGTGCATTTTTAATATTTCTATTGAGATTTTTGTTTTGTGCAATTTCCCCCAGAATTATGTTTTCACCTTTTACATCCCCAAAGTTTTCCTGATTTCTTACAGAATTATTATATTATTATTTTAAATGTTTAGGGCAATATGGTTCATAGTTTTCAGGTGGTTTCACATATGTTTATGTCACTTGTAATTTCGGTAGCAATGAAGAGACCAGATTGTTTTCATATTTGTGAAAACAGGTCCTGTAAGAACTCATGATTGATTGGTTCTTGGTCTCCCAGTGAGTGAGAACTCTCAGACCAAAGGAACCAAGGGTTTCTGATTGACAGCTGTGCCTCTCTATTGCATCATGCTCCCTAGACCTTTGAATCATGGTGACTAATCACTCAAGGTACAAGGGATCCACAAACAGAAAGGAAAAGAGGGAGACACTGAGGCAGCTTATTGTTCCTGTATTGTCCAAGTTCCTCTATTCATTGTTGCCCAGCTTCCTGGAGGGCCTTAACCCCCTCTGCTATGCTTATTTGTCCCGGCACAGTGGGAAAAATCAGTATGGAGGCAGGCTGGCCAGTGCAATTATTTTGTGAGCCACATACTTAATTGTAATTTTCCTTGTGTTTGCATTCTAAAAAGTAAAAAGAAACAGGTAAAATTGGAGTTTAATAATATGTTTTATTTCATCCAATGTATACAAAATATTATTGTAGTACATAGTCAGTATAACAAATGAATGAGATACTTACATTCATTTTTCCGTACTGTCTTTGAAACGCAGTGAGTATTTTACATTATGGTACATCAAAATTCAGACTTGTCATATTTCAAGTGTCCACCTGAGACAAGTGGCTATTTTGTTGAACAATAAGAAGTGGCACTTTTGCCAGGTGGCAGTTGGTAATGGACTCTTTTAACACATGTCCCTGTCCTTGACATTGCATCAGGGCTATAGTGGGTCTGCTTTGAGAATATCAGAAGTACAGTCAGAGTATTACTTGGAAAAGCTGACCAATAAGGGAACAAAATTTTAATAGCATCTACTTTTAGCTCCATGAGGGCCCGAACTGAGCTTGTCTTATTCATTGCTCTATTTTTAATGACTTGCACAGTGCCCAACTCTTGAATATCCAATGAATGAACTCTTGGCTGAATGGGTGAGATAACTATACTTGAGATATTTTTACCCTCTTTTTTGTCCATGCTAAGTCTTTAAAGTCTTGTGTGCATTTCACAGTTAGAGCACATCTCAGTTCAGACTTCCCACATTTCATGACCTCAACAGCCACATGTGACCAGGGGCTGTGGTGTTAAACAGGATAGGTGTAGATTGTTGGCATAGAAGGATAGAAGTCTGACTTTATCACCAAAGTAAGTCACCAGTTGTATGACCAAAGGCAAGTGATACTACTTCTTTTTGTTTGTTTGTTTGCCAACTCTCTGAAGTTGAGTTTCAACTTAAAATTCCGAGTCTCCTTATAAAAAAAGGAACCAGATGGCAGGAGATATCTGACATCCACACCTAATCCCAAACTTACTTAACTAAAGCAATCGCTATTACTTTCACCAACAATCCAAATCATTTAGCTAATGGCAAGGGGCATACATTTTTATTGGCTTCTTTATCTTCCCCTAAATGTACATGTGTGTGACATCAGAAGGGCACACAACTAAAAGCACCGAGGGGAGACACTTAAGACACAATAGATAATGGGCTTTTCAGTAACTGCAACTTGGCATGTTCTCTGGTGGCTGGGGTGGATGGCAGAGAAACTTGCAAATAGGCCAAACTCTTGGTGGGGGCATGAGATGTCCTGGTGGGGAGCAAGTGATCCTAATTTGGCTTCTGACTAGACACTTGACTGCCAAGCAAAGCGGCCAGGGACTCAGTAAAAGTAAAAGGGAGTGTCAATGTTCAGGACTAAGACTGTTGCACATCTTGCAACATGATGCAAAATTGTGCCCTACATAAGGGCACCCAGGGGAAGAGTGGGCAGTAAAATGCACACCCCGTGGACCCTGCTTGGGGCTTGCGGCACCTGGAGGAAGAGGCACATTGTTAAATTCTGTACAAGAACAGGTTAGGGGCCATCAGCAGCCCACTGTGGTATCTAAGCAGCCATCTTCAACACTCAAGCTATGGCTAGAAGGAAGAACTCCTGCTAAGCTGTAAAAAACAATAACAATAAAAAAATAAATTTGTAGCTAAAGCCTAAGATATAGAAGCCCATAAATACCTGAAGTTGGTCTAAATATGAATGGGTGTTATCTCTTTCTAAGAAATAAAATAAAAGGAAAGAAGAAAAGCAATCCTAAGTACCTGTATAAAGAATAGACTCAAGATTGTTTTATCAACATTTTTTGCTTGGGTGGTATGCCAAAATCACTTTTCCTTAAAATTTTGAAGCAAATCCTAGACTTTTGATTATTTCATCTGAAAATGCCAAGATAAAAGTTTTTTAAATTATAACCATGAGGCCATTATTACACCTGATAAAGGTAACACTTAAGATTCATTGTTCTAGACTCATAGATACAGAGAACAGACTGATGGCTGCCAGAGGGGTGGGGATTGGGGGCTGGGTGGGAATGCGAAGGGATTGAGAAGTACAAATTTGTAGTTAGAGAATAGTCAGGGGGTGTAAAGTACAGCATAGAGAATAGTGTCGATATTATTGTAGTAACTATGTATGGAACCAGGTAGGTACCAGAAATATCAGGGCGGAGAGGGGTGGATACTTTGTAAAGTACATGAATGTCTAACCACGATGCTGTACACCTGAAACCAATACCAAATAATATTTAATGTAAACTGTAATGGAAATTTTTTTTTTAAAAGATTCATTGTTCCATCCTTTCTTAATAATATCTTCATTCCATAATAAATAGCTCAGTTTAAAAAGTAAAGTCAGGACACCTGTTTGCTGTCTTCAGGGTGGAATCATCAAAAGTTTCACTTCCCAAGACAAACTATTCTATCTGCCCTCAGCACCCTGCACAACTAATTCACCCTGAATTTCTAGCATTTCAAGTACGCTAGCCCAGAAACTCTATCAATTGTAGGATGAAGGGCTCGTTAATGCATTTAGCAGTGTGCTTACATTTTGCTTTCCCCAAGTAAATAGTTATGCTGCTGGGGAGGTGGAAAAAAATGCCTGCCCCGTATTAGCACAAACCAGTTTCAATGACTTATTTGTAGTCCCATGAGTCAGGAAGTAGGGGCTGGTTCCGTGCCATCTATTTATGGATTCTTCTTTCTCCCTCTTATCTCTTGACTTGGTGGTTAAGCAGTTTTAGGTCTAAACTCGCTCTGTTGTGTAGCTTCATCACAAGACCCAGTTGATATTAACCCATTTGTAGAACCAGAAATAGCTTCAGGAAAGGAAAGCGGCCCTGGGGGTGTGACGTGTGGAAGGGGGAGTCTGAAGCGAGGAGGCTATATGACCTGTGCTGGCTCCCTGCCTATCTCTGCCTGGTGGGTGGGCAAGACTCCTCATTTTTGGAAGTCCGTGTAAAGGGAAAATAGCAATTGATGTAACAGACAGTGGTATATCTACTCGGCAGAAATTACAGCACCCTTAAAAAAATAGAAGTCAAGTCGTAACAAAGAAGCATTAAAAAAAAGCCTAATGGCCCTGGCCGGTTGGCTCAGCTGTAGAGCGTCGGCCTAGCGTGCGGAGGACCCAGGTCACAGCACACAGGAGAATCCCAGCCCGGATTCCCGGCCAGGGCACACAGGAGAAGCGCCCATTTGCTTCTCCACCCCTCCACTGCGCTTTCCTCTCTGTCTCTCTCTTGCCCTCCCACAGCCAAGGCTTCATTGGAGCAAAGATGGCCCGGGCGCTGGGGATGGCTCTGTGGCCTCTGCCCCAGGCGCTAGAGTGGCTCTGGTCGCAACATGGCGACGCCCAGAATGGGCAGAGCATCGCCCCCTGGTGGGCAGAGCGTCGCCCCATGGTGGGCGTGCCGGGTGGATCCCGGTCGGGCGCATGCGGGAGTCTGTCTCTCCCTGTTTCCAGCTTCAGAAAAATGGAAAAAAATATATATATATATATATATTAAGAAGCCTAATGGCTTGCAATTTTAAGAAAAACAACCCAAATTGTAAATATCATGAGATCTTAAGCGTGAAAGTGGGTAAGGTAATTAAAAATTAAAATTATTATTCTAGGGTGTTAGGACTAGGACTCAGTTGTTTTTTCTGTTTCAAACTTTTAAAATATTGTTTTATTCCATATTTTAATTACTTCTTTTTCCCTTTTGGAAGATGATCCCCCTCACAATACCAAAACTCACTGACTTAACCCTAAATGGGATATTTTTTAGTGACAGAAGTGGATATGAACCTACTCAATTCCTGCGCATCTTTGGTTCAAGGCTGGCCGAAGACCCAAGGGTCCTCAAATTTTATTAGAAACCTAGTTTTGTCCCTCAGATACAAAGGAACATGGGGAGTGAATGACACGAGGTCACTAAAGAAGAATGCTTAAGACATATCCCAGTACAAGTGGGTGGTTGAGACCCTGGTCAAGATACACCTACTTTTTAAGTATGTCTAAAGAACTCATAATCATTTTTATCCCACTGCCTTTGGCTAGATGTTTATGGGTTTCAGCAACTCAGATTGGAAACTCAATTTAAAGAGGGTGGCATTCACAGCCCATGAAGGAGACAATGGAAGAAGAAAATTCCCTTCAATTCATTTCAGTTGGAGCCTTGGAGAAATGGAGTCAAGGCAGACCAGAGTTCTCCGGCTCATCTCTTTGCTCAGTACACTTGGCTGGGTCTGCAGTGCTGTCGGAACATTCATTGGGACCCTCCAGTACGAAAGTCATTAGTAGGTTTAAGTTTGAGAGAGATGGGTAATCGCATTTAATTACTGAAATTTTAATTTCACTCTAACAGCTTAGAAATCAGATATACAACATTCAAATTTTGTTTCTACCAAGACTTGGATGAGTTGCACAACATGCTTGGTTAAACTGTTTGTTTCTGTTTATCTGCCTGTAAAATGGGAATAATATGACCTATTTTATAAGGGCATTGTGACTATTAAATAAGAATATGTGTGCAAAAACCTTTAGCACAGCTCTTGCTCTGAGTTATAGAATAAACAGTAATCTCAATGTGATTTCAGTGAGGAAGGAAACAAAGAGAAAGCAGATTTATATTATTTTCTTTAGTTGGGCTTTTTAAAGTTGAATCCACCATCCAGCCAAGGGCTGATTCTGCTTTTTTTAAAAATGCTTTTCAAACTGAAAGTTGGATCCCAAACTGATATCATATTTTTTTCTTAAGGAATGATGGGCCCAACGTTTCCAAACTTTAAACGAAAGTTTTGTTTTCCCCAAATAAATATTTTTTTATCTCTGTATGCAAATACATATTCTTAATTTCTGGCTCACAATACGAACTAAAAAATATATTTGCTTTTGAGAACATTAGACACATACATCTGCTAATAAATGTACATGCTATGTTCATTAGAAGCCTCTACAGTGTGGTCAGCTAGCTTTTTTTAAAAGACTTTATTTATTCAATTTTCAGAGAGGAGAGAGAGAAAAAGAGAGAGAGAGGGAAAGAGGGAGAGTGGGAATGAGGAGCAGGAAGCATCAACTTCCATATGTGCCTTGACCAGGCAAGCCTAGGATTTCGAACCAGCGACCTCAGTGTTTCAGGTTGACACTATCCCACTGCGCCACCACAGGTCAGGCCATGGTCAGCTAGCTTTTCAAGTGTAAACAATGATCACAAATCTTATTCAACATATGAGTGAACTGGAAAGTGACGAACCAGAGAATGAAGCAGGCAGAGCTCCCGAATCACTCCTGTTATTCTAGGAAGTCTTCAGCTGGAAAGACTGAGCTGTAAAACCAATTCATAACTTTGTTGCTTCATAAAATTCCTGAAAACCAGTGTATCCAAGCACACAGTTTACTCACCTGTGCAAATTGCTGTCCTCTTAGAATTACTGATTGCTTACCTGGGTAAACAATTTGGCTATGAGACAGCAGTTCATTTATCCAGGCTCATTTTAAGACCTTCAACTCACTGAACTGTTTTATTGAGAATGTCACTCATTCCTAGTCAAGCCATGACTTGAAAGATTTAACTTCAATCACTTGAAACCAGATCCCAAAGCCCTACAATTATCCTCCTGGACCTACCTTTCTTAGGCTTTAAGATACAGTCAAGGTTCTATTCATGACTGTAGTAGTTTAGTAAAATTGGCTTGGCTTATTAGTCAATTGATTTTTCTGGTTGGCTTGCTGGCGGGGAGTAGACAGTTGATATTTTCAAATACACCTTTTATGACCTGGAAAAAAACTGTATTAAAGAAAAGAAGCCAGCTGGTACATCTTCCTGGCTTTAGAGTGGACTGCATTGTAAATATTTGGAGAAGTAAATGCAATACAAGGTTTTTTAATTCTATGGGACGTTCTTTTTGATAAGCAGAGGATCTCCATTTAAATTTTCATGAAAACCCTGAAGTTTCAGTTCAGGTTCTTTATGAATGAGAGTCACATATATATTAATTCCCTATGTCTACAGAATTTTGTACCTAATAGCACTTAATAAATTTTAGTTGATGAATTAGGAGCTGAAGGATCAAGTTAAGGTCACTCCCCTTCCTAAAATTCTCTGAAAAATGTACCTTTTGTTTGTACTTAGATGACATCCTAATGACCCTAAGCAGAAAGGAACTCCGCCTAGTCCCCCAAATAGCTGACAAGCTTTAAATATACATAGTAGTCAGATTAGGTCATTCATAAATTTCTTTTTACAAGTCTTCTAGAAACAGCAGTTATGTAAAAGAAACATTATAAGTAGAGGTGAACAGTGGATTTGTTCATAAAGTGTGCATGTGGAATGTTAAGAGAGAGACTGAAAAACTTTATTAGCAAAATAAGAAAGATTACACCACTTGGGGAACAACCTTGTTTATTCAATCTGCTTTTTTGTAAACATACCACCAGAATGAGATTTCAGTCTCTGGGATGAGACAGCTGATGACTCCCTATCATAAAATATGAGATATATTACATGCTAAATCAAATAATTGATTAGGATTCAATCAAGTTCTTATCTGGCTTCACAATTTAACTAGATTTGTTTGTGGTAAATAATGCAATCTATTAAGTCTTCAATTTCATAGTCTATTTACTACAGATTAACAATGCCTGCTATTGTTTATCTCACAGTAATTTTGTGTAATTGAAGAGCATAGAATTATACCATTTTGGGGTTGAAAGTAGTTAATGATTATTTAGCCTAGCTAGTGCTTTAAAACAAAGTGCTTTAAGGAAAATAAATCAGCAGCCTATATATGGTATTTTAAATGTATCAGATAATCCTGCTTTTTAACTCATTCCAAAATTATTTCTCCAAATATTTGTTTATGTGTCTGTTTTCTTGAGAGAGTAGTTTGATTTCTACATTAGAATCACCCAGCCTGACCAGGCGGTGATGCAGTGAATAGAGCACCGATCTGGGACCCAGAGGATCCAAGTTTGAAACCCCGAGGTCACCGGCTTGAGCACAGGCTCATCTGGCTTGAGCATGGTTTTCACCAGCTTGAGTGTGGGGTCGCTGGCTTGAGCGTGGGATCGTAAACATGACCCCATGGTCACTGGCTTGAAGCTCAAGGCCTCTGGCTTGAGCCCAAGGCCGCTGATTTGAGCAAAGGGTCACTCAGTCTGCTGTAGACCCCCCAGTCACAGCACATACGAGAAAGCAAACAACTAAGATGCCGCAATAAAGAATTGATGCCTTTCATCTCTCTCCCTTCCTGTCTGTCCCTATCTGTCCTCTCGTTCTCTGTCTCTCTCTCTCTCTCTCTCTCTCACACACACACACACACACACACACACACACACACACACACACACAATCACTCAGCATGGTGCCTGGTTTTTAGCACAAAGCCACAACCATAAGCTGATGCAGTCCAAATGAATGGTTAAGTGAGAAACAAAGTCTTTACCTTTGAGGAGTAGGCTGGCCTCACTTTCTCCTGACTTACTTTCTGTTGTGTTCATTGTATCCATAAATTGGATACAATGGACCTCTTCTACCACTCTGAGGTGTCAGGGTAATTGAGGTGGAAATTGGAATCGCTAGAAGCTAGTAAAATGAATTTTTATGGAGGCTTTCTAGAAGTGTTGATGAAACTGAGTTTGTCAGGATCCCAGAGGAGGCAAATAACCATGAATAGTGGCATTTGGAGATTTTTTTTTAGCGAGCTAAGGATTTATACCTTTATGTACTAATTGTGTGAACTAATTAACTTCATCGGTGTAGCCTTGTCACACTATCATGCCTTATAAATATTAGCATACATCGGTGATTTTAGATATCTTACAGGTATCAATCAATACTGTAAGGTCTGAGAGTGCTCTAATTAAAGACATCTCAATTATTAAATTATATGACTCCACCCTAAATAATTTATATGTGAATGAGTTTTTAAAAGTAATTTCCCTACATTTTCCTCCATTGGTATGCCAATGCCAGTATTTGACAGTAGCATTTATTTTCCTCCCTTTTACTTTACTATACACCAGAAAACCAAACAGCCAAGCCTGTAGATTATATGTAAAATTCAAAAGATAATGATTAATATCATAAGGGGATCAACCACATGTTACTGTTTCTATGGCTAGTCAGTATTCTGAATTTCATTTATTCTTTTAGTAAATATTGTCCAGGTGCCTGGGTACTTTACTAAGCCTGGAGGTTGAAAGATCTTACCATTTTTATGATACATGGATTTATATGCCAATGAAACATGATGTTATTATATGGTTTTAAGGAAATGATATGATCAAGGTGAACAACTACTTTAAATCTAGTTAAAATTTGCAACTGCAAGCTAATCATCTCTCATCTGTGTAAGTATTGTTTCCTGCTGTCATAGCCACAGTAGCTTTATTAGAATCAAAGTTAATTGTGTATCCTATTATCGATGTACAGGTTGCCAAGAATTGAACTTCATGCCTTCTCTGAGAAAAAGTAAATGAAATTTACAGTGAGTAGCTTCTAGCTCAACATAAGAAAGAATTTTCTAACAATTTGAGCTTTTCAAAAATGGAATATACTGATGTTCTCATTAGCTTGGTTTCTTCACCCATTTTTACCATTTATCTATATTAAATTATGGCCCCATAACCCTTCACTGTATCCTGTGAATTACTGGAAAGCAAGTTATCCTCTATTATGGAAGTTAATTGATTTAGATATATTCAAATGCAGGATTTTACAGTTATCATTGTTAGGTTTTAATTACATAACAGTTATATAATACCTAACATTATCATTGTTATGTTTTAATTTATTTCAAGTCAATATTGTACCACCAAGAATATAATTAGTCTTGATTTTATCATCAACATCATTTTCCATTTGTCCCAATTTTAAGTAATCTGCACATTTAACTAGAACTCTTTTGGTATTTTTATTTTAATTATTAGTATAATTTTTTTTTGCAGACCAGAGTTAAAGAGAGAATCTACTGTGAATTTCTCATAAGCATCTCTCTGAATTGACTTATCTGGAATGATAGTAGTCTCACAATATACCCACCTCATAATGTTATCTAACTCAAGCTTTATTTATTTATTTATTTATTTATATTTTTCTGAAGTTGGAAATGGGGGGGCAGTCAGACACCCGATTGCACCCGACCGGGATCCACCCAGTATGCCCACCAGGGGGCGATGCTCTGACCATCTGGGGCATGTTCTGTTGCAACCAGAGCTATTCTAGTGCCGGAGGCAGAGGCCATAGAGCCATCCTCAGCACCTGGGCCAACTTTGCTCCAATGGAGCCTTGGCTGCGGGAGGGGAAGAGAGAGACAGAGAGAAAGGAGAGGGGGAGGGGTGGAGAAGCAGATGGGTGCTTCTCCTGTGGGCCCTGGCCGGGAATCAAACCCGGGACTCCTGCACGCCAGGCTGACGCTCTACCACTGCGCCAACCGGCCAGGGCTAACTCAAGCTTTATTATCTTATCAGAGGTATATTTTCAGAAGGTGTCAAAATGTCCTGAAACCAAGATACTCTATGGCCATGAAATCACCATTATGAGCCACTTTCTCACACAACTAAATGATGTTTATTTGGCATGACCAAACCGTATTGATTTTCTAGTTACTCTTTATAAATTTTAATAGTAATTTTGGTCCTTAGCCTAATTATTTCTAAAAAGGAAGCAGTTCAGTGAGTGGGGGAAAGAAAGGAAGAAACAAAAATCAACAACCTTCTCTCACATGGGAACCATACCCTAGAACTTTAGAAGATCTTGAACAGGACAAGAAGCAATCAATTCTCATGCACCATTATGAGACCTGATGCTCATGTCTACATTTATTTACCAACATTGCAGAAAGTGGGTCATATGAAAGGAGAATGAATGGAACCATGTATACGAGAGAGGAAGATGGTAGAAATGAGGTAAAAATAACCAAGTAAACAGAAGAAGAAAGTAGGCTTTAAGAAAGAGGACCAGATGAATGAGCAGAATCAGTCTCTGTTTTTAATGTTGCTAATTTCCAGTAGTCACATTTCTTTCAGCAGATTTTTTAGTAACAAACTTTTCGCCATTGCTAAAAGTATGATAAAAAATGCAAAGAATGAGGCAGACAGAATGGATGAGTATGGGGCGTCCCTACTAAACTGTAAGGCCACTTGATGTTTTAAACTAACCTGATGTAATGTTCTGGTTTTAGATGTCACCAGGTCCCTAATGAAGTAGGTTTGCCAAGCTTCTAACAAGATTTTCCCTTTTCCCAAAGCAACACTCTGCATAATCAACTAAGCTTTTCCTTGATTTCTTTTCTTGTTTCTTTTTTTCCCTCCCTCCCGTTCTTTATTTTTTTTTTACTCAATGAGTTCAGCCCTAAATGAAAGCTGGAGTTGGATGAACTGAATTGGCTGGAAATAGTAGTTGAAAGGCGTGCAAATCAAAGCTGGCAAGGTTCAGCTCTTCCGTTCTTGAAGGAGAGGATAATTTCAAGCCAAATGGCTTCCTGGGTGATTGTTTGATTATTCTAGGGCTTTGTTCCCGGTATGGAACCAGGCATTAATAACCCAGCCTTTGCAAGCTAAACCAAGAAAATACACATCTCATTTCTGCCTTGCGGTATCTTAGTACCCATTTGGTCACTTCCTAGTAGTGTGGGAACTGTGTAGGAAGGGATGTTGCATCACTGGTAGGATGTGGGTGGTTAGAGGAGGTAGTCTTCAGTCTCTTTGATATTTTCTGTTCTACTCTAACCCAGGACAGACAAAGGAGAAACTAGGAGCTCTGAAGTCAGACAGCCCCATCTAGTTGTATCTGTATTAAAGTCAGGGACTTCTACTATTTCCACAGGAGATAATATGCATGCACACATTTGGGAGGGGGTGAACTTATTTGTCATTTTGCTTTTGAAAATTCTTTGCTTTCAAGTAATTCATTTCTAAACTATCAATAACATATTCAAGAATAGGTGAGTGGATAAAATGCTGTGGTACATTTAAAGAATGGAATACTACTATGCTATAAAAAAAAGGAAATCTTACCTTTTGCGACAGCATGGATGGACCTGCAGAGTATTCTGCTGAGTGAAATACAGCAGTCAGAGAAAAACAAGTATCATATGATTTCACTGATGTGAAATCTAATGAACAAAATAAATAAAACAGAAGCAGACTCATAGAACACAGAGAACAGACTGACAGCTGTCAGAGAGGAGGGGGATTGGGAGGTTGGGTGGCCAAGGCGAAGGGGGTAAGCAATTAAATAAATAATGAATACAGTCAATGGTGTGGTGATTACCAGAGGGGAAGGGGGTGGGGGAGGTAAAAGAGAGTAAAGGGGGACAAATGGTGATGGAAGGAGACTTGATTTTGGGTGCTGAACATACAGTACAATATGCAAGTGATATATTATAGAATTATATACCTGAAAACTATATGATTTTAGTAACCAGTGTCACCCCAATAAATTCAATCAAAAATTTAAAATAAATAAAAAGGAATCCATGAAAAGTGAGAAAAATTTAATCCTAAGGTGATTTTCAAATATAGTGAATTTTGAAACTGCTGGATATTCTGGTTTGTGAAATTGACATCTAATACCTGGTTTTGTAACCATTATTAAATGCTAGTTTGAATATTTTCTATTTTCTTGTTTTAGAGACATCTTTTTTCACATCACAAATATTTCTGAGGGCCTCTAAAAGCCCCTGTTGCTAAGCATTCTGAATCCGTTTGTCTATGAGTTAAATGCCCACAAATGAGAGAGATTAGTTCCTGAGTTTGTGTTCTGCTTCCAAACTACTTCTTGCCCCCACACCCCCAGTTTTCTGGTTCAGATAATAAATGATTAGTCATCCACTTAAAGTTTAATTTTTAAAACAAAATTTTTAAAGCAAAATGTTTAATTTTGCTACAATATTAAACATTTTTTGGATACACCGCTTATACATACATTTCCTAAGAAACAAGACCTTAAATCTACCATATATATTTCAGTTTGTTGAGGTTGTTCATATAGTGATAGCTCTCCTCTACAACACACAAAAAAAACACTGGTAGAGAATTAAATACAGACTCTGTGAATGTTATTCTTATAGTCTCGATTAACATCAGCTTCTAGAAAGTGTAGAGGCCCTGGCCGGTTGGCTCAGCGGTAGACCGTCGGCCTGGCTTGCGGGGGGCCCGGGTTCGATTCCTGGCCAGGGCACATAGGAGAAGAGCCCATTTGCTTCTCTACCCCCACCCCCTCCTTCCTCTCTGTCTCTCTCTTCCCCTCCCGCAGCCAAGGCTCCATTGGAGCAGAGATGGCCCGGGCGCTGGGGATGGCTCCTTGGCCTCTGCCCCAGGCGCTAGAGTGGCTCTGGTCGCGGCAGAGCGACGCCCCGGAGGAGCAGAGCATCACCCCCTGGTGGGCAGAGCATCGCCCCTGATGGGCAGAGCGTCGCCCCTGGTGGGCATGCCGGGTGGATCCCAGTCGGGCGCATGCGGGAGTCTGTCTGACTGTCTCTCCCCGTTTCCAGCTTCAGAAAAATACAAAAAAAAAAAAAAAAGAAAAGAAAAGAAGTGTGTAGAGCCAAATGTAGGGTAAATCCTGGTATGTAAGAGTACATACCAGGCATTCTGTATTTTAACCTCATTATTCCACTTTGTGATTACAAGTACAGATCTAGTTTAATTTTCAGCGGTTTAGGTTGAAATACTTTAGGTTCCTATACTTTGTGATCTTGGGAAAATTATCTAAGTTCTCTAACTTGTATTTTTCCCCACCTGCAACATTGGAATAATACTGACTGCATTATGAAGTTGTTGGGAGGATAAAAGTTAGAGGAGGCTCTTAGCACAGGGCAGGAGCTTTCAACCACGACGGCTGCTGTCTTTCCATACTTTGACTTGACCTTCGCCTTTTTTCTTTACTTTCATTTTCCCATCTTTCTCTAATGTATAGATCTGTAAAAGCTACCTTAAACCTACGGGAACAAGTTGAACTATACATAAAGTAAATAAGTCGTCAAATACTTAATAAACATTTAATTTTTTTAATTACTTAAAAATTATGGTTTAGAAGAAAGGTTTATGGGACTTTCTTGTGCATGGATGTTCACCTGGGGATCTTGACCTTGTGACAGTGTCAACTCTGGTTCAGAATGTAGGGGATGAAGACTTCATCATCTGCATTTCTAACAAGTTCCCAGTTGGTGCTGGTGTGGCTGGTCTTTACAGTAACACTTTGTGTAGAAAGGGATTCAAAAGAGTGATGTGGAGTATCCTTAGCGCTTAATAAAAAACAAACAGACACAATCTAGTGCCTAGGCCTCCTTGAATCACAACCAAGAGCAAAGAGATGGTTCCTCATTTCTCTTATTCTTTATTGAGTGACAGCTTCCTCTCTAACAAAAATTACCTGAAACCATTCCAAGGGAGTCTATTTCTGACCAGTGCCATAGGTGTTGACGCTCATTTGAGTAATACCAGCTCCCTCTGCAGGCATTTGGTCCCTTGACTCCCGGACAGAGTTTTCCCCCCTAATATATTATCAGTTCTCAAAGTCTTTTATTATGTCACCTTGAATATTTATTAGGCTCTTCTAACATAATAACTTGGCCAAGTCACACAGGAGAGTCACTGCCCAAGAAACAGGCTCTGAACTAATTAATGTTAGTTTAGCTTAATGATTGTTTCTGAAACAGCTATTTGCTTTTTGAATTTTAAAGTTTTGCTAAAATGTACCTCATTAAGGTTACCGTTCACTTCTTATTGCTAATTCCTGAGGTCACCTATCTAGAATCTGAAGCTGGTCATCATTTTTTACTTCCTAAAACTTCCTGAGTGCTTGATTTCCACGATTCAACCCCTTTGCTTTCCTCTTAGTTCCTCTGCTGCTACTCATCATTTATTTATGTAGGAACTAAAATCCTCACTTCCTGCTACCTCTTCACTTCTTACTCTGTGTCTTATTACTCTGTGGTCTCCTGGGGAAATCTGAAGTCCTCATACTTGTTGAAATAGCATCTGCTGACTCTACTTTAATTTCTATTTCCAGATTCATAACTACTGTCAATTCCAACAAAAACGCCCTACTGATCCCTCGAATTCAAAATGTCAAAATAGAGCTTGAAAGCCATTTTCTTACCCTTAGTCACTTAACTTCTTTAAACCTTAGGTACTGACCTCAGAAGTAGGAATAGTAAAAGAACTTAAATAATCAGGTTTTCTGAGAATTAAAATCACACTTAAACATATGTCAGCTGTTTAGAATAATGCAATCATTCATCTGTTTAGGTTTAAATATATTTTCTTTCTATTTTTTTTATCTCCTTTATTCTTTGTTCCTTTATTCTCCCTTTACTGTTTATTTTGGGTTAATCTAACCTTATTTTAAGTTTTCAAGTTTAATTTTCACACTCTTCTTAACTGTAGCTCTTTTTTTTTTGTTCGGAAGTGGTTGTATCATTTTATTTATTTATTTTTATAAATTTTTATTAATGTTAATGGGGTGACATCAATAAATCAGGGTACATATATTCAAAGAAAACATGTCCAGATTATCTTGTCATTCACTTATGTTGCATACCCATCTCCCAAAGTCAGATTGTCCTCCGTCACCTTTTATCTAGTTTTCTTTGTGCCCTTCCCTCTCCCTCTCCCCCTCCCCCTCTCCTCCTTCCCTCCCTCATCCCCCTCCCGCCCCCCCACCCTCCACTCTTTGAATTCTTTCTTTCTTCTAGAGGTTGCTCTAGGAATTGCCCTATGTATCTGTGACATATAAGTTTCTATTTAAAGTGAACCATTACACCACTTTATGTAAACTGCAAAATCCATAAAACAGTATAACTTCGTTTTTCCCCATTTTCATTTTATTGTTGTTATATCTTTTACTTCTACATATGCTATAAACCCTATAACAATTTGCTTTAAATAATAAGTTATCGATTTGAAAAATAATAAAAAGTTAGCTTTTTATAATTGTGCACATATTTTCCATTTTCTATGTCTTTCATTCCATCTTATGGATCTGAGCTATGTATGCAGATTTGTCTATTTGAAATATACAAGGATATATTATATATTATACATATTAACATTTATAACATAGAAAGAAATATACAGTTTAATATGGCAATATAATATTTCCCTTTGGTCTGTACAACTGCATTTAGAATTTACTGCAAAGACAATATGCTAGTATCACATTTTTTCAGCCTTTTTTTTCCGTGAGAATGCATTTCCTTGCCCTCAGTTTTATAATACAGTGTGTCAGTAAAGTCATGGTGCACTTTTGACCGGTCACAGGAAAGCAACAAAAGACGATAGAAATGTGAAATCTCCACCAAATAAAAGGAAAACTCTCCCAGTTTCATACCTATTCAGTGCAGCTCGATGTGGACTCACGCACAGATTTTTTAGGGCTCCTTAGGTAGCTATCCCATATAGCCTCTACAGACTCGTCATTGACTGATGGCCTACCAGAACGGGGTTTCTCCACCAAACTGCCAGTTTCCTTCAACTGCTTATCCCACCGAGTAATGTTGTTCCTATGTAGTGGCGCTTCGTTATAAACGCACCGATATTCACGTTGCACTTTGGTCATGGATTCGAATTTAGCGAGCCACAGAACACACTTTCCTCTGTACTGTCCACATCTCGACTGGCATGGCCGTGGGCTCCTCCACTGTATACACAGTGTTACATCATCATTTGCGCATGCACACATGCTGCCACATCACCCTACAGAAACTGGGAGGGTTTTACAGTTTGTGTTTTTTTTCTTCTGTCAGGTGTTGTTCCACTGACTTTTAGCTTCTTTTGTTACATTGGGAATAATTCGTCATTTATATTGTAGTTCCACGATGCGATGTACGTCTCTCCCAGGTGCTTTTTAAGTTTGTTTTTTTTCTGTTTGTTGCTTCATATTTGGTTCTCAATAATTTAGATGTGAGTATCTATGTGAGATTTTCTTAATATTTGTTGGACTTGGGGTTTGCTGAGCCTCTTGGTTCTATGGGTTGATGTAATACAGTTTTAGAAGTTTTCAATTATTATTTCTTTAAATATTTTTGGCGCTGCTTTTTACTCTTCTCTGCTTCTAGAACTCCTTAACTGGAATATGATTGTTTAACACTGTCCTGTAGGACACTTAGAGACTATTCATTAAAGAAATAATTTATTGCTCCATTTTGAAGTTCAGATCATTCATATTGATCGATTTTCAAATTCAATGACTTTTTTGCTATATCTAATTCACTCTTAATCAATCCAGCATACATTGCATGTGTATTTTTCGATTCTAGAATGTCTGTTTAGTCTTTTTTAGAATTTTTATGTTTCTGCTGAGATTCCACATTTATGATTGTGGTGTTTCTATTTTCTCCTAGGAATCATTGGCAATGTGTATCAGTTGCTGTCCTAATAATGTTAAACATCTTTTCATGTGCCTGTTTGCCATTCGCATATCTTCTTTGGAAAGTGTTTAATTCTTTTAACCATAATTTTACTGGATTTTTCAGTTATTGAGTTATAAATGTTCTTTCATGTGTTCTAGATAAAACACCTTTGAGATACATATTTTGCAAATATATAGTTATATAATTGATGTTTGTGTATCGATCTGGTATCCTGCAACATTACTGACCTCTCTTAGTAGTTCTAATAACTTTTTTGGGTAATTCCATTGAATTGTAAATAGAAATCTGTTTCTTGCAGGTTCTTTGGTAATTGTATGTCTTAACCTGAGAAAAGTGGTCCATACTCTCAGATACAATCAAGATTTATTGGGTAAAGATTTTCTGTGATAACAAGTGATAGTTCCATTTCCGGTCCAAATTTAAGAGTCTGCAGTAGACCGATCCACATATTTAGATCCGTCTTCACAATATTCATGTCTCAGGTGTTTGACTTTGTGGCCAAGGTAAAAGGGCATCTTCTCTGAGTGGATGCTCAGGGATACCTTGAGAAGTCTCCACTTTATATAACCATACCATACTTATTCATTTCCTCCCCCAAATACACAATGATGTGGAACAGTGTTCGCTTGCTTAGCAATGTTAGTGAACATGAAAATCTGCATGCTGTTTTGGTAATTATGTTTTTAATTGAGCCACTTCATCTGAACAAATAAAGCCACCAGTTATTAGAGATGCCATCTGAACTCAGTGGTTAATAAAGCTGTACTCAGTTGTTTAGAAGAGGATGAAAATGTGTGAGTAATCTTGCCAGAAATACCTTTTTGTTTGAAGTTGAAATCCACACATTTTTTTAATGTGGGTTTCTCCCGGAGCTAGGGTGAACGAGTATGGATTTGTTTTCAGTCACCATGGGGCATTTAGCTGTGACTTATTAGCACTATTGACTCTTGCTTTGAGAAATTAATTTAGTTTGCCAATACAGATGCCTTTCTTTTGATTTTTTACTGCTGAGTATTGAAAGGTGTCCTTTTAGCTTTGCAGAAGAGATTTTGACAAGAATATAAAATACTCCTCTGTAATCACAAATACTGCTGCTTTTCGTTAGAGCATTTTAGAGCTCAGACAAAAATATGATGTATATTAGTTCTCCATCCTGAAGTTTGTAATGATATGGCATTCATGAGATTAAATATAATTCACACTGTGTCTTTCTTATAACCTAGCTTATTATGTTGCATATAGTAAATGGCCACTAAATATTCACTGATAATAATTATGATTTCAAAACCCTGCTTGCTTTGGTTTTGTGCATTTACAACACATTTTCTTCTTTTACTAACAAATGGAACTATGTACTTCAGATCGGTCTCTTGATTCCTCACCTACAGCTTTGGCTTATCCCATTCCTTCCATTGGAAATGCTTTCCATCCCAAATTTGCTTATCAAAATTCAAAAAATCATAAAAGTTTGTTTTGCCACCATCTTTATGGAGAAAATGGACTTAAATTAAAAAAAAAAGCAACCTCAAAACCAAGGCTCTTTAGCTGTTAAAAAAATAATTAAAATGTATTTTAGTTATGATTACTGAGAACGCTCAGCCCGGAATATCTTTTTATATTCCTGTGTGTTCTTCTGCGCATGGTCTTTGATATGGTTTCAATGACCAGAACTTGCTGCTATTCTTTGGAGGCCTGCCATCTTGAGAGAAAAGATAATTAGCAAATAAAGATAAAGATATAATACACCCAGCATTAATTTGTGCTAAGGAAAAAAAAAGTAAATAAAGCCAGATGAGGGCATAAAATATATGAAGTCAGTGCCATTTTAGATACTGTGGTCAGTTATCATATTGGATATAAAGCTATTTATTATTTTATTTCTTTTTTAAAGAAATATATAAGTGATAACTATGGGTCAAATACTGTTCTAAATCTTACAGATAAATGTAACAACAAAAATATAGTCTTCTGTCCCTTAAAGGACCTATAACTGAAGGAAGATGTATAGAAGTGTTTGTGTACACTACTCACACGCTATTATATATATACATACCCAATCACAATCACACATGTGTGTTCAGAAAATTATATTACTTCTATTTCAAAAGCTTTTGATAGAACATCAGCACTAGATAATATTCTAAATGTCAGTCATGCTAATAGCATCTCATAAGGTCGATGGCTTGCACTGCCAGTAATCTGCCTTAGATGAGAATTTACTTCATGGCTGGTGGATGGAAACCAGTAAAATAGCTAAAGCATATTGGGAACATTCCTTGATGATTTCTCAGTGTCCGTCTTTTGGGCAGCTTTGTTAGTCTCTTCTTGGGTTACAATATACGCTATTATTTGTTTTTGTCTTATTGAGAAATAATTACCTCTGAAAGTAACTGCTAGTACTGGTCATGGAAGACAAGAAATTGAAGGGAACTAAAAAAAGGGATGGTTACTAAATATAATGTTCTAGAGGGCTCCTGTCAGTTTCCCCAGTTTTATATGATAGGAGTATATTGAGTCAATAATACACCACTTGTAAATTCGGGGGTTGTGAATGATCATAGTCTATGGAATGGGTGTGGTACAGTGAGCTCCCGAGATAAAGAGGACAGACAATATTGTATCAGCAAAGGCTGTATGGAAGGTGAAATCCTTGCACTAGACCTTGGAAGATGATGAGGGTTTGCCAGGTAGAAGGATTTGGGGCAGGGCTTCCATCACGTGGGACAGTGTGGGATCCATGGATTGAAATGATGTTTCTGGGTTTAGAGCATTGTAAGTACTTCTTTCTGGCTAAAGATATATGGATTGGGTAAAGGAGGCAAGAAGACAAAGTCAAATGGATTTCTGTGAGAAAGAAAAGTTTCAAGATATTATGGACACCTTAGCTTTAGAATAAAATAGAGTAGAGGGAAACAAGCAAGGTACCAGAAAGGTGAGTTTAAGATAGCATGATCATCTGTGACAGGGAGACATAGTTGCCATTTTTGCCCAGTGAAAATTCAATGTTAGGGATGGAGGAAAATTCCATCCAAAATGTCAATTTGTTGTCTTAGCACAGGTAAAGGTGCAGGAGCAAAGGGACTGTGGTACGAATTCAGAAAGCATACCAGGAGAAGATATGGTGGGTCTGTCATGGGCCAGGTCCTTGTTCCTCACTTTTCATAATCTCTAATCTCAAACCACTGTGTGACAGCCAAGGAAAAAGTTTCAGAGAAATTAAATGAATTGCTCTATTAGCCAGAGTTGGGTTTCTATCTTTGGTCTGACTTATCCAAAAACCCTTAATTTGTTTCTCTCTATATCAAGTTGCAGCAGACAGATATAAAAAGAATTCAAAGGAAACTAGAAAATTCTAAAATGCTTAGCATTCATCTCTGGTTACTTTTAATTATAGCAAATGAAAGCAGTAAATGAATAATACAACCAACTTTGAACTTATTTGGCTCCAAAAAATAATTGAATAAACAGACCTTCCCATCACAGTCATATTATAAAGGGAAACCTAATCCATTTTTATTGAGCACTTGTTTTACTTGATTTATTTTTCCCTCGCTCATTCCTGAATGCCTTTGTGTATTTAGAGTTGAATTCGAAGTAGAAAGCAATTTTTAAGCAACCTACGCATCCTAGTAAATATTAATAAGGGACAGAGGGGAAAAGGCCACATGCTTTTAGTCAAAATGGATTTCCTGCTATATTACCAAGTCAGAAGGCATGAATAAAAGAACACTCTGGGACATGATGTTTAAATGAAATAAACGACTGCTGTAATTTTTCTTGGGAAAGGTAAACATTTCCTAAAATGATGATTTGTTTGGTTATTTTAAAATAGGACCTAAGATATTAATACAGGTTGTAAGCTGGGAAGATTTCAATTTGACTGGATGGTTTACCCATGAGCCAGTGGTTGTTGGTCAGACCTGAAGTGGATCCAGAGATTGTGGTAGAGGGAAGAGAATGGGTCAGTGAGGAGAAGTGGCTGGCTAGTTTTGGAATTCCTGAATTATAAAAGCTCAGAGGCAAAAAGAAAATCATCTCATCTCAGAAGAGAATAACGAGGAATGACAAGGATAATTGGGGGGAGGGCTGATTCAAAATATTTATCAGTAAGCGATATCATACTTTACGGGCTCTTAGCCATATGGAAGAGAGCAAGGACATTTTGAAAGATTACGAGGGTCATGTGAAAAGAACTTATGAGCCAATGTACTGAAGCTTACACTGGCCAAAGATGGGACAATTAGACTGTAAAATACAGTTGCAAAGTGAGATTTTTCATTCTCATTTCATGCAAGTTAAGTTGCATCGATGTGTTCCCTGATTCTCAATGTGGATCTTCCCTGACTTTAGTGAACTCCAATGTAATATGGGGATGAAGGTCCTTGAGTTTGTTTCAGCTTCTAGCAAGTCAAAGGGCAGAATGAATTTGTATTCTGAAAAGGTTAACAGTCTTTAGCTGACCTTAAGTCATCTCTCTCTCTCCTTTTCTTTTTCTCATTGTTGTCTTGCATTTTTGTCTTTTGCTTTTGGATATTAGACAGCTTGAAGTGTAATGCTCATTATTTATTACTTAAAAAACAGCACTTCCTTATATTGGGTAATAAGAGTGTGAGGATGAATTACCTTTATTTAGCAATTCATAGTATATTCCTTAATGTTCTTGTTAGCTCTATGTTTCTATCTTGCATTTTCATGACTGGCTTATCAAGTAGTTGCTATCTGTAATCACTCCCACTTTACAGATGTCAAAACAGAGGTTCAAATACCTATGATTTGCCCAAGGACATTCTACAAATTAGATGGTGGAGCTGCAGTATAAGCCAAAGCTTCTGCCTTCAAATCCCAAGTTAGTCCAAACAGATCACTATGGGACAGATTCTAGCATCCTTGACTTCTATTTATATCAAATGCTAATCATTGTGAAGACCTCTAGATCCTATTAAAATGCAAAAGAAAAGGGGAGGTCCCTTTTCCTTTTAATCAACTATTTCTCTAGAGCAGAGATCAGGATTTAATAAATTAACACTTTTCCTCTGAACTGGTTTCTTTAACTTTATTTCCCTTTTATCTTTGAGCTTCAGACTCATTAATGATTGAGATTTTTCAATAGTGATTTCCAGACACCAGCCTTCATCAATGTTAGGCTTCAACTTAACCATTAAACCCTATGAAACTCAATCTTAGAGGGCAAATACAACAAACAATGGTGGTGGGAGGGGGTACAAGTAAGTAAATATTCAAAAGAACTGAGCCAGCTTGGCAAGCTTGCTTCTTCTGCTGTTTTCTTTCCCTCAGCCATGCTCTTGACCACTTAAGATCAATGCTCTTGCCTCTGCTCTGTTGGAGAGCAGGCAGAGTTAAAAATATAAAACTAGGTATATAGATGCTAAGTACAGGCAGAGATTTTTGCCTTTACTTGATGCTCAGGACAAATAATCAACTCTGCAGATACCACTAGCAAGAGGACCCATTATCCACACATGTGCTAATTACTCAAGTATTTACTACATCAGCAAGGCACCAGTGTGTTAAGTGGGTACTGTTTGGGCAACTTGAATTTTTTGGTTAATTTTAATCATCTCTTTTCTAAACCCTCTTACTCTCTTCTTTCAAATAACCTTTATTCATTTTTTCAACCCAGAAAAATCTAAGCTATCAAAATGTAGGCTTAAGCAGAATGGCGACAAAACCTAAGGGCCGTGGAGAGGAGGTGGAGAAGAAGAAAGGTATTCTCCAACTCAAACCTGTTTCTGATCACGTATCATATTGCAGAGGTGACTCCCTGTACACATGGACTTGGGTGTGTCTTTCCTTAGAATTTGTGAAGCCGAAATTCACCGTTTACCCACTTCTTAATTTCTGAGCGTTTAGCATTAGAAGGAAGAACAGACCACCCAATTTTATAAAGTAGTGGAGATGGTGAGTAGCTAATTAGGACTTATTATTTGGTGAAAGGGCTAAATGACCAAAATATTCATTTATATTGGTAAATGAAATATGCTTCATCCTTGCAATGGAATCTGAAGTCATTGATTTAAAAAACATTAATAAAAAATAGCATTCCAGTGGCACAGAAAGGGAGACAAATTTATTGACAAGGATAACATTTCATAGGTATTTTTGAATGAGAGAAGCAAATTGCAGAACAGAATAATCCCAATTCCTTATATGTATGAGGTTTTATTGTTCACACTCAAGAGAATGTCAAATCATCTGAACTAATCTATTACCACTTCTGGAAAGAAAATCCTCAGAGCTAAGGACCCTAAGTCATTATTGTTATTTTTATATAAAACACCAGGTACACACCAGATGGAGATTAAATAAAAGCCAGTTGGGTTGCTGTAGCCATTGGCTTGGGATAGGCACTAGGAAGTGGGTTGTTCCGGGCTAAGGCAGAAACTTCTCAAGTTTGCTTTGGCAAGGTGACCATATTGACTCTCAGATGTGACTTCAAATTCTAAGGGAGTTTTTCTAATGTTATTCTGAGGCTTTGATCATATCAAATGTGGAGAATTTCAAATTCTGAGTGAGTGTGAACTCTTTATTGTCCTACAATTTAGAGGATTTTTAGCACATGTGAGCTTGTGTGCTTTATATATATGAATCTGTGTGTGTGTGTGTTTGTATGTGCATATGCGTGCTATCCTTACATCTGTTTCATGTTTCACTCTTCGATGGACCGATGAATAATGGAACAATGACAATAAGATGATCATGATCATGGGAACTTATTTACAAAATTAGAGATATTGGTCAATACTGATGCATCTAAAGATAACAGCAAACATATATTTGCACAGATAATCCATTCATTGTGTCCAGTCATGTTATCCATGTGGACTAGAACACCATGCTCTTTTTAAGTGCTATAAAGATGACTATAGTTATTGATATTACCAAGTGTCACTCCCAGGAAGACTTCCTATAGGAGTCTTTTCAAACACATGTCATCAAGATTCCTTTGCTTCTGTCATTCTTGAGTCAAACTTACCAAATGGTTGTGTTGTGTGAAGTCTTACATGGAGAACAGTTGGATTTTGTCAGCAAATATATGACTGATTGTAAAAGAGCACTTATTTCTGTGGCTGTTTAAGAGAAAAGATACAACTACACATAAGATAATTGATACAAATCTTCCTAAAATGTAATAGTCCAGAAATGGAAAATGGAGCCCTTCATGCAGGAGTTCCGTTAGTCTTCCTCTCTGATTTAGGTTGACACCACCTTCTTCTGTGTCTCTGTTTATTCCTAGAATGCAGTCCCAACAGTACCTGCAGCAGCGTCGAAAATTTGCAGCTGCCTTCTTGGCATTCATTTTCATTTTGGCAGCTGTGGGCACTGCTGAAGCAGGGAAGAAAGAGAAACCAGGTGAGCAGTAGGGATATGAAGGCAAGACTCTTCATTGGTTAATGTCCTTCTTGTCCAACTACCTCTTCCTTTCTCCCTCCCTCCTTCTTTCCCCTCATCCTTCCTTTATCTTTTCTTCTCCTCTCACCTCCCTCCTTCCTTCCCTCCCTTTCTTCCCTCTTTCCTTCTTTCTCTCCTTCCTTTCTTCCTTCCTTCTTCCTTCCCTCCTTTTCTTTCAAACGTTTCCAGGAACCAAAGCAACATCTCCTCTCATCTTCCCCCAACTGTAAGTCCTGAAATATAGATGATGACCATTAACATAATGATCTTAGCAGCAGCTACTATGTATAGACTATTTAACCAAGAATCAGGTGTTTTATTTATATTGCCTCTGTCTTCAAAAAGAGCCCTTCAAGGCATTATTGTTTCATTTCATATTACTAAAGAAAAAACCCGAAGCTCAGAGAGAAAGAAGCACCTTTTTTAAAGTGTTACTCCCAGTAAGGAGTCTGTGGAGTGAGCACTCAGTTGCACCACATCTATATTATGCTATTCTATTCTATCGATAACAAAGAGAAAGTAACACCAACTTGCATTGAGAAAGCAAATCTGACAACTCTTGCTTCTAATAAAATGCTTTCTCATTTTGGGGGGTTTAACTGTTTTTGACCACCTTCTATTTTATAGAAATATTTACTTCTACAAGGAAATGTCAGTAAATCACTTAGCACAGTCCCTGGCACATAGTAAGAGTTAAATTAACATTAGTTCTCTCTCCTTCTTTAGTTTTCCTCTTCCCTTCTGCTGGTCATTCATTGATTCCATCATTCTGCTAACACCTCTCAAGTTTCTACTATTTGCTGGACACTGAAGATGTAGGTGAAAAGTCCTGACCCTGTAATGATCTCAAAAGTTAAAGAGTTTTCTGAATGTTGATTATTCGTTCCTCCTTCCAGAAAAAAAAGTGAAGAAGTCTGACTGTGGAGAATGGCAGTGGAGTGTGTGTGTGCCCACTAGTGGAGACTGTGGGCTGGGCACCCGGGAGGGCACCCGCACTGGAGCTGAGTGCAAGCAAACCATGAAGACCCAGAGATGTAAGATCCCCTGCAACTGGAAGAAGCAATTTGGAGGTAAGTCCCTCCCTCCCTTGGAGTCCTACTGACTCAACCATCCACTTGAGATCATTCTTGCATTCTTCCACCAAATATCTTTTTGAGCTTGACTATCGTTTATTTTCAATGAGTTTATTTTATCAGATAAAAAAAAATTACAAGACATCTTGCCTAATCCTAGGGCTTCTCAACTTGGGCACCACAGTAGGTCCTCAGATAAAGTTCTTTTGTTCCATTTCTTTTCATGATAACATTGGTGAGATGCTGTAGAAACTTCAGTCTTATTTATATCAAGTAGTGTATGGTATCAATTGGTTTTATTAGACATTGTTTTGCTTAAAGTTGTAGAAACTATTGACAATGTTAAGTGAGAACTTACTGTACTAACATTACGGGCTAGGCAGTTTTTGTTGTGGGGGGTTGTTCTGTGCACTGTAAGATTCTTAGCACCATTTCTGTCTTCTGTCCTTTATAGTTCCCACTAGCACCACCCACCTCCGCAAACAACTAAAATGTGTCCAGGTATTGCCTAGTGTCCCCTGGGGGTCAAAGCAGCCACTGATTGGGAACCATTGCCTTACCAATAGGGACATAAAATATGTTCTTGATGCCTCCTCATAATGTTCATTGATCTATTTTCTCTGTCCTTTCTTTTCTTCTTCTATTTCTAAGTACCTTGTATCTTTCTTTCCCCTTTTCTTATTGATTATCCCTCTTCTCCAGGTCTTTTGCAAGCCCTCTCTGTCTTGTGGTCCTCTCCATTCTCCACACTGGTTTGGAGACTGACTGATCGAATCCAGGAGGGCTGATTGATGACAGCCATTTTTCACAGATTTTCTCCCACTGACTGTCGCCAATCTCATTGGCCTCATCTACCTATTTGAGAAGTAATCTTTCAATTCTCTAACTTTAAACCCACAGTGACACACCCAAATTACCTGTATTTTTTCATATTCTTTAATTTTTGTCTTTCTTAGCCATGGTGAGACACAATGTCTCAAATACTCTCACTAGTTTACAGAAATGTACTCTGGCTAATAGGCCAGTGAAGAAGAGCAGTGAATCTGTACACTATGTTTTTGTCACTTTCTATAACCTTTGGGGCATTTTTTATGAATGGAGGTAAATTCTAAAAGCCTGGTAAAATTTAGAAATCTTTGGTCTTAAGTTGTATATGGGTATCATAAAGACTAAACTACCAAAAGTTTTTAAAAGTGTGTCTTATAGGACTTGTATCTAGAATATATAAAGAAGTCTCAAAAGTAACAATTCAATTAGGCAAAAGACTTATGATAATGAAACATTAACCAAAGGGGATATATAGGCAGCAAATACCAGAAAGATACTCAACATCTTTTTTCAATAGGGAAATGAAAATGAAAACCAACAAGCTATTGCTATATACTATATACTTATCAGAGTGGCTAAAATAAAAAATAACACCAACTACTAGAGAGGATGTGGGAAAATTAGATCATTCATCCATTGCTGATGGGAATATAGAATAGGACAGCCATATTGGAAGAGACTATGGCAGTTTTTTACAAAACTAAACATTTGTTTACCATGCAATGCAGTGGTTTTCCTCTTGGGTATTGATCCTAGAGAAATGAAAACTTGTTTCCACAACAGTCTGTATGTGAATGTATGTAGCAGCTTTATTTGTAGTAGCCAAAAACTGGAAACCACCCTGATGTCCTTCATCTGGTGAATGGTTCAACAAATCATACATCTGGAATATTATTTAGCAATGAAAAGGAACAGTCTATGGATATACACAACTTGGATGGACCTCCCAGAAATTATGCTGAATGAAAAAGCCAATCTCCAGCGGTAGAGCGTCAGCCTGGCGTGCGGGAGACCCGGGTTCGATTCCTAGCCAGGGCACATAGGAGAAGCGCCCATTTGCTTCTCCACCCCCCCCCCTTCCTCTCCCGCAGCCAAGGCTCCATTGGAGCAAAGATGGCCCGGGCGCTGGGGATGGCTCCTTGGCCTCTGCCCCAGGCGCTAGAGTAGCTCTGGTTGCGGCAGAGCGACGCCCCGGAGGGGCAGAGCATCGCCCCCTGGTGGGCGTGCCGGGTGGATCCCGGTCCGGCGCATGCGGGAGTCTGTCTGTCTCTCCCCGTTTCCAGCTTCAGAAAAATACAAAAAAAAAAAAAGCCAATCTCAGAAGTCTGCATAGAATTTGATTCCATGCATGAAGATGAATGACAAAATTGAGATGAAAAAGTTAGAGCTATAGAGAACAGAATAGTGGTTGCCAGAAGTTAAAGGGATGAGAAAGGAAGAAGCCATATGGCTATAGAAAGATAGCCTAAGGGACCCTTGTAATAGAACAGTTTTGTATATCAGTGGTGGTAGTTGTCACTTGTATCTACACATGGGATAAAGTTACACAGAACTAAATCCTGCCTCCCCCACACACATACCCAAAAGAATGAATGAAACCCAAGTAGGTTCTATGGATTGTATCCATGTCAGTTTCCTGGCTGTGCTATTGGACTATAACTATGGAAGATATCACAGTTAAGGGTATATGGGATCTCTCTCATTTCTTACAACTGTGCGAATCTACAATTATGTAACTACGAAGAGTTAAAAACAAAAGTGTCTTTTATTTTCATGGCACGATCACAGAATCTTTCAAAGGTTTCTGTTTGGTCTTACCCTGCCTTTAGCGGAGTGCAAATACCAATTCCAGGCGTGGGGAGAGTGTGATCTGAATACCGCCCTGAAGACCAGAACCGGAAGTCTGAAGCGAGCCCTCCACAATGCTGACTGCCAGAAAACTGTCACCATCTCTAAGCCCTGTGGCAAACTGACTAAACCCAAGCCTCAAGGTAGGTTCTCAGTCTCTCCTTGACCGTAATTTAAATATGAATGGATCAATGGACTCAGGCAAGATCTTCGCTTTTCCATAGTTAATGATCAGCAAACTCATTAGTCAACAGAGCCAAATATCAAAAGTACAGTGGTTGAAATTCCTTTTGAGAGCCAAATTTTTAAATTTAAACTATATCGGTAGATACATTCCTTATGGAGGTAGCGCCCGCACATGGTATTTTGTGGAAGAGCCACACTCAAGAGGCCAAAGAGCCACATGTGGCTCATGAACCGCAGTTTGCTGACCAGGGTCTTAGGTGAATTACCTTAAGAAAGAAATTGGAAAAGAGCCCCATATATTAAATTTTACACAATTACTTTTTAGCAGGAAATTGGAGTTCTCTGCACAGATGTGGGGATTAGAATAACCTCCTCGCACAAATAAATGGCATAGCAAAACAGGCCAATTAAGATAGTTGTTGATGATTATATATTCCAAGCCCTAAACTGGGACTACATTTTGACAAGTATGTATAAAGGTCATGGGGCAGAAGATTTTAAATCAAGTGTTTCCTAGATGATCTAACAGGTACCGTTTTCGTGACATCACCTCAGTTATTTTACATTTTCCTTTTTCTACCGCATACCTTGATAAGTTCTGTATTTCTTCTACGTCTTTGGGAGCCTTTACCTTTCCTTTTAGTTTGATTAGCTCCCCAACTACATTTATCATGGAATGTTTAAATGATGGACAGCTCACTATGGAATCAGAAGTCGGCCAAGCCAAGCGGGGCTGCCAGGATGGGCGGCCATTGTCCTGGTCCACAGGCAGCCCCGTCTGTAGGTACAGAGCGGCCCAGCTGACCTGGTTCTGGGGGTCACCAATGCAGTGGAGGGTCTAACCTGAGGCTGAGTCAGGACTTGTGCAGAAGGGTCCTCGAGGGGCTCAAATTTTCCCAAGTGCCACAGTGATGACATGGCCTAATGATCACTTTGGAGCATTCTAGACTCTGAGTTACTGTTGACATACATGGACATTCTTAGTTGTTACTTATTAAATAAGCTACATCAACAAGAGGTACAGTGAAGCTCCTTTTGATACCAGCGGGGCAGCCTCTGAGTCTGCCTGGGCGAAGGGTATTCTCAGCTGGTTTCTGGTATAGTCAGAAGCAGGAGCATGTGATACAGGGTTGGATGTCTGTGTTACAGGTGGTCCAGGGAATGTGTTAATCCCTCCTGCTGTCCTGGCTGCCAACTCAAGCTCTGCTGTGACCAGACCCTTGTTAAATTCCCCTGCTCACGATAACCCCAATTCCTTTTATATCTTCCCAGATCTTTCTCAAAGTTTCCCTATCTTGCTGCTCTTTTCTTTTTTTCTTTTGGACCATTGCCTAGCCCTCTCCTCGGTTTGACAATTCATCTTTAAAGATCAAAAGAACAGCAACTGTTTAAGTGCAAGACTCAGCTGTGTGTGGGGCACCATTTTTTGGCAGCTGATTATTAAATGGAGAAAAGGGTCAGGCAAGTGATATTCCCAGCATCCTTGATTCTCTCCCCACTAAATAGATTCTTTTGCCAGTCCTTTTAAAGATAAAAGAAGTTCCCTGACTTTTTTTTTTCTTTTTTCTATTTTCTGGGCTCTGACATCCCTTAGGAATGAGCGTGGCAATATTCTGTGGAAGAGCTGTGCTGTGCTGGTGACTTCTGTGTACAGAGAGGTGTAAGGGCAGAATCTCAGAGCTTGCTTGCCCCTGAGACCCTGCAACAGGAGGAAAGGGGGCTGACGGCTGCTGCCCTTGCATTTGACCAAAAAAAAAAAAAGGCAGCCTGGATCACCCTGTGGGAATTTTGTCCTTGATAGGAGGAAAACACTCTTATTTAGTTCGGTCACAAGGTTACAATGTCTTTATCCTGCTCACAAAAATCTTTGAACATCTGCATTTTATTTTATTTTTAAATCTTTAATCTGTTTGTGTTTACTCTTGTACATGGTATAAGAAAGTGGTCCATTCCATTCTTTTGCAATGTGTCTGTCCAGTTTTCCCAACACCATTTATTGAAGAGAGTGTCTTTATTCTATTGTATATTCCGACCTTCTTTGTCATAGAGGAATTGACCTGATAAGTGTGCGTTTATTTCTGGGCTGTCTATTCTGTTTCATCAATCTGTGCGAATATCTATATTTTATTTCCCATCCATGCTACTGTATATGAAGTGAGAAGATCTAATTCTGTTCTTTTCTTATTAGAATGATATTTTCTTGTTTGTCTTCTGTAAACTGGAATCTACAATAAATATCTCCTAGCACTGCTGAAAGGATAAAATGAAGTCATATATGTAAGAATGTGTGATACCTGTGCAGTATTTTTAAGATGATTTCCTTTCTTCCAAATAAACTTCTTGAGCTGGGTGTTTCTCTCAGCACCTTTTCAAGCAAAAAAGAAAAAAAAATCTTAATGATGACAATAATAGTAATTATAGTTAATATTTATTGTGAGCCAGGGCTAAATTACCCAGCGGTCTGATTCTAGATCTTTGGCTTCCTGCATAACTCTGTCCCCTGAATCTATTCAACAGAGTGCTCTCAGTTTTTTATCTAAGAAGAATAATGAATGTCAGACCCACTTATTCTTTCCTAAAATCCTTCTTTGATCATGGTTTTCTATCAGCAACAGAATCAGATTCTGGTTCCCTAGTAGGACATGCTGCTCAGGCATCATCCAGTTTGACACCTGTCTGAGTCTTTGCCAAACCGTGGCCCGGCCACACCAAACTTATACGTCTATTTCTCTGTGCCTGTGGTTCTAAAAGCCTGGAACCTGTTCTTTTTCTGCAGTTTATATATTTCATTCTGTAAAACCTACCCTGTTCATTCAGTAAATATGTTACTGATGGATGCTGTCTGCTAGAGTTAACACCAGGGACAAATTTATGACCGTCCTGGACCTAGAGTGGAGTACAAGGAGCAGAGGGACAAATCCCAAGGCACATTCTGAAGGACAAATCCTGTGAAAGGCCTTTGGCATTCCTTCCGGTTTATTCATTTATTTATAAAATCTACTAAGAACCTTCGATGGAGCAGGCAGTACGTTAGGAGCTAGTGATACTCAACAAGTTTCCTTTCCTCTTGCTACTTGTTCTGGTGATGCTGTTGGGTAGATAATAGTGACAAAGAAAAATAGAAAATTAAAATTATGACTGTATATTGGAGTAAGTAGTCTTAAGAACCAAAGAGCCAAGTGTTAGAGTGACTAGCATGGGATGGGGTTGGAGGGACTAAGGTAGAATAACCAGGGACAGCTTCTGTGAGCGGTAACTTTTGAACTTGCCATCCTGGTATTCTAAGTGAAACAAGAAGCTCAAAGGCCCTGTGGCCACAAAAAAGAAAACTTGTTTTGTTCAAAGACTAGAAAAGAGATCAGTGTTAAATCTCAGCAGAGTTCCCTTCCCAAGCATTTAAGTTTCTGGGAGGGGTCACTCCTCTGATGAGACATTCATTCATTCCTCTGTAGCAAGGATGTATTTGCTGCTCACACCAATGAACATCTTAAGGGAGGGCAGGAGCCACGTGCTGCTCACCTGTGTAACGTACCACACATATCATGGTGTCTAGTCCATGAGAGGAACTCAATGAATAGTACTGACCTGAGTGATTGAGCGATGTATCCAACTAAATTGTGCTAGTCTGGCTCACTAGGACACATCATTTATTCATTGGCTTCACAAATGTACAGAGAAATCACTGTTAAAGGACAACACTCTCACCTTCAAGAAAACTCATCAGGATGTTTTCCTACTGTCCTTATTAAGGGACTTTTAGTTCTAATTGCTGGGACAGATGTGAGAAGTAGGAACTGTAAATATTTGTGGGGTTTACTGCACATTGTGTATGCTTTCATGTCCCTTGGTAAATTCCGCGCTCGGAGCCTCATTAGCTGTGCACACACCACACAGCCATGGAATAATTAGTATGGGGGAAGGCTGCAGAATAGAACACTGTTCACACTAATTAGTTACTGGGTTGAGGGAACGCCTTTGGTTTTGGACCCCTGAAGCTTTTGTGTTTCTACTTCTCACTTCTGCTGGATTGATAAGTTCTGTCTCGTGTTTTAAGTTGTAGCTCTTGTCATCAGCATTTCCTGAGTTCTATAGAAGTCATTCCCATTTATTACTTATGATGTGACAGGAATTATACAAAACCTTTAGGAATGCACTGTCTTGTTTAATCCCTGCAACAGCCTCAGCTAGTTTCACTCACATTTTACAAATGAGGACATTGAGGTTGCAACTTGCAGAAGGTCAGCCATTCAGGGAAGAATCGGGCTTGAACTTGAAGTCGGGACTGTCTATACTCACAGTTCATTCTTTCCTATTATACCACTGCTTTCCAAACTCAGTGCTTCCTACTCTTTGGGTATTCTCAAAAAAATTAATAATTTAGATTTTTGTTTCAATAATAATTCTAAAACATTAATATAAGCCTGCTGGAGGTCATTTATAATGGAGTCATGTCAGGTAATGTTTGGCTCACGCTTGCCTTTGTATAATAACTGCACTGAAGCCAGTGATAACTTTTTCTAGTGCTGCATTTCTCAAGCTGGGGAACGTTTCTTGAGAGGGAGACAAAGCAGTGCAGTGCACCTGTCACACCCAGCAGCCTCCCAGGCAGGACCCTGGGCTGGACTCAGGCTTGCCTGCTCCCCACTTGAGATTCAGAGCCACTCTTGTGCTTCTCAGGGTTCCACGCCCCGCTGTCCTGGTAACAAGCTCTGTCAGTGGGGACACCTGACATACTCCCAGTGATTCCAGCCAACTTTGCACTGAGGTAAAACCTCCGGGAACCTGCAGGGAAATCAGGGCAGGCTGGCAGGGAAAAGAAAAACACTGAAGACTCTTTCCTGAGAAGTACCATATTTCCCCATGTATAAGACACATTTTTTTCTGAAAAATTTGGAGTCTAAAAACTGGGTGCGTCTTATACAGTGGTTGTAGTTTTTTTACTTGCATTTCCCCCTTTTTTGGGAGAAAAAACATCTGAGGAGTTGTATGAATTTTCTGATGAATAAAACTTGAGTTCAGTAACTTTATGCAATACATTTTTTTCAAATTTCGGGCCCCCAAATTAAGGTGCGTCTTATACATGGGAGCATCTTATACATGGGGAAATATGGTAAAAACTATTTTCAGAAGAGCTCATCAGAAATCCAAAGAGCTCGCCCCCACCTTGCCTCCCACCCCCTTTCCCTCTGGCTGTTGCTGCCCTGTTGTCTGTGTCTATGTGTTATGTATATATGGTTTTCTGGCTAATCCCTTCACCTTCTTTTGTCCAGAGGAGGTAGGCAAAAGGGGTAATGTGGGGACAGGAAAGAGACTTTGTTTGGAGTGGAGGGTGCGCGATGTGGCGTGCAGATGGGGTTAGGTTGGTTTGTCCACTTGAAACCTGTATGGTTTTGTGAACCAGTGTCACCCCAATAAATTGAATTAATAAAAAAAAAAAAAAGAAAGCAAGAAATCCAAAGAGCAAGGCTCAGAGCATTTTACCAGAATTCCAGGGCTCACTCAGCTGAGGCCTTCAGAAATTACTGTTATTCTACAGAAGACAGCAAAACATGATTTTCAGATCTTCACTCAGATGCACAAGGCTAATCAATTAAGCGACTGTGAAGGCTGCTTTCTAAAAAGATGTAGAGAAGTCCAGGGGAATTTCTTCAAATCTAACTTTTGCTGCTGAAGTCGGGTACTTGGAGGTCTGAGAAATCATGTGGGGTGGGGGGCAGGGAATGTAGCTCACCTGCTTGGGATCTGGAAGTCACGTGTGGAGATGAGGGGAATGATCAGTGCAGTGAGCATTTGTGAAACCATTCCTGAGCATTGAGTCCCACGTTACATAGTATCAAAGTCACCTATTGAAATGGCATATATTTAAAATTCTTGAGGACAGACAAAAAAACAAGCTCCCATAATTTACACCTCTACAACTAAGGAGGGTGCCCTGAAAGTTAGAAAATGAAAGACAGGGTGAGTTTCATTCACTGATATCTCAGTTCCTTACATCTGCTGTAACAAAGGACCTAGACAGGGTGGCTTAAACAGAAATTTATGTTCTCACAATTCTGGAGGCTGGAAGTCTGAGCTCAAGAGTTCTGCAGGGCTGATTCTTTCTCAAGTCCATGAGGGAAGGCTCCATTCCAGGCATCTTCCCTTGGCTCATAGATACCTGCCTCGTCCATGCCCCTTGCCACTGTCTTCCCTCTGTGGGTGTCTGTCTTCAAATTTCCTGCTGTTACAAGGATACCAGTTATCTTGGATTAGGTAATACCTAATGTTTTACCCAGCCTAATGCCCCCGATTGAACTTCATTACCTCTTAAAAGACCCTCTCTCCAAATATGTTCACATTCTGAGGTATGGGATTTAAGAATCCAACATGATTTTCAGTGGATACAGAAGTCAGCACACAACAACGGAAAAGAACAATCTATGTGGCAGCAAATAAAACATGATTTATGGTGCTGTACCTGCTGAAAATTTAAATATTCTAGGATTCATGCTTTTCTCCTTTTTCATAAATCATCATTTAATTTTCCAGTAGTACCGGCCGTGTACGATTAAACATCAGGTATGATGATAGAAACTAATGATGCACCAAGTGGGAACTATTTGTTATTGTTTATAATAAATACATTCCCATTCCCATTTCCGACTTGGCTACCAATATAATTTTTGAAATTTTATAAGATTTCTGTGTTCTTATTATTACAGAAACAAAGCTTTTAAACATTTAATATCATGTCAGAAGTTAATGTTTTCCCTTCCTGTTTTGAGGTGGAAGAGGTCAGTGAATCTGTGTGTGTGGAGGTCACGGTCAAGAATGTAAGATCACGAGAGTGGTCTACACATTGAGGAAGAGGCAGATGCTTTAGCTGAACAGAGGAAACCCAAATATTGCTTCCTTATCCATGGTTTTCTCTGTGTGTGTGTGTGTGTGTGTGTGTATGTGTGTGTTCACATGTGCATGTGACTGAGCATCGACACTCTATTCTACCTAACTCCATAAAGTCTTTTAAAGTAACTTTGGAAAACATGAGAATATAGTTAGGGCCACTAGTACCACCAGGTGAGACATTGTATAGCAACTGTCAAACCAACTACCTACATACACACGTGTGCACAACGAATCTCTAATTCAGGTATCAGAACTGCCTGCTACTGCGCCTGTGTGTTCACAGGCATAATTACATTCCCATTCTTGAAGCTACCTACATAAAGTGATACATTCTTCGCAGAATTTACCGTGCTTGGACTATATTTGCTTCTCTTCAGGTTTATTTAGTGCTTAAAAATATTTTTGCCAAAGGTGATAAAGACATAGCTTAGCGGCTGAATGTTGAATACACACACACACACACACACACATGCACACACACACACGCATGGCTTTGGTTTTGCTTCTGTGACTACATACAAAAGAAAGCCCCAGATTCAAAGACTTGCAGGTGAATCAACCTCTGATTCTCATCTTCACTGCTCTTTTCCGGGACTCTTTAAGGAAAAATCCATGAAAACGTTCAGCTTTTATGCTTAATGTTTGTAAATTCCCAAATGGAAGATTAGGTTTAGCTCATACATAAGGATGTGTTGATCTAAAAAACAGGGCTTTCTTCTGGTGAATTTCTACCTGGACACACACACACACACATTGATTTGGGGTTGAGTCTAACACAGTCCTGACTCTACCATACAAAGAAGTGCATCCTAAAGTTGGGCCCTTTCTTGATGGGTTGAAGAAGTTTATGGACTTTTATTAAGCTTGTACTGTATGGTTGATGAAATAATTTCCTCATCTCCTCCACTAGACCTTCAGTGAAATCTACGTTACTCACCAGTGCTTCCGTAGATGAAATTTCTATTTGGGGGAGATGCAATTAAGTGCTGAGGTACCTCAAAAGGAAATGAAGGCAGAGCAGAGGTTCCTTAAAGCAGTGGTCCCCAACCCCTGGGCCGCGGGCTGGTACCGGTCCATGGGCCATTTGGTGCCGGTCCGCAGAGAAAGAATAAATAACTTACATTATTTCCGTTTTATTTATATTTAAGTCTGAACAATGTTTTATTTTTAAAAAATGACCAGATTCCCTCTGTTACATCCGTCTAAGACTCACTCTTTTTTTTTTTTAATAAATTTTTATTAATGGTAATGGGATGACATTAATAAATCAGGGTACATATATTCAAAGAAAACATGTCTGGGTTATTTTGTCATTAAATTATGTTGCATACCCCTCGCCCAAAGTCAGATTGTCCTCCGCCACCCTCTATCTAGTTCTCTGTGCCCCTCCCCCTCCCCCTAACTCTCTCCCTCCCTCCCTCCCATGTCCTCCCTCCCCCCACCCCTGGTAACCACCACACTCTTGTCCATGTAAGACTCACTCTTGACGCTTGTCTCGGTCATGTGATACATTTATCCGTCTCACCCTAAAGGCCGGTTCATGAAAATATTTTCTGACATTAAACCAGTCCATGGCCCAAAAAAGGTTGGGGACCACTGCCTTAAAGGATCCAGAAATGTTTAGTTTGTGTCTAGCCGAAGATGCATATCTTTTATTCACGTCTAATTGAAACCAGAAAGCAGACATGTAGAAAGGCACACAGTTGAGAGGCCATGGTAGATATTGTTTTGAAACGAAGAGCTGATGAACAAAGAGGAACATGGATGCCCTGGCCAGATAGATCAGCTGGTTAGAGCATCTTCCTGATACACCAAGGTTGCCGGTTCGAACTCCAATCAGGCTATATACAAAAACCAACCAATGAATGCATCAATAAGTGGAACAAAAAATAGATGTCTCTCGCTCTCTCTTTCTTTTCTCTTTAAAATTAATAAATAAAAATATTTAAAGGAAAGTGGATAGTGAGATAACAGGTAGCTCGTGGGCAGCATTGAGGAGCAGTAACATCTGTATTATGCATGTATGTCTTACATTCGTAATTCTAGTCATATGTACATATATAGTCCATACACAGCCTGGAAGTAAGTGCCTCGAGTTCCTAAAAGAAGAAATAAAGTAAGTGGTATTACAAAATAATAAATCAAATAAGAAACAACAATATAGTAATAATAGACATAAGACAGAGCCATACCTGAGAATGATATATTAAGAAAACTCTTTTAAATATTATAATTTTGATTTTTAAATAAAAATCTCCTTCTGTATGGAGGCACCAAATTTAAATTAAATTAGGTAAATGCTGCCCAATTTAACCTGAAATACTGAGAAATGTAATGAATGGCCCCATATCAGGGGATTCCAGGTAGATCTCTGAGTTGTACATTCACAATTTAAAATGCTTTATTATCAGTTCTGAGGCACAGCAGTTATGGCACAAGGGATTAAATGACTAGGTAGACAATTCTCAAGCACAGACAAGTTCTTTTAAATAGATTCACAAAGCTTTAAAAAGCTCTTGGTGATATCCAGGATTTGGGGCATATTTGCATGGTGATAGTACTATTTGGCAGTGACATATTTGATGCCTTTCCTGGCTCAGTTCTCATGACTTATTGAGTGCGTCCCCACAGGTAAGGCTCAGTGGTCTCTCATGGCATGCTTCCAGCTGTCCCTGTCTGTTGGAACTCTGACCCTCCGCGTCCACAGGGGGTTAGCTTCCTCATATACGAATTCTACCTCTTAGAAGGTACAAATCTCTGCTTCCTATTCTAATGAATAATTCTTCCCATTGGTTTAAAAACCCAAAGCCACTTTGTTTTTTTGTTTTTGTTTTTGTTTTTTTTTTTCATTTTTCTGAAGCTGGAAACAGGGAGAGACAGTCAGACTCCCGCATGCGCCCGACCGGGATCCACCCGGCACGCCCACCAGGGGCAGTGCTCTGCCCACCAGGGGGCGATGCTCTGCCCATCCTGGGCGTCGCCATATTGCGACCAGAGCCACTCTAGCACCTGAGGCAGAGGCCACAGAGCCATGCCCAGCGCCCGGGCCATCTTTGCTCCAATGGAGCCTTGGCTGCGGGAGGGGAAGAGAGAGACAGAGAGGAAAGCGCGGCGGAGGGGTGGAGAAGCAAATGGGCGCTTCTCCTATGTGCCCTGGCCGGGAATCGAACCCGGGTCCTCCGCACGCTAGGCCGACGCTCTACCGCTGAGCCAACCGGCCAGGGCCCCAAAGCCACTTTGTTTAAATCATAGCAAAAAGAAGTTGACTCAGTTTCGTTAAAATCCGGGCTCCTCTCAATCACTTAACTCTCTTAATTAAAAAAAAAAAAAGGTTTCACCCTGGCCGGATAGCTTGGTTGGTTAGAGCATTATCTAGAAGTGCGGCAGTTGCTGGTTCGATTCTGGTCAGGGTGCATACAGGAATGATTCGATGTTCTTGTCTCTCTCTCCCTCTCTCTCTTTCTCTCTCTCTAAAATCAATAAAAATAAACTTTAAAAAAAAAAAAAAGGAAATAAGATAAGCTTATTTCAGAATTCTCAATCCTTCCATTCCTTGGAATTATATTCCCATTCAAGATCTTTGAAAAACCTTTCAATTGACATCTTTCTTTCAACACCTACTCACAGCCCTGTTTCTCCCGACTTTCCTAATATTGAAGATGGGAGTGGGTGTTTTCCTGTACCAACTGCATGGCATTCCCCTTCCTGAAAAGACCTGTAAATAGTGGAAAAGAACGGCTGCATGCTCTTTGATTATTTATTTGCCTTTTGAGAGCAAGTTTGCTGTGATTGGCTCTTCTATAAATTGCTGATAAAAATTTAAATTAGCACTTGCTTTTGAGAAAGAAATTTGCTAATACATATCAAAAGCTTAAAAAATATCCTGACCTTTGACCCAGGAGCTCCTCTTCTAATAATTTATACTAAGCCAAAACTTAAACATATAATGATTTACAAAACACACGTTACATCATTATTTATAATAGCAAAAGCTGAGAACACGCCAGGTTACCGACAGGAGAAAGATTATAAACAGTATGGACTAGAACAGGGGTCTCAAACAACTCACATGCAGTGTCCATCAGCATGTGGGCCGCAGAGCAAGATCACAGCTGTTCGGCGGGCCGCACTAGGTCTACAAAAGGCAACTGTTACGCAACACTTTTCTCACTGCAGTTGAAAACGAAAAAAAAATCAGTACAACAAGCACAATCGTATATGCAGTTTACTCAGTGTCACAAAACGACCAGAAACTGTAGTTCGCATCACAACTGCTGTTAACTAAGCTAATATCTAGCTAGGATGCTAGAGAAATGAAAAATACAAGTAGGCCCCTAGGCTTACTTAATTTTATCCAAAATATTTTGAACTTCGTGGATTAGTCTGCGGGCCGCACAAAATTGTTTGGCGGGCTGCGAGTTTGAGACCCCTGGACTAGAATGTCATAAAGAAATACTACTCGGTCATGTTTCAGAATACATGGAATGGCAGGGAAATAAGTGCTTTTCAATATTTGGGATAAGATATTCTATCAACTGTCAATCTGTTCCTAGTTAAAGTATATATAATGTATATCCATAGAAAGAAAACATAAATAGAGCCCGCTGTTAAATCTCTATGTTGTGAAGCTATGAGTAATTTAATAATAAGTGTGTTTTAAAACTTTGTGTTGGAAAATGAATTAATATGTTTAAAGAAGAATGAAATCATTCTTGCTTCCCTTTAGGCTAGATCTACGGTAGGCATACATTTCTCCCTAGTAATTCATTCTCCCTGGGGATACCCTTTTTCATTATATGCACCTGCAAGGTTCTAGTAAACTAGCAACATAGCAATAGGCATTAAAGCCATTCAAATAGTTGCCATGTATCCTTGCTCTTGAATATAAACATGTACTTTGAGAGTTGCTTTGCAGTGTTGAAAGACCCACACAAGCAATCTCAGAAACATTACTTGTCATGGAGCTCTGTGAGAGCAGAATTTAGGCAATTGCCCTTTTAGCCCAGCATCTAGAACAGCACCTGAACTATAGTGGATAGAGAGTGTGTATTTGCTAAATATGTAAATGTGGGGGGTTAGTAATAGTTAAATGGGATCTTAGAGGCCATAATCTCACATGGTGATCCTGATGGTCCTCTGAGGAGCACATCCTAGGATTTATTATCCCCAGTTTACAGGAAATAAATGCAAAACGATGGGGTTGCCCAGGATCCCTGAGCTGGTCGATGGCAGATATCAATGAAAAACAATTCCTTAGGGAAGACCTGGTTCACATTATGATCCTAACAGAATCGTTCCCTCATTGCTTCACTAAACAATGGCCAAGGGACCACTTACTACGTCAGTGTCCATCTGGATTTCATTTTCTATTCAGAATAAAAAAAAATAGTGGGTTCAGAATTCATTCCTACGTGCCTTCTCAGTGCCTCTCTTCTTTCTTACCGTGATTGCCATGCAGTGAGCCAATTGTGAGGATTTTGAGTTTTCTACACAGGATGTGGTAAAGACGGTGCTCTGGGGGCTAGGGTTGATGGCACTAGGAGGAGCAGGAATCCTTTCTAGAATATTCTTAGGAAAGTCTTAGGACGTCCTGAACACTCTCAAACATATCATAAAACAACCTATTTCTATGTTTACATACCTACCGGAAGTGAGAGGTGAGGACTATCCTCCAGCAACTCAAAAACTGCCCCCCAAAGGGTACAAACTTGTAAACCCAGAAAGTTAAAACACTCCCAGGGCACCACCGTGAGTTTCCAGTGCAGAGATGTGCTCCTGGGGATCACGCCAGGGAACAAGAACAAGTCCCCCCACGGGCAGGCACCTTTCTCTCTCACATTTTGACAGTGGCTCATTTCCTGTTTGCGTCCATTTCTGCTTCACAGCCTCTGTCCACATGGGGAAGAGTGACGTGTCACCGGGGGTGTTATTTGATGTGTACCCTGTATATACTTCCTTCCATTCATTTGACTGTTTTTAGTGTGAATGAAGGTGCCCTACTGGGTCACATTGAGATATGATCACATTGGCTCTTCAAACCTTGGAGAGTAGCTGCTATGTCATTTCATCACAAAGCACTTTGCCTTACCAAGTTAGAGCCCTGGCCCAGGCCAATTCATGACCCTTGTGCTCATGGTAAATATTTCTTTTACTGTCTAACCTTGAATGACTGCTACAGTGGGACATTCCTTTTACCCACAGAGTTATTTCAGGGTTCTACTTTAAAGACAAAGAAAAAAGTGTTGAGAAATTTGTATGTTATATATGTATGTGTTTCATCTTACTCTTCATAAATTATTGTTTTTTTGAAGAACTGACATATTGCAAGATTCTGATTGAATTTACACTCCATACTTTCCTTGGGAAATACTATTTTCTATATGCCAATCATCGACCATTTCTGTTTCTCATTCAAGTGTTCATTTCTTCACTCTGTGTACTACCACTGTCTCAGGAGCACTTAGAATATACCAGGCATCAAAGACACGGATGGAAGAGAAAAGTATAGTCTCCACCCTCCTACAGCAGGGGAAATGCACATTAAATAATTAGATAAAAGTCATTCTAAACTCTATTCCTCCTGCCTATTCTCATAGGGACTCTCCTGGCAAAAACACGTGTGTGTATGTGTGTGTGTGTGTGTGTGTGTGTGTGTGTATGTGCACACACACACGCGTGCATGGGTGCATGTACCTTGTCTATCCATTGAATCATGCCATTCCTGGCCAGTTATCAAAAAAGTGGCTTTTCCCCATTGCTTACTCATGGAATGCTTTTATTTCTCTGTCTTTTTCTTTTCCAACTGCAGCAGAATCGAAGAAGAAGAAAAAGGAAGGCAAGAAACAGGAGAAGATGCTGGACTAAGAGAGGCCACCTTCGTGGGACAGGGAGACATCTGCCAACAGGACCAGTTTAACTATTACATTTATACCTGCCGTAGGCTTTTTATTCAAAATGTATCTACAGCTTAAGTATACAATAGGCAGAAACACAAAGGAAAGAACATTTTTGTAGTTGCATTTTTAAAATGTATACCATAGTACCACTAGGGGCTTATAATAAAGGACTGTAATCCTATGTAGAAAGTTGACTTATAGTACATGATACATGATAGGAAATTGAGGTAAGTTTTTTTGAAGTTATGTGATATTTTCCATTTAAAATCTTTCTTTTTTTACACTTTTTTTTCCTTTGTCAGCAATTGAAATGTTATGACCATGTAAACGACTTTCCTTGTTAGATAAATTTTTTTCACCTAGACTTTTTTTTCCCCAATTGAGAAAAATATGTACTAAACCAGGCAGCAATAAAATATGATCATCTTATTCAAGGAAAATACCTTGTGATCTGCCTATGCATTTAAAAATTTTTTTAGTCGGCAAAATAGGGGGAGGGGACAGAGCATGCTCAATGTTGACTTTTTTTAAGATAAGCATTTAAACATGCAATTCTTTCACTTTGGCAGAAACATTTGTTTTCTTGATGAAACTATTTTTCCATCTAAGGAAAAAAAACCAACTAGGAAAATAAATCAAGGTGATGCTGAAAAAAAGGTGCTTTTGTGTGCAATAATTTGATATTGTAAACCTCTTACATTTGTCACCTACATTTCCCCTTGTCAACCTGTTAGTGGTGAGAATTTATCATACAAAATAATTAAGTCACTCTTGGGCACAAATGTTACAGAGGGTTTATATAGATGTGGATATAGGCAATGTATATGTTGACATAGAAATCAATATGTCTATATCTCTATATTTTTAACTTTCTATCAATATTTAGTGGGTTGGACTAGTGGTACTGAATTGAACTAAAGTCCCAAAGTAGTCTAGTTGTTAGGAAAATGTTTCTTATATTGAACCAATCTGGGCTTGCCAAGCCCAAATCAGGATCAGAGGATCACAATGCAAAATGGTACTTTGAATTTGAACTGGTTTCCAGAAACCAAGAATTCTTACTCTAGTATTTACCATATGCATGCCAAAGATTCTCTATAGGGCTCCCCTTATCTGCGGGGCCCTAAGCAATAATCTCTTTTTTTTTTTTTCTTTTTTCTGAAGCTGGAAATGGGGAGAGACAGTCAGACAGACTCCCGCATGCGCCCGACCGGGATCCACCCGGCACGCCCACCATGGGCGATGCTCTGCCCACCAGAGGGTGATGCTCTGCCCCTCCGGGGCATCGCTCTGCCGCGACCAGAGCCACAATAGCACCTGGGGCAGAGGCCAAGGAGCCATCCCCAGTGCCTGGGCCATCTTTGCTCCAATGGAGCCCTGGCTGCGGGAGGGGAAGAGAGAGACAGAGAGGAAGGAGGGGGGGGGTGGAGAAGCAAATGGGAGCTTCTCCTATGTGCCCTGGCCGGGAATCGAACCCGGGTCCCCCGCACGCCAGGCCGACGCTCTACCCCTGAGCCAACCAGCCAGGGCCTCTAAACAATAATCTTTAAGTAAACAAGACTATGTTTCCATCATTCAGCTAAAAAGGCTCAGAAATCAGCTGAGATTAGCTTCAAAGCATTGCTCCTGAAGGAGCCACCTCTCATTTTAAAGTGACGGGATGCAATAAACACACACCTATCTACTCAGATGACTGTAAGTATTTTAAAAATGATGGTTTTGCCCTGGCCAGTTGGCTCAGCGGTAGAGCGTCGGCCTAGCGTGCGGAGGACCCGGGTTTGATTCCCGGCCAGGGCACACAGGAGAAGCGCCCATTTGCTTCTCCACCCCTCCGCCGCGCTTTCCTCTCTGTCTCTCTCTTCCCCTCCCGCAGCCAAGGCTCCATTGGAGCAAAGATGGCCCGGGCGCTGGGGATGGCTCTGTGGCCTCTGCCTCAGGCGCTAGAGTGGCTCTGGTCGCAACATGGCGACGCCCAGGATGGGCAGAGCATCGCCCCCTGGTGGGCAGAGCGTCGCCTCTGGTGGGCGTGCCGGGTGGATCCCGGTCGGGCGCATGCGGGAGTCTGTCTGACTGTCTCTCCCTGTTTCCAGCTTCAGAAAAATGAAAAAAAGAAAAAATGATGGTTTTAACATACCTTGGGCTAGCCATAAAATCATTACATCCTTGTCTGATGGTGAAGCCAGGATAGCTCCAAAGCTACCTGTCTGTCATCTAGTTGAACTCTCCACTTGAGCAGAGAATATTGGGGGAGGTCTATAACTCCCCACTAAGTCCAAGCCAACTGCCAATGGCAATAGAAAGAGGGGTGGGCACATACATTGACCATTTGATGGACTGGTGCTTAATAAAAGCAGAGTACCTTGTACAGTGCAAATGACAGAACCGTGAATAGTGAATGCAGTCCTTTTACAAGCAGATTTTAATGGGAAGAAAAAGCACTCGTGTGGATGGATGGAGGGGATGAAAGAAAGGCATTGTCTTCATGGATTTTTTGACAGCAATATCCCATGAGGATAGGGATGATAGAAGAATCTGAAGCACGTCTTCTTAGCCTCTCACCTCATATTGCTTCTCCATCAGCATTTAGCTAAAATAGCAGCCCATGAATCAGGAGTGAGCTAAGGTGAGCTAGAACAGAATCTCCGAAAAGAAGCCCAATCCTGTGAATAATCATGGCATCCCTCTTTATCTCCGAGCATGGCAGGAAGCCAGGGGCTTCTTTGCTGCATCAACGATGAATCCTAACAAACCATATAGTAATAACTCCTCGATTCTCTGAGTAAGAGTTGGAATGCTAATCTCCATCATCTAGGATATGAAATTAGACTTCTTCTAAGTCTAGAGAATTATTCCATCCGAGCCTCAGCTTTAAACATCTTGCTAAGTCACTGATGTATTGAAACTGTACAGACAAAAGGAAAAGCTTCAAAAATGACTAGTTCTCACAAAAAGGAAAAGAAAGACCATCATCAAGAATTTCATAGAGTTCTCTAGCCATCCTGGAGCACTGAGATCCCAGCTCGACCCCCAAGGGTGCCAGTTCAGGTCCCAGTCAGAGCACATATGAAAAGCAATCTATGGCATAATTAAGTGGAACAACAAGTTGATTGCTTCTTCACCGCCTCCCCCATCTTTCTCAAAAAAATAATATATATATTATTATATATAAAATTAGGAGGGCATAAGGCAGCCTCCCCCAAATGCTAGTAATCCTTCAGTGACCAGAAAGTGTCCTTGTTTAGCTCAGTGACTGAGTCCTCCACGTTGTGCTCTGCTAGACTTTCTGATTTATCCTGAATACATGAATGCTGTCACACTTGTTATATATAAATATTATCAAGAAGAGGACCTAGGAAAAAGGACATTTTGACTTCATATATTCCTGGGATGACATTTCAAAGTCTTGTTAACTCTGTAGGAGAGGAGCCCCAAACAATTTAATACCCTGAATATTATGGGTGAGAGTGTAAATAAATTATTAAGTTTAATAATTAAATTATGTAATGAAAAAATGAAATAATATTAGTTGTTTGTCCTTGACTGTCTGAAGTCTTATTTAGGGAAAGAAAGTTTACAATCTTTCTCCCATTGAGAAGATAATTTCTTTAGGAATAAGAGGCACACATTATTTTCCCCTTTATACATAACTCTTGGTTTCATAATTCTGAAGGCCTTTATTTTATAACTTCTTTAAATGAAAAACAGTGGTAAATATGATTTAAGAGGCACTGAATGGGGCAATAGAAAATACCACTTTCACATATTATATCATTGTGTAATAATTCCCAAACATTAAAATCAGAACTTTATCAACCGTTATGGGAGTTCCTAAGGGAGTCAAACAAAGGGCTTTCTTCTCATTAATCTTCTTCCAAAATAATAAGATATACATCCTTGGAAGTGGAATATCAAAGCATTCAATCTCCTTTTATTTTTCATGGCTTGCTTTTTTTGTTTTTTTGGTTTTTTTCAGAGACAGAGTCAGAGAGAAGGATAGATAGGGACAGACAGACAGGAACAGAAATGAGAAGCATCATCATTAGTTTTTCACTGTGACACCTTAGTTGTTCATTGATTGCTTTTTCATATGTGCCTTGAACGTGGGCCTTCAGCAGACTGAGTAACCCCTTGCTCAAGCTAGAGACCTTGGGTCCAAGCTGGTGAGCTTTGCTCAAGCTGGCGACCTCGGGGTCTCGAACCTGGGTCCTCTGCATCCTAGTCCGATGCTCTATCCATTGTGCCACCGCCTGGTCAGGCTCATGGCTTGCTTCAAATTTAATTAGTTTTTGGAAAGCCACATGCAAAAGAATGAAACTGGACTACAGTCTCTCCCCCTGTACAAAAATTAACTCAAAATGGATCAAAGATCTAAACATAAGACCTGAAACAATTAAGTACATAGAAGAAGACATAGGTACTCAACTCATGGACCTGGGTTTTAAAGAGCATTTTATGAATTTGACTCCAATGGCAAGAGAAGTGAAGGCAAAAATTAATGAATGGGACTACATCAGACTAAGAAGTTTTTGCTCAGCAAGAGAAACTGATAACAAAATAAACAGAAAGCCAACTAAATGGGAAATGATATTTTCAAACAACAGCTCAGATAAGGGCCTAATATCCAAAATATACAAAGAACTCATAAAACTCAACAACAAACAAACAAACAATCCGATAAAAAAATGGGAAGAGGATATGAATAGACACTTCTCCCAGGAAGAAATACAAATGGCCAACAGATATATGAAAAGATGCTCATCTTCTTTAGCTATTAGAGAAATGCAAATCAAAACGGCAATGAGATACCACCTCACACCTGTTCGATTAGCTGTTATTAGCAAGTCAGGTAATAGCAAATGTTGGAGAGGCTGTGGAGAAAAAGGAACCCTCATACACTGTTGGTGGGAATGTAAAGTAGTACAACCATTATGGAAGAAAGTATGGTGGTTCCTCAAAAAACTGAAAATAGAACTACCTTATGACCCAGCAATCCCTCTACTGGGTATATATCCCCAAAACGCAGAAACATTGATACGTAAAGACACATGCAGCCCCATGTTTATTGCAGCATTGTTCACAGTGGCCAGGACATGGAAACAACCAAAAAGCCCGTCAATAGATGACTGGATAAAGAAGATGTGGCACATATACACTATGGAATACTACTCAGCCATAAGAAATGATGACATCGGAACATTTACAGCAAAATGGTGGGATCTTGATAACATGATACGAAGCAAAATAAGTAAATCAGAAAAAAACAGGAACTGTATTATTCCATACGTAGGTGGGACATAATAGTGAAACTAAGAGACATTGATAAGAGTGTGGTGGTTACGGGGGGGAGGGGGGAATGGGAGAGGGATAGGGGGTGGGGAGGGGCACAAAGAAAACAAGATAGAAGGTGACAGAGGACAATCTGACTTTGGGTGGTGGGTATGCAACATAATTGAACGACAAGATAACCTGGACTTGTTATCTTTGAATATATGTATCCTGATTTATTGATGTCACCCCATTAAAAAAATAAAATTATAAAAAAAAAAATTTAATTAGTTTTAACCCTTAAGTTTTCAAAAGTCAATCAGAAAGCGAGGGTGTATATCCAACACTTCATATAAACTCAAATTGTAGATTCCTCACTGTCTATAAGGTTATTTCTAAATGGTAAAAATTCTCTCCCTGTCTTTCCCTGTATTGCCATGTTTTCCTCCTCTGTTCCCCCATTCTATCTGGGCTGCCACAATCAGATAGACAGAAAAGGAGGGGACACTATTTTTTCTTGCATCTGGAAACCTTAGCAGCAGACAGTAACTGCTCTAGGTCTGTCAAAGAGATGCATTTTCATTCTACTTTTCAAAGAAAATATAGAGTCTTGGAACACATGAACACAAGGGGAAAGGGCATAATGTTACTCTGAGCATCCTGCAAGTAATGCTGGCCTCAAATTTATGTAGACTCTAATCCCCTCAAAATAAAAAATGTGAAACATTTAATCAGAGAAAAATATACCAATCTTAGCAATCTGCCCATCCTCTACTGTTTCTGTTCTTCCCAATCTTTCACTTTTCCAAGCAAGGCACCAAAAGAAGACTGAAATACTCAATCCTGTTACAGTCTTATGTAAAATAATATAATTCAATAATATCTCAACACAAAGAAATGGAGGCTTACATTTCTATTTAAAAAATTGTGTTTTTTTATTTAAAAAGAAAAATGAAGAACAATTAGTTCTCAATACCTAATTTCTGTAAAGTAATTTATAAAAGAATGGACAAAACAACAGGCAGAACATTATTTGATGTATTTCTTATGTACACTGCTCACAATAATTAGGGGATATTTTATCGCTTCACATTCATTTTGAAATATCCCCTATTTTTTGTAAGCAGTATATATACCATTACAGCTACTGTATTAAGTTACTCATGGGGTTAGCTAAGGAGGTTAGCTCTCTAGATTATTGCCACATTCTTTCTTTTGTTTTTTGAAAATGTGCATGGGAGCCATAGACATTACATTAAAGAATGAAAGCATGGGAAATGTGGACATACCCATTAACTCCTGGGAAGGAGGGGTGCCTTGGAGACTATACAGACATAGTGATTGTGTTCATACTCTCAACTCAACTTGCTCTTAGTAGAGATACAAATGTTACATACAATAAACTAATGACAGAGAATGATTTTTCCCCTCTATCTCTTTAGCATCATAGAATTTATACACTTAAAAATTGTGTCTTAAAATTTTTTACTTTAATATACATATTATATTACATATTTACACTATAAAGCTTAACCTGTTTTTAACTATCAGATTCATTAAGCACAAGACAAAAAAAATCTTCAAGTATCATACTTGATTCTTGGAGAATTACATCAATACCTCAGTTACTATAAATGACCAGTGGATTGAGATAAGTCTAAAAGTTGTATGCTTTTAAGGTAGTTATAACTAGTAATTAAAATTCTTACCAATTTATTGAGAGATTCTCCTCTCTACTGTCTTATAGCAAGGATAAGGGGAGAGATATCAGAGGTTTATTCTGGGATCTGGTGAGGAGAAGCGTAGGCAAGATGTAGATAATTGCTGTAATCAAGCATTTTTGAAATTTCTGAATTCCATCCATCTATATTAAGCTAAAAGATATCTGTCCATCTAAGCTTTGGGCAGCATTTGATTTAGGTTCATATTAAGTAGGAAAGTGAACTAGTACTGGAAAATTAAATTCTGATTTTCTGATAAATGCATCCTTCTCAAGAAATTTAACTATATCCAAAATAAGATTCCATTCTTTTACAAAGTCTAAAGGCTTTTTGAATAAATATTATTCTATGTTAATTATATAGATTAATGAATTTCTGAAAATCCCTTTGGGCATAACTCCCATTCCAAATTCTGATTATACAGTTCACCCCATGGGCCATGACTAGTTTAAATTCATTAGCTAATTTATGCATGTCTTCATCCAACATGTTTATCAAGTGCTCGGCGCTGTTATAGATGCTAGGAATGTGGCAAAGAACAAAATGGACAAAAACAATTAAAACCCTGTTTTCATGGAATTTTCCCTCCTTCTAGGACACAAACAAGGAACACAAGGAATGATGTTTGGTTATATATCACTACATAACAAACCACCTATGGACTTAAAACAACAATTATTTTATTATTTCATTGCTCCTATGGTGGGTTGACTGAACTCCTCTCGGTGGTTCTTTTGTTCCATGTGGTATTAGCCTGAGAAGCTTGGATGTCCAAGATGGCTCACTCACTAACTTGGGCCATATGGCATCCCTGTTGTTGAAAGTCCATGGTCTTCAGATTAGCAGCCTACCAGAATCACATATGAATGAATTAGCTCAATTCTTCAAGGAAGTGTTGTCAGAAATTAAATAGGAAATATGAAAAAGTAGTAGAGTATTAACTATTTGCATTAGTTATTTTAATTGTCTAATATTAAGCTACTATGCATAAGGAATACTAGGAAATAAGCATGGACATGTGTTGGAACCATATAAAAATTTGAACATGAAGAGAAGATATGTTAGGCAATGAGTCGTTGGTATTTTTTAGTAGAAGACTGAAGTGAGTCACAGTGTTTACACTTGAAGAATGTTAATCTGTCACCTGGAAGCGGTTTATAAGATACATTTTAATATGAAGCCTTTACGATGGGGAGACAATTTAGGAAGTTACTGGAATTTTCCAACTGAGAAATAATGAAGGCCATTTGGATCTGTCATACATTTTGCCTGTGGCTACTCAGTCATTTTCTCTCTTGAGTTTTTCTTTCTCTTCTTATATTGCTGTTGCCTTATTATTTTCTTTGTAATCCAAGGAGAGGCAACTCAATGACCCATTTTGCTTCAGGCTTTGGGAGCCTAATGTCACATAGAGTAGGTCTTGCTCAGTGAGGAAAGCAGGTCTGGAGCTGACCATATGTCCCATGTTTCTTGGTTCTCTGTCTTCACAGCCTTCCATTGCCATTGGCAAAAGTCAGGCCACCTTGGCTTCAGGCTTTGTGAATGATCCTCCCCTAATTATTTAAGATGATCTGATTCGATAATAAGAAATTAGGCATCAAGCCAATCTTCTCTCAGGCTCACGTGTTCTAGGTATAAGAATTCAATTCAGATCACGCCTTTCACTTGAGATAAAGCCTCCACCCTACTACCCTTTCCAATCCAGCCACTAATTAACTTCCTTGTAGTCATCCCAGTATTCCAGCCTTTATAAGACTGGGCTCTATTATTTTTCCTCAATTCCTCTTCCCCATCACATCATCACCACTCAGGTGTAGCTGTGCTCTGAATCTGCCGACCACTGGGTTGCCTTTTCCTCCTACCATCTGCGACTCTGTCTCCCCCTTCCCATTACCTTCCTTTCCTCTCCTTGCTTTCAGCAGCTGCCCTCCTTGTGTGAAGATCTCTGCTTTTCAATTTAAGCCCTTTTGAACCTTCCTACCTGCTTGGAGTTTTCCCGTTCATCTCCAGGAACATGCTGAAATAGGGGAAGTCATTGAAGTGTAATAGAAATGGACAAAAGGGAGAGTAAAGAGCACAACAAGGAAAGGGGATATAAAAATTCTTTACCTCACCCACACAAATGAGGATAGGAACTGTCATAGATGTCTATTGTGTAAGAATCCTACAGAGAGGGTCTAGAATCAGGGGTCCCCAAACTCTTTACACAGGGGGCCAGTTCAGTGTCCCTCAGACCATTGGAGGGCCGCCACATACAGTGCTCCTCTCACTGACCACCAATGAAAGAGGTGCCCCTTCCGGAAGTGCGGCGGGTGCCGGATAAATGGCCTCAGGGGGCTGCATGTGGCCCGCGGGCCGTAGTTTGGGGATGCTTGTTGGAGCTGTTTACCTGGACGGTTCAAGAACTAATTTGATAGAGGGGCGAAGAAAACTAAAACCAAAGGGCTAATTCTAAATGTAGGGGTTCTGACATATTTTGTTCCATAAACTCCTTTAGCAGTCTGGAGAAACCTGTGGACCCCTTCACAGAACAATGATTTTAAATGCTGAAAATAAATTGTATTGGGTTGTAAATTACTCCAATTATATTGAAATATAGTTGTCATCCTAAGAAAATGAAAGTTTGATATGGAAATATTTTGCTTTACTATTTCTACATCAAGTAAGATCTAGAGGAAAGTCTAATATCTACTGATACGCATACATGATTTTTTTAGCTACAGCAACAACTGTAATATGATGAGACTATCAGTGATTTCTATTCATGACCAAGTCACAAATACTCCTAATACTGCTGTGATTTGTTGTCCACAGTTGCACTGGAAGAAAATGTTAAATTTTGGTTCCGTGAGAGGCGATTAAAAAATAAACATTAAAAAAAAAATTTAAGTCATGGACTCCCCAATTCTCTTCAGGTACTCTTTAGTTAAAAACCCTGTTCCAGTGGCATTCACAATCATAGACAAGGCTAGAGAGTTTTAATAAATCTATGTCAATAGCACTCCTTAGGGGACCCATCCTAAGTTTATTACATGGGGACCTGCCTTTCTTCCTCAACACTAGTCTGTCCTTTCTGCCAAGCTGCAAACACAGACATTTTTTCTCCAAGGGCTTTTGTTTCTGCTGTCCCCTTTGTTTGGAATGCTAGTACTCCTTGACTTACTGAAACCACAGGTGTGGGTGATTAAAGACTCGGAACCAGGAGGCTGTAATTAATGACCTGCAAGGACTAAGGGGCAGTCAATTAGACTTAATCTTCAAGGGGTTTTGGAGATGATGAATGGAGCCTGGTGTTTCTGGAGACAAAATGGTAAGACAAGGCAGTCAATGAAGGTGATGCTGAACATCTACAACCAGGAAAAGATACAAACAGAAGAACGGGAGGCTGGGGGTGTTTGCTCTTCCACCCCAAGGAGCAGTTATGACTCTTTGTTAAGTTACTAAATCTGAGCTAATTTTTATATTCAGAACCCAATGACTGAAAAGATGTTCTGGTCTTAAGAAGGAAAGATTGCATGCAACACTGTGGTAAGAAGCTACTATAATGATTCCTTCAACTTTTCCCCAGGTGAATCCATGGATACTTAAAAGGCTGACTACCCTGGGGAAAGGAGAATATCTGGACAGTTAAGAAATACTGACGAAGTGACTTGAGATTGGTACCCAGAGACTTAGATTATCGTTATTCTATACCTGCCTCCATCTCTGGCTTTAGTGAGGGCTTAAGGGGGCAAGTCAAAATGGTGCACGATGGGGCCACTCCATCTAAAGACTCATCCAGGGGTCATTTTTCCAGTCCCAGAATGGATCATTGGAATTGATATCTTAGCAATGGAAACAACCCCCACACTGGACCACTGGCCTTGAGTAATGATACCATAGAAAACCTCTGAAACACCCTTCTACTGTAGCCAATATAATTATTCAATAACAGTATTGCATCTTTGGGTGGACAGTAGGCATTAGTGCCACTGTTATAAACCTAAAGGATACAAGAGAAATGGTTCTGAACCTCTCTTCCTTTAATTTGACACGAAAACCCCTAAAAATGATAGGATTTTAAAAAACTATTGTGGACAACTGCAAGTTTAACCGAGTGGAAGCTGCTGGGCCAGTCCTGGTATCGTTGGAGCAGACTGACGCTGCCTCCGGTACACTGTAGGCAGCCAATGATTAGGCAAATATGTTTGTTTTGATTCCAATGAGAAAAGACATTCAGACACAGTTTGCATTTATGGAACAGACGTTATTCACTATAGTTTTGCATCAGGTCTGCATTAACATTCCCATTCTCTGTCATCAGGCTAGTCTGAGGAGATCTGGGTGCCCTGGATGTCCTACAAAACATCAGACAAATATATTATGTCCATCAGATCATGCAAATTAGGCAGGATGAACAATAGGTGCATTGTATGTGGGAGAACTTGGTAAGGCACTTGTGTTCCAGAGGATGGAAGATAAACCCTATGAAAATTCAGGGGACTGACACATCAGTGAGGTTTTTGGGGGTCCAAAGGTAAAGAAAGGGATAGCTCCATTTTCAGGACATCCACCACTCTAAAGTAAAAGACAAATGACCGCACCTTGAATCAGCACACAAAGGAAGCACAGGGCCTGGGAGGCCTCTTTGGGTAATGGAGGGAATACATTCCACAGCTAGCTATTACTGCTCTGGCCCATACAACCAGGTGACACAGAACTGTCAACATTGAATGGGACCTTAATTAGGAAGAGGCTCGGTTGACAGGTCCAGGCGGTGGCACAAGCAGTCCTGAAACTTGGACATTATGATTTAGCAGACACCATGACCATGTATACATATGTCAGTCATGGGGACTGGTGAGGTACGCTGCTAATGTCAAACCCAGTGGAAGAATTTCAAGACAGGCCCTTGGGATTCTGAAGCAAATCATTTTTTGCAGATTCGTTGAACAGAATTTCCATTACCACTGGTACAGTGTGGGAGTTTCCATTGTTCCTTGTTTTTGTCAGTGCTCGGTGTTGTTGAATGTCTCAATTTTCTTCAGAAATAAACTACTAGTTTTTATACTACTATTTCATATTATTTATATGGAAAAAGTAGAAAATACACTAGTATTTTTCAAACATCTTTGCCTGTTGTAGATGGTAGTTTTTGTTTTGTAAGGTAGAAGCTGAGATACAAAAGTTCTTCCACTCAAAATAATCATTTTTAAAAATTAGGGAAAATAAATCTTTATATTATGTAAAGGACTTTTCATAAATGAACCTTTAAACCAGGGGTAGTCAACCTTTTTATACCTACAGCCCACTTTTGTATCTCTGTTAGTAGTAAAATTTTCTAACCACCCACCAGCTCCACAGTAATGGTGATTTATAAAGTAGGGAACTAACTTTACTTTATAAAATTTATAAAGCAGAGTTACAGTAAGTTAAAGCATATAATAATAATTACTTACCAAGTACTTTATGTCAGATTTTCACTAAGTTTGGCAGACTAAATCTTTATGAAACAACTTACTATAGTTAAATCTATCTTTTTATTTATACTCTGGTTGCTCTGCTACTGTCCACCATGAAAGCTGGAACGCTCACTAGTGGGCGGTAGGGACCAGGTTGACTACCACTGCTTTAAACCAATTGTTACTTTATAATTATTTTTTTCCTAAATGGATTACTCCTATCTCAGAGCCCTCAAAATATATAGTAGTACCCCAATTCTTGAGATAAGGCTTCTAAATAGTAAAAGCAGAAAAAGGAATATATACATACATACATAATAATATTAAATTTAGGCAGTTGATTTTTACATATTCAGGACTCTCAAAGATTACTTGCCCCTTGCTGTTATATTTGGCTATATCTATGAGATATTTAAGTCTAGAGGATGTAAGAACATCTGAGGAAAAAAATTAAAATTCCATTCAAATCTTATGTGGAATCTTAAATGAACGATCATACTTTTTAGTTTTCTTCCCATTTCCTGTTTTATATTGAATATCCATTTTCTGTGGCTGAGACTCTTTCTCTTACCAGGAATCTTCCTTTCTGAAATACTGATGCTAGACATCCCTCAAGTTCTGCTGGCCCATGTTATCTATGAGTTGACGGAGCCCAGAGCTACTGTCTATGTGATGGATAAGGTTAGTTTAGTCTGGAGAAATAGATATTAATCTCTACATAAGAGAGAAAATTAATTTCATGTCAAAGTGAAAACCCAAGCCTGAGATATCATTTTTTTCTTCTTCTAAATTAATAGTAGGGTGGGAAAATTGTTATCATATGGGCTTTAGTTTTTTATACTCTACTGCCTTTTGTTTAGTGTGGGTAATAAATATGTGGTGCTCGAAAGGAAGTCACATTATTTCCTGGAATCAGAGATTTTTTTCCTGACCTCTACCTTGAACCCAGCTTCTTAATGACCAGCTGTCATGAACTCCGCTTCCTAATTCCTAATTCTGTTGCTCTTTTCAGACTTGTATTAAGTTAGCACATTTCAATTTCTAATCGATTCTGCAAAATTAGTTTTACCTTTTATCCACAGTTGAAGTCTACAGAGAGTCAGGCTCCAACAATTTGAAAATATAGTTTAGAAAGAAATGAATTACCATCTGAAATTGAAATAAGAAGTCACCATTTAATAGGGCACATGCAAAGGCAACTGAAAAAGAATGGCTGTTGGAGCAAGGAATGAAGTGGTGTGAGATTAATGTCACAGACAGAGTCATCAAACATGATGTACGATGTGTAGATCAGAACAAGGAGACTCGAGGGTGGGGGAGGTGATAAGGGGTGGTCAGCATAGGGAAAGGGGAGCTGCAGTAACTCATGCTGCATTTACATTATGAGCATCTCAGGGGAGGGAGGAACTTAAGCAAAAATACCTTCCACATCCACACCCACTGACTTGACAGGACCATTCTCATTGAAAAAAATATTCGTACCCCATTTAGGTCTAGAGGAGGGAAGGAAATCAATGTTCTGTCAGAGTATTGTAATCTGAGATATAGTCATTTTCATCACTATCAGTTAATACATGAAGATCATGATATGTATCTAATATTAGTAGGACGATAATTCAATCTGTGAGCCAGCTGGGGGTCAACCCTTGAACCATGAAATATTAGTCAATCTAATGCTGTCCCATGGGATAATTTCTAGTGTGAAGCTTGCCTTTTCCAAGTGATAATTCTGTCTCATGTAACTGTTTTTGGAATTTGTATGGTTGCCATGGGTCATTAAAATTACTAGTGTACAGAGCACTCTGTATGAAATTATTTAAAATATCGTCAACTCTATAGTAACACAATATATATTCACAGTAATGTGTATTTCTTTACTCTGATATCTATTGGGATGAATAGTATGAAAACCCGTTAAGAAACACAGCAAAATTAAATTACCATAAAATCTTATTCTCAATCAGTGGACTGCAAAACAAACTTTAATAACCTTCTGAAAGAAGCCTTTTCTCACGTTTTATGACAGTAGAGAAAAGAGAGATGTCAACATAATAAGTAGGGAAAGGAGAGTTCTTAGGTATAGAGAGAAATCTTCAGGACTGCAATGACACTTCACAGTATTTATATGAACTGCATAGAGGCTCGTTGAAAATGTGTGTATTTCAATGACTGTCATTATCAAAGTGTCTGACCATGTTTTGACTATTGAGAAGGTCAATTTTTTTTCAAATTGTTTTATTTATTTAGAAAATTTAATTTAACAGGGTGACATTGATCAACGAGCGTACATAGATTTTGGGTAAACATCTCTACATCATTGGATAGTCAATTATGTTGTCTATGCATCACCCAAAGTCAAATCATCCTCCATCACCTTATATATATTTGTTACTCTTTATATCCTTTCCCCTACCCCCCCCTCCACACCTCCTTTTCTTTGGTAACCACTGAACTCTTTATCTATGTGCGTGAGTCTCAAATTTGTATACCACCTATGTGTGGAATCATATAGTGAAAAGGTCAATTTGAGGAGGAAAATTTAATAGGGAGAGATTGAGCTCATATACAAAGGGAGATTTCTCTGTCATCCTGCCGTGTCATGGATTCGATTTTAGTGTTTCTCCAATGTAGGCTAAGCCTGCGAAGTGTTATTAAGTAATACAATATCAGGGCAATGTGGGAAATACAGACATGGTGTGGTCTTTCTATCAATCTTTTTTTTTTTTTTTTTTTTTTTGTATTTTTCTGAAGCTGGAAACGGGGAGAGACAGTCAGACAGACTCCCGCATGCGCCCGACCGGGATCCACCCAGCACGCCCACCAGGGGGCGATGCTCTGCACCTCCAGGGCATCGCTCTTTTGCGACCAGAGCCACTCCAGCGCCTGGGGCAGAGGCCAAGGAGCCATCCCCAGCGCCCGGGCCATCCTTGCTCCAATGGAGCCTCGCTGTGGGAGGGGAAGAGAGAGACAGAGAGGAAGGAGAGGGGGAGGGGTGGAGAAGCAGATGGGCGCTTCTCCTGTGTGCCCTGGCCGGGAATCGAACCCAGGACCTCTGCACGCCAGGCCGATGCTCTACCACTGAGCCAGCTGGCCAGGGCTTTCTATCAATCTCTTGATGAATTAAATAAAACACACAACAAAGGAAATTTGCCTTTTGGATTTTCTAGAAGAATCGCTCACATATTTTTCTTATCTAGGAACTTCCATTGAACTGTCCTGTCTTAAATGTATTTATCTAAAGTATTATTTATTTAAGTAAATATTGCAACATATTGCCAGATGAGTACACATGTGCATGTGACTCCCTTCCCCCAACCCCCACATTTGTCTGCCTCAAAGAACAAAGCAAGATCTGTGCTGCTGTGGTTGTCAGCTTGGGCTGCTGTGACAAAACCCATAAACTTAGTGCCTTAACAACAAATATTTATTACTTCAAGATCTAGGTTCCAGTGGGTAGAGGTGTGTGTGTGTGTGTGTGTGTGTGAGAGAGAGAAAGAGAGAGAGAGAGAGAGAGAGAGAGAGAGAGAGAGACTCAGGTCTCTTATCTTATGAGGACATTAATCTCATCATGGGCCACCACCTTCATGACCTCACCTGCATGTAATTACCCGTCAAAGGCCCTACCTCCTAATACCATTCTATTGGGAGTTAGGGTTTCAATGTATTGAGAGTTTGGGAGAGTCACAATCATGCAGTCTATAACAGCTGTTCTAAATGAATTTCTGCCTAGTGATAACTGCATATTTCATACTTTTCATATAACATCAAAGCATCACATATTAGTGCTGAACAGAAATCAGACCCTGCATACATCCTCCATACTGAGAAAAATCCTAACAACCTCTTTGATAAATTTTAATATCAATGGTCATGGAGTTATTTTAAAATAATTGCAGGAGGATGGGATTATCCTAGTGACAGCTTTTATTAGGCATGAAAAAAACAACAACAAAGACTTATCAGGATATAGGGAGATTTCAGTAGCATTGGACCTCACCAAGACTGGACCTGAAAAATGGTCATTTATTAACAGTTTTGAAAACCTGAAAAGCAGCAGGTCATTGAATGTTAATGCTCCACAATGAATGTGAGTTCAGACATCCCCTCCCTATTCTAATACCTTTCAGCCGGCTTGATACTCTAGTAACTAGAGTCTAGTTCCACAGCCGCCATCACATCATCAGGAGTCACCTGGTCTGTAGTGTCCAAGAAATGACTGAGTTCATAGGCTCAGCGTGAGAAAGTAATATTTGCAACCTCAAATTATAACGTTGAAATGTGATTTGCTTACAGGCTAAACAGTTCTTCTACCAGGGTGGGGGTTTGTAATTGCTTGTTAATTTCAATTACAGGTTATTTTAAACTCCATGATATCATTACTACAAGAGGTACTCTCTCACCTTAGGTAGTTGGGAATGTTGCTGGCATGGCCCAGGTGACAATACCTAACCCTCTCAGCACTCAGTTCAACTAGTAGATATAAACTCAACACGATAGTCTAAGCACCTCCCGCCTCCCCTGTTCATACCTACTGTATGTGAAATAAAATTGTAATTTTCTCAGGGAACATTTGCCCCATGCATTTGCTTTACTCCCTCCCAGTTGACAAAGCAGAATTAAAAGACTAAGTGTGATGTGACGGCATGTCCCTGGAAATAACTGATGCCCCTCCAACGAAGTGCAAGCACAGAGGTTTGGATCTCGCGGTTACTTAAAATTGTCACTACCCAACTCTTGCTGGCATGGCTGACTCTTTGCTAGCGGTCCCCTACTGGGATCCAGTGTGGAATATCTAGCCCTTTCCTGCGACGGTTCCTGGACTAGTCTGCATCACCATGCTGTCCCTTCCTGAAGCAGAAAATGATACTAATATAGGAAGAGAGGTACAGGAAGGGCCTTGAGGAAATAAAGAAAACTTTGTCAATAATAACTTCCTCTTTAGATGAATGTTGTGGGATACATATATATTGTGAGGAGGTATTTGGTAGCCCTGGCTGTGTTCTCAGTTGGTTAGAGCATCTTCCCAATCGCCAAGGTTGCAGTTTGATCATTGGTCAGGGTACATAGAAGAATCAACCAATGAATGCATAAAGAAGTAGAACAATAAATCCATGGGTTTTTTTTTTCTCTCTTTTGCTCTCCCTTCTTTTCTCTAAGATCAATCAATAAAAATTTTTAAAGAGAGGTATTTGTTCTCATGATTCATAATTTGGAAGAAACTTGTTCCTGAAAAATAGATGCAAACAATGAGTTCTCTTTTTCATTTTTTTGTGAAGTCAATTCAATTATTTCACAAGGTAATGAATAAAACATTTATTCTGAGCCTTGGTGAAAGGCTCCATTTTAGATAATTAAGACATTTTGCTTTTCGTGAAAAGTTAAAGTATCTTCTTTGTACTATCTTCAGTGGGTTTAGGAATAGTGCCACGGGGCATGTTGGATTGATATACCAGCTTCTTCAATTCTTTTGTGACTTTGAACTTAAACTCCAGGAACCTAGATTTCCCTATAAGCAAAATAGTGACAATAATAGACCTCTCTCAAAGAGAGATACTCTGATATAACCTATGAAAAGTAGTCAGCACTATTTGTGACATCTCATAGGTGTTTCAAAATTATGTTAATCTAGTTATTATCATTACCTTTTTCTTAGGTTTATTTTTTTCTCGTTTAAGTAGCAATATTTTAAAAAGTAACAAATAACAAGTGAAATTAATTTTAATATAATCTGGCAGATTTTAAATTATGACTATTTTCATGTTAAATAAACATAAATAATTTTATATTATCCTGTTATTTTTTGAGGGGGGGGATTAGGACTTTTAAATCTTGTGTGTGTTTTAAGCCGACTGCAGACCTCAGTTCGGACTGTAGCATGATTTAAGTTTTCACTAAGCATCTTCATCCCCCATCCTCAACATTTGAAATGTGCTAGGAAAGCAGTCAACTAGAAAAAGAAAAATCAAAATCAAACCCCAAACATGGCTGTCTCAGCCACAGGTCACGAAGCCCAAGCCAGCAACCTCAGCCATCTGACTGGGACACTGGCAACATGACACGGCTTTATTATAGGGGCTTGAGATGGAGGCCAGTTCACTTCTAGAACAGAGAAGGATCTGAAGGCCGGTTTGCGGAGACAAGGCCACCATCATGTGGAACCTGGCGGAACTGCAGGGAGAGTCACGTCCCGTTGCATGGGAATGACTCAAATGCCCAAGATAAATCAGAGCTTCCCCTTGAAAGAAAACATTGAGGATGCTACTCCACGTCCCTAAGGAATGTGAGAAAAAGCTGGAGGAGGGCCAGAGAAGGCTCAGGAAAACCCAGTTTCTATTTCAAAAGAAATAAATGAAAGGCTGACATAGCTAGATAATATGTGATCAAAATCAATGAAATCAGAAAACGTGTAATGAGGCCTTGGACAAACGTCTGCGTGCTGAACCCAAGTTTAAAGCACAGTATTGGGTGAAATGCACACTTTGGAACAAGAAAAATTTTTTGAAAATGTTTATTTTCAGTGGAGACAGAGATTTTGAATAAAGGGCTGTGGATGATGAGCTATTATTTTAGAAGAATCTTCAAGGCAGTAGATATGTCATTCATCAGGAAGATTGGAAGTGACAACATGTCTAGCAAATGTCAGATCACTTTGGCAATATTAAGGAACTTAGGGTATTAGTCAGACAATTCTACATAACAGTCCATCTTCCAGTTTGAAAAAAAACTGGAATAACATTGTGTATAATATGATGAGTGTTTCAAAATATTCAAACACTCAAAATATGGGCTTATGTAACTGTAAAGTTAAAAGGACCAGGGTGTGTGTGAGTTGAGAAAAATGGGGGAAGAGCGTGTAATATCCCCAAAATACTGTACTGAAAATATTATCATCATGTGTTTGCCCCACATCATCCACTGAAAGGTCTGAGTTTTCCAAAAATAAAATCCTCATTAAAAAGAAAAAAATCAGACAATACAAACAAAAAGAAAATAAAAATCAACCACAGTTACATCTTTCAGAGTGATACTGTTAGCCCACTGGCACATAGCTTCTCAGACATTTTTAAAACATGTACATTTAAAAAATAAAAATTCAGATTTTAAATGTAGTTTTCTTCACCATTATTAAATTTTATTTTTATCAAACAAACTTATGTGCATTATTTGAGAAGTTAAAAAAAAAAAAGACTTTCCAGCTCCCAGATATTTGCCCCTTGGAAAATTCCAGGACATATTATTAACTATATGCTTTCTGAGCCTGTAGAAATGACGTGATTACCAGGAGCCAATATGTCAGGACAAATTAGTCTGTTTTGATAAGATCGACATGTAAGGCATAATGATTTCTAAACAGCATTTAAATAAATGTTATCCTTTTTCCTGGTTAATAATATGGTGAAAAATGCTCTGGTTATTGTCCATAAAACTATTGAGCAATTTCTCCAGAAATGTTTTCTTGTTTCTATTTTCAAGGGCATTTTTAATAGAATATTGCTAAACTCTATGTCTTATCTTGTCTTTTTTAATATTCTAGCAATGACATGACTAAATGCTTAGAAAATACGGTTATTAGGCAAGATGTGCAGATGACATAAAGTTTGGAGGCTGGCTAATATGATAGATGTCATAATTAAGTCTTAAAATGATTGTGGTAGGCTTGACCCAAAATAAAAATATTTCACCAAGATAAATGATCTTGCATTTTAGTTAAAACAATAAATTTTACATGTGAATTGGGAAGACCTTTCTTTGAAACAACTCATGTAAACATAATCTGGAATTTTGGTTTGCCATAAAATAAATACAGGTTTTGTAACTTCTACACAATTTTATTTTAATGAAATGGAACTGTTGGGTCCAAATCAAATTTGATATTAATCCCACTGCATTCTGTGCTAGCTAGATAATATCTGAGACATTGGTTTCTTTTTCTGCTGCATTTTGAGAGAGATACTGACAAAGGGCATATGGAGAAAGAATTTTGAGGTAGTGAACCATTTTTTGAAAGATTCATTATAAGAAATTATAGTTATTTTCAGGACAAACAGAGTGGTTATGCTATCAGAAAGAACAAAGTTCAAGTCCCAGAATAGCCGGTTAACTTTGGCCTTCTGACTTTGGGCAAGTTATTTAGTTTAACTTGAGCCTCAGATTCTGCATCTGTGAATTGCTTATAAAAAAAAAATGACAAAGACAGGTGCTAGCAGAAGTTAGATTTTAGAGAAGGGATACATAGAAATCAATATATTCCATTTAGCTTTGTAAGATAAAAAAAATCCATAGGAAAAAGGGGATTTTAATTTAATATAGTCTAATAATCAAAATTACCTAATGGGAATTTAATTAATAAATTATATTAGCCAATTAAATTCCCTAATAACTTAAGTTACCCAAATTACCTTTGTAAGAAATGAGCTATTCAAGAGAGTGGGGATTACCAGCTCTTAGGAAAAGCCTGCTCTCGGTGGAAGTTTGACTATATGTATAATCATGATATACATACATGATATAATCTCCTCTGTACAAACAAATGTTATTTAATTTTTAATTAAAAATTTTTTAAAAAACTATTCATTTTAGAGAGAAGAGAAGGAGGGAGAGAGAAAGTGGGGGAGGAGCAGGAAACATCAGCTCCCATATGTGCCTTGAGCGGGCAAGCCTACAGTTTCAAACCAGGAATCCCAGCATTCCAGGTCGATGCTTTACCCACTGTGCCACCACAGGGAAGGTATGTTATTTATTTTTTTAACCAACAGTGATTATCACCAGGCACTGCACACCCAACAGACAGGCAAGTGGCCTACCTCTGAATCTCTGAGTTTAATGGAAATAGATATGAGTGGTCAATCACATTACAATGGTAAGGGAGAAGCATGGAGCATTATCATATAACATAGGAGGGGCACCTCAGATGGTCACAGCTCATTCTACCTGGCTGGTAAGATACCTTTAGCCCCATTTGTCTTATTGTTTTTTCTTATTTGAAGCATCATTCTTTAGAATTAAAACAGTATAATAACTGTTTGTTATTGGTCTGCTACAAATTCTCTGCTTCAAAATCCAATTCTGGCTTTCCTTCTATTTCTTTCTTCTCCAAATCCTTCCTGGACACTTCCCCAAGTTTTCTCTCCTCATCTTTCTAAGGATGTGGAAATGCACCCTGTGTTTCTTCCTCTCAGGGTATTTATTATTATTTTTTTAATAGACCAAATTCCACTGCTTGCTGAGGAGTGAGGAATAGTCATTATGGACGTATGATTGAGGTCCCAAATGTTTCCCATTGACAACTGTTTCTTCTAATTATTCAAATGGTCTTCATTCTAGAGCTGAGCTTCCATTTTGATGGAACTCGAGTGTTCCACAGTTGCTTTGGTTCCCCAGAAAAACATAAACATTGTTTCTCCCAGCTGTGTGGACATTCAGCCATATTCTTTTTCTCAGGCCACTGCCTACCTTAGCTTTCAGTAATGTAGTCAGCACAAAATAATCCCATTTTGAAAAGGATAGAAAGAACGTATCTGTTCCTGTTAATAAAACCATTTATTTGGGGGAATATCTGAAAAGAGGGGGGTGTCTTGGCTGCTGAACTCACTCTTCAAAGAATGATTATAGGATTTCAGCATTCTGCACCAAACTTATTTTATTTTTTATTTAATGTATTGGGGTGACATTGGTTAACAAGATTGTATAGGCTTTAAGAGTACGTTTCTCTGATACATGATCTGTATATTGCATTGTGTACCCACCACCACAGTCAAGTAATTTCCCATCACCATATATTTGGCCCCCTTTACCTTTTACTACCCCCATCCCCACTATCTGGTAACCACTATCCTGTTGTCTTTGGGAGTTTTAATTTTATATTCCACATATGAGTAAAAGCATATGATTCTGAACTTTTTCTGACTGACCTACTTTGCTTGGCATAATGTTCTCAAAGTCCACCCATGTTGTCACAAATAGCAGTATTTCATCCTTTCTTATGGCTGAGTGATAGTCCATTGTATATATGCACCGCATCTTCTTTACCCAATTATTGATTGAGGGACACTAGTTGTTTCCATGACTTGGCCATCGTGAATAGTGTTACAGTGAACATAAGGGTGCACAATTGTGTGCAAATTAATGTTTTCAAAATTTCCGATAGATACTGAGAAAACAAATTGCTGGGTCATATGGTAACACTATTCTTAATTTTTTAAGGAACGTCCAAACTTTTCTATAGTAACTGTACCGATTTATATTTGTATCACAAGTGAATGAGGGTTTCTTTTTCCCTATGACCTCTCCAACACTTATTATTGTCTTGTTGATAACAGCCTTTCTAACAGGTGTGAGGTGGTATCTTATTGTGGTTTTGATTTGCATTTCCCTAATGGCTAGTGAAGTTAAGCCTCTTTTTATATATCTGTTGACCATTTGCTCATCTTCTTGGGAGAAGTGTCTGTTCAGGTCCTCTGCCCATTTTTTAATTGCATTGTTTGTTCTTTGGCGTTGAGTTGCATGAGTTCTTTAAATATATTGGAAATTAACCTTTCGTTGGAGCTGTGTTTTGCAAATACCTTTTCCCATTTGGTTGGTGGTTTTTCTTTTGCTGTGTAGAAGCTTTTTAGTTTGATATAGTCCCATTCATTTATTTTTGCCTTTACTTCCCTTGCTTTTGAGGTCAAATTCAAAAACTCTTCTCTAAGACTAAGGTCAGTAAGTTTAGTACCTGTTTTCTTCTATGTAATTTATTGTTTCACATCTTAATTTATGTCTTTAATCCTGTTTGAAATAATTTTTGTACATAGGGACAGACTATAGTCTAGTTTTATTCTTCTGTATGTGACTTTCCAATTTTCCCAGCACCATTTATTGAAGAGATTTTCTTCTCTTTGTTGTTTGTGTTTGGTTCCTTTATCAAAAATTATTTGCCCATATAGACTTGGTTTTATTTCTGAGTTCTCAATTCTGCTCTATTGGTCTGTGTGTCTGTTTTTCTGCCAATACCATGCTGTTTTGATTATCATTGCTTTGTATAATTTGAAGTCAGATAGTAGATAACGCAGGCATCATTCTTTTTTCTCAAGATTGCTCTGGCTGTTTGGGGTCTTTTGTGATACCATACAAATCTGATAATGTTTTTGTTCTAGTTCTTTAAAAAAATCTCATTGGAATTTTGATAGGGATTGCATTTGAGTAATGTGGACATTTTAACTGTGTTTTTTCAATCCATGAACACAGAATACCTTCCCATTTTATTTTGTCTTTTTCAATCTTGTTAATTAGTGCTTTGTAGTGTGTCTCCCTGAAGCTCTAGTGGTTAGGATTTGGTGTTCTCACCTCAGGACCAAATTTAAAGGCAACATCACTTTGGAGGGCCCAACAGGATTGAAATAAGTTTAGTATGATGCTGTTTAAAACAGAGCTTTTTACCTAAATCATATCCCATCCCAAATAATTATAGCTTCGTTTTCCCACTCCTTCCTCTGACTGCTGAATCCATTCCACATTCAGTGCACAAATTGATTAGGTAATAAAGGTATATAATCAATCACTGCCCTGGCAGAAAGACAGTGAAGGTACCCCAGCCAGAGTCATCTGATCCCAAGGTGAGAGGTTGTGCTGAGACTGTTTGTTGACTAAAGAGACACAGTCAAGATTGAGACACTTTGGAATATTTTCCCTCTAAGGCAGGTCACCCCCTTCAGTTTATATTTAAGTCTTTGAAATATTGGCAAGCGGTACTTAGGAGTAATTTAATTTCTGGTTGATTTTGTTGTTATTTCTGTTCAAATCTTGGTTTAATTTCTAATTTTATTACTTAGTTATCAAAACTTACGACATAATCATTTCTAATTTTGAAATTTATTGAACCTTTTTTTTTCTTTTAGGAAAAGCATATGATCAGTCTTTGTCAATATACCAAGAAATTTTAAGTGAAGAAGTACTTTAATTGTCAGTATATAATATGACTAACAGGAGTAGGTGGTGAGAGGGGTATTGGATCATTCCAATTCATGGCTAAAACTAAAACTCAGCCAATTTTCAGTGATTCTGTGGGCCCATGAACCAGTATACAGATTAACTGTAATAATAATAATAATAAAAACCCCATAAACCTGGCATGGTTTTCTTGTAACCCATTTACTTCCTGAATTGTTTTCTCTAATAAAATTTTTGTTAATGTGCCTGGGTTTTCTAGCTACACAATTTTATCATCTTCTAATAACTACTGAGTTCACTTTGTTGTTTTATTGCAGAAGGTAGTCTAAGTACAGGCAGGCTTTGTGTTTTTTCTATTTTAACATTTTTTAAATCCATAATGCCTACAGAAATTTCTTTTCTGCCCTTGTAATGACAACAACAAAAAAAGTTGTGTGGGTTTATTTGCATCGAATTCTCTGGTACGTGATGATCTGATACTACCTTCATGCTCATGCTTTTCTAATTGTTTGTTTGGTTTTTAGCTAAGGAAATGTTCATTGTGTTTTTTTTTTATTACCATTTTGGGTCCAATTATTTTGTCGCTCATTCAGGAACAACTGTTATTCTTAGTTTGCATCTGCATTATTTGTTCTCGTTATCTGTTGTATTGTCATTGTTGTCTTCTCTTTTCCTCTCCTTCTGCCTCCGGGGGAGGTTTGCCAGTTTGATATGTCATTGACTCAATTTCCTACAATGCCAATTCTGCTTCCAATTCTGTTGCCAAGGAAGATTAATGTCCTTTTTCAGCTGTATTTTTTGTTTTCATGAAATTATTTCTTATTCCATTTATCTCTAACATATTGTACCTTCTTTTGTCTTTAAATAGTCTATAGCTCTTTTTTTTTAATTGGTTTTAGAGAGAGAGGGAGAGGGAGAAATACAGAGAAAGAGAAGCATCAGTTTGTTGTTCTACTTATTTATGCAATCTGGTTCATTCCTGTCTGTGTGCTGACCAGGGACCAAACCTGCAACCTTGGTGAATCAGGATGATGCTCTAACCAACTGAGCTACCCTACCACCAGGGTCTTTTTTTCTGTTTGTCTTTTGCTTGTTTTATAAAATATTTTAGAGAATTAAAAAATATTTTGTATTTTTTTTCTGGCTATACATAACTTTTTAGAGGTTAGTTCTTCTCTAAATTTCTTTAAGTTGAAATTCTCTTATTTTTTTTTCTTTTTCTTTTCTTTTCTGAAGCTGGAAATGGGGAGAGACAGTAAGACAGACTCTCGCATGCGCCCGACCGGGATCCACCCGGCACGCCCACCAGGGGGCGACGCTCTGCCCACCAGAGGGCGATGCTCTACCCCTCTGGGGCGTCGCTCTGCTGTGACCAGAGCCACTCTAGTGCCTGGGGCAGAGGCCAAGGAGCCATCCCCAGTGCCGGGGCCATCTTTGCTCCAATGGAGCCTTGGCTGCGGGAGGGGAAGAGAGAGACAGAGAGGAAGGAGGGGTGGTGGGTGGAGAAGCAAATGGGTGCTTCTCCTATGTGCCCTGGCCGGGAATCGAACCCGGGTCCCCCACACGCCAGGCCGACGCTCTACCACTGAGCCAACCGGCCAGGGCAAAATTCTCTTATTTTTTAAACCCTGGTAATCTTTATAGAATCCAGGTGTGGTTGTTGTTTAGATTTTCCACATTCTTATCTAATACTAGTTATTTTCCAGACACAAATTTTTTTTAAAATTTCTACCCTGTCTCCAAAAGTCAAATTCCTGTTTGGGATTATAGTTAGGAGCAAGACATTTTAAGCTCTGTTCTAAGTGCCTGACAGAATTTCATCATCATAATAATAGCTAACATGTATACAGCATTTACTGTAGACCAGAGGTTGTTCCAAGAACTTTACATATTTCATTCACTAGATCCTCCTGCAAGCCTTCTCAGGTAGATACTACTATTAACCCTATTTTACAGATGAGCCAACTGAAGAATAGGAGGTTAGGTAACCTTTTGAGATAACTCAACTGGTAAGTGGGAGAGCCAGGACCCTGACTCAGTTTGACCTTAAATGCTCCCCCCTGTTCTTACCTGAGATGCCTTGTTCTCTCTTGTTGGTTTTCTCTCCACATCAGAAGTTCATACACTTTTTGGATTTTGCTCATGTCAATGAGAAAAGAATAAAGAAACATATTGCCTAGTATGTAGCCAGTATTTTGCATACAATCTTGCCTGCGATGGATCTCTGGACTCTCTGGGTTTAGATTTCATGCTCTAAACTGATCAAGTGCAAAGTTATTATGTCGGAAACAAGCCTGTTCTTACGTTCCTGATGGTTTCTCAAAATATGTCTTCCACCGTCTCCTCACATCCTGCTTAGTTGCTTTCTAGAAATTGTGTACCTCTAGCTAAAAGATATATTTTGGTGGGATAAGGTGAGGAACCACCTTCTGATAGCATCAAACCAAGCCCTCATGTAATAAAAAAAATTTATTAGCATTCTGGGGATAAGCAAGGTGCAGAGTTTGGTCAGCAAGTCTTATATTCTTTGTAATAAATTAGCGATGGTTTGTCACAAGTTACATTTTTCATTAATTACCAGAATAGTGGAAAAATCTGCAGTTTCAGTTTTATTGTGCTGTGAATTTCTTCTGATCTCATGAGCTAATATAGCAGAAATGAAGGCAATTGCTGTTCACAGGGAAGGATCCAGGTTTTATGGTGCCAGAAACTTTTGCATTCTTAAGAATAATTTAAGTTTTTCTTTTTTAAGACTAAATTATGAATATGTTTATGGAAGGAATGTTTATGTTTCCCCACAGTTCATATGTTGAAATCTTAACTTCCAATGTGATGGTATTTTAAGATGGAGCTTTGGGAGGCAATTAGGTCAGGAGGGTGGAGCCCTCGTGAATGGAATTAGTGGCCTTATAATAGAGACCCCAAGGCACTGCTGCCCCTTCTATCATGTGAGCACACAGGATGAGGGCCAGATGTATACTAGTGCTTTGACCTTGGACTTCTCACCTCCAGAACAGTGAGAAATAAATGTTATTTCACCCACCCAGTGTATATGTTATTTTTTCTCTAATAGCCCAAATAAAGACAATTGCCACTTGAGCACTAAAACGAACAATTTATTTACAAAAGGAAAGGAAACGGCAACATATTCCAAAGCTGATGGATATTGGTTTAATGGTTATGCCATTTCTCTGTGGAAGCCGATGTCAACCTTCTGCTTGTCAGTTTTTGATGTTTCTGGTTAAGTCATGCAACACTCGTGCCAGCTGCTCATTTAGCTTACAACTGGAAACATCACAGACGAGCATTTGCATATGTACTGTGTGCCAGCTAAGCACACACAGGGGATGAACACGACCATGCAAGCTTTACCCCTTTGCACGGAGCAAAACTCCACACGCAACAATAGAAAGATTTTGCAGTAGAACCATGGAATCATACATTTTTAGAGCTAATATGGGCGTCAAAGGTGGTCAGCAACTATCTCACAGAGGTTTTTTATTTCAGTGTAAATGAAAGATCAGAACCTGAGATGTGAGCATGGGAAGGAGAAATGGATTGCAAAATACCATTTAGTATGCTAACTATGGTGTTAAAAAGAGATCAGTCTAAACATATATTTCTTGCTGGAAGCTGAGCATTTCCATTGTATTGTTTACATTTAATTTTGAGAGTAATTTTGGTATATACTTATGAATTAATATGAGAATTTTAGATGACTTTAGACTATGATCTCTCTTGATTTTAATTTTAAAATAGGAGTTTCTCAATGTTCCTGGGTCTCTCCCATGTATACAGGAGGTATACATGTTATTAAATTCCAATTTGTTTTTCTCCTGCTATTAAAAATAAATACATAAACAAACAAATAAAAAACATTTAAAAATAAACACAGACCTTAAAGCAATAGTGTATCCTTTTTTTATCATCAAAGTACTCAAGGATGTATATATCATATTAATCATAATTAATAAAATTAAGTACCACATTTTAGACTGAATCTTACCTACTAAAGACAGTTATTTTATAGAACATCAAAATGTTTCTGATTCTGCAGAAGAACTGGTGACTTTTACAGCCATCCTTGAGAAATACTTTTTTTCCCAAAGTAAAACTTGGCAGGCAAACAAATTAAAATACAATACAAACAATTGTAGTAAAAGACAGGCAACACCGGAATCCCAATTCGGGTCTTCTTTCTGCATATTACTCCATGTTTATCCTTGTTCTCATCGACTTTCTATAAAGTAAATGAAAAAATTATCTGGTATGTAGTGAAACAGAAAAATAGGAAAAAAACAAACATTCAGTTCTAAAAAGAACTTCAGCCTCATCTTTCTTTCTATCCATCAAAGGATTTGCTTCCTGCTACCATTTTCAAAGCACGAAGGGTAGGTGCAGGACAAAGAGACGCGGCAGTCCAGACAGACCTGAAAGTTCTGGCTTCACTGTCTCTATCCACCCAAGACCTTGCCATCCTCAACTGTTCTGTAGCTAAATGGCGGAAGCCAGTGACAATGCAAAGCAGCTTCAGTTGGGGGCGGGGGAGGTTGAGGGTAGGGGGGATAAATTGTGGACAAGGACTTGACTTGGTTGGGGTGTGATCACTCATTACGGGATACAGAGATGTGTTGTGGAATTGGGCACCTGAAACCTGTATAATTATAAAGGTCTACCGGAAAGTTCTCTCCGTTTTTGGAATAAAACAAAATACAAATTTTTCTTACCGTCAATAAACTTTATTAAATAATATATTTCCACGCCAATCCTATCTTCCGAATATGGTCCAAAATGGTTTGATGAGCTGAATTAAGCCTTTCTGCGATCGCCGATGTTGTCAGAAAAGGGTCTTGCTCCAACATGGTCCTAACAACATCGTCATCGATCAAAGATGGTTGCCCAGAACATGGTTTATCAGAAAGGTCGAAATCATCTGTTTCGAATTTTTTGAACCATCTTCTGCATGTCCTATCAGAAACTGTACCTTCACCAAACACTTTCAATAAATTTCTACATGCTTCTGTAGCATTTCTTCCTTGTTGAAATTCGTAAAAATTACAGTGGCGTAAATGAACTTTATCAGTAGCCATGGGTACACTATCGCTTCACACATAAGACTAACGTGAATCAACTTTGTTTTAGTTAATTTGCGACATCAGTATGTATACATTAAGTGATAAAAATAGAGAGGCACACATGCGCCAAATAAACATGTGCTTACGTGTTGAAACTTGTTGTGATAGAAATGGACAGAACTTCCTGGTAGACCCTTATATATTAACTAATGTCACCCTAATAAATTCAATTTTAAAAATCCCATATTGATTGACTTTTTTTTTAATTAAAAAAAAGCAGTTTCAGTTGATAGAGTAGCAGTTGCTACTTAGTAATTGGCTTAAGATTAGCCTATGAAATGTCGAAGATAAAAACTACAAGAAAATGATCAAATTGTTTCTTTTCTTTTCTTTTTTTTTAATAATTTTATTTTTTTTAATGGGGCAACATCAATAAATCAGGATACATATATTCAAAGATAACAAGTCCAGGTTATCTTGTCGTTCAATTATGTTGCATACCCATCACCCAAAGTCAGATTGTCCTCTGTCATCTTCTATCTAGTTTTCTTTGTGCCCCTCCCCCCTCCTCCTTTCCCTCTCCCTTTCCCCCCTCCCCCCCCCCCCCCGTAACCACCACACTCTTATCAATGTCTCTTAGTTTCACTTTTATGTCCGACCTACGTATGGAATAATGCAGTTCCTGGTTTTTTCTGATTTACTTATTTCAAATTGTTTCTTGATAAAATTCTTAGTAACTTTAATTCTTGAACCATTATCTTTATCTATCATTATCTATCTATCTATCTATCTATCTATCTATCTATCATCTATCATCATCTATCTATCTTTCATATATCTATCACCTATCTCCTTTATTAGTAAAAAGACTAACATTTAAGGAGTTTATCAGCCTTTTTTTTTTTTTAAAGATTTCATTTATTCATTTTAGATGGAGCAGAGAGAGAGAGAAGGGAGAGAGAAAGGGGGGAGGAGCAGGAAGCATCAACTCCCACATGTGCCCTGACCAGGCAAGCCCAGGATGTCGAACCGGTAACCTCAGCGTTTCAGGTCAATGCTTTTATCCACTGCGCCCCCACAGGTCAGGCTCAGCCTTGGTATTTATATATTTTCATAGAATATAGATCTTTGAGATTAAAACTAAATATACTTTAACTTACAGATCTCATTTTAATATCTAGTGGGCAAAAAGCAACTTGGTTAAATTGTTATTTTCTTCTAGAGTCTTCTTTATCAGATAGCTATACATTCATGACCTGTTTTTCTCCCCTCCAAAATCGCTTCATTTTTTAAATTAGAATACATGTTTATTGTAAGAGTTTAAACCATAGAAATGTAAAGAATAAAATAAAAATGCCTGAAGTAAAAAAAATCAGTTATAAATTTATTGCATTTGTAAATACATACAAAGATATAAATAGTTGAATAAGGATGTAAATATACTGCTCACAAAAATTAGGGGATATTTAAAAATAAATATGAAGCAATAAAATATCCCCTAATATTTGTGAGCAGTATATATATATATATATTTCAATAAATGTAGGACTTAAATTTCATAATCTAGTTTATACAGTGCCTTTGTTACTCAATGTTATGTTACACTGCATGTAATGTCAGATGACATAGATTAATATCGTTTCCAATGACTATAGAGAAATGTACTGGTTAAAAATATACTGAAGTGGATTGATCTCATGATTTAATTTACAAAATGAGAAAATGTGAGAGAGGAAGAAGACACTATTTCTAATCATGAGAAGATACCAGCCATGAACTTGAACTGTCCTAGGAGTATATGGCTGTGTTTTATGTTGTATATTTACATGTTTATCTGGTCAATTTAGGAGATATTTGTGGGTATGACTGGAGACATACAACTAAAACTTCAATAGATCTTTCCAACATACTGTCCAAAAGTTTACACAAATTTTATACTCCCGCTCAAAGCACAGGCAGCATGTTTCTCTTACGTCATCTTCAAACAGATACAAAAGTCTTTTTGATCTTTGTCAGTGTGAGGGGTAAAAAAAGTAATGTCTTGTTTTTAAATTTTTAAAATTTTAGTTTTAGGATATTAGTGAAGGATTTTTATTTTTTTACTATTTAGTGCCAATTTGTATGTGGATGACAACACATGAGTGATAAAGGTGTTGGGGGGAAGAGAAGGAGAGAGAATATACCATTTGTTCTTATATTTCACCCATTTTTCTCTAGAATGTTCTTTCTTTGGTCCTCGTTGTATGAATTTTTGCGTAAATGAAAAATTATTCTTTTAAGAGCCAGTATTATAATTGTTAAGCATACAAATTTTTTAATTAATCCAAGTTTAGTGTAAACTCCAGTTTCTAGAATTACTAACTCTGGTACTTTGAGTGAGATCATTGAGCTTTATGGTGCTTTTTTTTCCCTTTATAAAGTAGGAGTAGAGAGTGGTTGGGAAGATTAAGTGACAACTATAAACGCTAAAAGATTGCTTAGCAATTAATACATCAGAGTATCTACCAATATTATGACTATTAAAATAGGTTGCAGATAAATATTTCCATCTTATCAGTTGTACCTTAAACTTCTTAATCTGTTTTATGACATGAAGAATTTCTTGTTCTTCTTTTAAAGGTCAGCAGAATATTAACAATTTTCTGACTTTTGTTGTCACGTCCCCAAAAGGATTATCTCAATATCTAGTAAAAAAAAAAAAAATGTTACCTCACCCTTTACGGTTTAATTTTTTCATTTTGAGTCACCTAGAATTGAATTCGCTATTAGAAATTAGAGCTACAGTTTTGTTGTATTTTCCTGGTCCCAATGAGTAGCCAGGTGCCCAAGCTTGTATTAAATAATCAATTTTTTTATATTTGAAATAACACTTTTGTCATATACTAAATTATACATAAGCCTATTTCTGGATGCTCTACAAATCGGTGTATTTATCTCTGTTTAACTGTCATACATTCTTCATCTCACTGGACTGCTCTTGGTCATCTAATCTCCCTTCACGCACTCATAAACTTTCCGGCTGCCCCAGACTCTAGTATCCCAAATGAGTCTCCCTATACTTCATACTTGATACCTAACACTGTCATTGCATTTGCCTTAAAAACATCTTACTTCTTTCCAACACACACACACATCACAGAGCTTTTTTATGTCTTCAAGCTCTTAGTTCAAGTGTTACTTCCGCTAAGCAGTCTTTCTCTAGAGTCTAGCTAAATTTGAGACCCCTCCCCTTCCATGCTCCCATGGAACTATCACAATATTTCCCCCAGGGTAGTTATCCCATGGCAATCATTGATTTGCTTCTCTGTCTCTTCCTCTAGAAAGCTTCCAGAGACCGTCTGTGTCTTACTCAACTTATATCCCCAGTGCCTGGAGCCTAGTAGGTGTCCAATAAATATCTTTAAGTGAATGAGTCAGTTTGTTTTATTAAATGTTGTAAAGTGTCCAAAAAGAGAAAACAGATTGTTCCCTTTAATAATTCAGAGCCTTTTCAACCAAAGGCCTGAGCCAAATGGTAAATTATAGAAACCAGAGGAGCAAGCAAAAGCCCTGTTTTTGTTAATGTCTGCTGCAGTTACATGAAGGAGGAATGAATCCACTGCCCAAAGTAACCTCTTTCCGAAGGGGAAAAAATACTTAAAGGGGCATGCCTCTGGGAGGGTCAGGAGAACAATGAAAATTTAACAATTTTAGTTTACTTTTTTCTTTGTGTTATGGGCCCCTGAAAACAGACTATGATCTTGGAGCAGAGTCGGTGAGTATGAGAGACAGTTTCTGCCTTTAGGGAGCAGGGAGGGGTATTGGACCTGAGAAGCAGAGGAAGGGGCCCTATGCAATACAACAGCTCACTTATGGCCCCAGCCACAAATAAGTCTTTTATTTTTATTTTTTATTTTTTACAGAGACAGAGAGACTCAGAGAGAGGGATAGATAGGGACAGACAGACAGACAGGAACGGAGAGAGATGAGAAACATCAATCATCAGTTTTTCGTTGCGACACCTTAGCTGTTCATTGATTGCTCTCTCATATGTGCCTTGACCACAGGCCTTTAGCAGACTGAGGAACCCCTTGCTTGAGCCAGCGACCTTGGGTCCACGCTGGTGAGCTTTGCTCAAACCAGATGAGCCCGCGCTCAAGCTGGCAACCTCAGGGTCTCGAACCTGGGTCCTTCCACATCCCAGTCCGATGCTCTATCCACTGCGCCACCACCTGGTCAGGCCACAAATAAGTCTTGAAAGGTATTTTGCTATAATCTTTTATTATAATAATAAAGTCTTACATGAAAAAAAAATCCCCAAGACATAAAAATCAAAATGTTGTGTCTATGTCACAACATTGCCAGTAAGCCAAGGGGAAGGGTGTACATATGCGAGAAAAAAAGATTGTATCCCCAAATGATTTCTGACTCTCTGAATACCGTTCTCTCTGAAAACAAATATTAAGTTTGTACTCTATGCTTGAGATTGTTTTAAACTATAAAGCTATAGCAACAAATATAGCAAAGTGGCTTTCTTCATTGAAATGGTAGACAACATGCTGTGTGCTCCCATCTTGGTATTCTGACATAGTGGGTATGAAATAGAATTTTGTGGGTTGAGGGGCACCCCAAGTTGAGAACTACTATTTTATGGAACTAGACATTGCGTATTAGTGGTTGCGGATGACATCCACTTTTACAAAATAAAGTGCTGGTATTTGAACACACAGCTTTTTCTTTCTCAAATGATTTAAACTTCCACAGACACTAAAACATTGATGGCTTCAGGGAAGTAACCCTGTGCACAGGGGCTAAGGGAAGAATTCTTGTTTATTGTTGGTAGCAGTCCTACTCTACATATAAAGAACCTGGGTATAACGCTTGTTGGAGATGAGATTAGCTGTTGCTTTTACATCACTCTTGCATTTAATAGATAGTATGCATAATTTTGCTCATCACTCATCATGCCCAAATAGTTAGACATACCAACGCCTGGCATGAAGTTCAGTAGCTAAATTTTCATGTCTGATCCATCCGGGCATAAATGGTATACTGAGTTTTATATGTGTTCCACTCTGCCCGATTTAAAGAGCCATTAAATCATTAACTGATTAAGGGGCATATAAATCATGCCAATGATGTCATGCTTTTTTCCCGCATATGTACACCCTTCCCCTTGGCTGACTGGCAATCTCTCTCTCTGTCTCTCTCTCCTACACTCATACACACACACACACACACACACACACACACACACACACTATGAGTGCATATACTCAGGCACACAAATATCATCTCTTTAGATTTCTTGTTGGACTCTTCTCTCTCTTTGTAAAAACAATTAGGCTGACAACTGAAAAGAGAATTCGAAAAAAATATTTTTCTTCCTCTACTCCTCTCTGGCTGTCTCCCAACAAGCTGAGCTATGCGGCTCTGGATTCCGTCTGACACATCTTAACTACTGACATTTAACAGATGCTTCTCCAAGACGTGGGGGAGGGCGAAGGCGAAGCAGGGGTGTGATATAAGTAATTAGATTAACGATGTCTCCATTATCAAGATGTTCCCGCAGTGTCCCCTTCTGCCAGAAAATCTGGAGAAGAAAGGTTGCCTCCGAGGAAGGACAGGTTAAATAAAAAGATATATTGGTTTGAGTCTACAATAGGATGAAGTCAGAAAGTTAAAAGAAAAAGAAAAAAAGAAAGGCTATATATCTGGTTTTCATACCAAACAATAAGCAGATAAATCCAAGCCTGAATCTCTATTAGATCACTGAACTGGCAAAACTAGACTGATAGAAATAGTTTAGTTTTGAAATTCCTTCCTGATATCTAGCCCATTGCCATGGCTGATCTGATCATGTGTCTGTGGTCCCCATTAATGTGAATGTTAAATAAGTCACCTTCTTCTTTCTGTATGAGTCTCAGAAGTTGGTTTTTCTTTGGTAGAGAACAAAGAAGTCTAGGTTTTATTGCTTGGCTCAAAAATTAAATTTATCTAGTTCATCTAAGAGTAGCTGCCTCTGTCTATAACTTGTGTCTGCATTCCGTATCTGACTATGAATGCGTGGTGCCCTGAGCTCCCTATTGGACGAGTTGTAATATCTACTGTTTCCCTCATGAATTCATGTGTTAAAGAAAATCTTTGACATGTGTTTATTCTGGATCTGTGTAGGAACCATCTTTGTGTCTCTTTTAAAAAATTATCCTTTGCCAGCCTTTAAAAAAATCTCTCCCCTTTCTTTGGCTTATATTTTCTTTAGTAATTTCCGTCTCTTGCACCAAAGAATTCTACTGCACAGAGTATCTTTTTTTTTTTTTTTTTCCAATTAGGACAATCTACTTGACAAAACAAACTATAATGAGAAGGTCGTTTTAAGACTTTAGAGGTAGAATAAATAGAAGTATTTCTATAAAATAATGAAATTCTCTTTGTGAAAGTACCGTATCAATGTTAGTGCCTGTTGTTAATGAATGGAATTAAATGGCAGTAAGACAATAATCATTAAAGCTCTGCTGATATTCCATTCCATTGCAGGTATAACTACCAAAGGTATTACCTTTTTTAACGTAATAATTTGGAGCTTTATTAATTTAAGTAGTACTGTAGGCAAGATATAAACGTCTCATTTTCAATGATGACTTCAGTTCAAGAATTTTTAAAATTTTTTATTTTTTATTAAGTGAGAAGTGGGGAGGCAGATAGACAGCCTCCCACATGCGCCCCGACTGGGGTTCACTGAGAAAGCCCCCTAATGGGGGGTGCTCTGCCCATCTGGGGCCACTGCTCTGTTGCTCAGCAACCAAGCTATTGTAGCACCTGAGGAGAGGCCATGGAGCCATCCTCAGCACCTGGGGCCAACCTGCTCAATCATTTGAGCCATGATGCAGGAGGGGAAGAAAGAAAGAGAGAGAGAAGGGGGAGGAGAAAGAGTGGAGAAGCAGATGGTTGCTTCTCCTGTGTGCCCTAACAAGGAATGGAACTCAGGACTTCCACACCCTGGACCAATGCTCTACTGCTGTGGCTCTATGGGGCAGGGCTCAGTTCAGAATTTCTTATCAGTGCCCAAAGTGTTCTGTCATTATAACAGACATAATAATAATAGTTCATGTCCACGATATATTATGGTGTCCACGATTGTAGCTTAATTTATATTACATTCATTTTTTTTGTAGGTTTTTGGTGCTTTTGCTTCAGAAGTAAACTCTCTCCAACTCTCTACTGGTTGAGTTTCAGATGAGGTTGCGCATGGTTGTTTTGTGTTGATTTTGTTAGTTTCACAGCCTGACTTTTCCTGACCGTGTCCTAAGATTTGTGCTCCATTTCATTTACAGTCCCAAAGTGTCATAACCACTGGCTCTAATAGTGTAGTTCCAGCAATCTGGCAGAGCCGCACTAGAAAATACCAAGGAGTCTGGGTTCCCTGCGTGAAGGCATGCAAGACCTCTGCGCTTTGAGGACCAAAACGTCTCAGAGGATGGATGAGTCCTTCTGTTATAACATTAAGGGCTCAGGCAGGCATGGAATCAGTGTAATTCAACATAAATGAGCCTTACACTTTTTAATCAATAGAATTTTCAGGGACACTGTTTAACAGGGACAATACGACACATAACAATGCATTTTCCTAGTGTTGTTTTTATCAGGTGTTGACCACTGTGATTGTCAGAATTCTAAGCCACCCACACCCCCAAGTCCTCACCTGTCTAATTCTCACTCCTCTTAAGTGTGATTGAGAGCAGAAACCATGACAGGGTACTAATCCAGTGGTTAGTTCACTAATCCATTGACTTTGAATTAATCAAAAGGGAGATTGTCTTGGAGAGGGTGGTGCTGAACCAATCAGGTAACCCCTTAAAAAAGTTGGAATTCTTGTACTTCTGGTTTAGAAGAAAGCAAGCAGACACAGTGTGAACGGCCGGTGGAGGAGGAGGTCCCTGTGGCTAAGACCAGAGAGCAACCTCTAGGAGCTCAGTGATCCCCCTGCTGGCCGGCAAGGGAACATGAACTTCAGTCCTACCCAAATCTGAACTCTGCCAACGAGCTGAATAAGCTCGGGAGAGACCCTCCCACTCCAGATGAGCAGCATCCCTGCTAACACCTTGAAGTCAGCCTCCTGAGACCCTGAGCCAGGAACCTTTATGTCATGCTCAGTCTTTGACCTATGGAAATGGTCAGATAATAAATGGGTGTCGCTTCAAGCCACCTACCTATGTCTTTAGTGATTTGTCACTTGGTAATTGAAAGAGAAGAGAACTATGCTTCATAAGTGGGCAGAACCTGAAAGACATGCTTATAGAAACAGATTTCTGCAGAATGAAAAGAAAGCCCTTTGAGAAAATCCAGTCAGTCAAGTCAACAGAGTGGAGCAGAGTCAGCCAAGGACGCCCTGATGAATTTGAACATAGACATGCTATCTGCCAGGACACAGGGATCATTCCCTAAAGCCATGCTTCTTTTGCTAAATTTGCAGAGGGCCCATTCTCCTCCTCCCCTGGCTCAACCTGTTGTGGCCTGATCCTTTTGCAAAATATCATAAACATAAATGAGTAGACAAATTAAACCTTTTTGTAAAGGACATATGAAATACAATTATTATTCAACAGCCATAAAATTATTGTCAAACTGCCACGAAATTTTCCAAATGCTTACTCTCCATTTTGGTCCTTGTCACATTGCCGATTCATTACAAACAGCAGACCAGCAGCAGCACATGAGCCAGGTTCTGAGGAGCATGGCTCTAAGGCACCTCGAATGCTCCAATGCCCTCTGTTTCTGTGTCTGGACTGGATATCTACTGTTCAGCAAAGATAACGTGAGATGTTCAGAGAGGACGGTGCCTAATAATAGAGGCACATTTTCCAATGTTGGAGCAAGCTGATTATTTTTTAATTTGGTCCCTTGAACTTGCAATAATAATAATAATAATAATAATAAAAAGTATACATTGTAGCTTCTGCTCTACTATTTAAAAAATCATGGGATCCTGGTCTCATGGGTGCATGCTAGACCTCATTTCTCTTATTTGTAATAGTGGCAATCATATTAGTAATCTTTCTCGTATGGCTGTGGAAATGAGTGAGGTAATGTGTATGGATGTGCCTTGCAAGCTGTGAAGCAGTCTACACGTGTATGAATTAATAGTCTTACTATTTTGAAGTTCTCCCTCAATAACTCATTTTAGTACATTCCACACGAGAGGATGGAAGATGAGAAAAACCTGACCATGTGTTCTACACAAGCTGATTTTACTGTGACTGACAGTTTGTGGGAACAACTGTAAACTGACGTGTATGTGTCAATTGCAGATAGCCAAAGGATTTCTTCATTACATGAGTAAGAGGTGCCTCTGGGTATCTTGTTTATGTGTAGAGAGCTTCTGGTGAATAACATTAGCAGCAATTGTGGTAATGAATTTCCACCCTCTAATCATTCTTTTATTATTCTTGGGGGGGTGTGAGGAAGGACTGATCCTCAGATAACTCCCGCCATACTGTCTGGTCCCATCTGTGAGCACTGTGGCGTCATAACAGTCCCACTTCCGGAAATGCAATCGGGAAGACAGCAACATCTGTCCTTACATCAGAAACCTCATGACCCTGCCCCGCAATGCAATTTTTTTAAGATATAAAAGAATAACAATACTAGAATACTGAAAGGGTTTTATGAGGTTAAAATATTCCCCTCTATGGTTCTCTACTTTCTTCTTTAAAAGAATCACTTTAAAATAGATTTATTATTAAATAGATTTATTGGCTCATGCTCTCATTCCGTTTTGGAATTAAGAGGTAAGACAATACAATGGCCTCTGGGCTTTTTGCCCCTTGATACAAAACAAGTTATTCCTTTCAATATATTTTTCAGTTTACTATTCCAATGCATGTATTTTTCATTTCTATAGTAAACTATAAAAAAATCCCTTAGAGAGAGGAGACAGAGTTTCTGGTGACTAATACACTATGAATCACTGTGTATATTCGTTATGGCCTCGGTATTTTACTACACTCATGCCTTATGTATTATCCAAACATTGTCTTACAGAATCATTATGAAAAGGGAGTTTGTTTTGAGTGTCAGAGAGACTGAGCAATAATACCTTTTATTGAATGAGAAAGCACACCCCTCAGACACAATGGCCACAATTTGTGGTTGATCTACAATTCCATAAACAGGCTTAATAGACACGTTCCTGAGCAAAGGCCAATGGAATGTGTTTCCTATTGTTCATTTTGCTGAATTTCAGCTGCTGACATTGACCTCAATTAAGAACATACCTGTATCCCTCTAAATTACAATCTAATAACCAAGAGATTCTGTAATAGGATTAAGTGTGAACCGAAATCATAAAAAAATGGCAAGATAGTAAAACTATTAATGATAAGAACTATGAACAATGGCATTTTTAGGTACATTTTGGTGTTCATCGTGGAGGAGAAGAATCCAGAGATTCTCTGGGTTTTCTCAGCTTTTCTGAACTTTATACAACTCAAATCAGAGCTTCTCTTTCTGTCCTAATTTCATGTTCTTCTATTTAACTCATGATTTCAACTCACTCAAATGAATTAAGGCAAACCATAATCCGAAGTATAATTTTGGCTCTGGCCTTTTCCCCTCAATTTAATAAAGGCTCTTAGCCCTGTTCCTGAAATATGTTCATTTGGATCCTGGAACACTATCAAAACTCTATTCCTGTATTTAAAATATTAACAATCAGGACATACCTCCACTAAGCACTTTCTGTAGGTCTTAAAAAAGTCTTCAAAACAATACATCTTGTCAATAGGTGATGTCCACTGCCACTGTGAGGTTGGGGCTGGGCTGAGTAATTTGCCAAGGATGTGCATGATTCTACCCACACCCTTATGTGGGCTACAACTTCAATCTACCACCCTTAGGACTGACTCAGGGGCAAGCTTCTGTCTATAGTCACTAACTTTTACTGAATGTTCATCCTATATGCTTGAATTCACTTATGTCCTGCTGACCCAGGAAACCTTTGGACCAGAGAACAGGTGACAGTTATAAGGGGTGGAGAGCCAAGATGAGCAGTGTAATTAAAATAATCCTTCCATTTGAATTCTCAAGCCACTCCTGTCCAAACTAGGTATCTTTCCTACTTTCAAATTTTGCTTCTACCCTATATTGTAACTCTTCTTACCCCCTTCCCCTTGGGGTATTTCGTCCCATGCTTTCACACAGTGCTGAGCTATAGTCAGGGCACAGTGAAGAGTTTGTTATTACTGAAATATGAGGTCAAGAGAGATAAGTCTAGAAGATAAGGCTGGTAAGGACAACTGAGAACAACTTGTGACAGTCAAATGTTAAATGTAATGGCTCTTTGTTATTGTAGATGATGATGATGTTATACTAAATTACTGCCCTTCAAGATTCATCCATCTATTCTAGATTTTTTTATTTACCAAATATCTGTAAAGGGTGATATATGAAAAAACAAACAATGTAGAACTTTTGCATTAGTGAAAAACAACAAAATCTCTCTTTCTCTCTCTGATGCAAAAAGAGAAACTGTTGAAAGAGAAAAATAAATCAACTCACAGATTTATAGTCTAATATCACTTATGTAAATTAAATACTAATTGGAGATTACTTTTGATCATGAGAAAAGATTAAGAAAGATTTTCCTACACAGAAATAAGGCAAAAGGGTGACAACATGACCTTCCTTGCTAAGAAACCTGCCTTAGGATGTACTGACTCTAGAGACATATGCCTGAGTTTGATTTACCTTTCATTAACAGCAGACATTTTACAGTTCTTTAGAGTCAGATGTTCATTTGGAGGAAACTAATTAGATGCAAATGATTTTGCCCAGAAAAGGAGATAAATCCAAAGGTTATGCATTCCCCTCCCCATAAGATGAACCACTTTTGAATTTAGTTTAGCAATTTTGTTCTAGCAAAGAAATAACTGCATGGAAGATAACTCTTGAAAACAGCTGTTTAATTTTATATCAAACCATTTAAAAACAATTTAACTGCGAACTTGTTTGTTTGTTAACAGACACAAACACCCATACAAACATCAGTACGTAAATATAAAATATTTAATCTATTACAATATGAAAATTCATAGATTTGGAATGAAAACTAAACATGAGTAAATAACTGGTTGGATGAAATAAGGAAATTTCTATATATGAGAGCAGTAATTTAAGAGGGAATAAAATTAGCAAAATGTTCAAATCTTAATAGTGACTTTTTTAAATATTTAAGGTAACATTAGATATTACAAGTGTTCTGTGTACAAAATAATCTTCATCCCTAGACATATTAATGTATTCCATTTTCTCTATGTCTGTTCAGCTTATAAAAATGTCTGACTGCTCCCCCCCCCGCCCCGCCCCCACCCTCAACCTGGGTAGTGTGAAATAACAATCATCACTTCCAGGATGATATCTGGTATCACAATAGTGTTTTCTGGCACTGGGATTTCCTTCAAAAGAATCAGCTTAACTGTGTAGGACTTAAAAAACAAACAAACTGGTGTCAATTTTCAGTACCAAAGGTTCTAGTCCTGAAGGTCTAAAGTAGAAATAATCAGAAATCTTCAGGGAGCACATTTCATTGTTATTACTTAGAGTGAATTTTCACGGGTTCTTGTCAACATATTGGTCCTCTCTCCTTTTGCTCTATTGGCAAAAAATATCTGCATTCATTTGAAATATGGGTATTTCCCAGCGAACATGATTTGGCTTACAAACATGTACACAGTGGTGAATGAGAGTCTTGTATCTACAGTGCTGTTCTATAGTCTCACAATAGCAAGTGTTGTGTTGTCTCTTAATTCATAATATTTGAGGAGAAATTGACCTTAATGTGTGACCTTTAAATTCAGCATTAAAAATTTCAAGAAGTAATGGTGTCCTCAGGTATCTAGACGACTTTCTTTCTGAAACACTTTGAGAGAGCAGAAATGAACCCAGCCCCCATGTGATGAGTCATAATGCTATCTCACCAAGAATAGTATTATGACTGTGGTTAGAAGTTGTTTAAATTAAATTAATATGTGCACTTCAGATAAAACAGCAGTTTTCAGTGAGGACCATGTTGATTTCTAGGCAATATTTTGTGGTAGTTATTTTGGTTGTCACAAAAGTTCAGGTGCTACTGGTATTTAGTAGAGTTAAGAATATTAGAGCATTAGATAGATATTCATACAGTTTTAAAAACCTGCTTTTTGACAACAGAAACTGATTTCATGTAAGTAGAAAAACTTTTTATAAAGTTTGTTCTCTATTTAGAAAAATAACATCATTGGCATAAATATAATATATAGTATTTAGTTCACTAACTCACTCACACCCCTGTATTACTGATCACTTTAAACCAGTGAATTCCGTGATTCCCCTATAATTGAAAATCTCTGAATACGTCTCTGTGTGTTTCAGGGTAGTTCATTTTAATTATTTACATTGTGAAATACAAATTATTTTATTCTAAATGACTATCCTTTGGATAGGTTTCCATTACCTAAAGAAGATAATATCTTTTCAAAAAGGATTTTAAAAATCAATTTATCAGAACCCATAAAATATATTTAAATACATGAATTAATAACACATTTAAAAAATATATAGTTGATTACCACTAGAGGATAATAGGGAACCAATTCATTATCTTGAAAACTATAGAAGAAGCAAAATGATGTATTTATCTTGTCTTCTCTGTATGACTGCTTAATTTTGCCATCAAATAGTAGATTTAGGTAAATATCTTTTCATAAAAGTATTTTAATTAATAAATAAAACTAATTATTAAATTATAGTGTCACAATTTTGCAACTCCAATAAGTTATTGGCTCTAAGCATTGCAACTCAATAGCTATTGCATACAAACAGAACAGTCAGACATTATGTGGTTTCTAATGAAATAAACTCAAGAATACAACATGTATAATCTTGACAAAAAGATTGAATATAAAAATGAGAAAGCCTCTGTATTTAACTGCCAATTTTTCAGAAATGTAGAGGACTGAGAACATATAGAAATACACTATAATTTAACACAGTCTTAATAAGAAACTCAGTAGAACTTTTATAGGAATCAACATGATTATTGCAACATTTATGTGTAAATTCAAAGATGAAGAAAGAACAGTTCTTAAAAAGAACAAAGTTGGAGAATTTATACTACCTGAGTTTGATTTACAATAAAACTAGAATATTCAAGATAAATACATCTATTGGTATCCAAAGAGTAAATTCTCTCATATATTTTCAATTGATTTTGCACAAAGTTTGCTATGGGGAAAAAATTGTCTTTTCATTCAATCATGCTGGAAGAACTGGATATCCATAAAGAAAAAATGTAATAAGAACATTAGATAACATTTACACCATAAGGAAAAAGTACTCAAACAGATTGTGGACATAAATGTAAAATCTAAAACTATCAGATTTCTAGAAGTAAACATATAGAAGAAATATTTGCTACCTAGAATCTAAAAGCACAAATCATTAAAAGTTTGAGAAACCAGACTTCAAAATTAAAACCTCTAGACTTCCAAAAAAGCATTAGGCAATTGAATTTAAATAACAGACTGGGAGAATGCCCATAATAGTTATATCTGACTGGTATCCAGAATAGGTAAAGAATTTTTACAATTCAATAGGTGAATACAGATGCCCAACAACAACAAAAATTTGCATAAAGATTTTCCCAAGTGCTTTACTAAAGAAGATGCAAACAGGCACACACAAAAATAATGCTTAAGGCTGTTAGAATTAGAAAAGTGCAAGTTACAACCACAGCAAAATATAATTACACACGCAATAGAAATTATCTGATTTAAAAGACTAATGATGTCAAGTCTTGTTGAAAATGCGATGCTCCTGAAATTCAAAAATTTCTGGTGGCAAAGCAAAATAGTACAGTCATTATGGAGAGCAGTTTGACAGTTTTTTATAAAGTAGAGCATATACTTACCCTACAATCCAGGAATACTACTCCTAGATATTTGTCCAAGTGAAATAAAAACATATATCCAAAAAAATACTTGTACACAAATACTCATAGCACCTTTAACATGAATCATTCCAAACTAGAAGCAAACCAAATTTTTGAGAACAAGTGAATAATAAAGAGATTTTTAGAGTATCCATGCAATCTAATATTATCAATAGTGGATAATCCAGGGACAAAAAAATTGAAACAAATTACCAATACATAAATTATTTGGATGACTCTTGAACACTATAATCAATTAAATGTGCTAGACACACAAAAAAGTTCAAACTGTTTCCATTTATATAAAGTAATTGAAAAGACAAAACGCATTTGCAGTGACAGGAAGCTGGTTAGTGGTTGGGCTGTTGGTTGGGACAGGGAGCAAGAAGAAACGTTTTGAAACTGCAGCATATTTGATTTTAAAACTGTTGACTTTAAAACTATTAAGGCAGTAAATATTTTAGCATTTTTTGGTCTGGCTATCACAAATAACTTGTGACTGCAGATCTACTTTTAAAAATAATAATAACTAATAATCGTTGATGGTTTAATATTCATCAGAAATTGAGCTAGATGATGTGTACTGCTTTATTTTGTCCTCATAATAACCTTTTGGGTTTGGTTCATTCTGTGTTTACACTTAAGGAAACTGTAGCTCATCAATATTAAATAGCTCGGCTAAGTTCCCTTATCTAGTAATCATAAAAGCCAGAAGTCAGTTTTATATCTGTATGATTGCAGAGAGCCTAAGTTTAGTTAAAGCCACCTTCTTAGTCTTCTGAATCTTTTTTTGTGTGTGTTTGTGACAGAGACAAGAGAGAGACAGAGAGAGGGACAGATAGGGACAGACAGACAGAAAGGGAGAAAGATGAGAAGCATCAGTTCTTTATTTTGGTAATTTAGTTGTTCATTGATTGCTTTCTCATATGTGCCTTGATGGGGTAGGGGGGCTACAGCAGAATGAGTGACCCCTTGCTCAAGCCAGTAACCTTTGGGCTCAAACCAACAACCATGGGGTCATATCTATGATCCCACACTCAAGCCAGTGAAGCCATGCTCAAGCCGGCGACCTTGGGGTTTCAAACTTGGGTCCTCTGCATCCCAGTCTGATGCTCTATCCACTGTGCCCCTGCCTGGTCAGGCAGTTTTCTGAATCTTAACATTAAGCATTTACATCTTATTTTTTTGCATGGGCCTTAAAGAAGCATACTAGGTTATTATGCTCTTTTTTTTCTACACATCTCTTCAATAAAAGATACTGTGTCTTAAGAAATCTCAGAAAGGAAAGGAGAATATATATATATATATATATATATATATATATTATGTAAGGATGCTGGATACATAAGTAATTTTATGTTTCTATATTTTATACACTTGTAGCAATATTGTTATGTTACTTTTATAGTTTGTTTTTTAAAAGCAACATAAGGCCCTGACTGGGTAGCTCAGCTGGTCAGAAGTCATCCCAATACACCAAGGTTGCAGGTTCAATCCCCAGTCAGGGCACATACGAGAATCAACCAATGAATGCATAAATAAGTGGAACAACAAATTTATCTCTCTCACTCTCTCTCATCAATACATTTTTAAAATGCTTTTTAAAAAGCAACATAAAGCTAAGAACTGGATACATCTATCTCAGCATCATTCTTGCTGTATCTATTACAGGACCTAAATTTCTCTATTCTATAATAGAATTTTGATTGGGGAAACCCATGTCAGGAGAGTTTGCTAAAAATACCAGCCAAAAGAAGTATCATACTACTTCAAGGTAGCTTAGCAATCACATTGTGTCTGTGAATGGGGACAGTCTGTTGCCAATAGCTTCCTGTTGCTGATTTGCCATCACATGATCAATCCACTCAACTGTATCTTTAAAATCTGACACCAAATTCACCTCCTCTCAAAAGATTTTTTAAAATTAACCTCTTCCTTCTGAATACCTTATTCTATGTGACTCATAGTTTAAGAAATAATCCTTAATTTATGCACTAACTTTGATGGGCATCTGTTTACCAATTTCATTGTTTTATGGTCCCATGAAAGCTATGTTGACCATCTGTCACTATTATCTATTCTATTAGGATTCAAAAAGCAACTAACTCCGTCATTGAGATATAATGTCTGTCTATCTATTTATTTATCTATCTTGTTTGGAAGAAGCAAGTACAACATTTTGTCTTCTGTGCCCCTGAAATGTGTAAAATTAAACTGTATGTTTTGCTAAACTTAGACTTTACCCAGGTAGTCTGATTCTTTCTGCCACATTGTCTAATTTCCTTGTTTTTCTTTGTCACCTCTTGATCTGTGATGGATGGTGGGGTGTTGCTTTCTTAAATTCCAATTCACTACCAAAAGTATCGCTTCACTTCACTGCTAAATACCTTAATATTTTCATGCCATTATAAATATTTCATAACTTCCTCTGTGTATGCACATGTCTACTCCTTATCTTATTTTAGTAACCTCCAAAATATCTGCATGGTTCTCTTTGGGCCAATTTTTCTCCAATTTTCAATTTTCTTTTCTACTGTCTACCTACATATTATGAGATTTTTTTTTCCCCCAGAAAATTGCTTCTGTGTGGAAGATCTTGCTATTTTTGGGTAAAATGGTCAGAAAGTACAAACTGCAATCTGGTCCTTTCTAAGGGGAGATCTAATTATGCAGCTGGCACTAAAGAATACAAACATTTTTTACTCTGGACAGTGTTTATCTGTGTGTGTGTGTGTGTGTGTGTCTGTGTGTTTTGCAAGTACATCATTTTGAAAAGCTACTTGCTCAGCTAATCTGTAACTGTCATGAAAATGTAATTTTTCTCTCTTCCAAGCCAATAACAGGCACCTGGCAAGACTGCCATGTGCACCCATGCATGCAAGTCTAACCGTTTCCATGGAAACCTAGAAAGCCCCGTGTGCGAGGTTCCCAGCATGCTGCCACATTTTCCTGTTCTCTGTGCTGCTCTATCTGTCCATCCCTTCAGTGCTCTTGAGTGCGATCTCGGTGCTCAGTGCTTTGCAACAACTCCGTAGTAGCCTTCTTTTCTATTCTTGTCCTTGTCAGTGACTCGTTCTTGCTGTGTTAGAGGGCAGAGCTTGGGTCTCATTCGGAAGTGTAGCTTCCTTCTCTGTACTTAGTCCAGTGCCTTCGACATAATGGGCACTCAAAGCGTATTTGTTGAATAGCATTGGATTAAGGGCTTATTGTCTTAGTTGGTTTTACTTTTGTGCTATCTAAAACATGCTCATTAAGAGCTTTCTCAGCGGAATAATTGGAAAGATAAAAAGAGCCTGCTGACTGAATACAGGGTTTAAACCACCAATTTATATATTTCCAAACTAAACATGAATTATCAGCCTTCTCGCATATCTTGTAAAAAATTAAAGCTTATAAAAATTAGAAATGAAAGAAAGTGAATTAATATTTATTGAGCAACTACTAATGATCAAAGAAGTTTTAATTTCAATTTCCTGTGAATTTAGTATTATTATCCATATGATTCATCTCTTAAAACCTCAGGAGGGTACAGCAAATGTCACTTGGGTTATAATTATTTACTTAACGTTACCATTTCCTTAAATATCCATGCAAGCACAGAAGTTGTGATCATGTATTTGTAAATGGTTGAAGTTAAGAATCTTAGAAAAAAGTAGTAAATATTAAACTTATAACCTTGTTGTAAGGAAAGATGAAATAGTCTGAGAAGGTATTTTAAAATTCTTTTTAAAAAATTACTAATGGCAGACTCTATCAAGTGAAAACTGGACCATTTAGGAGAAAATACCTTAAATTGGAGGTACAACAATGTATAAGAATAATAATTATTGATAGGAAGTGTTTAACGACAACACACAAGAATATACATAATATTGTAGATGGTGATCATTGTTGAAGCATTCTAAATCACTGTTTTTGTGACAGAAGATGCCAAACCACTATATTAATAATGAAAAGTGAACTTAATCTGAGATGTTGCAAGCCCACAGTGTTAGTGCAGACCATGTTGGGAGCTCCCCTTGCACTTGATTATGTAGTAACAAGGCACCTCCTCTTCTTCCTCAACAGTGTGGTGACAGATCTAGTGGAGGGTAATACACTCTATTCAGGGGTTAAGGCCATTTTTCTTAAGAAGTATCAGCAGAGACACATGGAGATGTAGTACTTTCAGTCCATCCCTGGTAATGAGGTGTCCTCCTCCTTCTCTGCAGACGAGGTATCAGAAGAGATGTCGTGGAGAGTCAAGGCTTTCATCATTGCTCAGCAGTAATAAGAACACCCCACAGTGTCAGTGGAGATCAGGTGGAGGAGAGAGGAAGCATCCTCTCGTCTGCAGATTGGTATCAGTGGAAGCTTAAGGTGGAGTCTGAACTCCCCTTTGCACTTACCTCAGCCGTCAGTAGAGGCCGAGGGGAAAAACTCAACTTCCATTCCACCTGGCAGTAATGAGGCAGTGCCTCCCTTCAACCCCAGGTACACTGCTAAAGGAAGAATGCTAAAACAGAAGACTTCAAAAAAAAATCCAGCATCTTATAACATAGTACCCAAAATGTCTGGGTATCAATTGAAAATCACTTGCTATACCAATAACCAGAACCAGCTCAAACTGAATGAAAAACAAACAAACAAACAAACAAACACTGAGATGACAAGAGATGTTAGATTCGTCTTAAGAGTTTTATAGTTGCCATCTCACAAAAACCTTCAATGAGCTACAATAAACATGTTTGAAACAAATTAAAAAGAAGAAAGACCATCTCAACAAAGAAAGGCAAAATAGAAAGAAAAACTAAGTGGAAATTTCATAAATAAAAATCTCTGAAATGAAAAACTGACCTTACCAAATGTCAGTGAGTAGAGAACCTGAAATTCTGAGCCACATACTGCTTATTTTAATATAAAATGGCACAACCACTTTGTGATGAAACATATATGCATACAAAAATGAAAACATATATGCATACAAAGATGAAAACATATATGCATACAAAATTTTGAACACAAATATTTTTAGCAGCTTTATTGGCACGAGCTAACATTGGAAATAATTACAAGTGCTCATCAACTCATGAATGCATAAACAAATTGTGTTATGTCCATACAGTGGAATGCACAGCAGTAAAAATGAGCTATTGATATACACAACATCATGGATGAATGGTAAGATAATTTTGTGGAGTGAAGAAGTTTGACAGAAATAGACACCCTATAGTTTTTGTTTATTCTAGAAAATGCAATTTAATATGCAAAGACAAAAAAAACAACAAAACAACAACCAGATCAATGGCTGCCTGGGGTGGTGGGATGGGAGGGAAGATATGGGAGGAAAGATTAAAAAGTGGCACCAGGAGAGGCTCTGAGCGCATGCGGTGGTACTTACTGTACGGAACCTTTATGTTGCCTGCCTAGGAGAGAGGAGGTGGTTGGTTGTGTGATGGACAGAGTTCGGTTCCATTCGTTCTTATGGATGTCTTTCAGGAGGGCTTCAGTGGTTGCTCAGTGTCCTTGTTGCCACGCTAAGGCTACTTCTTGAGTCATTTCTCCAGCTGCAGCCAGTCGGACTGGCACCTGGGCTCTCATGTGACTGTCTCAAGGCCCATGTGACCTCTTTGCCATGTGGTGACCACATCAGACTGCCAAGGCCTCTGAGATCTGCCAATCCTTAGTGAAACACAGCCCTGGAATAGAAGGAAGCTAAGTATATGCAAAAACTGCATCTGTTTTCACGAAGTCTCCAGATCAGTCACATTATCCAACCATAAAGCTTCAAAGATCCCAGTGGAGGGTGTCATTTCAGCAATTCTACTCTGCAAAGAACCCTTTCTCAAGTACATCGAAACTTTCTTGGATTAAATAAGGCTACCAGCCCCACAGGAATTTTTTTTTTGGGGGGGGGGACTGGAAAGTGGGGGCATGACATCTGCTGCGAGATTCTTAAAATTGTCTCACGCTAGAACCTTCTGTTGGGTGTAGCTACACATTCCAAACGACTTAATCAGTGGAAATACATGATACCCGACTTCAGTGGCTAAAAATGGACTATGCCTAACGTTGTGTGGGAGATTGATGAGTATATCGACTTAGAGAAAATTAGAAAAGCCTGTCATGATTCAGAGGACCTTGCAAAGTTGGCACCCGACTTTGGCAAGATTGTTGAAAGCCTCAGCTTATTGAAGGACTCTATCACCTGGAAAAACGGCAATTAGAGCAACAGATCACAGCTCTGAAAGTGACAGCAGTACAGAAAGGGGTGAGCTCATTGACTTAACCAACAGCAAATTCAAGAGCATGAAGAGAGAACACGCAGAACAGCTGGCCAAACAGCATGCGCTGTGCCCAGTGGTTGCACAGGTGTCAGACAAGGAGAAAACTGACCAACTTCAAAGAGAACTGCATACTCTGGTTAGAGTACCAGGGACCATGGAAACAGTTAGAAAAAGAGCAAAAAATTAAGAAAATCTGTATTGCAGAAAGATGACACAGATGTCTGTCACTGAAAACTTAAAAAATCTTTGATGGGTATAGATGTCTTCCTTTTATTTTTCCTCTTCTTGTTGAAGTGAAATTACATGTAATATGCATTACAGATAATTGGTAAACAATTAAAATTCAAATAAGACTAAAATGTGTGCAGCAAATGTAAGTCCTTCCCACCTTAGGCTACAGTTTTACCTACTATTAGTTTCTTACTATCTTCCCCCAAATAAACTGGGAGCATATATCTACCAGGATATGAACGTGTGTATGAATACAAACATTCCTCTTTCCTCTTTCTAATACACATTATACATAGCATACCCTATGCAATGTTTGGTATCTTGCATTTTTCATTTAAAAAGATATGTAAAGCCCTCATAGCATAATGAGTAGATTACAAAATTCAATCAGATAAAATTCAGGATTACATTATATAAGGGTTAATAAAACGTCTGGGCTGAGACTATACAGGTTAGCCTTCAGGAAACAAGAGCCTAACCTTTCCTGGTCTCAGTTCAATTTTGCTCCTGCCCTGGAGATAAGTTTTGTTTCCACTTAATTCTCTAAGGGAAAATTCTGGCCCCTGTTGCTGGCTAAATTATTCAGTAAAATGGCAGGGATTCCAGCCATCTATTTGTCTTTTATTTTGTCAAACTGGTCCAGAGGGATTTGCCCAAACAAACCTAAGAGCTTCCCAGATCGGAATTGCCTGCTTTTCTGGCCCTACACGCGCTTCTCACATCTTCCCTTCTAAGATAAGGACTCCAGTCCACCCACAGTTGGGCTGACTGGAAGCCAATAGCTAATCAAGTTACATCCAAATTATGTTTTCCCAGACCTGTTTATTATTGTCGCTGTTATTCCTAGTTTGTCAAGGCTATTATTTCCTATCAGTAAATGTAGATACACCTCGTTGTTGTTGGTTTTTAATGGCCATGTTGTTCTCGATGGTGTAGATATAGCATGGGCAGTCGGCCAGATAAATTTATTTTACTTTCCAGACAACATTTCTGAGGCTGATCAATAATGTAGATGCTTTTTAATGGTGCCAACTTCTTCAGGGCAGGTCTGGGCTTTTAATATGCCATGTGTATAGTGGCTGAAAATTTATGGATGGGCTTCTGTAGTGTTTAATTTAAAGCATCTATAGTCTGCGGTTTATCAATAGTCACAATTATTTTCCTCTATCTTCCTGTTCCTATCTAGACTGGTTTTTCCCTAGGCTTGTTATATAGCTGCCATCTCTAGACAGCTCCCCACCATCCTCTTGAATTGGATTTATTTTTTCCTGCATCCATTTTCTCTGCTTTTTCTGGTTTGACAAATGCCTGTTCTAGTATCTTCTAGGAAAGATTTATAGGAAGCTAACTTTATAAATTCCTAAATGTCTAAAAGCATCTTTATTCTATCCTTACAGTTGATTAGTAGTTTGATTAGGTATAAGAATCAAGATGGAAAGTCGTTTTCTTCCAGAATATTTAAAATAGGGGCCTATCTGACTATTTGTCGTCAGATACATGGTTAATTGACATGTTTATTTTATAATTTTGTTATTATTTTAATTCCATTTTTATTTCTATCAGAGATATATGTGTGCATAATAATTTAAAATAGATAATTTTACAAGTCTCATAACAAAAGAAAGTATTTCCCTACTCCATTCCTGCTCTACTCTCCCAATTCCCACTCTCTACTGTCAACTATATACTTTCAGTTCTGTTAGCTATTTCTTCTGGCATTTATAGACATATTTTCTGTCTGCCCTTGATGGTTGTAGACTTCTTTGTGTTCATAGGGACCATGAAAAGCAATTCACTTGAGACTGCTACAGCTGCTAGAACATACTCAGGCCTTGCCAAGGGAGAGAGCATCAATAACTCCTAATTAAAGAATGACTTTCTACACAGATATTAGTTAGTGAAGAAATAGAAGAGGCCAAATAACACAAATAGGCCTATCCTGATTTTTTACCCTGATTTATTTAAACGCACAGGAGCTGAGCTAGAGGAATAACAGGCTAGAACTCTAATCTGCATGCTTAGAGTTTCGTCTTGATTAAAAACAACAGCAGCAATAACAGAAAGCTTCCCTTTTTCCCATTATTCCTAGCATCTACTCCTCTTTAATTTTGCTACTATTTGAATGGTCTCATGATTCTGCCTACTTTCATGAGTAAATTAGGTTCACTAATGCCTTTTCTTGTATCATTATTTTATTGGATTTTTTTTTGTGTGTGTGTGTGTACTAATTGGTTTTCTTCCAAGCTTGTACAGCCAAAATATACTTCTGTTAGACAAATTATGCAAAGAACCAATGTTTACCTTCTGTGATATCCTATGGACAATGGTTGGCTTTAAATTACCTTTTATATATTTTTGCTGCTTGTGCATGTGTGTGTGTGCACATGTGCAAATCTTTCTTCCTCATTTGTTTTGTACTCAGTTTTACCAAATTACTATTTAATTATCCAACACTTATACTAATATTTCTTATTTTTCACTTTTAGACTTATCCTTAATGTCCTAATATGAAAAATGAGACTTTAGACTCCCACTCCCTATCTTCAGAATACAATTAATGGATCCTTTGGTTAAATCAACTTTTGCTGTTTATATTTGAATAACACAAAGCTTTCATCTTTCTGTGGTCCGCTATGTCAGTTCCCAGTCTTAGATCTTTTTCTTTTCTGTTTACCTTCCAAAAGGACACAGGGTTTATACAAGGCAGCAGAACCATACCAATGATATGGAATCAGCCTTTCTTATAGAGGTTGGGTCTGAAACAATTATAGGAGCTGATCAGGGGGTTTATGGAAGGTTGCTGCCTCTGGATTTCATGGTAGTGATGGGTTGCTATAGGTCAGAGGCTACAGATGGGAAGAAAAGCTGAATGAGAAGCAGAAGACAGTGAGGACAAATTAGAACCCCTGAAGAAAATGTATAACCTGATTTCGATGACCTCTGACTTCACTGATCCATCCTTGGCAGAAAAGTTGGTACTTCTTGTCATGCGCTGCAGATGTCACTGGTCCAGGACTTTGGGAGTTTAAAGAACAAGATCTGGCAGGAGCTGGAGGTTCTGTGGCCCAGCTACCAAGAGTAGCCAGCAGATCAGTGACAATTTTGTGAGCTGCACTTGTTGTCCTACACTGATCAGCTCTAACCCAGGACAACAGAGGAAAAGGAATTCTGGGAAACAGTTCCAACTTAGATTAACTGCCGGTACAAAGCCCCCACAGACACCCAGAGAGACAGAAACAGACAGACAGACAGACAGACACTGGATCCATGAAATAAAACACAATGTTGTAAAAAAAATTGAATTTATTTTTTAGAAACTTTAGAAAAATAAAAATATTATGCAAGGCTTTTATAATTCAATAGACTATTTATAACTATGTATAAATATTGTTCCAAAAGAATTGAACAATAGAACCGAGAGAAGAAAAATGGGAGAGAAAAACACAAGGTTCTCATAGGATCGAACTAAGATATCCAAACAAGTGGATTCCAGGAGAGAGAACAGAGAAAATTAGGAGGAAGAAATTCTTTGGTGTAAGACAAAGAGATTGCCTTAACTGCACTGATGTTCAAGACTTTAATTCCTCTGCAGAGAGAGGGAATTTTGAGTATAAGAAATCTGAAAAACTCATAGTAGTATATTGAACTGTGTGTTCCCCACTCCAAGTCACGTCTCCTTCCATCACCATTTATCCCCCATTCACCCTCTTCTACCTCCCCATCCCCCTTTCCCTCTGATGGTCACCATACTGTTGTTTGTGACTATGAGTTCATCTTTGCTTAATCCCTTCACCATTTTTGGTTTCTTAGATGAATAAATGAATTTTCAGTATACATCAATATACAAGCTAGACAACTGATTAGGGAAAAGGTTGGAATTTCAACAGCATAAAATAGGCAAAGATAAAACTACAGGCTTGTTTCCCTGTGTATATAAAGATACAAGGTGTTATTTACTCGACTAAAATAGCTATGGCTACACATAGATAATTTGAAGATATCCAGCAGATGGACTATTTCTTCCATATTTACATATTCCTCCCAGACCCCTTTTAGCTAGTTGGAATTTCTTTTAAGAATTCCAGTTTTCGAGCAACGATCCTCCAAGCCCACAGTTTCTGCTAACACACATTATAAATACTTTTAATGCCAAAGTCTAATCCTGAGCTGGATGACAATTTTACATCTCTAATTCTGAGTCACACGGAGGCATTTCACACGCCTGTGTGGCAGCCGTGGGTGTCCAAGCTGTTGAGCTCACTGATCCTCCAGCATTTATCTTCTTATGGAAATTTTGAAAAGCACAAAAATGCTGATAAAGCTAACCTTTAGGTCTAGCGTGGTGATTTCTAACCCCAGATCTGACAATCATTCATGGGAGGGATTACAGTAGGAATTGCTAGAGGCTTTAAAAAGATTTGAAACTCGATGAGTCCCTCATTTATATATATTTTTTTGGTTTCATGATAAGAAAGACAAGAGGGCACTTTTCTAGGAGAAATTTCACAACACCCGTGAAGTGCCAATGCTTTAATTAGAACCGTGTTTCAAGTGCCAGTGGATAAGACGACTGAGTAAAGCAGAAGGGTAAGCTGGTGGAGGTGGGAAAGCCCTTGAAGGCACTTTAAGCTCCACGGAGAATAAGGAAATGTATAATATTCATCATAGAAGTGGATAATTTAATACATATCCCTGGATCTCAACATAATCAAACGTCATCTTATTTTTCTCACTAATGGACTTCTGTTTGGTTTTCAATGATTGCGTTGACAATGCTTTACATTTCGTTACAGAGAGTGAACTCTTTAGCTTGCTTCTTCTTCTTTTTTTTTTTTTTTTTTGCATCGTCATTTTCTTCACTTTATCCTCTGAACTGAATTTGGATCTAGTCCGTGGACATGGCAGAGATATGCCGTTTGCTCTACCTGAAATGCCCTTTCCTTTTTCTCCATTGCTGTTTAACCAGATGGTCTTGCATGTTCTTTGGGACTCAGCTTGAATTTCCCTCACTGTCTTTTCATGATTCTCAAATAGTCCTCCTTCAGAATGCCATGACCCCCACATTTCTTCATGTCTAACCACCTGATGAACTGTAACTCTGTTTACTTCTGAGTTTCTACCAGTCTATATGATTGTGGTTAAAAGCCTGGACTCCTGGGTCAAAATATACCCACATTGTTGTCATCTTTGCAAATGTCTAGCTCCAGGACCTTGGAAAAGTCAGCTAACTTCTCTATGCATTATTTTTTCATCTGTTAAATGGAAATAATCACAGTGACTTTTTCCATAGCCCCACCATGATGTCAAAATGAAGTCATGTGTATAAAGAACTTGCTACGTGCTTGGCTGAGTATATAGTCCAAAATGTTTTTATTATTATCGTCACTATTTTCCTTGATGACAGAAATTGTGTTTTATACCAAGGGCCTTGTTTAGTAAAGGCCTAAAAACGTTTAGTAAATGAATAAGAAACATTTTTTTCTTGTCCTAGAGTCATTAACCAAGAAAAAAATAATAATTTTAAACTATAAAAACAAACAAACAAAAAAGCTAATAGCAGAGAAACAAAACTCTTCCCTCTGATCCTGGTACACATGAGAGTAAGAGGGATAATATCTTTCTAGAGGGAAGACATCCAAGTGAAACACATGTACCCTGCATTAATATCATCACAATAAAGGCTGTTACCTTAAAAACTTATAATAAGAACCAGTGGTGGCAGAGGTCTGCTTTTAGGTTATTATGGTGCAATTTCTGTATTTGGTTTACATTACAGGTCCTTCCTAAAATATCATGTATTCTACAAATATACACTTAACATTTTAAAGTGTTCAATATTTTCGATTTTCCATTTTTCTCCTTGTGTTGCATGAGAATCCGTCTGTCCAGGGTAAGCAAGAAATCCACAAGTTCTGAGTTGTTACCTTAGAGGTTGTTTGCAAATCAGTGATGTCTCTTCCAGTTCGGGCTGTACTGTGACAGAGTCAGACTTGGTTGGCAGGAAAATTGTTTCCCAGCAGGACAGCAACAAAAGGAAAATAAGATTTCCCATTGCTCTCTTTGTTGTCAGTACTTTAGTTAGATTTCCTATTTTTCATTGAATTAAGTTTCAAGTTTGCCACCTGGCTTCAAAGCCGGAATGAGAGTGACAATTATTATACATCGCACTTAAATACCGGCTTCCAATTGACAAAGTGTTGTCATAGTGATGAATTCATTCTCTCCTGACATTTTGTCGGTAGGGAGACAAACCAGCAGACACCTACAAACCTGGTGTGTATCAGTGGCCTGGCCAAAGTTGCTTTGGGTATAACACCATGTGGCACAGTCATACCATGAAAATTTTGAGGACAGTGTGCTGTTTATTATAACTAAGGGTGATCTATTTTGAAAGACGCACAGAAGAAACTTTTTACTACCGTAATCTAGGGAGTAACTGGGCTTCTCTTTGAGTGATTTAATTATGTGGTCATTGTGCACTATGGAAGTGATCAGATGTCCTTCTCTGTGGTAACTGATAAAAGTGTTACATCCAGTTTTGTCGAAAACCAGCAGTAAGAACATAGGGCTTATATTAGCCTCATTCTCACCTTGCATTTCTCTGTGCTTTTTTTTTCTCTCCATCAATTTCAGATTTATGGTATCTTGCCGTATTTTGTGCATCACCATAAACTATTTTATACCCTTTTTTAAAAATGAAAGACATACATTATTGAAGTGTTTTCATAAATAATATTCTATGTACTTGATTCTCACATCAGCCCTGCAAAGTCGGCATATTACAAAACAAATTTAACTACCCATCCCAGGTTTCTCACTATTTTCCCCCCAAACAGACATTTTCTGCAAAGTTTGGGAACCGTCCGTCCGTCTTCAGCCCGGGATCCTGCTTTGTGTAACAGATACCAAATGTAAGCTTATGCAAGCAGGCAGCTTGCAATCCTTGCCAGGAGCATGTCTCTTCAGCGCTGATTAATTCCTGTGTCTAAAAGCCATGTGTTCATTGTGTATGATAAGCTTGTTGCACAAACACAGGCGAACCACACTGAGAAAGTTTGGCATTAGTTCTGTGCAAACCCCAGCGAGAAGGATATTTGCCAAAAGGAAGGAGAGAAATTCCTGCCAATTTAGGCATGAATGAAATGTTTTGAGGTATTTGTGGACTTTTACACGCTAAATAGAGACAACATATATAGATAAAGCTGATCCGAAATGTATTTTCTCCTCAAACTTGTTGTACTGAGGAATCCTAGTTTCCAGGCTTGAGAAGTGGTCAAGACCTGTCCTTGGAGGCCCGTGTGCCTAAATGCAAGTAAACATAAAATCCCTAAAAAGTCAGAACATCTTATTGTACTAATTCTGCTCCACATAGTTATGCATGAAGAGAAATAATGATACTATGTTGTAGTGTACTAAAATGTGATTTCTGTGGATGTAATTATAGAAGCCTGAACATTTCCAGATCAATTTTTTCTCTTCCTACAGACAAAGGAAGGAAGGGAGGGAGAGTGGATTGAAGGAAGGAAGGAAGTAAGGAAGGAAGGAAGGAAGGGGAGGGGAGGGGAGGGGAGGGGAGGGGAGGGGAGGGGAGGGGAGGGGAGGGGAGGGGAGGGGAGGGGAGGGGAGGGTGAAAAGCCTGTAGAAGAGTTCAAACCACCAAGTGGACGATGCTATCAGAATCACTGTGCTCTAGTTTACCTTTATGTTTAAACTTTGGAGCTTGATGTGTGGAGGCGCAGTGGATAAAGCGTCAACCTGGAATGTTGAGGTTGCTGGTTCAAAACCCTGAACTTGCCTAGTCAAGGTACATATGGGAGTTGATGCTTCCTGCTCCTCCCCTCTTCTCCCTCTCTCTCTCTCCTCTTTAAGATAAATAAATAAAATGTTAAAAAAATAACTTTGGAAAAATGCTACCCCTTTATTTTCATAAAGATTTATTTTCACATTGCAGAAAGAGAAAGATGAAGGAAGATCACGTGTCTATGACCCAATTAGAGGCATAGAGCTTAGCACTGGAAGACAACCTGAGGATTATTCACTGGACCAGCTCACCTAGTGGGGAAAGTTGAAGGGAAGCAGAGTTTGCCATCCCAAAATATGCCTTCTGGGATATGGATTTTAAGCTGGTCATGCAGGAATAGAACCCTCCGGAAAAACCTTTGCCCATCCCCCAAAATGCCCTGCAAGGAATTTAGATAGAGGACCCACTCCGGGAAGAGAGATACCATCACAAATAGTTTATTGGAAACCGGTGTGGGACGAACTGAGCGGAACCTAGCAAGATCCATTTGTTGAAAGTCCTCTTTGTGTCCCAATTTTTGAAGATGTTCCAGCAAACCTTTTCCTACCAAACCTTTGCTCTTCCATCTCCATCTGAATTGCCTTCCTGACCTTTGAGGTCCCAAACCACAGCCCCCCTTTCTCCTTAGCTGCAGCTGGTGTATGAACCTCAACTGCCCCATGCCTCCCCAGGGCTCACTTCTGATGGCACCCCCGAATGTACACCCCTAATCAGTTTGGAACGTTTTCTTCTGTTGATTTGTCTCATGTTCATCTGATTATTTAGCCCAGCTAGAAGAACTGAGATGGTGGGAAGAAAATTATTTTTTTGTACCCCCACAAAGTCCCATGGCTGCATCTCTGACATCTATGGTCATTGAGTCTCAACTGAACAATCCCACCCATGGGATAACTCAGCTCATCTCCTCGACCACCACCACCACCATGAGAAAGGAGTCTTGTTCTACCTAACAGTATCGTTGACAAACTTTTTTTATTAAAGATTTTATTTATTGAAGAGAGATAGAGAAAAAGAGAGAGGAAGTGGGGGAGGAGAGGGAAGCATCAACTTGTAGTGTTTGCTTCCCATATGTGCCTTGACCAGGCAAGCCCAGGGTTTCAAACAGGCGACCTCAGCATTCCAGGTCGATGCTTTATCCACTGTGCAACCACAGGTCAGGCGACATCTTTTTTTTTAAATGTGTAAAATTTTTTATTCCTGTAACTTCCACCTGTTCTTGCTTTTTGGAGCAGCAAAGGATCATCGTTTTTCTGTTACAAAACAATCCTTCATATTAATGGGCGAGATTTAACAACTGTCCTACTGTGAGTCTAAGATAAACCCATGTATTTTTTTTCTTCATCTGTTCCACGTGTAGTACAGTTTCCAGAACTTTCATCAGTCTGGCCACTCTCCTCTGAAGAGAACCAACCTGTTCGTGTTTTCCCTAGTTCTACCTAATAAAATGTCGTTCTCCAGGTGGGGATGGACAGTGCAGGCTTCCGCGGGACTATGACCTCCTGGGATTAAGTTATGCAATGTTTCTATTGGCTTGTCCTAAGGCTGCATTGTTTTTTAATAGTTCATCAACATCATTTGCTTTTGTGAGCGTTAGAGTTGCAAAAACTCTCTAACCTGTCTAAAACTTTCCATATAAATATTTTCAGCCCATTATAGTTATTTTTTAAACCAAATACTGAAGAAAAGATTGCATCCTCAATCTAATAAGGTTTCTCAGAGCCGCATGAAAACAAACACCCCAAAATGCTTAATTTGAAGCTACAGATAAATTATCCAAGTCTTGTAGATATGTCTTATTTTAAATCATCTTTGTATGTCACAAGCATGTCTCTGTACCCGGGGAATCTGGAACTGGTTTCTTATTCATGCATGGTATCAATAGTCACCCCTAGCTGTAAAATATGCATAACCAGGGTATTATTGAGCAAGGATAATATGAAAAAGTTTTCTTTTTGTCTTTCCTCATTACTGTCTTTTGAACTTGCTCTAATAAATATCCCTCTTTCCTGACCTTGAGAACTCCATTGGCAGCTTCTGGAGCTTTGCTTTCATTTTCAATTAATATACATTCTGTTTAAAACACCTTTCACACTGCCACTTAAATGTCATTTCTCCTCCCACCAGTGCCAGGTCAGCCGTGGCCTGAGGGACTTGGCAAGGGCTGCATGCTCTGTACTCCTCTTCAGTCTTTGGAAAGGGAAGGGACAGGAGAAGCAGGGACCCAGATTATCCACCTGTATCATGCCTAGCTTCTCTAGGGAGGGAATGATGGAGGAGGCATGATGCCATTTACCTAATTTCTCATGGTTGTCATCCTTCTGCTTAACATTGCCTGCCATGTGATGGTCCTGGGAGACAGGTGTCTACATGCTGAGTTTTTCATGGAGCACTGTACATTTTCCCTGTCATGTGCGAGATCTTTATCTGGCTTGACCTATTTCGCCATGACTTCCCACTACTGGCAGAAATTCTACAACTCTCTTAGCTCTGGGGACGCCCTTATCTGGCTGGCTGTCTTCTTGGTTGTGTTTACAATATGGTTGTGTTTACAGTATGGCCCGGTTGAACCATAGCAACATCATACATCCTTCATGTGCCAAAGAGCCAGTGGCAGGCCCCCACTGTTGCTCTCTCTCTTCCATAACAACCTCTCTCCAAGTATCTTCTAAGCCCTGTGTCTAAGGCAGTTCAGCAAATACATTGTCTCATAGGTCTACCTGGAGAATGAGAAGCTACTATATCACCTACTTGTTGAAGGGTTTCCCTTTCTGGAATTTTTAAGAAAATAAAAAAGAAAATTAGGAATATTTACAGTTTGGAATTATTGAGAAATTATTACTTGGTGTTGTTGCCTGTAAGAGCTTTCTCTAGATATTTTTAAGCTAAATGATATTAAATGCAATTGTTTTTAATAAATATTAAAGCATAAATTTTAAGACGATCTTGCACAGTCCCCAAAGTAGCCAGTTCTTTAGAACGTAACCGCACCACTTTGCTTTAAAGAGTTACATAGAAGGCTATCAAAATAGAGAATGTGGAGATAGAGCTATAATTTTCCAGGTTACATGAAGTGAAGGTATGTAGTAGACAAGGCCAGGAAATCCCTTCAATTGTCCTTTAATATGAAAATAATCTGATCTCAGTTGCTTCTTTTGCAATCCAACCGTCAAGCCAATCATAAAATGCTTGACATGATCCCATTCAGGCTTCTAAATCATCTTTACCTGGACACTCCCGCAGAAGCACCCTAGTCCTGAGCCACCTGGGACCTCAAGAGCATTCTAGAACAGATCTGGGCTCTGGTTCAGGCAGTGAGAATTTAATGCTAGCCTGCTCAGGGAGCACCCACTGGCTAAGTAAAATCAAATGGTGTTAAAGGACAGGTAGTTGGACAAACATAGAGGAAAAAAAAACAATGTGCATTATGCTAAGTTCTTTATTTTCCATCTGAAAATATTATCTTTCAACTCAGGGAAATTTTCCTGAGTTATTTTATAAATAATTTCATCACATTCACTTTTTTTCTACTCAGTTTGGAAGTGATTTTAGGTAGATGTTGGACCTCCTGGACTCTTCCTCTAGCTTTCTTATATTTTCTCTATTTTCCTAATCAGATTCCCCCTCTCCCCTGCCTGCTCAGTGATCACCTCAACTTTATTTCCCATACCTTCTACTGACTTTTGAATATTCACTATTATGCTTTTATTTTTAAAAGAGCTAGCATCAAATTTTTTCAACATTTTTCAGTACTTGTAAAAGCATTTTTTTATCTCACATTTTCAAAGGTTTTTGTCCCTTATAATGTTAGTTATAGCTTCTTTCTTTCAGATTTCCCCTCTTAGATCGGGTTAACCACCTTAACCAGCTGATGGAAGTTAGGCGCCTTACCCAGTTTAGCATTATTAATTATTCTTGCTGGTGGGCCAGTCTAAACGTTTAGGTTTTTCACATGAACACAAAATAACATCATCGGTTGAGTAGAGCTCTTTTTAGAAAATATAAGAAATAGGGAAATAAGCTTAAAAACATCATGATGAAACAGTCAGTCAAATCCAGAATATAGGATGTTTTATCTACCAGACAACTGACCTGGACTCCTCAAAGCACTAGATGTCATGAAAACAAAAGACAGAGGGACTGTTTAAAGCCATCGGACGTAAACTAAAAATATTCAAAAACAAAATGTAATTCATGAACACCTGATTGAATCATAGAATAAAAATGAGGCATCTATAAAAGTCACTTGTGGGGTAATACGGAAGGTAAATGATAAAAAATTGTTATTCATTTTCTTAGAAACGAAAATGACAATATATAGGGAAAGCCCAAATTTTTAGGAGAGATATGCTGAATTATTCATGAGTGAAATTTCATAATTCAGCAAGAGAGAGAGAGAGAAAGCACAAATGTGGTAAAATATTCATTGCACTATTCATTCAGCTGGTCTTCCGGTTTGACATTTTTAAGATAAAGGTTGAGGGAAGGTGTTATTTTCCTGCAGAGCCTGTTTGTCTAAGTCATGCCTTTTGTTCTGGTTGTTTTCTGTCTTTTACTTTGGAGGATTTCCTCTGATGGCAGGTAATCCTTGGTTTTCTGCTCACTCACATTTAAGAGCAAAAAATTAAGGTGTGAATCGTGTACTATGAATGTAGGTGGAGTTTGTTTACTGTGGTTTAATCGTTATATTATATGTCTGGGTTTTTTTTTTTTACCTTGCTATAAATATTGTTATGTATCTCTTCATGGGTTGATCAGATTCTCTAAAAAATAATTTGTCAATCTCTTATATATAGTGATAAAGTCTGGGTACTGGGTGATGGTAGAAAAAGAAAAAAGCCAGGAATCTCAACATTCATTATATAAACCTACACTTATTTCTCCATTTTCACTTTGGCGTGTGTAGGGCCAGGGGCTGCCACCGTCATGGCCATGCACATGCAGGTTTTCATTTGATTTGGGAAGACGGTAAAGAAACAGTGGAGCCAAAAAATGGTGGGCGATTCCTTTATTAGAGTCTTGCACTGGCCGACGAGCAAACACACAGGGAAAACACTTCCCTCTCACTCATTCAGGGCTCCCTGATGTATTCTCTGGTTCCACAACCAGAAGAATCTTCTTCAGTTTCTCCTAGAATCAAAGGCCTCACTAATCTCAGCAGAGCTTGCAAAGCCCCTCAGCTCTGGTTTCCCATCTGCACACCTTCTCTCTCCCTGCCAACATGGCTTCTCTCTCCTCCAGCACTCTGCATCCCCTCTCCTCTCACTCTGCAAACATGGCTTCTTTCTTCCTCTCTTCTCCTTCTTCCTGGAGAAACAGGCTGGGGGCAATCATTAGTAAACATTAGTAAAACAATGGCCCCTCCCAAGCAGGAAGATAATTTTCAATTTCACAGATCACATATACCTGGTGCCGCCCAGCCCCCAATGCAAACTATAAGCGAGCAAACATAAAAATCATATTTTACAAACTTATTTGACCAACAGCGTGTATCTCAACTATCCGTCCCCCATTCCTCTAGAGCAGAGACCCTCCAATTTTCCCCTTTAGAATACAAATCCCAAGTAAGGAAGCAACAGTTATCTGGCTAAGAACGGGGTGGGGGGGACTGAGGGGATCTAACAGCCTTTGGTCAAGCCTCTTGCTTTAGTTCCTGTTCACTTCTGCTCCGAGGTGGCTGGCTTTGTCAATTCCTGTGCCCCGTGGGGGATTCCCCACTGCCGACCTAGGATTCTACTTTCTCATATTTGCAAAATCAGTTACCACCCACCCATCTGCTTTTGTCTTCCAAATGTTTGCTGCATTTGCCTCTTTTCCAGCTATTTTTGTTCTTGTAGATTTATAATGGCTCTTTTTCTAAATCCCTTTGCTCTCAGTTGAGTGGAGTTGTGTGGGTAAGCCTAGGTATATCTGCATGTATAACCTATTACTTGTGCCCAACTTTCCCAAGAATATATATTGATAAAGAAAAGCACTGAAGAGATGTTGCTAAGAAAATCAATATAGCTCTTTTCTTTTAAAGCATGTATGCAGTCATCCCAGTTTTACAATGTTAGTTTATATATGCATCAAAAAATATTGAAAGGACCTATATCAAAATTATAGGATAAAAATAACTAGGGTAGCACTTCAAGTGAATTTCTATTTTACTTCTCTTGCTTATACCTATTGCTCATTTTTATAGTGACAGATATTCATTTTTTAAATCCAAACTACACATAAAAACTGCATCATAAAAAAATAGCAAATAACCCACACATTTTTACTGTTTTTTTAAGTAGATGATCAGAATGCTAGAATTAAGAAAAAAACTGCTAAGAGTATAAAATGGACTTTATATAATTTTAAGTAGTGTTTCCAATTTTAACTATTCATATGCTGTTTTTAAATGACAAGCCCCTTCCTTGCTAGGAGATGTATGCTATGTCTGCAGTAGAGAACCCCAAATCCTTCACAACTCCACTCTGAGAAAGAATGCTTATCCCCCATCATGACAACAATTTAAAGGGCTAGTCTTACTAGAAAAGCAATCTTATGCCTGCCCCTTTGTGGGCAATGAGTTTTTTGTCTTATACAAACCAGAGCTTTGTAACTCCAGGTCAACAAGATGAAGCCCATCAGGCCCAGCTGAATCTGACTTTGAATATATCTCCATCCACAACGAATTCAACAACAGACTTGGAAGGAGGCAGAAAATCATGAGATCTTTATTTAAAAGCTTTCAGAGGACTTGATGACACCCAGTTCTGCTTGTTAAGCCTAATCCAGAGGGACTTGAAACAGTGAAGACACGAACAAAATCCGTCGATTCCACATTAAAGCTTTATTGTCTAGCTTGGCCAAGCGGTGGCAACTCCAACAGAAATCTGAGGGAGAGCACGCCAGCCCTTTGTTCTACCTAGTTTTTATAGTTTTGCAAGCGGGAAGTACAGAAGCAAAAATTGCAGTTAAGTGCCCTTTACCACTATTGGTTATAGTCATATGCCCTTTAACACGATACGACCATGCTCAATTTGCAAGCCATACATCATTTTGGAGAAAACAAAATTTACAAGTCAATACAATGATAGAAAGATGTCTCTTTTTGCATCTGGCTAGTCATTCACCCCTTTCCCCACAGGTGTGGTGGAATGTCAGGGAATCCATGTTTTCCTTCCCTTTGCATTTACAATACCATGCTAAGGGCCATCCTGGTTTTATGCCAATCACACAGTACAGAGATCATTCACAAAATTTCTCTGCACATCTTAACCCAAATTAATAATATGTTCTTTAAGCCTCTTAAAATATTAATATTGATTCTGTAGCTTTTGGTACTTTACAACACCTGCGGGTGAGGTGGCACAGTGGCTCCTCACTGCTCTCTGATTGTCTGCCAATAAGAGGCTAATCCCAGGGGCTGCGGAAGTCATGTTCGTTTACCCTCTCGCTCTCAAACACAGACAGGCAGATAGAACACGCTGTTTCAAGAACTGACTACTGTATTTCATTATTTAAAATCTACATCAAAATCTGATAATGAACAATATTGTAAGGTCGGTGGATAGAGGGATGTTCACGTGGGAACCCAGACCCGCCCACTTTGGCTAGGACCGCCCACAATCAAGCCCGCCAAAGGAAGCTTCCCAGGAACCATTTGGAAAGAAGCGATGTCTGTCAGCCAGTGAAATTTCACCACGTCATGGTAGCTCCACTTCCCTAGAGGGACCCTTTAAATATCTCCCACACGGTTTAATCTGTGCAACTTCCCTAGCCTCCATTTTTTACTCCATTTCTCTTTCTTTCCTCGGGGCCAGGGAACCTTGCCGGGCAGGGTGTGTGCTCTGTACTCAATAAAGCCGTTTATTATTCCACACTTTGCGGCTCTGGCCTGTTTCTTCCTTCTCGGCGGGGAAAAATACCTTACAAATATGACACTTGGTGAAATACAAAATTCCAAGAGAGGAGAGGGTGCCAAGAAATTGCACTTTGAAGTAGTTGGGAACATAAATTGTATAGCCCTGTGTCATGAACTACCTACCTTGCTTTTCACCCTACTGCCCTTCAAAGTTAAGATCAGATGGACCTCCGGATCTCCATTTCAGGCAATCTGATCTTGAATGAGGGAGGAACACTCTCACTCACAGTCTATTTAGTTTAGCATTGATTTCCATTTTCACTATTGATGCCTTTAAATTTCTGCTGAAGCTTCTGAACTAGCACCTGACTGCTTCTTGCCTTAAAGAAGGTTGCTAATCTTTTAGTTTCCATTCTCCTACTGTGCTTCCCAATCCAGACTCCACAAGTCTTGAAGATTTAAACCTGTTCCATCTACTTGTTATACCCTCTAGTAGCTGCCTGCTCTGAACATAATCCTAGAACCATGTTGTTCACTGAACCACTGCTAAAAGTGACTTTCTAATCAAGTCCAAAGTCCTAGTTTTTTGTTTTTGTACATTCCATGTAAATCCTCATATATAAACTCAGAAGAGAGAAAGCAAGCATCTTTTTCCTGCATGCAAATAATCTGGAATAATTCTTATTGTACTTGGATTTCTTTTGATCATACGTTTTTGAATCACAGACTTTAGAGGGTGGTCTTCATAGACTGTATCTGATTTCTCTTCAGTTTGGAGTGGGATGTAGACCAGAAGCTGAACCTACTATAGAAACATTCCACGCAGATCCTTGAAATCACAACTTGATTAAGTTTCCACATAAGTTATTCCCCACAACGTGTTCTCAAAGTATTTTTTCCCATCCTTTTATTTTCAACCTATGCTGTCTTTGATTTCAAGCACATCTTTCATAGACAGCCTATAGTTGGTACTTGATTTTTAAAAATTTAGTTGAAAAATCACTTTTTGATTAGAATATTTAGGTCATTTACATTTAATATTATTTATAGTATTATTATAGCAATATTTTTATTTTTTTCTGCCACTTTGCTATTCATTTGATTTGTCTATGTAGAAAACTCTAGATGTATTTAATAAAGTCACAAGATACAAGGTCAATACAAATATAGGATGTTTAAAATAAAAATATTGGTGACCTTATTTCTGGAACCTTCGTAAAGTTGTGCAATTCTTTTCTGCAGAGAAAAAGCATACACCAATGTGTGTGTGTGTGTGTGTGTGTGTGTGTATGCACACATATGCAATGACACTGGAAAATGGTTAAAATAAGGTAACAGTATGAATTGAGAGAAATAAATTTCTGTTGTTTATAAACCACACAATCTGTGGTTTTTTGTTTAGCCTGAATGGCCTAAGACATTCATGTAATAGTTAAATGATGAGCAGAGCTGGAAATTCTTTTTTCTAGACTCAGATAATAGAGAAATTGAAGTGTTAAAGACCAGGGACTCTTGAACCCAAAATGTATTATCAGAATTAATTTTCTTTCATCCTACAACTTTTGGGTGGCACCATACTTATATCATTTGAGAAAATAAGTATCTGTTCTCTTTTGAAAGATATTTTGTATTTTTCCTGCAAAAAGAGGTTATTTTTAAATGGCCAAACTAAAACAACATAAGATATTTAGACAATTTGTAATTTATCAGTTTTGAAAAGGAATTAATTTTCCAGTAAATCAACCAAAGATTTTTTCCAAATATCTCATTGACACTTTATTCAGTAGATGCCTGTGTGTTTAATACAGTTACATTTTTGAAATGAAGGAAATATCTAGTCAAGTCATTCTCCAAAATTGTTTTTCAGAATACTAATCCCAGGAGATAAGCTTTGAAAGAAAGAGTTCCCTAAGCAATTATTTTGTTTTCCTCTTGGGACTCATGGTGCATACTAACACATTCCAAGAAGTCATCAGTAAACAAACTTGCATTACCATCTGCCATAATAATCATTTCACATTAAAACCCATGAGCATGTTGTAAGACATTACTATGGAATAAAACATATTTTAGATAACACAGATCTAAATTCATGCTCTATCCTAGTAAACTAGAAATCTACAGAACCATGAAAGGAAGCACAGTTATGAATTATAGTACATTTTTGCCAGCAGAAGTCATGTGGGAAAGATTATCAAAGCCTTAAGCCAAAAGTTTTTTGTGCTCAGACCCTTAATGACTCAGGCCTTTACTCCCATCATTGAAAAAAAAAAAAAAGAAAGAAAGAAAGAAAAAAAAGGTGGTACTATTATTGAAGTAATATTTAAAAATCCTCAGAAGAAAACAATTTCTTGCCAAAATATATAAGCAAATGGACCTTTATTTCTTTAGGAGAGAAACATTTTGTTGTCAAAATATCTGTCTACAATTTTTTTCTGCTTTGTAAATCATAAAACATGTGCCTGGATAAACATGTCTAAAAATGTGATATCAATGAAGAAAAAAAAAAGTTAAGTGCTCTAGAGAGGTATACGGTATTGAACAAGACAGTTGGGAAAAAAATCTTGTTTAAGTAATCCAGGCAATTCTAGTCTTGATATAGGAAGACAGTCTCTAGAGTTGAAAATAAAAGTAAAATCAAAATATTAGTTCATGTCTGCACTTATTTTTAAGCAACAGCACTATTATTTTCAAGAGAAATATTACCCAGAATTCTACCATTTAAAATTGATTGAAGTTGTGCAAGACTGTTTGGAGACAAGTGCCCTCCAGACTCCTTGGCTCTTAACAACTACTGCTTC